>NC_090716.1:14757774-16081274 GCF_040954835.1 Lepisosteus oculatus
CACTCCCTGGTCAATAGTGAACTTTGCTGCACCACAAGACTAGGTCTTCTGCAAATGGAGAAATCTACATTTTGTAACATGTCACTTAGACCACTAAGCCCTGTTACATTAGCAAGGATGAACCAAACCTAAGATTTAAGATGGATCACTTTATTGGCCATATACAATTTCTTGTATTGGGAATGTGTCTTTTCACGTTCCCCAGCCTGCTCTCCATGAGACACACAGACAGGGAGAGAAGCTTGGGGTCAGAGCACAGGGTCAGCCCCACCATTTCTGCCCTTCCCCTACTCTTTAAAAACTTTATAAAATCAATATTTAACATTTCTTTCTTTATTGTGGTGGTTTTTACCAGGTCTAGGATTGCTATTTTCTTTACCATTATTCTGTTATTTATACATTTTTTAGTACAAATGTATTATTGTGTAACTTTGAATAATTGATATAAGCATGGCAATGCAAGAGTGCATATATTATATAGATTCATTGATGTGTATTTACAGTATCTACAGATTTATACCCTAAATCAAAGTGATGACACCTTTACTTGATTTTGGGTATGACTGACAGGAAAACATTGCACTTGGAATTGATTTTCCTTTCTCTCTCACGAATAATAGTATTAACATTTTCAAATGAAGTTGGATAAGATAATTGGCCTTAGACTTCTGAAAGTGCCTGGTTTGATATTGTCCGTTGAATATTTATTGCTCTTTTTGTGGTGTGCGTTGGAATTTAATAAAACTATCTCATAGTTACTGGGTGGTTATTTGTTCCCATCTTTGAAGCGGAGAGCAGAAGCTGTCAATCTGGTACTGCTCTACACAAAGGAGTAGTGTATCCTGTATCTTCTGCGAGCTGCTGAGGCATGAATTGGCAATTTAACAAAAGGTGCATCTCAAGTTCAGATTTGCTGTTATTTCCACTGTAAAGCAATTCGACAACCTTAATGAACTTAGCGTTGATCAAGCCTCAGAATGTCTAAGCTTGAGCCCTTTCTGGAGTTCTGGTGTTGATTTCTTGCCATTTTATCTTTAAACCCCTTGCTGTAATGCAGTGTACTATTGTTGATTGTTACTGACATATTTGTGTACCTTTTAACAGGTCAAGCAATATTACTACCTTGTAGCTTGGGCTAATCGAATCTCAGAAATTAAACATGGCAGGACCTAATCAGTATTGGGATGAATGCTCTGAAGAAAACCAGGTTACTGCTGTACTGTAAGTGCTACTTGTACATCAGCAGGTGACACGCTTCCTTTCTGGACCAGGATATCCATACTGATGTTCCTGTATGGTAACCAGGGACAATATGCTACAGGAGATACCATCCTTTAGAGATGCAAAATGTTAGATGATCCCAAATATTGGGTACTAGACATCTCATGGCATGGAGATGACACTGGCTAGTGTTCATAATAGCAGGAATCTAGAAGAAATATGGGATTTGTTTTCACACTGGCTTTATAACAGACCAATAGTCCATGTAAGACTTTAAAGGGCAAGTGCGGGTAATACTTACTTGTGCTGAATGTGTCCTGAGAAGGGTGCCATTCTATCAGTGAAATACAATTTATTATAGTTTTACAAAGTTACAAGTTTCTCCAGAGCATTACTTCACACACTTACGCCTAAGAGGAACTATACTGGATGTGACGAGATGTGCGGCAGGGTCACAGAGGGAGTGTACTTTGGACTGGAGTTTTGAGAAGCCTCTACCCTCTTTAAAAATCAAATTTATGATCTCCATAAATCAAATTTATGTTGTAGCCCCTCTGAGCAATACACTATTAAACTGAAAATATTAACACAAGCTACGGTCTTTCTAGATTTTGTACTGTTTATTGTATTTTGAAACTTGAAATTGAATAATTAAACATATAGTATAAGGCTAGAAGCCGAAGAGACCACATTAAATTAGTTTAAAGCTAATACGTGCCCTCATTACCCGACTACTCTGAAGCATCTGCTAAAAAGGAAGTAAGGTATACTGTACAAGATACTTACTTACTGCCAAGGAATTAAGTACATTTAAAATTCTTCAGTAGGCTTAGTCTGTCTTCTGTTATTCATTGTATACTGGTGTAATACACTAATCAAATGTTGACTAGTTTAGGAAAAAAAACAATCTGCTTAAAGTGAACCTAAGATTCCTAATTAATAGTCTAAAAAAGTCTACTAACATACAGTATAAATGCATGGTTTCTGTATTCTCTGAAATTGAGTGGTTTGGTTCAGAAGGTCTCCACTAGGGAGTTAACAGTTGTGTTCAGTTGTGAGTCTACTAACAAAAAAGTCTACTAACATACAGTATAAATGCATGGTTTCTGTATTCTCTGAAATTGAGTGGTTTGGTTCAGAAGGTCTCCACTAGGGAGTTCAGAACAGTTGTGTTCTCTGTCTGTGACCTGCAGTCAGCTACATGTTTGCTCCAATCAAAGTGAAAAGGGCATACGCTCTGTTTTAATTAAACTTTTGTTTAGACAGGGAAGCTTCTTGTCTTGACAGCAGCCCCAGCTTTTCATTGTGTTCTTGGGCACCTGTTTAGCCTTTGCTTCTCAGATCTAGTCTTGTGTCACTTACTGCAAGTACCTCATCTCCTTGACAAATCAATATATTATTTCATTAACTCATTGACTGCTGACTTCTCTGGTTCCTCTACAGCTTACCCTATTACTGCAGAAAATACAATAACATCCCTCACTACTCCTATGGGAGTTGTAACAGACGCACATACTGTATAAGCCATTGATTCCTACTGTGGCACATGCAACATGTACAGTACTGTTCCCTGTGCGGATTCAATCGCCACAGGCTCACCCAGTGACCACGTCTGGGGAGTGACATCACTGTAAAAGTCTTCTCTTGCATATTATGGGCTGTCATGCCCGACATCCCTCCCTAGAGGGCGCTCCACTGCTCCCATTATTGTCCATGTGATTAAGCTCTCCAGGTCTACCCTTTTAGTGTTATTATTTAAAGACCAGCTCCTCCAGTCCTCGGGGCTCATCATTAGGGTAGATGTCGTAAGGCCCGCCTAGCACCAGGAAACCCTACGTCCGTCTCCTGAGGGCATAGGCCTCATCCCCGACACCTCCCGCTTCCTGAGCCCGGGGTCTGGAGGACCTCGCCCCGTCACCCTTGGACCTCCATGTTTAGTTTGTCCATGTGCTCCCCCCTCCCGGGGGTTTTAACTTTGCCGCGTTCCAGGATGGAGTCCTTGTTGATGGACTCTCGGACTGTGCTTTGACCTGCCCTTGGACCCTTTTGGATTTGGATGCCGTTTTGTCTTCCCCGTTCACTGTCTCACGGACTGTCACTATTATTTTGTGCACTATTAAACCGCTGTGTGTTCCCTTTTACCACGCCTCCTGTTTTCTCCAGCTCTTACCACATCGCATAGGGTCTACTAAAAGATCTGACAGGGATTTCAGTCCGTGTTCGTGACAATGGGCCTCATTCGCATGCTGTCCTTAAATGGTAATCCCACTAGACATGTCATGTGCCACAGCCCTATGTACATTTATAGTCTCAAGGTGAATGCTTCTTGTTACAGACACCGTAGAGTTTGTTCTTGATTGAGCATCCAGTGATAATGAAGGAAACCTTAAGGAGAGATTTTAGTGTGGGGGATTGTAGGATAGCAGTGCCCATGCTTTCCAAACATGATTTTTATGCACCGTCTTGCACATTTTATGCTTTGTGCAAAACTACTATTAAACAATATACTAAGTATATATGGTACATTTTGCCATTATTGTAGTTAATTATTTTTGATGTGAATACCACTGAGGCTTATTCAGTAAGGTTTGAAATGTTTTTTCAGGATTTGTTATTTTAGGTACTGTCAGATATCATTTTTATGTTCTTCATCCATGGAAGCGATGTGAATATAACTTATTATTATTACCAACACTATATTTCACCTCTGCAGTTCCTTGGCAGTAAGTATCTTGTATACCTTATTTCCTTATTAGCAGATGCTTCAGAGTAGTTGGGTAATGAGGGCACGTATTAGCTATAAACTAATTGAATGTGGTCTCTTTGGCTTCTAGCCTTATACTGTATGTTTAATTATTCTAGAAGCAATTTTCACTTGGAGATTTAAAAAAAGAACTTTGGAACTCTGAAAAGTTTTGCTGCAAAATTTATAGTTCATAAAATATGTCCAGTACTTGTACTGTACATTAAAAGAAAATGTAAATAAATGTAAAATCCAATGTTACGGTACTCTGAAATGTCAGAATGTAATGGGTCTTCACAGGCTAGATGTAGACAAATTCATAATGTAGAGCCTGAACAGCACACTATTGCTCAATCTGTATATGGTGAGGATCTGTTTCTCCAATGAAATAATTAATCTCAGAATTTCTAGGTATCATAGTAATTCAGGCTCTGGATCTTTCTTCCCTGTTGGTAAGGGGTGCCTCTATAATGGGGTAAACTCTGTCATTAGTCTGGTATTTTGTGAAACAGACTAACAAACTATTTATTTTTAATTGCACATATCTGTAGATGTCTGTTAGCAATGTGCTCCAGTGTAGGTCTTGTGTACTGTAAGTTCACTGACTGTTTTAGTCATCCTGACAAACTCAGCCTTCCTCTGCTCCGCCCTTCAGATGACATGTAAAACAGAGGTCTTTATAATCATGGACTGAAAAGTGGTTAGAGGTCTATAGTTTACTCCTTGTGTCTCTTTAGGTTAAAATGCCCACTAAACAATTTCTTTTAAAATCATTACACTTACCTTAGAAGACACTGGGATGCTCCACAGATAAAGTGTTTATAAGAAGTTAATTGAATGTGTAAAAGCAGTAAATCTTTTACTCAAACTAATTCTCTTTTCATAATGCACTTGTCTGCTTGTGAGTGCTAAAACATTTTTAAAAGTTTTTTCAGGAGCATAATGCAGTATTTCACAAATGTGATGCCAAAATCTATTTAAAAGCCAATTGAGGTGACTCAATGGTAGGAGAGGAGGAGTACATTGAAATTTCACTGCTATCTTTGTTTAATCCCACACGGGAGACCTGAAGTAACCTTAACTGAGCAGCAATCACATTTCTCAAAGACACAATACAGAGATTAGTGGCTAGTCAGCCTTTTGAGACCAGCCTAGTGATTTTTTTTCAGCTGAGAATTCAAAACGTGGCTCAGGAAGCTAAAAGCTACTGTGATCAAAGTCGTATGAATTTTACTCACCTACAGCATACAGATTACTTTGCCTGAACTGAGACAAACATGGGTACTGGAGAATACAGCTTCCAGAATGATACCTGAATGCATTGTACCACCATCTGTGCTCAAGGTAGAAGGTGAGTGTCATCACTCTAGTCTGTCCCAGCAAGTCCTGCTGAGCTGCAGATCCTGGGCAAACAAATATCAGGGCTGAGAGTCTGTTTTCTGTTGCATTAAATGTAATTATTGGCACAACAACATTTAACCATGTTCAAATTTAGGGAAAATGGGAAACTTCACATATACATAAATATTTCTATCATCTGCCCCTCACAGAAATCAACGGTGAAGAAAATGTGTACATTTCAAGGAGTAAAAAAGTAGAGAAATAGACAATGAGAGAGAACAAGTGGAAGAACATGACCTGCAAAGCAGAGTTTTGACATTGTTATTGTTATTATTCAGTAATAGATTTTGAGATTTTATCCCATATTTGTCACGAACATGGACTGAAATCCCTGTCAGATCTTTTAGTAGACCCTGTGCGATGCGGTAAGAGCTGGAGAAAACAGGAGGCGTGGTAAAAGGGAACACACAGCGGTTTAATAGTGCACAAAATAATAGTGACAGTCCGTGAGACAGTGTACGGGAAAGACAAAATGGCATCCAAATCCAAACGGGTCCAAGGGCAGGTCAAAGCACCGTCCGAGAGTCCATCAACAAGGAATCCATCCTGGGACTCGACAAAGTTAAAATCCCCGGGAGGGGGGAACACACGGACAGACAAAACATGGAGGTCCGAGGGTGACGGGGCGAGATCCTCCAGACCCCGGGCTCAGGAAGCGGGAGGTGTCGGGGATGGGGCCTATGCCCTCAGGAGACGGACATAGGGTTTCCTGGTGCTAGGCGGGCCTTGTGACATCTTACCCTAATGATGAGCCCCGAGGACTGGAGGAGCTGGTCTTTAAATAATAACACTAAAAGGGTAGACCTGGAGAGCTTAATCACAAGGACAATAATGGGAGCAGTGGAGCGCCCTCTAGGGAGGGATGTTGGGCGTGACAATATTGTGCAATTGGCAGTTATCACACATCCACTACAATTTCAATACTGCAGTGAATAGAAATAAAACATCTAAATTAACAATGATTTCATGCTTCACTTTAGGTTTATAACACACGTTAGTTCTTCATAACTGAATATCAACTTAGTTACACTATTTTATGAATTATGCAATTCTAATGTATGCCTTATGAATGCTATACATTGGTCAATTACTGACAAGAGAGCAAGTACAGACAGCCCTTATGGTTTTGCTGTGATGTGTTGACTATGTTAGTCATGAGGAGAAACTATCTTTTAAAGTTCAAATACAGTGTTACATTTATACTCAAAAGTCATCAGATAGTCCAGACCCAGACTCAGACTTGGAGTTTCTTCTAATATTCCTGTCCGTCTTTCCTCTCCCTGCTGATGTCCATGTCCATTACATCTCGGTATGCTGTGATCCTGCCTAGTCCCTGACCCTGTCCCTCACTCCTGGGAATGTGCTGACACTGGAAACTTGTCTATCTGCATATGAAGATGGTATACTCATTTTCCTAAATGATCTCTTGATAGCTTGCGGTATCTTTCACCCACTGAACTGAGCCGTTGTTGGTGGAGTTGCTGAAGTGTGGCGTGTGCATTGAAGGACAGAGATTCATCAGTAACCGTAGGTGCCATCTCAAGTCCTTGAACAGTAACGTTTGTGTTGCAGGGTTTTTCTCAGATCAGAACCTTCCTCTGAGAAACCTGCAACTCGGTTTTGCATGGATGAACATTTTGTATTTTGCTTAATGTTGTTCGCTTGACATACTATTGAGTAAATTCCAATAGATTTAATCTGTGAAACTATCACTAAACTGCTAAAATTGTTACTCCATAAATACCTAACAATATATAAAAGGGCTGTATCTTGTTTCAAAAAGTTACAGTAGTAGGCCTTAAGCCCTTAAAATCTCTGTGTTGAACAGACACAGGCATCATCTATGAGGGAAATATCAGAGGGCTTCAAACAATACAAATTGTGTTCCAAATTGTATAGTGTATTTAGCTGAGTGATGTAACCCCGGTGAGCATCATTTGAGTTTACACTACTCTTATATATGTAGATACATTTGCTATTTATCCCTTCATTCCTTTTCTAACCATTTCTTGCCATGGAGCTGGAGCTGGAGTCTAGTCCGGCAAGCAGTGGCACAAGGCGGGATACAAGCAGACAGACACACATGCACACGTTCACACCGAGGGCCCCAGAGCCCCTGCTGGGAACCCACGTGAAGACAGGGAGAACATGTAAACACCACGCAGATTTCAACCCGGGCCTGGAATTGAACCTCAAGCTAGCCTCTGCGCCACCGCGCTGCCCAGTTGCTATTTAATAAATCAAAGAAAATGTGCCTGTGCTCACATGAGGAAATTAAAAATAAAAATGATCTAAAGTAATTATACAGCCTCCACTTCATAAATATTAAAATAAAATACCACTTAAAATTCCTTCCATTAATATTCCTGTTATTTTTTCCCCACTCTTGCTTGTCCTTTCTTAGGTTTACAGTACGTGTATGTACCTTTCAAATTTTGCATTTGCTTTTCAGGTAATGAAGAGCATACACTGTTCGGGTATAAAAAGCTTTGACATACACACCTTGTAAGACATGATGATATTCATTTATTAATGATTGCTGCATTGATTTATTTATTTTAGGGTGCAGAGTGACAGTGATAAAACCTTTAATTCAGACAGGATCTTCAGTCATTAAATTGCACCCCTATAATACCATAAACCATGAGAGAGGAGGCCATCTGACCTCACTGGGATGTTGTCTACTCTCTCTCATCCAGCTGTTTCTTGACAGCATCCTTGGGGGTTGATGCTCCTGTAGTTTGGTTCCAGGTTTAGTTGCTATGCACTTGATGTGGATTTAAATACTGCTGACTACTCTGCTGCAGAATGAGAAATTGAATTTATAATGCTTTGTAAATCCTTATTGACTAAAGAAATTGTAACTCAAACATTTTTGGTATGACCTTCAATGAAGTGGATGAATTAAATGCTATTTTATAATAGTAAATAACCTGTTTTTGACTTTGCAGAATTTTTGTATTCATGTTATTTTGTATTTGAATAGGTCAGTGGCTCATGTGGCTATCTTTGCATGTACATCATATTTTCTTTAAATAATTGAATTATGCCCCCTCCTCCCCCAGTAAGACTAAACATAAAATATTTTGAGAGCTGCGTGCATAAGTAGACTGTAAAGTGTAGAAAACAAAGTGTGAATTCAGTTTAGCCATATGCTCAGTCTATGCATCTTCAAAGCAAAAGTGTAAAACAACAAAAACATTACACTTGTGTAAGGCTGAACAAAGACACAAAACTTCTACATGCCATATCACCCTACTGTGCCTAATGGGAAATCCAGCACTGCTTTCACCCCAATATCTGTTATACAAGTAACAGACTGGAATATGAAAGAATCGTATTCCCATTACGTAAAAAAAACCAAAACAATCCTCACATGATACAGTTAGTGCATGAGTTAAATAAGTCTGAATGGACAAAAACCCAACATGTGTGAGCTGCCAGTCTAGAGAAAATAAAAATGAAGCTCCAGAGCAGAGGGAAACTGTCAATGTGCGAGATGTATTGTTGTTGTGGTGAACAGGCTAGAAGAGAGCTCTAATCCAATTTAGTCAGACTGGGGCCTCAAGAGGATTTAGCAGTCCCAAAGAAGCCCCCTTTAACCTCACAAACTCCGACTTTTTGCCCCATCTGAAATTTACAAGGCAATTCTCAGAGATTAGCAGGATCTTCAGAGATTGTAATGCAGGGAGGGTGTGTGAGAAGGGGTTCTGAGAAGAGTAAAAAGTTAGCTGTGTCAGCAAGAACTCTAGTATGAATTAATATTTTTTCTGCAGTCACAAACCCTTGAATGGTCATGCAGTAGCTTACTGTACTTGAACAGCTTACGTGTTTTAGCTTACTTGAACAGCATACGGTACTTAATGTGTTTTTTTTTCGCATTCCATGTGTAGTAGAGACAGTATCTTTTTTCTTGAGTTACACAGACAGCCTGTCTGGTATATGGTGTTTTACCCCCCTGCTGTTACACCAGGTGAGCAGGATTAAAAGCCAACTCGGGTCTCAGTCTGAAACGATTCGGGCTTGCAGGCTTTTACACTGTAACACCAGCTCTGTGTATTCAATTTGCAGGTTGTGCCGACAGCAGATAGAATTTTAGTTACAGCTCTCTTAGAAAGCTTTGGAGGTAGAAAAAGTGCATTGTTATAGAATGCTGGATAAAGAATAGATAAAAGAAAAGGAAGGGCAAGGAGTTCAAGTTTGGGAATGAAGATGGAGACATGAGTCATATTCGTAACTGTGACAATTATGACTGAGGTCGGGGTGGTTTAAAATTTTAAACAGGTGCTGGAAGTGAAATTATTCACCATTCAGAAGGTCAGCTGCACTAAAGCAGGATTGAGCAATAAGACCTTTTTGTGTCTTATGTACTGTCCAGACTTCAAAGGGCTCTGAATGTTTCCATTTGTTAGGATTATTCTAATCATATCATATAACATATATCATATATGCAGGTGAAGGATGCTGAAAATGTTTGGAGGACATCCAATACTTCGGGAAGATCTCGAAGAGCGTCTCACTATTCATAGAATAAACCACCTACTGTAAGTCAAGCCAAAAATGATAAGTAAGGAGGCTGGTGTTGCTCCTTTAATGATTCCTGTAACTGATGGGCCGTAAAATCATGTTGGCTTTGCCTCTAGATAGTCTGAAGTCATGCTGAGACTCTGGGAGGAATTCTTCAGCAAGAGGAATTAGACAACTTGGAAAAAAACGTTGTAATTATCCTGCTTGTGATGGACAGCACAGAGATGTCTCTATAATTTCCATTATCGGGTTTGTTCCCTTTTCTTGAAGATTGTCACAATCATGGCATCCTTGAAATCATTCTCTGTTGCTTCTTCACTCATATATGTATGACAAGAACATGGATGTTGAATGTTTGGTTCCCGTGTTCTTAAATCTTTCAGGAGGGATTGCAGTGCTCTGGCTGCTTTATTGTTCTTCATGTATATGAAGTCTTTCGTCATCACTATAACTGTTGGAAGCATTCGACGATCATTTCTGATTTTGGTATTGTGGAATTTAATTTCATATACTATTGCTGATAGAGGATTCTTCACTAACACATTAGTGATTTTGTCTTAACATCTATTCAAATAGTATGAACATTTCTCACAGAGAAAGAAAATGTGATGTTTGACGCTCTGTATTCCGTGAGTTTTTTAACTTTTATTTAAAATTGTGTTACGGTGTCCTCCCAGGCCTTCATGGTAACCAGAGCAGCTCCAACAGTTCCAAGAGTAAATGGGCTCTTCTTTATTTCACCCTGTCACCACGGGCTCATCACTCACTGCACTGGTGAAGGGGAGGCGATCTTTGGAACCCCAGAAAAATATAGTACCAAAAATGGTATTTCATATAGAACACAACACTTTTGTTTTTATCTAGGTATTTTAATATTTTATTTAATTCATTGTTCCCTCTGACAAAAAGACAATTTCCATCTGACCTGCTAGGAGCATGTATTTTACAAGTGTTTATGAGAAGGAGATTGAGCTATAACTATGCTAGAATTCTTTGTTGTACACTTCAGACATCTCTGCTTTTTTTCCCCCAGTAAGGCAAACACATTATCACAGAAAATGTTGCTTTCCTCCAGTGACAAGATCTTATTCAGAATCAATTCATGAAACATTTTCAGTTCCCTGCTGTGTAGTTAGAGTGCTCTATTGAAACACTTTGAAATAGAAAATCAAAACAGGAAAAGGACAAACTGTGTTTTTTAGTGCAGTTCATAATGAAACTGGGGAAATCTCTTGTTTCCATCTCTTGGGTATAAGGCCTCTAGGGCCCTGACATATTTCAAGAAATGGATAGATTCATGAGATCATTGGATCAATTAACTACTTAAAAAACATAATTGGCCTCTTCTTGTTTGCACCTCCTTCTTGTAACTATACAAATGGACCCTACACCTTCTATCATTGTCAGATCCATTGCCAATGCAGTAACCTCTTGATCTATTATTGGGTGGGGTCTGAGGTCCTTATCCATGATCAAAATAAAAATAAATACTCCTTCTACAATCACATTATTTTCCAAATGAATAAGAATCGAATTAATTATTGTCTGGCACGGTGGTGCAGTGGTTAGCATAGTTGCCTCACAGTGCTGGGGCCCTAAGTTCAATTCTGGACATGGGGTGATATCTGTGTGGAGTTTGTATGTTCTCTCACATATGTGTGTGTTCCCTTTGGGTGCTCCAGTTTCCCCCCCACGGCCCAGAGATATGCTGGTAGATTAATTGGCTTCTGGGAAAACTGGCCCTGGTGTTACCTGGTTACCTCATCTTGGGCTCACTGCTTGAGGAGAGCTCTGGCTCCCCCGCGACCCTGAATTGGAAGAAACATTTAGAAAAGGGATGGATAGAAAATGGATTACTACCACGGTCTAGCATCCTGGCCATGGTGTATCCTGCCTTGCACTTGCTGCTTGAAAAGAGAGGCTCCAGCTCTCTCGCATCGCTGAATAGGATGGAGCAGTTAGAAACTAGATGGTTGGACGTAAAATGGATTACTTTTTATCTTGAACTGAAAAATGACTGAGATATATAGATTCACAGAAAAATATAATCAGATTACTCCTCACGCCACTAGTACCCTTAGTTTCTTTTTGGGATTTCCTAATAGTAAAAAAAACAACTTAAGTCCAGCATCCTTCATTACAAGACATACATTCTCTGTTCTCTAACTATACAAAACCACTCAGGTATACTTTGCAAACATCATTTACAAGTTGGGGGTTATGATTATTTTTCTTGTTTGTTGATTTATCCACTTAGTTATTCTTGAGATTGTCTCCATTTTCATAACCCTTTATTTGTAATACAGTATTTACAGTCCCTTGGGTGACTCTGGAAAGTTATACACTTGCCTGTTGTGAAAAGGAACAGCTCAATAAAGTGTGTTACAACAATGAGTTTAGTAATCTGGGGATGATTGTAGTATTTTTCCACTCAATGTATACATTTGATTTAACCGTAGAAAGAAATTGTTATTGATATAATTAAACACAAATATAGTGGTGTTACACTGAATCCAGACAGTGAGAAACCTTCAACAGTTCAGGGGTATAGAAATGATAATATAAGGAGCATGAGTCAATAATGGCTCCATGCAGATGATGATGATAATAATAATAATTGCTTACACTTACATAGCGCTTTACTGGACACTCCACTCAAAGTGCTTTACAGGTAATGGGGATCCCCTCCACCACCACCAGTGTGCAGCCCCACCTGGATGATGCGACGGCAGCCAAAATGCATCAGAACGCTCCCCACATACCAACTCTCAGTGGGGAGGAGAGCAGAGAGATGTAGCCAATTTATAGATGGGGATTATTAGGAGGCCATGATTGGTAAGGGCCAATGGGAAAAGGTAGCATTCTGTCTTGTGTTGTATTGTATTGTCTGATATATGGTATAGAACCACAGGAACTGAATAGATAGTAAAATAAAGGACACAAAAAGACAGCAAAAATAGAAAAGTGAAGGATACAAACCTGTAGATTTCACCATTGGTGCCAATACTTGACCTGATAGAAATGTTCTTAGGATACTTCACATCCTTTTGTCAACAGGGTTCTGCCCTTGTATGGCCTTTAACTACACTGATTTCAGTTAGTTTTACGAATAGGCTGCTGCTCACACAAATAGCTCTCTCCAAAATGGGTTTTTTTTGTTGTTAAACATGAAAATAACAAAAGCTGCAATTTTCAAACAGATTAAATCTGCAACATAAATAACACAACAAAAATCTATTGAGAAATGTTCAATTATTTTTCTTCAACTTTAAAACCCCAGTGAGTCAAACACTACGAGCCTTTCTACTAAAGCTACTAGTACTGATGAACCAAAGAAAATTAGAATGTGGTATACAGGAGGTGTGTGTGTTTATGTATATTCATTTGTGAATATAGTAAATAGAATTGTTTTCATTCTGACCTGTTTGTTTTGCATCAAAAATATGCTCACAGTTTATTAAAAAAGAGGTGCATTAAGAGGACAGGTTTGCTATAGCATTTTTTTCAGATGCTAAATTCTAATATAGGATCTTTATTAGTGTGAGATGCACTGTAACAACCACATCAGAATTCTAATAGTAGTAACCCCATTGCCCTCAGGTAAAGATCTGGAAAAAGTGTTATCAAGGGAATGGGAGTGGTTAATCACATTTGTCTTGAAGGTCAGATAATGTTTCTTTTTTCCAGTTAAATTGTTTTCATTCTTGTCAGACCTAAAGCCACTGTGACCTTTAATGAATTATCCTGCCACCATCCCTGTCCCATTGAATGTCACTACCTGTCAGTTGCCTCTGTCATTAATTGTCATCTGATCAGATAGATTGCTGTTGTGTATCTTCCTGAATTGTAGGTCTAAAGCTGTAATGTAAAAAGAAGTAAAAGTTTCTGATTGAACCCATTGGCACTAGTAATCCATTGGCTGTGAAACTGACAGAAAAACTAAACAACTTTATAGAAGCACACCTTTGGCTCTAGATGCATAAAACATGAATACATTATACTTCAATGCAGGATTTCTGTATTCTTTAATTGTTTAATTTCAGTTACAGTGTATAAATAATGAGCTGGCTGTGCCAGAAACTCGAACCTGAAATTAATTTGATGGTGTAGGATTTCACTTACACATTCTGATATTGATTGGTTTATGCCTTTTGATAGTCAGATGTATTTTTGCCTTTGTATGGTATACTGTACATTTGATAATTTAATGCATACAAATAGTGTTTGTCAGGATGGCTGACTGTTAATTGAAAGAAACTGTTGAGTGAGACACACCTGCTCTCAATGAGTAATTACCACTTAGAGTCAGTGAAGTTCCACATGAGGGAAGGCCGCTGGTGGGACATGTTCTCTGTGTAATAGATCACTCCTCTGGGCTAATTCTGAGGCTTATAAGAGCAGAAGAAAAGAGATGGAGATTGTGTCTAGATTCAAGGCTGATAGGACACTATGAATGAGCACTGTACAGGTGCTGAACAGGAGGCTTTTGGGTAGATAATTTTCCAGACTGTCAATGCAAATTACACCAAACAAAGCAAGAGACATGAATTATACAGCCGCTGGTGTTGGCAGCTTGTAAACTGTGAAGGTGATCCAGATGTTATGGAAAGGGAGTCTCACCTATTTCTTGACCCATGCTGCAGACGTTATCAACTAGAACCAGACAGCAACCATGATTCCCGATTAAACAAAGCCCAGCAGGCTTTGTTCATATTTTTGTACTATCTACTCAAAACCACCTATCTACTGTCATCACCACAGCACTTCCTACTGCAGAACACTTGTCCAGAAGAAAAACAGAAGATGTTTTCAAGCTTAAGCTATAATGAAGCTGAAGCTTAAAGATGTGATTTGTCTGCCATCTTGCCAATTCTGTCATCTTGTATTGGCCTGTACTTCTTTCAGTCAGTTACGGTAAATTATTTGCTTTGTTTGTTCCATTACATCGCTCAGCTTATGATGATTATGAAATTATGATGCTTTATTGAACAGATCATGATTATTTCATGAAATTTGCCTTGGATAAATGTATCTGCAAAAATAATAAAAACCTTTTGTGAAAATAAGTCAATGGGTCCAGCCAAGTGAATAACTGTTTCCATTAAATAATGAATTAGATAATGATGAGTTCAAATTTGAAATGAAACCCAAACTGCCCTGCCTGAACCCCAAGGTTTGAAGATAATTGCCAGAAAAAAACAAACTCTGTGTATTGTAATGATTTGTACAGGAGGTGTTGTTTACTGTCAGTTCAATGGGTTTAATGTTTTTTTTTATTACCGCTTTGAATTAATACTATATGTCCAGGTCTCATACAAGCAGTTGAGGTAAACTTAAGACATAAATATGTTTTGCTGATATGGCATTTCAAATCTTGCTTTTTTTAATTTAGAATGAAATTGAAACTTCAAAGAAAACCTAGATACTCTGGTGAACACACGCACTGCAGTCCACTTGCCCAAAGCGTACCCTGTGGCGATTGTTCTAAAGCAGGTGGACTCCTGAGAGCACCATCCTCTATTGAGTCCACCCTAAAGACATGTTGTGGAGCGAGGTGGTGCAGCTGGCTGTCACAACTGGCAACAAAATCAAATGTGTGAAAAAGCGCTGTGTTTAAGGCCCCATGAAACTGCATGTGAATCCATACTGCCTCATTGACCTCCATTCGAGTCTCAAATTATCAGTCAGGGAACTCTGCATGTTCTGTTCATCAGTTTATCAATTTATTCCTGGTAATTGTCTTAATGAATACATGACTTCATTGTTTTCACAGAGTATTTTTTTTTCTTCATTACTTACTATTTAATGCTAAAAAATAAAGAGGTATTCCTGACATTCCACATTTATTCATACTGTTTTCAGAGGAGAATAATGCTGAACAGCTACTCATTTTAAAGTACTGTATACTGTATATATGTGCATCTCTGCAAATATTCATTAAAGTAAAACAGTACCAGTTGTTTGAAAAGGAATATTACATCTGAGGCATGTTGGCTACCACTTCTAGACTGGTGTCTTATCGAGGGTGGGGTTCCACTTAGTGCCATGTGCTTCCAGAGCCCTTAACAATAATTAGTAACTCTCTTAACACGGATAAATTGATATTTAAACAAAGCCATTAAACTTTGCTCCATGCTTTGGAAGCCTGTGGAATTTCCTTACCCACTTCTACAGTACATTAACATATCAGTGATACTAATTTTTAAGCAGTTAGTAAATACACTGTAAGTTATGTTACTTTCAGGTGGTTACAGTCTTATAATCTTTCTGTCTGCTATGTGTAAGAATCAGAGTACAGTATATTTAAGATTTCAACATTTTGCCTTGCTATTTTCCCATTATTCTTTGACACCAAACGGAACCATCGCTGTAGGTAGGTCAGGTCATGCAGGATGCACATTGTTAATGTGCTTCAGATATGCTGTAGATGTGTGTTTGTGCTTTGGCACTGTCACATGCAGTATGAGTTCTGTGTATCAAGTTCACTCATTTCACAATTCAGTGAGGCAGGGTCCTACAGTATATGTGTTTGCAGTTTTTTTCTCTTGTTTATGTTCAGATGGTACTGGAAGAGCTCTGATCAAGCAGTGTTGTTGAATGTTGCTTTGTGTTATGATATTGTACTGTTGTTTTATTGTATTATTGTCATATGTTATGTTCGTGAGTACAAGACAGATTCCCTTAGGAGCAATAAAGTTTAATTCAATTTATTCAATTCCATCATTCAAGTGGAGTAACACAACATCTGAAAGGCAGCTTTGAAATCTGTGTATGGAATGTCATGCAGTGACTTCACCTGACCTTGATTCCCGGACCACACTGAACATAAAGTGTAGTGCACAA
The DNA here is from genome assembly GCF_040954835.1 of Lepisosteus oculatus. Taxonomy (NCBI): domain Eukaryota; kingdom Metazoa; phylum Chordata; class Actinopteri; order Semionotiformes; family Lepisosteidae; genus Lepisosteus; species Lepisosteus oculatus. The sequence continues at coordinate 14,774,510 of NC_090716.1, forward strand.
TCTGTTTTCTCTCCAGTGACTCGGGGCAGAGCAGGATCTGCTTCATCTGCTTTATTGCAAACCTTGGCTCCAGCTAATAATTATTATGGTGATCTTCAGCATAATTGTTAATTAAAAAAATAAAGATTAATTAAGTAAATAAAATACAAGTTAGATAGTCCTGTAGTGGATGATGTGATAAAATTTCTGTCTTCAGATGTAGACCAATTTTTTGCTTTTGTTCATTAGAAAGAAAATGCTTATTTAGCATACTAAATAGCAACGAAACTAATTGTCTGTTCCTGAACAAAATGTTAACCAATAAATAACATTAATAAAAAGTACCTCGCCCACATTTCACAATCAAGAAGTGGTTTATACTGCTCAGAATGATGATTGGTTTCAGTTTTTTTGCTATATTTTTATTACTTGAACAGAGCAGCAAACCATAGCCTATCACTTTCTGTCAGAGCAGTAAAATGCAAGTGCTGTGGGTCTATAAAATAAAGAGGAAATATGGGATCTGTCTTTGAGATTTGATTTAATATCAAAGTGCCTCTCTCATTTGATGGCTGTCATATTAAGTATTTACCTCCTCATAGCTGTCTGAAGTAATCAGCGTAGACCGGTGAGAGAAGCAGCTTCCTGAATTTGTCAAACTGTTTCCATAGCATTTACTACTGGGATGTTGCACCTGCTTAAGCCTTTTAGGACATCAGTGCCTGGCAGCTATAAGGTCACTGGTCACCTTCCTGAAAATGGTTCATACATTTTCAATGTAATACAAACTTTGCACCCAGGTAAAGTGTGATAGTGATTAAGAAACCATGAAGGCAGCTATTTTAAAAGAATTTAGCAAGGAATTTAACAACATTCACAATTTTGAAATTTGCAAACTTTTTTCATACCGTCAATGAATTTATCTTGTTACAGAGATTTAATAACCAGTCAGAGAAATTGGGACTGCAGTTCCTCTCTAAAGAAGTTATTGTATTGTTTAACTATAAATAATTTAAAAGAATAATCAGAATAGTTATGAATCTGTGGAAAGCCATATACATACAATGCTAATGGAACAAAACTTTTCTAGTGGGGAAAAAAAACATTGTAAGGGGAATTTGATTTAAGCACTGAACAATTGTCAAAGGTATTAAAAAAGCAACCGCAGACAATTATTTTAATATTTGGAATTAAACAGGGATACAACGGACACAAACAGAAATTAAGAGCAGAACACAGCATTTCACTTTTCACAATAAAGTGCACTTTATTACATAGGCACTGGGGTCAAGAATAAAACATCCATCCCATGTTTTTGACACTGATTTTCCAAACTCCTTTAAAGATGGCAGAAACAACATTCTGTTTGCCTGCTAGCATGCAAGAGAGGTGGAATGGTTTCCACTCATTTACAGCCTTATTTCTGTTATCACAGAAGACTTTTCCTGTCCAGGTCTCACAGAGCTGGCAAGCTGTTATTTAGGTTACAGAATTAAGGGAAGAGAACTGTTAAGTTATTATAGTGGTCTTGTTTTCCATATACTGTAGCTCAGGGAGTTTGTTATTGTTTGTTTTTAGTCTCATTTGCCAAATCAGTAAAATAGTCATCAGCAACATTCACAAGGAGAGAGAGAGAATCATTTGTAAGAGGGTCCAAGGGGTCTGCATCCAGGAGGGCATCATCTCATTCTCTCACTTTGCACTGTGTTACTGAACACAAACATCATTGGCAGGTCAGTGCAGAGCAGCCTCCCCTGCTGCTCAGAGCACTGTAGTGGAAAAGGCTACAAGCAGGTGCAGGGCATATGACAAAAAATCTCCTTCAAATTGATACGCAACATGTCTCTTTTGACCCACTCTGTCATTCACTTATAAACTTCAAGAACAGTAATCTTATCTCTGGTTCAGAAGAAAACAGGAGATGGAAAGCTAACAGACCACACAGCTTGGTACGGCCATCATGTCTAACTCAATAAATTGAGGAAACCTTTTTTTCTCCAGTAGGATATACTATGGTTGATAATTTATGTGATTATGTATTTTGAGTACATATGAGTTTTAAGTTAAGATCACTGCATCAAAGCTCAATCTGTGTCCACATGGAAGTAAAACAAAACTATGACATGGGGTTATGTCATTAAGGGAGGATATGAGTCATACTTTGCTGAGTAATATTTAAATTCGATACATGCTGTACCTGAGTTTTGCTTTATTCTTTCCTGTTTTTTATGTGCCGCTTTCCACTTCTCTTGTAAACACTTTAAAAAGGATGAAATGCTTGTGAAGTGAATTCTATTGTTAGAGATCAATCAGACCGGATCATTCAGCCATACCTTACATTACATTACTCCTTCCCTGTTACAAATATACTGAAAGAGCTGTGAAAGGGTCTGCTAAATAATTTGAATCAACCATCATGTTTGAGTACTTTTTTTAAACTTATCCTCTAGTTCAACACTATAGTGTTTCTACTCCACTACTGACTGCTTGCCTAAATTTTGTTTTCCCAGTATGGAGTCAATTCCAAATCATTATCCAATCCAACATATTGGGAAAACATATTAGAAATTAATTTAGTTCAGCCTGTGGTCTAAGACTTTTGAATGTTCCTGCATTTATGCTGTCCATGATTCATTGCTTCAGCTCAAACTGTCAAATCTGTGACAGTGTAACAATAAAAAAATATAGTATTTACTCTAGTCATTAAATTATTGTTTTCTTTTAATGTAGAACTATATTTAATTGCAAATCATAATGAAGCTAATTAATCCTGTAGAAAAAGAATATAAATAGTATGTGTCAGTAAATGCCAATAAGCTAGAGCTTCACAATTTAATTTTTCATAGGAACTCATCCTTATGGGTTGTGTTTAATGAACTGTGCTTTATGACCAGATTTAAATAGCTCAATGAATATGTTGTAGTGTAAAATAGTACTATAATGTTCAATGTAAGAAAATAAATGTGAAGAAACTACAGTATTTTGTGACCCCGTGTCATCATGTTGTTTTGACTCCTAAATAGTGCATGGTGAAAGAAGAAATTTAAACTTCAAAGACTAATTAAAATCAGAAGAAGTTAAACTGAAACTACTAAAGACATTCTGCTCTTTAGCAAGCCTTTATAATCAGTCTCAGGGTGTATGTTTATTTAATAATTAGCTTTTGTTCTATTTCATTTTAATCCTGATGAGGCTCATGCCAAACCAGACCCAATCCTAGAATAATGGAGTGCATACATATTAGTTTTAAGTTGAATTTACTACACTATGTTGAGCGAGAAGAGAATAAATGACTGATCTGTCGTCTGGACAGGACACGAGTCAGCAAGAGGGCAACAAAGAAAACAGACATTTTTTATAAGAATTTACTAACCAGCGTGTCTTTGGGTGGTGAGAGCTGAGATGGATACATGTACTGTATACTCTACCCTCACACGCAAGGCCATGTACCCTGCAGCTGTGAGGCCACACCACTGGGTCACCCATTACTCACTAAAATGAAATACAAAACATCTAATGGAAAAGGGTATTTAAAAAAAAATATTTTTGTGCCTTGCCTAGAGGAGAGCAATCTTGTTTTCTGTGAGTTTATTATTGGAACTCACTATGGTTTCAGAAACGTTATAATTAGAAACAGTGAAGGATTTCACCACAGGAATGTTTAATGTTGAGAGAAATGCTGTATACTTCAGAAGCGCTCAAAGAAAAAATAGAGTTGCTTCATCAAACACTTTGTTTACCAACCTTTGTTTCTCCTCATGTGCCTGGAGACATTCTGATTGAGAGTTTGATATTCTGGATAAGCAGCTGTGTTGAAGAGATGACAAAATGTGCAGTGCTTGAAAATCCCAGTGCTGAAATGATGTGGCAGGTGAAGGACAAAGCAATGATGCAAAGGCTTTTTTCACTCATTGGGATTTTTAGTGCATGGAATAAAAAAAGTTATTTACAAAGAAAGCATTTTAGCACATTTGAACTTATAACAGAGAGGGTAAGTTTGTGTATTTCGTGTGCTTCAGCAAATTAGATATCTTGTGCTGTACATTACCAGAGAACACTTTAAAACCATTACAAATTCAGTCCTTTACTGCTTTAGAACTAATGGAGGAACATTCAGTATACAGTGACTTGCAAAGTTATTCACCAGCTGCCAACAATATCACATTTTGATGAATTACAATTAGTATATATCTACTTTTTTCAAAACTCTGATAATTAAACTGAACACACTGATGGGACAATCAAGGACATTCGCTGTCTTCTAATCAGAGTTTTTTGTCTGTGGATTCGGCTTTGTGCTTCAGGGTGGTGGCCTGCTGCAGTGTGAGTTTTCGGCAGTTGTAAGGTTTTGGGTTATTCAACCAGGATTCCTTTAGGAGTTTCCTCTAATGTGCACCATCTAATTTTACCTTATTGCTGACAAGCTTCTTCGTCCCTGCTGATGAGTTGTCCCTTGCCATAATGCTACCACTACCACTAGGTGGTGCTTGACACTAGGGTGCTGACTGGGTGATGTGTTGTGGGTTTGCACCAGACAGAATGCAACTTGTGAAAGCCACCCATCCATACATGCATATGTTGCACCTGATCCCTTGGCTTCTTTCAAGAAACATCTGGATTAATTAACTTCTAACTGTCAAATGGGCTAGTTAGGCTAATTGACCTTGTTTAATCGTTAACCTTCTTATTTTCTTATTTGGCATGTTTATTCATGGAGTTTTTATTTGTTTAAATTAGAGGGGATGATTAGACAACCAGGTTGGCACAGTTGTTGGAACTGCTGCCTCATAGTGCTGAGACCCCTGGATAAACTCCTGTTGTGCTTGTCTGCATGAAGTTTGCATGTTCTCCCCATATCTGCATGCCAGTTCTCTTCCTCAGCCAAAAGATATACTGGTAGGTTAACAGGTCGGTTAGCTTCTGGGAAAATTGGCACTGGTGTGATTGTTGCATGTTTGCGTCTGTGTGTGCCCTGCAATGGACTCGCATCCTGGGATAGGCTTCAGGTCTCCTGTGACACTGTATTGGATAAAGTGTTAAAAGATGGATGGATGGATTAGATAACTTATTGGTTTGGGCTCCCATGTTAAACTGTATGAAATTGCTCTGTTTTTCTTAATCATTCACAAAAATGGATTTGCAACCACGTTTTTATTTTCCATGTCCTTTATGTACAACACGTTTAATTACGTAATTTATGGAATATATGGACATTTATATAAGTCCCTTTTTCATAATTATATTAATACATAAATACAGACCCATTATATCTCAAACATACAGTAATAGAAATTGCAATAACATCTCAGTGGCTTGCGGTTACAGTTTTTGAGAGGTGACAATTTTATCCATAAGAAAGTACATCTACATACATCATTATGACCATTTAAAAAGAGAAGATTAGGAGTAGGAAATCAATATTCTTCTGGCTCTAAGAAAGTTAAAAATGGTTCCAGATACAGTTAAATTCAATCTTTTCCTGAAAAAAATCTATTAAAAAGTGGTATATTCTGTTATTATGACAAGCTATTGGCTAATGGTGATATTAGCCCTGTCTTCCAATTAAATATGATCACATGAGACAGAATTTGGAATATTTTGTAGATGAATCAATTAATGAAAAATCACCAAATTACCAACCGACCAGACTGTGGTGACAAGATGTCAGATAATTATATATTATTTCTCATTACAGAGATTGGCATACAACACCAGAAGGTATTGACTACATAATGAGCAGTATTGACAAATATTGATTCTATGAAAGATTCATGGAAAGTAGTCCTTCACCTGTGTAATAAGTTTTTATCATAATTTATATTGATAAGTTGAGTATTCATGAACGGACAATTATTTAACAGATTTCCAAACAAGTGTAGTGGGTTTATAATTTAAATCCCTTTCAGTTGTATTCTTTGGGACATCCCTTGATTTAGTGATGAAATTAATAATTTATATAGTATTTATGGTGCTCCTGACTCCTGTATTTTTCCCAGATCTACTGTAGCTGCCAGTCAAGATGGTTATATGGGTAAAGAGTGAATTGTGGTTATTTTCAAAAGGTGGCACAATCTGTTAGACTGCTTTTATTTTGTAGTTTTTATGCATCTGTCTGCTGCACAAAGGATAATGAAAGGTCTGGGCTGTGAAGCGCAAGGTCATGGATCATGAGGTTCTTAAGTTCTTGCTATGCCTCCTCAGTCTTGAGTCCACTCAGACTTTGCTAATTCAATCAGAGGCTGACAATATCGGCAAAATGATTTCTAAGACCAGTACCAACTACCAAACCAATGAAGGATTGTATTGACATTCTGTTGGTTGTTAGGGACAGTCTCAAATTTATTGAAAACAGTTTAATAATTTGTGATAGCAAAACACATCACCGATATGTACAGTCCTGATATTGAAGCTTGGGTTGGACAGAAGTGCATTCCTTTCCATTGATTTCTGGGCCAGTATTCATAATCCTTTGCAGTACATCTTTCACATGCTTGAGATGTGTCCTGGCCAGTCCAACAGCTCATCTACAAGCGGCCTAGGATAACTTTCTGAGATTCCATTTAGAATTCAACAATTCACACAATTTATTTGCAATGTCCTTCTTTATAAACAATACCTCAGGGCTGGTCCAGGAACTGGAAGAAGGCTCAATGACATGAAGTTCAAGAATTGTATTAATTTCTTCTCTTAATGTCTTCAGTTAAAGTTCTCCAGAATTCTGTAAATTTAGTTCCTTTATCCTCATTACTCCAGCAGCTTAATATTGTTACATTGTAATTGTGCTTGTAGATGGTTCTTTTACAGTCCTACCATAGAAAACACAAACAGTAAGGTGAAAGCCCACTGTGAAACCTCCCAGTTGGGTTGACAACAAAGTAGATAAACAAACCAGTCTTGACTGTGTCACTTGCAAAACTTAATATTGATTAAATTGTTCCCCTAACACAATTGTCTGTGTATTTTAATGGGTAGTATGCATACCACTTATGCCTAACACACTGATGTGTGGCTAGTGACAGATTCAGTGGGAATGCCAGCTCTCGAAATACTGTAAATAGGTCTAAAGCCTTCATTAACTGTTTACCTTTGATGCTGCAGAGTAGAAAGCTTTCTGGGAACCAGGTTGCACAATCATATACTGTAGTAATAACATCCGTTTGCTGAGGTGCTTCTCTCCAGGGTCCATAATTACCCTCTGAAATGGAACAGCCTTGAAGCCTATCCAATATCAATTTCTGATCTCTATTTGTGGATTCTTTTTGGAGTGGAAAGGAGCTTCTAGGTGTCAGTACAGATGGACTCTATAGTTCCAAAAAGCTCAAGTTATAAATCAAATCCATCTCGTCTACTGCGTTTTTCTGAATAACTTGGCTGTTCCCAGATTTTTTTCCCTCTCTTTTAAAACATGGATTTGTAGATGTATTAAAGTGGATTTACCATATAATACACCTACTTTCTTCAGACCTCTTCCTTTAGATTACTGCATTCCCGAGTGGAGGATTAAGGTTCTTTTGCCTTTCTGTTACCATTATGCGATTTTCACAGGCCATTGCCATTTATTGTCAGGCCTATCATCTGCAGTGGACACATTCATTTACATCTTATCATGTCTCATAATGATGACTTTTTGATTTCTTTGCAACATTTGGTTCATGTTTTTACTAATGGTCTCCATTAATTTCTGGAGAAAACGTAATGTAATGTAACTATAGAGTTTTATAGTTATTGGTATTATGAGAGTAATTAAGCCATTATCTCTCTATTATGTATTATTATTGTATTTCGGATTGAGGGACATGGTCACACACCCTTAGTTTATTAAACAATAGCTGCAAATACATTTAAATCAAACATGCGGGGCACCTCTTTGAGTATCGTTTTTTTGTGTTTTGATGGATTTTTCCATAGAAAAAACGATGGCGAAAATGCTGCCCCTCGAAATGTCTGTGGTGCCAAGAGCCAGCATTGCCTGCAACACACCACCACTCACATCTGCTCAGTCAGGGGTTACGCCTGGCAAGATACCATGCTGTTTCCTGTTTATAAACCAGATCTCAAACCGTGTACAGCATATATATCACTTTTGATTCCGACTGTATGACTTTTTATTAAAAATTTTAATAGAAGAACCAACCTTTTATGAGGAAACAGGTCAGACAGATTCTGGAAATCCAACTATATCATGTCATACTGTATGCTTGTGTCTAATATCCTTATTGCTCGTTTGAAGAATTCCAGTACGTTAGTCTGACAAAACCTTATCCCTGCTGCTACAGCCTAGAGTCGCCCGCCTGTTTCTTTCTGGACTGAAGGCTTCTGGCGCTCTCCTTGGAGATCACCACCAATCTCTTTGTGGAGTGTGCCAACATGATCCTTTACTAAACCTGATTTGAAAGCTGGTTCTTAAAACAATGATCTTGAATGCAATGTGCTCAACCAGCTGACTGCATTCACATGCCAACTTTCCCCCCTGAAAGCCACTCATCTTGCAAATCGAACACTGCAGTGACCTAATTTTGCTATAGCTTTTCCTGTTCATTAAGTACTTTTAAATTCTCAAGCATATACTGTATCATTAAATATCCACACCCAAGCTAAAGTGGATATTAAGTATTTAATGTTTGACATATAAATATATAAAACTATTTTAATTTTAAATGTCAAGATCTTGAAAAATGTGAAAGTAATAGAAAAATTAACCTCATGCTGATTCACTAGCCTAATTACATGATGTGCTATAGTAAAATATATTAATGACAGACTAGCTATGTGTGTTTTATGCAAACTGTTAGATAAAAATAATTTCTACCTGGTTCAGCTTTTAAGAGTAAATTGGAAGCAAAATGTTTTCTACTGCCATATTACAGTAAATATAATGATTTCTGACTGCCTGTCTGCTTCCCACCAAACGTGTTGCTCATGAGATGGCAGAAAATACAGAAAAAATGCTACAAAAATCTATAAAAAAGGGAAAGATTCTTCAGCTTCCTAAGGGTGACCAGACATAAATTTTATGAGCCATAGCTAATATATCTGTAACTAAACTTGAAAGAAGCAAAACTAAACAAATTAAAAGATGACAAACAAAAAAATAGCTAAATGCTTTTGTCAGATAGTTCATGATCCTCTCTTATCTGTTCATGTACACTATACAGTATCCTTTCTTGATACTGTACATAAAGGGATTTACACAAATTCAATAGTGGTGGGTTAGCTGAACATCAATAAATCTGAAAAGGTCTCCCATTATCACAGATTTAAAATGTTTTCAAGGTGTTAATGTTTAGCAGATTGACCACATTATCGTAACAGGTGTGAGGCCAGCACGCAGTAGGTAAGACATTCTCACTTACCGTAGCCAAATACGATTTGTGTACTTGTGCTTGGTGTTTACTGCTGTTTTCAGGTTTTTCCACATAACTACAGCGTAATAAAAACATGTACCTGTAAAGTGGACTGACCTCACTGAAATAATGTTTATTTACACATGTGTGTAGACATTTGCCAACTTAATAAAATCAGAATATTCAACAAGGACACACTCACATAGATGCAGAGAGATCTGTCAAGAGCTCTGAGTCCTGCTGCTTGTAAATATTGTTCTACAACATTAAAACATGTTTTATCTAGGTCTAACTCTAACTTATCACAGTACCTGGGAATGTCTTGTTTTTTATTGAATGATATTAAATTATAACATATTTGCCTTTGCGCAAACCAAATGTCTGTTTCCTAACTAATGACACAGCACATTTCAATGTGTTTGTGGATTCCTTAACCCTTGACAGCAACATCAATCAGGATTTTTAATTGCTTAACTGTGGTATCACTGATTTTATTAATTTTGTTCAATAGCTTTCAATATAGGATTACCAATTATTCAACTCATCTTCATGCTGCACCCCCACTCCCCCCCCACAAAGCAAATTATGCCACATCAATCAACACCATCTGTACTGTATATTATTACACTTTTTGTCTGGTCTTAAAACTAAATTGCATTGCCTTTTTTAAGTATAAGCCTTATCTTAGCAACATCCTGGTGGAGGATGGACATTAAGATATAATAGTGGTGGTGATTATGTGTGAAATTACCTTTACTGAGACATCTATTCTTCTGGCATAATAAAACACAAACTCAATCATGCATCTCACCCAGAACAGAGATAGCAACAATGCAGGTTTTTTCCCTCTCAGTTATTGTTGGTATTGCAACATATAGGAAGAAAATAAAATAGGATCACTACATTATGAAAGTAACCTTGTTCATGGGATTCATACAATTAAAATCTGGAGGCTAGAACACAGGTGGTTTTTTATAAGAGTGACATCTTTCTCTTTTATTTATAATGGTTGATGGAATACTGTTACAAGTGATTTTTCTTTAACTTTGAGTGTCATAGAAGTCGCTGCCCTACATAAAGGTACATAAAGTATATATGACATGATAGGTCTCTTAGTCCTGCAAGTGTTCTTTTGTTTTCATTTTCTCACTTTCTCACTATTTAGTTTCCCTACATCCCTTTCAAAGTGTCGGAAGTGCTTTTGAGCTAATGCTGCTCTATTATTATGAGACGCCGTCCACTTTAGCTTCCTGCTGTTTCGCTATCGAACAGTTTTGAAAACAGAAGCTGGACAGAATCTGTTACTTCCAGCTGAAAATATTGCAGGCTTGTCTATTCCAGTAGGGAAAAAAATAATCGTTTCTCTCCAGCTATTGGTGAATTTAGTGTTCCCACTAAGGATTATCAGGGTGGTACTGATAATCTTTGGATGTTTCCCCATAGTCTAAGTGGGAATCTTCACTTTTGTTTTCAAACTTAAAATCCAGAACAGACATAAATCCGTTTTAGGAGACATTAGGCATGTAGGTATTGCAGAGCGAATTCTGTGTTGAGGATTGTAGCAGTGCATTGTCATAGACTGCCTGCATGTTATACAATCAGCTAGTTCTTGCTTCAAAACAATGCATGTTAGAAACTACTTCTTTGCTCAGGAGGAGCTCTATAGTGTCTACATCTCCAGATCAAGCATGGGCTATGTCATTAGCCAACAAAGCTGAAAACAATACTCTGAAGTGTGGTTCAAATTATTGCACAGAATGTCAAGTAAACAAGGAGAACCCAAACATTAAACCTACATCCACATTGGAACTTGTGCTTTCAGAAGTCATTCCTGCTTTGATATAACTTTTATAATACAGATCCTTTGTTTTTCTACTTTTATATTATTGTGTGTTACTGTAGCAGTTGGTGTTAGAAATCACACTAGGAGGTCTTTTAGTGTTTCTATCACTTTTAGTGTTTAAAACATGTGTTTGTTTTTTTCAATTGATCTGCTGAAAAACCTTAAACAGGAAACCCGTGTTTATACTGTATGCTATTTTTCATTGGGAAAATAACTGTCTGGGTAGTGAAATGGTAGCTAGCAATGCTGCCTCACTACACTGGGGCCTTGGATTCTGTCTTCATGGAGTTATTATGTTATCCCTGTGTTCATGTGTGTTTTCTCTTGATGCTGTTGTTTCTTCGTACAGTTCAAAGACATGCTTGTAGGTTTATTGGCTTCTGTAAAATGGACCCTGGTGTGAGTGTGTGCCTGTCTGTGCTTGTGTGTGCCCTATGATGGACTGGCATTCCTCTTAGAGTGTATCCCACCTTGCTCCCCTTACTTGCTGGATTAGGCTCAGACTGTAATGAATTCCTTTCTGGACACTCCACTCACAGCGCTTTACAAGTAATGGAAACTCCCTTCCACCTCCAATGTGTAGTCCCCAGTTGGATGAAGTACTGTATATAATATGCTTTGTTTCTGTGCATGGAGCACGTGTTTCTGGTTCACTATATCTTCATGCCAAATGAATATCACTTCTTAACAAAGCAATTATTTTGATTATTTGAAATGTTGTTTTTCGCTTACGATTGAGCTATCTCATTTACTCCTACACCACCATAAAAACCTACACATAGGCTAGTTCCTTTGTGAACAAGTTTCACTATTGTGCAGGATAGGATGCCTGGCCTAACTTTCCCTGAGTCTGTGTGCATTACCCCACCACTTGTTAGTGTGCTGTAGCGCTAGGTGCTGGGATTCATGTGGTCTCTGCATCTGCATTAATAATGTGCGTTATCTTCCATGAATGAGGGGGTAGGAGAGTGGGCTCAGTGCATCCGAACATGTCAACAAGAAATTCCCTCATCTGTCATTATCTGAGGAAGAAAGAAAACTAGGAGCATTAATAAATGATAAAGGTTCAAGCACAGAATTAAACTCCGCCAGGCTGCAAGCTGTGGCCCAGCCTCCTGGCAGAGATGAATGGGTGCACAAGGCTGATTCTAGGGGGATTGCTGCTCGGCAGAGTAATGGGGCATTGCTTCACAGAGGCGCTTCTCCATCTGTGACTACATTTTACAAAGCACCAGTGTTTTTTAAAGACGTAGTAATGGGATTCTGCAGAATTTCAGTGACTGTTTTCCTTTCCCCCTCCTATTTTTTTTAATTAAAAAAACCCAATTCAACGTATGTTTCTGAACACTTATAAAAGTTTCTTGAAATACTACAGAGATGGAGACATGTTACCCAGAAGTTCAATCCATTTCAGATTTTTTTGTCTTGCATGGTCTTTTGCTAATAATACAGTAGCTACAAAGCAGATAAAGGATTCTGGTATTTCCCAGAGGTTCAAGTGGGGAGGTGAGCCAGGTACTGTATGTGAGCTTCAAGAAGTTATTTCCACTCTGAAAGCAGAAAGAAACTAAACTAAGTCTGATGAATCAAAAACATTTTGGACCACTGATCAGGATGTCTGAAAAGATTATTTATTTTTTTGCTAAGACATTTTTATATTTTTTAAAAATAAATATTTAATTTAATTTGTGGGAATTTAAGTTTTGTCAGGATTGTTAGATTGATTCATAGAAATTATTGTTTTCTGCTCAAAGTTTGATACAGATCTTAGTGACTTAATCTTATATCATTAGACTTAAAATATGAGGTTGTTCTCATTCTGGGAACCATGAATGCAAATAGGGTCAAATTCTGATGATCCTCATCTTGGCTCTTAGCACCATGTGGCAACAAGGTAATGCACTGTAGCCTGCTGTGTGAGTAATAAGACCCTTCTTTCATTCTGCCTTATTAGAGGTTTCATTCTTCAATAAGTCTGGCTTTTAGCAAGTCTTGAAGCTTTCTTTTCTTGTCACACTAGCACAGCATGTCTCTCCACTATCCAGAGATTAAGCAAACCATCAAGCCCAGCATTCTTCAAAATTACAGGTTTAACAACAATGAGCCAGATATTTTAAAATACTTTGAATGAAAGCTGCTTACTGTGTCCTCAAATAGTGATTATAAAAAGACTGCCTTTCTTTTTTACCTTCTCATTATTCCTCACATATGAAAATGATATGTGTAATAGTTTGCGATTGCTTTCATGACAATGCTGACTTCTTAGGCACTATTAATTAGAAAAGCTCCATTTACAGTATGTGGTATTTGTTGGACAGATTTGATGGCCTTGGAAAATGTTTGTGAAGACAGGACTTGTTTAAGTAGACATCATATAAAAGATAAGGGTTTTACACCATCTTCTGAGATAAGGACAGCAATGCTTCTAAGGCTTCTAAGGCTTTCATGATCAGTACAATGTTAAAATCTACTTTGTAGATGCACATTCTAATAATTTTTTGTACATTTTTATTGTCATGAAGCATGGGTTATCCCTGCACATCTCAAACGAATTCACTGAGTAAGAAGACATTATATTCATATCTAAGCATCTGTAAAAGGAGAAAACATACACTGTATATAAACTCATATATGCAAAAGAACTCATATGCAATATCTGCATAATTCTATGTTCTGATTTAATTTTCAATGTTGCGCAAAATTTCCCAAATATTTTACACCTGAAATTGTGACATTTTGAAAAGCTTAAGGCATTTTCTCTCTTTATATATTTTTTTATTTTACTTGACGCATATTAATTACATCTCCATATAGGAAGAAGGCTCCACGGCCGAAACTTTGTGTTCTCTTTCTTCTTTTTTTCGGCATGGAATAAACCTATTACTTGTTCCTTTGCAGCCTACGCATGCTGACGCAGCTACCCACCTGAACTACATCTCCATATAGCCTATGTAGATTCAGAATGAATAGTGACTTATGTAATTTCGATTTTCTGATCACCTTCATATGCTATTCATGCCATAATATGGAGGCTTATTGTACTGTTCATTTAAATATGACCCAGAGCTACTGGTTCTAGGTTTTGAATTTCAGGTGCAATATGCTAGTTCTGTAAAAACAAAAGTTGAGCTTTGTACACCATAATAAGATCTATTAAACAGAAGATACTTACAAGTCTTAAGGTGTCCAGAAGTGTCTTCAGACTATAGTGTATATTCATATACTGTATGCTGGACTGTTTTTACTGCAAGTCAGTAAAACTACAGAAGAGAATAATGAATGTTGAGTCCCTCAGTGATGCATTTTAGAATATAAATTGTCCCCCTGTGTGCTTTTAATGAAATCTATCTATGATTTGTGAGCCTCTTTAATATCATAAGTCTCCCATCGTTTTGGGTGGATGGATGGTGCATTCCCCTCCCCTCAAAACATATTGTAAGGTTCAGTGAGAATTAAAAATCCTTACAAAACTGTATTTGTTTCTACAAACTGCAGTCACAAATGATTTTCAATTTCTTACCCACCAAATTCAGATATTCTGCTTTTTACTCAACATACTGTCAAGCTCGACTTGGCAGTGGCTCATAGCTTGCTGTTGCTACGGGAGACCACAGCATTCTCACAAGCACTTGTGTTCCTCCTGTGTACGTTAGGACGTTAGTCAAGCCACCTGTCAGTACCGTACCCCCTTTCCCCATTCAGTTAGAAACTCAGTCATCTCATGGATCACCCTATTTAAGACCTGAAACACCACTGGACATGTGCTCTGAAATTGAGTAGTCAGCAGGATAGTGTTCTAAGAAACCTCTCTTTCTTTCTCTCTTTCTGAAGACCATGAATCTTGGAAAAAAAAAACCTTCCACATGCGTCCAGGCCATCTTTCTGTGTCAGCACCTGTCCAGTGACGTGGTGCTTCTGTCAGACATCACTGGTCTGTTTCCAGGGCAGCCCTGTACCTGTCAGCCTGCCATCCGCCAGCAAATATTTCTGCTTTCTGTTCCAATCTTCCTTCCTTCTTACGAACCTCAGCCCTTTCTGGAATCCAGTGGAGAGACCTGCGTCCTGGACGTGGATCTCACCCTGTCATTTCGACTGTGGCAGTGCAGTGCAATCAGCCATGGTGTAACAGAGACAACTCCTGTATCACAGGAGGGAAATATGAATCTGCTGACATCCCCACCTGTAAAAGCCGTGAATGTCTTGATGTGTCATTCTGGCAACATCACAGTGTTTTACAGGAGATTTAGCAACAAGTGAAGGAGTGGAACACATCACTGACTGCATTGCAAGCTCACTGGTTATCACAAGGTCTGAGTAGTCATTTTTGTACTGTAAGTGAAGGAGACCCTGATTATGTTTTGCTGCATAACTGCCTGTCTGCTGGTGGGTTCAGGTGGGTCTAAGTTAACCAAGGTGCCTTCACTTAGCTTGCTAAGCAAGTGCTTTGAACTTTAATTCGCAAGTAAGCCTCTTCATCAGTGAGAGCAATTGTTTCTCCAGCTGATGCGAACACTCGTGTAAAACACTGTGTGCAAAACGGCATATGTTGCTTACATTGCAAGTGTTGGAGGAAACCCAGCCTTCCATGCTGATACGGTGTTTACAATCATACCATAGGTTTAGGCCGAACAACACCTGGCCATCTCATACTGTATGGTAAAAAATGGTATAAAAAAATTAAATAAAATCTACTTGGTAACGTGTTCTCTGTCCTACTCTTCTTGACTGTGAATACTTTGTGAACAAATACACATTAACATTAATATAAAGACTTCAGCTTCAGTGATTATGTAGGTATAAGAAGTCACTTTTTTAAAGTGACTAATGCATCACTCAGGAGGACACATTGAATGTCATGCTTTCTGACCTCTACTCTGTTCATTACAGTATCCATTAATCAATTCATAGACTGGCAGAGAAAGTATAATAATAGTTATATAATAAAATTTAGCCCTGGGGCTCCTGACCTTAGTAAAAATTAATGTGCAGCCTCTCCATATAACATTTTGACATTTAATTACATTGTTCTATGTTTCTTTTATAACACTGAAACAGTCATAAATACATTTGCTAATACAAATATACATATAAATACAGCAAGCCTATTATGCACACAGTAGGACACTGGATTAATCCACTTTTGGATCATAGGTTAAACAAATGTTCTGTGTATTACAGGTTCTTTCATATAATTCTTGCTGCTATGTGCTATACTCTTTGGTTCAGTTGATCAAGTTAAACCATTTCCAGCAGTTTCACTTTTTGAATGACTACAGTATCTCTTACCCTGATCCTTAAGAGCTCTATTTTATCAGGTTTAACAGGCATACTCAATTTGCAGATGAAGACCATGATAATCTGACTTGATGAAGACAATCATTGATTCAAATAAGTAATTGATTGTCTGGTTAGAAAGATAATGAAGAGAGCTCTTGGTTCTACAGGACCAGGGTTGGAAGCAGAAGTATCCAGGTTCAGAATCAGGCAATCCATTGAATTTTAAAAAGCTTCTTTTGTTACTTTGTGTCTTATAATCCAGCAGCTCATTGAAAGGCCTGCCAGTCTTTTAGCCAGCCACAGAACAACACATTGTACTTTAAAGATGGCTTGCCAGCCACACTGATTTTATTTTTAGCACTAGTACAATCCTTGCTACTAAACCAGATGCATTTAGACATTCACTTGTTGTCATTGTTGAAATGTAATGTCATACATAATTTTATACATTTACTTTTGCTTTAAAAACTGTTTCTAATTGCACCTAAAATCATTTATTATGATGTGGACATGGTTGTTCAAGCCTGGTTCTGCAGAGCCTTAATCCAGTTAGTTTTATGGTATGGTTTTGGTTTTTTGGTATTACCTGGATTATTAATTGATGAATAAAGCAAGTAAGCTGTTCAATTAAGAGAATATTGGGTTTTGAGTGTTTTGGAGTGATTGATGCTTCTAGTGCATATCTCCAATTTGTGTCTGGCCTTGACCTTTTTACAGTGTACTATAATATTGGTGTCAGACTCAATTCCTGGAGGGTTAGTGTTCTGTGGTTTTTGTTCTACCAAAGCTTCAAACCTGATTGTCTGGTTAGAAGGAATTATTTGGCATGTATAAGGCATTATAAGCTAAACAACATTCTAGAGTTTAAAGAACATTCAAGAGTATAAAAACATTTGTTTTAATTGTTAAATGGTTAATTGTTTGAATTGATTCAGAGACTGGTACAAAAACCAGAAGAGACTCTATTCTTCAGGAGCTGGGTCTGATACACCTGCTTAAGAATAATCTTTTAATGCAGGGATCACCAGTTGCCGGGATCACTTGGAGATCTACTAGGTTTACCTTTATATTTTTCCAGCTGGACTCTTAATGAGATCAGTACTTGATAAATAGGTTAATTTTAACAGCTGGTTCCAGCTCTTTAGGTGCTGGCTCTTTAAATAGACTTAGAAAACTGCAGAGACACCAGCCAAACACCATTCTGCCCAAGATCACGATTTGGGACTTCAGCTATTAAAAAAAAGTTAATTAGCTAAAATTAAATTAATTTAAGTGTTTTTAAGAGCATCTTGGTTACCAGCTGGTCAAAAGCTTTCATCATTTTTCCACCCATCCATCTTCTTTTCCTTTTTTACAGGTGCATCACTGACTTTTAACATAGTGCAAATGTAATGCCTGGTTTAGAACAGGATTATTTTCTCTTGTTCTTGGTTCCTGTAGTTCTATGTTTTTTGTTCCAACCTGAGTAATATATTTTAAAGTCTTTCACTGTTGATTACTCAAATCATTCTCTTCATTTAGGGAACCCATAAAGCACCTCAGAGCTTGTTTAGAAGTATTACAATTATGCGGCTATTTAAATATTTATGTAAACTGTAATTAAGTGCTTAGGTGGAACAAAAAACAAACAGGAGACACCAGGCCATCACAAATCCAGGAAACCTGTGATTTAGAATGACACTTTATAGTCATTTGTATGTAAATATATGATTTTGTAAGACATGATACTTGTGACTTCAAGGCAATTAATATGTGGCTGTTGTGATCTCAGCATGTTACTTCATAAAGGAAAAAATAAATTGACTATTGAGTTTAATTAGTCACAGACTTGATGTTTGGAACACTGCGGTATAATAGTTTGGAAGGGCATATTCAGTAGCTTAGAAACATTACTACTCCTTTGAATGTCCTCTGAGTTTGCTTTATTAAAACCATTCTATGCTGCCTTGAGCTGAAAATGAAAGACATAATACATGCACATAAAAATTAAAAAACTAAGAATACACTGAGATTTTCTGGAATCCACTAAGACATTAAGCTTGTTTTTTATTTTTTGTTAAATGGCCTAAGTTCTGTGAAACAGCTACTTTGAAACAAAGTAGTCTTCATTGGTGTTTTAAGCTTTACAGAAGGCTTAAATGCTGCGTGATTAATAGGGAAGTTGGCAGAATGCTAATCCTTCTCTGCCTTCAACATGAACAAACTACAACATGCCAGAAAGTGGTGCAGCTCCAATTTTCTTAGCCAAAATGCGAACACATGTCTAACGGGACCAGACCTGATAAATAATTTAAAAGTGCAGCGGGCCACTTCAGCAAGATGCCAACTGAAAATGCATAAAAGATGTAGGCCAGGTAAGGTAATTTAATTTGGCTGCCATAGTTAATTTGGCCCACTTGTGGTTTGTGACTGGAGCAGATAATAGTTTGATTAACTTACATTAAGTTTTTATTTCATTTTTGGACTGCATTCTTCAATAAGAGCATGGTGCATGTCACTTTTAGGACACAGAAAAATAGTAATGTGAAACACGGCTAAAAGACTTACATATAAATTAAAATGCTTATTTATTTTAGCTAAACTAATGCATTTATTATAATATAGCAGCACTGACGTAATTTGATTTATGAATGTTTAATAGCTTGGAGAAAATTGTTTAAACTAAAATTTTTCAGCTGCTATTTTAAGCTTTTTATATTATTAAGAACCTCAATGAATTGTTCAATTACTATACAGATTATCTGTTTCCTTACACTGTGTGTAACTACTTACAGTATGGTTCTGTATAACACAATCGTAGCATTTACCAGAGGTTTCTTTTTGATAACAGCGTTGGTCAAATTATTAAATAATAACTCACTTAAATCTGTTCATCTCTGGTCCTTGATTCCTGTACAGGTGGTCCAATCTCTGATTAGATTTGATGTCTAAAACGTCCCCCTGCAATTTCTCCTCTCCTGTGCCGCATTATTAGCCCGTTTTTGTTGCTAAATGTCATGTGTGGCAGTGAGTAATTCTGCACTTTGCTTATGTCTCTGGTTTAATGCAAACCTGAAAAGCAGTGTTCAGATCATCTAATGATGGCAAAACTAGAGGCAACAATTATCTCTTGGCTTTTGCAAGTAAGTCAGCACTGGAATGCAAAGCCCTGATAATTAAATATCTGAACATCTTTATTACATTTCAGCTCATTATGTGAAAACATCTAGCCTCATAACTCAAAGATTATATTGCATGCTATGGTTCAGTACTTCAGCCACGTGCTGTGAAGATGTGCATTTTTAAGGGGCTGCTCTGAAACTGCTAAGGGTTGTAAATAGTTTGAAACCATCTAATTCACTACAGCTGTGGACCTGCTGTGGTTAAGATGCCATGCACATGGCAAATTTAGTGCAATGAGGTCATTCTTTGTGAAAATACAGCCAAGAATGGTGTCCCTTTTTGCTAAATCCAAGTTTTTTTAAATAATCAGGTATGATAAATAATCACCAAGAATGGTGCAAATTATTAAATTTGGTTAAATTATCAATTCTGGTTTCCCATTCTGTTAAATGTCACTTAATTAAGTATAATTTCAAAGGCTCCTGAGGCTTCACTGTGAACCTACACTGGAGCTTGGCTTGTCATTCACCGCAGCCCAGAGATCTTAGGGTCCACGGCATAACAGAAACATTATACTGCAGTGTGCTCTCCAGACATTTGGCAGAGAAACCCAAGAGTTGTTGATCCTGGAATTGGAAGTCTCTGTTTGTTCCAGGAGGAGATGAGAGCAACTGGTGGCAGAACAAGAGCATTTCCTGGTGGCCTCAGGGCACTGCTCTGCTGGGGTGCATGGAGCAGTAAGAGGAGAACCCTTCACACCAAAATTCCTCTGAATAGGTCAAATCTGCACTTGATTTCTCCATTCATTTGGATGTAACCTCCATAAAAATCTTTAAGGACGTTACAGTTTGGTTATCTGCACTCCATTGCGTTTGAGTATTAAATAATAATGGGCTGCAATAATACTGTATATAACAACAGTTTTGAAGTGCTAAAATAAAGTTTAACAATTTTAAAATACAGCGTAGTACTGTTCTCAATACATGCATACAATGTATGTGAGGTGAGAGGAACAGTACAATAATAAGCAGGAGATATGTTGTGTTCTTACATATACAGGATTCCAGATCAAGTGAGTTCTTTAAATTATTAAATCTAACAAAGTGACAAAGTTATGACTATTCTTAATGAAGTATAACACAACCTGCAGCTCTAACCCCTTCCCTCTGCAATTGTGCTTCACCATGGGCAGCCATATTTTTATACGTCTCAGTTTTATTATGCATAATAAACTTCAGCCATTCCATATGCACTTTCACTCGTCAAATCTCTTATCTACATTCTGTATGTTAGTACTGCACTAATTTCCACAGATTTTTTTTATCCATTGTTTCACATAAAAGATCACATAAAAGATCATCTTGTTGACTGTGAGTTCTGTCAAAACCAGATTCTGTAGTCCTTAAAGTTACTGCTGCAGGGTCTGTACGTAATTTCTTTATTGAATATCCTAAAAGAGTGTTATTTGCTGGAGTACAGTAGTCTACTGTACCAGGTAAAATCAATGAATAAAGGCCTGGAAACAGTGTCGATTTAGATCAGTTGTAATATGTGCAAAAGCCGGCTTGCGTTCCCCATATTTCCACAGCAACGGGCCGTGTCTCCACTTGGTCTATTAATTCATCTGACACCATAATGACGAGATGTGGGTGGTTATAAGTACCACCAGTCTCCTGTCTCCTGGCCGCAGCTCCAATCATGTCAGTGTAGTAGTTTTTACACCTGTTAAGTGATCAATTGATTCAGATAAAGGCATTAGATGTCAGGGATGGATTGAAAATCATGAGATGCAGCACCCTCAGGACCAGAAGCAATTATTACTGTCTTGGCATAACAATCAAAAATGTTTATACAAAATATATGGATGTCATTCCCAAAAGTGACTGGATTTTATATTATTCTCATTCTGATGTGAAACCTCTGAAAAATTCTTATGAGGTCTGGCTTTAGAATAATGAAGTTTATGTCTAAATTGAATTGCATCACATTATGTCAAGCATGAACAGAGCATCAGTGAATGCTTCTGAGACGTCGTCCCAGGTCTTGTCTGAAGTCTACAAGCCAATTTCCTTTTCCCAAAGTTCTTTAATGGAATCTGATGATGTATTAATTGGCTTTGTGCAGCATATTCAGCATATAAGCTGAATAGTCAGTGTTTAACATTCTTGTTGATGATCAGAATCTCATCAAGCTCAAAACAATTTGTGCTAGAGAAATCTCTCTCCTCCAGGTAGTGAAAAAATGTGAAGACGACAAAGTGTACTCCCTGCTGCAACTGCTCAAAGGTTGCAAAATGATCATTAATATATAAATCATTTAAGACGGCTATTCCCATTTGCCTTTACAAAGTAAAAAAAAAAGATTTTCTCCTTGTGGGCAGATAACCGAGCCAGGAACTTATAAGTGTGCTTTGATTTATTTCCAAAGAGAATTGCTAATTGTAAATTATCTTTTAGTGATTTGAGTATCTTGACTGTAGTATTAAACAATGCAAGCTTCTGATTGATTTCCTAACCAGGAAGGTATCTCATGTTAAGGCTGTCTGGATAGAAATTCTTCTAATGGACAATAGTATTCAAATTATCAGCCCACTAGTAAAAAGTAATATATGGCAAAGGCTAGGTTGGTCAAGGAAGACAACATCAGCTGAGGACAGAAAAATCATTAAAGCTATGAAGAACAATTCTAAATTAACGGCTAAAGAGATTGCAGAAAATCTAAAGAGTACAGCAATGAAATATCTGAATTCTGCAGAGAAGACTTTGACAGGAAAATTACAAGGGCTACAATGCAAGATGCAAACCTCTCATCAGCACTAAAAACAGAAGCCTGGATTAGAATTTGCAAAGAAGTACAAAGATGAGTCACAACAGGTCTGAAAGTTTTATGAACAGATGAGAGAAAGATGAACCTTAATCAAAGTGATGAAAAGACAATAGATAGGAACTCAGCACATTACCACGTCTGTGAAACATGGTGGAGACAGCATCATGGCTTGGGCATGCATGGCTGCCACTGGAAAAGTGTCACGTCTTTATTGATGATGTAACTGATAGCAAAGGCTGTATAAATTCTGAAGTGTACAGAAACCTCTTGTCTGCCCTTGTCCAAAGAAATTCCTCTAAACTCATTGGGTGACAGTTCACCCTCCAGTAAGACAATGACTCAAAACATACTGCACATATACTGAAGCAAGGAGTTTATCAGGAAGAACAAGTGATTACATTTTTAACCTAAATAAACAAAGCCTGAAAACTCGTCAAAACAAGCAACAACTCAAAGAGGCTGCAAAGCATCTCAATGAGCATCTCAATGTCAACGGTTCAGAGACACGAAGCAGTCATTGCTTCAAGCTATCTGATGAGTCCAGGATGCGTCATTCCTTGTGGCTCATTGCTTTGTTATTAGAATTTGACCAAAGTACTGAAATTAAATTTGATGAAAACTAAAATGGATTACCAGTCAGTCACTTAATCATTTGTGTCAGTTAGTAGATTGTCTTACTGATATCTTGATTAAAATTATTTAAACAAAAAACTGTTAAGAAGGGATAAATGCAAAGTTGAGCGTATCAATTATAAGAGGAATGCAGGGTCAAAGTACAGAAGATGTACATTAGGCATCGTAAGACAGATTTATGTACAATACATAAATATGGTTCTGAACAACTTGTTTTGAGTTATGAAAAAACACCGGCACAGGGTAGTTATTGTCTCTGCTTCAGTGAAATAAGGTGAAATTATGTTTTATTACTGAAAGCATTTGTCAATGAAGACAGCATAACATAGTTTATCTGGTTTGTGTCCTAATTCTGCTGGAAGTTAAACAATTTCTGACATTAACTTGGTGCATATGGCTTTCCTTAGGCAGACTATGTGTAAAATACTACTCTCTCTTAAGGTACTGCTACCATATTAGGTAAATGAGAGCTCTAGTAAACACAGACAAGATTGACTCTTTTCATGGTTGCAAAGCTTGCAGCACTT
Source organism: Lepisosteus oculatus (assembly GCF_040954835.1). Classification (NCBI taxonomy): domain Eukaryota; kingdom Metazoa; phylum Chordata; class Actinopteri; order Semionotiformes; family Lepisosteidae; genus Lepisosteus; species Lepisosteus oculatus. Next base: position 14,798,041 of record NC_090716.1, read on the forward strand.
GGATTATGCAATTCTATGGGTCAGAATTTGGTCATTTTAACTTGCTTAGAAATCTTGTTGCTAAAGTGTCTTTATGTTGCTGAGTTTGGTACAGTAAACATTTACTGAAGAAAATTACTGAACCCTACCTTTTTACAGTTACCTTTTCTTTATATTGACTTTTGAAATGAGATCCAAAACAAATTTACACCACGGTTTTCAGACCTTGCGTACAAAGTTAGGAACTTACAGCAACCTCTGCAAAAGGCAATTAAGATAATACAAAAATGTCTAACCTAATAATATGATTAATACTTTGAAGCACTCCAGTCAATCTCAGTTGAAACCTTTGGTTTTTGGCAACAATGTTTCTGATCAAATGTGTGTTCTAAACATTCTTTGAGTCTTCACCTGGCTTCTACCAGAGCTCTCATTTACTCATTAAATTGTTTGCTTTATCATATTGTTCAACAGAATGTTTCATTATTAAGACATATACGAAAATGCACCAAGCTAAAAGTTGGTGCATTGAAGCCATCCATACCAAGATCAGCTCTTTTCTTGAATTATATCACTATCAGGAAGTTGTCATTGGCATTTAAAGCCCCTGCCATACCTCATTCAACCCTGACTTCTGAATCCATGCTTTCAGTCTCGCTAAGCAAAGTGTACAAGAAGTATGAGACCTAAATAAGAAAGGTGTCATGAGAAGTGTCAGCTTCTTGAGTCAAAAAAGGAATAATACACGTTTACATACATGCTCAATAGCCCTTTAACTGAAAGTGATTATTTAAACAGACCTGCAGAACAGTTACAGTGTGACAGGAAAAGTAATATTATAACTTTTTTCCTCCCCTGAATTGTGGTTGTTGTTCTAATTTTTTTAATTTTTTGCTTGAGAAGTTCTTCTTATATTACCATGATCAAGCATAGTGAAGCCAATACACAAGAGCTTCAGTTAACTGCAAACCCTGAGTGCCACTTGCACTCAGAATGAGAAGCCAGCAGACAGAGCAAAGCCCAATCAGAGTGCCATTCAGACAATGATACATGATTGGACTTTAAGTTCCCTGGAGAGCACTTTAAGAACACAGTTTCTGGTGACACAGAGATGAGTAGCCCAGGGACGTACTGTCAGGAAGTGGAATAAGAAGAATGAGCAGATATGAAGACCTCAGAGAAAGAAGAGACCAAGGGATTTTTTCCCCTTGTCTATTGGAATGCAGGTGGAATCTTAAAGCCTTTTTCCACTGTGACAAATACAGTGGTTAACAGTGCAGCTGGCACAGAAGAGCAGTGTAAAATATATCTAGCCTGTGTAGAGTAAAAATATCATTGTAGCAAACCAATTATTCAGACGTTTTTACACAACTGTATTGGCCATGCCTATCTGCTTCCACCACATATATGATTTGTTGGAGAAGTAGCCTTAAACTACAATAGCAAGATGAAAACAACAAATTAGATGTACACAGCCAGTGACAGAAGTTAAAGACAGACTGGTTCCACAGCATACTGGTTTGCCTGTTTTGTTCTTTTATTGTTATTTCAGAATAAGACACACTTTGGCCTGAGACGTTGAAGCACCTGAGTTCTTTATTTACTATTGCAACACTATACACCAATCAGGTAGTAACAGACTGAAGGACTGATATATTTAACATCAATTTTTAATGTCTGAAAAGTATGATTTAATTAAATTAATTTGAAATAATATCTGATGGGGTGACATGTTGGTACAGTGATTAGTGGTTTAATTCTGCAGCTCCTGTGCTGTCTGAGTGGAGTTTGGTATGTTCTCCCCAGGTTTACATGAGTTTCCTCCAGGTGTTCAAAGACATACTGGTAGGTTAATGGACTACTGGGAAACTTTGCTCTTGTGTGAGTGTTAGTGTTTTTGTATGCCCTGTGATGGATTGGTATCCTATCCATGGTGTATCCTTCCTGTTGCTTGCTGGCATCAGATCCAGATCCCAATAATAATAATAACAACATTTCCTTACATGTATAAAGTGCTTTTCTGGACACTCCATTCAAAGCGCCTTAAAGGCAACAGTGACTCCCCTCCACAACCACCAATGTGCACTACCACCATAACCCTGGATTGTATAAAAAGGTTAGAAAATGGATGCATGAAAATATCTGTGGTCAAGAGACAAACTCTTTATAATATACATGCACTGGAAAATATAACAGAGACACATTAGCTGTCTTTGTATATTAATTTAGGTGTATGTACAGTATAGTATCGACGTGTTTCTTTACCATTCACCGCCTCATTGTATTGTATTGTGGGAGGCTTGGGAAGTTTTCAACATGCCATTATATTGCCCACCTGATTCTTAAAAAGCCCTCCTCCCTTGTTAGAATGACAAAAAAACTTTGATCCTGCTCAGAAAAAAAGTAAGCAAGAGATAGCAGCTACAAACAGTCTTTTCCGATTCAAAGGGTATGTCTTCAAAGGTATTGTAACAAGAGACTTAGACAAATGGATTTCTGAAAACTGGTAAGTGTAGCACAAATGCTCTGAGGCTAGAACATAAATAAGAAACATCTTCCTCCAGGAAGCATTATGTAAGATTCCTTATTTTATTGCTGCGATTCCCTTTTCCTGCTTGCCTTCTAGCAGATACAGAGCCATGATACCTTCATCAAAACTCAGCAGAGAGCTATTAGTTTTCATGTTCTGGGTTCAGTGGTTCTTCCTTCAAAGCTAGAGCAGACTATGGGTGATGATACATAGAAAAAGTCTTGTCTGATTCACGCCTACTTTCGGCCAGTAAAGCATTTGCTTAGCTTTTACCAGAGCTTCCAAAATTACATGACTTCTTTTCTCCACTCTCTGCTTTTTCAGTTGTTTTTTTTATTTTAGTTTGTTACAGCTTTTAGCCTCGTCTGACAGTGAATGCTTCAGTCCTGCTGGAAGCTATCAATCAAATCAGTTTACTGTGGACTGTTTATAGTGAAAAACAAGGACCAACATATTCATGTCTGACACTATTTTTTGGGGGGCGTTCTGGGCTTACCATGAAGTCTGATGGGTCAGTGGACTGCGGTTTGAGAACTACATGCTGTATGTCCTTCTGCGCGCTCTGCCTCAGCACTTCAGGCAGAGCGAAACAAAGCCCCAAGCTGCCTCTGTAAAGTAGGCTGGGTCTCTCCCTGCAATAACTTTGCCCCACAGTCCTGTACATTGCCCCAGCTTCAATTACTCATCTAACTAGGGCTGCACACTCTTTTGATAAATTATGTTTTTAAATTTCCTTTTTAAATCTTTAGCTCCTGGGATATGTTTCCATTTTAAATTCTGTTAATGGATCCATTCTGAACTGCAACAAAGAGACAGCCTAGGCACATAAATTGTTAGGGTAAATATTTACTTGCAAATAATTTGCATTTGGTAAAGTTTATACATATTTATACTGCGTTGGATGGGTAGTGTTGCTCTAAGCATGCTAGGCACTGCATTCAGGCCATTAAATTCAGACAATATACATTTGAACAGAAATATATCAATTACCAGAATTTAATTACAACAATCAAAAATTAGAGTGTTACCCATGTTTATATATTTATCATATACTTATTTGCAAAAAATGTTTTTACTTAAAAACCATTTGAGGAATTCAAATAATCTCTAATCGGAGAGAAATTTCCAATTTCTAATTGCACACTGAATCAAAAACAATTACAATTACTGTTCTGTTATTTGCATTCAAATAAGTTTAAAAGCAGGCCACTCAGCAAAAAAAAAAAAATCAGTAAAAAACATTTACAGTGTCATATTAGATATACATGTGCTAGTCTATACGAAAGTTAGTATTAGTGGTAATGTTCAAGTACGGAGAACTGTGATTTTATCTACTGGTAAATATACATTTCTAGTGAAAATGACCAAATCCATATAATTTGCTAACAATTTGGTAATTTGGTAGTTTTAGATATATATTTTTCACAAACCAGGTATTTATTGCTTTTCCAAATTTTGGAGATAAAGAAAATCCCAACAGATTTGTTTTTTAGGTAAAGGAAAACATAATTTCGAAAATGAACAGGTGAAGGTTTATTCCATGCTGATTCTCTTTTTCAGCATGGAATAAACTTTTACTTGTTCCTTTGCAGCCTGTGCATGTTGACGCTGCCACCTACTTGAATAATTTGAAAATGCATTATGACTTTCTGGATTTCAGCCAAAAGTTCAGGTGGAGGTCAAACCCTAACCCTGCCTGATTCCACCACTCCCTATATATTTAAATATATAATATATATGTTAAATACAGTACCTTGCTTTTTCCTTACTTGCTTGCCTGTTTAGAGTTCTCATCTTTCCCTCAAACCCACCCTTTCTGCAGCTCCCTGGCTCATTCCTCCCTTCACTAAAGGGGAGGGCTCTGACAGCCATGTCCTTAATGGATTTGTTGTCATTCTCCTCAGAGAGGTGAGTTTTCCCAATAACGATTTGGTTTCAAATTATGCCTCGTCTCTGCCTTAATTTGGGTTGAAGCAACTTACTGAAAAGAAAAAACCACAGTAAATTTTACGATCAATTTACAATAAGTGTGTAACAATTACTTGGGAGGAGCCATGGCAAACACCGGTAAAAGTCAACGTCCCATTAGATAAGGCAGAGGCACCAGTGTGAGGTCAGCAAAAGAGGGAAAAGGACTATTCCTGGGTCCAGACTGGAGGACCCAACGTGTCCTGGTGAGGATAGATGGCAGGAGAGGAGGTGAGAAAAAGAAACAAGCCTTACACTCTTTCTCCACTATCTGCTCTGGGGCTGTAGCTGTCATCTTCTCCCCTTGCAGGGGACCAGCACTAAGTCCTGTTAGCTGGTCCCTCTGGGGAAGTGTTCAGTGTGTCATAAGGGGCTCCCACAGCTGTGGCTAATCCAAAATTAAGTGCCCCAGCTGTGGTTGTGAAAGTAAAGTTCATCATTAGACAAGGGCTCCTCCTCCACACTGAGCATGCCCCACGTAATACCACAAGATGTTACAGCTATAATACAAAGTGTGTGTGTGTGAAATCCTCAGCTGTTAGTATGGCTAACTCAGTTTGTTTATTTCTTTCTCATTGAAAATATAATGTTGTCAGAGCTTTGGGCTTTTTCCCAGTTGTAAACCATTTAGAACTACTCTAGGAGTCTAAAATGAAACACTATGCTATGACATCCCATAAATTCACGGTTAATAAAGAAATCATTCTCTATAAAGCTTTGAAAACTATTTTGAATAATTCTTAATGAATAAAGGACAATATAGGTGTATGACATCTAATTATTTTATAAGTATGTGTAACTGAACTAAAACAAATAAAATTGCTGATCCAATTTTTTTTTTAAAAAGCATGCAACTATCCATCTTTTGTGTGCATTGTTCAGTTGCTGTCAGAAAGAAAATAGGAATTATAAGAAAATAGGCAGAGACTATTGGTGAAAAGCACTGTTTGGGATGTTTGCATTTCCTCCAATAGGGGTAATAACTGTAAATATAAAGTTTTTTTTTAAGTACAGTCAACAACCCCTTGAGTTAATTTCAACTCCAGAAGAACAGTCATTTTACTAATAATAATAATCATTATAAATACTACTTTGGAATTTATTTAGCTTTTGAATTGTGAAAAACTACAACAATCCACTAGGATTGGATTATTTTAATTTGGGGGGGTATTTTGTTTAATTATAATAAAATTTCAAAGAAAATAATGTTTGATTCTGCCAGCACAGGCTCCTGCCCCCTCACAACCCCGTATTGGATAACGAGGTTGGGAAACAGATGGTTGGATTTTCTTTGTATCAACAGGTGGAGTACAGATCTTAAAATGTTTTGATGCTGAACAGTCTGTTTACTGTCATTCCAAATCTTGCATTTATGGCTTCTACATCATTATATTCTGCCACCTCAAAAGTGTTGTTTCCTTTCACAGTCTTCAACAAACCCCTTGTACATTTCCTTTGTATACAGTCTCTGCTCAGCTGTTCCTAAATGAGTCACAGCAAGAAAATGCAGCAGAAAGCAATATTTAGGCAATATCCAGGGTATCATCCATGCTGCTGGGCCAGTTGCAGTCATACAGGCTAGCACGGTAAGTTCATTTATGACATTGCTGTATTCTAGGTGTCTGCTTCTCAAACATGGAGCTGTAAGTCTTCTCCTCACTGTAAACTGGTTTCAAAGCCATGTGGGTATATCAGCAGCTGTAGCTGTTTCATTACTTGTACCTGGACCATTAGTGCACATGTCTGTTTTTTATCAATGAACACTGTCCCTCTGTCTCATACCTATCATATGAACCGTATCCCCAGGAGCAGATCTACAATTCTGACAATGCTAATTGATAAAAATGTGTGTGCAGTAAGTAAGACATTGTTAACAAGGTTAATTAGCATCAGTTGGGAAGTCTAGTGATAGTGTTTACACTTTGAAAGTGCCTGAGTGGCTTCACATGAAAACAATCATATTTCCAGGTTGTTCCCTCTCTTTTCTGTGCAATGGCATTCTTCAAATTAAAATTAGATCAATTAAGATATTTTATTCAGGCATAAAAAGCATCTCATTAAAGTTAGAATCAGGTTAATCTCTTAGCATTACCTCATAATTACCTCAAAAGATATCTTTTCTTTTTTTGATGGTGGCTAGATAGCGAGCACGTGAACCAGGTATTAAAATGAGCATGTTGGTCAATCTTTTGCTGCAGCCTCAGCGTAGACTCTGTGACAGACTCTTGCCATTCCATGGACATCTGCTGTACCACTGTCGCTCCACTCTCAGAAGCAAATACTTTGGCTGTGTAGCCGGGTTTTTGGATGTCAGGTTTAGTCTGAATATGCTTTGTTAAACAGAAGCCTTATTATTATTCTCTTATTAGTGTTATTTCTATATTATTCTAACCTACACAAATGCTATTCATGTTTGTTGTCTGGTGTACACTGCGTAATGTGTTCCACATAGCTCCCTATTTTTTTCATTATGTAAATGAACTCTAGTTATCAAGTCTCTAAATAGCACTGAAATAGATACCCAGATGGTCTTGACTGAGCTTGTGGGTCAGTGAAAGTGTCTGCTGGGTGAACAGCACAGCTAACAGCTTCAGGACTGAATTAATGTCCATTGCACTCCACACGGATGCCATATGTCTTTAGATTGAAAGATCTGTACTTTTTTTAAATTTATTCTTCCAGGTTCAGTATTATTATTAATATTAATTGGCTTGGATGTACTATATATGTGGTTTGTTTTTCAGTGCAAAAAAAAAAAACAAATGGTCTTCATGTTTTTGTGCATCCAACATTTCTCCGTTAAATGTACTGTACACGTGTTGCCAATTTCTATTTTTTTCTAATATTTTATTGAAACGTCATCTTTTCCTCAAGTGATTCTTTGACTGTCATTTGTTTTTCTACCCTTTAATTAACTTCAATGTTAGCAAAATTTTGTATTTTTTCATATTTTGAATATAAAGTTCCCATCTTTATATTCCTAGGATTTGCTGGCATATGTGTTATATTTTTTGTACATATTAAAGCTATTTCTTGTTCAGTACAATACGTTTAAATCTGCTGGCACTGAAAATCATTAGAATAGAAATAAAGGCTCTTTCATTTTTAGTTATTGTAATGGTAAGTAGATGGCATCCCAGTGCTGTGGAATTAGAAAGCACAAAGAAAAGCACACTTTCTCAGAATCTCACAACTCATATCAAGCCCTGATCGTTTCAGTGAGATGCAGTTGGAAAGGAGATCCAATCATTTAGAATTAGCAGTAAAAATGAAAAAAAGGTTTGTAGTGATGTTTTTGGATAACAAAATTGCTCTAATTTTAACACTGTTCCTCAAAAGCACAGATGTCAACGTTGTTTCCAAGGGCAGAAAGTGTTATATTATAGATGTTATTCGGCTATAATCTTCATCTTGAACTGCATTGTTAAATGTGGACAGAAATGGTGGAATTGATTTTTATGTTATCACTTTAATATGTGAGTCTGCTGTTTTTAAGTACATTACACGTGTATATTAAAACATAAAAATCAATAAGTCCTGAGCAGATTATCAGCCTCATGACACATACCCATGCAGGACTGATGACATTTGAAGGCATTCAGAAAGAGTTTGAGAAAAAAAAGAATAAAGAAATATTTTTCTGTCAAAAGAGTGTTGAAAGCCACCTGTTCCCGGCACGGTCTTGAAATGATGGAGAGTACAGTACTTTGATGGATACTCTGCGCTAGTCAAATCGTGACTTGAAGCTTGGTGGTGTCAGAATAAGTATTATTAAAATGAAAGCCTGTACGTTTTTCTTCAAACTATTGTCATGCTTTAATGAATGCCAGGCTTATGGAGGATCAGAGCATATTTGACAAGAAAGATGAGGGAAAAGGCTTATGCTTTTAATAAGCCTCTGTGTGCATGTCCTAATAATTCAACATTCAGTGTAAGCTCATCTTCACTAATAATGCTTTTCTAAAAGATGTAACTAGCCTGTTCCCCTTTATGTTTCTTCTGTTATGCACCGATTGCAGTGAGAATGTAATTGACATCTTTATTGAATTCAAGTAAGCAAGAAATAGTCATAATTCCTCAAAGCTATTCTTTAAAAGGACATACTTGTCATACATTGGGTTGTGAAAGTTGGGTTAATCTTGACTGGCTGTAACTCTTGGGAAGGATGCAGGGATCTCAGAAAATGTTCTTACTAGTGTGAGCTGTGAGGGAAATCACTCTGTGTTCTGATCATAACCAGTGAAACTCCCTGCCTCTCTCGCAAATGCAAATACAAATGCAAATGCGAATGCCTTATTTTATACCTAGTTAGTGTGATGAAACCCTTATCTTAAAAATAAAAAAATTGACATTAAATTGCATGGGAGCCTACAATTGGTGCCCTGGTACTAAACTTATATTTTTTTCTTTATCTTGGTTAATTTTCTTAAGGAATTCTAAAGCTGAATAGAAACCCAAGTAAGGAATAAATCGCAAGCAGAAAAAAGACAGGAAATTCATGTGTCTTCATTTGAAGCAGGTTATTGACTCGGGGTTCTATACACCCCTGCCTGTATTTACAGTGTATAGACTGGGCTTTGATTTAATTTTAAACTTTACCAAACACTGCACATGCCTATGCGCGAATAAAATTAAAATAAAATAAAAATACATTTTACTCTTATTCATAAGAATGTTCTTATTAATTAGAAAGCATCAGTATTTATGAACAGGATGTCTGTCTAAAGTAAATGATCTTCACTGTACATTCAAAGGTTAATATTAAAAGCCTTGTTTTCTTTTTAATTTAACTTTTTTATCAACGTCACAGAAAACGCTGAGTGTTCAAAACTCCTAAAAAGGCTGGAAAACAAGAAGAAGATAAAAGTGATTCAGTATCAGTGGTTAGGTAATCTTGCTGTAGTAATACTGATGTTAGCTCATTTTGTAAAGGAGCATTCTGTATTTTTTAAAATTTCTGTAAAACATAATGTACCATAATGTTTGTTTTTAACCCACATGAGTGAGTCTTCTGACAGAATCAGCAGTAAATCTCAGAGACTATAGAAATATAAGATGCACTTGTGTGCTTACAGTATTCCTTAACTTCAAGAATCTGAAAAACTTAAACACAAATTTGCAATTTGATATTTACATTTCTCTGTGATACCATAATGGATAGTAGCTTGTTATGAAATTCATAATGGTTCGGCATGGCAATACAACTGCTTCAGAAATAGTATCTCACGCATTTTGAAACCCTCGTTAGCACAGTTCTCCTTGTGTGTTTGGGCTGGGAGGGGGAGGGAGGTGTGGAAATGAGCCTAGCGTCTTGGCATGTGTGCCTTGCAGTTCATGCTCCGTGAATTGTGCAGATTGGAAATGACAAAGTGGAAAATTCGGCAGTAGTAATATGAAGAGCGTGCCTGATTTGGTTTAAATCAGGAGTCCTCTGAGGCTGTGAATTAATCATTGTAAACTAAGATTATCCCTCCCTCCTTGAGTACAGTAAATCCACTTTTTTTGATCTGTGATCATACCTGATGTTGTCTGGAGCATTTTCTTCCCTTGTGAGAGGTGAGGGCGCACACGCCAGACCTCTGTGCAACTATCTAAGACAGTGTAAGGCTGCACAAGCATAATCATTAGAAAATGCAAAAGGTTAAGACTATTTATTTTACCCATCAAAGCAGCTGGAATTATTGATTCATTATCTTCAGGCTTTAGTTCCAAAAGCCTATCGTACTCTTTACTCCTTTGCCATAATTTGATTCATATTATTTTCATAGGGTCTTACATTCCTAAACCATGAAGTCTGAAGAAGGTGCTGAGAAATTGCAACGGAGGGGCTTCTGATTGACGTGGCCAGTATAAGCACTCACACACAGTTCAGGCTGAGACTCACAGCCAGGACAATGCCAGGATATGTCACAGATGAGTGTGCACACAAGTCCTCATTCCTACTATACTGTACAATATTTGTAGGAGTTAGCCGAGTTGATAGGATACACACTAGTTACACTAGCTTAGGTGAGCCTAAAATAGGGGGGAAATGGCTATTCCAAATGAAAGAAAATACGTGTCAGTAAGTAGGCCAAGTGTAATAAAAGGGTTAGTTGTAGAGCTTATATTGTATGTTAGTACTGTTGTGAAAAGGAATGATTGTATATACAGGCTGCTGGTGATGACTGTGTATAATACACTAACATGCCCTCATTTATTTCCAAATGTAAGAGTTGAGTGGTTATACTGTACTGTATGTCAGGAAGCGTGGTCATCTTGGACTGTCTGGACAGGAGTACAGATCATAACTACTGCATGTATCCTTTCCTGTATCACTTTCTCCTCTTAATAAAAGCAAAGGTTCTCTTTAGTTATTAAAAAGAGTGCTAAAAGGAAAAAATAAAGGATTTTTATTTTGATCTTTCATTCTTGGCTTAAAATTGCATAGGCTTTGTCTGTCTGTTTTTTTAGAATTGGATCGTAGAGTGATTTGTTAAAAGATTAAGTTAACAACAAAATCATTTTGGAAAAAGAAAGATGGAAATTGTTTCTAAAAGAAAACCAGTAATGTTTTAATATGAAGAAGGATTCCGGTTTTGGAATAAAGTTAAGATGACTGTCAGTTTAAATAATGTTAAGAGGAATAGTGGTAATTTTAATTCATGACATAACATTCAAACTAGTTCTTCTCAAAACTGTCTTACCCCCATCCTTCCAGTATGTGTAGAGTTTTGAGCTTTTTATTTATTTTGAGACTTATACAGTAGTTCTCTACACCGCCTATACAAATACACACTTCACATGGCAAAAGAAATAAGAAGGAAACAAGTGTTTTATAATATAGATAACATACAGCAGCATAGATAATAAAATATTTAATCAAATGCTGGCTGGTTCAAAAATATGACGCTCCAGGATACATTTCAGAAAACACAATTAATTGACTTTCATTTTTCCACGTGTGTGAAAATGCATCAAGCTCTCAACTACTTCAAAGCCTGCTATATAATATTACTAATACTAAAAACAATGATTAAGAGTACAGAGAATATTGAAAGAAAATAATATAGCATAACAGACAGTTTCAGCCTCAAGCTGCTTCTTCACATTTACAGCTGTTTTTAATCAAAACAGGCCTCTACTGCAATGTTTTTCAAACGAACCTCCTTAAAACCTGAACAAATAAATTATCCTTCCACCCATCTAATTTATTTAGAATGCGACTTATTGCTTGTAAGGATGACAACACCCTAGACCCTATCCAGAATGTGTAGTGGGTAAGACGGGACACCAATCATTTGCAGGGCATGCACCAACACTATAGCAGGCTTGTATTTGGGAGGTGGAAGGATGCCAAAAATCAATCAACCCACACAAGCATGTAAGAACGTGCAAACTCTGCAATAAAGGTGCCCCCGTCCAAATTCAAACCGAGATATCAGGTATTACTTAGTAGCAACTCTGCCACACTGACAAAATAGTCTGTTTGAAATTAGTTACATTAAACCTTCGCTTAAGTGAGCTTTTATGCTATCACAGCCAGTGTAAAAGTAAACTGGAACAACAATACTGTAAATAAATAATTCCTCTGTTCCCAAAAGAAGATCTATTAGTCTACCTCTATTAGAGTATAAAAGTCACAACATACTTCCATCACACACTCCATTTGGTAGTTCAGTCAAAGTTTTGATGTAATTAAATGAAAGAGATGTAGGAGATCTCCACAGAACATTGGAGTCCATGTCCAAGAAATATGACTTGGCCTTGAATGGGAAAAGGAGGAACCTGTTGCTCAAAGGTTATGTTGCAATTAACAATAGCCAAGATATTTGTAACTGTTGACCATTTCTTTCATTTTCAGCTGGTGGTTGTGTTCTATAATCAATGATCATGGCTAAGTCAGGTGTAATGAAATCACCCCACATGTTGTGTTGAATTCCTACTTTCTTTGGACAATTTTGAAGCTCTGGTGCTTCCTGGGCATCTCTTCTGTCTCAAGACGGCTAACCTTCAGTCATTCCAAGTTTGTAGTGTTGTGTTGAGGACCATTATAATCTTGAGAATTAGTTGTCACTTGGCTAAATAAGGTATCAAATTGTGTTTTTAAGTGGACAAGTGTCAGGTTAGCTAGTTTCCTTAGCCACATGTTTGAGATGGCAATATCACACTTTTATGGCCATCCAAGGTAGATTTTACTCTCATACCGACAGTATTACTCATGTATTCCTTATTTGTTGTTTAAGGTTGGCTTCTTCTCAGATTCGCTGCTGTCCCAATGGAACATACATGATACGGTTTAAAGTTATCATTTCAAATGCTGCAATATGTAGTAGATCAGGGAAATCTGGGAGGAAATGTGTCCGCAGCAAGAACAGCTAATCAGGTCAGTAGAAGGAAAATATGAAATTATGTTTCCTGGCAAGCACACATTTAATCTGTTAAAAAAAAGTATTTTATGTATGTACAGTATTTCGCTGTGCGACTGTTTCACATTTTGGTACCTTGTATTACCATACTCTTCAATACTTTACGATGAATGAATTATGATTTCACTTAAGAACATCATTGAGATGACCTTCATCATGATTATGGGCTGGATAGATCTGAATATTTTGTTTTGAACAGGTGAAGAACATTTATGCAGTGTGCCCTCTTATGGAACAATAACTGCATCATTATTCCATGCACAAATACTCTGGGAAGGAAGCATAATAAATACTGTTTGATTTCTCCATACCCCTTACCTGTGCTGACTAATCCATAATTCAGCACTAGGAGAGCTGGAATCCCACATGAGACATGAATATCAAAACATTTCTGTAAAGAATCCAGGTGTAGTAAGACACAGCTATTTTCTGGAATGGTATACTGAGATTTGCAGGAGCAAATAACAGCATTTTTTCAAGCAAGCAAAAAAACTCAAGTGATAAATAACATTTTTCTTCCGGTGAAGTCCGATCAGAGGCAATGAGGGTGTTTGAGGGTTTTACCATTACAATACTGTGTGTACTGTATATTTACTGGGAAAACATCAGGCTCTGGTCTTCAAGGCCTATTTATATGAGATGTCATGTCATGTCATTTACCCAGCCGCTTTATACCAAACGGTGTCGCAGGAAGCTGGAACCTACCCAGCAAGCAACGAGTGCAAGGCAGGGTACACCCTGGACAGGGCGCCAGTCCATCGCAGGGCAAGTGCAAGCCAATCATACAGGGGGACAATTTGGAGGCCACAGTAAAGGCTGAGTGGGGAAATTTGGCCCGGCACCGGGATAACTCCCTACTCTTGTTGAGAAATCCCCAGAGATCTTTAATGACCACTAAGAGTCAGGACCTCGGTTCAATGTCTCATCCAAAAGATGGCGCCCACTACAGTATAGTGTCCCCACCATCCACTATCCCCAGGTGATCCCACTAACACCACTTCCAGCAGCAACCATAGCTTCCCAGGAGGTCTCTCATCCAGGAACTGACCAGGCTCAACCATGCTTAGCTTCAGTGGGTAGCCAGTTGAGGACTGCATGGTGATATGGCCACTGGCTCCTTATAACAGCTGTTTTAGTTTTTTTTGTAATTAAACTCTGTAATTGAATTATTTGCTTTAGATTATTTCAGATGCAAAAGTTCTTATTCTTATTATGCCACTCAGTATTATAGAAAGATAGGACCTGTTCTCAGTCTGAGGGTTCCCCAAAATACAGGATTCTTCAGCTGGATGAATAACTGTGGTGTCCTTGACAGAAAATGTCACACCAAGTAAACCACAATTTGTTTTCTACAGTAAAAGTGTGTACAAAGAATTTGAGAAAATAGAGAGAGAAACCCCATCTTTACAAACCAGTATTTCCTCATTAATAAACCTCTGTTACAATAACATCACACTTACAGGACATAATTCACTTTAATCTAACCCAACCTCAACCTAAATAGAAGACAGACCTATTCACATATGAAAGTGTTCAGTGTAGCAGAGAGTGAAATCAAAATATTCTTTAACATTAACATTGTAATCAGGCTTATACTATACAGCTTAAACAAGACATAACAATATATGGTATCTATCTTCTGCTTGAGGCTACTAGCTCCTATGCTACTTAATTGAAGTCAGGTTCACAAAAGTAGCTTGTCCCAGGAAAAGAAAGCCAAAAATGGAAATTAGCTCACTAGATAGGCTGCACACCAAAATCTCCTCCTCACACATTTGTCTTTTTAAACTCATGGTGGAATGCTAATGAAATGAACATACAGTAGCTTCTGGCAACTTTCACATGGTTTGAATCACATACCCGTGGTGAGACTTTTCTTGATTACCGTGGAGTAAGGTGCATAAGATGTGTGGAGGTTCACTGCAAGTGAATAAGAAATGTACATCTACTGTATAAACCTTGTCAGGGTTTCCAAATCCCTCTGTTTTAGATACAATTTTTAAGAAGGTTTTTACATCTCACAGGTATGATGAATTTCACAACTGGGGATGCCTATATATCATGATTTGAGATATATACACACATTTAAGGGAACAATAATATGTTGTGTGTGTTTTGGAATGGCCTTGCCACTGTAGAAGGATTTTCTTTATGGGTTCCACTGTTGATTAGAATTCCTTAAGCTACTGTACTTACAGAGTTTTAAGTATCCATACCAAGTGGACAGGTACACAACTATTTATATTGTATGTGTTGAATAAATAACAATATTTCATATTTGTTGTCCTGTTTTGAGAACATGTGTATTGATAGGAATGTGGTGAAAAAATATTGTAGAATATACTCAAGTACATTATTTTTTTTATTTGGACACTGTGTTATTACAGCTTGTACCACACTCTTCAGATTGTAAATTCTGAAATAGATCAAGCTAATGTGCAACAGGAGTCGTTATTTGTGTCCTTGACAAGGATTGATTTTCAAAAAGCTGGTAAATGGTTTATTACTGAGTATAGTATAGTGCTGCTTTTTTAAGTTCATTTAATAATTGCATGAAAACAAAATGGGTCAACATGAAAAACTAGAATATGAATGTGAAAATTCTAACACTGAAAGCAGGATCAGAACAGTGAGGAGTATATTGATCACAATCATAATAAATATGTTATGATTAGACTGCAAATGTGTCCATGCCTTATCTAGCCTCTGATAGATGAAAGGCAGTTGGCCCATTTTAACAAAGGTGTTCTTTAAGGTTATTTAGATGATAGAGAGGCATACAGTGTTGAAGACACTGGCTAACTGAATCAGTGGAAATGAGAGTTTACAAATGAACACAGATTTTAACACAGATTAGTACTGTAGCATGAGTCTAGACCAGTATTTGATATTGAGTTGTTTGTGATTTCCTTTCACCTCAGTATCTGTGAGTAGGTTCTAGCTGAAAAACATTTCAAGGCTAGTCATTTTGCTCATTTAGAGTAAAGATACCAACACATGAAAATGACAAGGATTACAAAAGATAGCAATGCATTACTATACATTGCTCCATACCAAAAGGGTTACTTAAAGAGAAAGTTTCTAAAAAAACATTACAGATGTAATTTTCAGACTGGAAATTCAATTTTCCTTGCAGATAAGCATTAAAACCTGCATACATTTATTATACAACTTAATTAACTTGAGCATGATCAGCTGGTTTCAGATTCCTTCAGCTTCACAGGCCCACAAATGATTACAACATACTCAAGTGTGAGCCTTTCAAGGAAGCAAAAAATCTGTCATTTGACACTTCCACCCACAACATCCTTATTTCTGTAGTTTGGTTAGATCCTGACAAATGTGTTAAAGAGACAAAATATATACACAGTGCTGGGTGTGACTTGACTGTCAGAGGGGATGGCAGCCTAGCTATGAGGATAAGGCTGCCCAAACCCTCTTCAGTATTCTGAGTGAAGGAGGGAGTCTGCTGTAAGAGTGCAGATTGGGAGCTGTCAGGGAATTCAAGAGAGACACATGAAAGGAAATCCTGTCTGTGACCCTTATATACAGTACTGTACATAGGCGAGCTGACGTGTGCGAGATCAGGGTCTGAACTTCCTCCTTACCTTACACCATTAAAATCCATATGCCTTAACACTTGTGATATCATGCAGAGCTTAAATTGGCACTTCAAATCAGGACGCAAATCCAATGCTTCTACAGTCCCGTAGTCATTGGTGATATTCTGAATTTACTGTATCTTTGCTATTGCATATGCCATTCTACCGTATATAACTGGAGGAATGCTGAAGAAGGGAAAAACGTAAAGCAGAAGTAAAGTATTAAAGTATTAACAGTTATTGTTGAAGTGTTTTGGTATACGATCTTCCATGCTGTGAGAGCTGCAAATCCCAAACCACTGACTCTTGATAGCTCAGCTTTCGTTACATTAACGTGTATTAGACACCATGCACACATTGCGTTTTGTGTACAGTGAGCATAAAAACTTATATTTATCATTCCTTTATTTAGATAAGAAAGTCATTTGTAGAAAAGAAAACCAACTGGGAAAGTGGAAAGGATACTTCCCTCAGGTTACAGCCACAATGTTCCCTTAATCCACCGAGTTTTGGAAATTGAAATAAGGAGGTTCATGCTATGAATGGTCCCTGCATTTTAAGAAGTATAAAGTATTGTAAGAAGAATAGCTAGTGTGTATTTTTTTCTCTGTTTTTCTGGTTTATCTTCTGTTGCCTTTCGAAAAGTTGGCTGCCTGTGAAACGCTAAAGGGTGTAAATCCTATTACACTATCACTTGTTTCTGGTGCTTTTAAAAGTTTTACACTGTCCAGTTGCTTTTTGAGACTGGGGACATCAGTTGACTGTGCCAGATTGTTCATATGTTGTACTAGTGAGCTGGAATTTTCTTTTGCCTGAAATTGTGTACAACCCCTGGCATTTTGTTAGCATGAAAGAAACCAACGTTGAAATAATTTTCAATTTCCGAGCAACAATCATTTATCAGTCATTTCCCTCATTGTTCATGACTTACTGTAGCTCTTAATATCAAAGATCAATTTTTTTTCTTATCTTAGTACATACTCCAGACCATAAACGTGACTTTATTTTACCAGCCTTTATGGAGCAATAGGAGAGAGTAAGTGTAATGGTTTATATGGACATTTACCCACTGTATTTCCTTCTCTGTTTCTTCTGTCAAGATTAGTGGGTTGAAATTGCTTCTCTTGTTACACTTTCAAGTCCAGTTTCAGCTCCAAGTGAATTTTAGATAAATACAATAAAATGAGAGAAACAAACCCTTTCCTGAAGAGGGTGCATTTGAATTGTCCATAACGCAGAACTCTGCCCATATGAATTCAGAATGTCTGAAGCATATTGTTTCTTGAAAGGGGATTGAGTCATTAAGGGTAGTTTTCTGCAAAAAAAAAAACTCATAATATTTTCAGAATAATAGTAAAAAGTACTTTTGGGAATAAGAGAGTTGGCACTACATTCACAGCTTTCTCATTCTGAAATAAAACCACATAAAAGTAATATATTAATATACTTTAACCTATACTTTTCTTTTCTTACTTTAGTGATTATAATTTCAAATTCTATGTTCTACCCTATAAGCCTTCTTTTCAATTAGCATACGATGATGTAGGTTTTCTTTATCAAATTCAATTTAAAATTCCGCAACTGCTACACCTTTCACAATGGCATCTTTCTGTCAGCGTGTGTGCATTCTAATTAAATTAAAAAGTAAGTGAGATATGTGACATATTGTGTTACAGGGTCACAGGGCCGCAATTTTAGTGGCAATATTCTGATGCTGATATATTTTCTCCACAGTGGCATATCTGGGTCCAGCCAATCAGGAGCTTTGTGCGCAATACGTCATGTGCTAATGCTTCATCCAGCACTATTGGACTATAAAAAAGCAAACATTTCAAGGGCAATGAAATGCAAAACAACATCTGGTGCACAGTTGCATAGGCTGTAGATGCTATTCACATCTTATTTTAAATATAGTATCTAAGAAGCATACCTACAATTAAATCAATACAGTGTCCTCTAAAAGTATTAGTACAGAAAACTGAAAAATATTATTTTTCATTTACAGCTAAGCAATTTGTATTTGTGTTGATGATATTAATATGAATGACAAGTACAACATACAGTAGCAATAAAACGTTCACATTCAATGAGTTTTATTGGTGTGCCATATTGAAAAAATGTTCATCCCAATACTGGGTTGAAACTAGAAGAGTTGGATTTCCTATTGCTCTTCTTTTTCGTTTTTATTCCCTTTCATTCAAATCTTTTTAAGATCTCCCTGTTTACCGATGAAAAAAAGTATAACAGTTTGTGTTTAGTCTCGGCTTGGCCTCGGGATGTTTTTTTTTCCTTGAATTGCCTTGAATTCACAGACTATCAGCACATTTCCTGCATTATATAGTGTATGTAGACAGGTATTAATAATTGATACTGACCTAATTCCAATGCCACATTTTATCAACATAGAGTTTTGTATATTGTGAGTCTTCTATGCTCTCTAAATACAGGAAATTCAAATGCATTTAATTGTAACCTAGAAATAGTGTTGGACTACAATAGGAGGTGTCTCCATCAATTCTTACCAGAGCTAATATCTTCTAACATATTGTGTATTTTGTCTTACTTCAAAACAGCAGTCCTTTGGGCTAAAATTAATCTTAACTTAAACCCATATGCTGTACCTACAGAGAAAAACTTCACATGGAAACTTTTTTTCTGTCAAGTGCTTCTTAAATTATTTTAGACAGAAACACATCAAGTATTTGGAAAGTTTGCTCCGTTGTTTTTGCTTTAATGTGGGTGTCATAGTATAACTCTAAACATAGAAGATACAAGAACAAAAACATAAATGTAAAAATAAAATTTAAGGGGAAACAAACAATGTCTGTTTACATGTCTCATCCAGTTTTTATAGCATGTACAATAACTACTAAAAAAATATACAGTTTTCTGTAACGGTAAGATTGTAAGATTTGAGGAAATACTTTCGATTTTACACAGATGTCAATAGAGCGATGCAACCTCAGGCTTATTTCCTTCCAGGAATATACAGTAGGGAGTGTAGATCAGGTATAAGGTTTGCTTTCTTTATGGAATGTCGAGTTAAATCTGAAAATAAATGACCAGGCAATAATACAGCAAAATATTAACGTTCGGAATCCAAGGTCTTCTTTACTCGTTATAATGCCAGAGCAGCCAACAGGTTTAACAAAGTAAGATTAATTCCACCAGCCAGATTGAAGTACTCATTGCTTTTTCTATAGGGAATTTATTGTTTTTAGTTACTAGGAATTGCTGGAGGAATTTATGGCACAAAGTGGATGTGACTGGATGTTTTAACAGATTTATTGTAATGGTATGGGCAATGTAGTAAGCAATGATGGAGATCAGATGGCATTGATAGAAACTACAGGCATGAATTTATAAACAGGAACAGAAGAAAATCTCATCTTATTAGAAATAAAGTCGGATTGTCAGGACATTGGGCAAGATGTGTGTCCTTAACATTTGCTGGGCTAAGGTTATGGAAGGAGTTTTAGAGTAGAACATCTTGTTATATAAAGATAACACAATACTAGTTCGAAAAATGTAATTTTATACAAACCCTTTAATGCTAAGTGTAGTGTCTTTAATTTAACATGATTTTTTTACAAACAGAAAAGTGTATAAAACATGTACTGTATATCCAGTATGAAGATGACCATATGATTACATGTTCATCCTGATACACTACATTGAAGACAGTATCTTAAAAATGCTATTGGCTTTAAGTGATATAAATTAAAAGTGTAAATTAAGCATTCAGTAAATGTAAATTAAGAAACATAACATTTTGGCTGTGGAGCCTTCTTCAGGTGACCCAGAGAAGGCTCCACAGCCGAAATGTTATGTTTCCTTTCTTCTCTTTTCAGCAGCAATAAACCTTTACTTGTTCCTTTGAGGTCTAATACTGTGTATACTATAATTACGAACAAACTGTTGTCATCTTTATCACAGGTGACAAAACAGCAACAACATAATAAATATTGCACATAAAATACAGTTCATTTATAAAATGTTTATTTTTAGTTCTCTGAAGGTAAACGTAACAATACTAATCAATTTAGAGAAAAAACAGTTTATTTTAAGAGCTGATTTGTCATTCAGTGCTGTGCTGTAGTAGCTGCTGTCTGTCCAACATCAGACAGAGCTGCAGCGGAAATGTCACCT
Source organism: Lepisosteus oculatus (assembly GCF_040954835.1). Taxonomy (NCBI): domain Eukaryota; kingdom Metazoa; phylum Chordata; class Actinopteri; order Semionotiformes; family Lepisosteidae; genus Lepisosteus; species Lepisosteus oculatus. Next base: position 14,818,677 of record NC_090716.1, read on the forward strand.
ACAGGTCATTACTTCTGGCCATTAGAGCTTGTGTCAAGACTGCAGTTTGGAGAACACATATCCAGCTTCACCACGTGGAAAGTGACAATGATGCAGTGAATCAGATTTATAATTTATGAGTTTAAAAATTGTCAAAATGTGAACATTGAGAAGAAAATGTACCTATTTTCTTATTAAACATTTGTGGCAGCAAACAGTGATGAACCCCAGTATTTCCTTTGTAAAGATGCTGCTGATACTCTAGGAAAACAAATGGAGAATGTCATTCTGATATCACAAGTGACCAACAGCCTTTAAGTCAGGAACTCTGGATAGGAGTACCTCTTACCCTTTTTTCGCAACAAGGCTCTTCCTATTTTATGTGAAGTGCTCATTTGTCTCTTATTGAACTGCCATTCACATTCAAAAGAGACATTGAAGCTCTGTCCTGGAACATCTAATAGATTTTTTATTCAGATTATTGTACTCAGTGGTGTCAGATGAAAAGGAAAAATCCTGAAACATAAAATGGAAACTAATGAGAACTGCTAAAAATAGAGAGGATGTTTTGTAAAGAAAAACTTCAGATTTTTTCTTTAAATATTTTACTAGGCTACTGTTAGTGCAATCTCTTACACTTTCAAAGATTTATTTTGATGCTGAAATGTTGCTGACTTAAAAGCTTGGATTTTTCTTTTTGTTTTCTATTGAACTGCTACTACATTTTTACAGAGAAAAACAATTTCATAAACTAGAATTTTTTTGATGATGCAGATTAGTTTAGTAAGCAATTCTGGATTTTAGTAACCTATTTAAGAATGTGCTATTTTCTTAACCTCGGTCATCTGTATTTTTTACATTAATTGGATGATTTAATGTTAAGAATGATAAAATATATTTGGATGCATTTAATAAAAGTAATAAAAAACAGGTGCACATACAGTATGTTGTCTTAAGATTGTTGTTTTTCACAGAGCTATTTAAGGATTTCCCTCTACTTCAAGGCATATTAAAAGGAATGGTAAGTATTAAGAAGCATAACTTATTACAGTTAGCTACTGGCAGTGTTCTGATGACAAAGCTATAATGTACATATCAGTTTCAGGAATCTTTGTATGGTTAATCTGCCATCTTTCAAAAATAAAATTACATTTGGAAACCCTGCTTAGGCTGAGTTTGGAGCTGTTGCTCAGACTTTTTGGGTATATCTCTTTTAGCAGAACTCAGATAGCAAGATGAAGAATCACCAAAAGAGATGCCTCCTTCGCTCCACAACCGTCCATCTTATCTTCCCAGCCCCTGGCTTCTCATCCATCAGGAAAATCAACGAGAATAATATGTCACAACTTACTGATGAGTCAGTCCTAAATCGGATAGAGCAAAGCTAATGAGCACAGCATTAAATGAGCTATCGCTGATATAATCAAATTAGGCTTTGTACTGCAGCTCATAATGTGCAGTTCCTGAAAACATGAGCTTGTATTTTTTTTTTAAACAGTGCTCTGTGGAAGCTTAATTAATATGTATCTGGTAACGGTGCTTGGTGAAATTGTGTTACAGTAACTCAAGCGGAAGTCCTGTAGCATGAGACTGGCTTTAATGTCCCTGAATGATATATGAGAACCATATTACAGGAGAACAATGCAATGTTACAGGACATGCATACATTCATCCTTAAGATTATTTTAGTTATCACAGCCCTGTAGCTACAGTTGGATTTAACTAGCACAACAAAATGGTGTGGCCACAGGCCACTTTTACATTACATACATATGGTTAAAGTGGATTAATTCATGTGTAATGGAAATGATGGTTTTGGGCTGGACAGTGTCAGTTTCGTGTGCATAAGGCCTTCTATATTTACACTGACTCCTTCACATATTAAAGGAAATTGTATCTTGCAAAGCATAAGAGGCATAAAAGATTTAAAACAGTAGCTGAGAAACCATCCATTAGTATAGATCTTCATTTAGTCTTCAGAAGACAGATATCAGTCTGTTCATTACAATACATTTTCATTTGCTGTTAATGTAAGCCGCAGTGCTGAAGCTCATAAAGATAGATGCAAAACATTATATTCTCCTAAAATATGCACATGATGTATTTTAATACTTATAGATGTGCAACAAATTGGATTTTAGTTTCTGGTACAGTCTATACTTTGTAATTGCAGACTATTTTACAAAGTAGGATTTTTTCGTGTCTGATTCCATTTGCAAATAATCAGTTGAAGTTATTTTTTAAACTGCCCTCTAGATTCACAGTTTTCTTTTTGCTGGGAAACTGAAGCAGATTACAGACAATACTGTTGAATGACCTCTTTAACTATCCCTCTTCTGGTTGGCTGTTTGTGTTGTGAATGCAGGACTGCACAAGATGGAACGGTATAGAACAGCATAGATCTTAGATCTTGGGTGGGAGGTTTTGTGTCAGTGGAGATACTCTGTCCCAGATAAAACATCTGCATGAGCTCATATCCAGGGTGGCCAAGTACATTTATAGTCATCTTGAACACTGAGATGCTGTAAGAAGGAAAACGAAGGAGCTTTAAAGCTCCTCACAGCTTGAAATGTAATAACATCAAAAGACATGCAGTAAATTGCTTACAGCTTCCTGACCACTTCAGAAGCATTGCTAAAAGCACTTACTGTACAGTGCCTTCCTTACCATTATAGGCTTGTGTTTTCTGGATGCTTCCTTGTGCCTGTGTAAAAGCATGACCAAGAGCTGAGAATTAACAAAACAGCACCATGAAAGTAACTAGAGATCCCTTTAATATTACCTTCATACAGGATATGTACAGTTCTTCTTAAATAACATACAATGCAGCTGCTGTCGGTATCATTGTACCGTGTATTACTGTATGTATTGCAGGCATGTGGCTTAGAGACAAGTTTAGAAAAAAGGCTAAGATCCAGTATCTGCAAAAGGTTACCAGTGTGAAATCTGCTGCGGCTGATTTGGATTAGACCTGTTTAAATTTGGTAGAAAATATAGGAGAAGTCTATTCTTGTAATGAGATCAGAGCTAGGGTAGTCAACAGCTAAGACAGTGCTCAGCCATCAGCTGACTTGCTCCCCAGAGGTACAAAGGACGTAATGTGGTCTGTTCTCACACAGTTAAAGGTAAAGAGGAAAGAGTCCCGCTGTGCTCTCCCATTCATCTGGATACACCACAGAAGTGTGGCATAACGCGGGGGCATGTTCAGTGTGGAGGCGGAGTCCTGGATCAAGGCCTACATGTTGCCTTAGCAACCCTGGCTGATTAAGGACGAGCCGCAGCTCTGGGGTCCTTTAAGGCACACTGCACCTCCTCGCAAGGGAAGGACCTTCCAGCAAGTCCCGGAGTGGATTGTGACAGGAGTGTGAAGTCCTTCATTTTATTTTCTTTTTCTTTTCTACTGTCCCGCCGTATACCTCCCACTGGGGCAGGCTGGACCTTTCCTCCCCTGTCCTGCTGAGTATCTCCACTGGGACAGGTTGAGTTCTTTTTGTGTTCTGCTTTGCGCTCCTTTTCTACCAGACTGGACTCTGTTAGACAGGGAAAGTACAGTCTGGATACCGCTGAGCGAAGTGGCACATTTTTCTTTTCCCGTTTTTTTTACGGTTTTCGCTAACCTCACACCTCAGACGGGGAGTCGACTCTCGCTGCGGCTCCTTCTCCCACAGTGTTATGGACAAGTTAGAAACAAACAAGCTGTTTGTTAGCTATGCATTTCGTGTAAGACTCAACACAGAAGAAAAGATACAATACACAATATTTTGTTTTTATTGTTTAACGTCATCACTTTCTCTAAAGGAGATAAAGGAACATGGGACTCTCAGATCCATCGAAAGGCATCAAGGCTACCTCGATTCTAAAGTAACGTCAGTTTTTGTTTAAATCTCTGATTTGACTCCCGGAAGTTCTGAGATACAAAGTTGTCATATATGAAATGGAACCGAATATTTATCCTTGGAATGGACAGGCATGAAATGGTGTATTTTTCTTTACATAAAAGTAAAAATAATAATGTTATAATGAGTAAAATCACGTCATTATATTATATTTAAAGCAAACTGCTGGAAACTCTTGAACTAACCAGCAGTGCCAGGGGCTCTGGCATGATTCTGGCAGATTATCAAATAGCTGTTATTTGGAGATCTGAAAAACAATATCTGAGCAAGCAGGGCTAAAGAGGATGCAGTCAAAGGTACAAACCATTTAACAAAAATTCACAAAGTCAGCATATTCTATCTGCCGTAATATTCATAGACAAATCTGATGAATTGAGATTAGCCAGAGATGGGGTGAGGCATTTGTTTTCTTAAAGCGGGCTCCAAAGTTCATAAGGAAAAGCGGTTCTCAAACAGAAGTTTCCATCACTGAGAGGGACAGACTTAGCTCTTCAGAGGCATTTGTGAGATCGAGGAAAATTTCAAGAAAACCATTAATGTTGTAAGAAGTGGGTCTACTCGTGTTTGACATACTTCACCCTAGTATCTTCCTGAATGCAAGACACCATACAAAGGCCAGGAGTATTTTTGTGTTATTGTTATCAAGAAAAGCAACTGAATATGAAACATGACTTTCATAAGCTTCACATTCAATTGTAGCAATCTGAAACCTGCTGCCAAGTCAAAAGTAAAAATCAAAGCAATGATCAAGACAATGACAATTTCCTGGTCTACACAGCATATTGCTTGTTTTTTTTTCTAAGGTTATGCAGAAAGGCCAATACTTTTACACATTTTACTTTGACCTCATGGTGTATATATTTATGAATTGTTATACTTCATTAAAATATGATTGCCACTTCTGCTCCAATGCTTATGGTTAACAATCTACTAAAGTATTTTACAGTTACATTCCATAACTAAGTCCACATTAGGCCTTTCACAGATATATTAATTATTTAACAAATGTGCTTCAGGACATTAGAGGTAACCAAACAAAATAATTATTGAGATACTTCTGAATGACACAGTAATACTGTAAATAAGTACATATAATACATGTAGATCTATTTGGATTCAATTTCTACAGTGATTGTTAATCTACCTGCTTTGGTACAATCTGCAAACATGACTAGTTAATTAACTCCATCAAAACCTGAAACATTGATATCACTTATGAATAGCAGTGGTCCAAATGCATGAACCAGATCTCAATGTAAACAAAGCTATTTTATTGCAGGTACTGTAATTTGGGAACACTTTTATTTTCTGGAGCTACATGCATTTTGATAAAATGATGAGTCCGGCAAAAGCAAAACTAACTTCTGCTTCCTGTCAGGATGTTTTAGATCTGGGCTAACAAGGCACACAGATATGGTTCAGAAGGTTTTTGTCAATGATTGTGGTTCAAGCTTTTTTAAAGAAGGGGTACTTTACGCTTACTTACACCTGTAATGAAAATCCTTCAAAACTCAGGCACACGTGTCAACCCACTCAAATCAAAAGCCAACTTGTGGGGGAGCCAAAACAGCCATCTGAATAAACCTGAAGCAACCAGACACCACTAATTTATTTGTAACTCTTAATTAATGACAATATGTTTGGCTTCTATTTCTTTAAACCTCAGTGTATGCGAATGGCAAATGGAGTGTTTCCTCTACCACCAAAGTGTTTACAAGCATTTTTAATTGAATTAGGTGCTTCATTTGCTGCTGTGACAGTCGATCAATCACCAGATCTGCTGGCAGAGAGCCCATGACATGGGAACACCAGACACTTACACAGAAGGGAATTCTATTGTATGTTTCAGATAATCAAGCTCAACATGGGTCTCTCAGGTTCAGTTCTATTGTATTGCTGTTGGGCTTCACCCTAAAAGGTTGCTTTTGCTATAGTGTGCACTTCTAGTTTGAGAATATGAAATGTTGGAAAACCACCCAGACAACAATATATTCTGGTATATCAAGGTAAATTAGTTAAGCATAGTAAAGGACAATAAACGTGTTGCCAAATGTAAACAGGGAAATAAGGTAAACCATAACAACAATTATGCTACTGAATAGCAGATAAATTGTATACAGTATACAAATTATATAACTGAATATCTAATAATTGTGAATTAAACATCTTTTTTTTCATTTGGGTACAGGTACAGTATATCCCCTCATTATCTCAGGATCTGTAAATCAATATTAACAGACTTCGGAAAAGGATAATTTTAGTTTCTATAAATCAAGAATAATATCTTGCAATTGGAAACCTATAGAGAGTACAGTGTTCATTAGATATGTTTTTTTTCCCCAGTGATTACAGTAACCATCTTAATGTGTGTCTTTATTAAATAAAATTTGACCTTTGATACAACATGCTGCAGAATAAGTACTTAATGGTGGGACACAGCACTGTATGCAGGATGAATCAGGGCGCAGGAGGTAAGGAAGTTACTTCAGCTCTTAAAACAACTAGATTGTTAAAACTATCATTGACAATACTGGTGCACATACAGTATGTACTATATGCATCCTAACACAAGTGGTGTCTATCATATATTGTGATAATGCGTAATAAATCCATATCTGTTACATTAGAAGCCAGTGTTGATTTCTATGTCCAGAAAATACATGCCTGCTGTACTGAATATGTGCAAGACAATTCATCATTTCAAAGTGCGCAATATAATTCTTTGAATAGCCTTGAGAAGCTCCCTGTATTTCAGTTACGGTTCTGGGAAGTTTGGATTCCATTTCTTGAAAGTGACCTTTGAAACTACAATTTTGGATATTAACATCCTACAGTACTTCAATTTAAGCAAAGGTACTACTTCAATAATAATACTTTAATAACAAAAACTTTCCAATAGACGGGGGTAAAATCCATTCACAGGAACAAAGCTCTATGTTAAAAAAGAATTGTATTCCTCCCCCCCAAAAAAAATCCCCAACAACAAACAAAGCTTTTGTTTTTTTTATTTTATATATAAGTTTCAAATTGCCGGTTTTTATAGCTTCACAAAATTGGAAACACCAACTGTCAGTTTGACTCACTCACATGAGTCAAATGCAAGGCAATTTCTGGACTGTCAAGTTCTGCCTGCTCTGAATGAGGGCCTTTACTGCTTGAGCCACTTGGGAGCTCCAGCTGATGTATTTTTAAATGATTTCTTAATAATATTCTCCAAAGTCTCCAAAGAAAATAAAACTGAAATATTTCAAATTGTAGGAGGCCATTGACCCTCCAATTCCTGTATAGTGCAATAGGCTTATTGCTTTGAGTGCCTCTGTGAGATGTTGTTTTTAGGGTGCTAGGCCACCAGCATCCTGGCATCATACATTTTTAAATAGGTACATAACTCTGGAAAAAAATTACAAATATTATAAGGGATATATATGTGTTTTGATGTACATTATGTAAATACACAAATGCACTTAATATTTAGTAGTTCATTGTGAATAAATAAGCTTGTTTGTATATTATCAAGATGACCAAAATATAGTACATGGTCATTATTTTCAGATTACTGTGATTGGATAAATTTTAAATTGTTTCTAGAAGACTATCACACAGAAAATACTGTTAATTATAAGTCTTTTATGTTAAAGTGGCTAAAGGATAAAAGCCACCATCATTAATCAGACAGACTAATGGCTTTTAATCTAAGAATATCCATTAATGCATTTTCAAAGTGCTTTTGACCTTCCATTTGCTATCGCACAAACAGCACAGATGAAAATGAAAGCCTTAACTAACTTGCATTTTTCTTTACTGATGAGACTTGCTTCAAAGATGAGATGTGATTAATTTTATTGTTTAATCAAAAATGCAAATAGAAACTATTACTATTGCATAGTTGCCTCTAGATTTGACTAAAACTTATAATAGATATGAATATTAATGATCAGTCATCCCAAAAATGCTTTTATCCAAAGCAACATAACAATAAGAGACAACTGATGCAGGTGCAGACACACTAAGTCTCTTTATGTCTCAACTTCAGGAGGGATCTCAGGAAGGTTTGGTCATTTGCTCAAGGAAACATGGAGAGAGTCAGTGGCAGAGTCTGAATTTGAACCTATGAACTCTCTATTAAGAATTATTTTATTTTAACCGTTAGAACAACTACCCCGTTTCTTATATCTTGTACAATTCTGTTCACGGTTCCGTTTTATGTTATATAATACAATACCGTGGCATGGTGGCACAGTGGTTAGTAGTGCCTTGTAGTACTGGGACCCTGGGCTCAATTACTTGGGTACTATTGTGACCATTGCGGTTCTGCGCTGGCTCGTGCCCTTGCCGCTTCACCCTGCCGGTTTGTCCCTCACTACTTCGGCACGAACCCAGGTCTGCGGCGTCACGCAACAGAGAACCAGCTGGCTGAGCTAAAGGAGACCTCTCCCAGCCCCGGTGGCTGAGTACTGTCACAGATGTTGGAAAAGGATGAACCGTTGAATGGCAGGAGAGCGAAAAAGACCCTATGCGTAGCGCTGAGACGGGGGTTAGCCCAGGCTCACCTGTTCAGGAAATGCTGTATAGAAACTTATGCCCTCAGGCCATGGACACGAGTGACCCGGTGCTAGGCAGGTCTCAGGACATCTGAACCTTAATGCTGAGCCAGGAACAGAGCAAAAACAGGAAGTAAATAAGCTACACAACAAGACACACCAGAAAGACATGAATAATCACAGGTTACTAGGAACAGGACAGAAGTACAGTGCCCTCTAGGTGTACTGGGCGTGACAAATACCCTGTTATGCACAGGGAGGGCAGTGACATCACCGTGCTGCAACCTGCTCTGCTACACTATCTAGAGTGCTCCGGTTTCCTCCTAGTCCAAAGATATACTATAGGTTAATTGGCTTCTGGGAAAATTAGCACTGGTGTTAGTGCGTGAAATAGGCTCTGGCTCCACTGGGTCTGTGTGCCCTGGGGCGGTGTTTCATTCAGGGTGTGTCTTCCCTTGCGTCTTTTACTTGCTGGAACAGGCTCAGGTGCCCCCATGGCACTCTATTGGATAATTTAGAAAATTGATTTGTTGATTTGGATATTTAATTAGGTAATTGTTGGTAAAATACTAAATTAATAATTAATTCAAAACAGCAACTTGAATTAAAATATTTCAAAACATCCAACATGATATCAGGACAAAACCTCCATGGACTACTCTAAGACGTCTGAACATGAGTCTTCTTTCTGATAAAATGTACATTCCCTCAGTGCATATTGGATATCAGTATGTATTCTTAGTTGACTTCAGCTGCACGCTCAAAGATGGCACACTTTGACACTGTCTGCAGCAGCAGCTGTCAAAAGGGAGAAGATTGCACCCATTCTTAGTCACAGCTCACCATGGAGTCTCTTAGCTCTCCCTCCTACATCTTGTTAATGTGAACAGGTGCTGGGCAACACTGAGCCCAGCATCTGAGAATTGGCACCACTATCCATTAGAAGCCACTGAGCTAAACTGACAGTGCTCTGTTGTTGTGATGAGGGCTATAGCTGTGCAACACTGAAGTCACTGTATTTCTGCAAACAGGCAGCCTTTCCTTTAGACTGGGTGATTAATGTGCCCAGTAAGGGTATTTCTGGTGAGGCAGCTCTGGTAAGACCTTAACACTGTCTTTCAAACAGTGAGACCGTAGTCACTTGCACGTGAGACAAAGGTCACATAATTTCTTAAGTATTGTTTTGCTGTTCTTCTTTGGAAGTTATTTTAGACCTGTTTTATTTTTCTGAAAACCTTCGGGGCATTCTGCATTGTTTATTTAGGGAACTGGCCTTTCGGAGTAGCTCCATGAAGGATACATGAGTATACAGCATTTTGTAGGCAGTTTACTAAAGGGTAACTGTCTTTCACTGTTTTAAGCATTGTCTATTTTTCTTTCATGATCAGTTTCATCAGGAAACCTAACATTCTGTCTGAATACTATTTCAAGCAAATTCATGTATGTCACTTTTGGAGAAGCATCTATTTATGTTCTGCTTTTTACTATTACCATATAAAGGTTGAGCAACCCTTTTGTGTTCATCACATTTCTCATATTCTTATGTAACATCAAATGAAACCCTTCCTTTGGAGAGTTTTGTAAGTGTTGTTGAGAATATATTTTGCCTTTAGCAACCTCTGTTCCTTACTTTCTATGTTTTAAGAAAACATCTCTCAAGTTCTGTTTTCTTTTGCAAATGAAGCTATGTATAATTTGAAAGATAAAACCATATTGTCTGTTGTTACACGATAGTCTACATGATCTATTCTAAAAACAGAGCATAACAGAAGCCCCCACATAATAAGCTTCCCACATAACATACTGTAAATAATGTTGATGGAGGAATGTTCCTCTTTAGCATGCAATAAAATAGACATACAAATTCTCATATAACAATATAATATAAATTCAATCCAATATGGATTTACTTCTAAAAGTGCATATTTTGGTAACACAATGTGTAAATCTTCTTTTGTCTTGATATTAAAACCACATATGCAACAATGAGTAATGTGTTCACATTGAGGCATGCAAGACCTAAATATTGCACTTCTGCATCCTCATTCAGAATACTATGCTCTATTTCTATCACCCTACTACAGAAAAAGACCTTGGGCCTTGGGAACATAAAATAACTTGTGTCATGCCTGTAATCATGAAACTACTGGTATATGTACCCAAAGCGTCTCCAGGCAACCACCAACTCAGCCTGTTAATCCACCAGTTGCCATAGTAATGACATCGGGATGGAGGACTGTACCACCTGTAATTAAATTAGTAAACACAGCAAGTACTTAATCCTCATGAGGACGGTATCCCTCACTCAATCATAGAGTTCCTCCAGTGCTCTAGTTTTCCAAGTGTTTCCCTCTGTTTTTTCCTGGTTTCTATTTCATCACTTCGTTTCTTGGATCAAGTTCTAAGATTTGCTATTGAGTTCTGCTTTGGCTGTGTGTGTTTGACCCTGCTTGCCTCACTGTATTCTTTTGGAGTACCTTTGTGTACTGAACTTGGCTTTTTCCTCGGATGACTCTTTTGGGTCCTCCTCTTGTAAAGTTCCTTTGTGAATCGCTGGCTTTGACCTTTGATTGTTTGATTGTGCACCCCGATAGTGTTTTGATTTTGGTTTTCATTGCCTGATCACTGCCAGAGCTTCAGCAGCCCACCCGCACCAACGAGAGGAGACCATCTAACAAATTCCCACAATAAAGGGTGTGATTTACCTGCAAATTTAAAAAACACTCAGTCTCTTCAATACAGAACAACAAAGAAATGGCACAGATTCGATGCAATTATTTATAATCTAGAAAGGAACTGAGAAAATTAACCCAAATTGTTATAGTATTTGTGAAACTAAGTATAGTAACAGTAGCTGGATGAAGTTTCTTAAATTAAAAAAGGTGACTGAATGGCTCCCTCTTTTTTGTTGCCTATGTGTCTTAATTAAGGGCTTTAAATCCAAATCCATCCAGTTTCTAAGTGCTTTATCCAATGTTGGGGCACAGGAGAGCCAGAGCCTATTCTGGCAAGCAACGGGCACAGGGCAGGATACACCCTGGATGGGACTACAGTCCATCACTGGGCACACACCGACACAAACGTTCACACAATCACACCAGGGTAAATTCACCAGGGTAAAGTCAGTTAACCTACACAAACATGGGGAGAACATGTCTCTCTATGCATAGAGCACTGCAAGGCATCAGTGCCGGCACCACCATGCCATCCTAAATAGAAATCAGATTTATATAAATGTATTGTAATAATATATGATTATATTGTAATGACATTGTAACAATTTAATATCAAAAGACATATTTAATGTTCCAATCTAGTCAGTGAAGGAGGAATATATTTCTAGAGATAGAATTTGTTTGCTTTCAGTACATGGCCTTTAGTCAGTTAAAAACCATTTTGTAAGTACATTCTTTTCCACTTTAATCGAAACTAATCCACCCCAAGGAAGAGTATATTCAAACCATGTAATCAAACAAAAAAGGTAAGTTTAGTTCAATATGAAATTTTAACAAAAATGTACAGTAGATAGGAAAACAAGGTGACTGCAAGAAGTTGATTTCCTGCATGAGTCATTGTGTAAAGGCGTCAATTATTTAAACCGACACTGCAGTGAGAATTAATGTTGCTGGTTCTTTGCTTGATAATTAAATAATTAGAAATAGCTTCCAGTTTTCTGAACAAATGTCACTCCTTTCCTCATTGAATGTGTGAAAAAAGCAAACCACTGAATCCTGAAATGTGATTTGGCTATCAATAACAATACTAAACCGTATTGGTAATTTGCTTCGAAAGTCGCACTGTAGTGTCATCTGTGCTCCTGTCTTGTTTGTGCAGCTGAAGAGTTCTGGCAGCATAGTTTTGGTGGTATTGTGCCTTTCTCACCCTGAGTGACAGGAGAGTAATGGAGTGAGGCAGGGTCTGTGGTGACCTTGTGTATATGAGAATCAAGAGGTTAGTTGCTTTAACTCAGTGTATCACGCCATGACATTTGCAGGTTCATTGTACTTGGCGGTGAGATACAGCTTAACCCTGCCATATGAATGAGAATGTAGCCCCTGATCCTATTTAGTAGCAAGCATTGGTCAGCACAGCTATGTTATTGTGGATTCTGCTCTGCTTGTAGTAGGCTTGTAGTAGGCATCAAGTGTCACAGCAGAACCCTCAACATTCGAAAGAATTGTATTTCCCTAACCTAGGCTTCAAAGTGCATATTGAAACCATCTGGAAATTAAAGAGTTTTCAAATTCAAAAGCATAGACATTATTCAGCCATGTCTACATGAAATAATTTTGGACTATTCCATAGGCATATTTTAATATGACTAATATCCTCCTACAGGTACACATATATTTAAAAAAATAAAAAATGATTAATAATATTTTTACCAACTTTAATTAAAATTGACATTGGTTCATAGTGCTTTTAGACATTTGTGTGTATATTTTGTCTTTTTAACAACTGATTCAAACAGAATGATTCCAACTGCAAAAGGACTGAAGCAGACATCTGTGAAGTGATACATGTTTTCATATATTGCTGGGGATACTGTAAATGAAGAACACATTCTGAATATTCTGTTCAAGATGCATAATTCTCTTATTTTCAATAATATTTGGCAGTTATCTGGTAAATAGAATATACCCTTTATGCTGTTATAAACTTTATTAGTGCTGCAAATGTTTGTGATTTTATGTTTGGCTGATAATGCTAACACTTGCTGCCTATATTCAGTTGTAATTGAGTTCCAATATTTTTTTAATTATGCTTGGAATAATATTGTTTCCAAAAATGCCAATTATTTAAACATTTCTGAGTAATTAACTAGAGTCTTTCACTTTCATTAAATCCACTTGAAAACAATAAATAAAGGCTACAGAATGTAATCATAATACATTGATAACATTCATGTTACTTTTTATGTTATGCTACTGTGGGTGAAGTTCTGCAAATACACCATATTCTGAAATAGCACTGCTTTCCAAGTACAAACCCCATTCTGGTACAGTTGTTTGTCTTCAAGGTTGGCAATGGTTTATTGTAGACTTGGTGGTTACAGGGATATTTCTTTCTAGTCCTGACCATTTATTTTTTCATTTTTTCAAATAGTAAAACATTAAAAGTCAGTTTTTTAAGTGGCGATAACATGGGAGAAAAAGAAATTGACTTCTCTGGTGTCTCAAGTCATTTATCATAATTAGCTAAGGGAGTCATCAGCTGGGTTACACTTAAACTTGATTCATCCCCGTATTTGTCAGGTGATTTATTCTTTTATAATGATTGCTCTCCACCTGCAGATTGTGAACCACTCACTGTCCTTAATGCCTTTTTTAAATGATGGAAGAGATAATAGTTCAGCAGAGCCAAGGTCCAGAAGTCTGTCGTCTGATTTGTTAAGATTCAATTTAGAATAATAAAATGTTTCTCTGTCTTTTTAAAGACCACAAATATGGAAGCTATAAGTGTTCATCAGCTCACAGTTGTAGCTCTTGTGGTAGTGCAGAGAGGAGTTTGACCCTGTCACAATGACACTGCTCAGATCAAATTGGCAATCGCTGGATTACAGGGCCAAAGCTGCTTCCATTCATCAATCATTAGAAAGCTGCTCATTCCTTGTAGAAGTTACAGGAACTCAATCCAGGAAGCAAAGGGGCAATGTGGGACTAGATGGATGGAATGTCAGTCCATGGGACAGTTATCTAGGGACAATTGGATACATCAGTCAACCCAGCCAGTGTGTCTTTGGAAGGTAAGAGTCATCTGGACCATCAGGATAAATCCCATTTGAGAGGAGGAGTACACACAAAGAAGGCACCCCAATCTAGAACAGTTCAGGGGATCCTGCTTTTTTCAGTTGTTTTAGTGATCTAACTCATTGCACAACTCAATTCCTGCCTGCCAACTGATCTTTATTTATCATGTTTCCTGTGCAGGGCAGTAATGGGTCATGGGTAACACTTAACGTGTGTCAACATTTCTAGTTCTTGGGAACTTCAGAGCAAGGGAATGTTTGATAAAATGTGGGGTCTGAGATTCAGTGATCAAAGCAATCATAAAGCTTCCCTTGGTTTACCATAGTTAAAGAGTAAATGATTAAGTGTCAATTAAAGTCCAGGAACAGGGCATAAAACAGGCAGACAGAAGGGAGAAAAGGGAGGAAGAAGAGAAGGAAGAAAGGCAGAGGGTGAGAGCTCCTGATCATTCAATTAAGTCCTGACTGGAGTTAAGTATTAGAAACTTGTTAAGAGAGATTCCCATTCTACTGCTGCTAGAAGCTTGAATTTCCTGTGTAAAAAAACCCTTGGGTAAAAGTGGCCTCTCCCAGTTAGTGGGTGCATTTTTAGAATAGGGAAATATGTTCCCATTTGTGTTGTAGCATCCAGGTTTGCAAGGAGAAAGATTTAGCCATAGGCCGTATTCTGATGGTTAAGATGGCAACTTTATCTTATTTTGGCCATCGCAGGCATCTGTGTGATCAGGGCATGAGACTCTTGGACATATTGAGTGTAAATTTGTAAAGAGCATAACATATCTGTTGTTTGTTGATGTTGTGTGTAGTTTAGTGTGCATATCATTATTATTAATTAATATTTGTTTAACCCAGTGTGCCTGGATTATTACTCTTCTCACCAAAAGCTATGCCAGAGATCAAGGAACTCATGTGCATTCAATTATACCAACTGCTTAGGTACAGTGTGCAAAATCAATTACAAGTTGGGGTTTACAATTATTTACAGTATTTTACTTATTGATTAACCTGCTCAGCTATTTCTGTGTTTTTTCTATTTTTGTAACCTTCTATTTGTTACATTAGGTGTGGAAATATAAAATGGTTTACTTCATGTGCTAAGTATTTAGAAGAAGAGAAATATTACCCTAAAGTATGTTTTTTTAAAAACAAAATACCTCAGCAGCACTCACAATTATTGTATTTGTGTATTTCAAGCATCTGGTCTCGCTCTACACTCATTCCTGACAGATAATTGGCAGCAACAATACTTAAGTGTTATAAAGTCAATTTATAAAGGCAAGAATTACCCTGTGGAAGGTTTTAATTCTATTATGAACTACAAATCTGCTTTTTAGGAGTGCAGACACTGGACACTGCTTTTATGGGTTTTCAAATGATATTCTTATTGTCCAGACTTTTTACATTCAAATCCAAAAAGCTTTTTATTGTGTTTTCGGTGATTGTATGTTATCTTTCATTATAAAGATTTTAATAATGAATGTGTGAAAATCTGTTATTTAAAATTGTGAAAGCATATTATTAACATCTAAAATTCCTGACATAAAGTGGTTATTTTAGATTTCTGAACAGTCAAGCAACTCCCACATTCTCAGGCCCTAGAGTTTAAAATCTCCCATTTTCATAACGGTGTGGAGCACTGTTTTTCCTCACCAATATAGCTATTTTAGTGATATCAAATAGCTAACTTCCTATCCTACTATTTAATTGCTACTAAGCTGTATACATGCTCAAGCATTGTCCTAAAATCTGCTGCTAGAGTTTAACAAGAGGCATGGAATATAAAGTCTTGATGTTACACCTGTATTGGCCCCCTCACAATGGCTTCCTGTTTAAAATACTTTTTTTTAAAGTACTTTGCTTCTAATATTGAAAGTTATAAATAACTGTGATCCTACATATTTAAAACAACTGTTGTGTTTCATGAAAATACACGAAGTGTAAGTCTAAAATAAAAATTGTATTCTTATCCTATACCATATTACAAAATCCATTAATCTATCCATTATTAGGAAGCCAGTTGACTCTGCAGCCTGGAGCAACCCTGGGAGCAAGGCAATGCTCTTAAGCGGTCATCAGACTGTTGAAGGGCACACACGTGGACCTAATTGTCCGTCTTGCTCTTGCTGGAGCACTGCAGACCGAGCTAGCACTGCCATGGCAGGCAGCCCCAGTGCCACTCACCTGTCAGACTGTGTAGGTTCCAATGGAAATGTGTCCAGTCATGAATCTGGCATCACCTGCAGGTAATTTATACCTATCCCCACCTTGGATGGTGCAGAATATTTAAGACCTGGTCTCAAAGTTCTTGGGACTCTGGAATAGAGTCTGCTCTCTAGCACAGTATGTGCCCTGGATCTCATCTTATTAGCTTTTCATTCCCTTCTCAAATATCTCCTTGATTCTCAACGCCGCTTCATCCCGACTTTGAGTTTTGGATTTCCCTAGCACTCCGACTTTTAGTTTGTTTCTGGACTTTAGTTCCCTCGGTGCTTCACTACAGTGTCTTCCTGGCTTTGATCCTCGCTAGATTTGGACCTCTCTAGTAATGACCCTGGACTGTTTGTTTGCACCACACCCTGTTTATATTCCCACCCGGCAACCACACCGAGCTGCCTGCAGCTTCCTTGGGTTCTTTCTTTCTCGCCCTGCATGTAGGTTAACCTTCTGTATCACAACTGCTGCTTGTTCCAGCAGCGAGTATGACGACTATATATTACATATTCTGCTTTTCTATGTTCATTCTTTGCTCTAGGATTGACAGATTTCTACAGTGATTCTACAGATTAAATTGAAATAGTTTGATTTAATATTAGTTACTCTGCAAATGTCTTGCTAACAGTTGGATCAGTGGGAATATGTTAATTTAAATCCTGGTGAAAGTCCTACTACTGGGACTTTTACAGTGTTCTTACTCTAACTTTAATTTCTCTACAAGCAGACACTGGGTTCACTGTGTTTGTCCACGTTCTAGGCCTTCTAGGCCTTTTTCCCTAAGGCTGCTGTGTGTAGGTAGTGACTCAGAAACATTAGCAAGGGTTGCATTCTCCTCTGGGCATTGCCTTAATGCAAAAACTGGAGACTGGACACAAATCACTCGTCAGCCTCAAGAAGCTGCAGGTTGTGTGAAGTGCCTGTGGGGAGTGGGAGTGTCAAAAGATTTGTGTCAAACCAGTGTAAAACCATTTGTTTTAGGAATGTCTCCTTGTCAGAGACACATCCTACCATTATAGAGACTTACTTCATCTGCAGGGTGTCTGTAGAATAAAAAAGGTTAAGGGTCATGACTGGGATGCCGCTCACTAGCAAAATGGAAATTCAATAACTGATCTTTGTATATCAATCATTTAAGCACACCATAGGATAATGGCCTTTTATTATCTACACAGTTGTATTATAGGCTATAGCTGCTGTCTCCAACTAGAGTCTTCTGGTATCAACTTAATTTCTGAATAATTTAATTCAGGCAATTACAGTATCAATAGGATGTTGACTTGTAAACTGTAGACGCCTATAAAGCTTGAGGGATTAGGACTCTTAAAACCCGGTCTAATGAACATTAACACAGTCTTAGTTGTTTTCTGATATGTCCTTCACAGTGTAGTGTACCAAAATACAAAATATTTGCTTTACATTTATGTCATGTTTAAAAAACAAGTCTAGTATTGGTGCTGAAAAGCAAAACATATTTTCTACACAAAGGAAGTTCGTGTTTTTGCAGAGAGGCGCCTTTATGTTTTACAAAAAAAATACGGGAGCAGTTGAATTTCAACAGAGAATGCACCCTAGTGAACTCTTCTTGCAGGTTACTACAGACAGAGTTTATCCTTGAAAAGCACACTCAGAGAAACACTGTTCCATTTTCTCAGCAGGCCAATTTTTTTCTCTGTGAGTGCTGAGCTGGTGTGAAATGGGTCTCTGGAGCAGTAAGTAGGACAAGAAGCTTGGCCTCAGTTCCACTCCCACGGGCAAGTGAGGAATAACCAGCTGGATTTGGTTTGTCTGGCTTCAGCAGAATGAGCCCTCCTAACTCTTGTTGTGTCTTGTTGTAAGCCCTCTTGTTGTGTCTTGTTGTGTGGTGAAAAAAGGGCAAGGCCAACGTGTTAGTTTATCCATAGTCAAATGTACGTTTGCTTGAAATGTTTTATAGTCATTTTTCCCAAATGAAAACTTTGTTGTAGTGAAAAGCAAACTTGCAGCCCTACCCACACACCTCTTGTGTGTAAGAGACCTTTCATACCATTCTGCTCTCTACCAGCCCCCTTTTTACTGTTCCTTTTTTAAAAACAGAAGATACAGCACAGGTCAGGGTCACATGGCGGACACTCGGAAGCTTTGCTCTTCTCCAGAATGGATAGATACTCTGGTGTATTCTGGTGGTGGAAACAAAATCATCAGGGGATGCTACTTAATCAGATCCCATCTGTTGAGCTACCCAGGCCATGAGCTGACGGGGAGATGGAGTGAGAGGGAGGGAGCTTCAGTGGAACAAACCTGGCAACTGAGCTGAATTTGAAATTTGGGTGCAGGGCTTTGTTCCTGTCAGGTTTCAAATTAGTTTGTTGCTTCAAGTATTTGTAAAATTGTAAATATTACTGTATATTAGAAAGAAGTACATTCTAGCTATTGGCCTTGAAGAACATCCGTTTGCATCAGGATGATTTTAAAGAGCAAGGTCTTGGGTTTCTATACTGTATATGGCATTATATATCACCATGTGCTTTTATGGAAGCTTAAGCTTCTTTTTCCTTTGGCTGTCTAAGCATCAAACTTTAGCATCAGCTACTGTATATCAGTAATATACCACTTGCTTTGCCATATGCATGCATCAGATAATTATAAAATCTTTTTATTTTCCCCAAAGTATTTATTCCCCAATATTTATAAATATTTATAAATTTGCACGTACATTAAGAGCTTTTTAAGGAATTCCCTCCCTGAGATACAAGTTACTCAGATCGTCATGCTATCCTTAGCAAGTTTAGTTTCAGAGCAGAGCTCCAATTATCTGAGTGACGTTAAACCAAAGCAATGAAATCCTGTTATGCAGTACGTACTAGATAAGAAGTAGATAAACACAGCATCAAGGTATTGAGCAGAAAGCCATGTGTTGCTCACAGAAATCATAGATGAACATGTGAACCCCTGCAATATGGCCCTAACCCTGACACACACTGTGAATAATTGTGAGACTAGCTGAAGGGCCATGAAGGGCTGACTAAAGTGAATCATCATACAGTGTAAGGGATATTATTCACATCAAAGAATTACACACAGTCCGTTAGTCTTCTACTTTACTGTGGTGCGTCAGTCAGTCTACCTGTTCTGAGTCATCAGTGTCCGTTCTTATTAGAGATGTGCAAGGTGGCTTGGCATCTCTCATTGTTTCTGAAATATCGCTTAGGCAGATGACTTAATTGAGCACAGCAAGACAAAATTATTTCCAGAATATCTGTCAGTGCTGTTGGTTTGTAGGTTTAAATCTCTTAATTTTCTGTTTCAAAGTGACAGTGCATTCAGGAGCTAATAGCTGATTATGACCTGGAGAGATTCTCATTGTCATTGCATGCAGCCTTGTAGGCTGACAAGTTCTGAACAGGGCAGCGTCCAGACTGCATTCTACAGTATCTACGCAACACAATTTTAGAGCCTAGAGCAGGGACACCCAAGAGCTGCACTCAACAGAGCAGAGTAATGAGGTGAGGCACCCAGCACCCTCGGTCACCAGGGATCTGGGGGTGACAGTTGAAGAAACAAATCAAAAAGTTTTGCATGCCCTTGGGATGCTGGACAAAAATCAAAGTGAAAACAGCAGAGAGCACAAATAAAACGTGCACAATCCACAAAAGCAACTGAGATCAGGAATACTAAGCATTGTGAACACTAAAAATGTCTTACAATCAAAATTCCCTTTGATTGCTACTGTACATTTGTCATTAAAACCCCCAGTGGAGGTGAAGTACACCCTACCTTCCAAACTTTAAACCTTTTTACTTTTTGGGCAAAAAAGATAAATCTTTCCAGTTTCCCTCAACAAAAGCTTTTATGTGATGCATTGTTTTGGATCTTTCTTTCTGAGCCAGATGGAAGGTGTGATACCCAAGAGCATCTGCCCAGATACTATTCTGAAGTGATGCTCCCACTGTGGGGCAGGAATTATTTTGCTTCATGTCATCAACAAACCCAGGAGGAGACAAATCAGTCAGTCATTTTTTGCTCTTGTTGATCTTCCCCTGTGTGTTTTGCCACACTTTGCTCTCCTTATTAAATTTCAAACTGAAGACATAGTTGACATCCCAGATTGTTCCCAATTTTAACCAATGTGAAAAATGTTCTCACTACTGTCTGTCAATGTTCTGTTTGTCATAGTTGATTTTTCTGTGTGTAATATGCCTTTACATACTGAGTTTGTTTCAGTTTTCTAATTGATTTTAAATACTTGAGAATTATTTTATGTCAATGGTTTCCTCTCAAAATATAAGTATTTAGCAGTTTAAATGACATCAATCAATTTGCTAAGTACTTCATCCAATACAGGGTCACAGGGGACAAGGAGCCTGTTACACAAGCAACAGCACAAGGAGGCACCCTGGATGGGATGGCAGTCCATCAGAGGACACACGAAGACAAAGACACAGAGATGCACAGTCACACCGTGAACCTAGCAGCCTTTGAACTGTCGGAGGACAGATAGCAACTTAGGTCTGTAACTGAACCCAGGGACCCAGCGTTGTAAGGCAGCAACACTCACGACTGTGCTATTGTGCTGCCTCAGTTATTACTTCAGTGATTTTATTTTATGTTGCTCTACCATACTTTTTAGTTTCTTTTTACATTCTTAACATATAATGGTGAGATTAATTTGTCTCTCTAAAATGTCTCTGTGTGTGACTGACATCCCAACCTTGTAGTCCTGCTCTGTGCTTCTAGTATAGACTTCAATTTGCCTTGACCCACACAATGGAAAAGGTGCTTTCTGTTAACCGATGGATGGAACTTGTGTACTTGTCTTTTATTCTTCTTTTGTCTATACAAAAGTGGATTTGTTTCATGTAATATAGGTGTAGAACAAAACTGAAATCTTAAAGCTCATTAGATTTTACAAAAAATAAGGTTTTTTTATTGTTTTCTGATAGGACAAAATCAACATAAAGCATAGGCAACAAAAAAGCCACAGTCCCATTTAGAAAATATAATTAATGCAAATATTTGAGATCAAGGATCATACTTAAGATAAAAAACATGTAAGTTTTTCTTTTCAGTAATCCTAATTTCAAGAAGATACAGAAGTAAATAAATATATACTGTTGGCAATAAGGAATATAATTTGCATCTACTGAATTTTTTAGAATTGTGTTGGCAGGTGAAGATTGTAGTTGTCTTAATTTTATTGAGACATTTAAACTCTTAAGTAGCTGCAGACAAGGTGGTGTGCTGTGAAGCGAGAAATTATGCCTGAGGGAGGAAAGGCTTCTTATCATCGACAAATCAAACTGCTGACTTGCAAGCTCAGTATGTCCCCCTACCATTTGTACACATCCTTCCATGTTACATTACTATCTGGTTCGCCAATTTGTTGCAAATTTACAGTGGGGAACTGAGAAAATACAATGAATAAGTCATTCATGGGCAAAAAAACCAACACTGGTGTTGTATAACATATTCAGGATCTGCAGCTGCTGTTAACTGACACGTTTTTTCACCAGGGTATAGATGCATACAAAGTTGATCCAGGTTCATATTCAGAATGTTTTAGGATAGGTCACCCTTAAATGATAAACTTGTCATGATTTTGAAAAATGTTATTTTGATATCAACAGGTATAATAAAATACCTATAAAAGGTTGTAATTGAAACAGGCTCTTTCATTTCATTCCAATAATTTGGTTGCTCATAGAGAAGTGCTGAAGAATTCATGGATATCTGTTTCAGCAACATTGACCTTGGTTAAAAGCTGTATTTGGTATTTTCAGTCAGAACACCAACTTCAAAAAAGTTTGCACATGTAACTTTTTTACACATGAAACACATGTTCTGTTTATTTTATCAATATCTTTCTGGAATTCACATAACTGTATGCTCTTCTAATCTGCCAAAGACTAAAAGACATTAATTTCCTTGAACCCTTTAAGGCAAGAAATGAACTACGTTCTCCTTCGTTTAACTAATTAGACTTCAACAACTTCTGTTTACTGTTTTGTGTTCCTAATTATGATCCAAACAAATATTTAAGTTCTCTGTTGTAAATATCCTAGATTGATAGTTACTTTACTGAATAACTGGGTGATTACAGTAATTGCATTTATATCACAATTGTAATCCAAAAGTATTCCACA
Source organism: Lepisosteus oculatus (assembly GCF_040954835.1). Taxonomy (NCBI): domain Eukaryota; kingdom Metazoa; phylum Chordata; class Actinopteri; order Semionotiformes; family Lepisosteidae; genus Lepisosteus; species Lepisosteus oculatus. The sequence continues at coordinate 14,841,175 of NC_090716.1, forward strand.
ACATTTTACTTGTAGGACAGAGTCTACTTCACCCAAGAGTAAAGTGCAGCATCCACCAAGCAGACAAATTAAGTAATAGGTTTATTCCATGCTGAAAAAAAAGAAGAAAGAGAACACAACGTTTCGGCCGTGGAGCCTTCTTCAGATGTGAGAGAGACAGGGCAGTAGGCAAAGGTAAAGTAGCGGGAGAACAAAGGTTGGGAGGGAGGAGGAGTGAGAGGCGGGAGCAGGGGACAGAAAGAGAGGCCAGTGTGAGGTGTGAAGTCAGAATGGGTGCAGAGAGGTGTGAAATGAAACTTCCAATGAATGGAGAAAATTTAAAAGAACAGTATTAAGTGCCAGCTTTACAGTAACAGTTCAGACTTTAAAAAATCTAGACTGTAAATCAGAAAAGGGTGAAATGTATTCAGCAAATGGGGATTGAAATGACCAAAATTTAATGTCTCATAAAAGTATATCCAGGCATTAGTTTTGGAAATTCTGGTCTGGAAGGAAGAGTGCTGCCATTGGCTCACCAACAGCATCTGGGTTTCCTTGCAGGTTTCCAATCTCAGTGCTGACTAGGTCCACCTTTTCTTAGTTTACTGAAATCAGAATTGCTTTGTTTTCTATTCAAGGGCACAAGATGAAAACATTGCAAAGCACACACTTTTACCATATTGTACAGTAATAAATACAGTAAGTAATCCTGAACCTCTAACTTCCTGAAGACTCATCAGAGGTCAAGCATATGCAGGTAACCTGAAAATATTCATTTTTTATTGTCAGCTTTAATTACGCCTTATTAATAGGACCAATTAAGCAGTAAAACCAGCTGTATTAGTTTACTTGAGATCTTCACACCCACAGAGCCACTGAGACGAATGCAGCCAATACAGTATTTATATGGGGGTTAAGACAATTTACAACAGTGCAGTATTCTGTAGTTTCCAAAGTAAAAACACTACCACCGAAACATATTTGCTTTCAAAAATGCAATAAATTCAAAATCAAACCTCAGGGGTCCTTATGCGTTTGGAGTGTGGAATATCTCATGTCTTCATCCTGGCTGTAAAATGCTACAGTACATACCCATCATTAAGAAATTATAGCCATTTGAGTAATTTAATCATAGATCATGGACAACATGGAGAAATTCCTGTGCTATAAGTGATCATGTATAGCATCTGACATGTATATGATTATCCATTTATTTTGCATGTACAGGTATGCTGTATTTTCTTTTTTTATAAAAATATAGAACATGTCAAAAAATCAATCAAAGACTTGTAGTAGTCTGTCATTTCCATATCCTGTAGTGATATAAGCTATACAAAGGAGAACTGAAAACAACAAATTTGTTTCATTTGTAGATGTAGATGGTAATTTATCTCTCCCATGGGGTTTAGTCTAGGCTAGAGTTAAATGAACCTCAAAGTACAGTGTCAGAATTCTTTATGTGAGCCACTGGAGTCTCAGTTTAATTCATATCATGCTAGTTTGAGTTCTAAATAGGAATACACTGAAGACTGCAGCTTTAGCAACATTATAGTTTTTTTTTATAAAACCTCCTGGGAAGTCTAAATGTTTGGCAACATGACTGCAAGCTAAATTGAATTTTAAAACTCCTATTGATCTTTTTTGCTAAAAAGTTAATAGTTAAACTAGATCATCACTTTAGAGTCTCACTCAATCTTTGCACACAGATGGTGGGTGGAGAGAGTAGAAAATCTGATGATGATTCCGACCATCTTTGTGGTTTTAATTAAATCTAATGACATTCATTATAGATTCTCCATTCTGTTAGTCCTGAAAAAATCCTTCATGAAGTGTGTGCTTGGACGTGCTGCAAACACAGCTTTCTTTTCTCATCACTTTTTTCTGATGTGAACAGTTTGATGTCTTGGCGCTTTTGACAATCCTTCTGTATATTTCATTGGAAAAGCTTACAACCTGCACAGTATAGCAGGTGCACTATACCCACAAGTGCAACACTTTGCTTTCTGTCTGGACTCTTTACTCAGAAAGAAGTCTTTTCTTTTAAATCATACCTAAAGGTGCATGTGCTGCCAGTTACTTTAGGTTAATGAATTTTGAGACGATTGTACTGTTTAAAGAAATAAATTTCACTAGTCTTGTTATATCATCTGTAACAAATCACAGGGAAGAGCTGCACTATTGTCTCTGTAGATAGTTTGTTTCATCAGCGTCTCACCCTTGATTCATGACCTCCATTGTGTGTTTCTCTGCAAGCTTTCTCATTCCCGTACAAATAATTGCATACATTTTTACCATCAGTCTTAGCGTCTAGTTATGGTCAAGCAAAATAAGTGCTTCCTGTCATAACTGCTGTTGAGTTACTGAAGCTTGTGAAACCCTGACCAGATGTTGTGCTGTTTAGCAAGGTCAGGCAATTAATTTATGTTGGCAATATTTCATATTTTGTGACACACTTCCATCACATTGACTTGTGTATGACACTTGCAAGTCTCAATTATTTGAATCACTGGATTGCAGTGATGCATTGCAGGACTAAATTCATCATTTCAGGACTGCTTATGATTCTAGAAAAATTGCATATTTACAAACATTTGGAATACTTTTGAACTTATATGTGTTAAGCAAACTCTTCCTTCCTTTTCTCAAGAGGTTTCAAATTAAATCATGATAATTGTAGTTCACAAATGACAAGAGCCTTTCACAGGCAATTCTGATTTAGAAGCTAGGGACTCAAAATCCAACTCATTGTAACTTCCTGTCTTTTCTTTACTAAGAAAATATTGGATTCCCTAACGTAAATACACCTTTACTTAATGACATTTTTTCCCATTTTGGAGTTCAAAGCAATTCCTTTAGCCGACAGGAACTGGGAACTTAAATACACTTACAATATCCAATTTGAAGAATAAAGAATTGAAGCAATTGTTTCTCTGATTGCATTGAGAGTATACTGTACATTAGCCCTGTCATGATTCCAAATGCTTTGAAGTAGGCATTTTTATACATAGAGTGGTAAACAAACTAGTCATTATATTCCAATTAATGATCAAGTAATAATAATACAATGTAGCAGGAATGCATTATTACAGTCACACATACTGTATATTCCCAAAATGCGCTCTTTTTGTCATCAGGTATATACAAAATCTGCTCTGTGTTGTCAGGTTTCACTTATGTAAACATGAATTAATCACCCAGTGGGATGATTTTGTAGTGGCAAGGCTTAGTGTGTTCAAAAAGATTTTTAATCAACTTCCTGTTATCCTGAATGGACAAGGACCATGACCCTGCTCCTCTGATTCAAGTGTTCAGAAATATTTCTGAGATGAGGCTCAGGAGAGTCTTGAATTTTAACACAACACAGGACATCATAAATTGGGTCCATCTTTGACACCTCCAATGATGAAGTGTGCAACACTGGTGCTTCCTAGTCTACAAGCCTGTGAGATACCATTAAACTCAGCTCCCTAGCTGGAGATCATCGTACCTCAGAATGATCATCAAATGAGCAACCAGCTGGGGGGGGGGGGGGGGTACTACACCTGATGTTAACCAATCACCAACAGTGATTACTGGACCTCAAAGGTGGTGCACAACAATGGAACTTGCTCTCTATCTCACTTGAAATCTGGGAACCTGATAAGCTAATCAACCACGTTAATGCAATCAGTATGTTTAATTAAAATTATCTTAAGTTCAAGAAACATAAAAAGAATTCTGTACAAGATTTTCCCTGCACCGAGAGAGGTCTTTAATCTAACTACTCAAGTTTTAATTTTGCTGGATCTATAAAATATATTTTGACTTTTGTCAACAGCCTGAATATGAGTATACTGTACTGTATATTCAGTAGCAGCAGCTACAACCAGAGTGAGCAAACCATGAGTTCTTCCTCATCTATGTCTTACTCATGGACCGAACCCAAGTCGGACTTTGTACAGACTGTTGGAAAGCCACTGAATAAAAAGTTAAAGAGAAATTCTTTCCAATCCTGAAGAGACATATTCGGCACAAGGCCAAGCAGCGGTTTTCTCTCCCTGTGCCATAGGGCATCCTTGGCACAGAGACAGAGAAAGACGTCAGGACACAGCTGTGAAGAATCAAGCTTTAACTCTGTCTCCCTACAGGACTTCCAAGCTTTACACTAAGTCACCTGGCCAGCCTGCTCTGTGGATGAGTATACATTCAATTTTCACATTATAAATCTTGAGAATTAAACTATTATTCCAAATGCATATTTGATAAAGTTTAGTTCATAATAATAACCAAGTATGAATATTGAAGTACTGTAATGATATTGGTCTGATCTAAATAATGAATTTTGATATTAACAAGTGCAATAGTTAATCTATTTTAAAACTGCTATCATGAGCATCTTTGTAATCCCTAGATGATCAGCTATTGGCCATCACAACAGAATGATCATGCACACATTTATAATTGTATTGGCTTATTTTGCATGCTTTTTGTTGTATGAATAACATTTTATATTGTGTAGTTCACAATCAGTGTGTGTATATTGATTTTTGTCTACTACTAGACAAACAAGTACTCTTTCAATTTAGTGTTCTAATTTCTAATTTATCCAGTAAATTTAAACTACCAACATACATTATACTACCTCCTGGTTCATAATCTTTAATGCACACGCTTAAAGTAGTGATTCATGTCACTTTGTTTCTGTTGTGATAATTATTTCCCAGGAAAAATTCTTGGAGCTGAAACATCTTTATGTTTAAGTCGATAAAATATAAGTAGACCTATGGTTGTTGCTGATGTTGCTGATGCTCTGTATGAACCAAACAATGAGTAACTACATTTTTTTCAGCAGAATTTTTGAGAGCTTAATTTAAGTTGTTCTTGTCTTGGTTTAACCAAAATATTTGTTGCATGCACATAACTAGTAAATGGTAAATAGTCAATATCAGATGATACAAATCCCAAAGTTCAAAGTGTGGAATGAGGTGGATTGTTCAAGTGGTGATATACAGTAATAAGTGACAACTTGGAAGTGTACATTTTCAATTTATTTCTTTTTGAAATATAAAAATTGTAAAGAGTTTGTTTTGTCCTAATGGCTCCTGCTGAATGCTGTGCTTTTGGGTAGAAGAAATTACTGCTGCACAGTCAATAATTGTTCCTGCCTCTGTAGGATTCTCTAATATTTTCTCTTAGGAAAAATATTGACTTTGTATGAAAAGATAACAATAAAACTTTTAGTTGCAATTATTTTAATTAATTATTTTATATATTAATTGAAGCAGAAAATCAAAGCAACAAATAACAGAACATCATTGAAACAAGATTTTGCACAGGTAAAAGAGAAATAATTTTACTAGATAATGTTAAGAATTCCTTCACCAATACTGAAAATGAAAAGGTGAATTTCACACCAGTACCAGTTGAAGCAGGAACTATGACAAAACAGGTGGATAGGATAGAATCTTATCTGCCTTTTTTCTCTTAGGATTAGTCACTTGATTGATCCTGTTTCAGCTTCAAATGCCATCCTTTAATATGAAGACCCTTGGTGCAATTATGCATCGATCTGGGTTGGTGTGTTGAGGATTGCTGACTCGTTTGTTCTATGACTTATTTCAAACAAGACCGAGCTCTCAGCGATTTTCTGAGAGAGATTTAGCGAGAGAGCATGAACAAAGCAGAGCTTAATAGAAAAATGGTTTGAAGAGGTCCAATGATATTTGAAAAACTGGTATTTTGGAAGCAGGACAGATATGGTCATTTAGGAGCTTGTTTATCAATTTAAGAAATCGTGATGCATTTAGGCAATAACAACTGACAGGGTGTTTGTTTCTGACAAGTAGTTTATATATTTCCTCTCATAACTAGTTCTTCTGTGTGATCACATGGGTTTTTCCACTCATGTCAGCTATAACAAAACTTTAATTCTGTAAATGTATCATACGATTTTCACAGCTTTACCATGGTTTTCCAATGGTACAGTGAAGTACAGAACAATACAGGAAAGTGAAAGCCTTAGGAAATCACATCAACAATCACGTCACTAAACCACTAAACTAAAATGTAGCAAAAGTGGCAAACTCACATGGCAAATGTCCCAAGGAGACCTACTGTAGAGGGTGATGACACAGGGAACATTAAAATGAGAATGTGGACTTTATTAACCAATATGCCTAGACAAAAACAAATGCTGTCACTATCCCGCCCTCCCCAAAAAAGAACTACCAAGTCAAAATTGAAGCACTTCAATAAATGGAAAAGAAAATTGAATGAGCATAAATGTTAAAATAAGGCCATTTAATTCTAATGAGACTTTGTGCTTTTGGGCAGTATTTTCTCAGCTAATGCAGATTATAGTCAGTTAAGGAACATATCACATCTTTTCTAAAGAGGTAAGTGCAGCTTTTAAGAGGAGACATCCAAAAATATCAGAATATGTATGGTTGGGAATCGTTGGAGTATGAATTTCACTGGAGATATAGAATGAGATCATACAGTACAGTATGATCCTGTATTGCTGTCTGTCACAGCTGTGGTTTACAGTTTGCCCACTTTGCATTAACAGAATAATTTTGTTTCTGCCACTGAATGAAAGACATTGATGCCCCAGTTCTTTGTTGTACCTAATCCCGAATTGGCACAAATACATTTATTCTCAGTGCACTAGTGTGAAAGTTCATATTCAGAGAAGGTAACAAAAACTGAACCAAAGCTCACTTAACACTTAAACTCTTTGTTTTTAAAAGGGTCACTACATTACGCTGTTGCATGTTATCATCGTGCATTTCCCAGGAACTCAGTGTATTACTGTAGTCTTTAGTTCAGTTTGCACTGACCAGAAACCCAAATAAAGTGATGGAAATTGTTACTTAAAACTCTCCTGGAGCTATTCTACTTCTGATCCATAAGTGGTGTGATAATATTTCCAAAACTTCATAAAAATGTGATTACGATTTCCATTATCTGACTCCACCTAGTGGGGCAGAATGGATTCAGCAGTGGTCAAAGCTCACCACAGTGTTGTTCATACGCTTGGTTGAAAAATAATAAAACACACAACCTCCTCAGTAACTGTGTACATCATACTAATGACAGCTAAGCTGTATCTTTATGACACAGATAAAACCACTATGACAGTGTATGATCTGTGCTCATGGGTTTTGGTGTATATATGCCTGAAGCCCTCCATATTTCCCAAATGTTCTTTCAGCGTGGGGTATCCTTTCCCAACCGTATTCTGCATATCTAAGGACATCACCTGCCATCCATTACTCCGATATACAGTATAAATTATAATCACATAATAGACTACTTTTTTCTTCAAAAATATAAAAACACATAAAGTGTAGACTAAGAAGTGGTTAGAATGAAATTAAACTCCCCAGTTCAATGCTGACAGCATTAATACATGTATTTTAGGTGAGGTCTGAATTTCCAGCAGGGGGCACCTGGGCGAATTAACTAAGTTAAAGTAGCTGCTTTAAAAAACATAATGACAATCAGAATATTAATGTAATGACTTGTTTTATACGTTAGGTGATACCGCTGGATAAAAAGTGTAAATATCAACAAAAAAAAAAGTATTAATATACAGGTAGAAAAAAGTAATAAACCATATCTCAGAATGTCTCATCTCCATTTAAGGAGATACACTACAAACAAACTGACAAAGTTCACTAACCAAGGTGTGTGAAAAGAATGTAAAGATCAATAAATGTGTTCAGAATTCAACAAGAATGCCTACAGTTAAGAAAATATCATGCAGAAGCTGCAATACGGAAGAAAAAAATACTTTTTATTACAGCAGACTCACACAGCTTTTGTATAATTCTTGTGGATACCAGACATGCGTTATTATGAAAATCAAGATGAACAGCCCCCAGATCCACCACCATGATATCATAGATTTTCTACTCGTTCTCATACTGCTGGGAGTACAATATGCTTTTGAATCCAGATACTTGTTGATTTTTTTACACACTGCTGTCATTTCAAAACTTGAGTCACCCTAAGCACTACATTAAACTTGTAGAAAACAGATCTCATCAACAAACACTGTTGCACAATGCTGGAGATATGGTACATACCAGAGCGCAATGGCTCACTGAGTCTTGGCCCATCCTGATTATCACAGTGGTTAGTGAACAGAAAGCAGGAGACTATGGGACTCTGGTCCTTCTCGGGGATTTCCCCCCAGCAACGTGTGTCACCACTTCCAAAGCTAGTGAACTGGAGCAACAGGAGTAGAGCACTTTGGTGCAACCGCAGTGCCTGCAGTGGGAAATCAAATTCCCAAATTAATCCAAAGTAACCCACGGGTTTATCCATTATGCTTTGCCACATTTGATGTTAGACATAGTACAGAATTCACAAAAAAAATTCTCTCAAGATGTTCTCTCAAGCTTCCAAATGTACAAAGGGAATCTGCCATCCCTGTAGTGGCTCCAAAAGACATAGTGTATTACAATGCAGATACTGTACTTCAAACTTTCTGATACTGTACACTCAGATTTTATTACGTTCCTTACCATGACCAAAACTCTTTCGTCCACTATATAATAAGCCCTGAACTTTGTCCAAATGTGTCCCTCACTTCCACAAGACTGCACTCTTATGTTGTCATATCATATTATTACAGAAATATATTTAATTTGCTTTTGTGTTCATAAACAATTTGTTCTGTCAGCTTAAAACTTAATTTCTAAAGCATAACACAGATGCATTATTTCAATATAATGTTTTTATACAAACCTTTAAACTTTAAACATTGGCAATATCATCAATTTCACAGCATTTCACTTTAGAGGTGAACTAGGTTCTGCCATATAGACGTCCAGGGATCCTCACAAGAATGAAGGAAATGCTTTCAAGTACAGTATTTCAGCTCCTTTGAACTAGTTTACAGCGCATTTTACTTCATGTGTTTCACTTCAATGTTCTTAATAAGACCTATTACATGGATTATTCATTTATTTATTCCACATTCTCTTACACCTAAGATCAAGTTGCATTTAATTGTGGTTTATATGCTTTAGACATATTCTATTCTCATCACAGCACTTACTCTTATTAGCTAGCTTTCTCCAAGTATAAACTTTGCATAGACATGATGTGCTCTGGCAAACAGTGTGCAAGCCTGATTTGGGAAAAAAGCTGACCTAAGGTCATCGGAGATGAAAGATGGAAATGTGATCAAGTTAACCTTATGTGGCACCTTTGCCAGGCCTGTTTTCTGCCATGCCTCAGTATGGAGCAGACTTGCCAGAAGGTCAAAGGATTTGGCCCTGCTTATATTGGCCACAGTTTTTTTTTCTAAATGTGGCCTGGGAGCTCCTGGTGAGGCAGTGATACACTGAGCTACCATCTGTTCTCTTCAGTCTGCAAAGCCATGGTTGACTTCTCAGATGAAATGATTTAAGGTGAAGTGATATTTTTCAGGAAGGATTTGAAATTTGGAAGGCCAATTGTTTTAGAAGTATGCATTTGAAATGCAAATCGTCAAAGCCAATGTTGGCTCCAAAATCTCATGTGCTTGTTTTTTTCAAAATTTTAAGAGAAAGAGGTTATTAAGAGCACAGCAGACAAAAAAGTGCACCAATATCTGGGTCCGTGTACAGCAGTATGCTAAAAAAACACAACATACTGTATAATTCGAATAGATTTATTGTACACAAAATGCAATCAATCACATTGACACAAAATCAGTTTTCATCATTTATCCCAAAATTCCAGAATAACCGTGCCTTACTATTTTCTTGTCTTTCAGGAGATATAAAACATAACCTTCAGCAAGTGAATGAACATGACGTTTGTTCCAGAAAGGTAAGAACTTTATAAATACACAGAGCACATGTTCAGCACAAGTTTAATTGCTGGTTTCTGTTACTCCAGTCACTGTAGAGTGTTGCAGAAGGGGTTGGGGGGGCGAGGGGGAGGATGTGCTTGAAGGAAAGAGATGTGTGCGAGGAATGTAAGAGCGTTCTCTCTGCCATTTTAGACCTTAATTAAAACTGTTATCAAATTATCATCAACATACTGCAGGAATCACAGGCTTGAAATGTCACTGGCTTCTTTTATTGGACTGCAATTAATGTTGACAACCCCTGCATTGTTTATAATGGACAGCCATTGTCGAAACATATACATCTTCTGCTTGATAATGAAAACTGACAATGGGCTTTCAACTGCTTTGTAAGTCAATCACTGCGCAGCTGTGATTTCTCATTGGTGCAGGATAAGGCAGAATAGACAAGACAAGGCACTTATGAAATATTATGGAAGGAAGTCATTGTGTATGTGGAAATTAAACACCATGGGTCATGACTCAATCAGTTCCAGGCCTTCTTCCTTCACGTGTTGAGTGCTCATGAAATCAAGGTACCGCAACTCTCTTATTGGTCGGGTTCATAATACTTTCAGGGTTCTGTGCCATTTCTGGGGGTTGATTATATTAATATAAGTTTTCAATAATGGTATTTTAAAATGAATACCAGGTCAGAATGCCATGACCGATTTTGTTTCATACATTTCCACAAACAAATCAAAACATCCTGTGACATCAGCACTGAAAGACTATTTAAAATCAACTTATTGTAATTAGTGTGAGAACCCAAAAGAGAAGCCAAGCAATGCACAGTAATAGGTATTGCGATAGATTGAGTAATTGGCAAATTCCTAAATAATTGAAACTTGAGGTTCTGATTGTGAAATGCTAAACAAATTATACAAATGATACGGCAAAGATGAAATATAGGTTGTGCTATGTTTAGGAACAAGAAAAGGTTTATTCCATGGTGAAAAGAGAAGAAAAGAAACACAACGTTTCGGCTGTGGAGCCGTGTGACACTGGTGGGTGATAAAAGCTGTGGAGTAAATGATATCTCTGTTTTGGTTCCCTTTTCATCTGTACTGCTGTGAGACCGGATGTACAGATGACAGAAAGATCTTCTGACTATTATTAGTATTAGCTATACCATTAATGTTCATTCATGTATTTCTTTTTACGAAAGGGGGAAGAAACAATAGTTCCCTCTGGACAAACCATGTGCTCACATGGCACCCTGTCACAGACCAGCTTGACAACATCATTAAAATCTGATTACATGCCTAAAATATAATAAGATAATTCCTTTAAACAAGAAACGCATTCTAAAGCTCCCTTACAAATCAAATCACATCAGATAATCAAATGTCCCATGTTATTAAGTTTGCTCATTCACGTCTTCCACTTCTATAAAAAGAATATGTGCCATTTACTGTGTGGGAGGAGCAGGCTGCACTAGAGGTTCGTCGTCTTCATTTTCTGTACCAGTTCTAAAATGTGAAGCTTATTAGCTTTGTAATTTAAGGAAGCTATTCTTAGACGTGCTTCTCATCACATGGGTTTTTCCTTGGCCCTTACATTCTAGTATATTCATAGTATATTCTAGACTATTTTTGTAGCTTTTGATCTTAGATTCTTTGATATTTTGAAGTAAAACACCATTAAATAGTATTTTACAATAAAGCTTAATAATGGTAGCTGTGAAGAAACAAGCGTAGTTTGGCCTTCATGAGCCAGTCAGGTTTAAGAGTTTACCTTAAGTGTACACTCCTACTCAGTCACTGACAAATGGCACTTTCACAGAACAAATTAGTCACACTGCATTTTTCTTTATAATATGCCCTTCTGCTGCCAAGATATATTGCAAGTTTAGTATGCTATTTTCTTTGCAGATATCAGTGATTTTGACAATACATGTCTAGAGCTGTATGTTATCATAGGATGGTATGATATGACTATGGCAGGTCCCTATTAACTGGCAGTGTGACGTAAGAGGATCTGCTCACATTAACCACAAGAACTACAGGAAATCCCAGAGCCAGGGCTGGACCAGTCCTGGTGAAATAAAATGAAAGTGCCACCCTTATATGGTCTGTACCCTTGTGATCTATCTGGTTTCTCCATGGCACCCAGATCTTAACAGGGTTCCTTCAGGGTGATGTACTGTACGTCCCTCCACTGACAGCTAAGGTGGCTCGTTCCCCCACAAAGCTCAAAAACCCTGTAGAGTTAACGTGCGGGTTAACACACTGTACTTTATGAGTGAGTTAATTCCGTGCCAAGTCCTTAACTAAACACCAGCTCCTGTGTTCTTTACATATTTATAGAGAAGCCTAACAAAAACCAGCTCCTTTAGATTCATGGCTACATTAACAAAATTAAAAAAAAAAAAAGAAATTCAGTGTAATCCAATTGGAATTATTAACATTTTGTACAAAACAAATTCTTCTCCACTGGCCTCTTGCACATTAAATAGCATGAGACTAATACTTTTTATAATAGAGAAGAACCACCAGTTCTTTTATTTTTTGTATATTCCCAATTTGAATTTGTTATTTTTTTATCAGCATGTTTTGCCATACTAAGAGAATGAGAGCATGTAAACATCTTCCTCCAGTTATTTCTCATCTGAAACAGCACCAAATTGCATCACATGCATTACTTCTTGATCTGTTTATTTATTGATCTATTTATGTACTCATTACATTGTTTTATTTTTACTTACTGTATATACCAATACTACCTTCATATCTGCTAATGATTCTCCCCCCTTGTGTGTGTTCTTCTGTGTTGTACTGTGGCATTATGCTGACTGTTCCTAGTGTATTGTGCGCCTCGGCCCAGGAGAAACTATATTTTATCCTCTCGTGTGCATTTGTATAAGTGCAGAAGGACAATAAAGTGAACTAACTAACACATCACCACCTAGAAAATCAAGGACAGTTTGGGGCAGTGATTTGTTTGTTGCTGTGCAGCACACTCAGGAAGGCCTGGTGAGGCCTGGTCAGCTCTGGCACTAGTAGTGCCAATAGTTTTGTCACTGTAACTATGATTAGATTTTATTTGTCAATGGTATTTATTCTTTTCCGATTTGAAAAACAATTATATCATGACTCACTGAAAATGTTTTCCTGAAAATTAATCTTGAGTATCTTTCTCATCAGCTATCTGAAAATGAACTGGATCATCACTTTTTTGTGATTAATCAAAATAATTATTGATTTCAGAGATACAGTATAAAATCCAAAGTATGTGTATGGTACTGTACGTCCATCCAGTTTGTGAAGTATGGTGTTGCTGAAATACTTCTCTAATTCCCTTATTTCCCTTTACAGTTGAGAGGGTACATAAATGTGTGTGTGTTTTATTTGAAATGTTCTTTATCCAAAACATTTATATTGTATAACGTTTAGCAGCTGTGACAGTGAGTGGTGTTTGTTTTGGGGAATTAAGCCATGTGACTGCTCAATCACAAATATCTTACTCAAGTGGACTTACTGTACATTTACTAATTGGTCCATATTTCATACAGTAGCAAACAGCACTGGCTTTCCACACAGGTCTGTTTTAACACAACATATAGGTAGCCGCAGAAAATACCTCATCCCATTCGATGCCATTGTGGCAAAAATCTAAATCTAAACAGTCTAGTCTTTTTGATGACCTTTGGCTGCTGGCTCCCTTGGGCGTGCTTGATTGGCATGAGACAGTAGACACTTCCTGGAGGCCTAACCAGTTAGAGTAAAGCCTCGGCACACTGTTGGAGTGGACAAGGGGATGATGGATGGGAAGAGAATAAACAAGCTTGTTGATGGTGAATTGTTTTTTTTATAGAACCGCTTCTTATGGAAATGCTGGGTTTTCTCCCTCAAATATACAAGCTGTCACACAAAGATTCTAAAAAAAGAATAGGTAACCAAGCCAAAGCTTCTTGAATGTAACCCATTTTTGATAGCAGTGGTATTACACATTCATTTAAAATGGTTTTGCTGCTTTCAGATTTGTTCATTACAGCTAATGAATGAGTAATAGTATAGGTAGGCCACTGGGAGTAGGAACTACGTGGAATGTGACCAAATTTTGGGAACTTCTGAGTGACCACATTTTGAGAACTTCTGAGATAGGGGTGCAGAAACTGAACTATTTCTTTTGGCCCTGGGATATGCTTTTCATAGCTAGTGTGTCAATTTCAGTCTTCCTGTTGTTTTCAGGACTCGATGCCAGTTAAGTCAACCAGAACTGAAATACTGCGTTTAGTTTAGTGAAAAGCCTTGATGGTGATTCATCTTTACTAGAGTTGAGACACTACTTTATTACTCCAAATACAGTTGTCCCCTGTGAAAATTGACTCTTACCCCTTCCGATATATTGAACTCGATGGCCTACCATTTTAGTTTTACAGCAGAGAAGATAGTTAAGTCAATATTTATTATGGCCAGCAGGATTCATTTGTTAAAAATCAAATAAAGGTTATTTCTTTCATCATAATAGCTTGCACTTTTTGAATTAGATAAATACTCTTGTGAAAAAATAAGACATATATTAAATTTCTGCTTCATTGCTAAGAATGTGTGACACAATACTTAGTTTCTGTAGCATGACCTTGCTATAGGGATAAGAGTGGTATACAGATAAAGCAGATGTACAGATTTAATTATCTATTTCTTTTTACAGCAACACCTTTGCATAGCAGTCTCAAAATAAAAGTAAACAACTTTTTCTAAAACTGCTATATCAAAAGCTTCTTTAAAAAACATCATTAGAATGTGAATAAAATAAGCTTACTATTAATCTAAGAATGTATGTATGATTTCATGAAATGTGATATTTTTTCATATGTATATTATATATCAAGAATTACACAACATGCCTCCTAAAAATAAGCATGTCCATTCCTAAGCATATGTATTAATTATCAGTTTTTTTATACTACCCTGTCCCTTAAGACTACTAAGACAAAAGTGAAAAGCCTGATCATCTTAAGGTAATCTAAGGTATTCTCTAAATGGTTTCAGAACACCTCTGTTATTGAAATTCAGTACATCGACCCTGATGGCTTCATTATGCAGTATATAGGTAATCTTTTGAGCTGTGTGGGACAGATTTGCTCTTTTGTTAAATCTGCTCCAGAATGCTGGCAAATCAGACACCAATCTGTGTTGGCAATGGTAGTAATCACTCAGCACCATATTACACCTCCTATGTAAGTGTCCTTTACATAGCTTTCTAAAACAATGTTTATGAATCCATCAAAAATACCCTCACATATCTCCATGGTTGTTAACCTGTCTACAGCACTGCAATGCTAACATTTTACGGCCTGATTTGAAAAGGTTAATTAGTATCTTGATTGCTCCCAGTCTCAAAATCCTTTTATAAAAGAAAAATCCTAATATGCCTTTAATTCATCATTTAACTTAGTATGCACCAATTAAACCATACAATTAAGATGGTTGCTCCCAATAGGAACAATATTGTTTTTACTGAAAATGGTCTAAAAAGGGACATACTGTCCTGTATGATTCTTAGACTGCACGCTGTGTGACTGTATGTTAATAGCAAAAAGTCTTCCCTCTTTGTGATACTGGGGTGGCGTTATACCGGCAGGTTTGATTTTTATTTAATAACCAGTTGATGAAGATGATGCCACACTCCTGGAGCTTTTCTTTTTACTTTTGTCTTATTGTTTTAATTTGATGTCCTAAAAATCCAAGACATTATAACAGGCATTGTGGCTCTTCAGCAGAGATGACGACCCCTAACTTGTGACTGACCTGAGTTCTGAGTTCTGCCCTGTAGGTATAATAGGCATTTGTCCTTCCTTCCCATGAAGAAGTTTCCTTTCAGCTGCTCTCACTAACCTTGAAGGGATCTGAAAAATCTGTAAATCTTTTCCATGAAAATGCAAATGCATAACATTGTGTGTTCTTGTGTTTGTTTCCTGAATTATTCATAATTTGTAAGGTTGTGATTTTCTTTACTCAGAGGAAAAACCTCACCACCCAAAAAAGTCTCTATAAGCAGTTTGAGTCTTTGAAATCAGTAACCCATATTGTTCAGCAATTTGTTTCTTGCACTTTTACTAAAGAAAAAAGAAGAATGCAAAAAAATCCTGAGTTACAGTAAGTGCTCTGATAAATTGCAAAGAAAAATGAGGAGGTTTAAACACAGCTTAAACTGGCAAAGTGTGAACACATCTCATCGTCTCGGAAAACTGCAGGAAAAGTATGTTACACTGAATACAGACTGAGAAAAACTCTGATTGTAATGAACCCACAGGTTGAGGCCTTTTAAATGCCAATCAGTCAGGTAGAACTAAAATTTACACTACTGAGTTGGAGTATGCTAAATACCGTTCTCACATTTACTTGGGTTGTGTAAATATGCTGTGTAGAAATCTTCTCTGTCACTTGCTAGCTCTTGAACTAAAAACCCAAGTCATGCTGTTAGTCATGAAGGGCAGCCGTGTAGGAATTCAGCAGCCAGTCCCAGATCTTCCCTTTGTATCATTATTAGTGTTTTTCAACACTCCAAGTGCTTAACATATAGGAGTAACGTCACTTTATCTACCACTGAAGTGCAACACTCACCTAGAGAGCACATAGCATCCAACAGATCAGGTGGAAAAGAAAGAACAGGGAGGCCAAATTATACAAACCCAGTGTGGGTTTAGTCAGGATTTGCAGAACCTGTTTCCCACATGCCTTCACACCCCTACCATTCCAAAAGCCATGAGAACGTTAATGACCAAGTAACAAGTAATCAGAACCTTGGTTCATTAGCAACCTTGGTTGCTACAGGTATGTGTGTATTACATGAACATATTTTATGTGTAAGTTACTCAGAAGGCACATCTGACATGAATGAAGACTTATAATGGGGAGAGTGCACCGTTGTCTCCAAATTCATGTGTTAGCAGTTCTTCTTTCGATTTGTTTTCAAGGCTCATGAAATCTGTCATATACATGTAGCAGATTATTGCATTAAACACTAGTGTATTACAAAAAGCTCTTAATGCAACCAGTGATTTTAATGCAAACCTGATTTTATATATTTATTTATTAGTTGTTTACTTTTTTACTTCTCTTTATCAATCCCATCTTTGTTATCTTTGTCATCTTTATTTAAAGATGCTCAGTTCTCTTCAGTATAGAATGTGGTATAATCCTAGAATAACAATTTGTGCAGTTCACATCCCAGAGGCTATATCAAGTTTCCTTATTCTGTATTCTAGTCTATTTTTGGACATTGGAGAACTGTTTGCAAATTTCAGTGGAGTTCATGAAAATCTTTCATTTAACTAACATTCATGTCAAAGCTCAATAGGACTGTATTTTGAATACTGTATGGGATAGGATGCTCATTTCTGTCCCTGTTCCAGCATTTCTTTATGTCTCTTTAAATCAACAACTGCTGTAGGCAGTGAAGAAGGGATAAATTGATCCAGTTAAGCCTTAAATGGATCAGTTTAACACTTCTCCCAGACACAGAGCTGCTTGTAATTTGAAGAAAGACATGTTGGATTCCAGACACTGATGTCCTGCCATATCTGTGCATATTAATAGTGAATAAAAACATGAACACTTGGAAAAAAATCTTAGTATATATTTATAAACTATATTTCTCCATGTCTAGCATATATATCTCCATGATTCCTTTACATTGTTTTCTTGGGAGCCTTAATTTTCAGCTACTTTCATGAGATTCATGAGAGGCTTCCTTTGAAAATTGGTTTCCAGGTGTAAGTCTGTAGAATTGTCTTCACATACATCTAATATAAGATGCTTAACCTACTGTAATAGCTTTTTTATATAATTAATTCCGTTTCAGAAAATATTGATCACTAAGAGATGTATATTGAGAATTTCAACAGAATTAAAATGTGTATCTTTCTGTATGATGTTTTTTTTTGCCGACAAATACCCAGAAATATGTCAGGGATATAATATTGTAGTTTAGCAACTGGGATTAAGTCATGAATGAACTAGGCCCAGACAGGCAACTTTTGATCACCAGTGCTTGTCATCTCTGATTCTCAATTCGTCCATTTAAACACATTCCAGAAGTATAACACAGTCGACTGCTCTTTGTTGTGACACTGCTCTTCACATTCAGAGAAAACAGTTTAAAAAAATCGGTTGCCATTTTTCTCCTAATACTTTCTCCTTTAGAATGGGAAATGAAATGAGATTAAGATTTTCAAGTCTTAATCTGTTGAACTACATATACGTCATCAACATCTAATTTTCTTTTCAGCAACTAATGAGCTTGATAAGAATAGCCACTGATTCTGGTGCCAACTACAGCCCTAACCATCCCTGCAATGCTAATCCAGGAGCACTCAAACTCGGCACCTGGATTTCATGTCACTTTTCAAATACGTTAAGCAAAGAACTGATCCTCGGATGCTTAATTAACCCAGATCACCACATCACTGGGTTAAAAAGGTGATCACTGCAGATCACTTTGTTAATTAAGGATTTAGCTGGAACAAAGGCAATGTCCTGACTACCTTAAGCCTAGCCCTTTACTAATTTGTCATTGTAAGCCCTTTATTTAATACTTATTGTATAGCAGATCTACAGTAGGTCTACCCTTGGTCTTCTCTGTACAGCAGTTCCAAAACCTGCTTATGCTATTCACTACAGGAGCTCTGCTCTGTTTGTAGATGTTATTATGAACCGCTATTCAATTTGCAGTTTTCATAAAGTTACTTAGGGCACATAAAATGTATTTCTATCTAAAAACATAGTTCCACCAAGTAATTGGACCATATTAAAATTGCTTTATATGGATGATTATTGTCTGGCTGAATTTCAATACACTCCCCTTTTAGAAAAACAGAGGTCATATGGAAACTGTTCTTTTCCCGAAATGAGGATTCAAACCTGTATTAGTTTTCATCAATCATATCGTAATACATAAGAAAAAAACAAACTATTTGTTTTCAAGCAGAACACATCTTTTATAGTAGTCTCATATCATCTTCCTGAATGTATTATAGATAGACTACTGCTGTCAGGAGCAACAGATTGCTCTGGCTTTTTTCCAGAGCCTTATGTATTATGTAAAAGGACTCATTGTTGACATGGTTGTAAATATTCTAACCCTCTACTCCTTTTTTTCCCAGTTTCCTTTCTTTGACTTAACACTTCAAGGAGCAGAAACTGTTTTTACACTGATTCACATGCTTTAGAACCTACGTTATTGAGCATTAATCCAGCAGGTAGTTAAGACTGTAAAGCCCCTTTCCATAACCCTGCTAGTTGACTCCCTATTCTTGTGCTCTAAAGAGATTTATCCTGTTTGGTATCTTTTGTATTGTGAAACTCGATGACTGCAGCTGTGGTCAGGAAGATGACAATAACATGAGCCCAGGAAGGATAAGAAATTTTAGTCCTGGAGTATTAATGAAGATGATAATAAAACTGAAAAAAAAATGTAGCAGCTTAAAACCTGCTTGTCATTTTTGAAACATGAAGCTCATTTACTTAAAGGGCAGTATTATAATTGGAGATGAAAGTGTTATGAATGTAGGTTTCACTTTTGTTCTCCCACCAATAGGCAGATTTATGTCCTTCCTTTGAACCATCAAACGGATTCTGACTGCTGGGTAGAGTGCTTTTTCTTTTCTGTCACAGCATCTAGCTTTTACATTAGAATAAATAAGAAAATGAATGAATGTGTTTAAGTGCCTCTGTCTTCTCCAGAAACGGAGGCTTAGAGGAGAGTGTCTGTATGAATGTGGTCTGTACCTTAAGAACTATGTCTTTGTGGACAGGTCTCAGTGTTGAGCTTTACTGTATTTTTATGTTACTGGTAAGCTCTAAAGTAGAATTTTGAAGGTCTTCACCGACAAAATAAATTAAAACCATATGCTTGGGGCCTACTGTATCTCAAAATGCTTTATAATGGAACAGTACAGTATGTCACTTTTGATCTTTAAGGTGTTATATCTAAAACAATATACAAGCTTTGTTCTCTCTCATTCTCTTTTTTTTAATGAACAAACACAGGTGGATGGATCTCGATGGCATTAGAGATAATCAAGCTGCCATCACAAACCACTCAGGCACTCTTAAAATCACCCCATCCTATTAAAATCTGCTTGATTGAGGACAGGAACTCATTGGCGTTTCCCAGATTCTCACTTCTTGTTCATATTCACAGGTGCACCAGAGGAATCATTTTCTAGCAGCCCTTACCAAATAAGTGATTTTGAATGTCACTTTGATTTGAAGTGTCAGCAAGAAAAATATTACTGTGTCAACCATATGCTCAGAGTGAAGTCAACAGCTTCCATTATGTCAAACCTGTAGAGAAATCTGGATTCATATTCACCATTTTCTCTCCCTAAGGCCATTCACTTAAATGGCTGGCATCTCGGAGAGTGAATCCATTAAATGTCTGCTGAAATAAATGTGAGTTATAATATATATTCATTGACACTTCAGATGGTGTCAAAAAAGTTTTTACAAGCTTGAGAGAGGTGACTGCCGAGAAACATATTGTCATGTTGTTATTTTTTGCACCGGTTGCCAAATTAGCTGAAACGTACTGTATATACAGTACTTTTTCCACAGGCAAAAGAAAGGAGTAACACCCAACCCCAGATTTCCACAGCAGGAGGGAATGCATAACTGTCACTGTGGTGTGCAGGGGTAGATGCAGACAAACAGTATTGCTGCTCCAGTAAGACTGATATTTAGAATTGAACAGAAGTGGAATATAATTGCAGTCCAAATTCTGACGTGAACTTCCACAGCTGTTGGTACTAAGAGATTGACACTGACAGATATCAAAACACCTAATAAACAGGTTATTCCTGCACAACCATGAATGTATTTAACTAAAATAACTTCTTAATTTTTTCTCTATCATTCTTATAGCGTTACATCTGTATGCAAAATGGTATTCCCAGCCTTGGCATGTTTTCATAGCACAGCCACCTACTGTATTTTGTGATGTTATAGTTTGATGTACAACCTTCTCTCAGCAAAAAAAGCAGGAACACTCAAAAAAGAATAATCCATAAAACAGACAAGGTCAGACAGGTTTGGGCAGTGCTTGGATAGATTATACGCTTGTGGTTTTCTTTATTTGGGGATATTCTAGGATAACTGGAGGAATACTGAGAGCTTCCAAAGAACACACAGGCATAAAAAGGCTGGAGTTTCCTGATGAGCACTGGTGTGATTAAACTTGACAGTTACAATGCAGGGGATGGAGAAGACAATTGGATTACATTCAAACTTAAACCAACTGCTTTGTCATCCTAGAAAAAGCACAATTCACTGATGCTTGGAGAGCCACTTTACTTTGTGCAACCACAGATGAAGCCATGTTACTTCTCTCTATTGTTCTCTGGGCTGGTTGAAGTGTCTTCTGCATGTTCTGTAGCTGAACACGAGTTTTAACTGAAACAAGCAGATGAGATAATGGCTACTTGACCTTTTGGGTTTTGCTTTTTTTTTTGCATTCCCCCAATAACTGTTTTCCTACTGGGGCAGCAAGACGGCACAGCAGTTAGCATTGCTGCCTCACAGCACTAGGGCTCTGGGTTCAGTTTTGGGCCTGGGGTGCTGTCTGCATGTTTGTGCATGATGTTCTCCTGGTGTTCATGTAGGTTGCTTCTGGGTCCTCTGGGTTCCTCACACAGTCCAACATGCTGGTAAGTCAATTGACATCTGGAAACAATGACCCAGATGTGAAGTGATGCCTGTGACTATGTGTGCCCTGGCTGGCTCCACGACCCTGAATTGGATTAAGTGGTTAGAAAATGGGTGGATGTTTTCCTAGTGGTGATCTTCATACTGGCGATCATGCTATCCTAGTGGACATTTATTCAGTTTTTATGTGAATCATGTGTTGCATTTTTTTCAATGGTCTGATTCATCTCAGCCAGCAACACTCAAAAAAACTCTTAATGATTATAAAAAGCCAAAGCATTTTTTCTTGCATGGTTTGAAATTTCCTGTGTATTTCAAATTTAATAAATTGAGTGCCCACTACCATTTTAAATCAAAAATTAGAATAAGAACAAAAGGGATTAAGATACATTTTCTTTGAATCAAGGACGGTTGAGCTGTTCTCATTTTCTCTTTTTGACCTTTCCGATGTTCATATTTTCAAGCCGATTGCAGAATCATGTTCACAGTAACCTAATGACATAATTTATTGACATAATAATTGGATTGGAAGCCTCAACTTGCATTCTGAGTTGTTCAACCAGTAAATAAGCATCTTTACTGGTTGAATAACTCAGGGGTCTAATTTTCCATTATTTAAAATTTACACTTCAGTCTATGCAGGGCTGCTCAAGGAAATGTACTGTAAAAGGTTTGATTTTATCTTTTCTGAGAATCTACAGAATAACAAACTCATTATCAAACAATACAAACTACGTTGTAGATAAGGTTTTATTCATTTAGCTTTACGAAATGCACAAAACTGTAATTTGCACTTCTGTGCATTTAATACCACAGAATATATGTTGCCTATACCAATTCTGGTTAAGAGTTGACCTGGTGTCAAGTGGTCTAAAGTTTTAAAACCTTAAACATTTTAAGGACTGTTATTATTTGCTTATGATGGCTATTATTATGTATTAGTATATTATTATTAGATTAATAACACCAAATAAATACAATCTAACATGGCATAAAGTAGATGAAACTATGAACTATGGTAGGAAAGAAGAGTTATTAATATCATTTTGTATTTGCCAACCGGTCTTCCCATGCATATGTATGAAATATTGGCCTCTGTCGGTGGCACAAGATCAGGCCATTAACAATTTTAACTTGATTTATAACAAATTTGATTGTTCCATAACATGTTATTAGTTTGAAGAATTATTGTACCATTGAGTGATGTCTGTTATAATTCCACAGAAGTAATCTGTGAGCTGGAATTGATTAATAAATGAGACTATTGGAGAAATGAAACATTAGAAATGACTGAAGCTGTCAGCTAAACTCCCTTTAAGAGTGCCCATGACAAAATGCATGGAAAAGACCAAAGCAGATAATCAGTTATTCTCCAAACCACCTGTCACTCAAAAGACTTATTTGTCTTTTTGGAATCACCCCTGATTCAAGAGGTGCTTCTGAATATAAATGATTGGTTATATTTTTACCGCTTACATTTCCTAGCATTTGGAACTTTTCTGAATGACTATTTTTTCTCTAAGTATTTTCCAACAATTGTTTTTATTCCAAAACAACTGATGAAAAACAATTGTGAGAATCAGAATGTTTGAAAGTGGCAAACTTTTAAGAAATTATACAAGATTGTACTTATTATTCCATTTTAAGTATGTTTAAAATTATTAGTAAAACACAACTGTGCTTCAGAGCATGGATATTTAATTGACAAATTATCAATGAAAGGGACAGACAAAAGCTCATACTGTAACAGGGCTGAACTACACCTTGTGTGCTACAGTATATCTGTAATTTTCAACCTTAGGTTGTTAAAATGAGTAGAAAATGTCCTTTCAACTATTCAGAGCTTGTTCTGTATTATATTATTATTGCTGTATTATGTAGACTGGGAATCAAGGCCCCTGTAATGCTGATACCTACTGTATTTATTCTTCCTACTGTATATCTCGCTGGTCTCGAATAATCAGTGTGGAGTACCATGCTCAAGGACACAATAGCAGTGTACATAATAGTTCAAACCATCTTTTTGTTAAGAAATCTTAAACACTAAAATCAAACTTTTAATTAAAAGTTAAAATAGTAGCCCCCACACCCCCCCCTTCAGCCTGAAAGTAGTTTTTTTTCTGCAAATTCTACAGAACTTCCACACCTGTGTTCTATTATATCAGTATTCAGATGCGTAAGGTCAAAATAAAACATCATAACACAAAAAAGGTTTCAAAAGGGAGGGAGCTGTTCAGCTCATCTACACTCTTTGATAGTGAGTAATTAATTGATCCAATGATCTCACCCAGCCTTGAAAGAACCCAGCTTCTTGCCTGGAACAACATGGCAAGGTAGAATGTTCCAAACTACTACAACCATTCTGATAATTATAAGAAAAAAGAGCTTTTACTCAGTTTGCGAGAACAGATTCTTGAAGAGGTTTACTGTACATCTTAAAAGCCACAGATACAAGAACAAATGTTTAAATTCCTGGAAATATCAATGAAAATCTTTCATCATCATGTTTTAAATGTTGTGTAGATAATTTATTTTGAATGCTGAATTGCATTTTCTCTATTTACAATATAGGGTAATTCCATGAGTGTGACTGTTCTCCTGTCCTGTCTGACTGCAGGAAAACAGGCCCAGTGCATATACAGTACTGTACAGTACTGACAAAACAGTTATTCAGGAGTGGTGGTCTGTGACTTCATGGTACAGTACGTCTCTAGATGAGTGGTATTCAGAAGTAATCATCCACTTTACTATGTGTTTGAATTGTGTTTACATCGTATGGTAACAAAGGAGGCTTGATGTTTCAGTGATCACTTCATGGCTTCAAGTACAGCAATTGTTTCTTGTGATGGACTAGACCTTTGAAGCTGGATCAGATGCAAGGTGGGCAAAAAATAAGAAAAATACAAAAATATTTATTAGATATTTTATATTTACAAAATATTCATGCTCCATGGAAGCGGTTCCAGATGTAAGCTTTTAAAATAATATAACTGTAAAATTCTTCAAACGTTCAGTGATCTTTTTTATATGTTTAAAACTTAGTGGGCCCGATATTTCCCCACAGACAAGTTGTCAATCTAATTCGTGTCACGCCCTCTGCAGCCAGAGGGCGCTCCTTCTCTGTCCTGTCCCTAGTTTCCGGTCTGCTGTCCTTCCTGTCCCTCTCTTTCCCTTTGGCTATATATTTCCGGGTCTTGCACTCTGTCCTCGCTCAGCATTGACGTTCGGATGTCCTGAGACCCGCCTAGCACCAGGGCGCCCCACGTCGACTCCCTGAGGGCATAGGTTTCTATACGGCATTCCTGAACTCTTTGTACTAATGAGCCCGGGCCTTTTTCCCGTCTCGCCGCTATGCATATGGGTCTTTTTCCGCTCTCCTGCTCCCCACGGTTAGTCCCTTTGGACGTCCGTGACAATTCGTTTGCTACAGGGAGGGCTGGAGTGTAAAATAAGAATCATTACACTATAGAGATTTACAGAGAACAGGTAACAAAACAAACTACCCACTTTCTGTGCTGTTTCAAATATAGAACCAAATGCATTTGACATTTATGGCAGGTTAAAAGCCTAATTAAGAGAAGGCAGAGCATGGTGTTTTAAGAAATGATAGAATGTTTAAAAAATTGCTTCACAATCCACATTTCCTGGAACTAATTTCTCTCAGACTACTACTTAACATAGATTTGGTAATATTTGAAATAAGAAAAAAAATGTTGCATTGCTTGTCAGTTTAATCTAATGGGTTTATAGATTAGGAATGAATGGTGATGAGTGTGCTGACATAAAAATTAAGGGAAAAAGAGAAAATGGCAATTCAGGTTTTAAATTATATCTTTGCCCAATTCCTAACACTTATTAAAATGCAGTTTTTATATTGTTGTATTTTCACCCATCTGTATATCCATCCATCAGGAGAAAGATGCTTATTTCTGGTAAAGGTCAAGGCAACCCAGAGCCTATCCACAAGGCACAAGACAGGACTGCACACTGGGATCTAGCCCACTGCACGCAATAGCTCAAGAACACACGTGTTACAGACACAGGCATACAGGGGCAATTTGGGGGTGTCAGTCAACCTAGGGAGCATGTCTTTCAAAGGTGGGGGGAAGAGCAGGGCATCAAGGGAAACTCGAACACTAGAACATGCAAACCTCTACTGCCTCAATGTGCTTCAACAGGTGACAGAGATTAATATTGTGCTTTCAGTGCCACTTGTGTTTTACTTTTCAATAAATCCTGCTTGTTTCTTTAAATGGGATGTGTACTAAAAATTAGGGGACTAAACCAAAACTGCAATGGAGGCTCAGTACTTTCCCCATCATGCTTGAGAGAACTCAAAACCTTAAAACCACTATAAGCAGCCAACGGCAGGAATTAAAGGCCAAGTAAAAGGATTCTGAAAAAAAACTCTGTAGATCATCATTTTTAAAAGCATTTTTAAGAAAGGTGCATGCAATTTGTCTTGCACAAAATTCCCTTTTAATGCAAGGGTATGCCCTCAAAGTGTCTGTCTTTTCTTGCATCTTTGGCAGCCGCTAAGGAAGCTCTGCTCTCCTTTTGCAGTGGAAAAAACAGCAGGTGCTTTTGCTCCAGCTGCAGCAGATGAGGTCAGACGGACTGCAGCCCCTGCTGTGGCAACATAATTTATAAGTTTAAAAACCTTTCAGGATAAGAACAATGAAAAGACAAATTACTGGCACATTACTTTAACAGTTGTAGCAACATGTAATGATGTATAACTCTATTTTTCAGAATCCTGCTAGTTGCTCTTTAAAGACTCATTAATTACTTGTACCTAGTGGAGGTTCATCATAAATGTCTCTTCCTCCTGAAGACATAGGGTCTGATATTTGTTAATGTATTTCTACAGTGTTTGCATTTCAGTTAATGCCACAGTTGGGTTGTGAAACATCTTAATACAAGCATATGCACTTTAAACATTATTTATCATGTTATTTACAATGATGTATTTAATTGTGACATTTATTAAAAAGAGTCATTCATGGGAATATTTTTTCAGGATTCCCGAGTAATGGACTGAAATAGGATAAATATCATAACAGCTGAATTTTAATGCTGATTTGTTGTGCATCTGGATGAAATATTAGAATAAATATTTCAATTTCTAAATGAAAGGGTGTATAATTTATTCAGTAGTATACAATGTTATATACACTATGTTCTCTTGTACTTAATCATCCTAATGCAACACTTGACAATGAAGCATCACACCATGGAAAAGCAAAACTGTCTTCAGTTTTTCTATACCAAGAATTTTCTTAACTAGGATTAACTAGGATGCAAACATCATTTAATACAGCTCACCATGAGGAAAAGTGCCTCTGTTGGGACCTGGAATCTTTTACAGAAGAAAAGGATGTCTGGGTGCCATCATGACCCTGTCCAGTACAAGCAGACTGATAATACGGAGAATATTTTAACCAACAGACTGTAAAAGTTTTTTTTCTTAAAAAATATTTTCCTCACTGTAGTTTTTCTATAGGTAGTGGGATAATGTGATCACTAGTGCCGTTTCAATAATCAGGAAAAGGAATTTGTGATATCTTCCCATCTCTATGGAAATCAATATGAAATATCTTGAAATATCTAGCTGTCTTGGAACAAAAAAAAACAACAACATATTGAGTGGATTCTTTATTAAATCGAGGATTTGATTTGGTAATTGAAAGTCAGATTCTAGAAGAATAACCAGCAGACACCAGGATACTCCAGGACAAGATAGAAAACCTATGATGATGTGAGTCTACATGTAATTTTAATTAGCCTGAAGCAAACATGACCCAGAGATTGTTACAAGCACTCTGGTATATTCTGATGTATGAATTTAGTATCTGGAATGCTCCAAGGTATCGTATGGATGCTATTAAGTCTCCCTCGCCCATCACTCCAAGAAAGACATTGTAGCTTTTGCTTGATTTAGTTCGGGTTTAATTCAGCTACCAGTTGTCAAGGTGACCTGCTCTCATTGGCTCTTGCCAACATCCAGTGTTTCATTTTAAGGATACCTCGTCACCAGATAAAAGTTCAGATAGATTGGCTTTGGCATTTCTGATAACATGAAAAACTTCTAGCCCTGTAATCTGTATGCTCTACAAAGTGGTCCTGAAGTTGAGAAAAAAATCTCCAATAAATTTAAGATATACAGTAGTTTGTTCAGCTGCACAGATGATCTAGCAAGTTTTTATTCACATACTGCCACTGCCAAACCTGGGGTTGTCTTTAATCTCACTGGGAGTTAAAATCCTGTGTAAATCAGAGGGAGCAGGTCGTGCAGATTGCACATGTAATGTGTTCTTTTTTCACACTTCAAATCAACTGGCAAAGGAAATTCACATTTGCAGAAGACTTATGTACAGGAATGGGATTAAATAGAAACTGCTTCTGAGTGTTGTAAAAATGCATTTTTTTTAAATCAAAAACATGGTAACACTTCACTTCAGAGGATACGAACTTAAATCTTCCTAACCTGGAATACTGCATGTCAACAGATCGTGATGGTAATGTCATTTGCACAATTGTAGCTGGTCTCTTCCGCTTAACAAATGCAGGTAATGTACTTTAGTGTGTTCCAATGTACTTACACCTTGTAAAAACATAGCTAACTGAAAGTTAGTTTGCAATGCATTTATATTTATGCTGTCCATACATTTCAGTCATATTGAAGTTGTATTCTTTGACTATTATGACTGACTACTATCTTATGGTACAAATTCCTCAGACATTTACCCTAGAAACAGAAAGTGATGAGATTTATCTTTGTCTCACTGTCCATTTATTTAACAAGATCTCCTAAATATGTAATCCACCAATATCAGTTTGTTATTTGCAGGATTCTGTACAAAATAGATCAAATTTCTTTGTGCATTGTGTAGAATCATTATCTTTCACTCATTTGATATTAATACATGTCTAAAAATTAAAATAAACAAGCTATGGGAAATTTTAAAGCAAATGCTTTCAGAAGGTTATAAAAATATAGCCTTCTGGAAGGTTATTATAAATAACAACCTTCTTTCTAAGAATAATATTGCATCTTGAAACTATTTAGTAGTCTAAAGCTTTCTGACTCTGCATGTGAGGTTATTACAATTTTTTCAAATGTTTTCTATGTGCTACCAATACAACACAATGAATGTCATCAGAGAAAAACCTTTCAAACAAAAAGCAAATGTATAATTAAATGTGGAGTTTATTCACAACAGCCAGTTAAAAAACCCAAGGATATCAAGCTTTTAGAGCACTAACATTTTGACACGCTACATTACACTGAGTATTTTTAACTCTGTAATGAGAGTATTTGCTTCCAGTGGAAGACCATGAGATATGATGTAACTTCTAGGCCTCAAAGGGCTCTTGGGCCAATTCCATTGTCAGCATTTGCAGGTTAATTAAGAAGACACAGAGAGACTCAAACAAACACACAGCCTGACCAAACACTGCTGCAATACCCTACACTAAAAAGTAAAAGCTTCCACCACGGGCTCCTTGTAAACAATCTATTTCCATCTCTTGGTAATTATTTAAAATCCACAGGCAGCCACTTGGATTTATTGATTATTCTCGTCAATACCTTATAGCGTTCCATCTGTCTGCCCTCTCCTTACTTGCATAAACACTCTCTGTAAGAGGGCTGGCTGTCTTGATGAACAGAAAAAGAAAACAGTTGCTGAGGGTCTCAGCATCTCTGAATTCAATTTATAAAATACCTTTTTTTCAGTAGCCTATTCTATGTAGCACATGTGTTTTACACTCTTCTTGATGGAACTAAGTGGATTTCTTAATCCCAAACTAATTAAATAACCTAATTATAGATTCTGAATGTAGGGAAGCATTAACTTTAATAAAATTCTAATATTCTGTAGATGTTTTAAAACATAACTAACAGATGACACAAATCAACTCTTTATGTACGTTTTTATAATATATAGAAACATGACGGAGCTATACAAGGTTTTCATCCAGGCCTGTCCTAACTGAATCCAGAATATTGGCTCCAACAGCATGGCAAGGTAGTTTGTACTTTTGGGATTTGAATACTGGTATCAAACCCCTTTGCAGTTTTCTCTCATCAAGCCTAAACAGGATCCGTACCTTACACACTTTAGCATAGAACATTACCTTACGTTGTGAAATGTATCTACAGTAGCTACTCTTCTTTTTAATTCCTTAGCAGTGATATCTTTTCTACTCTATAATGTGGTGACTGAAATTTGTGCACAGTCTTCAAAATGAGGACTTACTGATGCATTATACAATTTTAACAAATTTTAACATTTACATTTTACTCTTTTAACTTTACTATATATTCCAACATTTTGATTGCCTTTTTCAGATGTAACAGCAGATACTGTATATCATGAACAGTATACCGTATAATACAGACACATCGTAGCCATCAGAAATACTACCTTCTACCCTGATCTCAGAGTAGTGAAAGGCAGGAAGGCAAAAGGTTGCTGCTGTAAGTAGTGTTGGTAAACCAGTAGGTCACTCTCTTCCCTTCAGACACAAGTTCAAAATCCAATGCCCCACTGCAGTGAACAGGGATGCTATGCTATAGGAGAAGCAGTCCTTCAGATTATACATTGAACTGCGGTCCTGACTACGTGGTCATTTAAGATCTCTTGGCTTTGGTTGAAGGAGCAGGAGTGTTAATCCCAGGGTTTTACACAATTGTAGTCAAGGTTTATGCACTCTGGTCTTCTTAAAGCTCCCCCTTAACTGACTGGGTGAAGTAATTTCTCTCTTCTCCTCCTGCTGTACTGTGCAGGAGGCTCCCGGTGTATCCTGGCTGTGAGTGCTGCTCTTCACGGGCAGATGGAGTGGGTGGCCTCCTGGATGTAAGGCACTTTGGCACACCTCGGGATGAAAAGCACTATAACAGATTTAATTAAATATCATTAATCCTCGTTAATTATTAATGTGTACCCAAGTGATTTGGAATCACGAATTGTTGACGGCCCGCGTGTCTTGAAATGAGTCATGTCCTTGATTGGGGAAAATGGGGGCGCCCCCTCTGTCTGAGATGTTCACTGCACCTTCAAGTGATGCACACCCAGTGGCTGACAGGGAGGCCATTGGTGATTAGAGTAGCAGGACAGCTCTGACTTCACTTAAGCCTGCAGGTGGATATTAATTGGCAGACGGCACTGCGGATACAGGGGATTTGGGCCCATTAACACCTACAGTACCATTTGAATTTGAAAGCCTCTATGAACTGGCTTCATTACTCTGCTCTCCTCCCCACTGAGAGCTGATGTATGGTGAGCGTTCTGGCGCACTATGGCTGCCGTCGCATCATCCAGGTGGATGCTGCACATTGGTGGTGGTGGAGGGGGGTCCCCATTACCTGTAAAGCGCTTTGAGTGGAGTGTCCAGAAAAGCGCTATATAAGTGTAAGCAATTATTATAATAATAATTCTCATTATTATTTCCTGATGCCTCTCTGACAATCATGGATGCCCGTCGTAGAAATCCTCACAATTGCGACTTTATTTACACTCCGAGGTGCAATGTTGCTAAGAAAGGTGAAGCTCATATGGTATCTGGTGAGATTTCATATTGCCCTCACTAAATGTGTTTCATTACCATTCATTAGAGTACAGTATTAGCTTTCTTGTTTGGCTTTCGAGGGAGGGGTGAAATATATCTCACATGACCAGACTACCGTTAAACAGGTGAGACCAAGACAGACATGAAAAGAGCATCAATGCACAGGTTGCCAAGACCTATTTTTCCACAACAAACAAAAAAAGAAAAATCGCATTCAGCAATGGATCTATGATCTTATGTTTTTTTTTTCTCTGAGCAGGAGAGCTACTGTATGATCACAGCAAAGAAGTTGCTCAGAAAGAGCGTTCTACTGTGCTTGTCCTGGTTGTAGCCTTTGTGTGAAGCACAGAATTAAAACATAATACAGCACATCCCCCCTCCCCAGCTCCATGCGTTCCTGTCAGACACAGACAACCTTATTAAGTCAAAGAGCATATCATTTTAAGTGAATTAGCTGTTTCAGTAGCTTGGGGGTATGATTTTTTGGTCTGTAGTGTAAAGAAACCTGTTTAAGCTATCCTGTCAGAACGTCTCTTCCTCAAGAAGGTGTACACAGTGATTTAAAAAATGACTAATGGCAGCCACTTGTCAGAGTAAATGACAGTCCAGCGACGAGTTGACAAAAATGGAGTGAACTAGACTGAGCAGAAGGTTGTATTTGCTTAAAAGGAGGACATGCACAGTCTAAAACTTAAGGATTTGAATGATGAAAAATCCCTTGAATAACTCATTTTATTGGGATTTTAGTTTCTAACAGGTAGTTCTACCTTGATGCAACTACAATTCATTCTGAATTCTTACACAATATTTTTTTAGTTTTAGAATTCAACCAGCAA
This sequence comes from Lepisosteus oculatus, assembly GCF_040954835.1. Lineage (NCBI taxonomy): Eukaryota > Metazoa > Chordata > Actinopteri > Semionotiformes > Lepisosteidae > Lepisosteus > Lepisosteus oculatus. The sequence continues at coordinate 14,873,037 of NC_090716.1, forward strand.
GAAAATATTTTAATGTATACTTTTATTTTCTAGTAAAGTTTTAGAACTAGGTACAGATTAATTTGGTGGTGCACATGACATTCTGGGTTAAAAGGTAAAATTAGGAATAACCCACCTTGCTGGATGTCAGTGTATCCATTAGATTGTTCCTGAATGTTGCAATGATGCAATATTCTGAACATTACATAAAATACTAAAACAGTCTTTGGATTAGTGTCAATAATCTTCAAATGTGTTAAACAAAACATAACTTTTATTTCCTTTCCAAACAATTAATTAATCAATTCATATTAAAACAATTTATGAGTTAATTTTCCTCAGATTTGCCTTGAGTTGTTAGATTAACTAATGAAACTGTATTTGTTGTGTTTCGCAAACATTTTACATTATTTCAGGACTCAATTCTTTATCTGTCTATATTTTCTGCAATAAATTTCTCAAAATTGATTAAACTGATTTTGTGGAGCTTTCTTGACAAAATCAAAGCCTTATTTTTTAGAGAAAAAGTTTTAAAATGCTTTGTGAATTTGTACTTCATAAGAAAAGAAATATAATGTGTTGGTCTTAATTTAAGTGCACAGTGAATGGTGCAGTTTTGCAAGCCTTTGTCTGAGATATTATTAGCTCTGCACCTTTTGATTGAATCTGAACTTCAAGCTAGTTAAAATGCAGAGTGGTCAGTACAAAAAGCTGTTTTTTACAACTGCAGTGCCCCACAGCCCACGTGCTACATTAAATCAGTTTAAATTAATTATATGGTACTATCATTTTTTTTCAGATTGAAAGCACTTACCAATTATGCTGGATGTAAAAGATAAGTTCTCAATGTCATGGATTCCTATTTGCATTTTTGTGCACAATTTGACTTAAAAAAAACTCGCCACTGAATAACGTATATTTTTCCTGTGATAGGTGTGCCAGCTAAATAGGTTATCTGCCAATTAAACAATCTTAAAACTTTGGATGTCAACCTATATAGCAGTTGAGGATAGTGTTACTAATGTTTATTACACAGCTCCTGTCTGTGCTAATAATATTGTATATAAAATTACTATGTACTTGTAACTGAGGGAAGTAACATTTCACATTAACACATCATTTACACCTCTCAATTACACTCTCCCGGAGACTGACTGTTGTTTATGATTGAGGGAGGAGTTATTGACTGAAGAATGCTTTTCTTGATTGCTAAAGGATTCTTCAGGATTCTTTTGTGGTCACTGATGAGCACTTCTTTACTACTAATACCACAAGTATGTCTTGACTATTTAATTACTTTTTCTCTGTGGTCATATTACACAGTTTGTGCTTTAAGAGGACTGTAGTGAATGCTGCCATCTGGTAGTGGGAGTGACTATCTCTGTTATTTTATTTTAAAAATATATTTTTTATTAGGGCTGCATACTTGGATGACAGTCGAAGCAGCTGCCTCAGCTCTTGGGCCCTGAGTCTGATTCTCTCTGTGTCTGTGTAGTTTTGTGTGTTCCAGTTTCCTCCCTCTTCCTATAACCATATTGGTTAGGTTAACTGGTGTCCCTTAAAAACATACGAGTAGAGCAGCTCACAACACAGACACATGTTCAAGGCAAGGTGGACAGTCAGCGCTGTGGTAAAAGAAGGCTGCTACACTAGCAGCAAAGCTGCTCTTCAGCCCTGAAGCTGGGTTTGTAGCAATTTTAGCAGTTTCTTGAATATTCTGCAGGAGCAAAAGCTGATGTGGAAGGGTTCATAGCTGATGCCTGCTTGATTGTGCCCAGTCTCTTTTGAGCTGTATATCACCACCCTACGTAGAGTAAAAGCTTTGAAAAATTCTAGATGTAAATAGGGAAATCAGTGCCCTTCAAGGACATGTCCCCTTGTGGCATCACAATGCCTTGCAGTGGACTGGTGTCCTGTTCAGGGAGCAGTCCCACTTTACAACCTGCTTCCAGGACAGGTTGCAGATTGCAGCAGCCCTCATCTGGTGTAGTAATTTGGAGCTCTGAAATCTATTATTTGTACGGTATGTTGTTGGAATCACTGAAATATTCTGGAAAAAATACACTCAAAACCTCGATGTGAAGGAAAAAAGTACTTCCATCATATCAAGGTACTGAGTAAGTGTTTTTCCCTTATAAGAAAAACAGTTGTAACATCAGAAAACAGTCTCCAGAATCCCTGGTTCAATCACATTTTCAACTTAAGCAACAGTTACATAGCAAGCCATTCTTTCTTGTTATTAAATTCTAAGTACTATTATAAAATGTTGTAAAATATCTTATTGGTAACAATATTTCAAAAGGGCTCAGAGACCTTTAAAAACAAAGCACAAGATTTTCAAAAGTAGCTTTGAGATAAATATCTCATTTCTGTAGGACAGCAGTATAGTTGTATTTATTTGCTAGTATGATTTTTTGCTAGGAAAGGAGAACTGGAAATAGGGATTTGTGATGTTAGTTTTGCATTTACAAAGTGTCACAGATAAGGACAAAAAGGAGCAGATTTCTAATTGAACATACTGTAAAACTGCAAACCAGAAACCCTGCATACATTTAAAAAATATGAATAAAACATCAGATTTAAAAACATGGCACAAATTGTTTGCAGGGAAAACAGTATGTAAAGAATCACTGAGCAAATAGCCCATTAACACCATATTCATGGCTCTGAAATTACTTGTGCAGTTTATTAAACATACAATGTCCATAGTTATTGCTTCATTCAGCTGTTATTTCATTGAAAGATTTATTTTCAAACGTTCATTTTCCTCAAGCAGTTTCTGTTATGTAATAAACTAATTCAAAGCTTATGACTGATGTCTGTTGTAGCCATTGTAGCAAGAGCCATTTACTTCAAAGGCATAAAAAAATAACTTTCGTATCTTTATTCTTTTAATCTTTTTTTTTCATTTGGAGTAAAGCTTGTGGGCTTGTGGTAGAGAGCTTGTCTAGCATGCTAATTGTCACATAATTTAGAAAAGCAGCAATGGTCAGTTTCTGATTATTTGTTGTGATTCCCAGCTGTGAATTAAACATGGCCTGTTCATTTCCTTCACACATCCTCTCTGGAAAGCTTTTAATGCAAGTAATGGTATAACATGTACAGTATTGTGATAATTGAACTTTACATTTCTAAAATGTTTGTTAGGCTTCAGGTTGATAAATCCCCTACCTAAATGCACCACATATTGGAGAGTGATTTATTTTATTCCATTATCAGTATACAGATGTCCTTGGTAATGCTTCATAATACATACCATTTATAGGCCTGTATTACTACTGATTAACAAATACCTATAGGTTGGTAGTATACCCAAGGGTGAGGAGTAGTAACAGAATACACTGGTCTTGTTAAAACAAACACATGCAATTGTAAGGTTAAAAATAAACAAATAATTATAGGTTGGTAGTATACCCAAGGGTGAGGAGTAGTAACAGAATACACTGGTCTTGTTAAACCAAACACATGCAATTGTAAGGTTAAAAATAAACATAATGCTCTTTTATAAACAAAGTAAGGGGAGTTCCAAACAAAAAATAAAAGGGTTCTCTAAGCCTTAGTTAAACTTTGTCTGAGCTCCTCTCTATAAGTAACTGAAGAGCTAGCCTGCTTACTGACTTTAAAACTACAGTAAGTCTCCCTCTGAAATTCTTCACACTTCACTGGCTTGTCTAGCTGTCATTTCCTTTATCCCTCTGGTGCATCACATAAAGGAGGCTCTGCTGTATTCTTAAAGAGCAAAGGTTAATGGCCTACCTGGAAGCCCCTGCTTCCTGGTTTTAACTGTCACCCCACCCAACATTTCCCTTCAGCTGGTCAAGTGAATGAGGACAGTAGGTCACTCCCCGTTTTTCTCTGGGGAATGTTGTTCTCAATCTTGTCTTGAGCTGCTGCCCTCTTACAGCCTAGTATTTGTGACAGACAGAACATGAGCGGGAGACTGAGGCCAAGAGCATGGCGCAGTGTTAGTGCTGCTTTCTAAACTTTGAATTCTAGAAGTGAAAAATACAGAGTAAACGTTCAGTAAAAATAATATTTTGGTAACCTTTACTCAAACCCAAACCCATATTAGGCACAAGATCATCTCAAAACAATATTTATGAATCTGAATTTGTTTTTAAACTAAAACTACCTAGAAAATATAGATCTGAATTGAAAGAGAATTTGAATTTAAATCTGGTCTTGAAATATACTACTTTATTGTTCACAAAAACAGGTATTGAGAAAGCTGTGGGAGAATGATCACTGGGTTAGGAATCACTCTTAATGCAGAAATTCCTTTGGCACACAATATGGATAATTTTACTGTTCAGTGATAAGTTGTCAAAGTTCCTGAGACAATGGGTTTTTTTTTCCCCGTTCTGCTAACCAAGCCAAGTCCAGTATAAGACAAGACAAGATCATACAATGCGATAGTTATAGTGGTGTTACTTCAAGGAAACAATGCTGAAGTCCTTGCAAAGGTCATCCATTTCTCCTGCTCAGAACAGCTGTGAGACCAGCTCAATGCCAACCACAGGAGAACACCTGCTTGCCACAGAAGACCAGGCGGAGAGGGGAAACTTCCACAGGCTGACCAGGTCTGTGCTTCAGCTCTGCCAGGCCTGCTTTAATGGTCAGGTGGTCAGGGAGGTTATACGCAATACTAACACTGTCAAGTCTTCTTATTTACTGTGGGACATTTGTCATCCTGAAAGCATATTTAATCTTTTTATCAGTAGTTTTGTTCATGTTTTTCTGTTCTTGTTTAAAATAGTTTAAAATATTTGATTAGATAGATTTTCCAGAAGTGTTACATTTCATTTACTCATCAGCATGATTCCTCACACTGTAATCTCCATACTGTATGTGGTAGATTTGATGTTTCCTGGGAAATTGTCAAAGATATTTCCATTTGGATATCCCTCAAATGCTAAAATATCTTTGTGCTCTCTTTTTCAGTCTTAAGAGCTGTCCATAGGTCCCTTCTGCCCTTTCCTATCTTTCTATATGTCAGTGAGTGTTTCACAGGGGATTGGGCAAAAAGCAATAGTTCCCTATCTGACTGAAGGTATTTGATTTGAAGGTAATGGTTGACATGTTAGCAGGCATAGACAGGTTGACTCTCAGGAAGCTTTTTAAAAATCCTGTATGTCCTGACATATTAAGAACTCATGTGGCCACTCAGTTGACTGCAAGCACTTCTTGAAACTTAAAATTTGTGCTTGTCCTCGTACTGGATAGACCTAAATATTGCTATTCTCTGATCTCCAGCTTTCAGGACTGGCTAACCCCCATTTTAGATCTAAATCTAGGAACATCTCAGATTATAATTTTTCTTAAATGCACCAAAAAGAGCAAAGGTCAAGAGGAAAATATCTCCTCTGCCTCCATTCTCTTCTTCATACCTAAGTGCCCGAGGTACTGTATAATGTTTGTTTCTCAGATCCCCAGAGAATGGATCAGAGGCTGAGTCTCATGCGGAGGCCTCTATAATACTCTCCCTGTGGTATGCCGTGTCCTGTCACAAGTGGAGTGTTGCAGAGCCCAGGTCTCTTGAGGAACCTCTGCAGGTGGAAATGGTTTTGGGTCAATGCACCTGCATCCATTAGCAAGTCCATAGCAACAGGAATACTAAAGGAACAGGTCTGCCTCAGCACAGCCAGTGTCTCACGACAGAATTAGGTGAATAAATACTGTCATTCAAGCCACTGACGCAAGGTCAGAGTAGGAATGAATGATTTAAAGGAAACTTAGAAACGGCTGTAAAATTACATTTAATACAAAATCAGCCAGAAACAGCACTGTAAATGTACATAACAGATGCCTTACACTCTGACTAATCTGCCATGTCAGCTCTTTTCTTTTACAGTTTTTGTTAACAAATTTCAATGTGTTAAATCTTACATCACACGAAAATTGTAACATTGAAAGATTGTAACATACTCATAAAAACCAATGAGACACCCAGTTAAATGTTTGAAGGTACTGTAAGTAAAAATATGATAAAAATGATTAATATAAACGGAAAACATTGTTCAGTATCTTTATAACTTGATGGATGTCCGGGCAAGACAACACGTTAAACGTGGTTATAATATTATAACTGAAAGCATACAGTACAGTACCTCTCATTTTAATATCCATCTTTTGTTTGAATAAGAAGAGATGCACAAGACCTAGAACAGACAAAAAGTTTTCTCTCAATTAGCATTGCATGAGCCGGTAATAAATAATAAATAGATCAGTCACACATTGTCAAAAGATCTTTGCCATTATGAATGTATCTTTGTCATCTGCATCCTCAGGTTCATAACTAATGTCATCTGTTTGAGCAGAGATTTGTATCCCTAAATGTTTCAGTTAATTGATCCTTTTGTTTAATTTGGCAACAATATCCAATTACAAATTTGCTTTTACTAAGAGAAAATACGCATATAGTTTATTGGACTGTTGCTTCTGTTGGACTTATCATTTCTGGTTTTAAGGGAAAGCAGAATTCTACTAATATGAAGCATTCTGAACAGCAAATAAAAACAACTTTTCTTATCCAACAGCAGTATTCAAGGCAAGCTACATATAAACAGATCAATGAGAAAAATAATAGAATACAAATGCAGAAAAAGAATGAGCAGAAATATTACATTTGCAGTAAGAGGCCCAGATGGCTCTGTCCCTGACTTCTACAACGGAGATGAATGGTATTCCCCATGCTATGAATACACTGCTACCTTGAGCTTCAGTGTTTTTACTGTATGTGGGCAAAATTACAGGCTGAAAAAGAGTAAGCAAACTGCTGTTTTATAGCCAAAATGTATAGCACTTGGCAGATTTGTTTTACAGTTAAAAAAATGTTTCTGTCACTGTTGGTTGTTTATTTGTACATACTGTAGATAACCACTGAAGGACACTTGATAATGATTATCAAGTACAGTACCTTCATTAAATCCTCATCAAAGAAGAATCCATTTGTTGAACACACCACACCAGGTAAAGTAGTGTGTAAATAGCGTGTAATTAGCTAGTTACATTAGTTACACAATTAAATCGTGTGTAAATAAACACTTGTTAGATTGATTGGTTAGTTAGATCATGTGTGATCATGGTACTGTAGCTACAGTACACACTGTATTTTTACAGAAGAAAAGAGATAAAAGATTTTGTATGTTGTGACTGTCAGATTAATGTCAATCTCAAGTTTGTTAATATACTTACTACTGTATATGGGACAAGTGTGGCTTCTGCAAAATTATATTCCATATAACCCATGGAACACACAAATAGAAGTGAAATACAGTATGTTGCTTAAATTAGCACAGCCGTCAGGCTGGTGTGCTGTGAATAGGCAATACCTGCAGGGGTGTGTAAATCATAAACAAATGTGAAAATTCAGTTTATTTGCTCCTGTATGAAAAAACTTCAGAAGCAGTTATTGAAAAATAACATCCATGTGTGCACTGCTTTACAAAGCTTGACAAAGAGAAATACCACTGTTTGCAAAGCTCTACATTTCAAACAAGAAAATGGAAGAAAAGTGTCATTCATGTCATGATAGTACTTCATATACTGAAGTACATCTATGTAGAAGTGACTAGTGGATTCGTTTAATTTATTCTAAAACGTTAATTAAAAGTAAGTGGTTAACGCTTAACAGACAGTTTTTTTTACTATTTACTTTCTATATAGTTGAAGATTACATGTGAAATGTTTTAAGTGAAAATAACACTAATTTTCAAAGCATATAATGATGCAGTTATAGAACATGAATGGAAGCAGATCATGTCAGCACAATTTCTGTATCGCCCATCAATAGGGTCCTTCTTCTGTAACTATTCTGACTCCTACTTTAAGTATACAGGGCAGCTCAATCAGTAAATATGCTTTCACTTCACTTCACTGTTTTGAATCTGGTATGTGTCATAATCATGCCTGACACATTTGATGAAGTGCTGTTGGGGTTAGAAGTGTCCGAGTTGGCCAAGGTATCCACACATCAGCAGCCCTGTGCCGTGCTGGGTGCTAGCAAGCCTGCTGGGCCATTGCTAAGAGCTGCATCTGTCCTCACTCTTCTTCTTGGCTCTTCTGTGGCATTGCAAGCTTACGCTTTGAAAGGATGCAGATGGTCTCACACTGCACAATTACACAGGGGGTGAGGGGTGGGTTGCCTGTATCTATCCCAAACAGTTACTATATGACAGCATGCCTTGTTTATTCCTTATTATTTAGAATAAGGAACAAGGAGACGTCAGTTCCAAACTGAAAAGCAGAAAAAAAAACTAAAAAACACATCGTCACACAGCAGACAAAGACTTGTGCTTTTTCTTTTTTGTTTCCTGTGTAGCATTAACACTGCCTTTGCAACTTGCTCGTTGATGCAGCTCCCCACTTCAGCCTCATAATTTAAAATACCCTGAGATGATTGACAAAGTTGTTTGAGCCTCTCCACGTGAGAGCCTACAAATGAAATAAAATACAGGTGCCTAAGCATTAGTGTGTGTCTACATGGTGCACATTTCTGGTAAATGTGATGTACTGTAAAGTAAATAAGTCTGGTAAAACTGCATACGGAGGTGATTATCTCCCTAGGAAACTGGGCTTTGTTAAGCTTTCTATTGCATTTTGTTTGCCTCTGTTTCTTTTCAATTTTAAACACTCAGTTGCAATTTAATCTTCCCTTAATAGTAAAGGCAGAGGCTAGACTATAGGGCTGAGGTCTTAGAAATCCAGTACAAGGTTGTGGCTTGAAATCTTGGTTGGAGAACTGATGCTGCATCTTTGAGTAACGTACTTTACTCACATTGTTCCAATGAGGCCCCCAGATTTATAAAATGTATACAGGCAGCACTGGATAAAAACTCCATTCACTGATATTAGAGCATATTGGGAGAGAGCTGGGCTTTTCTGGGCTCTGCACAGGTCTATAACCACATGCTTTAGATTGGATGTTGAGCTTCAGTGCTGGATGACATTAACACCTGATACATCAGTGGCACACTATCTGATAAACTCACTACTAACAGGTTGAGTCACAGTAAACACAACAAAAGTAAAATGCAAGCATTAACCTAACTTTCATATCAAGGGCTTGCTGACATGATTGGGAAAAGCAGAACCACAAAGAGAAATTGCCTGGAATGTTCTGCTATTAATAGTTAACATTACACAGTTCACAAATAATTCAGTCAGGAACCTTTGCAATATGCCCTTTTTCATCAAGTACAGAATTTCCTTTTTTGATGTATAGGTTACTGTTATAGTATATACTGTGCATACTGCTGTGCTTGACTGTTGTAGACCTATTTAATCTGGCTTTTAAAGTATGCAGGATAAGCAGTATGACCTAGATTGATCAAATTCAGCTATACTACATGGTTACAGTTCTTTAAAGTGCCATTTTAGCATATTGGGAAATTGAGTTGTTTTTTGGATGTCTACATGTAACAAAAGGTAGCTATTTTCACATATTCTGCTTCAATGCAATTCATTTACAGTATATCGGTAGGCTATTGTATATTCCACATTACTTTAGACTTCAAGGATTAAAAGGGTAACATTGTCCTGCTACAGTCAGAAACACATTAGTTATAAAACTAATGCATGTTGTACAGCCATCAGACCTTTAACACAAGAGTATCTAGCTTTTGTTGGAGTACTTTCATTCTTTAACAGTTTGATAGCAGTATACAGAAGGAATTAATCATTTAGTTGCAAAATTAAGTGGATGAACACTTTTGCAGCTCCAGTGTCATTTATTAGAACTGTTCAACATTTCAGCATACGCGGGCTTCATCAGGACATACACAAGGACTGTATTACTGTTGATGTAAAAGTCAACTATGTAGTGTGAAACAAATTTGCTAAGGGGAATTTGATTTTCAACATTATTCCTTGGAAATAAAAGAATATAACTTAAATTTCAACTTAGGCAATACAAGAACAAGCAGAACTTTTACAAACCAAGCAGAAATAATAAATGCATGGTATTATATTCAGTAATAAATATACTGTATTGTGTTCAGCGGGTATTAAAAAGATATCCTTAAACACTGACACATTTTACAAACCAATAAAAACATTTACTTGTTTTTTAAATAACCCTTAGCTATCTTTGAATGTGAGACAAATTTTAAAAGATCATCTGTTTAAAACGGTTCTCTTTGTCTAAACAAACACCTCATGGCAACAGTAATGTGAATCTTGGTTACAGTGTAATAGTACTGGGGAGTGTGATTTCTTTCATCATCCTCATACAAAAAACACATATAAAAGATTTTTTTCTAAAACTATAAGACATTGTAGACAACTAACTCTTTGGCAAGGAAGAGTCTCATCATAAGAAAAAGGCAACCCTTTCCACTTTGGTAAACATAAGCACCACAGCCAAAGTTCTGCTTTTGAGATCTGAAATAAAACACCAGCTGTGAGGCATAACCCCCGGCCATGGTGGGCCACCTCGACTATGCCACGTGAGTTTCTTTTGCGTGAAAGTTAACTGACTGGAAGGTGGAAAGATGCAATTAAAAACGGTCAAGCTTGTCATGAAGCAGAGAGAGTGCAGGAACGATTCCAAGGATGCGGGATTAATGTGAGGGAGAGCAATGTGAAAGACAGGTTGACAGGCCAGTGACTTACCTCCGCTGCACATTTGACTAGTTTACCAACTAGCCCAGAAGTCAGATCATTGAGGTTAACTAGCATGATACGACTTACAATCAGGAAGAGTCCCCGGCTAATTCACATGGTATCAGAACTAGCTCCAGCTGTAGAAGTAGAGCTGTGGCCACCCAAAAAAAAGGACAAATTCCTAATGCAAGAAATTGTATAGGGCTAATAAAGTGATTTTATAAAAGTGATCTGGCGTCACAGCACTTGCTGAACAGAAATGGCACCGAGGAGACAAATTCCTATTCACATTTTATGCACAGCATAAAATGCAGTTAGATAATGCAAAGTTACTGATACTGAGATCCCATTTTAACGTTTCATGTCTTTCCAGCCTTCCTTTATGGCGAGTTGTGTCCTATTTCATTTCAATACAGCAGAGCTTTTCCTGGAAAGAATATCTTTAAAAGGGCTTTTTTTAAATATTGGTTTTATAACCAAGCTTGACTGAGATCATACTTCTCATCCGGACCCCCCATGTGCTGTAGCAAAATGTTCCCACAGAGATGAATTAAAATGTAATGACCTTTGGAAACTATAAAATATTTCCTTGTTAACAAAGAATTATAAAAAGTTTGAAACCTATAGATAGAATAACAAAGCCGAAATGTCTAAATATTAAAACATGACAGCTACAGTATGACTCTACAATTGGTCAAGATATGCACATGTAGGTTCAAATCCATAAATCTGAATTAATAAATGTATTGCACTCTACATTTTTCTCTGTGAGATCTGCTTTCCCTTTTATACTTTTATTCAATTGAGATGCCTGGAAAGCTATTAAACCGTTCTTCCATCTGTCTGTTTTAGACAGTTTCTGAGATCAATTCAGGGTCTCAGTGAGCTAGTCTAACCTGCCCGACAATGGAGACAAATTAGAATTTTCTTAAATATAACATTAACTTTGTACATTAGTGGCTTTATTAATTAGTATTGATAGGGGAAATTTACTTGGTTGTAACATATCTTCTCATCCAGTATAAGGGTTATACACCCCACTCAATTTCTGAACAGTGACATATTTCCAGAAAATTCTCCAAAGAAGTCTGAATACATGAATTAAGAATAAGTGTCTAAGTACATTAAAACTGAATTATTTTGAATATTTTAAGTGAATATTCACATAATGGGCTTTAAGAAAAAAATGTGAAATTAATAGAGGAAATCAAGGTAATTTTCATTTTTCAACACAGACATAAACTTGAATCCTCAGAGAACTCCCAGACTCCTGTGTAAGACATTACAGAAGTGTTAGTATCTGCCTTGGTTGGTCACTCACTTATACATGTATTGTATACCACTGTGTTGTCCAGGTCAATGAAACCCAAATGCAGTTACCGAAATAAGTCTCTTTTGGCATATTTTTTTACAATTGAATTCATTATTACATTGCCAAATTGATCCTCCTAATTGAAATATTAAAATGTTTTAACTGGTTTCCTTATGTCTGTGGTTTCAGAAAGCTCTGTTATAATTGCTTACAAATATTAGCTAGTAATTGCTCCCTTAATCTGTAGTCAAATTGATAAATGAACCGTCAGTCTCATGTGCAGTAGTACCCTAAACAACTTTTAGTAGATGACCAATTAATGATGAATATACACGGGTGAGAATGACTCTTCGTCAAATATGCATGTAGTCTTATTATCAACATTTTTAGGTTTGCATGGGCCCTTTCTCAAGCACTAAAAAATACTAAAGTTAGCACTGATTTCTTACCCAGTGGAGCTTTAGTAAGAGTCAAAAATAGTTAATGAAGGTCTAACCAAGCTAACGATTTAACTGAGAGGTTAATTAGCTTGGCTGGAATTAAACACAGCAGACACAGGGGGACCCAGGATCGGGACTAGAAAAAAAAACACTGAGGCAGAATGGTTCAGTCTACATCCTGTATGCGGTATAAACATACTGTAACTGTCTACAGTTAGTGGTGTTTTGGGTGCTTCTCACCAAGAGCCTTTATGGAACATTGTGGCAGTGCAGGACAGAGCAGAAGTGGTCATGAGTATCGTGCTTATGTCTCTCTGTAAGCACAACCACTTGATCTTGAAGAACTCAGTAAGTAAAGTGTAAACTTTTTCATAACTGTTTTATTCAGTCTATTGTGAACCAGTCTACATTTATTGAATTTATAATATTATTTTTGATTATTCTGAAATCTCTGCTTCTTGCTGACCTTTTCTTTATTTTACCATAAGCGACGTAATGATTAATGTTATATTAAATATGATTTTTTAAGATGTGAAAAGCAGTAGCTGTGATGACTTAGCAGTGTGGTAAATATGTCAGACATTAATATTCCCCATCCATATTTTCAAGTTTGGAGTTTTCTTCAAAATAAATTTATTTAAGAATTTTAGTATAATTAGTTTCAATGTTTGTTAAGTATTTTTAAGTATACTTCAATTAAATATTTTTATATTTGAAATTAAATTATAATCATATGTTGTTCTGTATTTCTTTCCCCCAAAGTTCTTGCCTGGGGCCTAATCTGTAGAACAGAAACCTGAGGTTATACTGTATAATTAAGATGTCTGCATAAACCTTGCATAAACTGAAACATGTTCAGTTTTATAATGCGGGCAGCAACTACAAAGAAACACTAATTAGAAGACATGAAGGTGAATGTATAGAAGGCAAAATAATAATTTATAACAGTTTATAATCACAATTTTCTTTTTGTTGATCTAATTTTTTAATAGAACAATACACAAAAAGGCAGTGTGGGGAACCAGAAGACAAGAGATGCTCTTTAGGAAGGTGTTCGCATACCGCTGCCATGCAAACCTGTTTGCTGTTTCAGAGCTGCTACACAGAATGTTTCAGCGGTTGTGCTTGCTGTCGCAGTGAGGGACCTCTGTAAACATGTGGCATAAGAAGGGAAATTAGACTGCTAAATGCCAGTGGGGATCTCCTAAAATGTGTGGGTTGAAATTTAATAAAAGTTTAAACTCAACAACCCATACTGGTATTCACGGATTGTTTTCCACCACCATGTTTCAAAGGCACCTATAGTTTTAAACCATAAATGGAAAGTGGTGATCAGTGCTACAATGTTATAGCTCCAGAGTTCCGGATTTTGCATGTCTATGGGGAGTTTGCATGTTCTCTCAGTGCTGGAAATTTGTTCAGTGTTGTTTTTTTTTAAAAGGTGATATTAGCCACCAGCACGCAGAACCTGTCCTTCCCAGAGTGAAATCACAGGAACCCCTGACTGATGGCTCTCCATAGGCTTGGAATCCAGCACAATGTGCACATAGTGACAGATAATAGTGTTGGAATTGGAAAGAATTGAAATATTTACTGTATGTCAGTCTGAGGTCATTTCTGACTCATGAACATTAAATATAGATGATAATACTTTTCTAAAAGGATTTCCAATTGCTAAAAGCAATTTGTAACTTTATAGCGTCATACAAACAGAGTCAGAGCAGCATCAGCAAGTCAAGATATAATCAGAACAGTCAGAACAAATAGCAAAACAACATGGTCTAATTAAGCAATTAAGATGATTATCTGTGTTCTAGTTCTCCCCTTGGTCACCATGGAGCAGGTGCTTCGTGTTTTTATTTTTCCAGATAATTTATTTACTGTATTATATTTATTGAAAACTATTTTCTGGATAGTTATAGTAAAATATCCCATGTAACACCACTACAGTACTTATGAGAAGTCATACTGAATCCCCCATATGTATCCTTTATGATTTTCAAATAAAATAAATGAGTAGCTATAGAAATAATCCTCACAGTTTTTAAACACATTGAAAGGGTGTTAAAATGCAAACGATACTTTCAGAACTCATTTTGCTCAAGGAGCTCAAAGTTACATCATAGGAAAGTGGTCCCATATTTAAAAATCAACAAAATAAATTTGGCTTTTCTCTCTGAAATTTAAATTGGCAAATTAGAGATTATAGAAAAGACAAATATTTATAGAAAATCATTGCTGCATAATTAGCAAATTAGTGGCGTCTTTGTTTATGAGTATATTTATGTATTTATGTACTGTTTTTCTATTAAGTCAAACCCATAAGCTCTGTGAAACTCCTACAGCACTACCATTTGTATTCATCAGTTCTAAAATACTTTTAGGAGATTATTTATTACTCCCTTGAGCTGTGGTTGAATGTATAGCATAGAAATGCATGTTGCTCTGTGGCTACAGTCCCCTTTGGGGAGGGTAAACAAACTTGATTATAAATAAAGTATTCTGTTTGATAAAGTGGAGAGTACCAAAGGCCAACTTACAGAAGAATGTCTCTGCAGACATTGAAGAATTATATTCTGTATAAAACTGAAAATTGAATTTGGTACACACAAGCTTTTAATAGAAAAAACAGCCCTGTGATACGAAATTATAGATATACAGTAATTTTTTTAAAGTGTCTTTGTTTGTTTCTTTGACTTGTGTATTTGTAGATATCTGCTGATGAATCACACAAAGCAAAATAATTGCACTGCAATTTATTAAAATAATGTAAGGAAGGAATGCTCAAATATTAGGATGCAAATGTTTTACGAGTTGTCCAGGAAAAAAAAATATTTTGTCAGCTTCTTAAATATACTGTACAATTTATTGTAAATAGATTTTTTTTGTGGAAAAGAAAATGTATATATAAAGTATAATTTTTTGCATTTTAGTGGATAGGCCATTGTAAGCTTTTTTCTGCTTAGCCTAACTACACAGTCAAGGGCCAACAGTTGTTTTTTTACTGAATCCCTTTTCAGATCAGTAAAGCAATGGCCATACATGCACAAAAGCTTGCTCAAAGCTTTGCTCAAAGCAAAGCCCTTCAGTCCAAGTACAGGTTGAAGGACCAGAGTCTCTCTGACTGTAACCAGGATTCCTCAAAAGGCTCACAAACTCAGTCCCACAATGAGGCCAGCTTAGCCTCTTTTGGCTCTCAGAGAAACAGCAATCTGTTACTTCCTGGGCTGCTGCAGGCTTACATTGATGTCAACAAGGGATGCAGTACTCATAAAGAGTGACACAGATTCTTGCAGAGCTTTCACTGTGACAACAGATGAAAAGCTCGAAGGTCAGGTACTGTAGGTTGGCCGCAGTCTGTCTGCACTTCCTCATTCTCCTGGAGTGGCTAAGGAGGGCTGCTATCGTGGTGATTTCTGCTTGAAGTGTTGAATGCTTAACGACTTTCACAGCCTCTCTTTCTTTTAAAACTAAAGCAAATTGAATGAAATTGCTTTCAGGAGTGATTTCAGATTTTGAATGCAATTTGAAATTGAATTCTGGTTTGCACATTATGTGATACAAGACCAAGCACAAACAGAGGAGGCATAAATGCACCTTGGTCTTGATATCTTGTGCGACACGACTCGGGGTCATAAACGAGGCTGGGAAAATTTGGCATTTCCAGTTCTGTTTGGCTTCAATGCTCTGTCCCTGTGCAGACTCTTTTATCTGACCAGTGTAATGCTTTGTTGGATTTTCTGGTCAGTATATTAGTACTCTAGTAGGACCTTCAATGGATGTAGATATACTGTACTGTAGATATCTGCCCTGATGATTTTCTGACATTTACAGTGACACCAGGACATCCATATATCCATTAGGAAATTTATTGGAGCAATCTGAATAAAAAGCTTGCTCAAAGGTAAAACTGCCACCTAGGATTTGAGCCCATTTAAACCCTACCCTAACCACCACTCACCACAGCTGCCTGTCTCTTAGGTTTCTGTGAAAGAAATACATGTTGTCATACTGAGAAATAATTTAATAGACATCTTGCTTTCAAACTCAGGCAATAAATTAATAAGTTGCACTTATGTCACAGAATAATCGCAACTGTGTTGATAACCTGTACCTGAGGCTACTGCATCGTCTCAGGATTCCTTTTTTGCTATGGTGAATTAATGTGGCATTGAATTTGCACACATAAACATCCACTCCCTAAATTGGAAAACTGAAACGCTAAATTATTTCATCATTGACTGAGGTGTTGTTGTGGTGGTTATGGTTATACCATTCATTTCCAATGAAATGTGGCTGTAGTTCTCTGTCTCTCTCAGCACAAAATGCCCATGGGCATATTTTTTACATCAATTACAGTTTACTAAAAATAGATGCATTTTGTCAGATTCACCTGTACAAAAGAAATAAAGGATAACCCAACCAAAGTAGTGTTTACAACTGAATTTCTGGTTATTACATTCTGCTGTATTTTTATTATTTACAGCCAATTAGGAACTAAAGTTTTCTAGGAAACATACTGTAAGAAGATACGTTATTGTGACAGCTGTGAATAACAGGAAGGCTCACGGTCTACATGTGACATTAGTATGACCTAAAAGTTAACCCAGCAACAAATGTGTCTCACTTCAGAAGTGAGGAAAACAGTCTAAATGTAGACGCATCAGAAAATAAATCAATCCAAAGCAAGAATTTGGAACCACACCAGCTGAAAGAAACTGGTCCTTCCACATTCACTTACAGATCTTTCTCTGTTTGTATTTACTACACTGTATGCAATGATAATGCATGCACTATCATCAGAATGCACTATTTCAAAATAATTTCTAGCTTTTACATTCATTTATTTTTTATATTTTTGAATAAATGGAAAATTATTTTCTGACTGCACCACAGTCACTGACAAATTCTTAAAAATTCTTAATAAAATCATATTTTCTTCAAGCAGATACTGCTTCAGAAACAACATAATAAATAACTACTCTGCTCATTTGATGGAATGTATTACTTGGAAGTAAAAAACTATAATAAATAAAGCAATATGCTAACAATAACAGGCCAGGTCTTTAAAATGTTATAGGCAGAATTCTATTAATATTCACTGTTGTGTCACCTATTAACATAATTTTTAAAGATGGCACAAAAGTATAAACTGTGTGTTTTAAAGCAGTAACCCAAGTGGTGAAAGTCTGTTTGGTTTAAAACTACAATAATTTAAGTGTCATATACTGTAATTGAGTCATGGGTTTAACAATACACCCCCCCAGTCTCCTCCCCCCCACTTCATAACATTTGTTACATTCTTACAGTGGACCTACAGTATGTAGGAGGATTAAACTGGACCTCTTTGTGAGATTCTGTTGGACTTTTGTCCTTGTTCAGTGCTGAGGCTGTTGACTCCCAGGTAGTTGGGTATACATCAGAGATGAGCAGCTGAGTTTTGAACATGCTGCAACTTGTTGGCATCGTTTCAACTGTGGAACCTTTTTCACAGTCTTCTTCTTGTCTTTTTTCTTTTCCTTTCAGCATGGAATAAACCTTTACCTGTTCCTTTGCAGCCTACAGTATACAGTACATGCTGATGCTGCTCCTGACCCGAACCTGCAAACTTGTTAGCATGGTTTGATGCACCAGTAAGCACTGGATTACAGTGACCACGTCTGGGAAATCCTTATCAGGGTTCCTAAAATTAAGGGAATGTTATATTATATTGATGTTTATATGAACCCTTTAAGAGCTAGATCATATTTATTTATGCGAAAAATGAAATCTGTCAAAACAGCTTAAACATATTTCAGAAGCACACAATGATTTACATTTTTTAAGCATGAAGTTTGAAAAAGATTCCTGGTTTTGTTGATGTAACCTACTGCAGACACACATATACAATAATACAGCTGTCAATAGGCTGAAATAGGCAGCATTGTGTATATACATATATAAATATTACATGTAAATCCCCTCAATCATAAAGCATAGGGAAACAATAACAAAGAAAAAAGCAATGGAGCTGCATTTCCATACACTTAGTGTCACTAACGTAGAGGTATTGAATGCTATAAAAGTGTTCGGTGACTGTTACTATCCTCCTACATTTGATGGCATATTTACATTTGACAACATTTTACAGCCCACCTACGTTGAAACCATTTACATTTAAAAGCTTATTTGCATGTGAAAACATTTACACCTGTGTCAAAAACAAAAACTTGGTCTAAAGCCTCAAGTACTGTCCTATTTCTTGAATTTGCATTTTCTTGCATAAAATCTGAAATGGGCAGTTCAATTACAATCTCCACTTTCATCTAATGAGCTCTTTGAAATTTCCCAGTCGGAGTTTAGCTAGACTATACTGACACAGCCCTTTTCAATGGAGTTAATGACATGCTGAGAGCTCCTGAATCTGGGTCACTTCATATTCTTCTCCTTCTCGACTTGAGTGCAGCTAATCGTTAACACATCGTTGATTTTCCGGACACTCCAGCAGGATGCTAAGGATCACAGATACTTCCCTTTTTTGCTTTAGCTTCTACTGCCTAACTGAAGGCAAGACACAAATCAGGGCTCTTTAAAATCGAATGCTGTCCCATGTGTTCCTCAAGGTTCTGTACTAAGACCTTTACTATTTAATATTTACATGGTGTCTCTCGGTCAAATATCATGATTTGGGTTTCGCTGCTGTGCTGATGATTCACAGATTTACTTGCAAATCAAATAAACTGCTACTGATCCTACACTTTACAGGTGTCTGTCTGATTATGATGGATGCACCAGAACCTTTGTTAGCTAAACTGTGCCAGGACCAAGGTTTTGTTAACGGACTACTTCAGCTTCACAAAGCTAGTGACTTTAGTGTTTGTTATTGGTGGTGAATTTAAAGCTTTGAAAATGCACTGTGCTGTCATAAAGGTTGATCTTTTCACTCTAGTTTTTAATACATAATTTGTTTTATACCATGTCGCAATATGTGGTTAATTTACAAAATGTACTATAATTTACTATTACATACATTATATTACTGTACAACTGTTTTTTTAAGCATTTATAACCAAAAGTTATTGTTTATTTTATATACTGTAATCTTCAGAAGCAAAATAAGGTCTGCATACCCAATGTTCTTGGAAAATACACTGTGTATTATGTGTAGCTGTAATATACAGTAAATCCAGAATAGTCACACTATAACAATTTTAATTGTCGTTCTGTGTTTTTCCAAACCTCTTGTGTCCAAATGCTACTGCCAAAAACAAAAGTACTACATCTCTTATTTGGCAGATGAGAATGAGTAAACTGAGAATAAGGTGTGAAATCAGTTTCAATGAGAATTCGGCATTATTTTGTGATGAATCGGAGTTCCATATTAGAAGAAATGCATTGGTCTACTGTATAATTTGAATTATTGGACTGCGTAATGTTAATTAAATTTCAATCGGATATAAAGTTACTTGCTAGTCCAGGACAAAAGAATTAGATGAGTGTAATAGTGCCAGGATCAATTATTTGACGCAAGCTGAATTAGAATTATCTGATTGTTCTGTATCTTCTTTGCATGTGTTTTTTTTTATTTATCTTTGACCTAAAATCATTTCTAAATTCATGAAGTCTGGAAAAAATGTTTCCTGTTCATCGAGAAATCTTAGACTTCATCAAATTTCCTACTTTTTAACTGATGACTTCAGTGGGAAACCTACTGCTCAGTGTGCACCCAAGCATGGTTTCTTTCGTTGTAAAAAAACAGTTCTGATGTTCTGAAGACACACAGAATTCAAGTGACATTCCATATCCCCATGCTTCACATCTTGTTTGATCTAAGATTTCAAGATTTTTTTTTTATATGTCATTCTCTCCTCAAAACCATCAACTTCATTTTAACTTAGCCTCCCACTGGACAAATCAAACTTTAATGTGCATAGCTTTTCTCCCTTACTTGTTAATGTGCTGGATATTTTCAGCTGTTTCTCTGTGTACTTTAAAGGTCCCTGAGAAGTTGTGTTTTTAAAAAACATAATGGTTGACGATAAGCGTTTACAGTCTTTGTTTTTTTTTTGCTATTAAGCACACCTAAAATACTTACTTGGACATAATGATTTGCTTTGATCTCTATTTTGTGTTTATAAAAAAATGATCTTTATTTTTTCTTTTTGATTTTGCACTGTTTAGTATTCTGGCAGGCCTTGACATGTTTGAGAAACAGTTTAATAATCTGATCAGACCTGTGGATTATTCAAAGAGGACAGTAGCAAGATGGAGATTCTTGTCTGAACTACTGCCACCCTCATTCTCCTGAACTGTTGGAAGGTTTTAGAACTCTTTGTTCTTAAACCCTTAAAACGCAATAAACCTTAGTTTGAAGCCAGTAAACAGTTTAGCTGTCTAATGTGTAATGTGAGAGATACTGTATCTGAGAAGAAGTTTAGGTAAACTCAAAGTGGGCTTTGGATTTGTTTTGGGTTATTTTCTCACACACAGCACTATTTGTGTACCTTACAGTTCTGTTTGTCTGTTTTCCTATGACCTGCCTATTAAAAAATGCTTTCTGAAGCACCGTAATCCCCATATTTGTTATATTCTGTGGAAGATATGGTCTGGGGAACAATGCAATCTTGTGGCTGTTTGGTGAAAGTGTGAGGGGAATTTTAAAAAGTTTGTTTTTTCGAAGAATAAGCTAAAACAAAATACTGGATTTGCAGTAGATTATTATAAAAAATTAAATGATTGTTGAATACCGAGTGTAGAAACATATAAACATGATTCTGGAGACGAAAGGCAATGGTCTCCCTGTCTCATGAGAATATGCATAAAGAGCCTGGGAGAAGGAGCATTTTCAGCTTGCAATAGAGGGCAGTCCATTGTGTTCACATCATAAAGAGCTGCTATGCTCTTGACTGCCCTCATAGAGAGGAAAATAAGAAATAGAAGGAGATGCTAGATGAGGCTTCCAAAGCTCCAGGAAACAGACCACAGGAGATCAGAAAATTTGCCCTCAGGCCAGAAAGATAAGAATGAGGCGTACCTGACAACAGGAGAGCACATGAATGTAGACAAGAAGTCAAAAATGCCTGAGGTCCTAGTAAGCCCTGAAGGAAGGATGCAAATGGGGTAAAAAGGAAAGACAGACCCAGGTAGCATCTACTGAGGAGAAGAACTAGCAGGCTTCTGACTGGGCTGAAATCAGAGGGCAATCAGAAGGCCGATTTAAAGAATCTGCTTCAGGTTTGTATTACTTGGACTGAAGGAGGAGAGTCAGACCCTGCAGGTTGAACAGCAGGAGCAAAAAAGTCTGGAAACTAAGATGGCTGCCTGTAAGACACAGAACAGCAAGTTTAGAAGTGAAAACATTCTGCAGAAGCATTTAAACAAAGTAAAGAGCTTGCTTAGGAAGCCACAGAACAACAATGACATTTCCTCAGAGACATCCCTAACTTTCCTCTCCAAGCTCCAGTCCAGAGTGTCCAGCGCAGAGGCAGATGTACGGGAGAGCAAAGGTGTAGGGTCTTCAGGCTCTGCTCAACCAAGACATTTCCGGAAAATAAATTGAGAAATTTCTCTCTGTATATGCCAATCAGAGGGAATAAAAAGAAGAAGGGAACCAAGATCTAACACTGGAGAATAACAGTCTCCAACTGAAATAAGATATTGAGCAACCAACGATCACAATTTATGACTCTAATGTAACAATCAAAGTACTGGCATTGGTTAAAGTTGTGTTAAGAAAAGCTGACATCTGCTCAGAGTGCAAAGGATTTTGTGGAGCAGCAGCTAAGATGGTGGTAGATAGAGATGAAGTAGGCTCTTCAGAAAATTTTCTTAAATGCACATACAGTAATATTCTCAGCCAAACCACCACAGAAACACTATACCTGACAGTGAATCTGAAAGAGACAGGGGAGTATCATGACAAAATAAAAGCAGAGAATGTGCAGTATTAAAGTGTTCAAGCTGGACAAGAAGGCTTGCCAAAGTATGAAACTGTACAAGCTGGAGTGGAGTGTTAAGATAGCCAAGTCTTTGAACCACTTCAAAAGGACCAAGCTAAAAACTCAGAAGCATAGCAAAAAACTTTTGTGAAGCAGCACGTGAGTACAGTGCTTTTTGTACAGAAACAAACTGAATCAAAGCATAGCAGACCTGAAATTCACAGAGCTGCTGCTTGCCCAGGAAAAGGAAATAGGATCCTGCTAGAGAGGTGAAAAGTAAAATCTCCTTTTGAAGAAACACCACTGTAATGAAGAAGGAGTCTCTCATTGTATGAAGGAGACACTGCTGATGTCCCTGGAGTCGCCAGAAGTGAGGATGCCAGAGTCGAGGACAGATAAGGAAGCCTCTTAGCTTGAACCTCAAGGTAGAGAAAGGAAGACTTACAAGCATCCATAAAGGAGAGCAACACTGGAGCCAGCCTGCTCCTTTAAGTTTCCATGTTGAGTTCTTTTGTCACCTCTCTACCCAGGATTGGAAGAGCTGTAATAGGTTGTTATAGTTGTGTTGTATTCTGGTATTTCAGTGGTACTTGGAAGCTACAGCAGTGGTGCATATGGCCATGCTTCTGGAAATATGTATTATTCACATCTGCATCTGAGGTTACAGGTCACATTTAGTAGACGGTTTACTCTTGGTCTTTGTCTGCATTGCTAATACAGATGTGAAACAGATGTGATACAGATCTATTCCCAGAACTGTCAAATATAAACCTTGTTTTGTTTTTGCAATCTCACCTACACAGTATTTCTTATAAAAATATTTAGATTTGTATCCAAAATACACAAATAAATAATTTAAAGCTATACTTTCATTACTATCTCAAATGACCTAGGTCCACAAACAAGTAGAAGTTAGTAAAATGTTATTACACCTTCTATTTGTTTGCTGTATAGGGTACTGTATATCAATAACATTTCACTGAAAATGTTTCATTGAATGCATCTTCCCCACATTAGATGCATTTAATTATAAGTAAAACGTCTATAGGTTTGATTAAATGAAATGTGCTGCAAACTGTCCAGATTACTTTGACGTTAACTACAGCTCAGACAAGAACTAGCAGGGTTATCTGAGCTGTTATCTCCTGTGCAAATGCAGCGCAAAAACTTAACAAAGAGGTCAAACAGCATTCCTTATTTCACTGAGTGTGACTGAGCATAAGTAAGAAGCACTGCTTGCCAGTCAACCACAAAGTTCAATTGGTTTTCCTCCGAAAGGTCATGGACTATATCATTAATGGCTGTCAAAAGAACAATTGCTGTTGATGATGTTGAATTTAGGTGGTGTGTTACTGAGGAGAACAATCAGTGAGAAAATAACTCAAACTAGAGACCACATTTCCAGACAATCCTTATTCCATTACCTGCTAAAGCCCTGGGGAAAATGGTTGCAGGTGTCAATTAAGTAAAGCATTAGCAAAATGAAAATTAAAAAATTAAGACTAAAAAAAGCATTGCAGTATTACAGACCTTCACTCTGGGCATCCCTGCTACTCAGGATGAAAAGCATGTTTTTCTAGACAACAGCATCTTTAGGCTTTCAGTTCAGAGAAGAACCCGTTTGAATGCTTTTAAAGGCAGGCTGGTATTCATCAGCTCTGTCTCCCACGAAGCATGACAAGTCATATACTGCTAAACAACTTGTCACTCAAAATTACTTTATCACAGCTGGAAGGGAACAGCAAGCTTTACGTCTTGCGGAGATGCATTCAAGGACTGAAGCAAAGAGATTCTGTTCCATAATTAGCCTGTAATTATTTTCCAGTAGCCCAAGGACATCAATGGTGAAACCTATCGCCAAAATTAAAAAAGTAATTTATATTACAACACCTGTGATTACCTTAGAATGGTGTTCTAGCATTATTTTTCCCCTTCTCAATCCAAGGTCAGAAGTTGTACGTTGTAATAGTCTAGATTGTGTTGAAGTAGGTCCTACAATACATCCAAAACTGGTTGGAATATTCTTATTCATGTCCCTTGACTATCACAGTCACAGAAGCACTTTTGATATAGCCAGTATATGACACAGATCTCTGTCCATCCTTCTCAGCTTTGTGCAACAAGATTTTTACCTGCATGCTGTTTGACCATATCAATCCATACGTGATACTGTATATGCATCACATTCCAGCACCACCTAAGTTCCATGTCTCTCACTGTGGTTTATAAGGAGTGTGTAGGCTGATGATGGCAAGTGTTGTATTCTGACAGCGTTTCAGTGGGCTGTGTAGAGCATGTTCAGAAGTCTTCCAAATGCCTTCATTTCAAGTGATGGCAGTCTCTACTGTCACATTCACGATACGACAATTATTATGTGGGATGGATCTTGGAAATTGGCGATACATTCATATTCATGGAATTGCAGACCTAGAAAAAATGTACCTTTATAAAAAAAAAGGATTTGACTGATTTGCATAGTAGTTTCCTCATCTTCCTTCCATTTTCTAACAGCATCTTCCAACTGAGGATCCAAGAATTTGGTGGAGCCAATGTCTATCCCTGCATGTAACAGGCATAAGGCAGGGTACACCCTGGATGGGACACCAGTCCATTAAAGGGCACACAGATACAGATAGACTTCTCCTAGAATAGAATTAACCTTCTAGTATGTTTTTGGATTGTGGGGAGAAACCAGAGCACCCAGAGGAAACCCACATGAAGTTGAGGAGAACATACAAACTGACAAATAGCACCCCATTAGACAATCAAAATGAAATGACCTCCAAACAGGAATTGATACAGTGAAGGAGAGTGTTATGGAACTGAATTTGGGTCACTATATATTATCATCATAGTAACATTCTGGATCACATGTTGCTATGCAGCTGAAGCCAGTCCTTGTTCCACTCCTTTGATCTATATACCGTAGCTAGATTGCATTATTATTCCTTATTCCTTAACCCCTTTGCAGCCTCAACTTCACTATTTACATTATTTCACCTTGACAGCTATTATTATATAATATATATATAATTAAAATTGTTGGCCCAGAATTCTGGGTTCCATGGTCCAGCCTTTCAAAAACAAAACTACGGAGTTAATGCAGTAATGTTTTTTTCAGCAGCTAAGAAGTTCAATCAAGAGAATGTAAAGAAAAGGGAAAAAAAACTAGTGGTAAGCTGGTGAATGCCTTTTAGTTTCACTGACTATGCAAAATCTTTAATCTTGTAGACCTTACAGTCTGAAGCTGATATTACTAACACTTTCAGACTTATTCCCCCTAATTCCAACTTGTGGCACATCTTTTGGAGTTTGCTAGGTCTGCCATTCATGAGTGTTATTTGGAGTTAAAATCTACTCTTAAATTGTAACTCATCCCAAAAACTCCAGGTAAGATACCGTACAGAACTGTTGGAGAAAATAAAGCAATTTATTTCAAAAGTAAATATATTTATATGTTGATATATACTTGCACCGTGCTTAAGCTAGTTTTGCTAAACAGACAGTCCAGAGTTGCAAACATCCAAATGAAAAACACATTTCCATACAAACAACATTTCCTCATATTCATATTTAAATCATTTTTGAACGATTAAATCTGATATTTTTAACTTTATTTAATTCATCTTATTTTTTTACCTCTGTTATTTTTAACCTGTGCTGTATGATCACATCTGGACCCACTGTACTGTTGAAGAAAATTCTGAGCTCTAACTGATAATTGCTGTGGATCAGAAATGTACATTTCTTCTGAAAGGTCAGGTGTACTTTTTCTCCTTCACTGTTTTTCTTTCAACACAATTTACTTTCTGCCATTTAAAATGGGACAGGAGGGGGGGATAAGCTGTTTCTAAGAATTGGATCAATACTCCTGGTTTTAAGTCATCTTTAAAGCTCTGTGAGTGGAATTTCACTTGGGTTGGACACACACAGAATTTCCAAAATGGTAAATAAATGCCCTTCAAAAGAATATTAACATTCCTAACATTCATTTCTACTTTTTTCTAACCTCTGGAAACATATTGGATCCCTTCCAAATGTTAACTTAGGGCAAAACTTGAATGTTTTTATTTGACAGATGTCATATATAATGCTGTGTTATCATTTTCATTAACCCAAAGCACAGTTGTATTTGTACAATACCTAATGCAACAAGTTACACCATTAATCACAAATTGAGTGTAAAACACATTATGAACACCTGCAGAAGTATGATATTTTAATAAAGTAAGTTTAAGTGACTAGAATATGCCATGATTTTTTACATACAGATCATGTGATGATCTACAGTATAATGGACATTTAGGTGTAGAGTGTTGCTGATAACCTTTTTTAAATTGAAAAGTAGGATTTTTTTATTTACAGCCTTAGTCTTTAATCTGCTGAATCATGGCAGCCTTTTCTTCTTCTGAGAAGCCTATTTAGAACATGTTATTGTTTACCATCAGATTTTAATTATTTAATCCATCCAAAATGGATGTTGCTAGTACACAGGATTAAAATTAAAATATGTATTTTAATAAAATAATAAAATATTTAAAGAAAATATTCCTGGACAAAACAGACACAAATACTATTGTTTTTGTTTGTGAATGTCTTTTAGTTTCACTGACTAAGCAAACTGTTTAATCTTGTAGACCTTACAGTTCTCCCTATAGGCTGTCATTATCATCACTGAAGTAAAAAATGGAACATTACAAGGAAAGCAGCACTTGTCTAGTAATGGCATAATATTGCATTAACTTTGAAAATGAAATTGTATTAACTAAATGAAGTGTGTTACAGATGAAGACAATACTGGTAAGCCTGTTTGTCCATTGTCATTGATGGTTAACAGATTGTGGGTTCTCACAACAAAGTAATGACCTGTGGATGGCCCCTCAAGATCTTGAGCAAGATGGGCTCAATGATATTCTCTCCTCTCTGAACTCTCTTATATTCTGCTTCTGAATGTGGAAGGACAGGACAGTTGTGGAAGGGCAATACATATCGGTTTGACATATGGAATTCTATTTTTTTTTATTTGGCAGGCTGCATGTGATGCATTTCAGACTATACTCTGCCAGTGTAAATCACTGCTCACCACATCTTGCTGTCACAAGCATCTTCCTCCCATTTCAGTTGATGCTGCATTTTTTAAGGTTCCTCTTAAGGCAATCCTTGTACAGTACCTTCTAAACTGACCAGGATGAGAATGTCCTTGCGTTTGTGGCTTTAAATTATGGACCATAAAATGACTGAGCAGGATGTAAGTAACTACATCTTGCATGTGATTATGCAGTCTCACATTTTTTTAAATGCAAAATATGGATATGAATATCTACTGTATACATTGATGCATGTTTTAATTTACACTTAGAATTCGCACTGATATAAATATAAAATTAATTTTATAGATAGTATAGCCATAAAATAATGTCATAACCTTACAATATGGGAATTGTATGACCCTCAAATGAACTACAGTTACCTGGGTTACAAATGCCTAGTATATAATTAAATGTTTTTAATTACATATTGTAAAAGACAGGCCTTAAAAGGAAACTTTTCCAATGTTTGCATTGATGTGCTGAAAGCTAGCAATATTTTAATGAAAAGATAAAGAAAAAAAGACAACAACTTTTAACTTGCAGCTAAGTAAAATAAATATTTAATTATAGATTATACAGCTAGAAGTCAATAATGGTGTCAGCTAGGGATTTTAATAGATTTAGAATTGAATGGCTGTGCTCAGAAACCCTTAATTTACTTTATTTTATCATCCCTGGTATGGATGCTGTTGTAATACAATTTTATTGTTCATTTAAAAGATTAAAATATCATTTTTTTGCGGTGCACATTGGAACACAAAGCTTCTGCACTTTGTCATGGCTGATTTCCATTTTTGCTAGGAGAGCACCTTTCCCGCTTAACGTCAATAAGCACAGATAAAGTGCATTGGTGCCACGTTAGCAGAAGGCACCTAATTATTATTTATAAAGTGTCTGTAATTTATGGCATGTGTTTGTTATTGGAGTAGTAAATAACTCGATTAGTCCACCTAGAAAAAGGGCATTAATGTTGCCTGAACTCTGCAATGACTTTTTTTACAGTAGTGCGTCAATATGTGTTTCTTCAGATGAAAGCAATCTAATTTCTCCTCCCCCCTTGACTGACTTCCAAAGATCTCTTTTCATGTCCTCTGTTCTGGTAAATCAAATTGAGATAACATAGTAAAAAACATTTTGTATAGACACCGTACATTTTGGACCTTTTGGCCAATAAAAATGGACAACCTGGAATATAAATTCAGTCTTTTGCGAACTCAGATTGATTAAAGGGTGGAGCAATGTAAGGTAGGCACACGACTGATCTCATATTGAAATATTTAGACACCAGCTTTAGATGAGTTTTCTTTTTTTCACGGTTGTCATTTTCATGAGTTGCCAAAAACAATATAAACCGAGGGATGCCATTATTTCTATAGCAGACTCCTACAAGATAAACAAGTATTGCAATACAAATGGGAAAAAGAAATTTAGTACCAGATCGCATGGGAGTGTCAGGAATGGTGCAGAAAGTCAGTGTCATTTATTTGTGGAAGAGAAAACATTTTAATAATGAAAAATATTTATTAAAGCAAAACTCTGACATTGCCAGTTTTTTTCCACTACTTCACCATTCATTGTTGCATTACTTGTTGAATTGCCTATTAGCTGCTTGCTGGGTGATTTTCTGAAAGCTGTTCCCTAAATTGAAAGAGAGGAGGTGCTCTGGGGAAATATATCAATCCTGTGCACAGCTGAGTTTAATGTTTTTATCAATGTTCCACAGCATGGTCTGATGCTAATTTGCTTTGCCTGAACATCTCCTCCCTTTTAAAGAGAAGGAGTTTTTTTTTTCTTGTATGAAAGTTAGCACCACATACAGTATAACTACTGTATATATATATAGAAGCAAATCCATAGAAACTTATAAAATAGGGTAGAAGACACACAAGAAACAAGAAAAAAAGAGAAACCTGCTCACATGGGCAGCCTAAATATCTTTGCACGATTAGATTGCAGTAACTATTTACTGAGAAGGTAATGGCAGACCAATGGCAACTTCTGGTTCACTTCTTTCTAATGAAGGAGAACAACCCTGCACAAGCTCATGTTTAAATGGAGTTTTTAATGAAAGTTCGGGAGGAATGAAGTCAGCTGCGCCCATTCGACACAGCTGCTGCAATTCTCACTAATCCTGACGTACGCAACCGGTCTCCATATATATATATCAAACGTCACCCTCTCCTCTTCATCGTTCTTTTTCTGCATCCCTCCTCCACCCCCTCTCCACCTTTGCAGCTACCCAATTGGTCAGATGGGGGTTCTATCCTCCCCGTCCAAAGGCCGGGAGGTCGGCCCTCAGCCAAGCGGGTTAAGCCAAATCTCCAAATCCCAATAAATGATTCTAATTTCTCCCAAGCTTTTGGCTGCTGTCATTCCTCTTGAAATTAGGTAAGAGCACATAGAATGACATTAGTGCTAATTTGGGGTCTGAGAAACCAAACTTAAGAAGGTTGTTTTACTACATTGTGGAGTAAATTCATTCTGGATTAGGCTTCCACCAGCCCTCCAAGTGCACATGTTTAAACCCAGTACTTAAAAGGTTCATGTCCATCAGCTGAAAGCTGACCTTTGAATCAGTCAAAATGCATCATCAAATAAATATTCAGAATTCGCTGGTAAGACTGAACTTGTGGATATTGTGTTTTTATCACAGTTTAGTTGTATGACAGCATTTATCATTTTGCACACATTCTTGGATATAGCAATTGTGGATTTTGTATTTCTTTGAACCAGTGACCGTGGTAATGAATAACAATACAGTATATTGCGTATTATTGTGAGATTAGTTCAGATTCCCAGAAGATTTCTGACGAAGTTTCACATAAAAAGATTAATTTTCAATTTGGTTGAACTAGTACAGTAGTAGTTAATATAGTGACAATTTTGATTATCATGCTCCATAGATTAAGTCACAACTCTGAAATGAATTCTGCTCAGAAACGAATGTCACATGTGAACAGATTAAAGAAATGAAAATCTTGAATAAAAGAATCTCAAGTATGAAATATTTAACAATTTTAATAACAATGATCTTAGATACAGTATAACTAATAATAGTAGTAGTTTTTGTCCACAATAAACTGCTAATCTACACTGGGCAAGAAGGTCTTTTGTTGTTGTACTCTAAAGCTCTAGAAGGGGAATTTCTGTATTGTAAAGCACTTTGAGATGACTGCTTTGAAATCATGCTTATTGTAACTTATATGAATGTTTTACAATTGCTTTACAATTGCTTTATGTTATGGCATTAATGTAAATGTTTTAGGAATTGTGCTTCATCTATTCTACAGTACAGAATGGAATAAAAGGTTAAGCATATTTTCATAGCAAACATAAACAAATTGATTAGATTTGATCATTTATCTGGATGTCTGAATTGCTTTTCTAATCACTCCCAGCGTTAAACGAGATACAGTGCAATGGCAATAGGAAACAGTATTCAGGAGCTTTTTATAGCAGACTAACAAGCTAACAAGAGAATGATAAGCAACATTTTGCAGATGGGCAAGCCTTTGAAAGCCTTGCAGAATGTATCTTCAAACAGCAAGGTGATAAAGCTATCTTTATCTTCTATTCTAAGCAAAAGCCAACATTTTCCCTTTGCTATCTTCATCACTTACCGGAATGATTTCCCAGAAACAATTAGTTTGATTCAGCATTTTGTATTTGGGAAAAGGTGTTTTTATATTTATGTATAATAAATATAATAAATATATATTTTTTTAGTTAAAACTATCCTCTAATTCTCTTTGCCCCTTCTGTGGCTTCCTCAAATTGTCTAGATGATGTTAATGACATGGCAACATCATAAACATTTTTCATAAGCAACCTCATCAATATGAAATTTCCCACTGTTTCTTTACCTGCATGTAATACTCTGCACTTACACTTTCACTTTACATTAAATGTCATCTACCCTGTTTTGCCCTGTCTTGAATTCTGTTGACATAATTCCCCCCTTCCCACTCCTTCTGCAGCTTACGTAGTGTTTGCGATCCCTCCTACTGTGAAATCATCTTCAAACTTCATGAGTTTACTAAATATCTCAGAATCTAGTTGATCAGTGACATAAATTAAAAAGATCAATGGTCCTAATTCACACACCTGTGTACTTCACTAAATACAACAGTGCTGATTTAGGAGCTGGTTATAAAACCCATTCAATAAAATTTAGTAAAGGAACCAACTGGTGGACCTGCAAGTTGAGCATCCCTGCTCTAGTACATTACTGAGTACAACAGCAGACCTGGCTACGGTGTTGGTAAAAAACAGTCTTGAGATTCACAGCCAATGGCTGCCAGATGAAAACAGCACCAACAGGAAACACAAATCTGGCTGAAAGAAGCCGCTAAACTGCTACCCATACAGAACTGTGTCAAATACTGTTGGCTGAAGAGTACAACAGATGACTCTCTTCTGAATAATAGCTGTGATATGTTGCAGCTGATTCAGTAATAAATGTTCTCTAATTTTTTGGTACTGAAGTAAAAATATGCATAGTGAGTCACTGTCAGTTACTCTTGTGTTATAAACATCCTCATGCCACAGCTGTTTGATGATGGCTACAGATGACCACATGGCTGGCGTATGTATATATTAAGTATGGTTTAAAACATAAATGCAATTTATTAGTAAAACGAACAAACAGGTATTTTGCATTGTCCATTACTAGAGTTCCCCTTGTTCTTTCCATTGACCCATTGGCTTCTTTAACATGTGATTGCTGCAGTATCTCACAATTATACTGCCTCTTGGACCATGTAATACTATGAAAAGGACCTTCACTTGACATCAGAAACCATATTCCAGGGGTGCAAAAAATGTACATGAATACTCACAAATACTATTTACATTTAAATAGCAGTTTTATCCCAACACATATAGGAGATATAGGGCAGCCACTGCACACCAGCATCCTCCTTACACAACAGATCAAGTAATTGGGTAAACAGGTGGCACGTTTGGAAGACTTGAATCGCAGAGTTGAATTTATCCAGTACATTGCAATCACTGCACAGTGGCAGGATTTCAAAGTCCAGTGTGTTCAGTGTCAGCGGCTGTCTGATCACTATACAGTATGGTCTCCCACACTGCTGCACTCCTTCTAAAGGTGTTCCTCTAGCATATACTGTAGCAGTGTCTTGCACTGGGCATTGTGATTTCACATTTTTATGTGTACCTGGTACCAAGAACACATTCACCTTCTCACAAACACTGTTTATAGACCTTTGTGTATGTTTGCAGAGGGTTTACTGTGAAGACTTGACATGGTCAAGAAATACCAGGAAACAGGATGAGATCTTAGATCAATTAACTACTATCAAATGGGCTAGATAGAATGGAATCCCACTTCTTGTTTGTTCAATTTTTATTTTGTGATGCTTGGTCACTTTTTTGTTATTCATTGCCTTTACTTAACAACACATCAAATTATATACACATTTTCAGAGAACATACTGACATATTGCAAGTGTAATTGCACCTTAGACTATACTTATTTTAAATACTGATTCTATATTATTTTTTCCAATTTGTAATTTCCACATGTATGTCCGATTCTTATATTACTGTAAGTGCAAAAGTTAAATTATGTGTGCATTCAGTGCATTTTAACCTGACTCAGATTTAGACTCCCTGAAGACTGGTTCCTAACAGTTTGTTGGCTGTTTGCATGTTGGTCACTCTGTGGCCAGTGTGGTGACCCTTGCTGTTCCCAGGTTAAGGGGCTGATGGGAATCAATTTACTTTGACAGAGTAGTGTGGAAAAGAGATTAGCAAGTCAGTAGTCAGCAATGCCTTTTTCTTAGCATTTGAAAAACTAAGTTTGCAACAAGAAATAGGAAAAAATGCAGTAGTTGCAGGCCACATCTGCAACTGCGATTTTTTTTCTAAAGAAACACTATTTCCAAAAGGAGATTGCAAAAGAAAATGTCATTCTTTAGAACCATTAAACTGTCAGAGAAGAAGGACAGAGCAGGATTCTGGGGCCAAGATTAATCTTATTGTAGGGTGCTCTTTAAAAAGAAACATCACAATCCTCTAGATTATCAATTGTGGTATGGTGAACTTTAAAAAGGTTGCAATAAAACGAAAGAGGGTGGGATGGCATTCCGCAAACCATCGCCACCACAATTCCTGCAGACTGTGCCTGCCCTTGACACTGTCATTCTTTTTGGGCACTGTTTTGCTGAAGTAGCAGGTGTGCTCAGCTCTCTTGTTATAGAAAGTATTAGTTGGTGTTTTTATGAGACAGTGTACAGTTTGAGAGCTTGAATGCAGTGCCAGAGGCAATGTATTTTTTTTAAAAGTGCTTACGGAAGAAGATACAAGTGTTAAGAGATTTTCTTGTGTGCTGTAAGAGGATATTGGAGTGACACTACTTAGTGCAGACAAAAACAGAAAAGAAGAATATGTGGGTCTATGATAACAAGCAAAATACGTTTGCATGTGAACTGGTGCTTTCATTTATTTAAAACAGAAAAAAACACATATGGGGGAAAAGGACCTATGACATATATGTAAGCATATTAACAGTCCATTGGCATTTTGCTTGCACAGGATGTTAAAACACTTTAAGTGGGAAGGAGTTTAAAAGGTGGTGAGGGAGGCAGCTTTTCTCACTTTTTCAGCAGCCAGACAAGAAAGCTGTACTGATACCTAGTCTACCATTAGTGAAAGCACTCTTATTTTCTGCCTGCTAAGCTTAGGATCAGCTATTGTCTTCTGATTGAATCCAAAAAGAAATTGTACAGCAGTTGCTTTTTTACACTGATCCTGTCTGATTCAGTGTTCTTCAGCCTGCAAAGAAACCAGAAGCAGTAGAGCTGCAGTGAGCTTAAAAGAACGCATCTTAAAATATCTAATTCTCTATCTTCTTATTATTCTTTTTTTTCTTCTTTAAAATTTTCCCTCATCCCTACTTCTTTATTTGCTTCTGAATTTTCTGAAAGAACTGAATGTTTGAGGGCTAGGATAACTGAATAATTTCAGGACCAATCATTTTCATGTCTTTTGAACAGTTTTCTTTCCGGTCCACTGAATTCATTATTCCTCCTATGGAATCCATTGAATGTTTTTGCTATAACCAAATAACAGTCCTGAATTCCTCTCTCACAGTAAGATCAGTACGTTTTCCAGAATACCTCTACACAAAAGTCCCCTGAACCCTCCTGCAACTGTGTTTTTATTTCACCAAGCACGTCTGCCTTGCTGACGCAGTACTAGCCTGTCACCATCCGGCAATTACCACAGACCTCCAGCAGTCAGCCCAATCATTTCCACACTCCTGTGAAGGCAGAAAGGCCGTGGCGGGGGTTTTGGTGTGAACACAGTCCAAAGCTCAGGAGAGCTGTGCTGCAGCAGCAGACACTGGGAAAGTGCAGTGTACTGCAGTGAGAGGTCAATAAGCAAAAGCAATCTCCAGCGTGTTACAAAACTTTCCCAACTGTTGAAGAAGAAGCTTTATTAGGAATTGAGTTTTTTTGGGGGGACAGGTTGCAGCTTCCCAAAACAAGTACAAGAAAGTCAACAAGAAAAACAGCTTTAATGTTCATGTTCTGAGCCTTCTGTATGGCAGAATTGCCTTCTGAATGATGACTCATCTGCAGGGTGCAGCACCTCGCTGGTGGTGCACAGCTGTGTGGCTAATTCCAGGCTTCCCTGTCCTCATCACAAAAACACCTGACTATAGCTTAGACCGGAGGAACATGCTTCTTGTGTTGATTGTATATAAGGGGAAACCAATAAGGTCCTTTGTGCTGTGTTTTATTTCACTTCCAGGCCTCTTAGCTGCTGCATTTTTTTTTTCAGTTTAAACAGCATGTAATGAAACGTCAACCTCACCTAGCTGGAATAAGATCAACTATAACTTTTCCAAAGCTTGCTTTAAAACATAGAAAGACTCAAAACTGCTGTGCAGTGTGAATCTGAATTGTTTAATCTTTTTACTCTTGCACTCTCATACAAAGCACTGTCTATTGCTACGACCCTAGTTCTATCTCAGCAAGTTTTCATCTTTAGTTTATGTATGTCACACTAGCTGAACTACAGGGAAAAAAAAGCTTCAGAAAAGACATCTAATGAGATTAAGGGTATTTGTACAAGGTATTCAAGCAAGGGAGTCAAGGTGTACCACACTTTCTCAGACTCAGCCTTCAGAAAATCTTTTCATCAGCAATTTTGTGTTCATTACAGAGGTTCAACACATTATCAGCCTTATCAGCCACAGAGAGTGACTAAGGGCAAGTACTACAGGAATATTCATAGGACAAAGGAGATAATCGAATGGCTTAAAACAAGAGTTTCTGTTATCTCTGTTACAGAGAATGTGCTTTAAAATACATTTTTTTTCTGTGTAAAGTTTTGTAAAGGATTATTGCTTTAATCCTAGTGTGCAAAAAACAGTAGTGTAATATCCATAGCTAAACAAAGTAAAACAAAGATTTGAATTGTAAAGTGAAAGCAATTTAAGTCCTCTTCACAATTAAGAGCTTATCCCTAGAGTTTAATTAAGAAACTGTTTTGACTCCAAAGAAGTCTATCCCGTTCACCTCAGAGGTACTCTGACCTGCAAATAAACTGTTTATGTGAAATAGTAATTTCCTTTGTGGAGAAGACAAACACACTAGAATATCTTTCATTAGCTTAACTATGCAGTACCTTGTCTTTACTGCCTGTTTATTTCTAATTAAATTTTAATTCATTTTTATCTTGGTAGATGACTATGAAAATGGAAGAGGTGTATTGTATATCCATGTGCTTGGAATGTACTGCCGCTTTTGATTACTGGCTAACTATTGTGATGCTTTTCATGGTATATTTCATACAGTATTCTGCTGAATTTTGGATTTAGTGTATACTGAAAAGTATTTCCTCTTGTCATTTTTATAACTGAACTTTTGAATCGACTACTTATCAGCAAAAATCCAGGAACAACCTTCTAAGTGGCTTTTAAAATAAATTTATAAATTACATTCATTAATTATATTGATTTATTTTAACCTCTAATTACCTTAACAACTTGACATTACATTTTGTTCACTGGGCTTTAGGCACTAGACTAATCGGAAACATAATTCTTTTGATTTTTGATTTAAAAAATTGAATCATTATTTCTATTTACTTTCAATTCTTTACATTTTACATTTTAGACGTACATGCTCATGACCTGCTCTTTTAGTTTCATGTAACAGTAATTTAAACAAATTGTTATATAGGTGGATGAATAGAAATACCAAATTTGCATGAGATTTGTATGCCACCAAAGTAATGGTAATAAAATGTGAGGACAAGGGCAGGGATAAAATACTTTTATTATCATTACAGTCCTGACTGAAAAGAAAAAGCATTCAGAAGGAACAAATACTTTTCTGAGATAATGTGAAAAGGTTTTAGCCTTAAGAATTGAAGGTTAACAGAAACAATAATTAGATTTTTTTATCAAAAGACAAAAGCATGATATTGTGGATTTAACTAATGTCTAAAGCCTAATGTACCATTTGTGAAACCATAATTCCCAATGAACATGACATTCTTTCTAGTCTCTTGTTAGCACGAATTTCATGGCTATTTTTTCCCTAAAGGGAGTTGTGGGAATCCTACAGGAATTCTAAGAAAAACTCAAGCCTCACATGGAGTATTCATATAATGATGGATTCCTCAAAGCCATTGTCGGCTCAAGGTTATGACAAGAAAATAATTTCACTTTACTAATCTACTTTACAAAAGTTCACCTTGTTGAAAATCTAACAAGTGACTCCATGTGTTTAAAGAGGAAAACCAGAATACACATTCTCTTTTGAATCAGACTTCCACCCTCAATCATAGCCGTCATCAATATATCAAATACACTGATCAATTTAGCTAGTAATGTTTTATATAGAGACAAATGTGTGCTTGTCTTTTGGCTAGGAATCTTCTAATTTTATTTTTTTGTATTGTGTTGTTTTAAAATGCTTTCTCCATAAAGAAATCTATCCTGAAAGTATATTTAATTTATACTGTAGTTGTACAAACTGTATATACACTGAAGGTCTATGCAGAAATTAATTTATATTGCACATTACAGCTTTAAAAACATTTTGAACATATCTACAGTATGAACTTCTCTAGGCATCAGATTTTGACGTTCCCCAAACCAAAAAGTATGAGCGGGAAACAATCAAGACCACTGATAAAAGCTCTTGCAAAGGAATAATGTTACGACATTAGATCCGACCGACTCAGTTTTGGGATACAATTACCGCTCTGTGCACTGTACCATCAAAACCCCAGAGAGTTTCTTTAAAAAAAAACAGATAGGAGCAAGAAACCTCTCGTCCTTTACCTGAATTGGGTCCCAATATCCAGTGCTGAGTTTATAGATTGTCTAATTAGATTGTGAATGCTAAGCCTTACCCTACCTGGACTGTCAACTGAGCACTTCCATGATCTATACAGTACAAGGCCTTTCAAATGCATTTTAGGTTTATATACTGTATATCTTACAAATACCTTTGTATGTCAACTTCCTCCACGTTTGAAGAACACAATAATGGTATAAATAAAAAAATGTACTTCATTAAAATGTTTTAGTTGAATAATTTGGTTACAATTCAGGAGTACATTCCTGAATCACAAAAGTCTTGTTTGGTACACATATACCTTTGTCAGAATATCAAGTATGCATTTAGATATTAAATAGTGAAGATAACTCATAATCAATTAGTTAAAGAAGAAAAGATAAGAACTACTGTACAACATGAATTAAACCAACATTTGAAAGTCACCTAATGTACTGTATACCCAGCAGTTAATACACAGTTATCAAAATCAATAGAACAGAAAAATCAACACAAATTTCAATAATTACTAGATATAAAAAGTAAATTACTGTTGAAGGTTTCAGATAAAAGAACAGGAAAGAGGCCAAATGGCACTATGATAAAATAAGTCTTTAGTTCAAAGGGTACATATTCAAAGTATAAATCCAAAAAGCTATTTTAAATGTCCAAGACCACGTCTACGATGATTTATCTACTGCTATGCCTGAGAAGCACAATGTGGAAAAGACCAATGTCCAGTCAGAACAGAACATTATAAAATGACTCATCTTTGTTCTTACTTTTCATGGGTTTACTTTCTTTGCTTCTCCGTCTTAATGATCTTTTTTCTACCTGTAAATATCTTTCTACATGGACAAACAATCATCCACATGTCCAGCGATGGGTTACTATCAATATATTTTAACTGCATATCACATATTACCACTATGATGAGGATGCCAAAATGAATCTGAGCTCATTGTATTTTAAGACAGCACAATTACAACTCACCGGGTGCTCAACCATGTAGTATTATGACATACAGTACTATTAAACAGTACTGTATGTTAAATTCTAATTTTTTTTTAAGATTCTTTTTTTTGGAGTGTTTTTTCATTATATTTGTAACGGT
Source organism: Lepisosteus oculatus (assembly GCF_040954835.1). NCBI lineage: Eukaryota > Metazoa > Chordata > Actinopteri > Semionotiformes > Lepisosteidae > Lepisosteus > Lepisosteus oculatus. The sequence goes on from NC_090716.1 coordinate 14,911,810, forward strand.
ACAGTCGTTCCGTAAAATTTTCAGTTGTTTCAAAAAAATATTCCGTATGTTTGGAACTTGAGCAGAAACATTAGTGATATACTGTTATAACAGTAAATCATGTGTTACAAGACATCTGATGGTTTACACTTAATTCCGAAGGGATAAGTTTGAATTTAAGCCCTGAACTGCAGGTCTGTGGTACTATAGAGGAGTCAAAGGCAGCTGCACTGTGGACTGTTATGGTTATTGAATAGCCGAAGTGATCCATTCCATTTAGTCTCATCACTAGGGTACATCCTAGGTCAGTGATGACCTCACAGTTTGCACTGAGAAAAGGTACATAACAGCACCACAATCATCACCATTCTTTTTTTTATTTTGGTAGACCTGGAACAGGCTGCTCAGTCATCAGCAATCCCAATGACAAACTTCACTCCATGATGATGACATTCTCCTGTTTATCTGTTACAGTTCAAGGTCATTTCCCTACATCTTAAGTCTATTAGATATCTTTGATATTTGTGGATGTACGTTTTAATTATAAAGTAAATTAGTAAAATTGTTTAAAATCAGTCCTTATGCCTTTGAATCCCACTGATGACAGTTTGTCTTCCATCTCATATTCCTATTCAGTTGCAATCTTCAGCTTTTACTCTGGGCACTAACAGCTCCCTGAACTCGCAAAGAGCATATACTCAAGGCTTTGAATATGAATTAAAATACAGTAGATTTTATGTGATTGTATTCTTTATAAGCCATTCTACTGTAAATAGAAAAATGAATATACTTCTCATTCACTTCTTATTTTCCCATTTCACTACCCCTAAAATAAGAATATAACATAAGAATGTTTAGTTTGCATGAGAAGAAACCATTTGGCCCAGCTACTGTACCATATCTGACTTTTAGTAACAAATAGATCTGAGGGCAAAGAAAAAAACACTGATATAATACTGGCCTCTTGCTGAAGCACCAAAATACTCCTGTCTCTACCTAATTTTCTGTTCAGTGTACTTCCAGGACATTGAGGGTGTTTAAGACATGGGTAGATCCAGGGACATCAAGCTTATGATCTCTGCTTGCATGAAATTGAATCAAGCCAGTCAGATTCCAGAATGTAGTATTTCCTGCTGCTGAAGGCAGGAGAGAATCCGATGGCAAAATCACTCTAAACACATTCGACACCTGTGTGTGGGGGCCACAATTATAAAAAGTTTGTTATAATGTCCTCTTACTGATGGGTTCTCATTGCTACTGTGTTTTAAACCTATATCTCTCTCTACAGTAATATTATGCTGACTGTTCTTTATGAGCTCCCCTACATATGGAAATGTGTAAAATCCCCTATTGAACAGCATGTGGAAAGGAGGATGTGAATTCAGGGACTTGGCTTTAGTGTTGTTTTAATAAGGCAGTATAGCAGGATGCTTTTATCCAAAGTGAATCACTGGGATTCATTATTATGAATAATGCAACAACATCTGATGCTGCAAGTTTCATTTACAATACATATGGTCCAAAAACACAACATCAAGTACTGTGTATTTGCTGTGTTTGTGTTTTGGGTAGGAAATAAAGAGTCAATGACAAAGGCAGGAACCTCTTGGTAATAAGCTTTCACCTCAAACCCTGTTCCAACTACTCTACCTGTCTATCAACAGTTAGTGCAAAAGAACCTCAAACTGGGCAATTTCTCGTTAGTGGTTTTCATTTGTATGTGTTAGAATCAACAATTATTTTTTCACATTGTATGTAATTGCTACTAATTTGCTACTGCAAAGTCTCCCTGAAGCTATACTTAGTTTGCTTCTGTGCTCATGTTGTGAGTATGATTTTTCTAGAGGTCCATCTCCACCATGTCCATGTGATGCACAGGTCTCATGTGATGCATGGCACCAAACAATTAGACAGTGCTGTGTTTCTATCTGCTTTGTGTTTGTTTCTGTGTCCAGTCGATTTAATCCCTTTGCCATGCTTGCTTATGTGAACAAAACAGGCTCTGAAATTTGATTGAAACAGCCAGCATGAGGAAAGACAGATAAATTAATATTAGATATTGCCTGGAAGTTTTGATAGATGAATGAATTAATGAAAAAATTATGTTAAAAATGAATGTTTCTCTTAAAAGTTGATCATCAAATGTTTTATCATCCAAATAGTAACAGCTTCATTCACAGGTTGCAGTTACTGAGATGATATTGAGTAATTATATGTTTTTTTATCTATAATTACTGGAACTTGCATTTATCCTGAATCTAAAGCTGTTCTGAAGGCCTGCTTTTCTGTTCTGCAGGCATCCAACATTCCCAGTATCCCTGAAATAGAACAGAGTACACTCGACAACTCGGCCTGATTAACTGGCAAAGGAAACTCCAATCACTGCTGAGTTTTAAATACTTAAAAATCTGTTTGATGTAATATTTATTCAATATGAGGCCTGGAGGAATGTAGTTTAGTTATGAAGGGAAAAAAGCTTCTCTCAGCCATATTGCTTTACAAAGAAGAGTAAAGTCATATCTTCTTCCAAATATGTCAGCTGCCTTTTTATTTCACAATTCCCTTTCTTAAAACACACATTTTACACTAAGGGAAACTGTGATCAGACTATAGCAACTTGAACTCTCCTGGTTTGCACTCTCTTCCTAGCAGCTACAGTAGACTCGATGATGAAAGCTGCTCAAAACTATGGTAAAACAATAAAGACAAATTCATCTTAGATTTTGAATGGATCTTTTTTATTAGAATAAAATAAAATGGAACAAAACAAAAGCCTTCCAGAATCCTAACCATTGAAAAAACAAGAAGTTACTAAAAAAACAAATTAATAAATTACTTCAAACCCAGTCATATACTTAGATATGCAACTATTCTTGACTAGCAGAATAAAACAATTCGAATGCTTCAAACAAAGCTGAAAATTGAAAGCTTTATGGTGCAGCTGTTTATTGAAAAGTCTGCTTGTAACATATGAGAACATGCCTGTAACATATTAGCTTTTTTTGGTAGACAGAGACCTACTGTGTATTAAGGAGAGCTTTGCAATCAGTTCTGCCCTTTTCATTCAGCCAAAGCTAACAGTCTGATTTCAAAGACATTGTGTTGTGATTAACTACAAAGTCTAGGCATTTTTCTGTATTCTTTACTTATTAAATACACATAAATTGTGATTTAGTCGTACTGTATATTAAGGATCAAATGGAAAAATCAATAGGCACGCTTCTATTAAGATGTACACCAGACATTAAATTAATAATGGTTTCCTAATAAAAAGTGCAGTTAATCCTGATAAATGTTTGTAACTTTTAGACAGCACTATTCAGTTGAAAACAGTTCTATGGCCTTTATCAGTAAGGACTCATTTACAGTTCATGTGTTTATTCCAGCTAACACATGCTCTTTGATTTTAAAATCTCTAGTGCTTTTCAAATTATTGGAGCTAAAATACTTAGAGAAATGTTTATTTTTCACTAGCAGTCTACAATAATTCTACGTCTACAATCAAGTATTTTTGACTTGCAAAAACTAAACCCTTTAAGTATGAACTTGGATGTGAAGGTAGCAGAGTAATGTAATTAATGTTACTTACCAATGAATACTTTTCAGGATTAATGTAATATTTACACTGCTTCTGATGTAAACAGTTTTGGAAGGCTGAATGACATGATTTGGCTGCCATGCCCTCATACAAGTTGTTCATTTCCCTAAGGAGGGTGGACAGTAAAGACAGTCAGAAAAGACAGATCACATGGCTATTTACCATCTTCCTGAATAGTTTTGGGCCTCTCTTTGTTGTCAAAATAATTTAGATCTCCAGCAGCAGTACCATAACCCTTTTTGAAACATAACTCAATGGTGAACTCATTTTTCATACTTAGCACCTACTGCCTTCTGTGGTATATCTAAGTTTCATAACAACCTTTACTGGTGTGTTGTGGTTTTCATATAAGTGAAGACAAAGAATTCTTACAAGTAATGTATTATCTACTTACAGTATGTCCACTCCATAGCAGCCTTAGTGCCATAATACTTTACTATAGTTAAAATGGAAGTCATTAAAACTCCTTCTACTTTTACTTATTGTGATGAATGGTATTTCTCTGAAACATTGGATTCTGCAGTTTAAATATTTTGCATCTTGATATTTAATGTTTAACTTTTTGGGAATTGACGTGCCTGTGCTTGTCTGTCCAGGCTGTATCCTGCCTTGTGTTCATTGCTTGCTGGGATAAGCTCCGGCAAGCCGTTAGAATGAACGGATGAAATTATTTTAAATGGATTCCATCTGCTACCATGCTGTTTTTTTTGTAATTAAATGATTACTCTCTGGAATCAGTAACTTTTAATGGAAAAACTGCTCCAGAAAAGACTCCTCACTGAGGACTTCCATGATCTGTATGGGGCTAAACAAGTGAACCACAGCATTGCTCTGACATTACTGATAATAATAAGAGAGCAGAAACTGAATTATACTGTACCATGCCACTGAACATAATGACAGAAGTGTTTTGAAATTACTCTTTCACTAGCACATTATATGTAAAAGGTTATAATAACAATTTATATAATTTGTTTGAAATGTTAAACATATAAATATTATAAAAATAACATATTTCCTTTTCTTTTGTTTAGTTTGGAGTTGTAATTCCATTCATGGTATTTAAACCAGTCAATCAAATTTTGTGTAAATGCATTATGACAAGAACAACTATAGTACAATCTATTATAGATTGTAATACAATTTATTGTGTGTCAACTCTAACACAAATCAGCTTCAAGAAGTCTAAATACCACATCTGTCTGGTCATAGGAGCAATATGTAATATACAGTCATAGTTTAACCAGATTTTGCTTCTTTTTCATCCGGAAAAACAATTCTCAAGTTATCATGTGGTAAGTTCAAGACTGTCCACAATTCAGAACTTGCATGATTAATTTACCTGTCTTAGTAAAATAAAAATACCGTATATTCAAATAGATTCAAATTCCCCACTGCTGTCCAATCCTGAGTTAGTCAGTGGGGTTTATCACATGTTGTTTGCAATACGTCTGTTTCAGGGTACTGTGGTGATCTCCATTCTTATGCAGGTGGAGTAATGAGCACAGGATTGAGAGACAACTGGTCAGGCAAACAGGTTTATGGCCCTATTTATCTGTGGTGGGTGTGCTAGTCACTGGAGGGAGGTAGCTAAGAGCCTGAGAGGGAAGGAGAAAGGGAAATTTGCTAGAACACACACAAAGGCAAGAGAGTGAAAGGGGAGCTCTCCCTGTTTTATAGGGGAAGAGGGAGGGAAAGGCGAGTCTAAGGGGGAAAGGGCAGAGGTTGCTGGATCAGTCCACTCCAGGGGGTGCAGAAAGGGCTCCCCCTCCACCTTGAACACGCCCCCCACGTTATGCCACACCAGAACAACAGGTGACTGCACATTATTAGACTTAATAATTCATATTTTCTCCTATTTATATTTGGAGTTGCTTTTTTAAAAAACTTGATGGTCTTTATGGTCATCCTGAGATGTCAACTTATGCAAGTTGGCTGTTCTGATTTGTCTCTTTATGTTTTAAGGCCTGATTCACAGCGTACAGTGGCAGGTGTAATGAAAAGGAACGCATTTATATGAAAAGGAAATAAATTATTGCCATTGTAACAACATTTGGGGAATCCCTAATACGACATTGCAAACCTTTGAAATCATCCACTGTACTAATTGAATCTGTACACTGTTTGAATGTCCATTAAGCATCCTTGGGAAAGATATTTGTAGTCAAATGCATTTTATTTATCACCTTGACAGGAAAAATGACATGGTCCTAGGAATTCACACATAACTTGTGAGCAGAACAATGTAAGATTCTGGTGGTCTTACCCAGCGTTACCTTGACAAATGACAAATGCTACGTGGTCAGTTCCAAGCTTAAAAATTACAAAAATACAACATTTTGGCATCTTTTAAGCTGTGTGGAGGAATGAAGTGGAGTGCAGGAATATGAGGATCCACAGATAGGTTTTTTTCTTCTTTTTCTTCCAGTTCCTTGCCATTTCTTGTACCTGCTGACACAGATCCCCATTCTAACATACACAAACTTCTAGCCTATCAAGGCTCTTTTGTGCCATGGTGATACGATGTAATCCCCCTCCACTTGGAAGATTATGAAACTGGTCTAGAAGTCTTTGAGGGATCTCTGCTCATTCAGTAGCAAAGCTCAGTAACCACTCAAAGCTGAGAAACCTGTCAGAGTTGATTACTCAGGGGCGCCTTTCAGAACCACTAATCCTGAAAGGAGCTGAACCACAGCTGTGACCAGGAGAGCACTTTAATTACACCTGACCCAGTGGGGTAAGCTAACTCTGGAAATCCCTGCACCACCAAGTGAATGCTTTAGCAGTGCTGACTTGTACAGTAGGTGATTGGATCAAATTTCAGAGGTAGAAGTGTCTGGGAAGGTGATACACTTTTGTTGCTCGATAATCACAGTGGATAAGTGAGAAGGACGTTTGTGCATGAGTGTATTTGCTTATGAACCTAGACTATTAATTACTTAACAGTTTCTATAGAGAAGTGAGACGTTATTTTCTCAAGGGTTGATAATTGTGTTGGATATGAGGGTAATACTGTATGTGCTAGGAAATAATTGCTTGTTTTTTTTCAAGCTGAAGTATCCTATCAGGACTTCATGTCCTTGTGGCTATGTGGCATGGAGCAAAAGTCAGTTTCTAGATCTCATTTAAAACTGGTCTTCACATAGTTTGCTTTTATGTAAAACAGGTGCTTGCGCTGATGCTTACAAAGCTGTTTAGAAAAGCTACACCCTGCACTTTCTGCTGAGTCAAATTAAATGTTCTGCCTCTAGCTTCTAGGTCATGCAGAGCAACACAAGCTTTACACAGAGAGGAGTAAACTGAAAAAAGATTTGTTTAAACAAATCGGTCCTTACCTTAATTAGGTTTTGAAGCATAGAGAATAAAATAGATATTTTAGAACACTGATATAAATTCGGGTGGCATGGTGGTGCAGTAGTTAGCGCTGCTGCCACATAGAACCGGGGCCCTCTGTTCAATCTTTTACCTTAGGTACTACGGTATCTGCATGGCGTTTACACTGTATGTTCGCCCTTTGTTTGCGTGGGTTTCCTCCGGGTGCTCCTGTTTCTTCTCTCAATCCAAAAACATACAGGTAGATTCATTGGCTTTAGCAAAAAATTGGACCTGGTGTGATTGTGTGTCCTGCAGTGGTCTGTCCCATCCAGGTTGTATCCTACCTTTTGCATGCTACTTCAACTCTGTACTGGATAAAGCCTGTGATTAATCTATGTGTTCTACTACCATACCTTCTACAAATGTAGAAAGTCCTAGAATTCTGCCCCCGTCATTACTGTAAAATACCATACATGGCAAAAAAAGGTAACCCAAGTCCTAATTAAGAAAATTGTATTCTAACTTGGACTAAACCTCTCACTCTAAACAGATGCTCAAATGAATGAGGATTAATTTCCCTCTTCTAAACAAGGCAACTCTAAAAATAGGAGAGACATGTTTGCCCTCCAGATTCCACAATGCAGAAAATGAGAATTTCCAAATGCTGTAAATTAGACAGCAAGCTTTTTAACATAATAAAGCTCTATTACTCCTTCAGTGTTCAGATTACAGTACCTTGGCAAAATCTGGTTTCAAATCAGATTCAAAAGATACTGATGGCGAAGGTCTGTCTTTCCTCCTGTTCTTATGTCTTCCTTTTTCTGATATATGTTCCTGTATTTATGCCATGGTCCATCCCTATGGATACTAGATTAATGACCTTACTAGGAATGGCCCTGTCATTGCTGAATATTTATTCTTTAAATTGACTCCCTTAATGATTTAACAGTGAGGTTAATTAAATTATTAGCACTCCTGTGATTAACTGCCAATGTTGCCCCATTTACTTATCTCAAGGCAGCTGTGTAAATACACCAAATCTTCAGATTTAGAGAAGTTTTCTGTTTGCTACAAATTTATAATTGAACCAGGATCCCTGTGGCTTCATTAAAACAGGGTGGTTACAGCAATTCTGCCTTTATGGATGGGTTGTTGTTTTCCTCAGGTAGGTGAGTTAGCTCAGTAAAACTCATTATGTGAATCACACTTATTCTTATTCAATCTCATTTGGGTTTTGACCAAACTACTGAACTATTATATTTACAGCTGCTTATCATTGAGGCAAGATATATTTTCTTGACATTTTAATGTGAGTAAGATATTCTTACAGGGGAAATGCAGTCCCAATTCCTCAGATAGATTATTAAATCTAAGGAAATAAAATGATTGATGGTATCACAAAATTTTACTAATTCCAAATTAAGCACAAAATCATGAACTTTGTGAAAGTACCGTATGATCTCTCAATTTTGGTGTGAGTGAGAGTTCACACAAATTGTGATGTAAATCAGCCCTTCCTGCTCACTAGTCACTGTAATGACTACTGTAATGCGATATACAAGCAGTGCAGCAGACATTTCACTGCAGAAATGTTCCAATGTGATCTGCCTGCAGAGTTAACAAGTAAGTAGTATTTGTCAGCAAGAAAAATTAAGAAAAATATTTCTACTGGATTACATTGTTTACAATGTAATAGGGCCGCTCCATGTCACCAGAAGTAATTTACACCGTTCTGAATTGCAGAACACGGCACCGTGCATACCTGTAATTTTTTTTTTCAATTGTGGGATGTAAATTAAAGGTTTTACATGTTACTTTTATTGTAGTTTGAAATGCACTCATCAATGCTGACACTTTCTAACACCAAAATATAAAAATAGCATTGCAGTTCCTTTTTCATTCATGTCTAAAAGCTCAAGCAAGTAAGAGAGGACAAACGTTATTTGCAACTGAACCAAGGCTGTAAAGTTATGGTTTCACTTATTTCTTAAAAATAAAATAGCCTAAAACTTATACCTGTTTTGCAAGTTGGAAGAGAAAATTGAACACAATAACACAACTGTCTTAAAGGGTGCCAGCCAGGGAAGAAGGCACAACTGAAAATGGAATACAGAATACAGAGATTTATAAAAGCATCATAGATGCAGGTGTTTAGTAAAATATGTTAAGGTGACATGTTCGGCCTGTCCATGATGCTTTGCGGGTCCTGTGTTAGCAAAATTTGAAATAAATATACTGGTAAGTTAATTGGCTGGAGAAACTGGCCTTGTGTTTGCCTTGTGATGGATGGATGGGCAACCTGTCCACAGATGTGTCTGTTGTTTGCTGAAAATGTGTTCAAAGAAGGAGCACAAACTGAATGAAAGAAATGTTAACTTAACAGATTTAGCAACTCTAAAATGAGTGCTTGTATGTTTGTTGCCCATGACATGGACCAGTAAAACAAACTACAATTCACTCTGGACTCTGGCTCCTTTTCACTGTTCTGCTCACAAGAAAAGAACCAGAGTAGTTATTTTCCTGTTCAGGATTCTTATTTTCAATTAACGTACTGTCACAGTGCCATCTTAACTTTATTGTAGGACACTTATACTTTGAATGTGTTGTTTGTCTTAATATCACTCAAAGCTGGCTGAGACAAACCAGACTCAGGTGCATTTTAATCTCTGACTGGTATGATGTCCTTTGTCAGGGACGTAAGAGCATAAGGAGAAGAGTCTAATTAACCCATCACACAGAACTGATTCTATTAGTTTAGTAATCTGATTATGTTTCCCTCATTTCTGGATAATTCTCAATAAACTGACTTCAACAACAAGGCCTGGCAGTTTGTTTCAGACACAAAACTGTTTTTGTGTAAAAAAGTTGCTCCTCTTGTTAGTCCAAAATAATACTTTTCCATGGCATCCTGTAGTGCCTAAGTATTTTTACTTTAACAGTATTATGACAAAAAGCAATATCCTCTCACTCGAACAGATATATACTTCAAAAGTCATCAAAACGTCTTTTGAAATCAAATCATTCTTGATACCTAGTTCCATTTCCACCTGTCCGTAAAGAACTGCGTGTCAGGTCCCTGGCTAGTGGAGCTGTTACTCTCGGTACAGCTGCACGAGTCCTCAGAGCTCCACCCTTGCCTGCCTCCAGACAGCGGGAGCGGACGGCGGAGCCCAGGGGAGGTCAGTAAAAGCTTCTCTGTTCTAATGAACACACTCGTCCACTCCGCTGGGGAAAGGCTGCCAAAAGCCTGTCAGCCCAATGCATTACATTCTACCTTTTTCCTCTTTCCTCTGTATGTTTCTGACCTTCATACTTTTTTCAAACCAGCAAAAGACTTTTTTTTACAGTGAAATCTATTTATATTGGAAGTGCATTTCCAAAACGTGTGTGAGAGTGGAGGGAGAAGGAAAGTTGTAAGCTTTGTCTGCAACAGATTAGCCTGGCCTCTTGGGTAATACGTGGACAGAGGGATGTTGAATTCCTTCTCATTCTTGTAAGCATTTCTTTGATTATTCTGTCTTTGACTGTTTCTTGTTTTTTTAATCTTTTAATTGAGATTATAATGCATTCTGCAATTTCTCAGAAACAGAAGAGTTTTGACATTGTTGTTTTTTGTTTCAACAGTAACATCACCAATAATTTAATACATTTCCACATTTTTTACAGGATAATGCATTTGTAATATAAAGTTCTTTGTAAACACCTTGAGGTTTTAATTCAAAGGGGTTTTATTTTTCTTTAAGGATGGACTTTATTAATGTGATTCCCATAAATCATTTTCCAGATTAAGATGTGGAGAATAGCTTTGTTGGAATCACTTTGCATTGAAGCTGAATATCATCCCTACTGGCGCTGTCAGTCTGAATACATGGAGATGGTTACAATAACATTTGTAAGTTGTTCATTCTGATTTATAATATTATATATGCTGCTTACTCCTTTATGATACTGGGAATTTAAATGACAGCTAACTATCAAGTGGCATTTTTTATTGATAAAATAGTTTGTATATATTTTTATAAAAAAGTGAAAAATATTTTATTGCTCTGTTTTAAACTATTATAAAATGTTTTATGTGGGTTATGAGCTCCGTGATAACATTAGAAGGAGTTAATATGAATAGCTACTTTTTAATATGAAAAGTTACTTTTACTTTCGACTTGTTGATTTTTAGCTCGCAAGCTTACTGATCTCCCCACTCCAACCTCTACTTACAGAGATGCTTGCTTACGTATACTGTAGTATAACCTTTTCTCATGAACAAATATAGTAAAACAGTTAATTTTCCTTAAATATTTAAAAGTATGATATTATACTATAAAGATATTGCTGAATGTACAGTATAGTTTATCAGTAGTCATTTGTCTTCTACTCATTGTTACATACAGTAGTTTAAATACTGCTAGCTAGCCAAGTATTAAACTTAAATATCCACCTTGACTGACTACTGTAGATAATTAATGCCACCGTACATGACACCCAGAGCACAAATACCAGAAACTAATCTAGACGCGTTGTCCCTACTTTCAAGCCTCTGACAGTCCTGCCACCCCTCTGCAGCCACCAGAGGAATGGGAGCTGTGTGAGAGAGATGGTGGGAGTGAAAGACTTTATTTGTATCAATTTCAGAATCTCTCAGAGCGAGAAAGTTGCAGCTGTTTCCCTGCCTGCCAGTAAATATCTGTTCACAGTCAGTGAGATTGCTGGTGCAACACAAATCGAGTGCGGAAGCCAATTATTTTAAAGTCTCCTGCTGCCTTGGCACTGAGGCTCAGGGCGCATCACTAAGGGTTCTGATAGACCGCCAGGCTAAGACGTATCACAGACAGGCATAGCCATGGTCTCAGCGCCTGAGACCCAGAAAAATACTTTCCTGGAATCCCACTATTGTCTCCCTTTATGCCAGCAGGCACTAAAATCATCCTCTCCTACTGTAGCTTGCAAGGCTCACATCCACTTGTTTTAATGAAGACTCAAATGTCTTGTTCTTGTCTCTCTGGCAATAGAGCTTAATGCCCACTAAATTATTCTGTTCTGCAACTCCTCAGTGCGCTGGCACACTCCCGCTTTCAAGCTTGAACCTGTTCTTCACTCTGCCTCTCTGTGCTCTTGATCTTAGTTCAAATGCTTGCTTGCAGTGACACCTGCATTATGGAATGGACAGAGATGTGGGTTTTTGGCCCTGTTTTGTTCAATGTAACAATGAAGTAGAATAATATGACTCTTTTGAGATAAAACTCCTTTTTTCCTAATTGAATTTTTCTTCTAAAAAAATCAGTTTTCTGTACAGTGCACACCAAATTGGTATATTTAAAAAAAAGAATAGATAGATACTTTATTGATCCCGTGAGGGAACTTGCAGGAATTGCAGAAATTGCAGTCCAATTGCAATAATGGACTGTAGGAGCTGAGGTATAGACCTGTATTTCAGATTGCAGGTAAGGTTAGAGTTATCATTTGTTACAATCTTTCCTAGTTTAGAGTTGGCAGTTGTTAATCCACTCATCTCACTGCTGTGACCATTAAGAGAAGCTTTCCTGCAGCACTGGTCACAGTTACTTCCCTTTTGATGGGTGCCACCACATGCCTACAGTACCATCTGGAGTTCCTCTTTCACTCGTAAGACCACAGGTGTACAATGCTCCAACAAGTTTAATCAAACTTATGTGAGATCCTTTGATGACTGAAGTCTAACATTCAGTGGTACCATCTATCCAAACATGTACCATCATTTGGGCAGTTGGGGAAACTGTTACCAGCTGACATAACTCAGACATGAACCACAAACAGTGTGTACATTCACCTTAAAACAGTACCAAGTGCTATAGTTCATTTATATATGTATATCACCAATATATTCAAACCTTTTGCAAAACAGCTAATCATAGAGGCATAAAGAAGTATACTGTACATGAGCAGAATCAGGGTGTACCCTGCATTGTGCTCGTTTCTTGCCGATTAGGCTCCAGTTTGGCAAATGACATGACATGACTTTCATCATAAGCATACTTTAAGTTTATTATCTTTTAGGATCAAACTCTTGCTAAGAGCATTTGGCCAGTATTTCATACAGTATTTGAATGACAGATGAGCTGGATACTTACCATCTGCCATTATTATTAAAAAACTAAAACAATCCTGTGTACAGGCCTTTAATCTTTCAAACAGTGAGTCTGTTTTCTTAACCAATAGCTCAGTGGTTTCTAATTCGTAACACCTATGTTGTAAATTCACTTTCAGTACAGCACACTTTGACCCAGTCATCAACTCTGAAATGCAAACCTGCCACTTAAAGGTAAATTTACCGTATCAGCCTCTGAGTTTCTGACTTTGTTCAGTGGAGTTATACCTGAAAAAAGCAGTTTGTGAGCTGCATTCAGAAAGGTGGCTTTCAATTTGTCTCACTTATTGATAAATGCCACATTTAGCTTATTCATCCTGGAACAGATATAAGATTTTGACTTTGTCATATGCAAGTAGTTTCTAGTTCCTCCCTTGTGATCCCATTCTCCACTGCATTTAGATTGATGGTGTCAGTATAACTCCCTCTACGTTTTCTTCTTTAGTACTTACCTATCGATTTTTGGCAACTAATCATGTATTTTGGGGGGTTCAGCATACAGTATGCTACATACAGTAAGAAACCATTTCTTATGAAAGTAGAGACGATGGGCTGTTGCCTGATAATAATCTGTGTCTGACGTCCTTATTCCTTACAGTATATGATCTTTCTCTTGATCTTCAATATTATTCCATAAATGTCCAGATTTCACATTGATAAATCAGCATAACACTACTGTGGCTTCAGCTTGGTATACCAAAAATATGAAGCTGGTATCAACACCATAGAGCAAGACAGAGTCCTAGTCATAGCTAATCCTTCCTATCCCTAGAGTAGCTGAAGGACCTGCTGTGCTGCAGAATCAGACCGTGGCAATGAACATAAGAGTAAGAACCAGAGGTTTTAAGCAACAGGATTATAATTTTTTACATAATCCCGAAATTTAGTTGGGTTATGTTCTGGGACTGCAAAAATAGGTCCATATTTTGTCCTTGAAAAAAGTGCTTTGAACATCTACTTTTTAATAATAAAGTAATTCTCTCTTTTTCTTGCACTACTGCACAAAGTCACATATAATCAGGAAACTTCCCTGCAATCACAGTTATCCACATTCTGTCACCTCTGCTTCAATAAGTCATATTCTGTAAACTGTAGGAAAAGTTTACACTGAATAAATACTTTATATACTGTAGTGGTAAAACACACTGAAAAGTAGTTTTATGAAAATGGTCCAGCTGGCTTTAAAATCCATTCATATTTTGTAGGCATTTATTGATTTTGAAATATGATAAGGCAAAATTTACAGTGCATATTAGTTATGAGAGTGAAGATAAAACAGATCTGGGATCCTGATTTGTAGTTACACAGTGTATTTATTTAGTCATTTATATTAAACATTGACTGGCTGCGCACAGAGGCAGGCTACCAACTTTCTTAGAAGATGTCAGGATGACACGAGAATAATTAATAATAGAAATGATTAAACATGATGTGTTATAAAACTGCAGTGCAGCACTGATAAAGACTCTTAAGAAACATTTAATTCAAAAAGCTCAATATTGTATTTTTTCATAATTGTTCTGGTGATGTTATTGTTTGTCATTTAAATGTATTTACTTTATGTACACTGGATCCTACAAATACCTCAGTACTGTATATGCAGTACGTACTGTGTACATGTGATGTAATTAAAGTTAAGGGTCTCATTATTTGTGTTTTTTTGGGTAATTATAGTTCTAACTCACCATAAACCTGGTATTTTCTAGTGGAATCTGAATACCTCGTGATCTGAGCACATTGCTTTGTTCCAATATTATATAGTCCTGATTGAGAATCACTGAGGTCAAAGTTTAGATGGACTATTAAATTTGTCTGCATTGAATGATGTGAGCAAAAAAGAAAAATGCATAAAAAAGACTGGTAGAAGTTTAAAATCAATAATGCTACTACGAGTTTATTGTTTTTATGGGGTGTGTGACTACACAAACGTGTCAGGTATATTGGCATTTGTAAGGGGAGGAATGAAGTGTGACCGAAAATATTACCATGACTCAACAGACCTATCTATTGTTCTTCTGTATGTTTATAAAGTACATGCTGTAATCGTGTCAGGAATAGATAGTTCACTCTTTTTTTTCTAATTTGCTGGCCATACTGGAGCTGAGTAATGAACACTTATAGATGGGAACACGGAGCAAAAGTCAATCAAACCAATATAAAAAACCATAACCATTCTGCTAGCAGGTAACTCTCAAGATTTAAGGTCTACAAATTGAAGTAGACCTGACATGGGTTGTATAACATAGAGTTTCTTAAATTTTGGTAAGTAAGCAAACCACCAGTGTTCAACTATTTAAAAAAAAATCTAGACCGTATTTAAAGATAATGAATATAATCCAGTATAGACAATTTTATGTTGATCTGTATTTTACATCTCTGACAGTAGCTTCTGTAATTCCAGGGTTACTGCTAACTAAATAAGCCGATGAATAAGGTCAATGGCTCCCATTTGAAATTAAAGCCATCATTTTAATTTCATGGTTTTAAAAATTGTTTCAATAAGGAAAAATAGATTTGTATCACCATAAGCTCCTGATTGTCATTAAATGGTAGCTGTGTGAGGTATTACTCTACAGAATGACAAAGACCAGCACTACATTTTCAGAAAGTGCTGAATGGATCTTAACCCGTTTTAGTAATTAAGGAAAACCAGACTTAATCTGACATTTTAAGTAGAGTAAAACAGATTTTAATATCCAAAACAACATTAACTTACTTTCTTTTAAGTGAATGCTTCAGTAGATGTGCTGTGACTCCGAGATCTATCCTGTGTGATGTATGTTTCTATACTGTATATTAAAATGGTACAGTTTGTATTCTAAAAGCTAACAGCTGTAAATTCTGTTATACTGTAGCTAGAGAAAGATTAGTCAGTCATAATGAAGTCATGGATGTGGCTCTGAGAGGTGTTGGCTAAGACATGATCCAATCTGAGAAATCATAGCAAGGGGAAGTAATTTCATTGTAAAAGTGAAAAAAAAAAGTTTACAACAGGTGTGACTGTCTGTTGCAAGGGTTGTTCAACCACTTTGTGCCACAAATCCATTTTCATTCCGCATTCAAACAAACCTGTGGGTGAAAACGTGGCGCACTGCTAAGTTCTGGCGATGCACTCAGTCAAGGTACTGCAGCCATGATACCTTGATGGCTCTGGTCATAGCACACATTGCTCACCTTGCATCACTGCGTGGCACACTTGATGTGATGTGTTCATGTCCCGTCTCGCTGAAGGGCATTGTTATATCCGAGTGAATGGAGTGAGATCGTCCTCTTGTGTGATTACTTCGTATGCTCCCCCGGCTCTCGTAAGACTTCACTAAAAGTAAACAATGGTTAAAAGCATATTGAAGTCAAAGCCATGCAAGGTAAAGGAGTACAGAGGAGACATGGTAATGCATTGTAAAACAGACATGTCCCTGTGGTCAAATAAATGACTAATATAAAAAATTGCATTGCAGTGTAGCATTGTGATGGGCTGTGAGTGAGTGTGTTCAGATAAAAGGACTCCAATAAAGTCAAATAAGTTCTGTTGCAGGTTAGACAACAGTTAAGGTGCAGCAAGATACAGTGTGCTGAATTTTGATCAGAAATTAAAGTACTGCTATTGTGTAAGCATAAAGAAAAGTTTTCACAGAGCATGTTAGAATAATGGTATGATGATTAGGTTTGACATTCCTTTTTAGAATTTAGTGGGCTTGGAACAGACATGCTGTTATTTTGACAGTGAGCATATTGGGTCCTGTGATAAGGAAAATGTAATGTTGTGCTTGGAGGCACTCAGTTTTTTTCCTTCTTTTTGCTTGATTTTCAGTTGTTATTTTGTTGCTATACAGTATATAGTATATATTTTAAAGCTGAGGGTTGCAAACATTCAACCTCTAAAATATTTACATGCAAATGAAAAATTGGGCTATTTAAGTGGTTTTCATCAAGTAATGTAACAGTTAATATGATAAAGCGACTTTTAAGTCTATAACATAATTCTAAAGCTAGCTATGGTTCTGCTTTCTTGTAATTTTCTTATTGAAAATCCCTAGTATACACTTGTAGCAGAGCATATACTGTAACTTGTTTATTGTAGAGGCTGAGGAATTAAAGTAGGATACTAGATTGTGAGTTTCAGGGTGCTGTGTTGTCACAGCTCGGTTGAAACACGGACAGTTTTCCCTGCTATTAATATTTTCTGACCTTGAACACAAGCTGCATATAGACTTACAATTGTACTGTATATGCTCCCTTTATTTGTACTTTCATAAATTTGCTCAAACACTAGAGCATTTGCACCTGAAAGTAAAGCAGATCAACTAAATTTTAGTATATGCCTGTGCCACATACAGAATACAGGTCTTTTCAATTAAGTTTCACTTAATTGAGATAAAGAGGCAACTAAGGTAAACAGATCTAAATTCATCAGCCAGCTGACTCCTCAGCTTGCCAGCTCAGCTCCAGTGAGTTCTCACCAAGGATATTAACTGTACCAAAATACTGTTTTGCAATTGTAATATCAATCACATTGTTAAACACAATGTGACCAACTCATGTAGTAAAAAAGTACACTTTACTGATCACATGGATTATTCAGAGCTGCAGGAAGTTATGAATGAAACAAATCTCTGTTTTTGTAGGTTCTTCTCTTCAAGACAATGTGGGCAAATAATAAAAATGTAAAAATCTTTCTTGGTTTTCTCAGTATACACAAAAAGTATGGAATTTTAATCAAAGGAGGATATCTTCAAGCTTTATAAAACATGTAAGTCCTAAATCACAATATTGTGTTATCATACCACAGAAATTATATGACGACTTTAGAAGGAATGTGCATAAAAGCATCAAAATCAATTCCTAGTCTCAGAGTATTGTCATATACTGACATGTTAAAGAAAATCAATTTTGTCCGGATCAAAGGAGATTGAGGTGAAATCTAGTTTAACTGTATACAGTTCTAAGGGATAGGGTCATCCCAGGCGACTTCTTCAGATTCAGTAGCAAATTGGGAGGCAGAATCCCTGTTTGAAACTAATATAGGAAAACTTTATAGGAAACAGTTCTTTACATAAAGGTTATCTGGCTTAACAGCCAAGTGGTTGAGGTCCACATTCTAGGCTCTAAAAATCATCTTGACAAATTTCTACTCTTAGTGAACTGAGGAATGAAAAAGACCTCCAGTTGTCTACAACATTTCTCATGTTCTTACCATATAAAAGTTCTGATTATATAAAAGTATTGTCACAGATTTAATTGACAGGGCCATATTTTAAGTATTTTGATCTGTAAAACATTGTGATTTTCTACATAAGTAAATCACCTTATGTGGCTGTTACAGGTCAGAACTTCATCTAATGTTTCAAAGGACTGAGAAAATGTTAGTGTTAGTCTTTGTAACTTTAATGCCTTCATGTACTGTATATGAAGTGCTCTTGTCTACTATGAAAAGAAATAAACTGTCTACATTATTGAAAAGAATCAGTCTGCCTTCAGCGAGAACAGAAATGGAAAAAAAATAGGTCATAAAATATAAATTTTCCGAAGTAATCAATCTTTTTGAGGGGACTGATGCTCATTTTAAGAGTTCTTTTTGAGATATACTGTGCCTTGAATTATTAAAACTAGCTTTCAGAGTCAGTAGTCTGATGTTTTCATGCTGAGTGACTTGCTGTCTGTGCTGCTCTGTGTCGCTGTCATTAACCTTCTCTCATCCTACTCCAGAAGCCCCCTCCAGCTGCTCAATTAGGGGCTCCTTGACCCAGTGTCACATTTGACAGAAAATCTCACTCTTCTCCTTCTTAAACACTGAGCATAATTGACAAGGTCAACTCCATTGCTTGTGAAGGACTTCCTAGCTGTCACAACATGCCCTATGTCAGGTCCAACCAGGAAGTAAACTCAGGGAAAGAAGTCAGAACTGGTACTTCTTCCAAGTACCTTGCACCATGTGAGTCCTCTGTGATTGTGAGACAGTATGAAGATAGTGTACAGACATTCGATGAGCACATGATAGGAAAATCGCTAAAGATAGACATGCTTAGATATTTGCAAACTCATATTACTAATAATATAAATATAAAGTACTGTACATAAACTTATTAATAGCAGAAGATGTCAGTTGTTCTTGGTGCCAGTATTCTTTGATGCATTTAGTTGAGAAGGTACAAAGTTAATTCAGTTCTTGCATTTAAAACATATAAGAATAAAAAGATGGTACAACTTAAATACACATGGAATGAGTATTTATGGAATACACATGGAGTGGAGGGACCTAGACAGCACAAAGATAGAAAATAGGGAAAAAATAGGGAGAAGTGCAGCAGTCTACCCATGGAAAACAATCACAAAGTAGATGCATAGCAGAAGCATGGCAAAACTATAGCCAAGCTTTAAAAATACAGAGCACATTTAGCATTGAAAGCGCTTTTGAAAAAAAACAGCTGTACTGATTAATCAGTGCTTTGTGTGAAGAAATAAAAAGCAATGTCTTTGTTTACACACTGGTCTGAAAATCCTGTTTTACCTGCTATTGTCTGTGATGTGAGCACATTGCCAGGCAAAGAGCACAAGCAAAAAGAAGAACACGCTCTGAAAAAAATCATGACATGAAAAAATATGCCAAATTCCTTTTGCATACTTAAAATGCAAATGTTTTATAAAAACACACTGCATTAGCTGCAAGAACAATATGGTGTAAGATTACAATTTTTCAGCAGAAAAGATATCTGTAACATTGTGGTACTTTCCAGCATGTGAGATTGTGCCAGGTAATATGCATGTTGTCTAGTCTGAAACGGCTGATTAACTATCCCTATATGCCAGGAAAGAAGAATATTCACTGTTAGATCATTTTTGTACTTCATGCTTTTATACTCGTGTAGGATGAGTACATAGTAATGCACAAATAAACACAACACTCAGGTCTAATTATCATGATTGACTACTAAACAGAATGGATGAGCTGAATTGTCTCCACATGTGTAAGCCTTAGATATAGCTATCAAACAAAATCAGAAAACGTGAGAACAAAAACACAAATTAAAAAGTCAAGGTAAACCTTCATTTTATTAGATTTCCTCATATAATTCATTTAAGGTCCAAGAGGCACACACTCCATAAATGTATTCAAATATAAATCAATGCCAAACAAATAATATTAAATAAAACAAAATGGGTAATATCAGTGGTATATAACATGGGATAGATCAATAATGTTGCTATAGTCACAGCTGCAAGTTGAGCAAAACTTCCTGGTGTTCATCCTTTGAGCCCACAGAAGCACTTTCAGTCCTACAAGATGATATTGCTCAGCTGCACTGCAATGCCTTCAAATCCTTCCTCCCACATTTTGTTATTCATGATGCCATTTTCATTTCCATACCTGAGTTTCTTTCTCCAGGAGACAACAGTGCAAAAAAGTGAAAAGTTGACAGGAACAACAATTATGGTGTAGCAAAAATATATCTTGTCAGTAAACATTGCCAGTAATTCACATGCCAAGAGCATATAACACAATAACACTTGTGTTATTGGGTTTGATTTGTAGATTTCTAGCCAGCTGCAAAGTTTTTTTTAATTAAAAATTTTAATTTTCACTTGGTTGCCTGAACCTGTTACACAGGAAAAGGCAACATATTTCATGTCTAATAATCAATCATTTATTAATTCCTCAGAACAACCGTGAGCCAAACAGTCAAATTACTATTTCATAAAGTGCTGGCACACAGTACTTGTCTCTTTGTGAAAGAGTTAGGCTTACTTTTGACAAGATTGGAAACCGTTTTAGCTCCGGTGGTGTGATGGTTAATGCTACTGCCTGATACAGAAGCTGTAGAGTGCTGGGTTCCCTTGCAGATTTGGGCAGATTGGGTGAATGCTGGGGGGTTTGTATGGTTTGTATGGCTTGGGCTCCCTTGCTGTGATGGGAGAAAGCAGTCATGTACTCACTCAGTTGTGTCAACCCTTTAAACCCTTTGTTCCTGGAAAGCTTCAGTTTAACCAGACCCTGCCCAGGCGAAGAGGCTTCCATGATTAAAGATAGAAAGAAAGCAATGTGACTGTGGAGTGTAAAACATATTTTAGGCTCTTTATGTACATGTGTTAGAATGTATTTAATGTCAGAAGGTAAGGTTTGCGTTAACCATGCAAAGAGAGTATCTTTACTGTTGAATAATTATCTTGGGGAGGATGTTTCTAGGACTTTTAAAATTAATTTTCTTTTAAAAATAACATTAACTCACAATATTGATAGGCCTACAAGTCACAAATTTCAAGCCTTCTACTTAATGCCAGGTTTCTGTTAGGTAGAGACAAGGAGCCCCAGGCAATCAAGTAATGAATGGCGAAAGGACTGAGTTCTGGTTTATTGTCATGTGCCTCTCTTTTGCAGCCAGAATTCAATCTGCAATCACAGACTTTTCCCTGATGCCCAAAGATGTACAGCAAACACCTGCAGAAAAATAAGCCCAGTGAGCTAAGGGCAATCACACTGTATGAACAGATGAACCCATATAGATCAGCAAGGCTCAAACCCCAAAACTCTGCTTGGAAAATGGGAGTCAGTGATACTCATTTCCAATATGAATTCTTTCTGCACTGGTAATGATAATTATATAATAATTGTTTGCTCTGCTATGTCTTGCTTGAGTTTTAAGATTTCATCACCTACCATCCAGTGGTACATTCAAGTAGATTTAACTCATCATATTTGAAAGATATTGTAGCACTTCCTATAGCACAGTGTCTGTTGTCATCACACAGATACATTGATTTTTGGAAGATCTGGTTTGAGGAAAAAGGGACATTATAGTGCTCACCGTGCTTTGAAATTATGAACCTAAGTTTAACCTAGAGTTTAATAAGAGTGGTTAGTTTTATCATGACTGAACTTTTTTTTCTTTAGATGCTTCTAAAATAATGCTTGTCTGAGCATATCTTTGTTTGCTTTGCTATGTCTTGTCTGAGTTTTAAGAATTTCATCACCTGCCATTAAATGGTACATTCAAGCAGATTTAACCCCATAACACAATAATTTATCAGTTATCTGCTCTTGTCCCTTCAATAGTGTTTCAATCCAGCCAATGATTCCAGTTAATATTCTCAACATCCTGTTGGCTGGAAGCTGCAAAAATGTTATCTTTAATATAACATTAATATAGGTGGGTAGCTGCGTCAGCATGCGTAGGCTGCAAAGGAACAAGTAATAGGTTTATTCCATGCTGAAAAAAAGAAGAAAGAGAACAACGTGGAGCCTTCTTCAGGTGTGAGAGAGAAAGGGCAGTAGGCAAAGGTAAAGTAGCGGGAGAACAAAGGTTGGGAGGGAGGAGGAGTGAGAGGCGGGAGCAGGGGACAGAAAGAGAGGCCAATCAAGAGGTGTGAAGTCAGAATGGGTGCAGAGAGGTGTGAAATGAAACTTCCAATGAATGGAGAAAATTTAAAAGAACAGTAATCTGTCGTTAAGGGAAGGGAGAATGTGTGATCCTAACTGCAGAATAATTTTAGTTTCGGTGGTCTTTCTGATGTATGAGTTCGGAAAACCGTCTTTGAGAACACAGACGGAGAGATTAGTGTGGTCGTGGCTGTCAGAGGTGAAATGAGAAACAAGGGGCTTGGAGAGATCTTTAATCTTCACAGCCTTGACGTGTTCTCTGAAGCGGTCTCCGAGTCTCCTTCCTGTTTCTCCAATGTAGATGGCTGGGCATTTACTGCAAGAGATGCAGTAAATAAGGTTGCTGGAGGTACAAGATGCTGTCTGGGTGATCCGGAATTGTCCTGAGGGGCCTTGAATGAGTGTGGTGGTGGCTGTGTACTTGCAGGTGATACAGCGAGCTCTGTTGCAAGGGAAAGTGCCTGGTGTGGATGGTTGTTGAGGGCGGTCAAGGGAGCTGTGAACAAGGAGGTTACGCAGATTAGGTGGTCGGCGATATGAGATGATAGGGCGATCAGAAAAGAGGGCCCCAATGGAGGGATCAGAAAAGTTCTGGTTAATGGTCCTGGGGATAGGAAGTGTGTTAGGGTGGTAAGGAAGCACCAAGGGAATGCGGTTGTTACGGCGGGAGTTCCTGATCGGGTTGATGGTCCGGGGGGTGTTTTTGGCTCGGGCAAGGGCCCAGTCAATCACACTGCTGGGATATCCTCTGTTGATAAAAAATGAGTACATTTCGAGGGCTTGGTTCTCGAAGTTGATGTCGTCGCTGCATAGTCGTCGTAACCTAAGGAACTGTGAAAAAGGAAGAGAGTTTTTAGTGTGGTTGGGGTGAAATGAGGTGTACAGGAGGTAGCTGTGTGATATATTTGGATAACTATCGGAATTCTGTTTAAACTCCCCAAAACATGCAAATAAATATTTTGGGAAAGGCATTTATGTGAGATATTTTGATGACAGAAACAAATTTCACAAGTGGCACCACTCTGTCCCAATTTACCCACTTTTCCTTCCTCTGTGTCAGATTTATACTTCTTCTGTGTAGAGAAAAGCCGCAGGTGTCTCTTCAAGGTACTGGAACAATTCTCTTGCCAAGTGTACATGACGCAGAAGTTCCTTCTTTCTCTGTTCCATCCCATAGAGTACATGGTTAGGGAGGGAGTGGTCTCAGTCGGGCAGAAATGAGCCTTTTAACCTAAGCTGTTTAAAAACTCATGAAGCTGCTTTACTTCAGAGCGGATTCTTTATTAAAATGTTTTCAAAGGCTTAAGATGACAAAAAGTTTATTCCCCATATTAATAAACCTCAGATCTGTAGTATGAAAATGCCTTCATCTTTTATAAATCAAGAGAGTTCATTTTTCTAGGGTGATTCTCAATCTATTTTAACATTTTGTGTACCTGTGAATGTTTTTATTATTAGAATAAAATGTTAAAAAAAATGTTCTGTGATTTTTTCTTTCTTATACCAAAGTGTAAAATGTTTCTTGATGTGTGTTCTACCTGTAACATTAAATTACTTAAATAAAATAACATTATAGCGTCTTACATCGTCACACTCATGTTAGTACATGTTATAGAAATATATGTTTATTTCAGGATCCAAAAACTGTTCTCGTTAATATTCATTTTCAAGCCTGGGATCATTACTAGACCCTGAAGACTTCTGCCTTGATGAGATACAAAGTGACATGTTTTACATTCTTCTTTAAAGAGCTGTTAATTTCCACTGAGCATAACCTTATTGCTAATTAAAATGCAACTTATAATGTCAGTCGCACAGTGGGGATAGCAGCCTTCAGTGAAAGCTGAAAAAGTCCAAGAAAAAGTGCTAAAAATAAGGATCACGTACTCTCTAAGAACCAGGCTCTTTTTTTGTTCTGGCATATTTGCTCTGGTAAATACCTTGACAGTAAATGACAATATCTGAAAAGTAACAAATATAAAAAAAATGACTGTGGGTCCTTTAATGCTGTCCTTTAGAACTTGGTTATGTGACTCATAATCTTAAATTGATTATCAACCTTCAATGAGATCATGCTGCAAATGGACAAAAATGAAAAAATAAACAATCCTAAATTGATTTAAAAATCAGTTTGTTACAATATTCAGTCAGCAGGCCTATACTCTGACATACTGAAATTTTCTCTAGCCCTGGAGTGTTCTTGTTTTACTGTGTGTGATCAAAGGTCTTATGAATGGATTAAATGAAAACCTCAACTTTCCCTGTTAATATGTTTCACAAACAGAATTTGATTATCAGTAGAAAAAAAAATTCTGCATCCAAAATCAGCCATGATAAAGTGAGTTTGCAATTTATGATCATGAAGAAAATTTGATGTTTTGATTCATTCTGGATTGCAACATGGATATTCTTAAAGTCGAGTTAGAGAATAATTATATTTAGCTACTGTACCTTGAGTCACCCACGGTACAAGATTTGTAAACTGCAAATCTTTTTTACTGAACAAATCTCTTAAGTTCTCAATTTTGGATCTCAGTATCCCAGCATCTTCTGTTCTTTTTTTCTAAAATATTTTTTCACCTTAGAAATATTGCCTGCATTAGGCAATTTCTATCAATGTCCAATGCTGACTGCCTAATTCATGCATTTATAACACCAAGGCTTGATTTCTCACACTCCTTACTCTATGGGCCCCCTAATACTCCTCTTTACAAGTTGCAATATGTCCAAAGCTCTGCAGCTTGACTTCTTACTCAGCCAGCTAAAACTGTCTGTTGTTGCTCAATTACAAGAATGTGGCTTGGTTGTGATTTAAATCTTATCTGATAACATTGCCAAAACAGGAATTGTTCCATCTCACCAAAGTTGGTCATATCTGATGGCTCACAGGGCTCTGTTATTGATTTTGTTTCTCTTAGTATCTGTTTGCTCCGGTGTCTATGCTGAAGATGCTCAAATTTATGTCTGAGAATATTGATGCTAATCAAGTGCTTCTTGTCACACTGCTTAGATTTTAATGAAGCAGATATACTAAAACTTTATACTTGAACTGTGACGATACCTTGCTTTTTTCCAGTTCCTGATTTGTGCACCTTATCAATTTTACAAAAGTGCCACCTTTAGTTTGACAGATGATGAGCCTGGAATCAGAGCAACTATTAAGGCTAGGGACTTTAATGTTGTCTTTGATCTGAGTGTATTTGAAGGTCATATTCTTAATGTCTCACTGAGACGTCAATTAAAATATTGATTTAAAATATTTTTTGCACATCACATCAGTACAAATCAGTAAACTGCTAACTCCCTAAATACAGTACCTGTATATCATCTTTGGACTGGCATTTTCTCAGCTTGCCATGGGACTGTGGTATGATCTTCCAGCCCATGTTGGATCTCGCAACTTATAAAAAGAAAATGAGCACACACCTAAAAGTTAGAGTTGCTCTAGTAATAAATTATTATGGAGTAGAGAACGTGCATCTACAAAAATCAACAGGATGCACGTTCTCTACTACATAATAATTTATTTACTGTATAAACACTTGCACAGATGTTGCAACTCAGTCAGTGTTGTTACATACTGTATGGTCTTAAAACTTCCTGATGTAATGTTAGATCCAGTAGTTGTTTGAGATTTTTCCTTACATCTTTCCACTCATGTCTGACTCAGATAATTTTAAACAGAAGTCATAATTAGAATTACTACCATTGCATTTGTATTTTTTCAAAGATCCCTATCTCTCATAATTTGCAATAATCAGAACACATCTGAGAAAATCATGAGTGTCTTCTATCACATACAGTACCACGTAAGTGACTAACACACAGTACAGCATCTGGTGTTCTTCTAATATAATATTCTTTTTTACATAAGAACTTTTAGAATGATTGACATTCAGAAGCAGAGTGTTGCTTAATTTTTTAGAACTTTCTTTATTATCAATGTTTAATGTGTTTTACTAGAAGCCACATTCAGGGGAAAATATTTAAGATAACAGAATCAAGCCTTTTGCTATTATGGAATCACAGTAGGGTTCACACAATATGTTTCTGTTACTACAGTGATTCTGACTGAGAGGCCATGATACACTCCCTATTATTGGATACATTTCAATGTTTGTATTTTATATATCTAACAATGCCTAAGTATGGTTATTCTTAATAAACCTCCCACTGCTTCTAAGTTCACAAATGAATAAATCAAAAATAGTTTTGGTGGGCAATGCAAGATGCCAGAAAAGTTGTAAACACCATAATTAATAAAGACTGTAATATTTTCTCAAAGATAATATACATTTATGGATTTTTCTACAGAAAAGACATTTTTTAGAATCAGATAATACATAGTGGTATTTATTATAATGATGTTAGAATAATCAGAATAGCTAAATAATGTAATTTTTAGTGTTAAGTCATGACAAAGCTTTTTGTTCAGTTTTATGCTGTACATTGTGACTCATATTTTCAAAATAAGCAAGCCCTGATTCTGTGTGTGTTAAACTTCAGGCACCCTCGGGCTAATCTTAAGTCACAGTTGTAAAGTTCAAACATGTCACTGTGTCTCAGAAACTGCCTGCAACGATGATATTCCTTCGCAGAAGGAAGGAGAGACTTGTTTTTATTTGCTGGGATTTGTACTGAAGCAAGCTCTGCCTTTTCTTTTTATTCCCATCATGATTCATCCCATTCCTTCTCTTCAGATGTGCTATAAAATAAAAAAGAACAGTAAAGAATAAGTCAATACAGGGAATGGCATTTACACGCAAGTTTGAATTTGTTAACCTCATATGACATTGTCTATTTCCCTAGTATGGTCACTACGGTTTTTGTATTTACTTGTTTCAGGTTTAGATACGTTCACCATCTTTCTCTAGAATCTGAAAACGTTCTAACAGTTATTTTGAAAATGTTCACCAAGCCATCACACTACTCACAAGGTACTGTAAACCAGGGCTCACCTGAGCAGAAATGTATTTGCAATGCACAGGAAGCTTTTAGAACAGTTACCATAACCATAGTATTATCACACACAAATGTAAGAATGCATATTGAAAATGTAGTTATAAGAAAAGCAACTTATTGCAACAACAGCCAACTAAAATTAAACAAAAGAGTATACATTTTGTATTAAAGACAAGAAAAATAAAAATAAAACAATAATTAAGCTGAAACTGAACAAAGTGCAGTTATTTATGCCCTTTACTTTTTATGTTTTAAGTACCCCGATGGCAAATACTGAAGAATGTTCTCTTGTCATAACAGCTATCTTTCACCAAGACACTGTGTTCTGGCAAAGGTCACATTGTGACTTATTCAAGACCACTTCTAACAAGAGATGTATCTAGCTCAAAATACATATAATAAAGGACTTTTTTATTTATTATTTATTTACCTGCAGTGCTAAAATCTATTGATACAATAATTTCATTTCCATTCAACAAGTACTCACGATTTACATTTTTAATAGTTCATGCTGTTTGGATGTGAATTTTTTGTGTTAGAAGCAAAAAAAAAAAAAAAAAGGGTGGTGCAGTGGCTCTGTGGCTAAGGATCTGCGTCTGTGACTGGAAGGTTGCTGGTTCAAATCCCGCGGCCGGCAGAGGAATCCTACTCCGTTGGGCCCCTGAGCAAGGCCCTTAACCCCAACTGCTCCAGGGGCGCTGTACAATGGCAGACCCTGTGCTCTGACCCCAAGCTTCTCTCCCTGTCTGTGTCTCCTTGGAGAAAATCTGGGTTATGTGAAAAGACGAATTCCTAATGCAAGAAATTGTATAGGGCTAATAAAGAAACATTACACATTACATTACATTAAAGGCAAAGCTAATTTTACTCTCCCAGTTTTAGTTCCAGTTTCCAGTTACACACTTTTTATTTCTACAATCATAGCTGTTTGAATTAAGCACATTCACTAAAAGTAGGTTCAGTTTAATCAATTTAGTTTTTTTCTGTATCACAGCACATTACTGGAGCATATTTTAACAAATTATATTTCCAGTACAGTATCTTTTCTCTTGGTAATACATTGCTGTCGCTTTTAGAAAGTATAATTCTGCTGTAGGGTTTCCTTACTGAAATGTGCTTCATTTATGTAGTAGGAATGATTTAACATGAACCCTCTCTGATGAAAGAAGTTTTGCATTACCCTAATATGAATTTCTGAAATTACAGAAATGTAGATATACTGTAAAATAATCAATAAGGAAATGCACATTTTCCCTTACATCTTGCATATTCTGTGTAAAAAAATCACATAAAATGTAATATGGACTAGTGATTCTGCAAATTAACTGTCACTTCTTTCATCAGATATACTCATAGTTTTCGAGAGCCAGGAGCAAATTAGATTCTGAAATAAATTTACTTACCTCTTGTTATTTCATGGATCAATTTTTATTGTATTTAAGTTTCTTTCTTATTTGTGTTTCTACTAAATACACTCTTGGTATAATTGAAAAGTTATTAACACAGGCAGTAAAACTCTTCTCCATTGTCTGATCCCATGAATTTTGCTGTATGTAGTTAAATGGGACTACAGATTCTTTATTTGTAAAATATCCTTTAAATGTACAGCAGTTAAAATATTTGAAAATATGCTGAGAACTGTTACCAACCTTGTTACTGTATGAAATTGTAATGAACCTTGAATAAAACTATAATCATGCAACAGTAAATGAACTGGCTATTGCCCTTATACCCTACAATTGGATTTTGGACCATTCGGTTTCATGAAAGGAGACACTTGGAGTAAAATATGAAGTGAGAGATGAGTTTGAATGATTTCTGCGGGAGTAATGCAACCAGAACCAAATGCTGTGCAGGAAACGCATTGAGATGCTCAGGAAACAAGGAAAGACATCTATCAGAATGCTTATCTGGACAGTTAAAGATTGTTTGAAGTTCTGTTAATACTGTCTGGAGTAGGCTGTGTGCTGGAGGATAAGATCTTCTAAAGCAGAGACTCGTGTGCTCTGTTTAAGCACTGAAAACCTGAGTTACAGCGCCGTTAATAAGAGACAGCTGGGAGCCCATACTTTGCCATGGCAACAGTTTTGTAACTAGACAGCTACAGTGTAGAGAATGGTAACACACTGAGAAGAGCTGAGTGACAGGAATGTAGTTTTCTTTCCTCTTATATTAAAACTAATTTCTCCAGAACTAGTCTTTAAATAGCAAGAACATGACGTATTAATCCTTTTATTGACAAAATCCTGTAGTATGCATCATATTTCTTTACACGTGGAACTTCCTTTGTAAGATAAAA
Source organism: Lepisosteus oculatus (assembly GCF_040954835.1). NCBI lineage: Eukaryota > Metazoa > Chordata > Actinopteri > Semionotiformes > Lepisosteidae > Lepisosteus > Lepisosteus oculatus. The sequence goes on from NC_090716.1 coordinate 14,941,457, forward strand.
TGTCAGTGCACGTTTAACAATCTTGTGATTCCAGTGGTTATAGTTAGACGGAGTTTTAGAAATATACTATAATTCTACATTATGATATACTGTAATTGTCAGTCAGCTCTTGTGTTACATTCATCATGATTTAGATGTTGTATGTTAGATTATCTATAATTTAGTTGACACATATTGAAAAATGTAACCATTTGTTTCTCATAAAGTGATTCAGAACAATTATACAATATGTCTAGTTTTGAACAGTACACTGAACATGTGCATTATACATCAATTTGGAGTTGAATAAGAAGATTGACTATAGAGCAGAAGTCTCCAGTCATGTGGCTCCTGGAATCTACTTAATCTGAGCTTTCAATTACATTGAGTATCCTAACGCTGCAGTTATTAACCAAGATCACATTACTGATATCTGCTGAATTAAAGACATCTTTTTTAACTTGAATAATCGGGGCTTGCTCAAAGATAATGAAGATAATGGCTGATATACTGTAAAGAGATACAAAGAACCAGCAGAGTTCATAGCTTTTTACTGAATTCCCGACCGTACTTGTACCCATGTCTTTAAGGAACATTTACAGAAATCACGCTGCTGTTCTGTATTGTGTTACAGACTACATTCTCAATGTAAATCCTGTGGCATGCCGCTGGGGCATGTCCAGGGTGGAGATGGAGGCCTGGAGGAAGGGCAACGCCTTGCTTTTGTAGTCTCAGCTGTCCCGGCTTCTAGATGATGAGTAAGAATTCCATTGTACAGTACCGGTTACATATGGCAATAAAGTTCAAAGTTCAAAGTTCAAAGTTCACAGCTGGGCAGGTTCTATAAGGGCACATTGAACATCCCCCGCAGGGAGAGTATCTTTTCACTGGTAGTCCCGGAGGGGATTATATCTGCGCAAGGCCGTCGTTATTTTTCTTTTTCTTTAGCCCGTCCCGTATCTTCACCGGGGCAGGCTGACCTTTTCCACACATTGAGTTCTTGTTTTGTTTTGGCCTTGTACTCCCTGCTCTTCCAGATCGGACCAGACCAGACCTAAATAGGGTCAGTCTGGTCTGGTCCCCACTGTGCTAAGTGGTTCTTTTCCCCTGGCTGGACCCAGTTGAGTAGGAAAAGCCCAACCTGGATGTCGCGATGCACAGCAGCACATTTTCTTGTTTTTTCTGCCCTTTTGTGTTATCTTTGGTCCATGCTAACGTCACACCGGTGCTTCCGTCCCTCAGTTAGGGACGTAGACGTTTTACTGGCGCTGGCCGCGGCTCCTCCCACTCTCACAGTGTAAGTCTTTAAAGCTGAATTCATTTTCAATTGCCTCTTGCTCCTACACCGTGGAGATTAGCTGTTTAAAATGATGTTAGCTTATACTGAACGTTTTGATGTAGTTTTGAAACCTACCCTGTGCCCGGATAATATCTGAGTAATCCATTCATGCATTTGTGGGATATACAAGTCCTCACATTGCACTCGTAATTTCACCCCAGTGCTAAATGCCTTGATCAGATTGCTACGACTTTATTTGCTCAGTTGCAAAATTCTTGTGGTCTTCATCACACGATTTTCTTTGTCAGGAAACAAAATAGAGTTAAAAAAAATAAATGCAGATTTTAGCAGAAATTCTACAACAATAGTTATTTTTGTGATGTATTATGGATGCAATGTATTACGGCTAAATTATTTTTATTTTTATTTTTAGTCTTGAATTTGGGATTCCTTATGGTCAAAGTTATTGTAGATGTTGTTTCAATAAGATGTAGTAAACTTGAAGAGCATGTAACCCAGAAAATCTTCAAATCTTTTTCTCCTCATATTAAGTGATAATTCATTGAGAACCTGAGCTCAGTGACTTAATGCAGTCTGACTTGAATAATTTTCTTTTTAGAAGATCATCTTCTCCACACAGTTAACCTGCCAACAAGGTTTTGTGATTTTCAGAAGCTAATTAATCAAGCTAATTAATAACAATGAAGTGTTCCTAAAGAAAATAACAGTAGATATTGAAGACTGACCTCAATAAATATGTTAAATAATTGGTTGTCATGTCTAACTGTGACTTTGTAGAAAGGATATATACTGTAATATATACAGTAGTTTATATACTATAATATATGCTGCACATTATCCTCTTTCATACAGAATAGTGGATGGGTGGCTATCTTTAGAATGACAGCTTCATCAGGAAAAGTGAAGAAACTTTAAGAGCAAAATGCTACTCATCCAATTATGCTTTAAAGAGTATGAACTGTTTATTTTTAGAGCAGGTGTTCTGTGTTTTAGTTACTGTAAGTATCACCGTAATGAAGTGTGTATAGCAGCATGCTTCTTATGGTTTGTTTCATGGCTTTTTATTGTTATTCTTTCTACTGATCACAAACATATTATGATTTGTACTAAAACCTATTTGAAATGAATGAAATGTATCACTTTAATCCTTTTTGAAATAGAAAATTGATTCCTGTGACATTTAGTTTAACTATGGTCTAACTGTCTTAATTGATTTACATACAACCTATACATTGCTAAAAGGCTGAGGAATTGGGTCTGCATGCTGGAAGTACTGTAAGCAAAACTAGCAATTTTGTGATAAGAACAGCTGTTTAAATGGATACACATCTTCTTCCGCGGTTAAATCTCCCAAAGGTATCTGTGAATTAGAAAGACGCATATCCTTTGATTGTAAGCTTTGGTTGTGAGATGTCTTGGATAGCAAATAAGGCATGAGATTACAGCGGATCAAAGGGGAGATTAAACAGGATGCAAAACATGTTGACAAGACAAATTACTGCCTCCTTAAAATAGCTGAATAGGTATTAATGTCAGTCAGGGTCTTAGCAAGAGCCAAATAAGACACTGCCAGTGGCATGTCTGCTGTTTTATTTACTTTTAAAAAATACAGAACCATAGAAATGCTGACAACACAAGCTATGTACTGTATATAAAATTGCGAGGCACAGTACAGTATATGAAAGTAATTTGTGAAAATGTAATGAATGTGGTTATAACCTAACATGAATCACAGCTAGAATTTGTATTTTCCATTCATAAAAACCTCTTTGGTTAATATACACTTACATAACACTGAAATTCTTAAGTCTAAAAACGGTATAAGATATAAAAACGGTTAGCTCCTTTCTCCTGTGGATCTGAAAATCCAGTAATATTGTCAAAATGAGACTTATTATTATTACTTCAGTATTTCAGCCAAATACTAATCAATACAACGAAGACACAAAAGTATTGGAGTCTATTTGGCATAACTCACATGGCTGGGGAAACGATAGCCTGTCTGTGTGGCTGCCTGGCTGCCAGGACCCCCCTCTCTTCATGAAGACCGAACCAGGGTGCGAGTACAAAGTGCTTAGCAACGAGATATTTACGTGTAGGAGGACGTGAGTGAGTTCAGAAATTTGGCCTTCTTCCCAACTTCTGTTTAAAAATACCATTTATCCGATGGTTTTATCATTTTAATAGGACCAGCGTGAAATTAAATTAGTACAGCAAGAGAATAGGAACGTGACGGTGAAGCATGATTAGCTTGAGACCGTTCACGAGGTGGCTGTTGGCAAGAGATGTCAGGAGGATCACCAAAATATGCTTTACCACACTGAGAAGAGGTTAGATTGGGAGGGAGTTTGTGTTACATAAATATGACACCAAACACTTACTTGGAAGGAATCTCTAACTGTCTAATTTCCTTTTGATTTCAATTCAAGAATGATTAAGTCAGTCATGACTGTGAGCTATATTTGCCATGTGATGGCTTGCAGTTGGCCTCCAGGCCTGGCTGAGCCTAACTTGATTAGGGTATGCTAGGTTTACCACACACAGGGCTCCTGGGGAACAGTGACTGTCCATGAGCTGGCAATGCTGTCCACTAGAGCTCTGCTAATCTTTCAACTCATGTTGATTAGTTCATATGTCACTGTTAAATTTGCACCATGACCCCGACAAGTGCACCGTTCTAACCCATTTCCCTGTGCGACTGCAAAACCCATAAATGAGTTGATAACTAAACAGCAACTTACACATTATTATGAGAAGAATTAATGATTCCAAATGAACATTAAATTAATGTTACATCTATAATAGCTTTTTACAGTAACGTGATAGTTTTGTGTGGTGTTGATCTCAGTACATGACAATTCCATAGTATTGGTTTGTGATGCATTTCTTTGCTTGCCTGTGTTATGGAAAGATAATTAAGCTAATAAACATTAGAAGTAAAAAAGATAGGGAGTTAGACACACAGAGTACACAATGGTTTTATATGTGCTTTTACTCGGTTGTATTTGTTGTGAAAGTGAAGGGGGCAGATAGTACTAACTGGAAATAGTTTGGTTAATTCAGCAGATAAGCATGTTTATTTAACCAACTGTGGTCTGCTCTATATTACACAGTCTAGCTGTGAAAACATGAAATATATAATTGTTTATTTATTATAACAGTGAGCAAAAAAGAGAGGCTTGCGAGTAATTATGAGTGCAGATGTCCTTACACCCAAGTGAGCAGCCAGCTTTGATGCAGTGCTATTTGCCCTGCTAATCTGAGGATTATGAGCTGCTGAAGTTTAAGCAACCAAGAGAACATGGGAAGCATTGCGGTTGTCCGGGAGACGCTGGATAGTTAATGATAGACATCTCCCATCTTGAGGAAACTGCCTAGCAGCAAATTAAATAATAATTAGTTTTATAAACCTGTTTGCAGTTCTTTTGTCTTCCAGAAATAGCAGCTCTATCCTGTAATGATGTTTTCCTTTTCATCCCCTTGCTTATATCAAAGTGACTGCCTGTACTAATTGAGAATAAGAACTCAATAGGCACAATTTTAAAAAATCCTCACCAGTATAAAGTTAGGCCAGAGGTGTTCTTTTTGCCTATTAAAGGATACATTTATTTTATTTGTTGTGTGTGGTGGCGAAAGTCACTAACTTATACTGAATTTTACACTGGACAGAAGATACTAAATTACAAAATGACTCTTCTGTATACTAAATAACAACAGATATGAATGTAAATTAATTAACATCAGAGTTAATTGAATATATATTTTCTATCCTATGATAAATGTTTTGGAATATCAATTTCCCAACCAAATATAATCAATTTTATTGTTTGCTGCTGTTTTTATTTTTGGAACACATGCTAACTGATGCAGTATACTTGAGGTGAAAAGAGAGAAATATGTAATAAAAATTGTTAGTAACTTGAAATTTGATTATCCTATAAAAAGTGAGGAGGCTTCCAATCAGAACCCAGGGTAGAATAAACTGGCCTGGGTTTGATACAGGGTTTGATGAAGTGTCTTTACACTATATTCTTCAGCAATCTCAAGGCATTCTTTACTACTGTTGCAGCCATATACTGTACAGTACTTCATTATACCCCATAGATGAGCACTGGAGATTTACATCTCACAAGCCTTTGTGTTATAGTGTATGGTTTATTATTAACATTTAATAAATAATGTATTTACTTGATTTACCAATTAAAATGCGCCAAGTCTGGGGTCCTGATGAAGTCAAGTGAGAGTTCCTAGTTCACACTCAAGTGATCTCTATAGTCCAGCTTGTCCCAAGAAGTTATGAATATGTACTGTGCTGGGCTGTAATAACACTCAACATGAGGGTGTGTCAGCACACAGCCTGTCCAGGCTGGTGTAAAGTATTATTGTAAAAATGTCTGGTCTCATGCAAACATGCTGAGCATCAAGGTATCTAGGTATCTAGGATACATTTTCTAGTTATAGATATAGACATGGTCCCCATGTCATATTACATCCTCATAGTGTGTGTTTGTAAGTCTGACCGTTCCTATTCCGCTCTTGATCCAAACTCTGAATATTTCAAGTGATGTTTTGCAAAGATATTAATATATAAAGATATAATATAATTAACCGTGATATGAATATTGGCTTACAAGTATTCTGTTTATTGAAATAATTATTTCCCATCTAAACCAATAACTCTCAGGTGAAGAGTTAATTGAATTGGGACCTTAGTTAATTGCTCCTAATATGAAATGTCCACACTATTATATGGCAGTGTTTGGAAAGCATGTTTAATATACTCTGAATATAATTGGGCCCAATCTACAAAACTGAAACTAACAGCAATTCAATTTAATTCAATTTATTTTTTATATAGCGCTTTTCACAACAAGGTTGCCTCAAGGCGCTTAACAATGCAACTGACCATACATTTTGGAAATACAGACCAGAAGACAATGGAGGAGAGGAACCAAAAACTCCTTAGTAAGCAGAAAAAAAACCTCTAGGGGTCCAAGGTCAACTGGCATACTAACATCATATCATTAAAAAAAGGAAATAAATGGATGGGGGTATTAATCCATCCATCAATTGTGTCTTCCGTATGTCAGTACTCCATGCAGATCTCTGTAGACCAGCAAAATCCTCCTAAACGATAGCTATATCCCCGATGTCTCTCTTGGATCCATGGCAGTGATGCAGATGATGCCCAGCCCAGACACAGAACTGCAAGTTCTTCAAAGAAATCAAATATGGATCTTAATATAAATACAGATAAATCTCAAATATTTAGCTTTTTTTATGAAATAACATTTTTAAAAGTATTCTAGAACATAATTAGAAGGACAAAATAAATACAGTATGTAACTGTTTGAATAATAATTGTTGAAATTAGATCAAATAACTGGAAAACAAAATAAAACTCTTGTCAATCTTATACATAAAAATCAATATTAAACCTAAATGTCTTTTTCTTGGATAGTATTTTGGATTGCATAAAAAACATATAAACACTTTCTTATAGAATATTTTTGATATAGGTCTTTGTGTTATCTGGGAACAGGAGGTATTTATTTTTGAACTACTTAAGTACCTCCTATCATTACATTCACATGACATTGCCAGGCCAAACTCATAAATAAGGGTGAATAAGCAGTGTGTTCCCTTTAAGATAAGTTCCATGCTCCTGTTAAGTAGTGAGCCACATTTGAACAGATTCTCATAAATCAACAGATTTATCTGTGCAAATTGCATGTGATAGGAGACAAAAAGGGAAAAACTGTCTAGCAGTTTAAGTATTTTTGTTTTCCCCTCTCGTGTCAGCAGCATGTTTAAGAGTTTGGGGTTTCGAACTTGCGCCCTAGTTTTGAATTATATTTCCCGTATCTCAGTTGCTCAGGGTATTACCAAAGATGGTTCACAGCTGAATTTGAACATTTGCATATGTTCATGGCTTAAGAGTACAAAGTTTTTTTTTAATTCCTGCGGTTTGTTAATTTGACAAGTTCTGTGCGATCCGTTTAGCCTGTCGCATCAGAAAAATCTCGTAGCTTTCCAAAAACCTGCTGTATTCAATCGAGTTTTCAAGACAGACGCTCAGAATATACTATTCATAAGTAATTCAAAACTGCAACATAAAACAAATTGTTGAGGAAAAATGACACTGGACACAGACAACACTGAGATGTAATGGGCAGTTAAAATGTCTCACAGGTGATGTTTTTTGCTGCTGAATAATTTCATGTTGTTTGTGGTCTAGATTAAACAAGTATAGAGGTTTCTCATGTAATGAAATAAATGTATTAATACGAGAATATGTGGCATTATGAGAGAGAGCTGAGTGATGTTTAGCTTGCTTGTAAAGTGAAAATGTTGCTTAGGGAGCTTGGGTGTGTTCAGTAGCTCATTAGAGTGCAGGACCACTGAGAACTGAAAAGGGCAATAGAGAAGTCATGACTAGAAGACCTGGATAATGGTCAGATATGATGAGGTTTTTGATCAGGTGTAATAAGGAGTGTCAGCTACCTGTTGTCACAGTCGTCATCCCTCCTATAGAGGGAGCTCCTACCTTTTTGTATTATGTTTAGTTTAAGTACCTGTGTCTTGTCTCCCTTTTTGTTATTTAAACCCAGCGTCACCGCAGTTCCGGGCTCAGCTTTGGAAGACGGACGTCTGAAGGCCTGCCTACCACTGGGCTCCGGAGTAGCCCGAGGGCATAGGCCTTTTCCCCTTCAAATGGGTCATTTAGAGGAAATAAAGTAAAAAAACACAATGTATAGAGCTGTGCTTTTGAGGTAATGACCTCTTTCTTTGCTTTCTATGTTACTGAGATATTGAGGACATTTTTGTCCAGCGATATGTGTGGATCTTTTATAATTATTAGAAAAAAAAAACTATTAGGCATTAACCAATCAATATTCACAAATGTTCTTATAATTTAGTTACAACTGCCATCCTATTCATATGTCCAAATAACCTAAAATATAGCAATAACACATAAGTAGTGTGTGTGTGTGTGTGTGAGTGATAATATTTCAAAAGTTTAATTTTGGCTACTTTACTCGTAGAAAAGATCTGTCCCTTAGTGTAAAGTATAGTATAGAAGCCTCTTGCCTTATTTATGATAACAGGGATCCAAGATTTCCATGACACAGGCACAAGACAACTGCTGGAATATATATATATAATTACCCTCCTACTGCAGCACCTTTGACACAGCACTGTATTGACCTTCTAAGAACTGCAATGGTGTGAAAACCAGTGCTGTGGTAAGGAGATAATGATTTTCTGACCACCAAGTGTAAGGCAAATCATCAGCTCTTCCAGAATAGATATGGTAATCCATTATATCTCCCTCCGTGTGGAATAATACTCCATTCATATGAGCAGTAGGATAATTTTCATTCTCTCTGCAATTTCTAGTTGTCATGCACAATTGAAAAATATCACTTTCATTGAGAGCATCGAGAGTGAGAGCGGTCATATCTCTGGTGTAAACCTCTACTTTATGTTAACACATGTGTGCTTTAATAAATACTGGATAAAGAAAACAAATTGTAAATTGTCTTTGGGGGGAAATGGCAATTTAACGCCTATAATTATATCAACTCCACTGAATCTTCACATTTCTCTAATAGTCTGTCCCTAAATATCTACTTTCCAAAATTGCATCTAAATGCAGATTGGTGGAAAAATAACAAAAATAGAAAAAAGGCTGCCAACTTTTGCAGTGAGGTGTGAGTCTTATGGCATGAGATGTCAGATGGAGTGTTAGACAGCTAGTTAGATGAAGACAGATACATGATGAAATGGTAAAATTTGCAAGCAAGGGAGAAATAGAATACTGCTACTGTAGATGTACTGTAGATGATGGAATTGTAGATTTTTTCTAAAGCCATCTCCAATATAATTTTTGGAAAGAAAAATGATCAATCTAAAAATAATATCTTATGCACCATCCATTGTTTGCTAATTGCTAAAATATCTCAATAATTGCAAACAGCAGTATGTCTCCTGGTCCCACCTTGCTCTCTCTGAGGCAGAAGCCTACTTCAGAAGTATTGTGTGGGAGGAATTTTTTGTATGTTGGTTAACTCCTTTAGTTCCACATATGGTGTTTACTTTGCCATTGTGAAAAATACTGGACAACACTGTAATATGACTCGCAAATGAAATTTTACCCACTTTAAACCATGTAATCTTCCCTTCTGTTAATTAAACTGGTTGTGATTTCCTCATTAATCTGATGTGATTATATAATCACCACCTTAGCGAGAGTAATTAGTCTACTGTGCAAAAACTGGCTGCGGTGGTAGATGGATCATGCCTGAGTTGGTATTAATCTGATAACACCCGTCTAACTCACTTTTAAATAAGTTATTTAAAATAAAGAAGTAAAACAATATGATTAAACATAGAAATATACATACTGTATGGCTCTGATGCCGTGAGTATACAAATAATGTGAAATATACACCATCAAAACAAGAATGGAATGGCGAGTACAGTATATACTCTGAATATTAAAATGAAAAGAGTTTAAGGAGGATATTTATAAAACCTGCTATCTGTTACACAGTGGTGTTAAAGTCTCTATGTGAGTTTTTTTTTTAAACAAATCATTAACTGTTATTGTAGTTGCACTGTGTACATCACTACACACCTAAAGTCCAAAACAGTCATTTTTCTGCCTAAAACTTTAGAACATTGAATATCTATCCAGTAAAACATCCTGGTCTGCTTTTATTTAAATACTTTAAGTTTAAAATTTCATGCATTAAAAAGTGTAAAGCACAAGAACAGTGACAGGGGATAGGTGAAAATGTAATTTAGGGGGTTCTGTCCTTCAGATGAGATATTAAACCAAGGTCCTGACTACATTTGTATTAAATGTCTAATGGCACTCTTTGAAAGAGGAAGGATTTAAACCGTGGCTTCATGATTGAAATACACATTGGATATGCACAACTTAGTCATCCATTTTCTAACCACTTCAGGATCGCAGGGGAGCTGCAGCCTATCCCAGGAAGCAGTGGGGGCAAGGCAGGATACATTCTGGACAGGACGCCCGTCCACCACAGAGCACAAACAGGCACAGCCGAACACACTCCAGGGTCTGTTTGCCCAGAAGCCCATTATCCTACCAGTACGTCTTTGGACTGTGGGAGGAAACCCACATTAACATGGGGAGAGTATACAAACTCCATGCAGCTGGCACCCCAGGAGTTCCCTGGGCCCCAAGACTCCAGCACTGAGGCAGCAGTGCTAACCACTGTGGCAGCATGCCCACATTCACCTCTTCACTCATTTTTTAATCTGTGGCGCAGTGGGGCTGCTAGTGCATTATGGCTATTTTGCATCTGCCGGGTGATGCCTCAATCCAGTGGTGGATCAACTGGGTCCCCTTTCATATGTGAACTATCTGGGATGAGACAGGATCACGCTGGAGCTCTGCATGGAGTTTACAGGTAATAGTTCTCCCCCAGTGTCCTCCATTGTCCAAAGGCTCATTGTTGGAGCTCACTAAATTAAACCTGCAGATGCATGTGTGAGGTTACTGTATGTGTGTGCAATGTAATGACAGTCCCTGACTTACAGGGTGTATCTTTCCTTGTGCCCTCTGTCTGCCTGGTTGGTCTCTGGCTCATTGTGACCCTGTATTTGACTAAGGTTATTAAAATGAACCGATGGACGGAAAATCCACCACACCATAATAGTCATTGCTCAGTTCCTGCTCTGAGCTATTCCCTGACAGTAGTTGAGTTCATGACTGTCATAATTTGTTTACTTTAACAGCATCTGAAAACATTTCTCCAACCACCCACCACCCTTGTCTCTCACTATGCTTCATGCTTTTGTGATTATAAAATGTTGACAGCAATTTCAATGTTATTTCTCACCCACTGCCCTGTTTCTAGGTGCAAGACTAGGGATGTTTAACACTTTCACGAGAAAAGGATAATGAAGTTGAAGGTTACTTGTTTAACAAAAGATGTGCCAGCCTTTCTTTGCTATATTAAATTTATTTTATCCTAGGTGAGAATACACTTCCAGTAAGACTGCAGTTTATTCTCTTCTCCTTATTAAAAGCACATCTCCCCACCGCAAGTGCTCATTGGGAAAATGCGCTAGAAAAGCATGAAGCAGAGGAACTGGTAATTTGATCATGGGCAGTGGTGTTGAACTTTACAGACCCTGTTCGTGTCACGGCCTGTTGTCCAGAAGAAAGTACCAGGAGGACAAGTTAAGCTGGGAGATGCAATGTTCTTGTCTCACTTGCCATTATGTGGTAATTAGCTTACTGACACAACCATATTTGCAATAATCTCAGGAAATCAGCTTCACCAACCTGGCCAGGTTGTTCCTGAGGTTATTGAATGTCTGACAGCTATCCTAATAATGTTGTGGTAACATCATACAAAAAACTTCTCAGCTTCATTTATTTGTAGCAATGCAAATTTGTAGACCCCAGGGGCTGTTGTCAGAGCATTCTTTATAAATGTTTCCAAAGCAAAAACCTAACGTTGACACAATGCTAGTGCAATGTTCACTCATCAGCTTGTGGTTTTGTAACATTTTGACGTCTTAAAAATGTGCATAAAGCATTCTCAAGTGACCTCTTCTAAAAGCATATTCTGTACACAATGAACATCTTAAGCTTTTACAGTGTTAAGTCTGAAAGTAAAAAAATAATCTATTTGCACCCTTAAACATTTTAGAACACTTTGTCTAATGTAGTTAAATCATAACCTTAGGAAATGTTTCTACAACATGTGTATTAGCTGGATAAAGGATTAGAATTAAACTTGTGCTTGTCTGAATTTAAATGTGAGCCCTTAGCCCTAAACATTCCAAGCTGCCTGAGGTGTTATATTTTCTTATGTGAGTAAATGACAATCTGGAAAAACACAGTCTCCCGATGCACAATAATTCCTGTTGCGGCTTCCTTTTCTATTATCAGATTTTCTAAGTTTGGAATAAATAAGTGTTTGCTTCTACAATGCAGGTCTCAAAGGCCTGCAGGCCTCACAGCACTTAAACTAAGACTGATAGCACTGCTGCAGAAAGCTCAGCTCCATGCAGTTCTTGCAGCCTCCTCTAGTGTTAGTCAAAGCAGCTGTACAAACATGAAGCCTAGTCTCGTTAAAATTTAGGATCTAAATGAGAGCCCTGTTTGGATGGGAGGCTTTTGAGGGCAATATGGTTAGTGATTCTGGTTAGAAGGTAGGTGTAGCTCCTCCCCAGGACAGGCACAGTACAAACCCATTTCTCATTTTGGTGACAGGGATGCTTTATTACCACATCGCCAGTCACAGCACTCATTGTTGTTTGCACTTTTAAATGTATGTCCTCCAGACTGTTTAAATATCCCTTGACATTTGCTGGAAGAATAAAGGTTCTAACCTCTGTGCCTGAGATTTACTGCCATTTCAGCCTTTTCAATCGAGCCTACCTATGTATATTCCACATAATTTGATTTGCATAATACTGAATGTGATCACCCTCTCTGATGTGTATTTTAGCTGCTGGTGCATATAGAGAGCTGTACTTCAGAGGAGGATGAACAGAGCCTCCTGTTCTGTAAAAATAAAAACATTTAGGGTCTTTTAGAAGGAATATTATTTTAAAATAAAAGGGATTAGTAGCAGTATTGTGGTACATTAACTTTTAGACAATCTTCCTCTCTCTGGCTGGTTTATAGATTGTAAGTTTTGGATTTACAAAGTGATTGTGTTTTAGAAAAACATTGCATTGTGCAGTAAGATGCCTTTTTCATTGCTGAAATCCTGAAACATGTATAAGCCATGTAAACAGCCTATCAAGATCACTGTAAATCCACTGCCGTGCAGCTAGGGTGTGACCTCAGGCTGCTGTCAATGTGTCAATAATTGCTTTTAAAATGTTTTTTTTTTCTAAAGATTCCAAACTAAGCATTAAATCTACTAATAAATATGAATCTATGGCTGAGGTGCATTGACGTATTCTTAAGTATACAAATCTATATGGAGATAATCCTGCAATAAAGCTGACAAGTTTATTTGTGTCTGAAGGTGCTAACGGATGTGCTGAGTTCACGGGAATTTACTTCACTTCAGACCAGGAAGTTCTAATAAAGTGTGAAAATATGTTACAGCAGCCTATTTTAATTTAATTCTCTGCTGATTATCGTAATCATTTGTGACAAGAATAGAGATTTTTTTTCTGTTTCACAATGTAATCATCAGTTACAGTGTATAGTTCTCATCCTCAGTGGTAGTCTGCTCTCTGTTTTTGACAGTTCAAGCAAACAAAGACTGCTTCTTTAAAAATCTCTCTGAATGGCGGACTTTTATGTGTTACAGCAACAATATACTTTTTCAAAAACATTATGTGTAAATCTTTTTAAAAAGCAACAAGATAGAGGATTTAATAGCAACCAGTTGGAAATTACACACAGCTGTTTTGTGTTACTGCATATTATGTTAAATGTAAAGTATACTTTTATAATAATATTTGGTTAGTGGTTTATGTAAGGCCTTTTTGTAATAGTAAATGAAACAGTGCTTTTGGAAATCAACATGCACAGAGATGCGAGTATTTCTTGAGAACAATTACCAAGATTATTTGAAGTGTCTTTATAATATTATAAATCATTGATTTGTGAGATTTATGGTGTGTAGCTCACAAAAAAGGACATTTCTCATTTTCTCCAATTATAGATTTTGCCAGCTCTTTTTTATATCAATGACTTTTGCCTTACATTTTTGTCTCACACCATACAATGAGTGTTCATAGTAAAACTTTAAATTAGATGGGGTTAAAACATGTACTGTATGTATAATGTGTGTATGTATGATTTTTAAAATCCTCCTTCATGATACTCTGTTCTGCTTTTGTGTCAGCTTTACTTAAGTATTTAGTCACTACATGAATGCTTTATCTCCCTTAGATCAATGTATTTTTAGTCCAGTTTTGTTCATAATGTAAAAAAGTTACATCAATTATTTTTTTAACATAAATATACTGTATTGTTTAGACTGTTTTAAAAGAAAACCACAATAATAATAACAAAAAGCTACTATACACAACATTCTACATGGTGGTTACAATGTGAGTTATTTCTGTTAAAGATCAGAGTAATCTGACATGAAACACTGACCAATAGCTCTTATGCTTCATGGATCTGTCTGCTTCAGTTGAGAAACAGGGCACTGCAAGTCAAGTAAAATTGAAGGGCATCATGCAGTAGTGATCTTCACATCACTGTTAGAATAGATAATCTCAGAAATCACAGATAACTGTCCTTAGTGCCTGCGAGGACAGACCATTTCTATGAAGTACAGTCAGTGCTGAACTAATCAGCAATTGGGGTTCGCTATAATGCAGATGTGAGTTACCAGTAAAGGCTTTTATGCAGTAGATTGAAATCACACGCAGAAACCAGAAAATGAGATGAACAGAAATTAGAAAAGCAAACCAACAAAATGCAAAAACACTTTTAAGACATGGAAAGCAAAAATAATGTAATAATTTGTGGACATCAACTGATTTGAGCATCGGAAAATACTGTAAATTATTATTATAATCAATAATAGCCATAATAATAACATGTATTATTATTATTATTATTGTTGTTGTTGTTGTTGTTGTTATTATTATAACATTGCCCTGCTGTTCAGTTTCAGTCACTTTGCTCTGGGTAGCCTAGTAAGATTGACACGTGTTACGCGGCCAGCCGGTAGGTGGCAGCCGCGGTTCGCGATTGCTTGACTGGAAGCGGCTGAGCTGGGCATGCACTACAGTCTCCCCGTCCCTTTCCCTTCATGGCATCAAGTGTTAATGCAATTGACCAATCAGTGGTAAGATGATGGGAGGTAATTGGGTAATTGTATTTTACCCATCACAGAAGCGAGTAAGGTAGGGTGAGATGGGAGAGTACAGCGAGACTGGCGAGAGAGCCCGTACAAGCCAGTAGAGGAGAGGGATGGTGATGTGCCGAAAAAGAGAGGGAGTGATTTCTGCGGAACTGCGGTGTGCATGCCTCTGTCAGCAGCCCCAAGCCTCTAGGACACAGTAGTGGATTACAAACCGGCGTGCTTTGAGCCGGGGAGCCGAAGCGCTTTCGGGATACAGTCTTGCCCGCAGTCGCTTGCGAAGAACAGACCTTTTTTTTTTCTTTTCCCTCATCTTGCACATAGCTATGCTCCTTACAGGAGTAAATGAATGAAGAACCTCTTTGTCTTGCAGTAGAATTTCTGTAGAAGTACAGTACCTCCGCTATCTATGTGATTGCTGCAACTGAATTTTTATTTTTAGGCTTCTTTTTTGTTTTTGTTCTTGGAACTACTGGGAAGGACAACGCACGGTAATCAACTTGTGGATTTCTGCCGTATCCTTTTCCCTCTCTGTCTTGATTTCGCGTGGGGGGGGGGAGGAGGAGGAGGGGGGTGTCTCGAAATGCCACTGAAATGCTGAAAGCTTCGCTGCAAGGAGAACTGGAGAGAATTTGGGGGGAAATTGTTGTCGGATGTGCTCCTTGATGGATGCTCTCTGTCACGGCTTGAGAAGACCGGGGGAAGAAGACGCGGAGCTATAAATATGACTGCTGTAAATGCTAAAGCATGCACAGATTTGGAAATCAACAACTGAGGGGGAAATAAATCGACTGACAGAAACTCCGGTTACGAAGGGACCACGCTTATTACTGTACGGAAAAAATGGAGTTCGTCTTATTTTCAGAGAGGCTCTCCGATTCCCAAGTAAGAGGGATGCAACGATCGCTAAATATAGAAAATAATTAAAAAAATATTATTTTTTACAAAAGCCGGTTTATAGTTCGTCTCAACGACCAGCCAAAGAATACATACGCACTCAGCAGGCAGCATCAAAAAGGAAAATAAGAATCTGGAAATCCGCACTGGGCTGTGAGTGGAAATCTAATCAGAATCCTTAGGGTACTAGTGTTGGAAAAAAGTTCTATCGGGAAGAAAACAGAACATAAATCAACACACTTTGAAAGGATGTACTGCTCGGGACTATAATGGAGAATCACAGAAAATCATTTGTTTGTTTGGTATGACATATGGTCAAAATATAAACAAATTACTGAGCAAGCGTCTTTTTTATTAGATTATGATGGATAATCTTTGGCGAGAAAAGGGATTCATTCTTGAAAAAAATCGCCCTAAACTGAAAACAGGATAAAAAAACAGTACAGGGTGCCTTTTTTTAAAAAAAAACCTGAACGTCAGTTTAAAGGAAGTACCAGCGGCTATCCCGTAGTTTTCTTGAATTTGTGCTGTGAAATGAGGAGATTAAGTCAGCACATACCAAAACAAATAAAAACAGTTGCACGCATTTAATCGCCAGAAAACTTAAATACATGTATTTCTTTATTCGTTAAGAACCGGAGACGCTGTGCGCTGTATTTCCCTGGATCCTCTGAAATTGATTGAAAATTGCAGATGGATTTTTGTTCCAATAGTCTTGGGGGAGGGGGGTCGTTGAAGCGGAGACCACGGATTTCTCGTTTTGATTTCGAGTAAAATCATCAAGGTAGGAGAAAAGTGAGTATTTATTGATGATCCATTGAAACATGCGTCATGTTTTACCTCTATAAATGGCAGTTTATAGTTCCGCTTCATTTTATCGAGGTGTTCGTATTTTGTATTTTTTAACTGGTTGATATCTAAATTGTAGTACTGTATTATCTATATTCTGTAGGATTTGAAAAGCAGTAGAAAGAGTTGTCTGTACATCGATGCTAGGATGTTACCTTGCTTCGATTTTTTATGAAGTGTTTTAACAGAAGTATCAGCGTCGCTGCATGTAACCTGTTTTGGCAATAGTTAAAACATATGTAAATTAGTAACCCTTTCAGGTGACTTAAAACAGATAAAGGTCATAGACCATAAATGTAAATATATGTGTGATTGTATGTGAAACTGTTTATTATGTATACAGTTATGTATCTAGTAACTACTAAATTTTTTTTCGTGCTAAATACTGTCAGATCTTTCCTTTTCTCTGAGATCGTACTAGCACGTTAAAAAGATTCTAATTATGGATTTTTCCACACGAACACATAATATATATATATACATCTTCAGCGAGCATAAGCATGTTTATATACAATTAATTGGCTTGGTGTTAGGTCTATAGCTTTTTACGACTGATTTATAACTATATAATCGCATCTTCACTTTAGATTCCTGCAGTGCTTTTCCCTCCTGCGCTAGCTCTCTGCAACTAAGAAGCAGCACTGGCAATAATGCTGTTTCTTATCATGGTTATTCTCTATTTTTAAATAAAAGTTGTAATGAACCTTTCCCAATTACAACACGTTACACGTGAACGAAACAGTTTTGACAAGTTGCAGCCTTTGGGAAAGATAAGAAAACAGGAACTTTAAAAGGGAGGGAGACCTAAGGTTTCAAACTCATAATTCAAGATTGAGAGCAAATCTTAAAATCTGCTCTTTAAATACAACTGTGTACGTGATTTATTAAAATCTGGATATCTGTACCTGCTGCAGCTGCTTGAAACAGCATAAGGTTCCAAAAGCCCACTTCGTTTTTAAATGCTTACCCTGCCTGGTCTGTGGTCATTTCAATTCCAGAAGCAGTGTTCAGTGTACTGATTTCTGCAGGGGTCTATGGTAGATCTGCAGTAAGTGTTTTTATCTCGTTAAGCCCTGAAAGCTCCATAATTATTGCTGGACTAGCAGTAGTAAAACATGTATTTGGAAAGCAAATGTGAGATATGCTGAAGTCAATAATTACGCCTTTTTGTGCAAAAAAAAAAAAGTAGACCCGCGCTTATGTGGTTGTTCGGCGAAGTCGACTACTATACTAACCTGTTAGCTGCAGGTTCGCAGCTGTTTTGAAAGGGAACTGTCCACTCTTAGTAAGTGCTGAATGAATCTGGTACTGTACAGCTTTCTATTTTGAACTGAGATCTATGCCATGGTTTATAACCTCTAATTAAAACAGAAATGACTACACCCCTGGGCAGGACACTTTTCGGCATTGGTCTGCGTGATTTAAACTATGAAGAAGAAAAAGGTTTAGTCTGAGTGCCGTTGTAAACCTATATTATATTTGCTTTTTGAAAGTAGAGAATATTGAGCTATACAGTATCAGTTGTAGCAGAATTAATTACATATAGCAAGTCTGGGCTCACACCGACGATGCAGCTAAATTATCATTTAATCACATCAGTGTTAAGAGTCTGTTTTGTCCTCACATTCATGCTCAACATTATTATTAGTCGAAGAGAAGTTGTGTTATAGATTCTTGAAAGCTAAACTTTGTACAGTATAGTCAATGGCACAATCTGCATTAAACACAGTGAATAACATAGCCTTGCTTATACCTGTGCTGGAGTAGAGGAGTAAAGTGATTATCTGTTGATGTATAGCAGTAATATGTAGAAAAAACAGTTTTCATGTATCTATATAACTTTCAGATTTATATTTTCTAGCTAAATTGTACGTCTCATGTGCTTGATTTCTTGATGCTGTGGGTCCGCTTTTTGTATACTGTATTTGGCGAGTTGCACAGGTTTTGTCAGTTCGTTTCTTGGCATTCCTTGAAATTAAATAAATAAATCAGTACAACTATAGAAGGACCACATACTGGGGGAAAGATTGTCTTATTGTTAATGTCCCAAGGTTGTGAGTATGCGTGTTTCCAATTGTGCGGCAAAGCTGTGCAGAGTGGATTTCATCTATGCTATCTGAAAGTAGTCCGCAATTTTACAGATACAGTACATGACTGGTTTTTGTAGTAAACACAGATAAAACCATACGTTAAGACTTAAGTTAAAATAGTAACTTCCCGACTAAAAAAATAGTTTCCGTGTTGTTGAAGTAATCATTTTAACAAAAATAGTGCAATACAGAACAGTACAGTACCTCTGTGATTATTACGTAAAATAACACAAAGTTCAGTTAACAATGTACGTTATCTTACAGATATTCGTTGAAACTGCTCACTTTGGCCATTTTAATAACCGTTCTGCTCGTGGGACACACAAAGTAGTCAGCGAGAGAGAAGTTCCAGTGGATTCATGTAAACGTTCGCAAGTGTAAGGAACAAAAATGCAATTTAGTGGTTATTACAAACTTTTTGTAACGATAGTTCTCTAATCGTGGCTTTTCTCAGAAGCCAGTGTGCTGAAAATGTGCAGTAATGTAAAATAAAGCTACAGTACCTGGAACTACGCTATTTATGCAAACTCTAGCCTTCCCCTTTGTTTACTATAGTATGACAAATGTGACTCTTATTTGTCAGCTGCTATATGCAATAACGAACAGAACAATATTGTCAATAATTACGTTGCGTTCTCTTTAAAACAGAAGTATACAGTACATGTGCTTTGCCTGCCTTTGAAAATGGATTTGCAGACAAACTAGGCCTACAGTATGTACACGTGGAGAATGGTACAGTAGCTCAACAATTTTTAACATTGTGTTGATGGGTAATATACTGTATTCAGAAACCGGGGACGGAGTTGTAAATTACTGTATACGTGCAATATTTTTAATTGAATTTTTTTAAATGTTTTAATACAGAAGCAGCATACGAGAATGACAAATGTCTAGGTGATCTGTTTTTTTTACAAGTTTAAACTTATTGGGGAAAAGGGGAGCAAATTCAAAATATTTTTATTTTCGACTTTCAAATGAGCATGTCCACTAACGACAAAAGCTACAGCAGTCAGGTCGAGTATAATTATTTTCAGCACGTCTTAACGAGTTTCAGTCTCGGGATCTTTAATAAATGCAGCTAGACAGCCGTGTAGTGTATTTGCGGCGGTTAAATGATCAGAAAATATTTGTTTACATCGATGCAGAGGACCCTTCTTAATCGCTTGGACAAGTGTGAACAGAGTGCTGCAAATGAACGACACTTTCGAGAGCTCTGACTAATCTACTAGCCCCTCAGAGGTGCTCAGACGGAGTTAATGGACACTGACTATTGTAATAGGAATTTTAACAATTGTTCATGAGGCTATATCGATTTGGATCTCAACAGGACAGGAATATTTCAGCTTCAAATTAAGTGCTTTGCTCAAATATAAATCTTGAAGGTGAACGGGATTGAGCCATGCTGATAACTTTTGGCTCTTCTTGAAGCAAGCTAACAGCAGCTTCTCCTCATATCACTGTCTCCTGCCAGTTTTACCAAGGGGTTTTGACAGAGACCAATTACAGAGATAAACTAATTCGGGTTCTTTCCTATTTAAATGCAGATCCAATTTTAAGCAAATTTAAGCCAACCGAGCTGGCATAAAAAATGTTGACAGCTGAGTTTTGCTTCACTGCAGGGATAAAAAAAAATGACTCAAAGATTCAGAGGTTGAATAAATGTTTCCGTAAACTGTATATCAGACTCCAACCCCTCGAGAAAAAAAAGAAGCAATTTAAACATTTTTGTGTGAGCTCTCAGGTATGGTACACTGATTTCAAATTTGCAGAAGAGAAATATGAAAACTAGCTCCTTTGTCTTAATTTGCTTACCTGTGTTCCACAGAGAAACACCAGCAGCTACAAGGATCTTAATCCATAGCAGCACAACTGTAATCTCAGGTGGCCACATGGAGTTCATGTCTTCTTTGAACTCATTTAGGCAGTAAACTTTTACAGGAAAAGAATATCCAAGCATGATGAGTATGATATTTTAATCTCTAATGCAAGCCAGAATGAACACTTCTCAAAGCAGAATTTGTACAGAAAAAGACAGCAGATACTTTCAGCTGACATTTCACCAAATACCAGTTACAAAAGAAGGAATTCACATTTTCCCAAACAGAAAAAGTGCACTCTATGGTATTAACTGCTCACATGAGCAGAACTTAAAAAAAGAAATCCATAGTTAAAATAAAACGAGGCTTGTGTGTGGCTACAAGACACTGGAATTGGGAACTGCTGGCATTCTGTATTCTTGTTTAGAAAGGCTATATTTCTAAACAATTACAACAATTACTTGTTTATAAAGGTGGATAACAAAATATTTGTTAGCGATGTTCTCCCCCACGTCTTGAAGGTATGTAGTCTTTTGTACATGCACATGAGTTAGAGTCTGTTTTTTTCAAATACCAAAATTGCCAGTTAAGTGAAATTAGACACTAATTCTTAGATAAGGTTTTGGGAAATTCAGAAACGTTTTAAAGACTTTGGACATTCCTACTGAATACAGAAAAAAAAATAGATTGAATTCTAAAAAAAGATCAGGCTTGAATATGTACTGTAATACTGTACCTCTAATGTCTTATGCCCTTGGTCATAATGCTGTTAACACTCAATTTAGGAACTGTGAATTCCAATGAGGTTGTAATGTCTTCTCAACTCTCTTTTTCTTTACAACATACCCAGAAATTCCAAAGTCTTCAGCAGAAACCAAAGATTAGGCTTTGGATCTGTGTAACTTTTTAAAGTACCCACAGGATTAAAATGTAATTATTCCTCACCTGTAGTCTGTGTATGCTAATCTCATAATTGCTTCAGTCTGACCAAAGTCTATTTTTTCTATTCTCAGTGATCCAAGTTTGATCTCATTGTACCAGATGAGATCATTTGAGACGACTACAGAGGATGTTTTTAAACCTGTGTAAAAATGGTAATCTTTTTGGACTTCTGCATTTTTCATAAACTATAAATATAGGATTGCTAATCCTACGTAAAATCTCCACAGTTACTTTCTGTGACTTCAGGGTGGTGAATCCTTGGTTTGACGCAGTAAAATGAAACCTACTGTATTTGCAAGTTTTTATTCTATGCGTTTTCATATTTTAAGCCAAAACAGAAGACAGTGTCTCTTTTAATTTTTGAATGTCACAATAAATAGAAAATATCATAATTTAAACATGCATATGCGTGAGTTCAAATCAGATACTACTTTTGTCATCTCAATTACTCAATTGCACACACTCCCACACACAGTAGGTTATGTAATAGTTGTACCATATTTATATGTTCACAGAAACAACACTAGTATTCACTGCAAAACTGGAACAATCCTTCTAAATCCTCAGAGATATGTTTTTTTATTAATGGATATGTGCACATTTAAGATTTAAAAATGCATATTATAAACAAAATTGAAGATGTCGTCTCACAATATTGTGTTCATCAATATTTATGTCAGTGTTTTTGAAAAAAAACAACAAAAAACTAAGTTTGTATTGCTCCGCATGCTGTTTTGTCAAACACAACACAGTGAAACAAAATGTTACATATAACAGCCTAAATTATTGGGAAAGTTCAGTTAAACGTCTTCTGACATGAACATTTTTGGTTTTTTTTCCTTTGCAAAGAACAACTGTCTTTAATGTTAAAAATAATGTAAACAATACACAGGAATTCATAAGTAAATTGGATGCAAATAGTATTATTTGTTATTTATAAGCTTCTACATATTGCAAAAATGACCTGTCCTTTTAAATTCAATAATTTCTTATTGGTATGATAAAGAAGGGAAATCCCTTACTGGAGCGTATTCATATATTGTAATGTTTTTGTCTAATACTCAAAATATGTATCCATGATCAATGTCTCATACTGTAATTTAATTCTGTATATAATATCAATCATAATTACTGTATACTGTATACTATATGCAGTATGAGGCATTGATCATAAATTTGATTTACATTCATACATTTGCAATATATTTAAAATGTGTGTGCTCTGTGTTTGTAGGGTGAGATAAGGTAGGTCCTCAGGAGTCACAAACAGATTTCCGTATTTTCTTTTGTGAGTTTGGAAACTTGTACACCAAAACATCAATATCACAAGAGTTTTCATACAGGCTTTTTAGCTTAACTAACTGCAGCCTTAAGTAAGACTAAGCTGAGTGCATATCCACACCAATCTTCACTATTCAGGGAGGATCATGGAGTAGTGGAGAGAGCTGTCAGCTCCAGACTCTGGTGGGTTTTGGGTTTAAATCCCATGTAGGACTTCCCTTTTTTACCCATGAGAGAGATATTTCCCCAGTAAATGCCCAGCTGTGCAAATGGCTCTTCAGATCATTGGTATGAATGAGAATTTGTTCTCAATTAATGTATTTGGTAAAATAATTTATAAAAAATAGTTTTCTTTCTTTTTTTTAAATATATTCTCATTCTATTAGTCATAGGTAACTAGATGATAGATTGACCAAAGACGTCAGCCCTGCAGCTTGGACTGTCTCGTATAATATGTGCAGTGACAGAAGTAAGCTTTCAAAGGAGCAGACAGCAAACATGGACAAAATGACAATAACACTTTATGTCACCCCACATGATAGTCAAAGCCTGTCTGGTGCAATTCGGTCTCTTGCTATGCACAAGACATTGAGCTGGTGCAAGCATTAGTTTATCCCTTTTTCATGTCGTCAAAGGTTAAACATCCTGATCTCTTTTAATTCGGTTTAGTTTCTTGAGGGTTCCAAGGTTGTGGTAGTGAAGTCATGGACTTAGCCTCCATCTCTGTGAAGCAAAGAACTAATACATTTTATTCTTCAGAAATATTTTACTTTAACATGCTTACTCTGAACTTTGGGGGTGAGTTTCATAAAAGCTATAAAAGCTGTGCATGAACAATGTTTTTTTAAGAAAGCCAAAGATAGGACAATGTAGGACGAAATTGAATAGGAATGAGAAAGAGAATAATATCGTTCTTCCCTGTTACTTAAACAGTTGAATGAATTAAATCAAATACATCTTCATGTACTTTGAAAACACTTTTTAAAAAATAGATCACGTTTGGCCAGGAGCACATATGTTTTTCACACACAAAAAATGAGATTACAGGTGATACAGTGCTATTGCCTGAGGGTAAAATATACTCATTATTTCCTTACCTTGACAAGCTTTTGACAAAATGAAATCTTCCAATCCTTCAGATCAGATCCTCTTCAATTAAAGGAAGAGGCTTTTTCACACTGAATGAAGAAAGAAAAGCATTTTGAAGAGCTGAATTCTTTAACTTCTGCAAAGTATTTTGTCTCATTTGACTTGTGTTAGCTGTTGAGGATCATTAACATTTTGCTAGAGAATGAGAGAAGCAGTGACAGGAATGAGTTTAATGTAGAAACAGAAGCTGTTTCATTTTTTTTTAAATGAGCATAACTAGTCCCTGTAATGTAATAAAATAAACAAGCTGAGACAAAAGAAAGAGAAATGGAAATTCAGGATTGTTATCTGCAATCACCACCTATGATAAAGAGGACAGTGTAACATTTTGATGTTTTGTGAAGAACTAAAATAAGGTTGTATTTTTTTAAAAGATATATATATATATTCATCCAGTCATTATCAGAAAATACTTTTTCCTTAGAGGGTCATAGTGAAGATTGTACATATAACAGTGAAATCAATAATAAAACTCTTGCTTTTAAATTGATAAAAAAATGTCTTGTTTTAGGCATTTGTGACATCCTTTTGTGGATAACAGTGATATAGAAAAAAGTGCTTGGAAACAAAAGAGTTACTTGGACACCATTCAGATGACAGTGACTTTGTTATACTAGAGAGGAATTTACATTATAAATGAGCTTTCCTACAGCAAAACCTTGCAAAGAAAACAACACAAGCATTCATTTTTCAGACTTCTTGGGAGATAAGTCAAAATGGTGGTTCCATTGAGTGTTCAGAACTACCAGAACCAATTCCTTTACATAGATTATGATTGCAGAAATGAATCTTAAAGGCAAGAAAATGAGGCTGAATGGTTTATTTTCTCACATAAAGTGGCATTGAAACAGTCATACCTTTCAGTTTCCTTCAGGGTAATGTTTAATTTGCTGACCTGTTTCTGTTAGAATGGAGTGTCTTCCCTCATTCTCCTGCAGTTTTGAGGCTGGAGAATAGAGGGGAGGTAGTAGAGTCACGATTTCCAAATGTGAAAAATGGGTGATGCTGAGAAAGAAATCATTGCTCCCCACGGTATTATTTATATTTTGCAGCAGGTTTGGAGAATCTGTAGCACAACGTGGGAGTGAGTTTAAGAGCCAGAAGCACTTATATTCACAGACATACCTGCAAGACCTGTAAATTGCCTTTGTACAAATGCTATTGCTTGTGGAGTTAAAACTGTGCATGCAGTTTTCACACAACACTTAGGTGTCGCCTTCCTCTCACTCCCTGGCAGGATTGTTTTGAAAAAGGAAACAAACACTGACTGTACCTGTGTTTTTATGTAATGATATACTGAGGCTCTTCATTCTGAAACATACTTTGTTTACTCAAATTCCTTACTCTCAACTGATACCAAAATTGACCAAATCAGTGCAGTTTTCGTTATGGTTGATTTGTTCCAACAGGAAATAAAAGATTATCTCTATCCATTAGAATATACTGTAGGTCATTTCTTAATGCATATTTATTTCTGTGCTACATTTCCAGCTTTGATGTACACTAATTCCTCCTATTAGTTACTGCTAAAGATTGCAGGAGAATTAATTGAGTTAGGACAGGAGATACCTAGAGGTACAGTAATTGCTTACATATACAGTATATGTAATTGCATCAAGTATAATTTCCTTCTTTTTGATATGTAGGCATTGGTGTTTTTAACTAATTTATACGGTGATATATAAATAATGGTTAAGATGGTAACAGTTACTGTACATTTAATTACCCATGTGACATGTTCATTGTTACTAGTCTGTAGTTCTCTTAAACGTGTTGGAGCAGTGTAATAAAAAGTCACCAGTCTTAATCAGTATTCTTCAATCAAGTGGACTATGCTATCATGGTATTATTAGTATGATATAGCATGATCAGATTTTTCATTAGTTCTGTAGTTGTTTTTCCTCATTTGAAACTAGTAATTCTGTCAACATGAGTGCTGGGATTTAATGTAGCAGCAAATACAATAAACTACATGTGCTAATCTGTGTTTAAACATTTAAAGATCAAGTAGTGGAGCTGCAAGATATCTTAATGTTATACTCCACCTTGTACCAATACTGTTGTTTAGTTGATATATTGGTAACATGTCATCTCTATGTAGTTAAAATGGTTAAAGCTTGTCTTATTTTAGCTGTATCCGATTTTTCTGCTGCTCAGCATCGTCTGTATCGAAGAAGAGGGGTTGAACCTGTTTCCATTGTTATGCCCTTTTTCCACTTTCAGAAGGAAGAGTGTATTTAAAAATCCAACTCCTGCATACAGACTGTTGTTTTTATGGTGCGTGCCGTGGCTCTGTGGCTCAGGATCTGCGCCTGTGGCTGGAAGGTTGCTGGTTTGTATCCCGCGGCCGGCAGAGGAATCCTACTCCGTTGGGCCCCTGACCAAGGCCCTTCACTCCAAATGCTCCAGGGGCGCTGTATAAATGGCTGACCCTGCGCTCTGAGCCCAAGCTTCTCTCCCTGTCTGTGTGTCTCATGGAGAGCGAGTTGGGGTATGCGAAAAGACAAATCCCCAATGCAAGAAATTGTATATGGCCAATAAAGTGATCCCATCTTATCTGATCATGATTGCACAGAATCCTGAATTGGTACAGTATCATTCCCTCTGTATTGGTGGCAGGGAACAGAAAAAACAAAGTACATTGGAAGGCAGCTAAATATCACATTCAAGGACTGCACTATGCTCCTCAAACAAAAAACACAGCTTGTGTGAGAAGAATTAATAAAACAAGTGAGATGCTCTTTACCCTTTTTTGTATTTGCATTATAAATCAAGTGGTTGGTTTGTTAACTACAGGGAAGAAGGCTTGTAGGTGTGTTATAGTAGTTAAAGCACTGCAGAAACATGAAGGGCAGTGCAAGACTACTGTTCTCATCAGGGCAGATGTGATTCTGTTTCCTGGGGAGGCTGTCTTCACACATGTCACTGCCTCTGGAGTGACATAAAAATCAATGTTATTGTGTGCATTGTGTGACTTGTGAAACTGTGATAGACTATTGTCGCATACCAGCACATCTTACAGCAGCTCTCCCATCTTACATCTAATTCTGAACTGTTACTCTCCTCCTGAATTGTGATAAGTCAATTAAATATTCTGCTGTAAGTTCTAGACGAAATGTGCTTTCCTTCCCTGATTTGAAAAATCTCTAATACACACATTTTACAGCATAGACTTACTAGCAGTTTTCTTCATTAGGTCAGAAACACAGGATTTCAGAGGTACAGTAATTGAATGAACTCAAAATTTTCTGGTTTATGTATTACTATTTTATAAAGCAACTCATTTTACTTAGCAGATTTTTAAAATTTCAGTTATCTTCTGTACTGTTTTAACACTTCATGTATTTTCAAAACTACATATTTGCATGTTTTTACTGTCATATAATTTATTTGTACTAGGTAATAAAACCCAAATATTAGTGGTAATAATAGAATATGTCTAAAATTATGCATCTGTATTACAACTCAGTTTTAGCCAACATGGTCTGTACTATAACTCAACAACCAAGACAAGTATGAGACAAAAAAACAAGTATAAGCTCTACAGCAACACAGGCATGAGACACCTCTCAGAATTGGACAAGCAGCAGAGCCTGTTAATAGTCTCTGATGAGTTTGGCTTGGGGACAGGTTCAGCTGCTCTTGTGCCAATGGCTTAGTATTTCTGAGACACAACCTGAAAGTAATCAAATTGAAAAAAATGCACAAGTAGATTACATCAATGCACTGTTGAAATGTTTTTTTTTTTAGTTTTTGTTTTAGTCAAGCATTCCTTTTTGTGCAGATTTGTGCAGTCTTGAAGACTCTACAAGGGTAGAGTCTGCAGTAGCACTGTTGCTCCCTCTGCGAGGATTGCGATTGGCAGATGAATAGTTAACCGGCTTTGGTGATTCACGGCTGTGGGAGTCATGCGAAGGTCCCTAAAGAACTCCTTTGCTGGAGAATGATGAACTGAATTGGGCAATGTGAGTCAGCTTCAGCCTCCTCTTCATCTTGGAACCCGACCAGTTTGGATTTATATAATTGGAAACCACCAGTGATGGAGGGAAACATCAGTGTACAGTACTGTATGTCCAGTTTTTAAGGGATGGCTGTGCTTCATCACAGGGTCAAACTGCCTACTGTATGTTCTAAGTATACAAGTATCCTCTTGTACTGGAGCTCACTAGTTAAATCTTTACCCGCCCAGAAGGTTAGACAAAAATGCAAAGAAAGAAACAATATCCATTACACAGTAATTTGATTGCTGGCATCTTATTAATCAAAGATCTCCACAGAATAATAAACAGGAGTACAGGGATAGTTATAGAGATCTACAATATGTAGGTATTAAGGCCCTCCTGATCTTGACTTGAAAATGCTTTGTAATGGAAATTCTGTATTTTGTTTTTCAATAATGGAACAAAATAAAAGCCCATGAAAACTGTTATTCGTTTACCAGGAATACGTCATTCTTGTTCTAAGGAAAATAATAAAGTTGCTGAATTCTGGATTGGCTGAACAGTGGTCAAAGCTTAACAGGGTACACTTTATTACATCTTATTTAATGTAGTATACTAATATATTATACTACTATATATTACAACAACAACAACAATAATAATAACTGGAACAAAAACACATGATCATTTATCCATAGGAATATAATGTAATCATGTAACATTGAGGTAGTACAATGTACTGCATTTAAATGTGATTCGCAAGGTTTGTTTCCTCTGCTGTTCCAGAATGCATTTGGTAGTTTTTGATTTAGGGAATTGTGAAAACAAATTAAATTAACATTTTAGCAGGTACATTTATCCAAAGCACCATGCACTGTTATAGGTTTAATTAACATGATGTGATGGAATTTACAAACCAGCAAACAAACAGCAAAAAAAGCAGTACTGCATTAAACAATATGCAGAATTAGAATCTACTGTAGTACCAAAGAGAGTACATCATATCATACAATAAAATATTGACTTATTTCAGTCATATTTGTCCCTTACCTTTGTTGTAAAATCTCTGCCTGTGGATTGAAACAGATGAACTGGACTGGATGCCATGGAACATACTGTAGTTAATCAGCCCTGCGATAACCACGCTGTGGTTTTATGAACATGCTGTCGGACGATTGTCTTTTTAATGTAACCTGTGTGTGGAAATCAGTGGTGTGCAGAGAAAAACAATAAGCCTCCTGTTGCATAGCTGCTGGATCTTTTCCAGGCTTTATAAGCTGCAGGCTCTTATAGAATCAGATATTGTTTCTGTGTAGTTTGTGGCCTTATTTTGACTTAATTTGAACAAAGGCACATTTCTATCAGAGCTTATAGCTTCTAAAACTTCAAACTGTCCTGAAGTAGGACGTTTCTTGCTTTATGGGTAGATTCACTAAATAACAATCAAGAATATGTTTCTGAAACACATACTGTATCATTTAATTGTTTGCAAATGCTTTCCCATATTTTTATTTATTATTTTATTTCATGCTTTCTCTGAAGTCTATAGTTGTATTTAAACATTTGAATTTCTTTGCCTTTCCATTTGATTAAAATGACCAGAATTGGAAATCTCATTTACTGTATAGATCATATTGAAGGGATATATATAGTGCATACAGATGAATCAGCATGTACTTATAATGAATTTGACAATCTTTCGCATTCTCTTTCCCTTATTTAGCACGAGTTAGTCATGTATTTCCAAATGTGACTGACAGTACAACTAAGAAATAAGATTACTACTGTTGACATTTATGACACATTTCTGTCAGCTTTATGTAGTTCATTGGCTGTAGAATTACAGTATATTGATTTTTTTATCACTGTAGTTCCTAGAGTTGCAACACATATTCAGACATTTTTTTCCCTAACATCTTCCCATGCTTGCCAGTGTCACAGACCCCTTTCTTTTATGATTTTTTTTTACTGAAATGAAATAAAAGCGTGGAGAGGCTACATCTAGAGCCTTGTTGTCAGTCACCTCGTGAAGCATTCAGTAGTAGTTATGGAAGTGAAAAGAACCAATATTATTTGCCCAAAGAAATACAAGGCCTTGGAAATACGAGGCTAAATGAGAATGTGTGTAAGCTTTGTGCTTCACAAGCATCAGAACTGGTCATGTGATTGAGAACAGAAAAGGATTTCACTCAAAAAGAGGAAGCTATGTGGGTTGTTGAAAGGAATTGTCCATGCATAGAGACAGTTCAGAATCTCTAATCACTCTAACAACAGAGACTTCACAATAGGCGGATGGGATATAAGTATGTAAGTGGTCAAGTCTAAAATTTGTGCCCTGAATTTATGTCACCTGCAGATAATAATTGCAAAATGCTATAAAATAATTAATTTCAAAAGCATATAGACTGCTTCACTGTGAGGATAATAGCACTTGCAGGGTACAGTGCTTTGTAAAGTCTAACAGAGCTTGATTTCCAGCTTTAAGGAAGCATGAGTGTACACCAAAGTCCTGCTTTAAATTGGCCAAGTGGCAAATTGGACAAGTTCGAAGGGAACTATGCAATGACCTCCTTGGCTGGAGATCACAGGAGTGCCTTACACTGCCCACATATCACCCATGAGGAAATAGAGAAAAATAGCAGAATTTCTGTGCTAGAGTGTTATTAGGGGAGGGCAGCTGATGCAGCCATATGGACACTCCCTGCGCAGAGCTCCTCTGGCTCTGGGGTGAGTGTCTTAGCTATTGCCAGTTCCTCAAGCTACTGTAGATAGAACATTTGGAGACAAACTTTGAGTTATTTTTTTCCATTTGAATAAAATAATAGAAATAGATAATGCATTTGTCATAGTGGTAAGAGATACAGTACAGGTATACTCAGGTGTAGACGTCTATCTGACGTACTGTAGAAATGTATGGTTCAGATATCAGGCCTTCCAGAATTTGCTCTGTATGAAATATTTAAAATTAATATTTAAGATGCTGGAGTAAATCAAGCTTGTGTGTGTATTATACTGTAGGTCATGGTTTTTTTTTTTAGGATAAGATTTCAGAGATCCTGAAAAAGATAAAATTAGAAAAAAATCAAGGACATGGATTTGTCATTGTGCTACTTAGCGTCTTGATAAACTGTTGACTTGAGGCAAATCAGTTAAACCTTGTGGTGAATCATCTTCCACTGTGTGGGTGTGTTTTGTTTTAGGTATACATAGTGCTTTGGGATACCTACTGCCATTTCTATGCACTCAATGACACTATAGCATGTAAGGTTGGAACATTATATTAATGTAATTAATTAATTTGCTAAAAATGTTGAACTGGTACAGTACGTGTATTGTGTTGTTTACATCTATCTGTCCCATGTTCCCACGCAAATCTACTATTCCCTGAATGTCATGTAAATGAAGGAGAATGGTCAGGTGATTAAAAAATAGACAGTTGCTAGGCCCACTTGGACTCTGGTGCTGTGAAAGCCCCCAAAATACACACTGTCCACACTGGTTTACAAGCGTAACTGGGGGGATGATAAGTAATAGATGCAGGTGCTTCAAGTAACTCAGCTGCATAATCCAAATGTTGGAAACCAAGTTTACATTTTAAAACCTTCAAATAAAGTTTACAAGGTTCTATATTCGTTTATGATAAACTGTGTGCAACATTAGCACCCTACCCCTACTGCAGAAACGTTAAAAGGTAATTTAATTTTTTTGGCAAGATACATAGTGGGTATGAAAACTTATTACATTCATGTAATATGCCTATACTGTAGATCGATGGCAGTGTATTTAACAATAGCATTAACTTTTACAGTACTGTATATAGTCTTTGTGAAGGAGAACAATAAAACTTTGCTACAAACTATTTCTGGTAGAATCTGTACTGCAAGTATAATTTTCTGAAGCCCGTCTTTAGTCCATGATAACTTATTTTTCCTCAATTTATGTTTATTGTTACTTTAGAGGAGGTACTTGTTTTAATTGCACACAGTTTTTGGAATCATGTCAACAAATTCTTAAGTAAATTGGCCCATTGCCAGATTTGACCTGCGTCTGAATTATTCATTCTTCTGTTCAGAGTAATTTGCTAGTTTTGCTTTGTCAGTAGCTTTTAGGAATTTATAAACTTGGATCTCATCCATGAAATGTCCTCCCTGTTATTCAGTTCTCTTTGTAAGTGTTCTTTGTACTGTACAGTATGTCACATCCTTTCAGTGAACAGGAAACCACTCACACTCTTTGTACTTAAACTTGTTTTATAATACAGGTGTCATTTCTGTAGCACAATGAACAAAACTGTATTCTAAATAAATGCCAGTGAATGTGGAATGTGGGTACTGAGAAAAGTGGTCCAAATGTGAGTGTGTCCAAGTCTGTGTTTGTGTCTGTTTGCCCTGCGATGGACTGGAATCCTGTCCAGGGTGTATCCCATCTTATGCTTGTTGCTTGCTGGGATAGGCTTCAGATCCCCCATGACCCTGTATTGGATGAGGCATTAAGAAAACAGAAGGATGGATGAAGAAGATTGTGTTGATCTTCAGAACATCCTTAATTTCCTCAGTCTGCACACTCAGAAACAGATGAATGAGAGGAGAATTTTGCTGATGGTGGAAAAGAAATCTGGAACTTTTTATCTCAAAATTCAGTAAATGGGGAAAACAAAGGCGATAACCTATTCTACACGTCTATATAGTATGAGGAAAACTTTGCAAATTACTTCATGGTATCTAGTAAAGTATTGGCATATTTTTCAGTTGCACAAGCTACTGAACATGCAGTACAATAAATTCATAACAGAATGATTTAAGTAA
This sequence comes from Lepisosteus oculatus, assembly GCF_040954835.1. Lineage (NCBI taxonomy): Eukaryota > Metazoa > Chordata > Actinopteri > Semionotiformes > Lepisosteidae > Lepisosteus > Lepisosteus oculatus. The sequence goes on from NC_090716.1 coordinate 14,974,339, forward strand.
TAGTAAAAGTCATGATGCAGAACTTGTGGGTTTCATCACATTTTAGAGTAAAAACATTTACTGCTCTTGTTGAAGGACTGGAATTATTGTCAGATTATTGTTATTGTAAGATTATTTTATAATAAGGCAGATAAAATATTCCTGTTCTGATCTGTGTATCCGTTTTAGACTCTGCTATCAGATCCAGTGATAAAACCGAGCCTTTCTCAGCAAGTATCTGTATAAAATTGAGATGAAAGGATACCCACCTGGGTGTAATATGTTGGCTTGCTTAAAAGATGTCTCCAGATTATCTCTATGTGTTTATGTGCATGTGTACTCTGTGATGGACTGGCATCCCATCCTATCTGTACTTCTGCGATAGGCTTCAAGTTGTCAAGAGGCTTACCGGGAACAAGTGATGTTCTGATAATGGATGGATGTACATTATTCACATCATATTGCTGAATGAAACTTTCTTTAATATTGAATAATACTTTCTTACATAAAAAATAGTATATAGTGCTTTTCACCCCAGAGGATTCCAAAGTGCTTTACATATTGGAGAGGACCACTTGATTTATCAGCACCTGTCCTGTTGATGTTCAGCAGACATTGTGTGTCAGTAGCCTTGGTTACTCACATCAGGCAAATAGGCGAGAAATTACATCACCAGTTTAATTAAGGTGGACAATTTGCAAAGATCAAATTAAGAAAATTCAAAGTGGAATTTAGCCAAGAAATCAGGTTTAACACTCCTACTCATGCTGTGCAGTGGGAGTTTTTAATAACCCCAAGTAAGCAGGACAAGATGAGGTTCTATATCTCCTCTGAAGGATGTAATCTTCTATAGCTCAGTGTGCCCATCACTGTACTGGGGCAATGGTTTGTAAATTCTGGTGAAGGTGAAGAGAGCAACCTGGTTTCCTTAGAGGTCTCCCATGCCAATAATAACGTTTCCAGGCTGTGTGTACCTGTGATTCATACTAGTAAGTAAAACAAAAACACTTGTTTCATAATGTTTCCACATTTTTTACTGTGTTATAAGTTATATGTACTGTGTTAGCATAAAAATGGTTAAGTGGAATTTTCAGTAAATACAGACTTCTAAACACCACATGAAATTAGTCGTTTCCAGTAACCTTTTTTATTTTGGATATTCAATTTATTTTCTCTGCAGTTAAAAAAAACAAAAAAGAAGAGAACTTTCCACTCTTCTCCAGGAAGCCCAGGTACATGTAATAAGTTCTGCATTTGTGTTATCAAAACCAGTAGATGAAACACGGATTTCAGATCCTTTCAAGCTTTTTTTAATGCTAATTGTAGAAAATGTGAAGGACAGGAACCTAACATTTTTTCACCCATTTATTCTCTCCATATTTTTAAGTTCTCTGCCCCCACTCCCCCTTACTACCGACTCTCACACATAAGCAAAAAGTTCTGACAGCCGGTGATTGGTCTCCAGCCTATCTACTACATTCTCTCTGTAAGTGGCAAAGCTAAATCAGACATTTACTGTAGTAGTGAAGGACTGGCCAGAGTGTGAATAGCCTTCACATACTTGCCTTAGACTTCCTATGGAGTGAAGTCACTCTTTCACTCTGCGACTTCACCCTCTTCTCTCACTCTGTCTCACCCAGTCAGCACATAACAACAATGCTTTTAAAGTTGCATTTCTGAGAAGATAAGGCTCATGCCTTTCCACATTCTCTGTGGAAGTGTCTTGACTTATTTCCGGACTGTTGTCGTAAACAAGACACATGCCATTCCTGTTGATGGACATAGAGCTTGCTGTATATTCCTGATGCTGTCTGAGAACAGCATCAGGAATAGGTAGCTATTCCTGTGTTTCCACCTCTCCGAAATGTGAGGCCTCATCTTGTGCCAGACAAGCGGGACATGGTGCATGGCGGTGCAATCTGTCCACGTTTTTCTCTGCAGGGATTCCAGGCACTTCTTTCACATGACTCCTCTCTGGGACAGCAAGGAAGGTGAGACAGCTCAGGAAAAATGTGCTGGGCCCTGTGGAGTCACAGTAGGCGAGATAAAAGTGTCAGCATGATGTAATTTCAGTCTCTTTAGCAGCAGTTGTGATGCTTTGTGCTCAGATGGACTGGAATACCCAGTCTGGGTGGCATATGGCAAAGTGGAGGGCTGCCAGGACACTTTAAATGCATGGCAGAGCAAAAACATGGAGACGATTCTGCATACAGTACATCATTGAGGGCAAGTAACCGCTTATTTTTATATCTGGAAATAAGTGTTTACTGCAAAAACCGGCCATGTTGAGAAAGACTTTAGAAAGTCTTGAGGCACGTTCTCGCATAATGTGGTGGTCAGGCCAGGTCACTTGGCTCTCAATTATGTGGTTTCCCCTCTGCTCCAGAAAGCCTGGGAAGGTTGAGCCTGAGATAGTAGGTGTAACACCATCAACGCCACTTTCTCTTACAAGTGCTGTGATACTGAATTAACTTTTTTCAAGAGATTTATCAATGACAAATGTTGCAATCCATGCAGGAAGTAATAGCATGCACATGCATATCATGTGGGTGTTTCTGAGCTGCTGGAAGCTGTGAATATAGGTACAGTATGTGGTATGTGATGTCATCATCAAGATAATGTCTGAAAGTACTAGGCGAAAGCAAAAATAATATTTGGGTCAAGAGGAAGTTATTTGGAAATCATGTTTGAATTACAATGCACTAGTAAGACCCCATATAGAAGATTGTCTTCAGTTTTTGTCACAATGGGTCAGTTGCAACACATTTCCAGGTTAAGTTTTTGAGCAATATTACAATATACTGTGTGTATTGTTTAGTATTGTGTGTAGTAAGTGGCATACTAGCTAGAACAGTACTATTTAGGGATCATTCCCAGCTGCGTGCTCAATTGCAATGAAAAAACCTGCAGAACAAAGTTGGAGACTAGCTGGTATGATACTAATGATTAAGCTGTTCTTCTACTAACCAGAAAGTGTAAGCTAGTATGTGGGCTGACATTAAAATATAATTATTAATATAAATACATACTGTTTATGAATGCTTAATAATTCAATGGTAGTTTTTAATACAAAAATGTATGTGTGCTAAAATACTCCAGATGAGGGTTCATAACTACCTACTGTATATGATATTCTATCAATTTCAGTATACCAAGAAATGAGTACAGCTGCTGTGGGTTTTCATTTGATTATAAGACATATCACAGTGGCTTCAATTTCCATTGATAAATGATACTGGGGCATACTGGAAAAAGTTGGATGGATAACAGTACAAATTGCAAATTGTCATACTTCATCTGAGAGTATTTTTTTATTTATGTTTGTGGTTCTTGACCATTCACAGTAGTTGGGTCTGTGTACTTATCCAGTACGAGCCAGCAGCATTACTGTGTCATGTGCAGTCCTCCCCAACCTTTCTACACACAGGGGTGAACCACCTGTTCCATCTCCAAGAACTTTAACATACAGGCAGTTCTGACACTGTTATTATTGGATCACAACCATGAGGAAGAGAAGGGATAGTGTTCTCTTATAAGTAATCACTTATGAAAAGACCCCAGTAAGAGTGCTTTCTTTAATATACCCTTGTCTTTCACTACATAAAATGAAACATTTTACCCATTGTACCCCTTTTCCTCAATATCCTTGCTCCCCTGAAGCTACCACCAGTGTAGAGTCCCATCAAACAAATGTAGTAAAAAGAGACCCAAGTTACACCCAGATGTGACTGAACACACTTGTAAAGGTTCACATCCCATTTACTTATATATATTTGCCTAGATTTTAATTTGCAAAGGAATAAGTAAAGGTTATTTCCATGCTGAAAAGAGAAGAAAAGAAACCAGAAACACAATGTTTCAGTTGTGGAGCCTTCTTTGGGTCATCCGAAGTCTGTCCATGCAGAATAATCACCCAAAGAAGGCTCCACAGCCGAAACTTTGTGTTTCTCTTGTTCTCCTTTCAGGAATAAACCTTTACTTCTTCCCTTGCGGCCTACACACGCTGACGCAGCTCTATACTTGAACTAGATTTTAGGTTGCTTCCTTCTAAAGATTTTTTTTGTCTCAGTATATATTTTAGAACTCTCCATTGCGTTCTTCATGCTGTAAATGCATTACTACTGTAGGTGTAGCAAGGTGATGACACCTTCCGTCATAGTTATAACTTGAGAATAGTGTATTTTGGGTGGTTGGAATGTAATTTTAGTTGAATATTACAATAAAGTTCCCAATAAGTGCTTAAAATAGTTATGTAGTCTATTAATAACAATATTATTTCAGTAATCAGCTGCTACTACTGTATATGCGGAACTATCCCGTGTGATCCACTTAATACAGTACTACATTTGCTTCGTCTACTCTATAGTAAGAGTTGTAAGAACTTAGTCCCATATTTTAGTAACCTCTAGAGGGCAGCAGCTGTTACTTTGGGCTTCTTGCAGTTGAAAACATTTTTAATACGGAGTTGGGGACTAATTTCAGCAGCCAAATCTGTTGCACATTTTGTTGACCTCGAGTACGAGTTTAGTATGGGTCTGCCTACTTACTACAGGATCAACCCCAGCATATTATAGACTTAGATTTCAAAGAAGAGCAATACAAATAATTTATTTTTTTTCAGAATATTGTACTGTATGGGCAGGCTATAGGAACTACTTATTTTCTGTGTAAAACAAAGGAGACTTAGGTTTAACCTAAGTTTATTCAATTGTAAGCAGTATAAATATGATAAACACCGAGGACTGTTTTAGACTAGGCCATGAAACATGCAAATAGAGTCACAATTGGAAACTATGATGTAATTGGTTTAGAATGGAGATTAGGAAGTACTTCTTTTCAAAAAATTATCTGGAACAGGCTTCTCAGTTTGGAGGTCCAAGCCCAAGCTCTGAGCTCCTTTAAGAAACAGCTGGACAAAATGTTAGTTTCACTTTTTTGAAACTAACACACAAACACACAAAAAGAGCTGAAAAGCCTCTTCTGATTTGCAGACTTTCATGTTTTCTTATCAAAGCGGGTCACTAACTACTGATCCTGTAACCAAGACAAAGCATCTCAATTACACTCAAGACCATTTTTTAATTATGGTAAATTAAGCATCAGCTACAGTCATTTGTATGAATGTTTTTTTCATTATTGGACTGAGGACAAAATAAAAAAAAATATGTCTGTTTTCAGTTTTACTCATCAAAGAAATATATTTGATTGTGTTTTAAAAGTCTTAAAATTTTTGCAGCAACAGTTCCAGTTTACATGGTTTTGTGACTTCACCTAAATTCACTGAAAGGTGCTTTGTGCCAGTTCAGTTACAGTATTTATTTATTGCTTTTGAAAAGAAACTAAATATATATACTGTATATGGGACATTTTGAAGAGTTTATAAACACATATTTTCATGATACAGTGTTTCTATAGAACCATCCGCAATTGCAATTACTTGTAATTGCTTTTAGTCAATTTCCAGATGTAGAAACACGAAAGTAGTAGAAAAAAAAAGGAAATACAGGAGTGGGTCTTTGGAAATGCCCATGGTAGTGATGCAAACACAAAATAAAGAATGAGGAAGGTGTTGGAAACCTGCCTTTCAATGTGAAATTTAGCAGTGGTGCCACAAGGTTTGTATCTGATTTTCTCAATTTTAAGAAGATGGAGTGTATCTCTGTCCTAGATATCTTGTGAAGATGGAAGCCAACCTGGAACGAGGTTAGACAGTAGACCATTAATGATCCAAAAGCCAGGTTGTGCATAAGCAGCCTTTAACTGCTCAGAAATCACATTAGCCTAGTATTAAACAGCTGGTGCCTCTAGGGTTTTCACTGTATTTGATTGGATCTCGTATTTTGTAAATAATTTGTATTACAGTGATCAGGAATGGTGGTGAAGAGATTATGATCACATTGTGGAAGTGTTTCTAAACAGTTAGCCTTTATTTTTGTATTTTTTTGTTCCAGGTTAACATTTGACTTTTCCATGATTCAGGAGTGGAAGGAAAAAATAATCAAGGTGAAAGTCTAGAAAGTGGCAACATGAGCAGTGGTGCATAAAAGCTAAAAAAGGGTGAAATGCCAAAGGAAAAATACCTGTTATTTTTTGGGGGGTTCATTAAGAATTCCCTAATTTGGAAAGTGAAAGATTGTAACAAACGTAAGATGACCTCATCTCTGTGGACAAGGTAAGAGCTGCCTGGGACAACACTTTCAGTCCCTGTATGGAGAAGGAATTTGCACATCAACTATTCCTTGCTTCTGTGCATCTGTCCAGGAGGTGCTGGAAGCAGTGAAGTGGAGCAGAGTTTTATTGTCCTGCTGAAATCAGAGCATCTGAGGACCCTTAGATACTGTATAATAGGTGTCTCACTGACCTTTTTATAATAAACCATCCTTAAAGCACGTTTTTCGATATCTTGTCAAACTAAATCCTATGCTCTTAAAACTGTGGTTGTTGAGGATAGTTCTCAGTATTATTCTATTAGCTTTAATGTAGAGTTCTAAAATGTAGCTTTAAATGTGTTTTTGCAAGGCATTTTTATCACAGGAGTAAAAAAAAAAATTTGGCCAGACATTATAGGAGAACTAATTTGCTGACTTGTAAATTAAAAGTGTTATCAAAAGCAAATCTGCAAGTTACAGGTACTGTAGCAACCTTAAGATTAGCAGCTGTGTAAGAAGAGGGTAAGGAGTCCAGACAAGATGGAGATTTGTGTCTGGACCACATCCCCCAGACTGCTGTGGGAAACGCCACAGGAGCTAAGACTTCAAGTCGTCATTTACTCTGCCGTGTGAAGACAGAAGGCAGATCCTGTTATATAAACTGCAACAGAAGGTGTGAGAAAAGGACTGATGGAAAAGGGAACTGTGGAGCTGCACATTTTTGGAAGGGTTTGTGAAGAGTCTTAGGGAGAGACTGGAGTTAAGAGTTGTTGTTGTTTTTAGAATTTTAGTAATACTGGCTATTTTGTTGATCATGAGAGATTTATTCTGGACCACACTATAAAGAAGACTGATTAAAACTGGACAGAAAACTCAGAACACGACTCTTGAAGAGGTTACAACTCTTGAATTTAAGTGCAGGGGAAAGAGGATTAATTTACAAGTCCCTTAATTTTCCGGTAGGAGCCATTCTTGACTGGATGGATTAATGAGGTAGGGTATCCAGCTCCCATTGTCGTAGAATGGGCAACCTAATGCAGCCGGCTGACCTACCAGCATCTCTCTGCAAGGTGAGAGGAAACCAGATTCCCTGGTGAAAACCATGTGAAAACAGGGAAACTTACATATTCCACACAAAACTGTTCCACCTGTACTCTAAGCCAGGACCTTAGCAAGCCATGAGGCAGCATTACTACTGTACCTGCCGGACCAGGGTCTGAATGGGTTCATCGTTCCAACTACCTTCTCTTCATTAGAAAGCTATTGCTGTTGTCTCTCTGGCCAAAGTTTATATTTACATTTTTTTTGCCATGTAACAACATTTCAAATGCATTGACTGCTAGTGTGCTGTCTGCGTCATGTCATGTCATGTCTTTTGGGTCTGTTTTGCCATGTGACACCTATCATAGTCCTGAAACAATGAAAATACTACTGTAGATCAGATACAGTGCCATTGTGGTGACACTCAGTTCTTCCATATAATATAACACTAGTACAGCGAGATTTACAGTGCTAAAGGTCTTGTATATGAACTACTTTGTGATAAGAGAATATTATGTTAGAAAAGTTTTAAAAAAAGGATGCTTGCTTTTTTTTGTTGTTGTTAACTGCTGTTTCTGATATCCATCACACCTGTGATTAATTCAGTAGGGTCTCCTCCGGTATCCGGTATTATCTTTTATAATATTAAGAAGAAAACAAAAAGGGCTATTCATCACATCTTGAGTCTGCATTATTAGATATTCATCTTTCTTTGGCTCCTGACAATGTTATCTCACCATTCCTATTCAGAACCATTATAACTGTCACAACCTGCAGAAGCAGTAGGATCTTTCACTGTTCTTTTTTCTTGTGGTTTGTGACAAGAAAAATAAGAAAGTAAACATAACTAAAGAAAAGCAATGCTTTGGAATGTTGGAATGTTGTACAAAACAAGCATTTATGATGACATTGATGGATTCAATAATTAAATACCAATACATTTGTACTATTTAAGGAATCCAGCTTTTCTTTATGTCTGAATTTTGTGCAGTAGTAAGTGAAGAGAATAAACTGCACCGAAGTGGGCATCAACCAACCTCCGAACAATGTGCACCATATGGAGAGCACGGTAATTTATTTACATGAGTCTGCATGTCTGCCATTGTTTGTGAAAGATTTCCACTTTATACCCAGCTTGTCTTCAATTTTTGAAGTGATTCTGTAGTCTAATGTAGGGTGATTTTGCACGAACCGCTTTTCTGCTTGCATAGTAGCTTAGCTCTTGCTAGAATTGTGAGCTTGCTCATGCCTGAAAAAACGAGTCAGGCGCTTTGTAATGTACAGTTTGTTGATTTGAAAGCTTTGTGGCAGCTCTGCATTTTCTGCTACCTAGTATCAGTGACATGCTGCTGTGTTCATTTTAGCGTTTTGGATATAGGTCAGGCTCATTAATGTTTTTTGTTGTTGTTTTGTTTATTACATTGCAGTGTGTGAAGTTGGATTTATGGAATAGGACACCACCATCCAGGGGAATACTATAGTAATTGCAATTGGGATAGAGTCTGTGGAGTGACTACAAGTACTTCAGGGTGAGGGAAGTGCATGTGATCAGAGTTGCTGAAGTCAACAGAGTCTTCTGGGCTTTTTTCCACCTCGGATCTCAGTTAGTGAACCAAATGTATTGTAACTTGACTAAATTAAACACCTTTTCCAGGGCAGGACATTTTGGATCCAGGCTACCGGCCACTGGGACATATCTTTGAAACCATTTTCCACAGTTTAGAAAATCACTGTAAATAATTATGTAAGCCAAATCTAATACAGTGAAAAAACCTTTGAACACAGATACATCAGTGCACCACATTTTCGTGTTCTCTGGTCTTGAAATCACTGCAGATTTACAGCTGTTAATCCTAAAGACATTCTTTGCTGATTTGCTACTTCTTCTGCCGTAAGCACATTAGAGGCAGCATGCTCAGTTCTTGCAATGAGCACTTCAGTAAATTAAGCAATAATTAAAACACCGGTCGTTCATTAGTTGCTAAAAGTATATTGATTCTGAAAACTGACAAGATCATAACATTAGCTTATTAAGGTAGTGTTCATCATTTTATTTGTCACCATTTGCCTTGCTTAGCTTTTTATGTGAATTAGAACACAGCTACAGTATCTGCTGGAAAAAAAATAATGGTATAAAATTTGTTAGAAAAATGATCAAATGGCTGCTTTTTGAAATTTATAAAAAACAGAATTTGCTAAATTGATTAAAACAATAAAAAATGTCCTGTATTCTGTAAAGGGAGGACATAAGATTTTCTTTGTATTAAATTATTAAAACTAAACAAAAAGGGAAGTCACAGAATACTAATACTAAATACTAATGGTGGAGGTTCTATTTTAGAAAACGCAGAGTGTAGTCTGTTCATCCATCATCAGAAAATTATATTCTTTCTATCATTCATGTCAAACCAGATACTATCCAGGAAGGATAGAGTGCAAAACAAGACAGCACAGAGAGACATGTCGGTGGAAGTTGGAAAGAAAACTATGATCCTTCAGGTTCTTTATCTGAGGGGTTTGCGTGGGCTTCTTTTGGGTGCTCTGTTTCCTCCCAGTCCAAAGTCATACTGGTAGGTTAATTGGCTTCTGGGAAATCTGGATCCTTCCTTGCACATAGTACATCCCATGTCCACCATGATTCTACACTAGATAAGCGGTCATTGAAAGTGAAATGCTGATGATTGTAACAGTGCGGGAGTGGGATGACTATTTTAAGGGGATCCAGTCTGGAAGACAAGGAAGCACAAGGCCAAAACAAAAAGACAGCTCATGTACCATGTACACGGTGAAAGACACACCGTGGGACAGGTGAAAAGAAAAAGAAAATAAAAAGAAGGAAAATGTCAGCCTCATGGAAGGTCCCCTTACGGAAGGTCCTCCCCTTGCGGGGATCTGCTTGTACAGTACCTCTGGGGAGGAGCTCAGTGTGTCTTAAAGGGCCCCACAGCTGCGGCTCATTCTTAATCAGCCAGGGCAGCTATGGTTGCTAAGACAATGCGTAACCCCAAATCCAGAGCTCTGCCCCCACACTGAACATGCCCCCACGTTATGCCACATAATGTATTCACCCCCCGTTTCTATATTGTATGTGTTGGTAGGATTTGCTGGGACAAACCAGTTAACCAAATAGCTTTATGGCAACATTTTGCACCAATGCTGATTTGTAGACTGCAGGTGGCATTGTAAAATAACAATACAATAAATTACTTTTATATAAACACATTCCAGCAAATATTATCCTCAAAAAACCAATTACATGTAATAAAAAGTAGCTTTAGTTTAAAGGAATGGAAACTATATTCCCTGTTGTCCTTCAGCATGTGGAGGTCTCCCTGGTTCCAGCACTGTCTCCTTAACTGTAGCTGGAGGATGTAGAAAAAATACTCTCTTTATTTTTATAGTCGGTGACCTTAAGACACGTTCTTTTTATTGCTTCACAGGAGACAGTTTGTGTGAGATGGAATAACCTGATTAAATTAAAATACATTTATTTAATCTTTCGTTTAAATCAGTTTCTTGCAAAAGTATTTACTCTCTGCCAATAATATCACGTTGATGAATTTCAAAGTGTATTTTTTTCACGTGAACTTTTTTTAGTTAGAAACGGCAATAATCAGACATAACACTTTTACATGTGAAAGAGGCTGAATGTCAGCAAATCATGCAAAGATGTACAAAGTGAAATTCTAATTGCATAAGTATTCAGCTCTCTAAGTCAGAACTTGGAGGAAGCACCTTTGGCAGCAATTACTGCTGTCAATGCTTTTGGTTGGGTCTCTACCAGTTTTGCACAGTAGGATGGTGTATGTTTGCCCATTCTCCCATTCGTCTTGGTAAAATTGCTCTAGTTTTTACAAGTTTGATGGAGGTTGCTGATGAGCTTCAATCGTCAAGCCTTGTCATAAATTTGCTGTTGAAATTCAGGACTGGAACATTCAAATACATTCACTCTTTTCTTGTCAGACCACTTCAGTGTGGTTTGTCCTTGTGCTTCAGGTAATTGTCTTGCTGAAATGTGAATTCTTGACCCAGTTTTAGATTCTTTGGTGACTCAAACAGGTTTTCCTCTAGGATTCACCTGTACTTTGCAAGATCCATTCTTCTCTCAATAATGACAGGTTCCCCAGTCCCTGCTGATGGGAAACGGTTCCATAACATGATACTACCAGCACCATGGTGACAGCAGGAATGGTGTTGTTTGGTTGATGTGCTTTGTTAAGCTTGCATCAGATATAGCGTTTTGTATCTACCAAAAGTTATTTCTCTTTTATGGCTCTAGCATAATTAAACCACAATACTCATGTCAAAAGCATTTATTGAGTTACCTAGGATGCCATATTTAAGTGGTATAAATAGTATAAGACTGTATGTGTGATAATTGAAAGAAATTGTCTAATAAGGGTAGAATTTGAACTGAGGGAACACTTTAACTTAAGTTCAATTCTTAAATAACATTCTAATATATGCACAGTGCAAATTAATCTGGAATAATTAAGGATATAAGCAAACAATGAATATCATAACAGCACAGGAACTGCTCCTAATGATATTGACAGTCAATGTTTTATATCTGACATTTAAATATCCACTCTTCCTTTGTTGAGAGGAATGTGTGTCACATGTATGTGCAATTTCACAAATTCCTTACTGTGGAGGCAATGTTCAGTTTATAAATTTAAGTTTATAAATTAAAGCTTTAAGAGGGTTTTATTTAAAAAAAAAACACAAACACTGACAGTGGTATTAATTTTTTTGTCATGGTAACTTTCTAAATTTTGTGTATATCCCTGTACAGAAATATGTCTCTGTCCACATTTCAGATGTTCTTCCCATTTGTAAACATTTCTCTGGTTTGTGCCTTTGCCTTCTTATTAAGGTCTTAAGGGTTTATAATCTCTCTTGCAACACTGCAAGTAGCAACAAGACAATGTATACCCTGTTTTTTGCACCTTTCTAAAACGTTTTCATTGGTGTGATCATGTATCATGATCATGTATCATGTATACAGGATCATGTATCATATTTAAAGCAGAGAATATTAAACGTATATTAAAGGAAATTGACAAAAGCATAAACCATGGTGCAGTGGTTAGCATTGCTGCCAGGCAGCTCTGGGGTTCAGTTCTGTCCGTGTGGAGTTTGTACTGTATATTCTCTCTGAGTTATTGTGGTGTCCTCTGGGTGCTCTGGTTTCCTCCCCCAGTCCAAAGACATACTAGTAGGTTAATTGGCTCCTGGAAGAATGGGCCCTGGTGTGAGTGTGTGCATGTTTCTGTGTGCCCTGTGATTGACTGGTGTCCTGTCATGGGGGTGTACCCTGCCTTGGACCTGTTGCTTGCTGGTAGAGGCTCTGGTTTCACCGCGACACTGCTTTGGATGAACCAGTTAGAAAATGGATGGCTAAACCATAGTAAGTAGATGAAAGGCACAGTATAATCCATCTTTTAAATCCAAATAACTGAATGCTGTGAGCATGTCAAAACTATGGATACAAAAATACCCCTCATAGCTTTTGACTATGCTGTCCCTGATCATCTGAACTAGCCTGGAAATAGAGATGATACTAAAGAGTGCTTTAAGACAAGAGTTTTCCATGTTGTGTGATGTGGGAGAGAGGGCAGCCGTGCTTGAGGGTTTGTTAGAGTCAGGTCCCATGGTACAGTAGGTTTCTATAAGCTTTCACTCACAAACAAGCATTGCAAACAGTGAAAAGCCGAGCCTTCACAGTTTCTCTCTCTAAACAAGATTTCTGTTTAGAGGTCTTCCAGGGTGTTCTTTTTCATGCCTCATCTTGCACACAGAACTGCTTGAAGCACTGACAGGAAAGACCTTTCTGAAACATGTTCACCTCATACGAGAATGAACCCCCACGCCCACATCTTGTGTCAGAAAGTCACGAAACTTACTGTACAACATTGCCCTTCAGCTTTTGAAATTATTCCATTTTTTCTCTGGCTTTCAAGTCCTCTGCCTTACTAATCTGAGTATATATCCTGTAATAGGTTTATTTTTCTGGTCTGCCCCCATATTAGTTTTTTTTTTCTTATTTGCAAGTGCAGAAAATGAACTGCTGTGTTCACAGCTCAACAGCTCCATCTTGCTCTAACACACATGACGCTGAAGTAACTTACTATCGTTCTTACCCTAAATCTTAAAAGATATGGAACAATAAAAAATATAAGCATCCAATTGGTGACTTATTTCTTTCATTACTCAATAGGACATCTCCTGGTTGTGTCCCATGGTTAGAGTCTGAAGCTAATTAGTTCTAGCACCTTGCATCCCAAAAACATGCAGTAGATCTTTATTCTCTCTTTATCTTTGCGTGAACATTCGCCTCCTGCCCCTTAGCAGTAGCTGGTCATACTGTTCAATGCATTAGGTTTTGTCTGTACCCTGTGGTTTGTTCGACCCCTTTGCCTAGTATTACAATGTGTAGTGTTTTTGTTCAATCATAATTTATTATATTAATGTTTTATTACAACTATCCATGTATTTACAGTGTTTCATTAAACATAATGTTTTTATAAAATTTCACATGGATCAACTTACCATAGATGGGGGTGTCATTCAGATTTTAAAAAATAGCACGCAGAATTTTGGGTTCAGTCTGTACAGTGAAATTGTACTTGGTTGGGTATCTGTAAACTGAGTTTATCTTCGCAGTTTTACAGATACCTTTTTCACCTGTCAATAGTACGCTTCTGCAATTTAGTTTTCCTCAGTCTTCAAAACCCTGGTTATGACCTACTTGCCCCCGTCTCTTTATACTGGAAGATCTGCATAGATTCTCATCCCAGGAGGACAGAGCACAGGATCTTTATTTTGCCTCAAGCACTTTTTCCTGGTAGCCAGAGGCTATGTAACATTGGGTCTTCTGTAGATATCAGCACATTAATTCTTTAATAATTAAACTACTGGAGACCTGTCCAGGAGTTTGTGCTCTCGTCTCACAGTGTGCCCTAATCTCCAGAACAGTGTAACCCTCACCAGCAAAAAGGGCTCTCTGACGATGAATGGAATAAACTGGATAATATGCCTGTGAATCACCATAAAAGGCCTATTATTAAATACAGCTCTACCTATCACTTCAGAAGACTCATAGTTTTACTTTTAAAAGTTTTTTTGCTCCAGTGCATTTTTAAATGTATATAATCAGACTACATTCCATGTGTGTATGTGTACACTGATATCACATCATCACTTCCAATAATTTAGTATTCAGTTCAGGGTCATGGTGGCCCTGAGCCTATCCTAGGAAGCAATGGGCACAGAAGCTAATTAATTTACCATCGTGTCATTGGACTGTGGGAGGAAAACGTTGCATCCTGAGGAAACCCGGGGTGCCACGCAACAATGTTCAGCACTTTCCCACCCACTATCAAATATACTGTATGTATCATAAATATACATACTGTATGGTAGATAAGGTGTCAGAAACAGTCACCTGCATAGTTAAACCAGGGGGTTTACTTTTCCCAGCAGCTAGAACAACTTACATGCATGAAGAGGCTTTATTCAGGAAAATGAATGCCCAGCACAAACTCTCAGCTGTGGAGATTACCGAGGGAGCACTGGATGGAATGTAGACCGTTTCACCAAAGGCACAGCGCAAAACCAGAATGCATGTAAATCTAATACACAGGGAATGAAAAAAGAGCCTAAGAAATTCTTATCTCAGGGGAATCAATATGTACTGACTTTACCTATAGTATCTTATCTGATCTTATCTTATCTAGTGGGGTTAGAAACCTAGCTTGTTAAAACCATTTTTTTGTTGGCACAGGAGGTACAGTATAGTGCCATAGGAGGTATACTTTACTGTCTCATTTCATTAGCAATAGCACATTTGGTGTATGAATCTTGAATGTGTAGTCCAGAGGCTAGACCATGCAAAGGTCTGCCTTCTTAAAGGTCTCCCCTCCCAGTTCTGCCTTGGCACAGCCAAGTGTATCTTCCCGAGGAAGTGGTTGCATTCTGAATCCAAGTTTTTTTTTATTGCTGGAGTGTGCAGAATAACTCCTCTGGGGGCTGACTGTATACTAGTAAAAGTTGATTGTTATAATGCTTGGCACAGAAAAGGAGGTAGGTTTCTGTTAACAAACGTAGAATTTTTTCGAGCATGTGCCCTACCCTTCCCCTGGGAATGTATACAAAATCTATTCATAGCTTGAGTGTCCTAAAGGAATCCAGTGTAGACAGTATAGCGATGGCAAGCAGATGTGCCTTGTCAGTGCTGGCATTTCATGCCACTGTGTATATACCCATAGGGTAGTAACCAAGCTCACTACAAAGCCCTGCTTTCAAATAAGACAGGAATATTAGCTGTAGCTGTTGTGATACTATAGATCTTCTTCTTTCTTTGTTTTGCTTTGTAAAATATTTTCCATCTATTGCTCCTTAGATTTGAATTTGGTGCATAACTGTACTGCACACTGCATTCTCAGCTCTCTAGCTGAGCTAAGAGCCATAAATATTCACAATTCTTTTGTGATAATAACTTAAAAATATAAGAAAGATGGAGTTTAAAGTGTTTGAGCAGATACCGCCAGTATCTTTCAAGTTGTGTTTAAATGTGGCCTTAACTTTACAATATGTCTGTTGTTCAGGGATAAATAGGTAGAAGTTCTTTTCAATTCTCACAGTGTATGCTATGTCCTTTGAGCATGGCTAAATTGGGCTGCTCCTGTTTGAATCATTGTTAGCGCATCAATATCCTTTTGGTAATAGGACAAAACTACTCAGTATTTTAAAGAAATTCTTTCAAGTAGTGCAGAATACTTCTCACATTAAAGCCTATTCAATCATTTGGTTATCCTGGTCACTTAACCGCTTTGCCTGGTGAGAATTGAATGCAAGATCTGGCAAAGAAAGTTTATATCCTTTACCAATGATCTGTGTTTTTCTTCAACACCATTTTGAAGATTGAAACTCTTTTGTTCTTTAGACTTAATATATCTGATCAATTCAATATAAATGCAACAGACTTAATCAAGAAGAGACCCTGCTTATTTTTTATTGCCATTTCTACTTTCCCTGTAATAAAGAAGGTTATCATAGAACAGAAAAAAATATTTCGAAGATGAACATTGTTTTTTTTTTATTCTGTCTCTCTGAGTGTAAAACACAGTGCTGCCATAAGATGGGACATTGTAATTCATGCTTTTATAGGTGGAGTATTTGTCTTGTTGATGGATTGCTTTGTGGTAGTGGCTGGCCGACTCTGCATTCCTACAAATGGATTGCACGTCTCTGGGGACTGTCTCCTATGAATGCGAGCAGAAATAAACAAATGAACACAAGCAGTGCTTAATCAAGGAGATTGTTAGCGAAGCCCATTTGTTTCCGGCCACCTCACCCAGCCAGCTACTCTTGAGAGCAGATAAGGGGGCCATTGCAGGTACACCTTTAAGCTAAAGGAAGCTGTAAATGGAGTTCCATAATAATACTATAAGCCTGGACTTGACTAGTTACTGTACCTACTACAGTATGTTCTGGTTAACACATGTCTCCACACAGTGAATTTATTGACATAGACTGTTCAAAACATTGTAGCATGACACCAGAAAATGACATAAGAAAGCTTAGCAGGAAATAGGGACTCCCCTCCACAACCAACTTTTTGCCAGCAATGTACGCCAGTACAGTATACTCATTACACATCCGCTATCAGTGGGGAAAATAGAGTAATGAAGCCAATTTATAGATGGGGACCATGATTAGTAAAGGTCAAGGGGAAATTTGGCCAGGACACTAGGGTTAACACCCCTACTCTTTTTGAGAAAAGCCCTGGAATTTTTAATAACCAAGGAACGTCAGGAACTTGGTTTTACATCTCATCTGAAAGATGGCACCTTTTTACAGTATAGTGTCCCCATCGTTATATTCAGGCATTAGGACCCACACAGACTATGGGTTAGTGCCCCCTCCTGGCCGCACTAACACCTCTTTCCCAGGAGGTCTTCCCTCCAGGTATTGGCCAGGCTCACACCTCCTTAACTTCAGGGAGTTCATGCATTCATATCCATTTGGCAAAATTAACCCTTTCAGGTATTTAGGGAAAGACATTATTATATAGGACGAGAAAAATTATTACCGAAAACATGGAACACTACTCAACCGGTACCATTCAAAGCTGAAGAGTAGTTTTAATAATACACAAGCATTTGGCGTAACAGTTTTTATGTACCGTAAGGTTGAAATGACATACCCATTTTCAGACTTTGCTCATGTAACTTCCATTCATTCTAATTTCTGAACTTTTTTTTGCATTTTAATTATTATTTATTGAAAATTTCTTTCTAGGAACTTTTCTAAAATCAGCTTGAACACAGACTCTATACAAGATTATCAGTGCTATTAAACTAACAATTTTCAAGACACATTGTCCCACAATGTGCAATGTTTAGGATTTGCAAATAGCAAGTCACTTGTAGCAATTTAGGTTTCAGTGCAAGATCACAACCCTAATAATTTGACATGGAACTGAAATCAATGCCAAATGTTTACTTATTATGAGCATGAATATGTCTTGCTGACCAAGTACAATTTTTTTCTTTTTCAATGTGGTTTATCGTGGAAATATAATTTAAATTAGGAGGATAAAAATATAAGAATACTGAACTGTTTCTCTTACTCATTTATTTCAATTTACTCTACCTGTGGGTGACATACTGTAGGTTAAAATGTGAAAAACACTTTGTAGCCATTGAAGAGACAGAAAAGTTACTGTTACTTACTCTGCAAATGTCAAAATCAAGACTTTTCTATCAACATGGTACTGAAGTTCCGTTGCAGGTGGTCAATATTAGGTCAGTGACAGTGATGTAGTGACAGGCAGTGACAGAAGACAGTGATTCTCTAAAACACAAAACAAAGCATAAACAAAAAAAAAAGGATAGGCTCAGTAAAAAAAATTAACATACTGGCTTTAAAATATATTTTGTTTGCAGTTACCATATTTAAAACCTGATTTTTCTAAATGTCCTTTATTCATGTCACACACTATAGCATCACTGGCCACTAGTAATAGCTACATTTTTAATTAACTTACTGTAGGTGGTGGCTCTCTTAATTAATGTACTGTAAATCCAAACTGTGTGTGCTCTGACTGCTAACTCAGCACTTTGCGCACTCTCTCTCACTTTTACATTTGAAGTTGTGGGGCCTGCTAGCTGGCTATAGCTGACCAACTCGGCATTCACTAAATCAGAACCCATCTATTGTGATGGAAAGACAAAGGAGCCCTTACTGCCAATAGCATTGTCATTTCCCATACTACACTAGGCAGAGCTGCAGTAGGAGCTCAGTGACCTTATTTGGAGACGTCAAAGCTATGATACAGTCTTGTCAGTGATGGTCTTGTCAGTGATGGCCATATGTGGCTTATCATTATGAGCACACTCTTGTGGCTTACCATTTTGAGAATATCTCGTCTCTGTAATCCACAGTGGACAGAGTGGAGTAATTCAGCTTTAGAAAAGATTTATTTTTGGTTTCTTTACTACTTTTGTTTCACATTTTTAAGTGTATCAGTAAACTAAACATATTGAACTTGAACTTGAACTTGAACTTGAACTTGAACTTTATTGCCAAATGTAACCGGTACTGGTACAATGGAATTCTTACTTACAGAAAGTCTCTCGATTGTAAAACAAGTGTAAAAAAACAAAACAAAGTGCAAACAGTGCATCAAGACAATGTACAAACAAACAATTGACAATGTGCAAGTAAACATGCAGGCAGTTTGAATGTAAACAATACAGACGTGTAAACAATGACTGGAGACGTACAATAAATAAATTACAATGAGGTAGATGGTGATGGTGTGGGTGTGGTCCGAGGGGGATGGCTAGATGTGTTCGCCAGTCTCACTGCTTGTGGATAGAAGCTATTGAAGAATCTAGTGGTAAGTGTCCGTATGCTCTTATATCTCTTGCCTGAGGGCAGTGGGGTGAGGAGCTCATGCCCGGGGTGGTGACTGTGTGATGGCCAGAATTCTACCACGGCAGCGGTCCTCATAGAGCTGTTTAATCTCGGTGAGACCGCAGCCGATGATCTTCTGGGCCATATTGACCATTCTCTGCAGTGCCTTTCTTTCTCGCGAAGAGGTGTTGCCATACCACACGGTGATCCCGTTGGTGAGGACGCTCTCGATAGTGGAGCGGTAGAAGTTCACCAACACATGTATTGGCATCCCCCATCGCTTGGAATAAGTATTTTATTCCTTCTGCCTGGCTGTTGACCTAAAGTAGCAGGAATTGCATATTAATTAGTTTCTGCCTAATTATCGAAGAACCGGGTTTGTTAAAAGTTAACAGCCCCTTATTATATTTGACAGCTGATACCCATGTGTAAATAAGGACAGTCCTGTGAATTAAGCCGAATGATGGATTTAATTCTGTAACTGCTTGGATTTCCCACCTGTAATTGTAACTATGAAAATGTGGAATTTTATTTTTCAGCATTTTCAGGTGATGACTTTTTTCTTATTCTTTATTTTTCCATCTATGGGAACTGAAGTATTCCATTCATATAGTGCAAATTGTCTATCTGTCCATGATGCCACATGTCAAGCTGAAACACTTTCCTAACCAACAGAGCAAAACTAAAATCCAAGTCAATGCCTTACTTTCGTTTCGGTGCTACACAAGCTGTAAAGTCCAAATACTGTACAAATGTTCATCTATTTGAAAGTTATACATATTCCAGTACATATTATCATCAGGATAATATGTTACCACTAGCAGCTGACAGAACAAATAACACTGCAGAACAAAGCAATTTCCTGAACAACAAGTTTTGTGGGGTTTTGAAATACAGCCCGGTGAAACTGAAACGTAATGGGAGTATAGAGAGTATTGTCATGAAAAGTCTTATAGTAGACACTAGAAAACAGTCTTTTTTTCTTTTTGACCAGAGGCTGTCAAATGCTGACAGACACCATACAATTTAGGAATGCTTTCTTCATTTGTCAAACTGTACTATGGTGACACATAATACATTGGGATTTTATATTTGTTATATCTTTAAAAAAAAACAGAACAATGAGCCCGTTCTGCCACTGTCAGGGAGTTATCTAACACTTTCCTGACTTCCTTCAGTTGTACTGTTCTCCCCATATTCATTCAGCTGCTAAAACTACAGAATAGAAGGGGTCTGCAGCTCACTGACAGCTAAGGGATTCTGTTAAAAGTATATTTTTGTACATTTTTTAAAACTACCTGAAACAAGCATGACACATTAAAACCTGAGACGTATTAATCGCTTGACACTGGTGTTGCCACATGTCCTTATTGGAAATGAAAGGATAATTAACAGAAGTGTGACGAATGTACCCATCTTTTCTCACATACCTTCACTGCACTCTGCACTGCAAACAGTATATGACATTTATGTCAGGATTTTGACCTAGTTGTAATTTTTTTTCTTATGTGCTTTCTAGAGGCATTACCAACCATGGAACGTTTTTGTCTTGTCATGCTCCTGACACATGAGTGTTAATTCATTAAGAGGATAGCTTGTCTGTAAATTAATTCCACTTGATACAAATAAATTTCAATTTTATGCTTTATGATCCTGACGTATATCAAGAGATAGTCTGAGCACAATCACTAAGCACAAAGATTTGTGACTTTTTCTGAAGGTTTTAAAGAGAAATTCCATTTAACAATTTTCAGTCTGGCATGTTTGTCTTTTTATTTGACTTCTTATTGAAGTCTGAAGTATATTCGCATGAAGTACAAATGTACTTCCATTCATATCTCATATTAGTTCTATCATTTACTCTAAGTGCTGTAAGTTTCATGTATATACTGTACTGCATAATGTATGCTTAAACTATTGTTAGGGTGACAATGGAGAGATTTAGTTGGATCATACAAAACCCTAATGATTTTAAAAGAAACCAACCCTTAGTTACTGCTAGAGCTTCAGTGTGCATTCCTACAAATGAACAAGAATTATGTGGGATATTTTTTAACACATTTGTGGCTGTGGAGACCAATAACTACAGTATGAGTGTGGGTTTAGTGTGGTGAATGCATTTCCTAGCTGTGTTGTGGAATATGACTTTCTGGGCTATTTTAAGATCAAACCAAATGAGTGTCTCCAGAAAGCAAGCCCATGGCAACTGGATTAATATCTTTATATTCCTTGGAGTTTTTCTGGTTTGGGACTGTCATTCCTAGCCAGCATGCACACTTCTGCTAAGATAACGTGAAGCAGTTGGATATTAAGAATTTCTCCCTTTTCCTCTCCTGCTTCTGACATATTTTCTCTCACATGGTAGTTACCTCGTTTAATTTAATTCCCACTGAGTCTCTTGTGCTTCCAGTTGAATTATCAAAGCAACCATCTAGTATAAAATACACACATGCTTGTGAGGCACAAGCTATAACGAGTCAGCCCTTCTTGTATTTGTGTTTTATGACTTCTGTAACATTTTCCTTATGCTTCACTTTGGTGAAAATTATTACTTGCTACCAATTATATTCATGAAGTGTTACAAATGCAAATGAAATATGTGTTGTGACACAGTTCCTTATATTCATTAATACCTTCAGGAAAGTGAAATTGTCACCCACACAGAAATGAAAACTGCTGATACCTATCAAGGTATCCTGTATGCTGAATGCTGGGTGTTAGCTACTTGGTCTCAAGACTAATCTTTTGAGCATATCAGCCTAGCTGTGATTGTAGAGTTTAAGCTGTACTAGAGAAGGTGGAATACAAATGGCTTTTCTGAAAAAAAGTATTTTAAATGGGAGTTAAAACACAACCTTAAATATTGATGAAAACAGTAGATACATATCATAACATTATAGTAAAAGTGAAAATGGAATGAGTTCTTAGATATACTCTGATAGAATATTCACTGTATCTGTTCAAGTAAATCTTCCTTCTAGATTAAAGTTTGAACTCTTTCTGGCAGAAAAAAAATAATGTGCATACTAATAATGTTTATTATTGTTACTAATATTGCCAGAAAATGTGTTGAACATATGTTTGTAAGGTTTCCTTTGGTGTTCAGCATTACATATTTGTTTGAATTATTTTATAAAATATCATCATGAGTACAAAAGTAAATTTTAAACTGTCTGAAATATTTCCTGCTTAATTTTTGGATTTCAGTTCACAGTTATCCATTTTCTTGATAACTCTGAACCTTTTGTTTCAGCACATTAGGTACATTGTCTTCTGTGTTGATGTTGTTACCACTCTCTTATACAGAATAGTATTGGAAAAGGAAGCTTTGCTCAATGTTGATTTATTTGAAACTAAACTAGTTTAGTTGTCATTGTACTTATTATTTTAATTAAGCAGCAGGAAGATGGATTTATATTTTGCTTCAAACATAATTCATGCTGTTTATCGGTTATTGTATCTGGTGTTTTTCATGAGCAACCTAGTCAGCATTCTAGCAATCTCCACTTCATTCACTTTCCTACTTGAGAAATTGAGAGGAGGCATCACTCATTCACTTTATTTCACAGAAGTAAGTTTTTGTGTGGTGCTTCAGGTGCTTGTAACCAAATTTAAAGTACACTAGGTTTTGATCTTTCAAATGGTAAAATTTTTCATTTTTAGTAGAGCCAAAAATAAGACATACTGTACAGTATATGGAAATGTAACTACATTACTATTTACAGACAGATCTTAAAGAACATGATTTACAGTATTTTTCTGCAGCTTCTGGAATTGGCTGATGTTAATCAGCTTGGCTAACCTCTCCATGCTTTGCACCACAGCATGAGAGATGAAGACAAAATATACACGTGTCATCCCAAACACACAGTCTCTGACCATCTGCTTCATTTTACATTATAATTCATGCAAAACAATAGTGTCTGTTGGAGCACTGATATAGTGGCTGTGCAGGTTCATAGGTATCTGCCAGGATGCAGGGGCAGACCCTAGGAAAGCCTGTCTAATGCTGAACCTACTCAATGGAAGAAGTGTGTTGCTCTGACGGAGAGCCCCAGCTAGCATTTGTCAGATCTGAAACTATTTTGGAGAACCCAGTCTATGGTATGAAGAGAGTCCTTCAGTGGCACAGACTCAGGGAAGCATCTTACCAATTCTGTGTCAACATACAGTATGTAAACATGTGATGTAGCTACAGTATGTAGCATGTGTTGAATATGAAACATGAAGCATTGTTTTAACATACTGTATGTGCTTGATTTACCAGTAACACTAAGAATTTGCTTTTTAGTTTTTTTTGTGATGTAGTCTAGACATCCATTTAAGAAATCAGACTTGGAGATTAGTAATTCACTAAGTACATCTGTTGTCAAGTAACTTTTGCAAAAATGGCTCTGCTTTTACATGAGTACATTGCCAAATTAAACCATTAATAAAGGTTTTGAGCAATGAATGACAATCACAATTTATAGTAGATCTTTTACAGAAAGATGCAGATTGACATAACAGCCCACTCTCCTTTTATAGCAAAGGAACAAATCATAAGCCATTGACAATACTGACAGAAAAATATTTTGCCATGTGCATATGTCCCAACGCCTAAGTATAATAAGAACATATAGAAGTTAATGCCACTCTAAAACAATAGAAAGAAACAGGTGGGTTTCCTCTGAAAACATCACGATTCAGCAGCTGAGTCTCCGTTAAGTGTTCTTCTCACATGCTGATGTGCTCTCCATTTGAAGCACTAATGGATAAAGTCCAAAAACCACAGACAGTAGATCCATTTCAAGACTTACTGTATTTAAGACTTACTGTATTTAAGAGATTTTATTTTACTTAAAAAAACAGTATCATAGAATATTATTCATCATAAAATAATATCTGTCCCCAGCCCCTGTCCAATCCATCCATTTGGAGGGACACCCGACATGTTTCCTACCACAGGACCCCTAACCAAGCAGCAGAGAACTCTGCTGGGGACCCTGGACAGTGTGCCTTTGGCCATCTCAGCAGCAGAGCCCCTAGGCTCCACCAGCCCTCGCTCCTCACCATGATTGCGAGCAGAAAGAGCTGAGATAGAACAGGATCCAGAGATACCGGGAAGGGAGTGCAGGGGCTCTCAATGCAACGCCAGCATCTTTCTAGTAGCTGTGGGGAGAGCAGCCAAGCAGATCCGTTTCTGCTGCAGCGAGAGGCCAAGATTAGGATAGTCATTTAGTGGGAAGTGAGAACAGGCACTATCCCTTATTGTGAATAGGTAGCAAAAGTTAGTCGATAAATTAAGTATGGTTTTGGCAGATCCTTTGAAAGAGTCGCAGTGGAAAAGCCCAATGTCCACAAAGATAGGCCCAAAAAAACACAAATTAAATTGCTGCAATAAGAAGACCTGTCATAAGTCCAGTAGAAACAACAAGGAAACAACACAAACATCCATCAAAGGTCCTGTTTGTTTAATGGCATATAGCGAAACACAAGAAGGCAGCCTTTCTAAATAGATACTGTATTAACTTAATCTCTTTCCTTTTCTAAATTCTTCAAAGACATTTAACTGTTTTTTTAAAAGCAACATTAAGCAGGTTGATTTAAAACTGTTTCATAAGGTCTGCATTGCATACCCACCTACAGTCTGCAGACCACTGCTTTAGAAGCTGAAGAAAATGCCTAAAGAATTACTCCATTTTAATCAGATGAAATACATTTCTTGCCAATGAAATATATTATTGCAGGTCACACTAGGCTTATTTATGTAACACTGTTAAGATATGTAAATAGTGCTACGCAACACTACACTATTTTAAAAAATCCATTTTTGTTTTACTGTTTGGTGACATGGATGTTAGCACTGCTGCCTCACAGCTCTTGGGTCCTGGACTGTGACCAGCCTGCGATGCCTTCTGTGTGGAGTTTGCATTTTCTCCGTGTGACCACATGGGTTTCCTCCCACAGGCCAATGATATGCTGTCTAGGTTAGCTGTCATCTCTAAACTATCCCCTAATAGCATGTGTGTGTGCCCAGCAATGGACAGGAGTTCTAAACAGGATGTATCTTTCCTTGCATCCTTGCCTCATCATTAATCTTTCACAACAATAGTAATACAGTGCATTTCGCTACAATTAATTATTTGGAGTCCTTCTCGGGGGCTGAGTGACTAGCAATGCTTCTTCTCAGGGTTTAATTCAGGACTCTGACTCTGCATGTAGAATGTACATGTACTGTATGTTCAGTCTGTGTTCACATGGTTTTCCTTGAGGTGCTAAGGTTTCCTGACACAGTCCAGAGACTTACTGGTAGGTTAATTGGCTTTTGGGGAAATCGGCCCTGCTTGAGTGTGTGCGTGTCTGTGTCTGTGTGTGCCCTGCGATGGACAAGCATCTTGCTTGTTGGGATAGGCTCTGACTCCCTTGTGACCCTTTATTGGATAAAGTGGTTAGAAATGGAGTGGATGGATACTGATAGACTTGCTGACTACCAGATCCTCTCCTCTTATTCAGTCAGCATTTTCACATTATTAAAGCAGAGACAATTCTATGATGATCCACTACCAAAATCTGGGATGTTTTAAGTCTGTTATAAAATGTGCTTTAAGGATGTTAATTTGTAGTAGCTTTTTGGCATTATGCTAAAATTTTTGGTAACGTTAAAAAATGTGGTCTGTTAATAGTATACATTTTTAACTTATTCTTTATTCTGGAGTTTCTCCACTGTGGCCTATATGCTTCACACAGTGAATTTTGTTCGTGCTGCTGTCATATTTGAATGGAAAATATAATGGTGAAGAAAGCAGAATGATTGTCAGAATGAAAAGCATTGTGTTTTGTGTGTAGATGGGATATATGGTAAATGCTAAATTAGTCAGATTAAGCACTAATAGGAAACGGGAGCATGGACTGTGAATGTCCCCTTGAGATAAATGACAGCCATCACAGAAGAGAAAGAGACAGTCCCAGTGGCCACACTAGGGCCTGCACATTAGGGCCTGGCTCCCAGGGGGAGTCTACATGGCTTTTCAATTTTCATCTCCAGTTCCAAAACACTGCTTTTCATTTACTCCTCAATATTCAAGCTATTCAGGACTCACAAAGAGGCTCTTTTGTTAAAGCAAGTGATGGGTGAGGGAGACCAGTGAATTTACTAGGGATTCTGACACTTTAAGTGATGCCTTTCTCTAAGAATATTTAACTATTTTAAACAGACAACTCCCACTTGCAATGCAGATAGACTGCTGCAACTATTCTAGAGCACAGAATAATTAATTACAGGCTGAACCATTCCTGTTCATCTTGCTCAGCTGATGCTGTACCACGGTCAGAAGGTTTGTGATTGTCAATTACAGTATATACAGTAGCCATGAAAACTATCCTGAAGGAATGCCAATGCTGAAACTCATTCTGGTGTAACCTGAGTTCAGTATAACTGCAAATGCAATTGCACTTTTAACTGTCACAACATATACTGTACAGGGGGTGGACTTCAGTGTAATAAAAAGGGATCATAGAGCTGAAATCAGTGTTGACTCAAGGACTGAAATTGACTGTACCTGAGACTTTGAGGCCCTGATGAAGATTCTCCCATGCAATTAAATATCAAATATTACTTTGGGCTAAGAGTCAATCTTTCCCTTTAAATCACTGCCAGTTTTACACCTGAATATAGAAATGTAGGGTTGGTATAATTAATTAAATAATTAGTTCAACAACCTACAGTAATTAAGAGCTCATGTAAAGTAAAAACCAAAAGGCTCTGCAAGTGACAGAATATTGATTTAGGGCAGAGATTGGCAATCCTCCAGCAATCCACTGTCCTTTAGGTTTTGTTCCACTTGCATTCCAGTGATCTTAATTACTTGATCAAATTAATTATTTGGATAGGAAATAGAATCAACTGTTTTTTTTAGGTCTCAATCAGTTGAAAAAGTAAATTGCCTGGAAAACCTATAGGAATCTTTAATGAGGGCTTGAATTGCCAGTCCTTGATCTAGGATGAAGTTTTGGATGTTTGTCTTCAGCCTGAGAGAGATAGGCCTGGGGGTTGAATTATTAGGTCATAGACTCCCAGATCAGCTTGCCAGAGCACCAGGAATGGCCTGACTGTGGCTTCTTCTTTGACTTGTGTTGTTTTGCTATGATTGTGCTTTTTTGTGCATTTTTCATTGCTGAAGTTTGTTTTGTTTTTTTTGCATTTGCATCCTGTGCTTACTGTATTATCCTTATTTTGTAAGCCTTTGTAAGTCACTTCACATAAAACTGTCATCTAAAGGAGAGATTAAAATCTAATTAATTTAATTAACAGGTTTCAGTTTGTTTAAAAAATGGTGCCAATCTTGATTAAATCTGATTTGATTAAGTCTTGCAACCCCTGTCCTTGCTAGCCTGTGCAGGCTGCCTACCAGACTTATGATTGTAAGATGTTAGAACTGACACGTGAGTTCCTATAGTACTGTATATGAATAAACAACTTTAGCACGTTAGACAGTATGTTTTTCCGTGAAATGATTGTGGAGTGTGATGGCTTATTGCCATCTGGACTCCAAATCAATTACTTCTTTCAAAATATAAAATATGAATCTGTTCTTTACATTAGCTTCTAACCAGCAGAATTTGTATTTTAATTTTAAAAGTGCCTTGTAGTAAGGAAAAGTGCTTCTTCGCAGCTCTTTGATCCTGTGTTTGATTCCTGGCTGGGGTGCTTTCTGTGTAGAGTTTGCATATTCTATCTTGAGTAGCACAGGTGTCCTGGCTTACTCTGACCAGTTCCACAGAAATGCTGGCTAGGTTACTTGGCATCCCTAAATTGTCCCTGTACGTTTGTGTGAATCTGTTCTTGTATTTGTGTTCCTCGCAATGGGCCGACATCTTATCTATGGCGTAGTCCCACTTAGTGACCTGTGTTTTAGGGTTGGTTTTAAGTTGTCACCCATACGAGGAATAAGCAAGCCCCTGCTAATGAACAGACAGAATTTCCTTGGGATGCTCACAATAAAGTGTTAATATTGCTGTTGCTACAGTATCATGGGCATGAGAAATCAATTTACTGCATCCCTGCAGGTTTTGTAGCTTCATTATAGGCCCTGACCTCTCTTTTCCCTATGTAGTTCGGCTAGTCTAAAAGCTCTGCTTTGCTGTTGGCATTTAAGGTGGGAATGTGGATTGTGCCATCCATGGGAAAAGTGAAACCGGTAATGTTCTTTGTCTAACATTCACAAGTCACATCTTGACCAAAATCATGTGTTTGATTCTCATCGTGGTCTGACAAGCAGCATATTCCCCAGCTGCTGGTAAATTAAAAAAATAGCCCATGCTGAATGCAGCATTTGGCATCACAAATTAACGAATTCACATTTGTGGGAGGAGAGCTTTCAGTTGTATGATATAATTATAACGAATGCAATCAAAGACCTAACAATTGTAGAAAATTAGAAGAAACTAAAGTATACTGTATTCCTGTTACACCTTAATTTGTGAGAATGGGTATTTTATATGGAATCCAAATCTAATTATGTGGGTGTTAAATTTGTCTCCAGTGGTGGTGAATTTAGCCCTCTTATGAGCTTCTTGTACTATAGGAACAAGTAATAGGTTTATTCCATGCTGAAAAAAAGAAGAAAGAGAACACAACATTTTGGCCGTGGAGCCTTCTTCAGGCTCACACCTGAAGAAGGCCCCATGGCTGAAACGTTGTGTTCTCTTTCTTCTTTTTTTTTAGCATGGAATAAACCTATTACTTGTTCCTTTGCAGCCTACGCATGCTGACACAGCTACCCACCTGAACTTCTTGTACTATATGAGGCTTGTCTGAAATGTGTATCCTATAGTGAATTAATGCCCACTGCAAAAACATGACTTGAGGTGGATATGAAAAACACTGGGCATTTTTGTTTGGGACTGGATTTTAAGTATCTTACGTTACAGATTTTCACCATCAAAATACTGTATACAGTATTTTATATGTAATTGTACAAAAGGGCTTGATATTTTTGTAACAGGAATAATCTGACAACCTTCCTGTTCCTACTGTTTGTACTGTGGAAGAAAATTAATAGGTTCATTGATGAATAATTATGTGCTCTGCAGTGTTCTTGGCTTGTTTTTCAAAGCTTGCGTAAAAATATTTTTAGAACAGAAATGCCTTTCGGTAGAGGCATATGCTAATGTTAAGACTAGGTCGGTCAGTGACTCACTAAATTACAGGAAGAAAAACAACTCATCTACCATTTGACAGCATTAACCCTTGACATTTCTTTTCTAAACACCCAGACGCTGGATGGGAAGGGCCAGGTACAGGTCAAAATGCAAGTACGGAGGAGAATGTAATTAACTGCTTTCAGCAAACCACCACCCTAAACAAAAAATTGCTCTTTTTAAGTAGACATAATTTGTATGTATGTGTCTTGTCAAGATTGTTTCAAATGGCAGATAAAACACTTAGCATGATACAAGTTTTCTAGCACTATGGAAGAGTTTAGGTTTGAAATTTTGAAGAATTTCAGTGTTTGAGAACAGTTTCTTTAAATATATACTGTACTTAAAAATATATACTCCAAATTCTGCTAGTAGAGAATTGTTTCTATACCGTTGGTTCATTCATTTTAGTACTTAATCACAGATTTAAATCTGTAATTCTGTAGCACCAGAGCCTTGGCTATGCAATGCATTTAAATGGGTGTCTCAAGAGTATGAAATACAGTAGAGATGAGGCCGAGTTGTTGTTGATTTTGTTTTGTGCTGTTTTTGTGGATATATTGTTGTATTATGATCCTGATTGTTTGAACCCTTTTTCTTGATCAGATGCAATTGTAAGTCGGTCTTGATGAAGGCATCTGCCAAATAAATAATCCATCCATCCATTCTCTAACAACTTCCTCCTATTCAAGGTCGCAGGGGAGCCATTGCCTCAAATAAATAATATGAAATCTAAATGTAAATTTGACACCCACCATTCAGATAAGTAGACTGCTTATCTGTCCCATCATTGTTGTATTCATTGTCATTTTGTACCTTAAGAGCATCATGATTCACAGCAATTCTTTACAACAAACATGACCTTTGTGAACATCAGAACCCATTTCCAAGGCTTACAGTTTTTCACTTGGGGGAGGTAGTGTCGTAGAACAAGTCATTTGTTTGTCCTCTGGCATTCCATAATAGAGTCATAGGGTAACAGTGACATCACATACTGTATTGAGGCCCTTGCAAACAATGGTAGGGCTCTGGGATGCACTGTAGGAGGCAGCAGAGAAATTGAAAAGTACTGAACATACCCATCTGATGTTGTTGCAGACTTGCAATTCAATTGCATGTTGGTTAAGCATGCTGGGGTTCATCGTGCGAGGCAGTGGTGTTGAATTGTGAAACTAGCTTTAGTGGTGGGCTGTATTGTGAAGACAAATGGTCTGTCTTAGCTCAGAAGCTGACTGTAGTGCCTTTGGCTACATTGTGGGAGGTAAATTTGAGCTTCTCCATTACACAAGTAATAGGCTGCAGTGTGGGAGGCAATGTGTCTTCCTTGATTTTTATTGGTTTCAGTGCTTAACCAGAATTTGGCATGCTGTGCGGGAGTTGGGTAGTTCAGCTACCATTCCTGGTCATCCTTAAAAAAAAGCCTGATTCCAAATCATATAACTAAGCACACAATAAAGCTGTTCGAACAGGATGCCAAAAGAATTTCATTTATTTATTTTTTACCTCTCAAGTTTTTACACTGTATACGCAGTATAAGGCCAGTGCACCAACATTCAAGATTTCAAATTGCACATTTTACCATGCAATGTGGGGGTGTGTCCTGGAACATACTTTCTGTCTGATACACCTTGCAGCTGTTGGACTACTTTCAATAAGCAGAATACTGAACTTTGGTGTGCTCTGCGTACTGCATACACCATTTGACAGATGCCATCTGAAGATGTCTATATTATATACAAAGACAGACCCTGTAATGACACACTCCTGCCATATAATTACACCTTCAATATTTTCAACATAGAAATTTACTTAGAATTACTGTATATCATTTACATTTTAGCCTATGTTTCAACTTTGAAATTGAAATGTTTGAACTTAGAAATAAAAAAAAAAGAGTTCTAGGCTGCAGGTTGGAAGGACCTGGGTTTGTAACGATCAAGGATTAAAGAGAAAGGCAACAGTATGAAAGATGGAGGATGAACAGAGTAGTGATTAGGACCTCATGTCAAGCTTCTTTCTTGACAGAAAAACGCATGTGTAGAGGATAGACTATAAAAAGCACAGGCCTTCAGATTATTTGTTTCCATGGTGACTGAAAGAAGAGATATTGAAAGCCCAATGTGACCTGCTTGTGATTAGTTCCCGTATCCATCAATCAATCACAGATGCCACTCACAACGCTGGTGTAGTGGTGATCTAATTCCACTTCATCTTTGTAGGAAAAATAAATCTTAAGGATTAATAAACAGACTTGACCTCTAAAGGTACAGTAGCCTTTGAGTCTAAATGCAGTATTGTGTTAGGTTTTAAGTGATTGCAGTTTGAACTATTCTTCCTTTTAGCACAGTATGCCCACTCCATATTGCATTACCAGGGCTAAAGTCTCTTTTCTTTCCATATTACATGTACCTTTTCCATAACACATTCAGGTACTTACAGTAGCTGAACTTAATCTGTACATTAATTTCCTTCATTTGATGTTTATAACTGTTTTGAGGTCCAGGACAATTAGAGACTTCATATTTCCTTTTTCATCTCAAAAGTAAATCAGCATCATTCTAGTACCTTCAATTAATAGAAATAATGCAATTAAGGGTTTAATTAAATCTGCTGACTGAGAGCTCCAGAAAAAGCCCAAAGGAATACAGTGTCTATTGGACCAGAACAGAGAAACCCCACTAAAAAGAGTCCAGTTGTGCAAATGGAAAAGGTTATATTTGGAGTGTGTTTCTTCTTTGCTGATAAGGCCTAGTAAATACCACTGGAGTATATGCTGTGGGGATAATCCCACAATTTGTCTGCTGTTTGTCTTTGTGTTTTGTTTCTTGTCTCTTGTTCGGTCTTAATAGCATAAAGCATCTCTGTTCTTACTATCAAGGCAAAGGGATCCTTTTATTTCCAGTCCAGCAGTGTTTAAGAGATCTGCCGCAGCTTACATCAGGCTCTTATGAGGGATTCAGACATTTGGAGAGGCGATTTAATATACTGCTAATTTACTCTTCCCCTGAGGCCTTCTTCACATAGCTTTCATCTCCTTATTGTTCCCCAAAGTCAAGCACATTTTTTGTTATCCTAAGACTCTATTTTTCCCTTTTCTTTCCTTTTTTTCTTTTCCATTTCTCTGTCTCTTATTGGGTCCTCACCAGATAAGTACCTTGAAATTGAATCTCTCATCTTTAATACTAGCCTGTCTGAAAGGGATCACAAGGTCCTTTGGGAATTTGCAATGTTCTGGGAAGAGTGAATTTCTGACATGAACAGTCGACCTAAACTTTAAAAATGAGAAAAATGAAAAAAAGTCTTTTTAAAGAAGTAAAGGATGTGTACTTTCACTGAGGTGGTTAATGAATTAAAATATGTAATGCTAGACCCTTCCTTCTTCTTCCCATGCTTGCTCAATCCTGGAAAAACACAAAAAAGTAATGGCAAAAAAAAACTCTTTATGCAAATTCTCTTTTCTAGGCGCAGCAATCTTCTTAGCTCCCAATACTAATATGCTCTGGCACTTAATCAAGCATATTAATTCCATATCTCCCTGATTGCATTAATTCAGATTAGTAAGAGAGCTTAATATAGGGTTGTAGATTAGGTTCCTCGCTACAGGCACTCCATTTCAAACTGAAGTAACTTCTTTCTTCTGGACTCAGAACTGCATTATAACCCTGTTTATCATGATGCATTTTTCATTAAGCTTGCTCTTTTTGCAGTGGTTAAGTGCGAGGCTATGCAACATGATGATTACAAGTAGTTCTTTCTTTTTAATTTCTTAACCATCTTAGGCATAATTTAGTGTACACTTAACTACCTTTTAGAATATAATGATGTAAGAAAAACAAATAAAACAACATTAGAACTTCAGTTTTAAGAACAAAAACAAAAATTGGGTATTGTAATCTCATAATTAAAATACTTTTGTAATGGTTCTTGGCATATTTCTGCAAAAACAGTTATTATAACTAATGTAAAGACTTCAGTAAACTGTATTACTGCCATCATGACAGACAGAGTTGTAATTACATTTTGTTTACATTTTGATAGTTCTCAAATGTACACAGCATTTGATATAATTAGGAGTGCTTTTAAATGTACTCTGACTTCTAAAATTAATACCTGAGTAGATGTACTAGAATTCCTATGAACATGTTAGACTGTAACACTGTAACAATAATGTTATTATTGTTGCTGTTGCACTGTACATAGGAACAGTTTTAGATCTATGGCCCATTCCATGAAAAACCCAAAGTTACTGTAAATGTGCTTAGTTTTTCCCTTAAATGTTTGTTGAGTTTATGAGTCTGGCAAAGAATAGCTAAATTAATTAGCCAAGTTAAAGGAAGAAAATGATCGATGCCTTTCATAACAAGCCCCTGGTCTTTATTACCCAAGTTTCTTACATTTTTCATTCAAACTTATTCTCCTAGTGACTCATACTGTAACTATTATATTTATTAGTTCACTGATTAGAACTTCTAAGTTTAAGAAGACATCTTCTGAAACACAGAAGATTACTTATATCACTTAAAATCTGCATTTTTCATTTTTTATTACTTTAATATGCTTTAAGTTCTAATTTGAAAATGAAATGTTTCAGTCAAAAGTTTCAATAGGTGATTAAGAGCTCTGCTGAAATGAAGCCACAAAGTTCTGTGGCAATAATGGCTGTGCTTTAAAAGCTCTGTTAATAGTAGATAACACTTATAGGAGATCTTATTCTTATCCCATTGCAAGTACCTTATTTATGCAGTGCCACCAAGTCCACATGAATACTACCAGTGACTCAACATCTACAGCATGACTTATCAGATTGTGCCATACACCCACAACCCTTTGCAAGAAAGAAGTACTGTGCCACAAAAAGAGAAATTTGCAATGCAGCATTTTAAGCCACAAATGTGCCAAATCTAAGAACACCAAAGCAAAGCTGCTTTTTGAGCAGATATGCTTATTTCATACGACTCATGTGCTGTGTTATTCTCATTAATACTGTACATGTACAGTATGTGGGTGAGAAAAATAAGGAACATCTTTGTAATCCTTGAAGGGTTTGATTTCATGAGCTTTTATTGATTTTCACCTGCTGTTACTTTTAACAGTGTTTTAAAGCCAGCCGGCATAAGCTAGTGGGACTTCAATTAGAAAAAGAAAAAAAAAAGACAAAATGAAGAGCTGATCGCTGAGGATGTTGGCCAATAGTGTATCTATGGGAGAATACTGATCACAATTTTCCCATATGAATCATGTGCACACCAGGCTTCACAACTGCCTCAAACATTGCTGTACTTGACCAGTTCAGCACTGCACCCAATCATAGTCACCTAATAGCTCTATAAAAGTTAAACCTGTGCTCCAAACAAACACAACTGTTTTGAGTCATTCTGAAACCTGACTGTAGTATTTCAGTTAGGAGGAGCATTTCTGAGATCTTTAGACCACAACACCTTTGCAAATGCTCTTCTCAAGCAGGATTTTCAGGAAGTCTCTTATGCCAAATGTACACGTGCTGCAGTGTCTCTATTTTTGGTGAGAAAATGTACTGTACAGTAAGCGGTATACTGTGTTTGTTTATGTATGCATGTGAAACTAAAGTGAGCTTTGAAGGACGGTCAAAATCCATACAGGAGTTCTAGCAAATCAATTATTTACTGTATGTTCACAAGGCCGCACAGACTTTAAACTTGCATTCAAAAGTTATTTAATTAAATCAAGTGAGTTATTCACTTTTATCAGGAATTCCCAGCTCTGGTCTTGAAGGATTCACAAGATTTGCAGGTTTTCATGTGACATCAATGAATTACCTGTTTAACTATTGAAATTGGAAAGGTGTGGCATAAGAACTACCTACAGTACATAGAATCCCACTGTAAATCCCAGTGTACTAGGGGTTGTAATGACAGATTACTAATGTTTCAGAATAAATTGTACAAATAAGGATTTGAAAATATTATTCTACAGAAGCTAAATGTGTAGCAATTAAATGCTTAATATCACATTTGTTAAATATCCATTGATAAATAATGAATTTCAAGTACAGTGTGACTAATTCGTCTAAATCAAGACTTTTTAACCACATTCTTCATGTGTATATTATTTTTACTCAGCTACTTTCTTAAAATCTAAACAAATATTTTTTTTACTAGACCTTTAGATCTTTTCAGCAGCTAGAATATTTGTGTTTTTAAATAAAGTAGAAAGCTTCAGAGATATTTTAACATCTTCAACCACTGACCTAATCGACATAGTGCTAAATTTGACTCAAGAAGCTGTTAATGATTTCATTACTCATAATCATTATTATTATCTTCATCATTAATTTGCTCAGCCAATGTGTTTATCCTGTCACTTACATGGGTTTATAAAACACAAGTTCAATAATGTAATAATGTAATTTCATACGGGGGACCATTTGTGAAAACAATGGCACAAATACTTATAAAATTGAAATTTAAAAATATTTTTTCTCGGATTTAACCAAAGATACTGGATGCTATTTCCCTGTTTTATAAATCTTGTGAAAAGAATACATATACCAATAGGTACTTTGATTTATAAAATATTATATCCTCATTCTGTAGGGTATAATTAATTTGCATATGACACTTCATATTTAGCTTCATATTTGGGTTTTAAAAGTTCAATATTTTTAAAATGTATTGAAATAGAAATATTCAATTTATTCAAAACCTTATATTGTATTTAGTTAAGAAATTCTATATTTAGAAATAAAAGTGATCATTTAAAATAGGTATTCAGTGGTACAGTGAATATCCTATATGCAAATCATTTTGAGAATATTTTGCAATAACAAACACTAAATAAA
This sequence comes from Lepisosteus oculatus, assembly GCF_040954835.1. Taxonomy (NCBI): domain Eukaryota; kingdom Metazoa; phylum Chordata; class Actinopteri; order Semionotiformes; family Lepisosteidae; genus Lepisosteus; species Lepisosteus oculatus. Next base: position 15,010,432 of record NC_090716.1, read on the forward strand.
TATGAAACTTAAATCAAGTAATAGCAATAAAGGTTTGTTGTAAACCTAGACCCCAGCCTTAACCCTAAATAACCCAAGTGCAAAACCTTGATCTAACCCTAGCTCTCTGAGAAACTGTTGCTGAGTTTATACTCTGAGAAGCTTTCCATTGCAATCACTTCATACATGTTCTACCTTCAAGCATGAAAATATCAACCATATCAGGAGAAATGCAGTCATGCCATGAAGCAATTCGAAGAAGTTTTTTTTGAGTCACCAGCTTTGCAGCAGTTGAGAAGATGGTAAGTGAGCCAGCCAAGAGCACAGAAAGAGCACGGTGCCCAGCTGGGAAAATGAAAGGCTCTTTTGGAGCAATGCTGTGGCACAACATGCAGGTTCTTATTCTCACTGTGGGAAAACTGCCACTTTACAGAACAGCAATTAGATGGGCAATTTGCCCAAAAATTGGACAACAGAAAAATCAGGACTACTGTATATTTTCTGTATCGATTCTCTACTATAAATTAACAGATCCTCAGTCCCAATTCCTACTTTTCTGTAGTACGTTTCAAAATGTAAATAAAAGGTTTACTAGAATGAAACATGACAGAAGATAACAACAAAAACAAATTTAATATTATTACTACTTATAGTAACTACGTACGTATTGTGTTAATTGAGCAGTTTGACAGTAATACCATTTGCTAAAATATGAACAACAATCAATGACCAAAGGATGATTGCAAATAATGAATTGGGGGTCTTCATTGTAGACAACCACTTCCCTTTAGACTTCGTGTTAGTTTGTTGATACTGTTAACCTCATTCATTATCAAAGCATTTGCAGTAGAGATACTGCACAAGGGCCTCTGGCGTCACTCAACAGGGACCCAGCCAGTTGAGCTAAAGGGAAATCTCCCCTCAGCCCGACAGCTGCGGTCCCTGCTGTTCACAGCGAAGGGCAGTGACGTCACCGCGCTGGTAAGGCGGCTCTCACATCCTGCAATGGAGGCCAGATGCATTACACTCTCCCCCACTTAATTTGGCGAAGGGCTATCCCACCCTGCTTCTGACAGCAATGTAGCACGCCTGGGTTCGAGTCCCTATCGGTGGGGGGGCAGACCTGAGGCGGAAGCAGTGAGGGCACATACCCACGTGAACCCGAGAGCGCTACAGTATATACTGTAATACGGTGTCATTCGCAATAATCTGAAAACATTAACTCTTTTCTCTTCTTCCCAATTTCTTCTCTCCTGCCCTAAATATGCTTTAAAACAATCTGCAGGTTTCTGTACAGTTTGATGATGACTGTGCAGAAAGTAATTATGCCATTATTTAATCATGCAGTTTTTAGCAATAACTCATAGTGTTAGGGAACCACTTTCATTTGATTTTGTACTATTTGTCAGTTTGAATTTCATTATTCAAATAGAGGAGTCGTGCTGTGCACCCTACTGCTCTCTTGCTTATAATTTGTGGGCTAAATTCAAATACCGGATGGTATTAAAGAAGGGGCATGTAGTACAAACCCCTTGTACCAGCACAGTCTGCTGGCACTGGGAGCCTGAAATTACTGTATTCAGTGTTATTACATTACAGATTGAAGAGAGTCCTGGGTGTAATCGAGCACATTTTTTCTGCTGTGGAATTTATTTGTGGTGAATGAAGGCAACACAATACTAGCCTATCAGAGAGATTCATGACTCTCTTAGAGAGCAATAATGGTTTGGCAGACCCCAAGGCATGTCTCTGTTCCATATTTTTGTATTCCAGGCCAGGATAGAGGTTGTCCAGTAGAAAAAAAACAAAAGAAAAACAAATCTGAAATAAAAACATACAGTACTTTTAGTCAGTTCAAATACTGAAATTAGGAAAAACATTCTTTTTCTTTTGTATAATGCTTTGCAAAAGTATTCACATTTTGTTACCTCCTGAACTTGCAACCATGACACTTTCAAATACAATAGATACAATGTACATGAAGATCTCTCTGTTTAGAATCTGTTCAATCAACTTTGAACCAATGAGGCCAAAATTAGAAGACCAGTAGATTCACATTGCATATGTATTCAAACCCTTTGGTATAGCAAGAAAGAAAAGTTTGCATGCAAAAGTACAGTTTGAAAAGTTCTAACTGATGTAAAGGCTTCTGTGTGTAATCCAAATGGTTTCACCTGTCATCAGAGAAAATCTATCCATTTCTGTAAATTCTCTTGAATATTTAATTGCAAGCCACAACTCATGTAATGGTACAAAATTAACCACTAAGGCCAAGAAACTTTCAAAATAAGTTGTCAGATAGATAGGCACAGATCAAGAGACAGACACTTACTCTTCTGGGTACAGTGAGTTCCCTCACTGATACTGCAAGTAGAATGTGCATTATACTAAACACACACTACCTACTGTAGTTCAGTCCACCCTTTCGAATGTTCATTCTTCACACGTTGAAGTCACAGTCCCTACACAAATCATGAGAGACAAAACTAAAAGTGAAAGTGATTAGGACTTAATACAAACTATCACCGCTTGCACAAACCAATTGCAGCACAACACCCAGTCAGCTCCACCCCTCACTGTTTGGGACAGTAGTGGCAGCGTTAACACACTGCATTATCTGTGGTTTGCCAACGTTTCTTCCCTCTCTCCCCTTCTCTGCTGCATGGATCTCTGGTTCACTGCAATCTGGGACCAAAAATTGGTGGATTAAAATAGAAGGATGGCATTGTATGTATTTAAAAAAATCAAAATATGAAAGTGATCTCTGTTTTTTGGCTCCAAGTTTCTCTGTAAAAGAATGGTTTGAATGAAGAGCTTAATAGAAATGTTTGAGATGAAAAGGTTGGGGGTTTGTAATGGAAACTATTGTACTACATGTCTATCACAACTGTACCTATTTCTATGCCTTTGTTGCTTGCAAAAAAAAAGTGCACCACTCTGAAAAACACAAGGTTTTCCATGAAATTTTTTTTTTTCAATTTATCATAGCACCTGCCTATACTAATTAGCTCCTTGGATCTTTGCAAGAGCCACGGTCAAGTGCTGGAGTTGATGTAATTCGTTACAGAGGAGAAAGGGAAATATTAATAAAAATAGTACTGATCATTACAGTTATTCAATACAAACAAGGAATGGAGATTTATTCACTAAAAGATGAGCTGATTTCATCTAAAGTATGCAACTCACTCTTGGCCTATGGGAGATGATGATGATCCAGACTCTGATAATTGTTAGTTCCAGATCAGTGAGAATATGCTTTATTTTTTTATGTTATTCAAAAGGGAATCTGCTCAATCTGCCACATTTTTATTTCCCGCTGTAATTTTTATTCATAAGAAATGTTCAGTTTTAAATTTCAAGTTTAGTTAGTTTTCTTTTGAGCACTCATATTTGATCTGTATTCCACAATATCTGATTTACATTTCCATGAAAGTAGAAAAAATAACGTTTTTAAATTGCATACCATTGAAAAAAATAGATCTATCTCTTATTTTCACAATTTAATCTTAAACTTCCAAGTCCTGCAAGTCCTTAGGGTCATCCTGGTCTTTATCGTTTTTATCCGTCTGACAGCATAAGTACAGCATTGCTGGTAACTAAGGTGAGATAAGGAACAAATAGGATGGCAGAAATGACTTCATCTTTACCATAATGAGACCATTTGTAAAACGTATTATAAAAGGATCTGGTGTCTACAGCATCACTGTCTGTAGGAATTCAGAGCAACCTGTAACAGAATTAAGAGAGTGTTTTAGTTCATGTGGTTTAGTATTTTATTTTTCTCTGAATTCATTGGCTGAAGGAGCTGACCTTCACTAATAACAGGCATTTTGGACTAATCCTCCTATTACAGTATGTGGTTTAATTGGAGAGACATTTTTTTCGTCTTTAATTGGTTAGTACAGGCAAGTCTTGATTTGCATAGTACATGCATTGCTGCAAGATGCTGTGTAACTCAAAATGCATAAATTAAAACTTATTTCTTATAAGAATGAATGTAAATATATGAGATGATTTCTGGGTCCGCAACCAACAAGAGGGATGATCTTCTGAAAAGAAACAGGGGCACATTTATTTATGCGAGGTGTTTATATAATTGTACTTAAAGTTATTTTGTAAGTGAATGTGAAGTGATAATATTTATTAATTCCATTTAGAATGTAGAGGGAAGACAGTTTTTAGTGGTAAATAGTGAATGGTGTAGAAAATGCAAGTGTCATATGCCCACTGATACATCTGAACTAGACAGAAAGTAAAAACTATTTACTGTAGATCCTTCCTATGGCGTCCCATTTCCTTAGCAAACCAACTTGTTTCAGTTGTGCCCATTGTTCTTGGCAGAAATACTCAAGCACTCTTATGGACAGCGGTTCTTAGTATTTGCATAAATTCTCAATAGAACTCAAGTCAGGACTTCTTTTCGGACAGACAAAGGCATTCACTTTCTTTTTTATAAGCCACTCCAGCAGATCATTGTCTTGCTGAAAGGTGAATTTTCTCCCCAGTGTTTTATTTAGCTGACAGAAACAGTTTTTTTCCAGTATTTGCCTGTTCTTTTCTCTATCTGATTCAATCCTAACACATTGTCCAGTCTCTGCTGAAGCCTCTCCATAGCATGATACTGTTATCACTGTGCATGACTGAAAAAATTCTGATTTGGTCTCATCAGACCACAACACCTTTTGCCACATGTCCGCAGGTTCACTGAGGTGGTACAGTATGTTGTGAACTCCATGTAGGCTTCGAAATTGGTTTTTAGTATTGGCTTCCTTCTTGCTGTGCTGCCATACAGGTTAGTTTTGTAAAGAGATCTGGCTATTGGTGACTGATGCACATTTTGTCTCATTTCAGTCATTGAACGCTGTACAGTACCTCTTTCCAAACTGTCACTGGCCTCACAGTGGCGTTCCTCACCACTTCTGGCATGCCTGGCTGCTCAGGTTGGAGGAATGACCTGATCTAGGCACTGTCTGAATGATATAATGCACATTCCATTTCTTGATTATTGTGTAGATTATACTCACAGGAATATTCTGAGACTTCAATATTTATTTGTACCCTTCTCCTGATCTGTGCTTTGCATTGAATTTATCCCTGTCTTGGTTTGACAGCTCCTTAGTCTGCTAGAAATTCACTACGTAACCAAGGGAACTCTCAGGTGTTTTTATTCTGAAATCATGGCAACCACTATAATTCTACACAAAGGAAAAAATAAATAGTTGTGTGATTGTGTGATTTCTAAAGATACTGTAGTTGTGTGCGTCTAAATTGATTTAGTTTTGTCACAGCAACAGGTTTGAATATTAATGCAATCATCCATTCATCCATTTTCTAATTGCTTTATCCAGTATAGGGTTTCAGGGCAGCCGGGGCCTATCCCAGCAAGCAACGGGCACAAGGCAGGGAGAACCCTGCACATGGAAAACATTCACACACTCACCAGGGCCAGTTTTCCCAGAAGCCAATTAATCTACCAGTATACAGTATGTTTTGACCAGAGCTTCTAGTGGAAAACTACAGGAACACAGGGAGAACATTACAAATCATTTTTACTAATTGAGGTTTTTAACGGATTATTAATTATAGACTCATTTTATCTTATCCTATGATCTTATGTTTTTTGATCATCTGATTTATTGTTAATCTTGACGATTTTTGTTGTTGTTGTTGTTGCTTCTTTTCTAAATACAAATCCATTGCATTGGATTTGGGTTTTAAGTTTTTTTTTAACACATTTGCTTACTTTTACGGTTTATTGGTTTTATTTTAGAATGTATTGAGTATATACATAAGCTACAGAGTAAGATATTTTATAGAGTTATTTAGGAAGCATGAAACAATGGGAGAGGAGGAACACTGAGAGAAAGATCGTCTAGCTGTCTGTGTCACCGAAACAATTTCTTTCATCTCTGTACGCAACTGTACTGCCCATTGTAAATCATCTCAAACACTTCATGAAGCTGCCCTGGCTGCACCAGAATGCTGCTTAACTCTGAAGTGGGAACCAATCATCCTGATAAAAGTTCTAGTTTCCCTGAATAAAGAAGATATACAGTATATATAAATGTTTTTCTTGAGGCTCTTTAAATCAGAAATGTGAACAAGAAGAGCATGTAAATACAGAATTATTGTACTGGGATGGAAAACGACCAGGTAAAATGCAGGTTGTACTTGAAAATGATGCTGTTGGACCAGTTACTGACATTAGATGTTTAGGTCTGCCTGTCTCCTGGTTGTTGGGGAGCCTATTTGCAGTGATAAGTTGTAGACATTCCTCCCTCTGGACCACAGCTGTTCTAAACCAGTGACACAGAGTGATAAAGGGGTGCAGTGCTGCGGAAGGCTCTGTCCTTTGTCTGAGATGGAAAACCAAGACTCTAGATACTTGGTCATGAAAGCCTCCATGGCACTGGGGTGGTGCAGTGACTTCAGATGTGGATGACGTACTGTAAGTCCCCTTCTATGGGTAAAGTGTTTTGTACATTTGAGAAAAAAAAAATTAAGAAAAAAATATTGAAAAATATTTATAATTGATTGGCTGCGGTTTCCCACAGATTGCATGGTGATTGACCATGCATACTGTATACTGTATATTACCTAACACAAATGAGAGCTAATGGACATATATTCAGATCTTACAGGCTAGCATGGAAAGAAGCAAAAGCTATATTATTGGTCATGTCTAAGTTTATTTTTTAGTGTACATTGTATGTATTTGTTTCCTTTTTACCACAGTCTTAATGCCTTAAACCTCAGTGGCGTTATATTCCTATCGTGTGTGATATTTTATGATACCATAAGGTAGTTTGTTCTAAGGAGATTTCATTATAGTCAATTTCAGTAGAAATAGCCAACAGTGAATCAGTAATGACATACTTATTTAAAGCTACAGGCTAGCTTCTTCTAAAAATAAATTCATATTAGGTTGGCCTTCAATATTTTTCATCCCATCCCATTAACTGTACTAAGGAGAAAATATATCATTACTCACAGATAATACAAACAGTTTCTTTCAGCTTTTGTCCAGGGTCAAAGCATAAAGGAAGAACCAGTGGTTGCCTTAATGACCTCATTAAAATACAGTGTCACCAGCCTCTTAAAAGATCATTTATTTCATTGCCAGTCAATGAGTTGACAGAATAATGATATTATTTCAGTATTCTTCTCATCTAGCCTGAAAAAAATTCTCCCAGAGACCAGACCTGGGCAGCTAGTCCACTTCACACTGACAGTAGAAGTGTAGGCCTGGCCATCTGGATATTGGGGAGCCTATTTGGAGTGATGAATTATGTACAGTAGCCCGGTTCTTTTTAATCATAAACCTTTAAAAATGAAACCATAAAAGATCAGTAAGCCTTCTGCCAGGCTAAAAGTGGACTTTCTCCCAACAAACAGAGACAAACCCTGCACATTCCTGCCTTTAGGTGATGAAAAACCAAAGCAAAAGAAACCTGGAATGTGCCTGGAACATGTTTGTGCTGTTGATTACAGTGGATTAACAGTTTAAGGTTGTGAAGGGCTCTTCTCATGTCTGAAAAGTTGATCTTTTCAGTGCCAGAGATAAACAAGGATGGCTATTGTAGGGAAATTCTGAAACATGTGTTGTGTTTGACCTCTCCATGGTAACTTCCTAGAATTAAATCTAGGGGGATTGCACAGTCACTTAATAAAGGTGATTTTGCGTCAGGGCCTTACAAGCTTCATGACAGTCTCACCCTGTTTCTGACCCTACTTGCCATAAACAGTTCATGCTTTTGACTTGATCAGGAAAGCTAACAGTTTCACACACAATAAACCAAATATTTATAATGTTATCTTTCAAATTACTTACTGTATGTCATGATTAAATCACGACTTTATCCCAAAAGCAACCCTTGTTAGCAGTTGTGCTTATTGTGTAGAAAACCATTGTTCAATGGGGAACTACCATCACTGGGTAAAACTAAATATGGTTAAAACAAAAAATGACTACTATTTTCACTACAGATTTTACACTACCTTGCAATCATTCTGTTTCATTAATAAGAGTATAAGATTATGATAAGTTTTAAGGATATTTGACACATGTAATTTGTTGGTATGCTCTGTAATTTCCAAGGATTATTGTATCATTTCCTAAGCACACATAATATAAGCCCCTCAAAATTCCTTATCCTGTGGGACAGATGTACATGTCTGTGATTATTAGGAGAGTTGCTATCCAGCACATGCAATACACTGGTATTTATTATGATACAGGAAGAATGGCTTTTTAAAATAATGTATTTTAATATCAGTTCTGGTCATTTTACTTTGACACAGAGGTTGCTGTAAATTGCTATAAACAATGCTTTTACAGTACATGAAACACTGCACATAAGAGTGTTACAGTGGTGTCACTTTTAGCCTCCCAAAAGGACTGTAGATGTAGGTTTTACTATCATCTATTAGACATTAAGGACAGTGTTTTTTCTAATAGACTGTGCAGCTCTTGATGTACTGGTTATAATAAGAATGAATCTCAGCTTTTGCTTTAGAAGTGTTTTTTCACACTTTAAGAAAGATAAGCTGTTAATAATATTTCACCAAGGTTCCAAAGGCTTGTGTTAGGATAGAGCATACAATGATCCATTATTGAATTAAGAAGAAATTGGAAACACACACCTTCTGTAACTATTGATTTGCCTCTCTTTTGTCATCCAGTGTCATCAAACGTCAAAAGACAATTGTACTTATGTAAAAACGTATGTTTGCATTGCCATTGAAGATGACTAATTCAACAATGCCATGATCACTTACTGTAAAACAGAAACACAGACTAAAGAACCATATTGATGAGATATTCTGTACATCAGGGATCTTTTTTTTTCTGGATCAGTGTTTACATTTAGAACTATGATGTGTGGATGTGAATACAATGTTACAGTCAAAACCTTTTAGGAATTAGAAATAGAACTGCAGGATCCAATTAACATATTTTAACAATAAATATATTTCATGTTTAAAATCACCAATCCCATGGTCTTGTTGAATTGTGATCTTTGCATACTGCTGCAGAGCTCATAAAAACCCGGGAGATGTACAGCATAGATACAGTACATGGCTTCTCAATAATGAAGTCATCTTCCACTCCATTATCACCCTGCAAGCCCATTGCATATGCAGCAGATAAGCTCGAGACTGGATATGAACTCCCCATTGCCTCAGTCATTAACTTGTGCTCTCTTGTAGCTTATCTTGAATTCTCTGATCCAGATGTTACTAGTTCATCCTGAGTCATGTCACCACAGTAACTTTCTGTGACTGTGATTGCCTTCCCCACGTGACAGTGCACAACTGGCACAGCACTACTTGAAGGAAGACTTGGATTAGTGGTGCTGATCTCTTTTAACTCTTTTCAACATAACATCCTTGCCAGAAGTGGCTTTCTGATCATGGGTGTATGGAGAACTTTTAGCTTTAGGGTTTAGGTTTTGATTTTAATATTCTACAAGCCTACAATCCCTCCTTAGAATGGAGAAGAGAAGTTGAATTTCAGAGAAAGTAAATAATTGAATCTACTGATATTCACTTAAAATAATAGGCTTTTAAAAAATATATGTAAAATCCTTAAATCAAATAATTATAAAATACAGTAGGACACCATTAATAGGATGCATAATTGAGCATTTTGATATTTTTGTTGATTATATATTTTTAAATGTATAAAATAAATTTAAATACATGCTTGAAATACTTTTAAGACAACTGTAATAATCTTCCAGAAAATCTTTTCTTTTCTTTTAGAATTCTTTTAATGATCTAACAAAAAGAAATTCTAATGCTCTTAAGTGGATGCCAGCTTCTCATCAAGTTTCATCTATTAATCAAATACAATGGCTTCATGCCAACTCTTTTCACAAAAAGCATTTTCCTGCGCCTTATTAACTAGGGCCCTGTATGCAGAACTATGGCAAAGCACCGAGCCTCACAATGAGTGACATCTGAGATTTCAGAAAAGTTCATTGTAATGCAATGCCATTTTCTTTCTTGCAGGGGTGGCCAGCTGCCGAAATGGAATGCGAACACAAGTGACTACAAGTGAGCTGGCAGGTAAACATCACCCTCCTCCATCTGAGCAGATGCCAGGCACGATCATCTCTGCTGTGTTAATCTTTTGAGATCGTTTACTCCACCCTTTCATGTAGAGCCACTTGGAACCAATGTTAAACTTGACTGATGTTCCGTAGAATGATTGGAGCTGGTGATTCTGTGTATCCTTAGCTTATCTTAAAATATATATATATTTTTACTTTTTTACAATATGGATTTAAAATTGAGTTAATTATTTGACTCATATTTAGCAATTATATACAGACACTTAAAAAAGTCCAATCTAAATATTGTAGTTATACAGTATAAACATGCCATGCAGGAGTTTTTGATTCACATATGTTTGATGTTTCAACTAGTGATAAAGGAGAGTATTCAAGCATGACACATCACAAATTCCTTGAATTGTACATCCAAAATGTAGACTCAGTTTAATCACTGAGACACAAGCAGTAACTGCTTACTGTTGAGGAAGATGTGTCACACAAGCATGAATTCATAACAAGGAAATCTGTTCCATTTTCAGTGATGCCATGCTTATCCAATGATGAGAGTAATCAAGCTCTGGGTGTGCATCAAGCTGGAATGTGCCAGCAGGCTGTTACAAACAACTTCAGATGTCATATAAACTGTACCTGTGCACCGCAAAGACATTACAGCGACTGTCATAATTTCAATGAATGGGCATTTTTAGGACATTCACATGTGAGAACACCAGCACAATGCAGATGGTTGATGGTAATGCACCTCTATATATGCATTCAGATGGCAGCTGTAACAGCTGGAATACACCAATATGAGGAGCAGAGTGATGTAGTCATTGCCGCTAGAGATGCTGGAGTTGTGCATTGTGAATATAACACATACCTGTAATGATGTGCATGATGTATTTTTTGGAAGTACTGTAGCAGCTCATACTGATTGATGATGATTCTGCTGAGGGACAACTAAGTTATGTTCGGTTTCAACTCTGCCCTAAGTGGTAAATTGCCAGTTACATTTTTGATATTTGCAAGTATTTGTGAGTCAGCTCTCTGTAGAAATGAGCTCTTCTTTGGATCAAATACTGGGAGCTAGACACAACCTCTCAGTACAGTGTGCAAAGTGTACGTGAACTAGTTTAGACGGATTAGGCTTGTTGGTGGTGTAAATGCTTCAACTGTTTTGTATTCCTGCCTGTTGGAAATCTTTTACAAACTGGAAATAACAGCATACTGTACCACTATGGATATAATATCATACACATACTGTATGTTCCACAGTGACAAATAGTTCTGTGCTTTGATTTGGTCAGGGGCTCTAAACCATTTGTCAGATAAATAAATTATGGGTTTTATTCTAGACAGACTTTGAATATCCACTACAACATGAACTATATGTAACATATTATTAGGTCTTCAAATGAAATTATTTACCAATTGTTACCATTTGGAAATAGGAACAGAAACTCTATGCTGATCTGTGTTATGCTGAGTAAAGAGACCTATATCCGTATTGAAAAAAACTATTTTCTCTCTCCTACTCTGGAGAGTAAACTATGTAAACAACAGATGGTAAAAATTGGAAGGAGGAGACACTCGGTCTCTGGTTGCCTGAATGCCTCATGACATATTTTTTTTGTATTTTTGACTCATATAAAATACTTTCTTTTGGTTGTCATGTTCTTGTTTCCTTTGGTTGTACTAATAGTAAGCATGACAGAGCTAGATTTATGTAACACACGGAAAAACAATTTCTAAGTTTGTATAATGGAAATTCTTTGCCTTTAACAGAAAAAAAAAAGGGTTAAGTGCATTTTATACAGAACATGCTTAACTGTATACATGCTTGTCCTGGTACCATTTCAACTGAGTTTATGGTTGAAAAACTGTGGAAAAAAACATAACACTAATTTTTATGGTAATCTCCATTGTCCCCCTCCAAGCACAGTTGTGTATTTAGAATGTACATCTCTGCATGTTACCTCATTAAAAGACTGGTGAATCTTATCCATATTAGTAAAATACTGACTCTATCCACTCCATTCCCCATTAGAATTAATTTGCCATTTGTTTGCTTTAACCATTTTTTAAGTGAACATTTTTATTAGCAGGTATATAAAAATGTTGTAAGCCTTCAGATCTCACATCAGGTTTTGCTGTGCCACAGCATACAGTACATGTACATTAGGGTTGTGAGTGAAATCTTCCAGCCACTTTATAACAATAGGAATACTACAACTTTATTTATGAGCACACTTCAACAACACCAAAGTACTGTACAGTACCATACTGTACATACTGTATAATTCCCAACAGAATCAGCAAGAAACCAGGATTAAAACTGTAGCAGTTACTTATAACAATAATTCTAGTTCTATAGAGGTTCTAGTGAAAAGGCATGTCTTTAAGCAAGTTTTGTAAGTCTCAGCAGGTACAGAGTCTTTAATGAATTTGTACAGTGAGTTTTACTGATACGGTCTTTTCCAGTGTGCGGAGCCTGGTCTTTAGGGGAGGGAGAAGGCTATAATCCCCAGATCTAAGGTTAAGAACTGGATTATATTCATGCAGTAAATATTTAAGATACCCTGGAGCTAGACTGTTTGATGCCTTCTACATGATTACAGAGGATAGGAGTTATGTGCTAATGCAGAGTGTGTTCAGTTAGTACAAGACACAGAAGTCTGGACAAACTGAAGCTTATTTAATACCTTGGAAGATACTCCACTAAGGGAAGTGTTACATAAGCCTAATTATGATCAAATAAAGGCATGTTTTAACGTTTCATTCAGATCAACATCTTTAATCATGGCATGGTTTTCACCTTTTAAACACTCCTACACACACACACACACAAACATCTGTTTTTGGATATTGGAAGGTTGAATGAGCATCCCCCAGGAGTCACCTATTATTTTTTTAATGATTAAAAACTGATCTTTAAAACCAAATAAAACAATATAAAAAGAGCTCAAAATCATATTAATGCAGAAAATTAGTTGTTTTTGTAATATTTAAGGTTTTATGATACAGTGCTCAGTAAGCCTTTACTTACTTTACATTACAACCTCCAAAGTGCTGATTTTCTGTCCCTAGTGCATGTACAGCACAGTAATTTTGTGCATGAAACCATCAGGCTCACAAGTTCGAATACAATCTGTCGCCAATGAAGTGAAAGCAACACCCATGAGGCAGTACAAGGCAGGGGAATTATTACAGCTTGATAGAATCAAACATGTTTTTCATCACATTGTACTTGTTTAAATATGCTTGTGCTTCGTTTCTTGCTTCTGATGTTGCCAGAGTAGAGATCTGAAGCAGAGTCAGCAACTAAAAAGCAATAGCGACACGCTTCTGTGGATGCTGTGCAGGTTTCCCTACACCTGAACACGCCAAGGAGCAGAAAGTATAAGTTGTTTTATGTTGAAAAGCAAAAGACAGCACTGCCACTGTTCGACTTAGCTTGAGGATGCAACAAAAATGTGATTGTCATGAAAAGAAAGTACAACTACTGTATGTTGGTCTGTATTCAGGATTTGAGTGCATATTACCCATATTGGGATAACTTAATATAAATTTGTAGTGTGTGGCAGCACTATATAAAAAAAATCCACTGGTTTTCAGTAAAAAAGTGCATATTATTAATTGTGTGTATGTACTGTAAATAGTTTTAGCAATACATTAGATTGCTACAAAAAACTCTTGTAGAATCCTTTATTATTTCTTATAAAAAAACTCTGTTGTGATATTTGTGAAGAAACATTAGAGGTTACCTGTAGGAATGAATAAAGACGGAAATACGGGTAGATAGATTTTATTTTTAATTTAAGGGATTTCAGGGAAGCTTGACAACAGTATTCTGAAATATGGGGTAACAGCAACATTATCTGTGCTTTCTTGAATTGCATGTCTGTTTCTTAACTAAGACAATTTATATCTTTTAACTGGCAATCCAGTCTAATTCAAAGAAAATTCTTGACATTCTTTTTGAAGTATACAGGATGTACAGCATTGACTAAACATGTACAGGACAGTAGGTGTGATGGTCGCCTGATCTAGCAGACATTGTTTCTACTTCCGTCGTTCTTTCCTGATTGAAATAAGCAGAAAGTAGAATAGATATTACTGAATAAAGATATTGCTCAAGGACAGTCAAGCACACTGCTACTGTATGTATATTTAATAACACATTTAAACGTCATAGTCTTAGTGGAGACTTTCTACTGGATATATTATGTTACATATTATTTGAAAAATGCTAAAAAGGATATGAAGGTTAGTTTTTTGTGTTTTTTGAATATACAGTAGATGGGTTTGTATGTGCTAACAGAGAATGAGCTATGAATGAGCCCATGGGAACTATAAGAGTCATAAAATTGCAAGTAGAAATTAGTTTTAGTTAACAGAGCCATGATTATACAGTTAATGCAGTCAGATCTCAGATTCAGACAACAGTGTGTGGATACCCCTGAGCACCTGAGCTGCATAGCAAACAAAACTCCGCCACGCCTGATAATGCTTCCTGATGTTTAGGATATGACGGGACTCCAATGCATATTTTGTCACATACTTTAGACTAAAGTCCCTGGACCAGAGTAATTTCTACCTTGTCTACTTTCAATATATGTGGTTTTCTGGAAAACCTACAAATCTGCATTGGAGCAGTGGGATGTGGTTCTGTGCATTGAGGGGCTGTAAGGTTCTTTTTTTAGCTTAGGCAGTTCAGTTGGCCGTTCTTGCTTCATTATCTTCAAGGCCATTTCCTGCGAGATGCAGGGAAACACCTTTTCTCTGTAAAGCATAATTGATGTGAGCTTTTTAAGTATGGTCTTCATCATGATTCTGTACATCATGCCATCTGGAGAGCTTCTTGATGGACCTCTTCAAGTATTGATTGTGAAAGAAAATGTGTACTTGGGTTTATTTAGACTGATACCCATCAGCATGAACACTCAGTGGTTTTGGGTAATCAATAACACGACCGAATAGATGTGCACTGAGTTAATTGGAGGAATGAATCAACGTGCCACTGGGAGTGAAAGTATATTATGTATATACTATATATATTATACAATTCATGATATGTATAAAAATCATGTATACAAAACACTGTGCTTATAACACAGTGGTTATATGTTTCTAAAGTATCTTTGGATTGTTTCAGTTTACTTGTACATTGTCAGCTCTAGCTGGGAGGAGCTGAGCACTCTAGTGCTGGAAATGCGTTGCTACCTGTGTCCCCAGTGTAAGGACTGGTCAAAGATGCTGTCTAATAGCTTTGGCAGTTAGGCTATCCTGTATACCTTGGGTCTCCAACACTACTCCTGGAGAGCCCATATCCAGCAGGTTTTACAAGTAGCCTTTAAATCATTGATTTTTAAAAACCTTCTATAATGAAATACAATAGGTTACAAAGACCATTTTTTACTTGAATAATTGAGAGATCACATGGGACAAACATCTGAAGACCTCGTAATGTTCAAGGAACCAGAGTTCACTTAACTGGGTGAATTACATGCTTCTTTGATGAATACCCTGCACGTGTTCCCAAGTTTTAAAAAGTGGGTGTTTGGGGGTGACCTAATGGACAAACAGCTGGAAGCCTTTGCTGCACAACAACATGTTCTGATCAAAGCTCAGCAATTGCACCCCAAAGCTTCTCCAGAAAACTAATCTCATCCAACATCATAAATCTTAGCAAATTATTCTCTCTGGAGTCAATAAATACAGATCACACCTTGATTTAATGTAAAAAGTAATATCTTCCTATTTTTTTGACAAAGACAACCTCCATTTGCTGCACACTGCTGCCATGTAAATCAATGTTGATGAGTAAGGATTTGGTCATGATAAGCTTCCGGCACCACAAAGCACAAACCATAGTCAGCCAAGCATCTTCAGAACGTTCTGTTGCCAACTGGCCTTAATTAAAGTTATAATTACCATGTTTTTTATAGCTCTGGCCATCTGAAACCCTTTGCAAAGGAGTTGAAAATTCTGTCCTGTTGTGGTGACAACTGAACAAAGATAATCACGAACACTGCCTACCAGTCATCCTAGCATGTTCTAAGAGATGAAAAAATGGTAGACATTAGGGTGATTTGCAACCAGCTGCTGCAATATTTCAGTATTCAAAATCCCAGGTGCCATGTTCCTCCCTACAATTGTCAGTCATGGTGCCCTACAGATGAATAGCAGTCAAAAGGTGCTTCCATGTGCAGCAGAATCAGTAAGAAAGTAAATTATTAACAAGAAACACACATTTGTCTCTGCTGTAACAGAGAAGATGACTGTGTGTAAACATCAGATTGCCGGAACTTTGCATCCTGTCCCAAGATTTTTGCCTAATTATCCAAAATATTTTATTTAGCATGTTGTTATTCCCATGTGGATGTTTTTGTGTATTTGTGACTGTTACTCTGGATTTATATACCATAACAGTAAATAGAATATAGAATATAAACAGTATATACAGAATAGTAAGTATGTCCAATATTTGTCCTTTCGGATCCCTTTTAAAGTATCATTGCAGCCTGAATTGTGCTTCCTGTTTGGTATTTTTTATGCGCCAATCTGTGTATACAGTAAACCCCTGAGGCTAACTGAATTTACACATTATGCAGGTCTGCTATTACCATCGTCAGTGTACCGGAGCTACATTTATTTTGTGAGGCCCCTTGCATTTCAGTCAACAAATTGAGGGAAAAAAGCCTGATCTACTTCTGCTCTGCATTACTTTTAGAGTCATGGGACATACTGTACCATATGATAGACCACTATTTTGGACATTATGCATCACCCCTATGGACATTCCATTCTGTAATACATAGGTAGGAGAGTGTATATAAAAACTGTAGGAGAAGTGGAATGTTTTTGGGGTTACCAACCCCGGGTAACCCCCCTGTCCCAAAACAACACATACAGATTGTTTTTAAAAAATGATTTGCATACTGTATATGAACCACCAGATGGTAGCTCACTGTATGTATGATATTTGCTACAATTAAATCATGAATAACATTTTATTTGTTTGTAGATGTTCTTTTTGGTCTTTTTAGTGTTTGCTTTTGATCTAAATTAAAATCAGTTGAATGATTGGGAAACGAAAAGAAATATACTGTTTACATTCTTGCTGTCCTCAGCTTCTCATTTTAAATCATCACTTTCTATCTCCAGTGTACTACCTTGACTTATTCATGATCCATAAACAGTGTTAAAAGTCAACAGAACCAAGTGCTTGGATGTGCTCCTTTTATTGAAGAGGTCTCTGTGCCTTGCTCGCTTACTTATTCTTTAATTCATGGTAACAAATTCTCTCTGAACAACCTGGTGGAATATGCTGCTCAGTTTTGTACTGTGTTTAATTCATGACATGATCTTTTAACCCAGTTCTGAATGAATGTGATGCAGGGAATTAAGCAGATTTTACAATCAGGGCTAAAGCATGATTTGAATAGACGTGCGCATTCAAGTGTGAAGTGACATTTGCCACATTTTCTCAGGCCGATGATGTTCAAGCAAATGTATCCCAACAATTCCAGAGGCAGAGTTTCAAATCCAAAATGAGACAAGGAGGAAGGACATTTTTTTTTACCAATAAATATGCATATTACTTCAACAAACGTATGAAAGAAAAGCAATACATTCCAAAATATATAATAGGACAGTGACACAAAATGTGTGTGGACAACTGTAGAAAATAGAGCATGCTCCTGGCCCTCAGGTCATCTGTTGGACTGATGTGTGTAGAACTCATAGATAAAATATAATTACTGACGTTAGCAAAAAGTAGAAGTGTTTTTTTTTTTAAGCATCTGTGTGTTGGGGATGTAACACACAGAAGACAGACCCTGACCGAGCATTAGTTATTAAGTTAGTAAGAGGGCAGGTGCCCTCTGCCCACAGATTTTTTAGCTCCATGATGCCTCACAGAGAGGTTTTAGGAGATTCTCTTTTACCTGACTTTTACTGTTTTTTTACTGTTCTTGTTTTAAGAATAGTGCACCATATGGTGTGATCAATTTACTGCATTATAAAGTATGTCTGTTTTATTCTTGTCACGTCTGTGTAGTGTTTTTAAGTTCATTTACTGTATGTCCATGATCTTTGCTGGCAACTTAATTTCCCCCTTAGAGACTAATAAAGTGTATTGTATCATATCATGTAGTAAAATAGGCATTAAAACAAAGGCTTTTGTAATGAAAGAAATGCTTGTGTCATTCATCTGAAGCAATACTCAGTTTTACTGTCAAACCCTTTGTTGAACCCATTATTGTATCTATTTTTTCCAGTCTTACTTTCATTCATGACTTATAATTCTACTTAAATTTCTCTGGACTGTAATGGAGGTAGCTTTCCAAACCAGACTGAAGACCCTCCAGAGTTACTCTTGTAGAGTCAAGCGAAAAAAGATTTCACTCTGTACAGGCTTGTACATCATAGGGGAACTCATGTATACCATGCATCAAAATAACATACCATACCATAACAGCAATTCTAAGTACTATTTAACTTACAAATGAAAGGATTTGTTATTTGGACCATGTAGCCTGTTTTGTAATTGGTAGCTAATTGATTTGAGAATAGTATCCTGTCTTTTCTTCAAGAAAGGAATCCCTGTCCTCCACATATTTTCCCTCTGGTTTGTTTTTTTATTATTTATTTTGCAAAATTCACTTTGTTAATGCTTTTGAGAATTTTGAATACTTGGTTCAGATACCCTGGTTCTCTTCTCTGTTCTAGACCGAAAAAAGTTTGGATGATTTAGTTTGTCAGTAAAAGATATTCCTTTGCTTCTGGAAAGGTCTCTGGTCAATCTTCTCTGGTCTGGGCTTTTTTTTTTGTAATGCAGTGACCACATTAATTTGTACACAATATTCTTAAAGAATATTAAAGTCTAGGTCCTACTAGTGAATAGTACATGTTTAACATAACATCCCTTGATGTTTGAGCCCTTGATCTTTAGTGAGTGCTCTTGTATGAAAAATGTCCATGTGCTCAGATTTCTCCAGCATTTGTCTCTGTTAGTGTCAGTATGTAGCATATCAATTACACAATATATCAGCGTCAGTATGTAAAAGATGGAATTCTGAAGTGTCTTGAACCCCTCAAAGTCTGTTTTTTATACACTCTCCAGTTATTTGTTTTTTTTTGTAAGCCTCCCCATCTTTATTTTTTAGGAATGAAATGAACGAATAATCCTTCAGTGTGAAAACAGGTGAGGTGCAGAATGGCAAGGACAGATAACTGCGAAGAGGACTGGGCCTGAAGGGGGGGACAGGTCATTGGATATTGCTTCCAATCAGGCTTTTTTATTTACCAGATCTGCCTTTCTTGTTGCAAACCACTTTGCATGATGATCTAATCTATAGCCGAAACTAACATCAAATTAAGAGAGGATTTCAATGTTTCAATTAACAGGTCTTGTGGCTCACTCCAAAAGTGTTATTTTTATGTGTCAGTTCTTTGTTTTTTTGCTATTGCAAAATACATATTTGAGTTGGTAAATTTAATTAATGAGAAATGTATGCCAACAAAAAAGTGCCAACAAACTGGATAAACGTCTAAACAACTCACCCAAACCTCCTAAATCTAATAAATTAACAAACAAAAATCTTAATTATTATGATATATTGAAAACAAGGATATGCTTTAAAATATTGTCAGTTACTGGAGGCTAACAGTACAGTATATAGTATGTGGATATGAAGAAGTCTCCTTTTCATGTTGGAGTTAACTGGATGCTTTAAGGCTCTTAGCTCTTTAACATCTCTCCTGTAAATTTTCTTTAAAATTTATAATTCAAAATTTTACATTTTTACACTGACGTTTAGGTAAAATACTAGAAGAAGCATGTGACAGATTTATTTTCAGTCTGTACTGTACAGTATGTGGCTGGCATGTGGTTTCATTCTGCATGTTGATGAATGTGATTAAATTAAGCTAAAGGCTGTCAAAAGAATAGTGTAAGTCATTAAAGTAATTTGTGGTATAATTGTTTTTCACATGTACAAATTCACAGCTTCTAATTGATTTATTAGAAATTCAGTTTTAAAAGTGTAACAGATGGCACACATGGTTTTGTTCGATGCATGGATATTGTGAATAAAAATGTTAAGCAAGTAAAATACAGAAATGCTCATTGCTGTAGCTTCCCATAATTGTTCTGTGTGCAGAATATTTTTCAACTCATTGATTCAATATTTGATAAAGAGCAATAAGGTGGGATGCACGTTTGCTGTGTACATCATAATTAAATACTCCAGGTTGAAGACTACCATACAATTCTAGAAAAATATGTTTAAATTTGTTACATTCATTATTTGAACATAACTCATTTCCCCAAAACAAAATTGAATCATTGAATGAAAAGTTCTTCTGGCGGCTTTATGAAAAACTTCGCCCACAACGTCTTTATCTATTACTTCAGACACATTGTGGATCTTTTTCAGAGTCACAAGGAGGTGATTTTATTTTGTGTAACCTCATTAACAATCAGGACATTAAGCATCTGTAGACAGGTTTCCCCAGTCAATGAATGCTTTTGATGGATTGTTTGTTTATTAAGCTACAAAGGACAGAATCACCAAGTAGTAATGTTTTAAATAGAATATATTTTAGTTAAAATTCCAGCTTGGCTGATGATGTTATGATGTTTCAGGCTGTTTTATTTGTTTATTTCTACATTTATTGTCTTGTGTGTGTATATACTGTATACTTTATATAGTTTCATGCTTCTTTTGGTTGATAATTTCTTTAAAGTATTTCATATCAGTATGTTTTTTAAAGGCTGAAGGGTTTTCTTGAAGATACAGATGCAGTTCCCTCTTTTACAAGTTTTCTTGACGTACAGTACGTGCCCATTTTAACCTCTCTTTATTGTAATTATTTTTCACTTTACCCAAATACTCATTATCAGTGGCTTCTTCTGTGTTGATTTTATGTACAGTACAGTATTTTATTTACACTGTACTAGTATTTACTGAAGTTAAAACCATACGGATACTTTTGTTTTCACAAAAATGTGTGCCTTTAATGTGTTTGCACTATAGCCAATGCATTAGTGACAATTAGGCAAAAGTAGCAACAGTAACTCATTGAGCAAAAGGCCAAGAAAGAAAATTTGCATCTCAGTGTGTAATTGATCTGTAATTATTAACTGGCAGAGGAAGTCAGCAGCTAGAGGAAGGAGTGAACTGGCCAGGACTGATCTGGCTGAATGAAAGTGTTAGACAGCACACGGGCATGTGAGGCCAAGGTCTTAGACAACATTTCGGAATGAAGCTGAGTTTAACGTGGGTGGGCTGTTTCTTAATTTACATGAGAATGGGAATGTTTCAGTGAGAGGTTCCTCTCTGTGGGAAGGAGAACATGGAGACTGCGGTACAGGCAATGGTGTTAACACTTGTTTTTTTTTTTGCTTGAGGCTATTGTGAAAGGGTTAAGAAAGATTTCTCTTGCCATTTAAAGAGTAAATGAGGATAATCTGAAACAAATATGGAATTACATACCAGCCTAAGCTTTACCTATAATATGCTTTTGAATGCATCTTTCTGTGTTCTGATTTTTTCAGTTGATTTTTTTATAACACAAACAACTCCATGCATGTGTCTACAGTATAGTCTTTCATATACAGTAGGAGAGGACCCACTATGTCAACTGTGTTAACATTTCAAGGGTCAACAGCTTCCCATTTAGGGTAGCAAGTACAGTATACCATGTATGTTTTCAAGCCATTTTGAATAGAGAATACCGGGTAACCATTATCATACAGTGATTCTGTGATTTTAACAGGAGGGATTCTGTTTTAAAATCTGAAAAGTATAGGAAATTCTGCAGTGGAGCAAAAATCTGTCAAACTTTTTCCTTTCAGCACCTTTATCCACTCCTGACATCTTCTCATGACTTACTCCTTCATTTATTGCAATATGAGAATAATTTAATTCATGAATTCATTATGAAAAAAAAAAACAGTTTACTACAGGAATGTAAAATGACAGAAGCCTAAATTAAATAATGAAGTATTTTCTGAAAAGGCACATCTGAACAGCAACCATTGTAAGACTAATGAAGTCTGTTAAAGCTATTCAGCAGATTCTACAAGTGCCATGGACTTTTCTCTGTTAATCTGGCATACATCTTTGGTCACATGTCTCCCTAAACACATCTTCGTGTCTAATTTGCATTAGACAACCATTCAGAAAACATTTTTGTTCTTTGGATCGCTGAATCTTATCAACTGAAAACGAATTAATCAGAACATAAAAATTAAGTTGATTTATATGGAAGTGTCCTTTCTGTTAATAAGAACATTTCCTCCTGGGTACATACTTTGTGCATAATCCTCATTTTAAAAGAAAAAAAAAAACATTCTTTGAATCACAGTCTAGCCTGTGGTGATGTTTCCTCTTAGGGGTTGGCATGGTAACCAAGGACAGGAAGTAATGCCAGCTGGAAAATGGTCGCTAAGGCGACACTGCAGAAACTTTGTCTCTCTGAAGAACTGGAAGGCAGCTGGGTCAAAATAGGAAAAAAGAGTGTGAACTAGATTTCAGCAGAGTAGTGGAAGGGCCATCTAGCCTTCTTCATTAGTATGCATGTGCTGTGTGAGTTTTTAAATGTGCTTTTTCGCCAAACACGTTAACCGATCACAGAAACGTTTGTACAGAAATTCTAGTGCATATAACGTGTCAGTTATACAAAAAAACATATAATGTGCTTGATATTGTGGGTGAATCTGCATGTTCATTTTCAAATTTATCACATTTTCTCCTTTTGTGAACCAAGGGTTTGTACAGTTTTGTTAACTGGCATTCAATTAATTATACACTAAACTGTGTGCATTCTCATTTTTCTATTTTTAACTACTCATTAAAAAGACTAAAGTCAATGGGAAATAAATGTGTTTTATTTGTTCATTTAATTTGGAAAATGCAATAGTGATGGAATAATGGTGTATTTAAATTAGCCTCCTTGACACCGAGATGATATTTAGCTTCTGGTGCCTTAATTTCTGGCACAATGAATTGCATTAATCCATAATAGGTCCAGATAATGAAAAAAAGACTGCATCTGTCTGATGCACATTGTAACACGACAGCTGTGGTAATGCAGGTATATTATATCTGTCGTACCATTTTCAGTACGTAGGGCATTTGGCAGCAGTTGCAGAACTAAATATGTAGGAGTGTTTGTAGCTTGATAAGCTAATAAACAGATTTAAAAAAACATTTTGAATAAAGTGTAATAAAATATGCTTCTGCCAGGACCTGGCCTAATAGAATTTCACATTTTGATTAAGTAGCTCTCTTTAAAGAGTACTTCAAACAGTTGCTGCGTTGTACTTTTACACTCTTTGGATACCATGGCACTGCAGCAGCTGCTGTGCATTGTTGTTATCAGTTAATCTTCCTGTGTAAATTCCTAAATACTGATCAATCTCCCATTTCCTTTTCTTCTGTCATTAAACATCATTAAATTAAAACTACTACTGTATGTTATATCCTGTTGTACTGTTATAGATGATTTGCTAGTACTCAAACTTTCCAACTAAAATATCATATCACTTCCAAGACACACTAGTTTGGATCTATATTCTCCCTACACGTCTTGCATGGCTGGCTGGAGCACATGTGACAGCTGAATGCAGTACTTCCCTTGTTGCCAAAAGGCAACACTCAATAAAGACACCTTAACACATTTGTGTCACAGCTGTGCAGAAATTAAGTGTCTTCATGAAAAAATGGAAACTAGGAAGTAAGCAATGTTATGTGACGTTAGGTGGCCATGGCAATTTTAAATAGTTTTCCCAAGGGAAATGCCATTCCTGTATAAGACTTGAAGTCACTTCCTTTTACTGGAAGGCAATGGCCTGCTGATGTCAACAGGTACAACAGATAAGAGAGGCAATGAGCACTCTTCAGATTGCATGCATTAGCTCTGTAGCATAGCACTAATTTAGTCAGCATTGGGAGCAAAAGTCATGAGTTTCTCAGAGGCAAGTTAAGAAGCAGATTGGGGAAGTAACTTAACTAAGGTGCTTATTCATCATTTGTCATCTTTTTCTAGGCTGGAGAAATAATAGCAAAACTAGAGAAATGCTAATGTTTCTATGCATTCTTCCCTGAAATAACTGGACAGTAAGAAAAACGAGAAAGAAAATGGAATTTAAATATGTACAGCACATACATTTTTGTTGACCTATTTTTTTTTTCATGTGTATTACACTGTTTATGCGGGTCTAACATCTGCTTATGATTGATTGTCGGCAAGTATTTTTCATAGATGTTTTGTTGGAAGGAGCCATATTCACCAAAGAGCGTCAAAACGGTAGTGGTTTTCTTTACTGGCAGAGAAGAGAAATAGTACAGAGGATGGTTTCAAAAAGCATTATTTTTTCCTTAAGTGCTGAATAATTTCTTTGAACTCACAGTTACTGGGTCTTCATGTCAACATGTCTTTGGACTGTGGTAGGAAAGGGAGCACAGGAACACATGCAAACATAGAAGGCACCCCATGCTATAGCAGAACTCATCCTCAAACCCAGGACCAAAGAAATGTGAATGAGCAGCGCTAACCTCCATGTCATCATGCCATTTTATCATCTGCAAAGCTTCTTACCTTACAAGAGAAGGTGAAGCTCTGAAACCCTGAGCCAGTGGAGTATTACAAACCTGGGTGAGAAATAAGTGAAGTAATGAACAGACCCAGACGATAGACTGTTTAATATGACAGTCTAATATGGTTTCTAAGATACAACATCTATCCTTGGTAAAATGATGTTGTTGATGATGATGATGATAATGATGTTTTTGTTTCAATTATGTCTAACAAATTACTGTCCAGTGAGGGCATGAAGGAACTGGTGGAAATCAGTTCTATGCTGAAAAGGAATAGTCAAATACACCAGGTGGGGGCCTTCCTTGGTAGGTAATGAAGAAAGGGAGATAAGAAGGATAAGACACACAGAGAGTGGACCTGTTGTAGTATTTACAAGTTGTCCTCATGGAGTTGCCAAAAACCGCAAAGGGGGCCAGGTGAAATACTGTCTAGACAGTTGCTGAGATGATATGTAAGGGAGCGTATAGGCATCAATGTTGTAGCTGGATGAATATTGCAGGACAAACTCATGGTCCTTGCTGCTTAAACAGCTCTTTGTCTCCTGACTGTCGTACATTAATGGTAAAGCTAGGCATTGTGGCATTCAGTGCAAAGACACAATATATTAATTGACCAAAGAGGACCAATTTGCTATCCTTACTCCTTTAAGTCAGTCATTTTTTTCCAGTTATCTAAGTATTTTGTGAACATAATTAGTTTTTTAGTTTTACAAAATGTAGTCATTAAGATGCGACTCTTTAGCATTTTTATACAGGTTGCTGATACAGTATATTAAAATCAGAAATAGAGTTTGAAAGCCATGAAAGCTATTTTTTGTACATTTCATTTTTGCTGCATTGGCTATAGAGATTGAGAAATTGGCCTTTTTTGAATGCAATTAAGTCAGCTTGTTTTCCACAGGGCATTCCAATCCATACTCCCATTACAGAGCAATATTTCAGGGAAAATGTACTTTCTAATAGGTGCTGGAGTAAAAATGACTATGATGTTGTTAAGCAACTTATCGCATTGCCTGAGGATAACTAGAGTGATAGTGTTCAGGTTTCTGCCATATGCCCACAAAGTGAAAAGGATATTCTTTACTGTCCTCACCTCGATCCTATCCACTTCCTCAATTGTATGTGACAAACTGGAAAGACTGGGTCCCTGCAGTGGGAAAGTTTGTTTTCTTGCAGAGTCCCCCTGCTAGTGATGTTCGATATTTTTACAATTGAGACATTGAATAAAAACACACAGTTTACATGCATGAAACAATATGAAGGTACACAACATGAAAGCTGTAGTGGATTTGTTTTTCAAACCTATTGACAGCATTAACCCAGTTTGTAGCTTTATTTCTGTAGGTGTTCTTACATTTCTTAGAGGTTAATTAGAAATGCAGGAATTTCTGTTAAAATGCGATAGGTTTGTTCCTGGGAAACTTTACGTTACTAATGGAAATTAAGCGGTTAGTGGTTCTCAACCTTTTTATCAACTGGGCTGCAATCACAGCTAAAAGCAAGTCTCGCGGGCCGCAAATATTAATCACTACTAGGCCTACCTGATCTGTGTGCATAATACCTATTATAATATTATATTATAATATATAATATTATAATAGTACTTTATAATATTATAATAGCTATTAACCATGTGTATGTACTGTATGTACAGTATATGTACTGTATAAGGAAAGTGCTTCTGAAGTTGCACAGCTGATGAAGGACTTCTGTCTGAAATGTCCTGTTTTTCAAGCAACCTTGTGTACTACACCATAACTTTTCCATCCTCTCTCTCTGTATTAATATATATATCACCATCACTGAATGGTTTGCCATATTGAGCAAGTAGCCACGAAATTTTGAACGTGGCTAGTGTCACCGCCTGGGACACTTTTAAAGTAAAGTAGCTCATAAGATTTTCTGCTTGGCAATAGCACTTTTTTATTTATCTTGAGAGACCTGTCACTTGAATCAGGTGGGTATTGCTTGTCAAAATTCTTGTAGTAGTATCAAAATGTATTTTTACGTTGTACGCTTTGCAAGCATCAAGAATTGGACTACAAAGCCAACGGAAAGGCCGCCCATCTCTATCAATCACGGCCCATGGCCCATGTCGTTTTTCACCCCTTATAAAAAACCCATCAATTTTTCTTCCTTTTTTATATGAACTGCTGTGAGGGGGCTA
Source organism: Lepisosteus oculatus (assembly GCF_040954835.1). Classification (NCBI taxonomy): domain Eukaryota; kingdom Metazoa; phylum Chordata; class Actinopteri; order Semionotiformes; family Lepisosteidae; genus Lepisosteus; species Lepisosteus oculatus. The sequence continues at coordinate 15,037,245 of NC_090716.1, forward strand.
TTCTTTGCGCTCAGACGTATGACGGGCACGATGGTGAGGGTGATATGAAAGTATGTTCTAGTGACGCTCGTTATAGCCCACTTGCAGCACTTTAATGAAGTAAAAGATGAATGAAAATTAACCTGATCACCAGTGAATCTATTCAGAAAAGTTTTTTACCTGACTAGAACACACTGCAAGCTCTACCTATTTTTTAAATCATTTTTTTATCAAAGGAATCAACTGCAAACAAATGTAATTTATTAAAAAAGGGGTCAGATGTTGCAGGCCGCACTTTCGTGTGGGGTGGGTCGCAGGTTGTGAACCACTGGGTTAAGGGGTAGAGTCAGATTCACAATAACAAATGTATTTTTTCTGTAGTGTTTGGTCATATTAGTTTGAATATATTGCTTCTGTAGTTTCTTTTGTGTTTTTGTGATCATTTAAAGCAGGGAACTGAAAAAACAGATGAAATAAGTCAAAATATGCATCAGGATTTACTTCTCTGTGCTGACATTTCTGTAGTGGGCGAGGGTTAGACGCCATTATTCATAAGAAATATTTTTAACAATATACAGTACACTGCAAAGCCAGGTAGCGTAAATAATATCACGTTCTTTTATTTCTCTCATTTTGCTTTATAACATAAAGCTTTTGTTCTAGAGTAATGGCTTTCCTTTTCTTTTCACATGCGCCACACACACTAACTGTATACTCATGCCATTCATTGGAACTCTAAAATTTGTATTAAATTATTTTTTATCAAGTCCATCAATCTACTCATCACAAACAAAAGTATCCCCATAATACAAATATATCTATACCTGCCTACTCGACACACAGAACACATGAGACAAATTATCCACAAGGGATACCATTCACAAACCAGCACAAGAACCTCATGGATCCCAGTTACCAAAACCCAAATGTCCCATAGGAACAGTCCAGCATCTCCATTCTCTAAAGCAGCTAAAAGTCCACCTAACAGGTTTCTGAAGCTCCCCCACCCAGGGCTTGGTACTCCTCCTCGTGGGGGTGGAAGTGTCACTTGATGTTTTGGGTCAGCCAACAAGCTTGGGCAGAGCTAACAACATGCTGTGTGCAGATGGCCAGGTGTAATATCATTGTGTATTCGTACCTTGTTCTAGAGCCCCATCTCAGTCTGAGTCTTTAACTGAATGCCCAGTTAAACGTGTTATGCAATCACACAAGTCACCTTTGAGCTGTGAGGTAAGTAACCAGCATCTGTGCAAGGAGGACCTTTGATCTATGGGAGGAAGCTTAAAAGAACAATGAGACAAAAGACAAGAAAGACATCAGTCAATAGGGAGACACTGGCCATTCAGTGCAAACTTAAAGACAATATACAGTAGTCTCTGAGCCAGTACAGTACCTGCTCTCCCACACCCACATTTAGTATCTCTGAGAGACTATGTTCCCAAAAAACGATAATATAATAGCCGAGCACAAACATACAACTTTGTTGCATATGCAGGCACATGCATGAGAGAATAATCCTGCATCCCAGATCCCAGACAAGTGTTGCTGCACTGAGGCAAACATTTTTATTCTACGCATGTGACTAGTTCCAGTATCACTAAATTGCCTTATAGCCAACATACAGTACGTCTGTGTCATGGGAAAAGTGTTCCCTAATAAATCAATCGTGCTACAGCCAATTCACCTTATTGAAGCATGCATAATACCAGAAATGAGTGTATTCACACTGAAGAAAAATACGTAACACATTTTTAACTAAAAAAATATCATTTTCTTTATTTTTAACATTGTTACCTTACATTTTTCTATAGTTCTAATGCAGTAAAGTGTTTCTCCTGGGTATTTTGGCTTTTTCTCCTCCTTTTTTGCTGGCACTGGACCACCTTCTAAGTCAGCTGAAATGTCGCACTCATGTGGTTTTAGCAGTGTGAAAGGGGGAATTGTCTCTGACCTGGCATGGTAGTCAGATAATAGAGGCTTTATTTTCATACTGAGAGGTAATACAAATGCACTGAAGCCTTCAAAAAGAAAATAATTCATTGAATTCTCAGGTCACAATTGTCGCCAGTGTGAAACAAATATAGTAAATGCTAAAGGATTTGCATTGGTGTTTGAAAAAAAAGATTTTGTCAGTGTTTCTGAACCAGTGATTGATGTTCTACAAGCACCTTGGTACTTAAACTTTGTGCAGCTTGGAGTGGGATGTCAGGATGTGATATTTTCTGACATGCAGGATGTCATCTTGAATTGTTAATGTATTTATTATATCAAGTGATCCTCAAATTCTGAGATTTTGCAAAAAATCCAAGGCACATTGTTACACAATGTGTTACACAAATTACACAATCCCAGTATGCTGCTGGAAATTGTTGCTCTCGGTTTTCAGACATTGTCGATCATTGTTGATCTCCATTCTCATCCTCACCTATGGTCACGAGCTTTGAGGAGTGACTGAAAGAACAAGATCAAGTGTACAAGCAGCAGAAATGAAGTTGCTCCACAGGGCTGCTGAGTTTGCTCTTCATGACAGGAAGAGCCCGGCAGTCTGGGAAGACCTTGGAGTAGAGTCCCTGTTGAGGTGGTTAATGCATTAGGTAAGGGTGACCCCATGGTGCCTCCTGCAGGAGGTGTAGTATGCTCAGCCTATCAGAATTAGACCCCGGAGCATACCCAGGACAGGCTGGCTGTCACGGACGTCCAAAGGGACTAACCGTGGGGAGCAGCAGAGCAGAAAAAGACCCATATGCGTAGCGGCGAGACGGGAAAAAGGCCCGGGCTCATTAGTGTAAAGAGTTCAGGAATGCCGTATAGAAACCTATGCCCTCAGGGAGCGGACGTGGGGCGCCCTGGTGCTAGGCGGGTCTCAGGACATCCGAACGTCAATGCTGAGCGAGGACAGAGTGCAAGACCCTGAAATATATAGCCCAAGGGAAAGAGAGGGACCGGAAGGACAGCAGACCGGAAACTAGGGACAGGACAGAGAAGGAGCGCCCTCTGGCTGCAGAGGGCGTGACACTGGCTTTATTTCAAATGGAGTGGGCCTGAAAGAAATATAGTAAGGAATCTGTTGATTACAGATTTTAAACATTGTAACTGAAAGAGTTTGAAATATAAATTGATTATGTCAGGCTTAGATAACACCGTTATGCTCAAATTGGAATGAAACCTAAGAGGCCCCATGGCTCTTGAAGACCTGCGTTTGACAGCTTTGTTTTACTCTCTTGAATTATTGGTTAAAAAAAGAATAACACAGTAACACAGAAACTGGGGCATAAACAAATCACTCATTTTGACATCAGGTCAACAGTTGTGAATAAAACAGTTCACGATCAGTGGATTGAGGTCTTCAGCACTGAGTTGCAGATGGTTTATTTCAGCACTAAACACTTAAGGGCCTGGGCAAAGGTTCTGGGAATGGATCTTCATTATGGCAGGCAGAGGCCTGGCGCTTTATGGCACTACCCCATAATAAGCTCCACTAAGTGTAAGCCCAGCTAACTAAATCGTGTTTTGGCAACATTTCAGCATCGTTGCACTTCTGTTGTGACAACAGATCAATATACTGTAATGTAGTTCCAACACAAATCTGTAGACTCCAGGGGAGGCTGTGAAAACATTGTAAAATGACATTCAGGAAACCACATGGTCACATTATCATTTAACACTGTTTGCCCTGCTATGAGGCTGAACTTCTGTTGACAACAACCATAAGATTTTTCAGTATTGCTACCGTAATTTGTAGAATCCGAGGGCTGGTATCATAAAATCCTGCATGATACAATCACATTGTTAAATGACATTTATATAACCACATGCAAGGAAATCTTATTCTCACCTAAACAAATACTGAGAATAAAAAACTGCTATAATTGAAAGGAATGGAAACGAAACATATATTGTCAGTCATCATGTAATGAAGTCTTGTGGGCTCCAGCACTAGCTTCTTTGCTAAATCTGGGGAAGATACAAAAAATCACTTTCTACTTTCTTTAGGCTTATTTTCAGTGACACACTTCTACTGATTCAGGGGAGTGAAGCTGTGGGAGATAGAATAACTAGACTACGTTAAAACCCAATTCATTTATTTCATCTTACCTTCATAAATACAGTAAATCCAAGCCAGGTGTATGTCACAACATTAAAGAGATACAAATACTGTACATGAGATAAACAACCAGCAGCCAGTGCAGGAAAGAGGAGGCATTGAGAGATTTTTTAAAGGATTTTAAAGTTGTATAAAGCTTGTCACTAATTCAAACAAACACAATTCTTCTTTAGTGAACTTCACTGAGGTTTCACTGAGTGGCCTCTCTCTCACGATCCCAACATTTTCTCCCCCACAGTCGTCCGGAAGCAACAACACCTCTAATGGCGACATATAGTAAGTGTTTTCCTTCTTTCTAAAATTAACAGTTGTTAAGTTATTTCCACAAACATTGCACTGCATAGGGAACTGGAGAGGAAGAACTCCAATGAAACACTTAACAGAAATAAAAAAGTCAAATAAATAAAGAGCGAAAGGATGAATGATGCCAGTATGAGCACTATTAGTAAGCCATGATAAGCATGATGTGCTTGTTTTAACTTTTTGCATTTGAGTGGTTGTGCAGTATTGTGCTCTTTTGTGTATATTACCTTGTGGCTTGTACTGTGTATAGTACTATTTTTTATATCCTACTAGGAAACAAAGATGTCAAGAATTCAGAAGGAATGTTTTACAGTTTAGCTTTAATTACTGATCAAATCAAATCTGTAAAATACATTTCTCTAGTATGTGTAACACATACAGTATGGGATATAAATCTGATTTCAGGTTTCCAAATGTCCTAAAATATAAAGTCTCTCTAGATTTAAATAATCTATACTGTAGTTTCTTAAAATGCTTCCTAACTCTGCAACTTTTTACTCTCATGCAGGGTTAATGTGAACCCTCTCTCCTCTTTAGATTAGTTAACTGGAAACTTTAAAGCCCAACTATTTGTTTATGTAGGATGTTTTACTTGTTTTCATCTGTTTAATAATTGGATTTTGGTTTTGAACTGCTCTTAGTATTAATTTTACATTTCAGTTAACTGACATATAGTTCAGATGGAACTAGAAGACAATATGGTAACAAAGAACTAGAATGTAAAGTACTTCAAGTTAATCCATGAAACATGTCTTCTTCATAAGTCTATTTATATGTTGCTTCTACTGCATGTCAGCTGTTGCTATAGTAATAATATTTGTTAAACCAGGTCCTCAACTTCATATGGTTCTGTTGAAGTGCAGTGTTTCTGTAATGTTTATACGGCATGGATTAGTAATGTCACCTAGTATTATTTTACTACTGTATATTATGCGACAATGCAAAAGCATGATATTATGTACAGTTTAACATTAAGACATTGATGTAATTTCTAGTTGTTGGATGGGGATTTTTGTAACATCTTGGAATGCTGACAGCATTTATAGAACGTCTCTAGGTAATGCCTTAGAAAGAACTCCCATTCATTCCTCCATTTTCTAACTGCAAATTCAGGGTTGCTGTGGAGCTGGAGCCTATCTCAGAAAGTAATGGGCACAAGGCAGGATATACCCTGGTCAGGATGTCCATCACAGGGCACACACAGACACAAACACCCACACCAGGGCCAATTTTTCCAGAAGCCAGTTTACCTACCTAGGGAACTGGAGCACCCAGGGGTGCACCACACATCTGAAACTGAACCATGAGCCCCAGAACTGCAAGGCAGCAATGGTAACCTCTGTGACAAAAGGAATGTGCCACCCGTTCGTAATCTATGTCATATACAGTATAATCAAACCATGGTGTTCCAGTTACTGTATATTGGTAAATAACAATGTCTTTTGTTAGCTGGGAGCTACCCCCATGAGCAGAGAAATCTCTTGAGTACACTTACATATAAAAGCACAAGTGACAAAAGGCAGCTGGGGAGACGGATGAGGCTTTGGACATGTTGTTACGCTACAAGCCAGATGAACTTAAGGACTCTGTGCATTGGCTCACAGAAAGCAAAACCGATAGAGGAGTAGAGGGAAAACCCGAGTGTACTTATCCGAATCGCAGATCAAAGGCCGTGGTCAAAGGCAGGTTTAAAGGTCAGGAAGCCAAAGGCTCAGGAGTCAGGTAAATCACAAAGAAATCTCAAGAGTGAGAAGGGGAGCTCCGCTAGGTGAAAACCAAAACTGAGCGTTGAGGTCTAGGTGGTGAGGGCTTAAGTAATCCGGGAAGTGGAGTGTGCAGTGATGAAAGAAAGATCTGCTTGGTTTATTAATTAATGCGACGGCGTATGTTGGAATTGGAAAGAGCTGGAGTCTGATTGAGAACAATGTGGGGTTGTTTGCAAGACGAGCAGATGGTTGGATTCTGATTGTGGTCGGTCATGACAGTTGTGGGTTCAAATCCCATGTAACTTTCAGTACTACTAGTGTTGTGCCCTTGTACAAGGTATACTTCACACAGATTTCTCTAGTAAAACTCCTTTCTCTGTAAATAAGTACTCTCCAGATCAACACTATAATTCATATTAATTATGAATTAACTTTATTTTTAAATAAAGTGTGTCAAAATATAAATTGAGTGATGGGTCAGTAGGTCAGAGGAGCATGTTTATTCTTCCTTGTTCATTATTGCTGACATGTTTTTAAAGAACAAAACTGTATACAGTATATAACAAAAAACATTTACACCTAATGTGTGTGTTCCTATCAGCAAATCTCACTGTTCACCAGATTTATATTAAATTGCAAAATATCCATGAGAATAAAAATTATTTAAGAAAAATGTGACAGACATACAGTATATTAAATTATTTTAATAAACTGCAATTTAGGCAGCATAGTGAGGTTTAAAACACATTATGGACCAAATGGTTAATCAAAGGTTCATACAGTAGGTTTAACTAAATGTTGTTCTTTGGCAGGATACACCAGGTTACTATGTGCACCCCTGGACCACAGCTGAGCCAGAGTCCATCTTTTTTGGTTAATTTGCTTGGCTGTATGTTTGATAGAATCAGTGAATCAGAAGCAGTGGAGTGTCCAAAAATGGAAGAACAAAATTAATGTGGGTAATGTGATTGGCTGAGCTTGGTTCCTGTTGTCCAGATGTGATTCATGTGGGCAGTTGGGACATCGTCTCATATAATAACTGCTTTCACAGGCTTAGCTGTCTTTTCACAGCTACATTTTATAGAGCAAAGTTGTACTTTCAGTAGCACAGAAATACTGTTTGTTCCCTTAATTCTAAGGACATTTCATAATGAAAATTGCCTTGAAAACTTTTTAGTATGTAATAAGTAATGTGTTTATAAGATATATCTCTTTTACCCCCAAACAATTTTTCAGCACAAATTGTAAAGACAGTACATTCTTTCATTTCCAAAGGTGTTTGTAAATTTTGGCCTTCAGGTGGTTCAGTTTGTACCCTAGACCACACAAACTCTCAAGAAACTGCTATATATGACAGAATATTTACTGTTTATTAGACCTATAGGAACACTTTTTGTAATCTTGTGCAAAAGCGTAAAACTTTTTTTTTTACTGTTTTATAACTATTACTCATTTTGTAGTCTAAACTACAGTATATAATAAAATGCTTACAATTATTGTAAAATACATATAAAAAGAGCTAGATAAAATCATTTCACAGTATTGAAATCAATAAATGAATTAACTACAGGTAAATGTTTCTTTTAACCAGAAAAAACAGCAATTTACAGTGAGGTTATTGGGTAGCCACTGACTATTCTTATGCCACAATTTGCATAGACTTGACTGGAAGGTTTATACCATAGCTAGCAGTGTTTTAATTAGATACACTGCTAGGAATGAGATGGTGCTGACGCAGCTCATTGAAAACCCCAATGTAATTAAACGATTCAACCAACAGATGGCTCTAGATTTCAGTGTCTACTTTATCATCGTTTGACCTCTCTGTCAAATTGATGGTTATTATTTTCCGGAAAAGAATGTACTGTAAAAGGTTTGCACTGATTTAATTTGTTTCACTGTTTTGAAGCACATGCCCAAACCTACAGTTAATGGTACCATTTCTGAAACATTTGCACACAAATTCCTCATAGTTAAAATTTAAATACATACTGAAATTACACTTGCATATCTTGGATATCACCCACTGCTTCACTTGAAAATACAATTTTGAAAAAGTCTTTTTGAGATATAATGTTATGTATTTTTGGTTCAGTTGGAGATAAAATTGCTAGGTAAATCCCTTGTTGAGAGCAGTAACTCAAGGGAATTGCCCTAAAAGCAGTGAAGGTGTGCCTTTCCATTAGCTTTTTCTACTACATTTCTACTGCACCAATGTACTCATTTGATCTGTACACTAAAATGACTGCAGCCAAGTAACACAGTGAAGGCAGTGATGTCCTGTGCTTTTTATTCCCTATTAATGAGACTAAGAGCTTGCAATACACTTACAGGACTGAGCAGAATGGCCTACTTTCAACCTCAATTCTATGGAAACCCAAAGACATTATTGCCTCTCCTCATTTCTTCATGCTTGGGGGTGAGCAATTGAATTAAGTACATACTATATATTATTATAAAAAAAAAATCTCAGAAAAAGTGTTGTGACAACAAAGGTTAATGCACAATCATATACAGTGGTACAGCTCGTAAGTGAGTGCTCAATGCTCCGCAGGACAAAAACACCAAAGTTAAGCATTTTCTAAAAACTCTAGTAATTGCGTCCTCACGCAGGCTCCCCTTTCATATTTTGAAAGCGGTAATTCATTTAAAACACAATGGGCACCTTCCCTTAGGTAACATCAAAGGTCTGTTTCCTCTAATTATAAAGGTGTGCAGTAGCTGCCAGTGTTGATTTGGTTTACAGTGGAATTCAGAATTCATACTTAACTCTCACGCCATTGCAGACCCTTCTGTTTCATTATTGTTTGTTTTATAAATGGTAATTGAAAAACTGTCACTTGACTATTATTGTTCACCCTGACATACAGTATTACAGTCTGGGAGCCTTGCTGTATAAAAAATCACAGATCTTGAAAGCATTGCTAAGGCAGTTGTGTCATAAAATGAAGGAAATATAGCAAAACAAAATAAAAACAAATTAATGATGGATTGCATAGGATTTCTAAAAAAAAGCACACACCTGTGGCCCTTGGAGTGTCTCAATTATGATTAGTTTCTCCATGTTTTCTGAGTTGTACCGTAGATGTGATGAAAGTGATTTGGCCCAACTCGTTTGGTTGCTGGTAGCTTATTGATCCAGGAATGATATTGAGCTAAAAAAAACACGTTTTTTAAAGAGATCCCAATGAATGGGTTTCAATAAATCATTTTATCAAGTCACCTTTTCTCCATACTAAATTCAGTTCCTTCAATCTAATGTATTTCTGGAAGAAATTCCTTAAAGGTCAGGAATTACGCTTGTTACCCACTTTTGATTCCCCATAGGCAGCAATGGCCTTACTGAAATATGCTGATCACAGTTGTATCCAGTATTCACTCACATTCTATTAAGTTGCAATTGCAAGTATTTACAATTAGGCAGTAGATGCACAGTGACAGCAAGAGGGAGGGAGAGACACAAATTAAGGAGGTCTGCATCTTATACTTTAACTACGGCAGCACATTTCTTTATGGATTTTTTTTATTTCTATATGCACATGCCTTTGCCATGTCCATGATCTTTATTCTTTTTTTGTTCAAAGACAATGCTGCCAATATCTGTCAGCTGTTCTGCTCTTATTCACGGTGGGTTTCGTCACATTTGATTGAACTCAGCCACTTTCTTTACCATAAGATTCAACAGCCCTCGCTATGCAAGTTTAAGTTAAGTTAAAATTGTATTGTAGTCATGTTCATCACATTTTTAAAAATCCTTCCATTTTGAAAGTCTTTGAAAATCCCATTTGTCCAGCTTTTTGAAGAAAGGGTCATGAAAATATTTTTTTAAGAGAATTTATTTCTTCAGCATTTTGCTACTTTTTTAAGACTTTAATATAATAAGATGTGGAGTAGTACTGTAGGCTTGACAGAAGAGCTTGGATCTTGCTGTAAGCAGAACACTTCCTATTCATTTAACAATCTAATAATAAAACTGTAGTTCACTTCATTTCCAGTAGATGGCTTGTTCCAATTATTATTCTGTAAAAACCTCATTGCATCTGGTTCTTTCTATTGTAAAGCAAATAACCAGTGCATTTTAAAGTAGAGTCTAAAACTCTGCTTATTAACTAAAATGAATATTGGTACTTTGAAGCTCAGGATATTTTTTAGATTTTAAAGTACAACAATGTTCAGTTCTTAATTTTGCTGAGTTTCCAGGCAATGTGTTTAATAAAAAAACACAAACACAGCTGAAATCACAAACAAACAATACAATGTGAGTGTCCTAAACATATCTGAAGTTTTGCATTTGATCCATGATCTAATTAACATTTTATAAAATAAGGTTGGACTTAAGATGAAGTTTGGAAATCTGGCACAGAGGAAGTATAGATGTAACTATGTCAGGTTTAACAGTTATTACATACATACTGTATACAATCATAGACCAGAGAGGCAAGAAAGCCACTGTACTTATGGCAGCACAGTGAGGTGGGGAGCCCTGGTCCATTAATAATTGGGCACAGCAAATTAATCCTGGATCCTAGCACTATGAGCATCATGTTCAAAGTGACCAATCTGTTCCCAATACTTTTTTTCTAAATAAAGGTTAGAATTTAGTACACTTTATTCCATGTTAGTATTTTCCTTTCCTTTTGCCTGAACAGGCCAGAACACAATGTGATTCAATATAACTTTTTATTGAGTTGCCAGTCTGTAGTCTCAGATTGTCATGGCAAACGTTCAGAAATCTAGGAACCGCATATTATACACACGCAGCTATTGCAATTGTGCTGTAAAAATGTATTGAAGATTTTACAATATCTTTCAGCAGACACGCTGCAATATAACCAAGTCAAAATTATTCTTTACTGTACTCTCCCTCTGCCTCTGTATCTGTCCCTTCCTCTCACAGTAGAAATCCTTTGTCTCATGCTCTCAATTTGTAGAATCTCTCTTCATCCCTGGGGCTTAAGTTAGGTGTTAGGTTTAGCAATCAAATCTTCAGTGGCCTCATTAATCAAGCGATTAATTAATCTAATAATTAAGCGTACAGCCTTTCCTCTGTTGGTAAAAAGATATTCATTTGAAGTACCTGTTCACTGAGTAAAAGTTCTGAAAAATTATCTGATTTCCTCTGGTGCAGATCAGACTCTTTTGTTTCCTTTTCTTTCGGTTTTATATAAAACAGTTATTCAAGACATACCTGAATGTGTTTGAACTTTAGATGAGATACCTTAGATACAACTCACGGCGTCTTTATATTTGAAAATCTCTTAGCCTGCATCATGTTCACATGGATTATCCGTATTTTCTTGCTCATGGAAGAGTTGAAAGGTTTCTTGTAACTTTTTGCATATTCTACTTCTTTGCCTTGTCGAGAACACAAGTTGCATTGTAGAAAACCACAAGTTAGTTTAGTTGAACATATATTTTAGCCATCTGAAAGGATTTGTTACGTCAAAACGCTGACAAAAGCAGAACCAGATTGTCAAAAAAGAATAAAGTGAGTTCATTTACAATTAAAACACATGTTCCAGCAAAATGCTTTCGGCAGCATTACCAAATGATTTATAACCTGTTCTGTCTGTTTAAAGAATTTGCTTATTTTAAGAGTTTATGTAATATATGGGAGGGCTGCAGTTTGCAAAATCTAGTTTTTTTTTCACTCAGAAAATGAAGATATTTCCTCTAGATGGTCCAATGTGTTTTTGAGAACATAAAATTAACAAACATTCTGTAGATCAAGGCATTAAAATATATTTCTTAGTGAAATTGTCATTTTCCTTTTATTTGACCACAGTGCCATGGCAGTTTCAAATTATTATTATTGTTATTATTATTATATTGAATCTCCAACCTACTTTTTGCATACTTGTAAAGAAAAAAAAAACCTCATAAAGGAACATCTGGTCAAAATTAAAACAGATGGCCAGAAAACAATATTGAAATGTGAATTTTGGGGGGTTATTTTCAGTTTTATGAGTTCATTCACACTTTTTCCGCAAAGCTAATGATCCACAATATACCTGAAATGTGTTTAAAAATTAGAGTGGATGCAGATGTGCAAAAAAAACCTACAAATAAAATATGCATCTTAAAAGAAACTAAAGAAATTCAGTTGATATAGGTGGAATTCTGTTCCTATAACACATTTAAATTAAATAAATTTATCTTAAATAAATGGGCTGCACCCAGCTTTTCTTTCCAGCCTTTTGTGCTGACAATACTGTTTCTCCCTCAATGTCATCTACAGAGAAGTAAAGAAATAAAATGGCACAAGTTGTGTCCATCCATGCGGATCATCTAATTAGTAATGCAACACTATACTGCAGTGCAATAGTCAACACTGCAGCCTTAATCTGAACATGTATTGGAAGCAATAACCCTCCCATTTAAATTACAACTTTAAAAGGGACAGAATTTCCCAATAAAACAAAAATCCTGGATTATCTTTGGTAATTTTGAAAGGTGGCTCCAGTGTTTCTTTCTAAAAACCATTTTTAAACATCTAAAACTTAAAAAAGTTTTAAGGTAACTCTGCAAGGGAGTTACCTACTGTTCCAGAAAATCTGAATGTTTTGCAGTTTGGTAGGAGTCTGGAAAGTTCACAAAGTTAATAAATTCTGAATATTTCCAATGTACATGAAATGAATGTAATATATATATATAAAGCTTGCCATTTCCAATTTAAATAATATTGGCAAGAACAACCTTTTTATGCAATTCTCCATTCGGTTTTCCAAGTGAATGACACTCAAATAATTTTGCAGTTAGAGGGGTTGTTAAAAAGAACAGTCAAAATGATCCTCTTTTCATTCAAGTGAATGAGCTTTATTCAAGTGTAAGAGGTGAAGTATAGGCTGGTCCGCACACTGAAAGAAGAGGAACACTGATGATGGTGGTTTATTCTTTATCTAAAAATATGCCCCGGGACACAAGTGGGGTTGGTGCGCCAACTGTCTCCTTGTCTCCCCTACTTTATAGTCCAGTCACACGTGCACACAGCACATTCTGTACATTGTAATCAGAACTTTCCAGATTTGTTTGCCTGATTGAAGGGCTTGTGGATGGCAAGTTTTCCATTATTTATGTCTTTCCAGTTAATAAAATAAATCACAGTGTACAGCACAGCTCTTTTCCTAGAGAGGTTTAGAGAAAATGTGTGAGACTTGACTAGAGATTCTTCATGTTTCCGAGACTGAGAGCACCCCCACAGCTTTCAATCTTTTTAAAAAAAAATATTCTAAAAAGTAGTCCAAGGTCATCTCAGCTGTATCTTTCTGAAAGCCTTGCCTTGTACTGTATGTAGCTGACAACATTTAAATATAGATCTTGGGTGAAGAAAGAGATAATATATATACTGTATACAGTATGACTGACTGTTGACTGTGATTAACATAAAACATAGCTCTCCTACAGTATGTCATGTTAACCTGTTTAATTGTGATTTCCACACATCCTATAAATCAATGGTGTAAGTCCTTCTCACACCATTTGCTGGATGTTACAGTATCTCTCTTGTGCTTTTGATACAGACAAATTACGTCTCTAGGGAGCCTTTGTGTCCTATTCCAGAAAACCTGAAAAAGAAGGGTGTGTGAGTGCACACAGCCCTTTAATTTAATTGAGCTGTATGGAGTGACCACCTGTTGATCACCTCATTATTACAGTATGATCACGTAAATGGATTTTTGAATTTTAACATAATATTCTTGACTCATTTTCATACAGTGCTTTATTTTATTCAGTGAATAAGCATTGAATTCAATTTTCTAATATATATTTAGTTTAGGAATGTATTTGCATCTCAAGATATTTTGTTCCTTTGAAGTCTACAGTTTTAATTTTTTTTATTGTGCACACATTCAAACTGTCTGCAGAAGCATTTTGTGTACCAGAGACAGACAGATAATTATAAATGTGAAAGTGACTATTTTATAAATCCAGAATTAGCAATTATTTTTGTTATACCCTTCCAGTTTTTAGAACAGCCAGTGTGTTTTTCACATCTTGGCTTGCAGTTGTGTACCCTGCAGCTGCACAAAGGCGAGAATGAGGAAGTGTAGGCAGGCTCTCTGCACCTGTCCACCTTTGTGCCAATCGTCTTTTAACACATCACAGGCACCATGTCCCCAACTGGAGATTCAGAGCTAATTGGAGGAGAAGCTTGTCCTCACCGACAGCATCTCATGCCTGTAAATGCCTAGTTGCCAATATGAGTGGCTGTGGCACTGAGACTAACACAGACTAACCCTTCGCTAGCCCTGGTAGCTCTCAGTCAAGTGTGCGCTGTCACTTGAGGAATCCCAGTCACTTTCGGCTAGTAACATGGCCAAGGCTCAGGCAGTGATATACTGTAGCCTTGATCTTCTAGAGCTCAACCTACTCCTGTGTCAGAACCTTTACTGGTTGAACCCCTCAGAGTACTAAAACTTGTGTGGCAGCAGAGTATTGTTCTGGGAAAAGGGTTAGAACTAAGCATGTCAAAAGCTGGGATAGCATACTTTATGTCTAAAACAACCATCTTAATTGTGGCAGAGTTAATATAATTCAATTCAACTTTATTTGTCATTATACTTACACAGGTGCATAGTATAATGACAAGTGTTTCTCATTAGTCTCTCATGTGTAGTATATACAGTTAATTAGTTAGAAAGGGTTCACTCTGATGTTATTTCCAGTTTTATGTAAATTGTACTCATTGGAACATCTTTTGTCATAGGAGTAATCTGTGCTTCCTCCTGCTGTCATTGGTGACAAATGCATAACGGGTTTGTTCTCTTTTTAATTCTTGAATCAAGCTTTTCAGTGCTTAATGCTCTCGTAAGACTGTTATTATTTCTTAATGGTCTTCTTTGTACCCACTGGAAATTTCAGTCATGTACTGAGCTCTGAAAATTCTAAACTTATGATATTAATTTTACACAATGATCATTATATCTAAGGATCAGAGCACACAGATTTAGTCTTAGATATGGTAGAATTTTAATTTCATTAAAAATGCTATTGTAGTTTAGATATTCATTCCAAGTACTGTTGAGTTTGCTGTGGGGTTTGCAGTAATTTTTCTTTACAGAGTTGACAACTAGATTTTTCAGTGCTTTAATACATCAAAGCCTTTTTTTATTATTTTAGTCTGTGTGTGCTAATATATATGAAGAGACCAAGTAGAAGGAAGGCAAATGCACTGTTCCTATCTGATTTTTTCCTAGGTTGTTGCTGCAAAATTGTACAACAGTTGCGTAAAATGTTTGCTTAATCCTATACCTCTATACATTTTCAATAGTGCATTGCAGAACATACTGTTGAAAATATCCACAGGCCTGTGATCTGATCGAATTTTTTTTCAGCATAATTTTGACAAGTTTCTCTTATTTCATATTTTGCACATATGCGTCTCACTTCAGTATGATTCAAGCTGTATTAAGCAAAGTATTGATTCTTGAATATTTATTTCTGTCAGCTTCAATCAAACCTGGCAAAAGGTAAATCATTAATTATTGTCCAGTTTTTTTGCATGGACCTAAGGTCAGAGAGTATTTAAATTACAGGTAACATCTAGGGGAGTCCTGTTTTCTAGTATTTGCTCAGATTTACAAAAAACATCTTAATGTTTTGTCATAAGTAGATAATAAACATATTATGATGTACTTGACCTTTCACAATAAAAATGTATTTTCTTGATTTCTTTCCAGATTGCCCATTCTACAGGATCCCAAAGAGAGGACCACCAGCCAATAAATTATGAATGTTGAACAAGATGACATCGTACCTGCAGCAGACGATGAGAGGTCCTAGGTGGAACAGGGCCCTGTCCGACCCTTTGTTTGTTCTGCTGTTGGCTCTTCAGCTGCTGGTGGTTGCTGGCTTGGTGAGAGCCCAGACCTGCCCATCCGTGTGCTCCTGCAGCAACCAGTTTAGCAAAGTGATCTGTACAAGAAGAGGCCTGAGGGAAGTGCCCGACGGCATCTCTACCAACACCCGCTATCTCAACCTGCAGGAGAATCAGATCCAGGTCATCAAGGTAGACAGCTTCAAGCATCTCCGCCACCTGGAAATCTTGCAGCTCAGCAAAAACCACATCCGCAATATTGAGATTGGGGCCTTCAATGGCCTGGCCAGCCTCAATACCTTGGAGCTCTTTGACAACCGGTTAACCACCATCCCCAATGGGGCTTTTGAGTACCTCTCCAAGCTGAAGGAGCTCTGGCTGAGGAACAATCCCATCGAGAGTATCCCATCCTATGCCTTCAACCGGGTGCCTTCCCTGAGGAGGCTAGACCTGGGGGAGCTTAAGCGCCTCTCCTATATCTCTGAGGGGGCCTTTGAAGGCCTCAGCAATCTCCGCTATTTAAACTTGGGCATGTGCAACCTCAAGGAGATCCCCAACCTCATCCCCCTACTTAAGCTTGACGAGCTGGAATTGTCAGGGAACCAGCTGTCCGTTATTCGCCCAGGTTCTTTCAAAGGGCTGATCCACTTGCAGAAGCTGTGGATGATGCATGCTCAGATCCAATCCATTGAGCGGAATTCATTTGATGACTTGCAGTCCCTGGTGGAGCTCAACTTGGCTCACAATAATTTGACACTTCTGCCCCATGATCTATTTACTCCCTTGCACCACTTGGAAAGGGTTCACCTGCACCACAACCCTTGGAACTGCAACTGTGACATCCTCTGGCTTAGCTGGTGGCTGAAGGAGATGGTTCCAGCCAACACTAGCTGTTGTGCCCGCTGCCACTCTCCCTCCAGTCTCAAAGGGCGTTACATTGGAGAGCTGGACCAGAATTTCTTCACTTGCTATGCTCCAGTTATCGTGGAGCCCCCTGCGGACTTAAACGTCACAGAGGGCATGGCAGCAGAGCTGAAATGTAGGGCATCCACCTCGTTGACTTCGGTCAGTTGGATCACTCCCAATGGGACCATAATGACTCATGGAGCTTACAAGGTGCGGATCTCTGTCCTCAATGATGGCACGTTAAACTTCACTAACGTTACCGTGCAGGACACTGGTACATATACCTGCATGGTGAGCAACTCAGCGGGAAACACAACAGCTTCAGCAACACTTAACGTGTCAGCCACAGAAAACAGCACCTTTAGCTATTTCACCACAGTCACGGTGGAAACTATTGAGCCTTCACAAGATGAGGGCAGGACCACAGAGCAAAATGTAGGGCCCACAGCCACTAGTGGCTGGGAGGTCCCATTCACAACCACACCGCTGACAAGCACCAAATCTACGGAGAAGACTTTCACCATCCCAGTGACAGAGATGGGGGAAGGCAGCCTGAATGGGCTGGACGAGGTGATGAAGACCACCAAGATTATCATTGGCTGTTTTGTGGCCATCACCTTGATGGCTGCAGTCATGCTCATCATTTTCTACAAAATGCGCAAGCAGCACCATCGGCAGAACCATCATGCCCCAACCAGGACAATTGAGATCATCAATGTGGACGAAGAGATCACAGGGGGACCTGGCCTGGACAGCCACTTGACCTTGCCAGCCCTGGAGCACGAGCATCTCAACCACTATAACTCCTTTAAGACTCCTTTTAACCACAACTCCTTACAGAGCTCTGCGCATGAACCTTTGCTAATTCGGGCAAACTCGAAAGACAACGTACAAGAGACTCAAATCTAACTTCTTTCATAATAAAACAAAGAAAAAAAATAATAAAAATAAAACATTAAAATAAAAACAGTTGGACATGCAGTGGGTGATAAAATTTATCAGTGACATCAAGAACTAGGGTATGTCTACTGTTTCAAAAAGTGTCTTTACAAAACAAAGTTTATTTATTAAAAATCTATTGTGATTAAATCAAGAAAATGATCATGTATTCTGCAAAAACCCATCGTTATGTTGTTGCACTTAATTCATTCTTGTTTTTTGTTTTTGTTTTTTCCCATGGGGAAGGAATGGTTTACTAAGATTGCAGACTCCTGTTTTAATCAATCTGCTTTTAGGAGCACATCTTAGTTTGATGCACTCCTAAAAAATAAAGGACAATTCAATGCAATTTTGAAGACTGTGTTTTCAGCGGATACTAATCTGACATTAAAAGGCAATAAAATTACCTTTCCCTTAAAAAAGAAAAGGAATTGCTAAACTTTTGTTTATTGATAAAAACAAAATATTGACAGTGACAATATATATTGTCTTAATTGTACATGGTAGATGGTCTAATTTTTATATCCATTTGCAAAGAATATGAATACTGCTGATAAAATTGAGGCTTTAAGTGATATAACGATCTTACTATTTCAACAGCAGAAGAAATTTTCCCAAAATAGTTTGGTGAATAAGCCTAATAAGATGAATTATGAAATGGAACTGAAAAATACATGGAATTAAACAAAATGGACCTTTGCATTGAAATAAAACCTACATTTATACTGGTGATTTCATTTTTGGTCATTAAAATGTAACATTCTATTTTATCTTTATCTAAGTTTCAAGGGCTGATTTAGATCAGAGGAGAATGTCCAATCCATGTCATCCTGCCTCACCAAGGCTTAATGCCAGACTGCTAAAGGTGCATTTATTTAAAAATTGAAACTGCATTTTATTTTTATTAGACATCCAACAGATTTGAAATAGCCCTGTGTCTTTGCATACATATACTCATATGACTACATGAGCAAACTAAGAACGATTAGGCAGAGTTCTCTAACCTGACCATCCATCAAGCCATTCATCTTTTGGCACATTACAAGTTCTGCTATTTTAGATGAGAAGTTTAGCACTGTCTGAAGGAGTGGTGCGTCACTGACATCACTGCAAGTCTCCAGGTACTCATGAAGTTGCAGGGCCCCTGATTCATAGGATCTCAAAGAACCAGCTTACTTATTCCAACCCCTCGCCTGGAAGTTATAAGCTGTTTGCCAGTGTTTGGGAATCCCAGTCACAGTCATCTAGTGACACGACTCTAACTCTAGTTCTGACTCATGACACCACAGCTATGGAGCTCAACCTGTATTCGGAAGTAGAAAGTGTACTGCTAAACCACTTGGTGACACAAAGCTACATTTTTAACCTTGCAGAGTTTCATGTAATCTCTCTCTCTCCTCACAGAAGGCAATGCTGGTGTAGATGCTTAGTTCATTTGCTCACTTGCATTCACCCCTGTGTTAATATTCACCAGATAACTCTTCTAAGTGTGATGAGCAATGCCATCTGCAATGTCACCATCTGCAAAGATGTGAAATTGAAGTTTAATTTTCCTGATAAGACCTTAACTAGGTAACTTTTACAACATCACATTCACCAGAGCACTGTGGGAGATTTCTTCTCTTATCTTTTATTTTTTATACTTGCTATGATGAACCTTAGCACTTTCATGTTTTTTTTTCTATGCTTTGTGAAACCAAATGCAAATTAAGTAGTGTATCTGTCCTTTAAGGAGACAGGCCAGTTCCTCTTCACAGATGGGTGCCCAAGCATTGCACTTTATACAGCATGTATTCTACCTGTACAATTCAGCAGTGACATCCAGAGGGTATTAGAGAGTATACCTGCCCTGTGTGCTGCAGGTCTTGGGTTTCCTTGTGTTTCTGTTGTGAACTGTTTCAGAGGGAAATGCAATAAATGTAACCATACACACAATACTTTTTAGAGAAACTGCTTAATATAACCTTTCTCTGGAATTGGTGTTTTTGACTCCCCAAGCAAACCAGCTGCAAAGTGGCACAAGCACTGTATTTTCCAAAGGTCATGATTGTGTCATGTGGTTATTTCAATTATCATGCAGTAGTTGAATGAAAGCAACACCTTTAAAGTTTTTTGGCTAGTCATCGGATAAGTCCTGCTTGAAAAACAAGCTTACTTGAATCATTATATTTAACTAGATAAGCCATCTGAGAATGACATCATACAGTATGTGGAATAACAACTTAGAGTACAAGAGTACCTATTTCTGCAGCAGGGCATTTACTGGAGCAAACTGAGTGAAGTACCTTGCTCAAGGGTACAACAACAGTGTTCCACCTGGGATTTGAACCCACAACCCTCTAGTCTGGAGTCCGAAGCCCCTAACCACTGTTCCTCACTGCTGCCATAAATCATCCTGAAAACCAATGACCTTCAGCATTGACAGCACGGAGCAAAAACTGCTCCCATTATTTCTCCCTAATTGAATTTTCTTACTTTTGAAGTTTAAACTGAGCTTGAGTTCATTAACAGCAGAAATGGTGTGTGGTATTAGGCAGAATTCATAATGCTGGGAACCACCCAATCCCTACAGAAGATTGTTTTTAACATATGCTCTACATGTTGTTTACCTGAAATATTGATCAGGAAACCTTTCACAAATGTTCAGCTATGTAAATCTAGAATGATTCATAGTATGATTCTAACTTTTTCATGCAGACTTCATTAATTCTATTACAATTATCTTTACTAAAAGTCTACCTTTAAGTATCAAGAAAAACAATTTTCACAAGGCAGCACATTCAGTGCTATTTTTATTTCGTTTTATTGAATAGTGAAATTAGAATATGAAATTTAGTCATGATAAATGAAGGCAAGGTGGCATGTCATTAGCACTACTGTCTCTGGGTCTTGAGTTCGACACCAGCCTGGGCCATTGGTGTTACCTCCTTTGGGATTTTTCTGGGTGATTTGGTTCTCTTCCACACAGGATATAGTATGTTGTTTATTTTATTTAAGGTTTTTAAATTGGTCATGTTTGCTTATATGCGTGTGACATATAATGAACTGATATTTTGTCTAGGGTGCTGTCCTGCCTTGTGCAATATGCTTACCAGATAATCTTTGGGTTGCTATAACCCTTATCAGAAATAAGTATTTTTCAGATAATGAATAGATTAATAGATGAAAGCACGCAATTTATGGTACCACTTTTTAAATTATAGATAAACACCCTTAATACTTAGTGAAGGGTCCAGGAACAGTACCTGATCTACAGTTGCTTCTTTTGGGTTCTGAAGATTCTGCTAGCATTAATTTAATCAGTTGTTAATTGCCCTAAGGATGTTACTGATTCATCTCTTTGTCCTTTTCACACAACATCTAAGGTGTTGGTGTACTGAGAGGGGGGGTAACCGCTACAAATTACATGCTTATAAATTACTTAAACTTTGATTACCCATAGCTAGGATCAACCACCACACATTACTTAACCCATAAGTGCAAAAAAATACCGTTGCTCATAGTTATTCTAGAGAGATGCACAGAGTACATAATTCAGCTGTAGAATAATAAAAGGTACTTATTATAACACATGTACAGTATATCTGCTTTTGGCAATGGGCATTCCTTTTTCATGTTGATTTGGCTTGGCCAGGTTCATATTGGTTTATAATTTCATTTTGAATTACTGCTGTGTGGATTTATGGTGTTTTATTTTCACCTTAGTGATTTTATCAAGAAAGAGCATTTGTTAACACTTCATACAAGCTGTTATCATCTCATACCATCACACAGATAATCTTTGTGTTAGTCACTCAATCTATGGCTGTGAAAAGCACACAAAGAGTGCTACAGTATGTAACATAGTTGCATAACCACAATAGAACATTGGCTTATCCTACCTCCAACAATGTCCTTTGGAACCACTTTTATACTTGACAAAATGGAGTGAGATTTCTGCAGAACAAATGCATAGCTCCCTGCTCAATTTAAACTAGGAATGCATGATGTGTTTTAGGAAATGATATGTGGAACGGGACCATTTTTGTCATTTAATTCCAAAAAAAGAAAAAAAAAGTTTCAGTTCACCACTTCAAACATGAAATTAATTTATGTGACTTGATGTTAACGATACTTCACCTCCATGCATTAATAGCTGAATTAAAGAAAATAAACACTCAAGGCAGTGATCACACCAAGTAGAAACTAGAGCGAGACAAAAAGAAGAATGTGTTTAAAAAGACAAGACTGTTCGCTTAAATTCCTCAAAGGCTAAAACCTTAATTTTCACCAATAGTTTATATTGTAATATACTTTAATGTGTGCAATGGATACATTTTAAAAAAAGTATATGAATATTGCATTTTATATAAATGTTAAATGTGATATGTTTTTTACAACCTATGTGGAAGAATTATTTTTATTGCATATCGTATTAAAAAAGCCTGCTGCCTCCATATACTGATTGTTGTTTCTTTTCTTATTATTCTTATTGAATAATCTTTTTTGGGGGGATTACAGTACCCTTCAACTGTTTCAATGGCAAGTTGGGACTTAGACGCTTTATTAGTTATCCATTTGCATGTACAGTACTTTGGTTAGACCTCCATCCTTGAATGAGAGTCCCATCGACACCAGCAAAGTACACAAAACTGAGCTCAGGTTCATTTTCATCACAAGAGGAGCCTCTATGAGGTCTGCTGTCTTGACTGAAGGGTGATTTCTTTTTCTTTTCCTGGTCCTTTAAAGCAAAGGTTACATGGAGTTTGCCTCTCTTGTAAGCCATTACTTCCTATTTTCATGTTTGTATTTCATTTCATGTTGTTGGGGAGGGAGGGGGTTGTCAAAAATCCTCCACATTTTGGAGGAACAGGTCTACCATGTCTTTTTATGTTATAGTTCAACTTTTGGGATTTTTATGGTGAATTCTAGTGCTGAAATATTGCTCTATTTTGTCTCCTTATGTAAAACAAAATTAACCTCGGGTGTGGGGTGGGTAAAGAATGTTTTAATTTCTTTCTGACAGGGAATGCTGTACTAGCAGTAGATTTATATAAAACATTTTGAAAAAAAATATGAAAAACATTTTTTTTGTTTTTAATTTTACATGTGCCAACCTGTTCTAAAAACATGCTGTGAAAGAATAAGAAATTGATTTTCATGTAAACATACAAACATGACATTAAAAAATATATAGATACCAGAGTTTGTAGTTCATACACAAAAATAAGGTTATAAATAAAATATTGTTGTTTTTTTCTGTATTCCTCAGAAGGTGGTGTTTATTTGATTTATCCAGTCTGGGCGAATGGCTGACAGTGTGAACAAGAAAACTGATGTTCATGTATGCATGAGATATGCTTAGAAGTGTGGGAATGTGAATGTGACTCATCCTGCACTAATACACTTAGTCTAGTGGTCATTCCAGTTCTGGATGTATGCCCAATAGTTTTACTAGTAATGTATTTTAACTGATAAATTGAATAGCAGAGGAAGTATCCCTGAAATTTCCTTCCCAAGAGGGCATCTTGAAGTTAACCGTTGAGAGCCACTGGAGTGAGTAAGGTGAGTGCGCATGAGCAGCAATGCTGTATTTTAACATACTGTAAACCCTCTCAGAAGCAATACATTCTGTCAGAAGTCACAAACATTGCTAAAAGGCATATTTCTCAAATTACCAACAATAATTTTGTGACAGTTGAATGCATTAGGTATTTAGACTCATTAACTTGGTGTTTGGTGGAAGCAGTTCTGGCAGAAGTCTTTTGGGGTACTGTATGTCTCTACCAACTTTGCACACTGGTTGGTGCACTTTTTACTCATTCTTCTTGGCAGTGCTCAAGCTCTATCAAATTGCTTGAGGACTGCTTATGGACATTGGTTTTCAAGTCTCTCCACAGATTCTAAATACTGTAGGATTAAAGTTTGGACTTTGACTGGGCCACTGAAGGAAATTCACTTGAAACGAAGAATGGCATTGGGCACTATGGTGGATTTGTGTCAGATTTAAATGCTTATATTGAGATCAAAAAGGTCCAATTTTATGTAGTCTACCCCTTGTGCCCCAATTTCGTAGTATAATTTAGGTGCTTTGTCGCAAACTCCATATAGGATTTGAGATGTTGTTTTTCCAATTCCATACAAGGCCCTTTTGTGGAGTGATTGGGATATTGTTGACCCATGAGCATTTTCTCTTATTTCATTCAATGAACCTGTAACTCTTTAAAAGTCACCATATGCCTTTCAATCGCATCCCTAGCCAATATCCACACTTGCTCAGCTTGTAGGGACAGCCTGTTCTAGGCAGTGTCTGGGTGCCTTCCACTTAATGATCAGCTTTATTAAGCTCATACTGTATGTCAAAGAGAAATGTTTTAATATCCCCCTTTCTCCTGATCCGTGCTTATATACAACTTTATATGCAAATAGTTTTGAAAGCTCTTTGGTGTTCATGATGGATTTTTTGTTTCAAATTCATTATCTGTCAGAGCAAACTCACAGAGATAAATATATTTATTCTGAAATAATGTAAACCACTTTTATTGCATACAAATGCCCCTCACTAATTGTCTGGCTCTTTAAGGTAATTGTACTCACCTCAATTGGTTTCAAATCCACAATATGCACTTGAATACTTATGCAATCATGCCTTTTCTGTTTTTCTTTCTTATTGTCTAATTATTTTTGGGAATATTTTGTTGTATACTAAAATTAAACAAAAAAGACTTTAATTGCGACTTCAAATTGTCATTACTCTGTACATATAAATATTTTGAATGTCAGTGTAAGGAGCCTCAAATCTATCTAAACTGCAGATTTGAAATTTGAAATTGTCCTCCAAGCCGTCCGTCCTGCCAATGAGCTGGTCGAGATCCCAAGATATGATTTTCTAATACTCCACTCCCAGATTTCTTGTGAAGTCAACAGGAAAGAAAACATGTGAACTGTAGCTGATGCACAGGGGCAGTATTACTGCACGTCAGTGAGCTTGTGGGCTGACATAACCAGTTGTTAAATGCAGGTTATATCCTTAAGGAGCCTGGAGTGTAAAAGAGATGGGTTTTAATATACAGTATAAAACTAACATTGCATAACTCAATTTAACTGAACCTGTACAGAAGCTGAAGATAAGCAACCCCTCTCTTTATGGCAAAGATGAATTTTAGTGGTGGATAATTGGGTAGTATGGGACAACTTCTTCCTGCATGTAAAATAAATGTAAAATAAAAGTCCTTATTAAGGTCTGACAGACTAATAATAATAATCCAACAACCCAATCTCCCAGTGAATACAACCCCAACAATCAGACATGATGGTGGTAGCATTACATTATGGGGCTGCTTCGAATCAGCAAATTATGAGGAAAATGTATTGAGAAAATTACAAGTCTGGAGGAAAACATTTCAGTTATCTAAATTCTTAAAACAGGTAAAAAATGGCATGACAATAACCTAAAACATAAGGCCGCAGCTACTGTACACTGATGTTGCTTAAGAATAAGAAAGTGAAGAGACTTGAGTGGCCCAGTCAAAGTCCGGACTTGAATCTGTGGAAGGACCTAAAAACTGCTAAATGCCTAAGAACTCGAGAGATTGAGTAAATATGACTAGAACAATGGCCAAAATTGTACCAAGTCTGAAAAGTTGATAATGAATTACTTCAAAAGACTCCCAGCTGTAACTGTTGCCAATGGTGCTTCCACCAAATATGCTTAAATGTTTATGCAATCAACTTATTTAATTTTTGTCCTTTTTAACTGTAACTGAACCTACCCATAGAATTCTCAAGTATGAACATTCAGAGTTTGAATAAAATACTGTATTTTAAAAATGTGTAGGCATCATTTTGTAAATTCATTAAAAGGTAAACAAGACATTAGATAAGATCAAGAAATAAAGAAGACAATTAGAGTTTCAGGTGAGTTGCTTTACCTTTAGCTTCTCTGTGATTAAACACTAGGTAATTTCTTAGCAAGCCCTTGATTCAGAAACTATTCTCCTCTCAAATGCTAGGAGTTACAGACTTAGAAAAAAAGGGGATACAAACGAGAAAGGAATAAAATAGTCAGTCTTACACAATTTGTTGTTAATAGCTTGCTGATATAATAATCTCATCTGAAAACAGTCTTGAAAAGGTATCCTCAAGAACAAAGTGTAGAGTAAAAATCCCCTGGAGACCTTTTTGTTGAGCAGAAGAGGAGTTTACTGTATATTTGGCCAAAGGGAAGCCCCCTCCCTGCATTTAGGAGGATGGTTCTAACAAGAAGAGTTACAGCTGTCCTTTTATACACTTACTTGATAAGGAAGACAAAGAGCTTAAGTTTAAAAAAGAAAAAAAACTTAAATCTGATTTAATTTCTGTTGGTTAAGCAAACTTCGACCTCAATCAGATGTCAACATAATTGAGTTATATCAGTGTTTTCTAAAAGCAGGTAGTTAAAATTGGCCTTCTACGCAAAAACAATTCTTTGGGATTCTTAAAACAAGCCTTCTTTGTGTCTGCAGTCCCCTGTTATTATCAACAGCAGATACATTTAATGTTGCAGCTGGTGTTTTGCTGCACATGGTGTACAGAGAAAGAATTTTAACCCTTAAATAGCCCATCAGTGGATTTCAGGCATTTAAAACTCTGACTCTAACGTTTCTCCTGTTTTATCTGCACTTTTACCTGCCCCATGTGGCTTAAGGTCCCTCTGTACGGGTGAACTTTAAAAGCCTTTGAGGACTGCGAACTATAAATCATTTAAATGTAATAGTTGTTCAAGACCTGTTTAAATATGAAAAACATTTGTTAAGGTTTTCAAGCACTGTGTCCTGGGTTCAATTCCTCCAGTGCTGTCTACATGGAGTTTGTTCCAGGTGCCCTAGCTTCCTCCCACAGTCTAGGGATATGCTTCTTGGTAATTTGGCTTCTGGAAGAACTGGCCCTGGAGTAAGTGTGTGCTCTATGATGGACTGGTGTCCCATCCAGAGTGTATCTTGCCTTGTGTCTCATGCTTGCCAGCTCCTGTGCAACCCTGTACTGGATAGAGCAGTTGGAAAATGAAATGGATAGATGAATCATCTAACATGAAAAAAAAATATTTCTATTAAGTGAGTCACCACAGGGTGTAGAATTGGCATTAAGTCAAATGTAGGGGTGTGGGAGTCAGACATTTGGCCCGATTAAAGCCACTATTAGCATTTTGATTTAATGTGCTGTAAAAAGTGAGATGGAAAATAATATGATCACTAGCATGCAGAGGAGCTCCTCTCCTGTTTTTTGAATGACTTACTTTTGATACCTGTATTAACACTCAGAGCCTCCATTTCTCTTTTCTTAAGCACAATTATAATGAACATAATGACCCTGATTGTTTTAATTAAAATCTATTTAATGAACAATAAATTACAGCACAGCAAAGGCATTTATTTGGGTAGAAAATATTAAAAGAGTTCATTCTGATCCAAATTATGTTATATACACTAAATACAACTTTAACAAAAAGTAATTGACATTAAGTGGTTGTTTACAGAGAAGACATAGTACGTGCCTTGTAAATTTCTTTCCAAATTTCTAAGTTACTGCACTATCATGGAATTGTGATGTACAGTACCATCCACAACATTGGGGCACCAAAGTCAAAACTAGTTCTTGCTTTACAGTCAAGCAATCTAGATATTTAATCATGAGATTCATATCAATGGTGAGTATATTATACATTTTATTTTTGATAATTTAATGCATAACTAAGCCAAGTGAATTTACCATATTGACCATATGTATTGGGACATATCAATTATAAGTATTTTGTTTTAGTTTTTAAAGGTATTGAATTTGCTATTAAAGGTTCCTTCCAGCAATATGCTTTATGCAGCTCGGAAGCTTTTCTGCATTTCCCAGTCCAATATTCAGCAAACACACAAAAAAGCAAAAACATGTTTCTTAGCATTCAAATTAGGAACCAGCTCTTCCACAGTGCTGCTTTCCTAATTTCAGAGTCAGCCTTCTACTGCTGAAACTCTTCCCCTTTTTTTGACACTATTGACTATTAAAGGGATAATGCATAAAAGCAATTTCATACATAACCGAAGCATATGTATACACAATTTTGTTTTATGGAGATGCTGTAGAATAGAGGGCTCACAATTGTATGAATACAATGTGGAGACCAGCTCTCCTCCTGACCTCTAGAAGACACTTCAGTGTCATGTCCTCAAGGAATAGGTTGGCTGTCTTAAAGAGACATCCTCAACCTTAGACGTGGCTTTGGCTTCCTGTTGTGCTACTCTACCTGTTCCCAGTCCAGAACCAACATAAATACAATGACACATATTTACAAATATATACATATAAGTTTCATTAAATATTTTTTTTACCCAAACAGTAGAACTTTTCAATCTGCTGGTAAGTACATTATTCAATAATATTTCCTGTTGTAAAGCTGTTGTCTTTACATCAGCTTACACAGAAGGTTATTGCAAGCCATGTGAGAGTGCACTATCACAGTTGGATATCCCTTTAGGGCTATGACTGCATGACGCCACTGAGCTCATTAAACTCCTCATGTAATCATTTGAAATTCTTTGCTATAGACATATTGGTGTTTACTCAGTCTTAGGTTGGTCTGATTGCTTTTTTTCCCCATCAGCATGTCAATTGCATGCTCAGTTGAACTGAAATTTGGATTCTGATTTGGCCACTCAGATTTTTTTTTTAATATTCCGATGAACACCTATGTTGCAAGAAAAATAGAGGTGGGGGTGAATACATCAAATGGATTTCAGGGCAAGATTTAAACTACACACATTAACAGTCATACTTATTAAAACACAATGGTAAGACTACACAACATGTAATATATATGAAATATTACACTTCTTATAAAATGAGATCAGTGATGCATTTATAAAGGATTATAAAGAACAGGGTCTTTGATAATTCCCCCCCCCCAACCCATGAGTGCACCCACTGGCTGCGGAGCGAACCAGGTTAGAAGGACTGACCCATTTCTACCCGCGCCCAAACCCCCCCCCCAAAAAAAAAAACTCCGCAATTTGAACCCACTTGTATGCGTTTGGAAACTGGAGCTCCTGGTTGCAACCATAAGCAGTGCTTATCACTCCACCACCATGCTGGTAGAGGTTAATATGAATACAAAACGTACAGCATGTCAACAGGTTAAAGATTCTGCTTGAAGTACACAAAAGATTAATCCCATGTGTAATTAAATCAAATTTAGGAAGTCTGTGCCTCGTAAGGTTTAATACATTAATTAAGAGGAATATAGGAAGTGCTTCTGAAAGCCTTCAAAAAAGCTCAGTATCCATTTAAAAAAGTCTTAAGACTGTATGCACAACTTAAAAAGAATACTTTGCAACAACTGGTGCTATTTCCTTGTACAAATAAATTAAAGAAAAATAGAAACAGAAAAACCGAGCAAAACTAGCAGAGACAAGAACTCTTCAACAAAAGATAACATTCTGAGCTAGCAGAAAATCAGCTTTTGTAGGTCAATTACCCATGAGAATGCAAGTCCTCCCTACATCACACATTTGTAATTAGTTTTTGCCAAAAAAGCAAAATAATTAGCCCATACTATTCCAGCTCTGTCATTTAGAACACAATTCCTATTTTTAACATAATATAATCACATATAAAAAAAACATTTATTTACCTGAGCTTCCCAATTAATTACACCAAAATAGACGATTACTGCTGATTAAGTACAATGGTAATTCATTTCAGTTAGATAGAGAGCAACATCACATAGGCTTACACACATGCACAAATTGCTGATGTGACAGCATTTCAGAAGACAATGTAAATCCTCGTGATGCTCATGTAATGTCTTTATTGCAAGACAAGAATGTGACAGTTATGGACAGGCCCTATTAGATGGGCTGGAGCACCATCAAACATTTATTGGATAAACCGGAAGTGTACAAAGTAAAGTGCACATTGCTATGTTTGATAGTTATCTCGTCTATTTCATAAGAGCATATATTTTTTCATTAGATGCTAAATAAAAAGGTGTGCAAACCCAATTATAAAGGTGAAGTTCTACTGTCCATTACCTTATATGGATTTTATAACTGTAGTTCAGGAGGAAGGTTATATAGTTAACTTGCCACCTTCTGCTATCCTAAATGTATGTACAATCTTGCACTTTTAACATCCCTTGGTAAACCTTTCCCTCATTTCATTACATTATACCCTTGCAGCAACTCTCTAGCTCTCTCCTCAAAATAGTGAGGGGGATTTGGACAGCCTTTACGTTGTAGCTAGGTTGCAAATCCCTCACTTAGGTGAGATATGCCAAATACACTCTAAACATTTTGTTCCACTATCTCTTTCATTAGGATCTAACCAAATAAAATATATTTTTTTTTATTTTTGTTACCATCTTACACCTTCCTGATGTGGAATTGACAGTTGTTAATCAGCTGGGTTAACCACCGTGAAGAGAAAGTGGAAAAAATGCATCCTTCGCCAACACATGCATTTGGTGAAAACAAGTCATGCTGCAAGTTGCAGGAGAGTAAGCACTGATTGGAGGAGCATTGGTAACACTGTAAGTCTATAGATGCTGGGAAAGTCAGTACTATTACTAAAGGATATCCTAATTGACACAGTTCCACCAAACAATCCCAGTCAGAGATGCTTGATAATTAACCTAGGTTCAAACCAGTAATGTCCGAACCATAGGTCTCTGCCATATTACCAAACGTAGGGTCTTTACTGGTTGAGCAGCTAAAGAACCCCTATTCTGTCATTTTAAGCATTTGTATTCTAAGATGTTGACTTTCCTTTTCATCCCAGAAGGCTTAGCCTGGAATGGAATTCTTTATAGTGGGACACAAAAGAAAACGTGATTTCCAGATCAAATGCAGAGGAGGTTTTATTGTTGTCAAGCAGGAACATAATTTTGTCTACTGTGACAGTCTTTGGGAGCACATCTGCTGGAAAAGGGATAAAGATGTTTATGAACAATAGAAGATAAAAAATATCATTCCAGCTTGAAAAGAAAATCTGAGGTATAATGCTTGTGCTCATTAAAAGACTGACTAGTGGAAAGATGCTGTTGAACTTCAGGAACAGAACAAAATAGAGTATGCACACACAACAAAGCAAGACAATGTTGATAGCAGCATGCAGCTAAGAAAAGGTGGTCTTCATTTAGGGTGACAACACTAGCTGTAATCTATAGCTTGTTGGTGTGTTTTCAGGGAAACATTCACAGTTTCTTCCATTAATCTGTGACATGTAGCATTTATGCAAAACAAGAAAGCCTACAAGAAAAACATTTTCACATATTTTGAAATGTCTGTCATTCCCCAGATAAAGCACAAAAGAAAACACAGATCCAGAATTACTGTAGAAAACGGAGACGGGACAAGAGTTAACCCCTTGAGCAATTAATTATTCTATAAGAATCACTTGATTGTGTTTTGGTCAATAGTGTAACAATGCTATTAGTTCCACATAATTGCCGTATTTGGAATATAACATATTTTTTCAATATATCTTTTTAACTGAAACTTTTTTCAGGTTTTTTTCAGTTCAGTTTTTTTATTTTCACACGAGATGTGCATATTTCAATGCCATTCAGATGGCATCTGTCCATCGGTAAATTCAAACTTCAACAGAGGCCTACTGCATTGTTGTTTATTTTGCATTTGTAATTTTTCTAAACTAGATTCAGTATACAAAATCCTACACTGATATGTATAAGATCTTTAAAGCATTTCAGAAGCTTTTGTGAAACAATCGATGCACAAAAATGAACTGTGCACAATGGAAAAAATGAACACTGCTTTGTGATTGTATGAAATTGCCCAAGAGGTTTCAATAAAGTAAGGTAATTATTAAATGAGAAATAGACCTCTCGTCTCATCATTGATTCCCAAATCTTTGTCAGCAAGAGTATTTACTTTTATTAGCATGGATTTAATGCAATTCTTTGGAAAAGAGGAATATTGAGGCACAAATTAAATCAAAATTTTGACCTCCTTCGTCTTATCCTCAATCTATTGAATATCACAAACATGACACTTGATGGACACTTTTCGATCTGCTAGGACAGGGGAGTAAAAATCATTTGCTGTGGTGTCCCAGATTGGATTTGAATGTACCTCAATCAGTCTTTAGTGGTTTTAGTGTTGCATCTTCACTAGATGCTAGTCGAGCAAAACTTGTTCATTATGCCCTGAGTTTGGGATGTGTTTTAACATAATTAATTGTAATTATTTAAAATGCGGTTATGATTATTGTACACTTTTTCAGTAAGTGACAAAAATAAATTAGTTACCATACACACACCTATGTCTACAAAAAATCAGTTTTCTGCACATTTTTTCTGTACCGAAGGAGTTATTTTAAAGCCTGTTTTTTCTTGTACAAACCATTTTCATTACAAAAATGGAAAGAAGACACTTTACTACAGCTACCCTTGTGATCAGGGAAGATTCTTGGCTCGTCTTAAACTTAGTTCTGCAGTGCTTATGTTTAACAGTTCACAATTTTTAAATGTGAATTGTCTTGTAAAATACTGTGCCATGTGATAGTGCTCTTATTTTGACAATTCAGTACTTGTATGGTAGTAAGAGTGAGTAAACAGGACTAATTTTACAACTAGAGAAGGATCTACTTGTAAATTAAGGGAGAGTTTGTTTTTCTTACAAAAACTTCTACAATTTAAACAGTGTTCAGAATCAATTACTTTCCAAAACAAGGGATGGTTTTATATGTATATCAATTAGTAAACTGCAGGACAAAAATGTAAGTTATACAGGGTCTTGGAATGGTGATCAGCATCACCTACAGCATAAACGCTGCTTGCGGGACTGATAACACTAACACAGCTCCAGTTATGCTAAGTCAGAAGCAGCTATCTTTGATTCATATCTACCAGAGTCTTAATGTTTTAAACTAGGAGACTGAATCAGCAAAAGATAAGGTTAAAGGACATCCTGTGAAAAATAAACACCCAAAATATAGAATACTATTTTCTCGATATCAGCAATATTAAAAGGGAAAATTCACTTTATAACTACTGCTTTTGCTCTTTGGCAACAGCGATCCATGCAAATCCAGCATTTCATCTTTATATTCACTTCTACAAAAAATATAAATGTCCTTTTCCTTAACTATATTACTTTTTCCCCTTTCTTTGATAACATAATTTTCAAGGCCATTATTACAGGGCTCAAAAATATTCTTTTGAGACGATAAAAAACACAAAACAGTTTGGAAGTGTGTGTACAGGTTTTGCAGTGTCACTTTTTCCTACTGTGTTCTAAATGTGAACCCTGTCAAAAAATAGGAGTTGTGATTCAATAGAATACAGGATACAGCACAGGGAGCTCTGTGTGTGAGAGACTGATACAGTAATATTGCACCTGCTTCATGCAGTATGTGCGCTGTGTAGGCTCAAGCAAGGCATAAAGTGAATCCAGCCTGATGGCTCTGACTGTAACAATGGCCAGACAAATGGGCTTGGTGAGCCAGATCTGCGGACCATATGTACTGTATGACACTCCTGTGCTAGGGGCTCCTTGAACCTTCTCTGCTTTTATGAACTAGATCGTAATTTACAGTTAGCAGATGCATCAAAGATTTGATTTCATTCTCAGAATGTTTTAGTGTGGTATCTTTGGACCTGACAATGACAGGAGTTCTGAAAGGTTGTGATAGAGATGGTATTGCTGTTTTCCCACTCTAACAACCTGTAACTGCAATATACTGAAATTAAATTAAAACATACTGCATCACAAAAAAGTATAGAAAATAAATATTCCAAACAGGTAAAATAAACATGCTAAAATATATTTGAAGGTGGAAAGAATTTTGAGAATTAATTATACTCTAGGGATATATTATTTTGAATTTGTTCTCTAAACTCTAAAAATTACAAGTGTGAAATAGATACTGTATGTTTAACAACAAAAAAGATTTTTTTGTTTTATTGTTATATGTTTATTCAATATGTAGCAATACTTTACATATTGCTATATATGCTATGTTTGCAATCAGAATGTGTTCCTTTACATTTCTTTTTGGCAAAAGGCTGTCAGCTTGTACTCGTTGAATATAATATATCTGATCTGTGCTTCCTCCTACACACTGACCTTTTCTTGCCTTCTGATATATCAAAGAAACAAAAAAACTGACAGTAAGGTTTTCTGTTGAACTATTGGCTGGGTTTCATTCAGACTGAATAATATTGCCTGAACAGGAAGAAGCTGCTCTGATGAGGTTGTGTTTGTTAGACTTGCATTTCCTTCTTCTGAACACAATGGCTCAGTCTGCTTGTTATTCCAACAAGAATTTCTTAAAACTGCACTTCAGTGTAGTTTCTAAAGAAAAGTTTATAGTTTCACAAGTAGAAACTATGTGGAAATGCTTTTAAAAACAAAAACAGGAGGCACTGTTTTGTTCAAAGGGTAGTGAGAGGCCAGCATAATCTACTCATCTGTGTAGTTGAATCTGATTCCCCAGTTTCTTCCAAGAAACAGCTGGATGAGATCCTTGAATTAATGAATTACCAAATATGCGAGATGGAGTTAATGGCCTTCTCTCACTTGAATGGCTCCTCCAGTTAAGACCTAAATCCAGAGCACAGTTTGAACCTCATTTACTTCATTTACTTTTTGATTTAAACACCAGCTCTAATGTCATAACCAAGCCTGAAAAAGCCAGCAGTTCTTAATAAGTGCTTTATCTTGTAGAAACAGAAAATGCAAAGTGTAAATGTGCAAGCAGAAATATTTCAGCAAACAAGCTTTTATCAATACATATGGAAAGAAAGAGCAAATACTCAATTTTATGTATCTAAACAAACAAGACATGTCCAAGATTATACATTTGCAAAATGTTTCATTTCTGACCTTAAAATGTTAAAGAAATCTATGACCAGCATTTCCCAATATTGTATTTATTGAGTAACTAGTATTAGAAGTGGGTAGGTTTTAATATGTCCAGGACAAAGGTCAAATCACAAAGCTTTGAACTTTAAGCAAGTGAGATACAACTGGTAACTCTAATAATCTAATGTGAAATAGTCACCAAAGGAGTAATAGTATCTTCTTATTTCACTTGAATCAGCTGTAAACAAAGACTTCAATGATATGATTGGTAAGGAAAATCTGCCACTTACCAAACATATGAATGATTTCACCAAAAATAATGTACATCTCCATGCATAGGAATGTAACCAAGTTTAATTATTAAATATTTAAGCCAGTTGTTTGTTATGGACATAAACAGTAAAATTAACTTTGCTTAATTATTAAAAATCCCATCTACGGGTTTAAATTATTAATCAACACAATGAAAGTAGATAAATACCAAGAATCCAGTCAGGAATTTAAATGTAGATACCTTAAGTGGCAGTTTATTCCAGGACATTTTGCATAATGTCAAAACAATGTTGTCCTTCTACTCTCTAGAAGTAAAATTAAAAAATGTAGGAAACTGTGGCAGTGAGACATGGTAAATTGTAAAACAAAATATGGGCAAAGCACATATATGGTATAAACATGGTTATATCATGGAAATGATAAATATGCTAAAAAGTCAAATTAAACAATGTTTATATTTTTTATGTGTCTGGTAATCGTTTTTTCTTCCCTTGTTCATGAGAAAGTACATGCTTTCTTTAAAATGAAGTACAACCTGATTTTGATCTGTTTATTTCTAAGAGCTGTGAAATGCTTTGGCTCTGCCACACAGCCTTCTGTGTTGAGGTACAGTAGTTAAACTTACTTTAAGTTAATTTGTCTTAATACATTTGTCCTAATAATTTGGGGGCATTGGGCGTAAAACATTTATGATCTAACATAGAGTTTTGTTTCATACTTCATGGACAAATGTCATAATTTTATGGAGAAAATAAGTGAAAAAATTCCCTAACTGCTTATGAGGTGCATGTCTGGAGCAGTGGACATAGCTCTTTCATGCCCCCAGTGGCATCACAATTTGCTTTTTATTCAACCATATTTTTTTGTGAAACTGCTACAACCATCCAGCAACTAAATTATAGATTTCGGGGATTTGCATTATTTTACAAAAAAAAATATCAGGCCTATAAAGTAAAAATATGTAAAAATTGTTTTATTTAGTTATTAATATTGACCATTATAAAAGGTTATTACAATTTGTTGTATCACAGGAGATAAATGGTTGAACTGAGAAAATACACAGATATTTATTTCATTTTAGCTGAATGTCCTACCTCTTCCATGACTATTGGACCTAACTGGCTAGGGATTGACAGGTCCAGGTCAGAGGGAAAAGTGAATGGATAATAAGTGCTAATGGAATTATTGATTACTGGCTGATGGGACTTATATGGCCCTGGCCAGTCAGTAATGAAAAACCTAAACATGACAGTCTAGAGGAAGGCTATCTCTTTTCATCCCAGGCAGAAAAGAAAAGGGCTAGATTGGCACTACACCAGCATTCAGTGAAACTGTCCACCAGAGTCTGCTGACCAAAGTCGGGGAGCTTGCGCATTTGAGGTGTCGCTCTCTTGACTTCAGAGCTGATTCCTATGGCCTGGCTCCTGAGGAGCACAGGTTGCACAGTCCGGAGGACAGGCCACTCAAATAGCCTGGGGTTCACGCTGACGAACTAATAGACTGACGCGCTGGACAGGAACAAATCACTGAGGTCCACAGCTGTGCTTTGCCCGCATGGCTAAACTGAGGAGAGGGTTCCCACCAGCAATGGGGGTGTAGAAAATTCCAACATGGTGGTCCAGTTTGAAGGCTCAGGAGCTGGTTTATACAAGGTGCACACCCTAAATTGTGAAGGAAATCTGCTGAGGATGAGTAAGTAGTCTTGTCCAGGTTCAAAAGATGGAGAAAGCAATCCACTATCATTGTAATATTGTAGCTTTGTTACACACCTTCGTCCTATTTCTATATGTTCCTGGTGGTTTGATGCATGAATTCAACCATGATTTTTAACTATTTTTTGTAAACACAAGTGCTCCCTAATTAATAGCTATTGACATATCCCTGATAGCCAGTAACCACTGGAAAATCATCTAACTCTCAATTTATTGTCATGCTTTACCTTGGAAGCCTATAGGCTTTGATTTAATAATAAATATTTTTGTGGAACTTCATAAAAAGCCAAAATCTACATATAACCATGTCATCTGTTCTGTTTGTATCTGTTATTGTTGTTGGTTGTTTAAAGAACTCGAATTAGTTAGTCAAACAAAATCTCTTTTCTGAATCCATTTTCCGTTTATCCCTTAGAATCCTGTTGTCATACAGATAAAGATCTGATTTAATTTTAATTATAGTCCCCATATTCTTACTTGTAATAGCTATAAGACCTGTTGGTCTTAAATTAATTAGCTTGGTTTTGTCAACCTTGTTTGGTTGGATGCTATATCAGCAATACAGTTATATTACCCCTGTGTTTTGATCTGAATACCTGTAAATCAAAGATGTGCTTCAATGGACACTGAGATGCTTTTTAACTATTCAGCAGCTGGTCTACGGTTATAGTCCTAGTAAATAGAAAAGCATTATATACAAGCATGCTCAGAATGATATGTACTTGCATTGAATAGTTTTACAGCAGGCACTATAAATGATCTTATGTGTCCTTTATCTATTTTGGTATGAAACTGAGCAATATTGTACATACATTATGACAGTAGAGAAATATAATTTTAATTTCTTTTTCTTAATCAATACTTAGAAATTCATTAAGATTTCAACACAGGTTCAAATCTGTACCACAGCACAGAAGCTCAAGTTTCTGCAAGATATGAGACTGTGACATGCATGATACATCCAAGTTTTCACTCACTTGTTAAAATGTGTGCATCTGTAAATACTGTTCCTTTGTATGAAACATATCCAGTCAGTTTATAGGCATTGATTCACTTTTCATCCAATCATAATGCTATAGGAGACAGAACTGTAATAATTCTCATCCATAATTCATTGGAATCACTGCTATTAACTCCCACCATAACCTGAAAGGTTATTCATTCTAACATCAAAAGAAAACACCTAGCCAAATGTAAGTAAACCACTCCTGAAAAAAAGCGTACCAAAGATTCATTATTTTTCTTCAACCAGAATTGAAGTAGACCTCTTCCTCTGAAACAGAAAAGATACTGAGGCAAAATAAACTGAAAGATCCACAGTGGATTTGGTTGCTGTTTCATTTTATCCCCAAAATGGAGCACACACTGACACATACAGTATGTAAATGCTAATTTGACCTTACACATTGCTGGTGATTGAGATCATAGGCATGGAGAGGCTGTGGGAAAACATATCTATGGATAATCTTTCTATTGTGCCAGAGACATACAGAGGTCTATAGGCTAGCTTTGGGTTTTACATTTATGTATTACAACCAAGAAATCAAGAAAATACAGACCCCACAAACAATATTATTAATACAGTATTTATAAACAGTTGTGACATTACTAGGGGGCATGTTCAGTGTTGAGGTGTAGCCTTGGATTAAAAGCGAAGTGTTGCCTTAGCAACCACGGCTGCCCTGGCCAATTAAGGACGAGCTGCAGCTATGGGGCCCTTTAAGATACACTGAGCTCCTCCCCGGAGGGACAAGCAAACCCCGCAAGGGGAGGACCATTCCAACAACTGTCCCACGGGGGATTATAGAAAGAGTGTTGAGGATGTATTTTTGTTTCTTTTCTTCTTTTCGCCTGTCCTGCTGTGATGATTCACTGGGGCAGGTAGAGTTTCTTTTATTTTGGCCTCGTTCTCCTTTTTTTCCCCAGACCGGACGCCATTAGATAGGGAAGGTCCAGTCTGGATGCTGTGCGAAGCGGTTCTTTTTTGCCCAGGCTGGACCACACTATATAGGGACCGTCTATTGTTCTGATGTGCTGATGTGCTACTAGTACTCATCTATGTTGTGAGAAAGAAAGAGAAACAGTTAATACTGACTGAATTACTGTCTGTCTCATAAAAACATTCAGATGAAATATAAATTGGAAATGTAGTAGATAATAAAAGTTACCTAATAAACAAAGGAGCATCACAACACTACAGACTGCCGCAACTGAGCAGTATAATCTTCATAAAATTAAAATTATTTTAATTAACTTTTAAAGAAGGGTATCTTACACCAGCAATCTTAGAAAATTGTTTTATGTAGAAATAAAATAAATTTGTTCACCCGAGTGGAAGCTGCTTCATGGGAGACATATGAAATATAAAAAAAGGCTGGAATCATGCACACCTGTTTTCAGAAACCACAGGGGTGTTGTAGACTGTTTAAAATTTATTGCTTTCTGCTTTTGAATTGTTAACACTTGGAAATAGCTTTAGTCACAGTAGTTGTTCAAGCAAAACAAGGAATTTAATTGGGATAAAGGCTCTTTAGTGGGGCTTACATAGACAAGTTATTACTTATGCTCTCTCAATTATTTGCTTATTTTACAAATAGCACTTCTATGCAGTTATGTTTTAGGAAGTGAAATAGCACACCTGATACTAACATATGGAAGGGAATATTTTAATTAATTGTCTGATAATAAAGACCTAAAAATGTTTATATTGTAAAGAGCACTTTATGTCGACATAATAATTTTACAGTTGTCTGCTTGTATTTCCATTTTGCATAAGTTTGCTTCGCATTGACCAGAACTCCTATTGTGTACATACAGTACAGTACATCTAGGCTGATGATAAATGGTTAATGAATACAGAACTAGTTTGTTTCCCCCTCCATCCTGTTCTCCATATACTCCTGTACTTGCTAGGTATATTAAATATACACATTTGAAGCAATTAATATAGAATTATTAAGTCTTTGGTGTGAATCTTAGAACATACTAAAGTTACAAAAAGGGGAAACATATAGCCCATTAAGCTTATGAGGTTACTTCAAGCTTGTTCAAATTGAATACTTAGCAGTTTGTTTCAGGCACCCATGACTGTGTAAAGATGTTTATTTTATTTTCTCCCCTGAAAATGTCGGTGCTTCATTTTCTCTTATTTTTAATCTTGAATACATTTCAGGATTTGTAGCGTTTGAATCAAATCCTCTTGTAATCTTCTTTGTTCAGAGCCAGAGATTTCATTTAACCTTTGTGTGTGTGTCTCACCTTTCAAATGAGACTTATTCTGATCACTGTCTTTTGAATCCTTCCAGAGACAATATCCTTTCTGTGTCATGGTATACCCTATTCTAATAAATGTCTTAACAGTGAATTGCACAATTTTTAATATTAGTTTTCCTTTTTTGATATGTTTTTCATATTACTGCTGCAATTGCTTGTGCATAAGAAAAATTCCATATACATACTTTAGATAAATAATTAATATGGTTTCCCCAATCTTGGGAATGTAATCATCATTTTATATTTTTGTGTGGAGTTCAATGACCAGAAGAGAATAACTTTCTTCAACTGTAAAACACAGAGGTCTTATACAGACTGATATGAGACTCCGAAGACTTGAGTCATATTTCAGATAATCACATCCCTTGACTCAGCCTTTTTTGCACGCATTTCACCTCTCATAAGCTCATACTATATGTGAAATTCAAAGTATGCTGTACAAACACACTGTTTAAAGAGCCTTTTCTGTAGAGATGCGGTTTCTTAGAGGAAGGAGCAGTCATTTAAATCTAATTGTGATCTATGCATGTATTCTGGTCTACTGTGCCCCTGCTGACTTTTGATCATGGGTACTCATGAGCTCAGAACCATAAAGATCTACTCCAGGAAGCAGTAATCACTCAGCTGCCAGCATGCTTTATACAGAACACCCTCTGTTAACAATTATTTTTTGCATCAGTGTGTAACTAATTAACCTGATACTGATACTTCCACCCTTTTTTAGGAAAAACACAAAATGTTTTTGTTTTTGCTGAGAAGGTTTGTAAGGTGACACAGTAGTTAGAATTGCTGCCTCAAAGCCCTGAGACCCTGGGTTCAATCCCAGACCTGGGTTGCTATCTGTGTGCAGCTTGCATGGGTTTCTTGCAGGTGCTCCAATTTCTTCCCACAGTCTAAAGACATGGAGGTAGGTTTTTTGGCTTCTAGGAAAGGTGGCCTAAGGTGTGAGTATGTTTATGTCTGTGTCTACTCTTTGATGGACTGGTGTCCCATCCAGGGTGTACTCTTTTGCCCATTGCTTGCCATTATAAGCTCTGTCTCCCCCGCCAACCCGAATTAACAGTAGGAAAATGGATGCTGAAGGCGGATGGGTTAACCCTCTTGGAAAGAAAACTGGAGTGCAGGCTGTACAGGTGAAGTGATCGGGAGTACCATACAACAGCATTAAAAGAGAAACATTCTTCTCTTTCTCAGTTCACCTACCTAGCTTTCCTTTATAGTCCGATAAAAATAAATTTAGCAAAAACCATAATTTAATGGGTACTTCCTTATCTCAATACATGCCCTTATCTTGAGATTAAAATGGGCATTGGTGTCTTCCATGTCCCCTTTTTAGTCCTGTCAGATACTTCATTATAATTCCAAATTGTCAGCAGTCTACATATTATTTATATCAGATTTACAAAGACAAGTAAAGGAACAAAATGTTAAGTGCCATCGATGCCTCTAGTTACAGTTAGGTTACACAATAGATATAGGCCTGTTAGCAACATGCAGATTTGTTATACAAAAGATAAAATCCAATCCTTCAAAGTAAAAAATTAAATAGCAATGTTTTCAGTTTATGTCCAAAAAAGAGAGGGTTCCCCTTTAAGAGTCCCCATCAGCAGTAACAAGAGGGAGGCGCTTATAGCATATAAGGCACAGGGGCACAGAAACACTGTGCTCTGGCCCTGTTTCCTTAAACATGCCACTGCCTTTGGCCTGTAGATGGAAACCCACACGTCCATCGAGGGAGCATGCACACTGCACACAGAAGGAGTCCCTGTCTGGAGTCGAACCCAGAAACCAAGAGCATAGTGGCACAAACACTAATTGCCACACCACTGCTGCATCAGTAACTCATTCCTTTAGTATTTTCAAATAAACACAATTAATCTGAGCTCACTTTTATTTTTGTCTTTTTGTCTATTTTTGTCTTTGTTCTGTATTCTTTCTATTTTTTAAAATCTAATTTGTCTTGATTTCTATTGAAATATTCAGCTCCCACCCACCAGCACTTTTCTAGGAGAATGCATATGGTTTGATGCAGCAAAGCTGGAAATAATGGATACAAATAAAGTACATTTCCAAAAAGATAAATGGCTCTTCCTGCATACAATTTATAATCTATTAATATTTAACCTAGATTAATGAAATATGTATGAAGTTTTAAATCTAGTTGTATGCAGTAAATGATGATGAGGGTCATAATTACATCTGCATTTTGGTTTCCATTTGTGTTTTTATGTTATTTTTTAACATGCTTTCTTTCATGTTGATTGATATAGAAGAATTTTCTTTATGTTATTTCCCAATATAACACAGTAGGATTTTTTTCATATGAATATGGCATTCAACACATTGTATCAAAGAATACTCTTTGTCCATTG
Source organism: Lepisosteus oculatus (assembly GCF_040954835.1). Classification (NCBI taxonomy): domain Eukaryota; kingdom Metazoa; phylum Chordata; class Actinopteri; order Semionotiformes; family Lepisosteidae; genus Lepisosteus; species Lepisosteus oculatus. The sequence goes on from NC_090716.1 coordinate 15,079,456, forward strand.
TATTATTTAATATTTATTTATCTAAAGTAGCAAATACCTTTCATAAAGCAAGGAACATTTTGTATCTGTTGCATTAGAAAAATTAAGTTGGAGTGGTATTAACTAAATAAATCTACAAACACAATAATTCAGCACAGGACAATAATGGGAATTCATCCATGTAATTTCTATTTACGTCAACAAATATAGGGTTACAGGAGAGACAGTGCCTATCCTGACATGCAACAGGCACAAATTGCCGGTCAATTGCAGGGCACTCTCAGGCACAAACATGCACCACTCAGGTGGTTGAAGATGCACTTAAGGAAAAAAGGTTATAGTTCCAAATCTATAAGAAAAAAATATTATAAGCTAAGGCTGGATTCTTATTGTGCAAGATTTCTAAAGGTGTCATCTTGCTTTGGCATAAAGCCTTTTTGTGAGTTGTGCTATATTTCTGTTCATGTTTTTCATGTTTTAAATTTCATTTGTTTACTAACAATTTATTTGAAATTGCTTCATCATTTTTCATTATTTTTTATCTAATGTGAATAGGTGGTATTTATGAAAAAAAAGATCATTTGGCAAAATAATGGATCATAAGCACTGGATCATAACTAGCATTATTCACATTGGAAATAAAGAATGACATTTCAAGGAAAACAAAATCAATAATTAATTAGATGAAAGTGAGAGATCAGTCCCAGGTAAACAATGAAAGGTCATTGTGTGCAAATGGCCTTTCTGCACAAAGTCTTCTCCTGACATCAAAGAGTTGAGCAGGGACAGAGGTTCCTGTATAAAAATGCAAGGGGGAAAAGGCTATTAGTTATGTAAAATGTGTTCGGTGTTTTTCAGCATTGCAATTAGTTGTCTCTCCCTGGATTCCTAGGATTTGGCCTGCCAATAAAGGCAGTTTGGATCATATACCAAAAAATCAGTATCTTCACTACCCTTCACTACTTGTACTTCACACCAGTTTCAAGTATGATTGAGTATCAGGCTTCAGATTAAAACTATTTTCTAACCATTCAATTGTCTCATTAGTATTCTTTTCCACTTGCGTGCTTTACTCCTTTGAGAAAATCATTGTTTAAGGATTAAGCAATATGAAAAACTCTAAATCCTGGAATTAAAGTACACATTCAAAATGTAGAGTATATTGCACTTCTGTAACTGTCCCCCCAGAAACATCATTGAGATAGTGCATTACCAGTCTTATCTTGTTAGATCTTAGGTTGGATCTGGTCAGTAATGGTAGGAAACACCTCTATGAAAAATCAGGTTGCTGCTCAGTAGTACTGGTCAACAACAAGGTGGCACTCCGTCCTCTGGGTCAGAATTTCCAGTCTAATAGCCCAGTAATGTGAAAGTACACTGTGCTGCTGGGGGTGCCGTCCTTTGGATGAGAAGTTAAACTGATGTTCTAACTACTTGGTCATTAAAAGCTCATTGCGTTAATCATACGAATTAGGGTCTTAACCAAAATGTCCTTGCTAAATTCCACCCTGGATTTACACATACCTAAAGTTCCCCCTTAATTCAAATAGAGACAATTTCACATTTTTCTGTCTGTTCTGCTGTGTACTGTAGTGGGGCCACTGGGCAGAAGACCTTGTGGTTGCTGTACATCAATGGTGGATATTCTGGGTCTCCCCATAAATGCAGAGTTCTGTGGAAGCCTTTTGGGATGAAAAGTGCTGTCTAAATACATTAAGGAGTGTGGCTCTGCACTGCCCCTGTAGGGATTCAATCTCAGCCTTTTTGGGCTCAGAGCAGTCACAGCACCACTCCATAGACTGTAGCAAATGCCAAAGAATTAAAAGTCCAGGTTCTGCGACAGCAGAATTCTCCACTGTCCAGGACCCATGGGGTGATTTTACTTCTGTATCATGGTCAGTTCACCCATCCCCGTTACAAGTGCAATTATAGTTGATTAGAAAAAAGAACTCTTTCACTTGTTAAGTGTTCTTTTTGAGTCAAAAATAATGATAATAACAGTAACAGTGTAAATATTACTACATACAGTGTTATTTAAACAAACTTATCAGTACTGCTTATTTCTGATCTGATTAATTTTTACACTACATTATAAAGTGAAATTCTTTCCAAGAAAAATGGCAGAGTAACGTTAAGCGCTTCAATGAAGATTTAACATGTCAGATTTAACAATTTAACATGTGAATACAACAGTATTTAACAATTTAACATGTGAATATGGCAACCACTACTTACTTTCTATAAACGTCCTCAAAAATGTGCATAGTCTTTTTTTGTAAATCACTTAATTAAAATAATTTTACTACTAACCCTCAACCCTCCCATCCTTCTTCTTCAAGGTGGGGGATTCGAGTTAAATCAGTATTTATGCTCTCCATCCTCACAGCTACATGTTCAATAACATTCCAGTGTTCTGCCCTTCTGGATCAGAAACCCCCGTTTAGTTTTTCACAGACACTACCACAATCAAGTCTCTTACTCGTGAAAGAGAGACCAGACAGGAGAGAAGCCCTGCTGCAGTCTGAATACCCTTTTTCCATTCCTGGTTGCTAGACCTCGCATGATGTTCCCCTTCTGGGGAAGACTGCTCAGTCTTCTCCAACTGTTGTGTTCCCGCATGCCTTGCACTCTCACAGACACACATGCCAGCACTCAGTACACGGCCCTGCACTGTCGTATCGTATCTCAGGCATCAACCTTCTGCTGCTTGGAAGGTTGCATTTCACTGGGATTTCCCTCAGAGTCCATCCCAGCCTCCTTTCATATACCCCTGTGACATTTCCATGGCCACGCCTACACACAACCTAAACCCCCATTCCTTGCGACTCACCATGTTGCTTTTCTCGTACCTGAAGCCCAGTGGCTGGCTGCACTGTGCACTGTGCCCAGTGGCGTGTTGCATCCCTGGTGAGCGCAGACTCTCAAATATACCTCTCCCGACCAGTCATTCACCATTAAACACTAACGCTCTCATACAGTGGGTTGTGAGAGTTGTCCACCAGCATGCATTGCCGCTTCAATAAAGCGATATTTCTCCAAGAGAGCATGTGCCGTTTCTCCAGAGAAAGGTCAGACAGGGCGTGTAAATAGCACAGCCCACAGCCGTAGCTCATCAAGCCACCAATTCCCTAAAGCTGCGGCTTCCTAAACGAACTCCGGCAGACAGCCTGTCGCACTTCATTTATAAAGATGGATGTTAAATTCCATCATTTCTGATTTCAGCAAATGTCTTACATTTAAACAAACAATTAATGAAACCCTGATTTGTTGAATATATTGTATTGCAGTATATTCTACAATAAAGGCTGTATTCCATTCTTACATATTTCTAAGAGCCTTTAAAAATGTCTTTTTTGTTGTAATTTATCTCAATTTAATATAAATAAAAACTTTTAAGTCTTAAATTGTCAGGCAGGAGGTGTTACATTTTAATCAAAGCATTTGCTGGCTTTGTAATGTTCCTTTTAAGTTCTTTAACACATATTCTAGGTGATTATATGGGGATTATACTTTTCATGAACATACAGTAACAAACACATTTTTCTCATCCCGTATTCAGCTAAGAACACCATAACTAACAAAAGTAAGCTTTTTGATAAATTGTGTGGATCAGGCCCTGTAAAGGCCAAAATGTTGAATACAAATGTTTGTTTTTGTTCAGTTTTTAACTTGGCTGTTGTCTTGTATTTAGAGATCTCTTTTTCTTCAAAACTCGTACACAATTAATATCAGCTTCCTACCCTAAAGCTCTTTTTCTTGACTGACATATCTCCTGTATGTTTATTTTAGTATGGTTCCAGATTATACATAGAGAGCTATGTAGGAGCAAGGCTCTTACATTCTCATTGAACTGCACAGGTCATTCAAAATATGATACGATACAAAATGAAATCGTGGCACTCCTGGCTGAAAACTAAAAGGGGGACAAGTGGTCTTGCTAATTACCTCTGGGTCTCAGAGATGAAAGACACATGTCTTCATTAGTCAGGGTTCTTGCAATTTGTGCACCACTTTGACACAAATGCTCCATGTGAAGTGCTCATTATTGTTATGGTTACAAGTAGAAAAAGAGAGCCTCAAACCCACTGGAGTTCAAGCCAATTATAAATGATTTTTCTTACCTACTCTACTTCAATGGTCTGCTTTAGGAGCCAAGATGTTTCTGGATGTTTTCATTCTTTTCATTAGTGACATTGGTCGGCCTCCGGGTTTGACTCTGATCTCCACTGCATTCCAGTTATATGTACTTTAGGTACTGTAGGTAGTTTAATATTTGAGCCATAATAACACATTGGTCCTAAGCTTTTCCTGATTTGCATGGCATTAAGCAAATAGAAAGCACAAGACTTTTCCCCTGTATTGTCCATCACAGGGCCTATTCCCAGCAAATGCTGGTTCCCATTCATACAACTGAGTGCTCTGAAGCAATCAAGGTAAAGTACAAGAGTGGCGTCTTGAAATCACAATCCACTAAGCTACACTGCCCCTTAATAATAATAATTATATGTAAAGAAACGTAATATTTTTGAATGTTAAAATATATGTAAAAATAGTGATACTACACCAAACTAGTTACTTTGGTTCAGAAGCTCAAGTAATAGGACAGGAAGAGTAGATACTTCCAAGGCCAGAGTTACAGTACCAGCAATCTTCTTACCCCACACAGGTTTTTGTAAAAGTCCGCTGACAGCTGTACTATTCAGCCAGAGGATTTTATGTAGTACTTCCATCTGTTAAGGTACTTTGTTAGACTTCTAGTGTTTGTTTTTCAACCATACAAAAAAAAATCTAAGACATAGATATTGATTTCTCTCAGCCTTTCTAGATTGTTCTAGAAACCTGAGGATCACAAAGTTACCAGGGGTTTTCTGTGCCAATTGTCCAAACTGACAAAGATCAAACAATGTCACTCACTCTAAAACGCAAAAGATATTTTGCAAAAGACAAATTTGCCATGCATCTTGTACACAGAGTAGACGTCTGATAAAAAAATTAGATTCTAGTTCGAGGAAAATCTAATTTAATGCTGCTAAGCACTGCTTGCTGAAAGGTATCTACAGAACCCTTCCTGATCTTCAAAATTAAATTCTTGCCCCATTTTCATTGTGGTAATTAAGAGCACCCCACCAAAAAATGTCATGTTCTCCAGATTGAGGGATCTTTACTTTTGGTTGGTTTGCTTTTGACATCCTGCACTCCATTTTGCAGACATTGGGACTTTATGTTAACATACTGTATCAGCAAATTCTTCTACTGCTTAATGGCTTCTTTGCCATTCTTATTATTAACCAAAAAACCAAGGCAAGCTCTTTGTAAGCGTGTGCCAGTCTCAAAACTTAAAACCCTGGTTCATTTGTGCTCACTCAGTATACTCTATCTGATTATTTTAAAAATATTGGTTAGACAGCCTATAAAAGTCAAATTATATTTGCATTTCCATAAAAATAAACATTTTCTGGCTTGTTTTCAATATTACATAAGACTTAAGGCCTTTTACTACTCTGAAAAACTATTTTGAATGATTTCTTAAAATGCAAATCAGTGCTTACTGGACATTTTCTTGGAATGTGCATCTAAAGCACAAATTACTTTCAACAGCTACATTGCTTCCTATCACAATATCCTCCCTTTATTGTCCAGGTACAGTAAATAAGTTTGCTAAAAAAAGGTAGATTGTTACTTGACTGATGCATTGATAAACATACAGTAGATATTGGTAATATTGTCACACAGGCAGCTTTAAATTCTTATATTTTGCACACAATGAGACAAATAGGATGTTGTAATAGGAATGTAATAGTAATAGGAATATTAGTTATGGTCATATTATGGTTATATTATACCTCTTTATTTAACTAATTGGCATATCTTATCTATATCTAAGAACCACACACACAGCAGTGCAGTGCTGCAGTTTTAGTGAAGACAGAAACGCATGGGAAAAAGTACCATTTATACAGCAGAGTATGGATGCTTCAAGTCCTGCTTTAGGCACTTGCCTGTATTAAACATGCATAACTCGTTATAGGCTTAAAATAGTATACATTTTCCAGAAGGTGGTTTAGCTTTAAGCATAATAACAAGAACATCAGATGTGAATGCCATAACCACTGGGAAGCAGTAGGTGGTTGTATTTATTTACATGATTTTAGAGTGAACTGCAATCAGCCCCACACTGTGGGATCTTCTTGTTTCTGACATCACAACATAGGGGGAAAATTACATTTTGGTTTGAAATCCTTATTTACAGACACACAATCAAAGTAAAAGGTTTTGCTCTGTATGTTCCATTTGCTTGCAATTCCAAAAATATAGCACTTTAGTGTTACTTACTGTGTGTTGGCAGCACTAAAGAGCAAATACTATAGGCCAATTGCATGGAGTCACAGCCAGACTGAGAAAGGGAGATGACTAGGAGTGTTTGCTACACAACTGGAAAACAGCAGAGATACTGTGCTCTGTGCTATCTTACCTCAAACAACCACAGGCTGAGGAGAATCATGTTTCAGGTTTACAATGTGGAGCTCTGTGTCTACTGTCTGCCTGACACCACTCCAGAACCCTGTGCTATTCTGTCTGGGTCTAATTCTGGTCAATCTATGCCCCTTGTGCACTGAAGGCAACTAATACATTTCCAGTTCCTGACATTATTAACATCCTGATAATTTGGAAACACTGCACTTACGTTCACAATATTGACTGCTTAGAGCTGGATTTTACTGGATCATTAAGATCACTTATGACTGTATGACATTCATCACAGCTGTACTTTTCATAACTGTTATTGTGTCAATTCTTGCAGTTATGCTGTATTATATATCCTGTTCTAAAATATACCGCCAACAGGATATTGTTCCACCTCCGGCACTTATTACAGCTGAACCACATTGTGGTATCATTTCCAGTAGAACTTCACAGGTTTCAATGAACATATGGATTTCGTCAACCCAACAGCAAAAACACAGCTCTCTACGAGATGTGGGTAGCAGTTTAGTATCTTCTCACGGATTGAATATTGTTTCCTGTTCATACAGGTATCTACCAACCAATGCTTGCTAGCCTTTAACACTATTCTGAACTGACTCACCCAGGTTTGCTGTTACTTTCACCAGTGCACCAGAGATTCCAACAATCATGTCTCTAAAGAGGTGTTTTACCATCTTTTAATCCCCTAGTACGGCACACTGAAAAGGCCTGATCTGACATGACTTGTAAAGACCTTTTGGGGATTATGAAGCATACCACACACTGGCTCATTTCCATTAATCTGGAAAGCATGGATCCCTCTTAATGACGAAAGCCAATATAATCTACCAGGGCTGTATATAAGGCAGTTGTATTATTCACTGCAAGTTATCTTTGATAGACATGTCAGCTGTTAAATATATCCAGAACAGTACATACAGTACATAAAATTCTAATGTATTTAAACAACAAAAAAATAGATCTAGAGTCATAAAAAATGTAATCCCACCTGAAGAATGGGCTCATCCTGTTTGTATACTTTAGGCCCTGGATACTTGATTTTACTCTAGTGCTCCTTAATGGGAACTCTCGAACAAAGATTTAATTAATACAGCTAACAGAGCAACAATATACCACATATTGTTCTCCTTTCATTTAGCTGCAATTCAATCTGGTTTTCAATTAATCTCTCTGTGATTTTTATCACAATTACATCTAGGAATCAATCACCTCTTTCTGTAGTTTAGTATGCTCATTAATCCTTCTTTTCTATTTTTTATCAATCAATTGATCACACAAATAATGACAAATTATTTTCCCTCTAAAACTAAATTACAAATTAACTAATCTCAAGGCAAATATTGTAAATTGAAAACAGGAATCTTTTAAAAATATTTGTATTGTTTTCATCTAAAAATATTTTATTTACATTATTTAGGAAAGTTTTAATTCTGTTTTTAAATGCTGAAAAAAGAAATGTACTGACAAAGTGTTTAGAGAGATTAATATAAAAGTATATAATTAACTGCTATAATGGAAGCTTAATTAGTTTAGTTAAACAATGGAGAACAGAATTAGAAGCTATCGAGTGTTTAGATATTTGATTGTTTAGATGTACACTGCATTGGGCATAATAATAAAATGCAGTATTTTCGAAACAAGCAGACAATACATACTGTATATGTTAAATGGGTTTATAAAATAAAGATCACAAATATACAGAACGGTATACAGTATATGTATAGAAAGCATGAAGCATTGTTAATAACAAATTAAAATACATGAATACATATTTGCAGTAAAATCTCTAGAGATGTTCATGGATATTTTATGCCAGATCTTTTCAGGTTGTATTCCCAGGTGGGGATATTGCTGTGCCTTTGACAGCACGGCAAGCTGACTGCCCCAGTAATCCCAGCAATACAAATTAGTTAAATCTTACCACTCGGCCATTCTTTTATATACCAGACTGCTGGTTGGTTTCTCGGAAAACAGGCCCTGGCATGAGTGTGTGGGCCCGGCGAAGGACTGGTGTCCAGGATGTATCCTGCCTTGCGCCTGTTGCTTGCCAGGATAAGCTCTGGCTCTCCTAGGTCATTGCATAAAGTGGTTGGAAAATGCATGGAAGGGTGACAGACATCATGCGCGTTGAGGCACTCTGAGTGAGCTGTTTAGCACTTGTAAGAAAGCTGTACAATATTACTGTACATCTTATCTTTTTTGGATACAAGGCAATTGTTAATGATATTTTTTTAAATCCAACAGTGTTTGTCTTACTGCATATTTTAAAATTCAATACATTTTTTACACATTTCAAGAGCCTTATCTACCAATCACTTTTAATATCAGGTGTGACATTCCCTCATAATGTTTGGATTACTGCTCAAAAGAAGAATAAATCACCATGTTTTTTTTCCAGAAAACATCTACAGTAGTTATTGTGTTCCCTATGGATGTACTGCTTAATGCCAAGCTCACTGGAGATCAAGGTAAAATTCTAAACACTAAAAGCCAAGAAAAAGGACACATCTTTAAGAGGTTTTGGTAGGACCTATTGAAATTAAGCACACTATATTCAAAACAATACTGGCCTTAAAAATAACTTTAAGCAGTGATATGTAAAAAAATATTTGTTTTGAATGTAAGGCTAAAGTAAATGTTTTGAATATACATTTTTCTCTCTCTTTTGTATCTTTTATATATGAAACATACTGTATTGTTTTTCATGTGTGATCAAATGATAATCAGATATTTTAATTAAAAATAACCCAAAATAAATACTGAGTGATAAGTAAAAGTATATTCATCACCAGCATATTTATAGACTTTGGAGTTCTATTAAGCAGATCCTACGCAATATAAGCTTTATAATTGTGGTTGTAGTATATTAACCATTAGATGTCCTTTTCTGACACACAGAGAGGAGCGATCGGTGCTTACAGAATCAATAAAATGAGATGAAAATGACATTAACGTGTGTCAACCTGAAAACACTGAAAGCAACATTGATAACGTTTAAGTTTAATACAGTGTATAGCATGGACCTCTGCCCTGGAACTTTTCAAAGTAACATCTGCTTGTGCAAGATACCACATTAACTGCGAGAAAAACGTGCAAAAATATTTAATTCTCATTGTAGAAATGCAAAACTACAAAAGGTTTTGGAGCATGCAAAACATACAGAAGCTTTGTTAACACATAATGGAGAGATGAGTTGAAATTTACAGCAGAACAGTAGGCAGGTACAAATTGAACCAAAGGACTGTGTGCACAGCATGTCTTTTTTTTTTTACTTCAGTACCTTGCTAGATCTTCACAGGCTTCAATTTTCATTTACTATACGCATGAAACATTTTCTGTGCCAGAGATTTCTAAAGTCTAAAAACTTCCCTTAGTCTGATCGAACAAAAACCAATTCTGTTAATTGCTAATACTTTTCACAAAAGTTTAGAATTGTTCAAATATGGTGTAACTTCATACAATGAAGCATGAAATCAAAGTAAAGCCTTTCAATAACTGGAAGATACAGATAATGACAGTTACATTTATGCTGTACATGTGAAAGCTCCCATTCCATCTACTTAATGGAAAATCTTTAAAACGCAATATCTCAATAACTCATTCATCTGTTTCATTCATCCATTTTCTAACCGCTTAAAGGCTGAGGTGGTAAGGCTGCGTGGGGCAGAGCAGGTCCCTTTCCCCAGCCACTGTCTCCAACTCTTCCAGAGGGATTCCAAGTCTCTCCTAGGCCAGCTGAGGGATACAATCCCCCAGACAGTTTGTCCTGGCTCTGTCCGGGGTCTCTTCCCAGTGGGCTGAGCCTGGTACACCTCCAGCAGGAGGTGTCTTGGGGGCACCCTTACCGCCTCAACCCGGACCACTTCAGCTGACTTTTCTCAATCCAAAAGAGCAGCAAGTGCCTCAACCTGTGACAAAGAGTAAAGCCCAGCAGCCCCATGGAGATTTCTGCTGCTTTCACACGTGACCTCATTCTTTCAGGCTCTACCTAAAGCCTGTGACCAGAGGTGAGGATGGGGATGTAGATCAAATGGAACATCATGTAGAGTTTAAGAGCTCCGTCGCAAAAACTCATCATTTATCACAATAATAATGAACCATTGTGATCAACAGAATGAACTGAATGTATTTGCTTAAGAAAAACTGAATTAAGACTAATGCCAAATTGACCCAGATGAAATTTATGATAACATAAAAAAACATAGTATTATTAACCAACATTCCAGTTTTTCCAGTTTCCCCAGATTCTATACATTTTTTAGAAAGGGTTTATTTTGTACACTTGGGGTGAGAAGGGAATATTTTCAAGTCTAGGTTATACCGCACATTTGTTTTTCAAAAGTACTGTTAAATCATAAAATATTTAAAAATAGCTGGGCTGTTAGTAAGCAGAGGACTGGAGCTGGGGAAAAACAGAGATGCATTCTTGAATACTAAAGTAGAAAAAGCCCCAAAAGGTAACTTATGGATTGCTCATTTTTCTTTATGCTTAGAATATTCTGAGACCAGAGATAGAAAAATATTATAGGATCAATTAGAAGGGATAGGATCCAGTTCCCCAGCAACTATGAACTGGAAGACGTGGTTAGAAAACGAATTGAAGGATTGGAGAAGACTCAACATCTCAGCACAAAAGCCTTCATCAGGACAAACATACTGGATTCACCTAACAACATTGCACATGTGAGGGAAATACCCCTTTGGAAGTTACTCATATATCCACCCCTTTACTCAAGAGGAACCATAATTCAATACACAGACCCATCTGCTCAACAAATTACAATTAGCACAAACACAAAACAGTGCTTAAGGAGTGTCAAATTAAATAGAAGAGAGTGCCATGCTATGTTAACAGTTCTCTTGTAATATACTAGTGGTAGATAAATAAAACACCATATATTATTATACTAATATACAGTATTAAATGTTAATATAATATTATTATATACAGATGTGTTTATGGAATCATCTCCCATGCAGGCAATAATAAATAAGGTAAATTATTAGTAGATTATGTTTAGATATTGACATTAGAGTTATTAAAAAATGTGTCATTGCAATAAACATCATAATATCAGTATATTAGTTTAGTATCAGTTATGTTGCAGATACAGTTTATGGTGTATATCTGGGATATATGCTGATGAGATGCATTGCACATCTGTATATTAATTGTATTTCTGTCAATACTATATGTTATGTAATGATGACAATACATTACCATTTGCTGATTTTCCAATAATTGTTATGGTATAATTTATGATGGAAGATTTAGATTATTTTTGTTGTGTTCCGCTGTATTGTATTGCAAGACATTAATAGCACTATATATAATGTATTATGATGGCTTTGGAATATCATGAATATATAATGCAACACCATATTCCGCTATATTCTTTGTGCATTTCAGAAAGTGGTACCTGTTTCCTTGCTGACGCAAGATTTGTTGGAGTGAGCTATTTTGGTTGCTGTTGATTCCAAATTAATATTATAGAAATGAATCAAACATTTCAAAGCATAAATCAACTGACAAAAAATGGGATATTTTAAAGCGGTGGTATCCAGTCCTTCTCTGTTCTGGGTCAGCTCTAACATCACTTGACTTGAGCCACACTGGACTGACATGTTTTAGAATGAATGGCTCATTAAATCTGAATTATGATTTTCCTGGATTTGGGAAATTGTGATGATGTCAGTCCTTACTTGGTAAAAATAGACAAAAATAATACCACTCCTGAGGAAGAAACAAAAAAGCAGGCAGGGAATCCCCTCATTAACTTGCTCTCTTGCAACATGCATGATTTTATTGAACAGAGCCTCATGCCTTATGCTAAAAAAGGCATTTCCCCATCATTAGGCATGAACAGAGTCTTATTGCACAGGTGCACATTCCATAAATATCTTTGGTCAGCAGGGTTTTTGTGAACTGTGTCTGCGCTTCAGAGAAAGTTTGATCTTAAGCTGCACAACCCAAAGAAATCCATTGCATAGTACACACCAAACCAGCTATATTGTAGGGTTACTCCAAGTACTCTACCTTTAGAACTAGATTTTAGGTGGGTACCAGGGTGAACATTCTCCTTTTGAGCTGGGGATCCAAAATTTAGATTCCTGCTGTTACGATGCATAGTTTAGGACCCTGTGAAGACGGTATAATCCGGAAGTGACTGGAAAAGGGGCTACAGGGAAAATACGGTTAGGAGAGGAATGGCAGGGATGGTGAACGGTGGGAGGTGCCGACAGGGAATCCAGGTGCAAGGGGGTACGCTGGCAAACAAGTCCAAGGAAGTCCAAAGGGGAAACAAAGGTGCAGTCCATAACTTAAAGCTTGGAGGTCCATCGAAGACAAAGACGATTAAAATCCCCGGGAAGGGGGAACTCGAACAGGAACATGGAGGTTAAAAATGGAGTGACGAGGTCAGGTGCTCCGAGTCCCGGACTGAGCTTGGTCAGGATGCCGATCGGAAGCCTATGCCTTCAAGCCAAGGTCTTCCAATGCAGAGCCCCGAGCTTCTGGAGAATCCGGTTTAAATAAACAGGGGGACAGGTGAACGTGATAATGAAAAACACAAAAGGATCGGAGCACCCTGTAGAGGGACGACGATCATGACACCAGACACCACCATACTTGTCATGATGTCTTCATATGCACAGATACTCATATGCCTTCATATGTCTTCATATAGATATGCAAATGAAATCAGGCACTGTTGGTGCTACTTCGTGTAAAATTACATTGGTTGCTTAGCTTTCCTAGAGCAAAAAAAGGGTATCATTGCACACTACTGTTTATTAAAATATACAATAAATTCTCACTGTGAAAAGATTGACTGAAACTAAAATAATTCCAAGTGGCAGCACAGAACTGGCAACACATGTAGAGTTTAAACATCACAAATTACTTAAATTGTGTATCCTCAGTACATGTTGTATCAGAGGTGACTCCAAATTGTGGGGAGGGTTCTAGCAATATTTAGAGATGAAAATTAAAAACAAGGACTGTCTTTGAGGACACCATGGAAGACAAATATTGTTCAATACCGATGTCTGGACGTCTGGTACTCCTAGCCCTTTAATAAATTTACCACCACTTGACTTATAGATTTTCACAACCATTTTAAGGTCTGAAGACATATCAGGTAGAGAAAAAGTCTGGCTGAGACACTGGGGCATAATAATTACATACTATATACTGATGACAGAATTCATTACAAATGCCTTTATTATTTACTCAGCAAATTGCTACATATATCATTCATTGTTCGTACAATACAACTTCCTTCCAGCAATGGCAAATCGCATGGATTTCTGCATCAGTATATGTACTTCCCATTAATCTCTCATAGCTAATGTGCCTGTTGACCTGCATCATTTATATGTGTAATAGAGACTGTAGGCAAAGCCATTCATTTGCTTGGAATTAGTATTACTGTGCCATCAGTCAATGCTTGTTTATAGCTGGTGCAGCAGCAACCAAAAACATACATGATGTATTTTGTTCTGGGACACATTCAAACAGCTTTTCATGCTAGAAAATACACAAGACACAAGACACAGAACCCTTCCCTTAAGGTTTGCTTCAGTAGAGGGGGTTAATTTGGCACTCAGCCTGTTAGACAAAAGTGGAATATTTCTATTCCTATTCCTATGTTTTTTCCCCCAGTGGGGAATATGGTGCTGTATGTGGTATTCCACATCTTGATTCATGTCCCTGAGAAATAAAGAATCCCCATAATAGTAACAGTAATACAGCCTGATGATTCTTTTTTTTTAATTACTGAAAGAGGAAAAACTGCAGGCATGTAACTGCTTACTCAACAACAGGAAGTCGGATCCAAAAACTGTGACATCATAGTGAAACACATCATCTCATTTTCCAGACTTCTCTCTTCCTCCCATTTTGTGTGTGAACTCTCCCTCTTTATTTTTATTTTTTTCAACATTGATTAAAAAGCTCTTTAAAAATCTAAATTTTATATGAATTATTTTGCTTTGAAATCACACCAGTCCATCCATCCATAAACATTCCTGAATTAGTCAACCAGTGATGGCACCCACTTGACTATGAGGCTATAATAGGAATAATAGGAAGCATTCTGAGATCTGTTTATTTTTAGCATTAAGTATGTTAAAAACATTTTTTTGTCAAATATAACAAAGGTATGCATCCTCATCTCTTTGATTAAATCACTTGTAACATATATATTAGACAATTATATAAGTGTCATCAAAAGTGCAATAATATTTATATAATTAAATGTGTGGAGTCTTGCAGTGGTTATAAGGAATTTGCTCATTTCAAAAATTGCCAATGTAAAAGAACCACACAGCCTAGAGACACTAGTCTCACACTAGTCAAGTACACAAGGACAGATAAGCCATTAAACTTGTGATCAATACTGATGTAGAGTCAGCTAAGATGGCGATCTGGCACATGTATTCAAAAACATTTCAAAATCTTATAAACTGTCTAGACCATTTGAAATGAAGCTTGGCAGATTTCAATAACAGAAACTATTAAAAAATCTTGATGCACACTCCCAACTCCATCGCCTAATACTGTACTCTTATTGGCACAGAAAGCATAACTTGCCTCAACAATATTATCGAACTATAATAACCTGTAACTAGAAAAACGCAGTGTGTGTAACAGACATTCTGCCAAGATTTACTGATCAAAAATTCATAGAGTGATTACATATGTTATAATTTAATCATTATTAAAATTCTAAGGAAACACTAATTGTAAGAATGGCTTAAGATCTAATTCAGTGTTGATAGCATTGAGATCAATATATTAAGCTGGAAAATCCAAAATGCTTGCTTTTTAAAGAATAGTATTAAAATCTGCAGCTCTACAGAGGTAAATTCTCAATGCACACATACAGTATCTAAGAGAGGAAAGTGCTTACTTAGCATAAACAAAATGTGTAGACACTAGATAGGTCATTTCCTTTAGTTTTACCCAAATACACTTTTCCCACAAGGACAAGGGATCCAAAAACTGACATCTGGCATAGTACATGACATTTTTGCATATATTTTTTACTTGTATGAGGATGTCTAAAGGAATCACATTTTACTGTGCTCTTACTTTGAGCACAAGGTCCATGTCTAATTACAATCAGGCAAGGGTGCTAGGTGTTTAGGTCAAGGTCTTGACAAAATGGTTGACAACATCTGATGTTTTTAGAAATAAGTACAATAGAATTTGCATCCATTTAAGATTCGTAAAAATTATATTCTTAATTTTAAAATGTGTTCTTATATTTCCTTAGTCAAAATCTTTATCATTTTCAAGGCATTACTTTTGAGATCCTTCAAATGTAATGCCTTAGCAAGATTCAGTCTTTACAAATTATTACATTACAAATTTATTATTATTACAAATATTTTTTACTTCAACATATTGTACCTTTCAGTGTCCATACTTGGTCTATATGGTGAACTATTACATATCACATGCAGAGCTATCTTTTAAGTCAAAAGACAAAACTCAGTATACAGTAGCTTTTTATCTCTTGACTAGGTTAATTAAGGAGAGATTCCCTTAGGTTTACTCTGGCAAAAAGACATTATTGTTTGCTTAGAAAACGCTAAGGACATGGTATCTGACTAAACTGCCACTTCAGGAATGTGTTATACTCAGTGAGAGTCCATAGAAGAACATTCTCTTGGCTAAAGAAGCAACCAAAGCAACCACATCATTGTGATAATCTTCCTGCTCAATGCTGGTCAACCTCCAAACTAGTTCATTCTATCATTTTAGTGACCATAATAACAATAATAACAATAATAATTCAAATTATTATTATTATTATTATTATTATTATTATTATTATTATTATTATTATTATTATTATTATTATTATTACAATACATCTTATATTGTGAAATGTCAGGCTGGGCCAAACTTGATTATGTGGGTCTTCTGGCCACTAAAGATAATTTATTAGGGCCTTGCAGATGTGCAGAGATGGGTTTCAACATGGGTTTCAACGGGTGTAAATGATTTTGAGTAGGGTTGTTAGTAGGAGAAAGTGTATACTCATAAGAATTTCCAACAATAAAGACCACTCAATCCACCTTACTCAGTTTGGGGTCTGTCACAACAGCAATCCAGCACAAATGACTGGCTGCCTCACCCACATTTTTCTTTTAGATTCAAAATTCTTGCTGCCATTGTCTTATGAGCCTCAGGAATGACAGAGTTGAAACGTGACAAGGTTTAATCACATCCAAACCTGCTTAAGAACCGCACTTTACCAGAAGTGCAGTACCAATCCTGATGAAAGCAAGTAGTATCATGAACACTAAACAGCTACACAAGCCCTTAATATGCGTGACGGCTTGTGCTTGGGTGAGGGGGTCAAAAGCTTAGTTTTGAAACTGATTTTCTTCCAAACACTGTGAGACCAGTACATAACCACCAATTTTGAACTGAAGTCATTATATAAAGGTATCACATATATTACAATGCTTTGTAATTTGTATCACTTTCAAAAGGTGTTTCATTCTTTTAGAGGACCTGCACAGCATTGCAGATGCTCATCATTATTGTAATATGTGGTTTCCCTGGTGACCAGTGCCTTTTTTGCATATGTTTGAAATGCGATTCCCTTCTAAAAGGTGTTGGATAGAGTGGTTAGAATGAATGTACTTGCAATATCTTCCGAATTTATTCACAGCTTCTTTATTCAGCATTAAATGTAAACAGTTACGGTACTTATTTTAAAGTATTAATAAAGTATTGCTGAAGCCTGTCATGGTCAGGTATATCATGCAATACTAATGTTCACTACTTTGCTGAATACTGAGCTGAGAACAGATGACTAGGAGGAACAGGAAGAAACTCTCTTCAAAATGTCCTATAGCACACCAGTCTGATTTGTTTTACATTTTGTGAGTTTCTGGTTCTTGTACAAATTTTATCAATGCATCATAAAATGGATACAGCAAGCCAATACTCAGGATGAGGCCTTTGGATCAATTAGCAACTACTAAACTGGCTAGATGGGGTGTATGCTTACTCTCATTTATACAGTAATTGTTCTTATTGTACGAGAGCTGGTCCAGGCTCCTGTGAAGCATAGTTCAGGACCCTATGCAGACGGTATAATCCGGAAGTAAGTGGAGAAGGACAACCGGGAGGAGACAATTGGTGTGACTATTGTAATCCGGTGCTCAGGGGCGTGGTGCAGGTGAATGAATCCAAAGCATTCCAAACAGGGAAATGCACAGTCCAATATCCAAAGATAGGTTGAAGATTAAATCATTATTTTATTATTTACCAGGTTTATTATTTATTACTTGTTATTATTATTTTATTATTATTATTTATCTTGTTTAATTGCTACTTTCCCTGAAGAAGGCTCCTCAGCATAAACGTTGAGACGTTGTGTTTCTTTCCTTTATCTTTCAGCCTGGAATGAACCTTTACCTGTTTATTTGCATCATATCTAACAGGGCTCACTTGTGATCCTGTTATGATGACGTTAACCCCACAAACCAATTACATTTAATACTCCCAGGATTCAAGACTGGCTTTTTGATTAACAGAATACACTGCTGTTTGCAAGTGGGGTTGTGTGGTCTGGAACCATACGCCAAAATAATCCTGTAACCTTGATACTCCACACAGGTAGTTGCACAATTTATAATTAAAACTAGATTTTATAATCTTATACAATTATTTTTGTTAGAGTTAAACTGTTCATGGGGTGTGTTTGTGTGGGGGGTTGATTTCTTCAAATAAAACATGCATCTGCTAACCAAAAAAGGTTGACCTTTGTGGTTTGTTTTAATGCTTCCCATTTTGCAACGTTTAACACTGCTATTGGTTTCATTCCACAGCTAATCAAAATTAATCAAACACATCTGCAAACTTAATTAAATGTAAAATAGGTGTGTAGGATAAAAAATATTTTTTCATGAATTAAAATAAAAGATACTCCCACACAATGTGCTTTGATATTTATTGAAACCAACGTTTCAGTCTTCTAGTATTTTTCGGCAGATTTAAAATTCCACTACTTTAGTAATGAAGTGATATTTGTAAAGTGGTGTGGGGGAGTGTTCGTCTTTATACCTTGGATGTCTCACATAAGTGAAAATTCTATTTTAACTTTGAATTAAATTTTATGCTTTTATCTACATATCCTCAAATATATCCTAAAATGTTGTTTGTCTTTTTTGCCACTCTTTCTACTGAATTTGTAATAACGTAAGACATAGAAAAGAAGTGTGTGAAACATGCCACGAGGTTAAAACATCTGCTTTTGTATAAGAATACAGGTGTGGATTGGTGTATACCCTGCTTTTCAAAGTCTGAGACATATTGCTCTTTTCTAATCTTTATACTTAAGTATTTTTACCTGCGGTATACACATATCTTATTACTGATATTATTAAAACACGTTGGCCGTTTGTAAATTAATACATGGTTAATATGTGACTTATCAGTGAAATAATAAGCCAGATTGTTTGGTTATGTGGTTATATCTGAAAAAGGAAAGTAAGTACCTGGCTCATCTTGGAATGTCATTCTTATATAACTACACATACAGCCTACAGGGGACTACATAAATATTATTATGTGCAATACTGTGTTGATCTTCAACCAAAATTGCAGCCTTCGTGCTTCAGATAACAGTTAATACAAAAAACAGCATTCTAGCTATATGCTTGTGTAAAGGAGAAAATGTGCTATAAATGTAGAGGCACACCTGACAATGAGTCAATTAAACTTGATTGCAGTACGTGATGGATTAGTACACATCTCCTAGGAGATGGTTTTGTACAGCACACTTATCATAGTGCCTTTGTTTAAGAAATGTCTGCCCATAGTCTGGTCATGCTTTTTGATCACAGGATTTAGTATCTGTTCTGAATCATTTTAATTCCTGTTTGCTTTTGAAGTGGGGGTAGTGTAGCATGGTGGGGATGTCTCCGGATGTGTAACTGGTGGGTTGTGGGTTCAAGTCCCAGCTGTAGACACTGCTGTCAAACCTCAAGCAAAGTGCTTCCCGATGTTTGCTTTGGCCCACCCAGCTCTACAGATGGAAGGTACTGTAGGTGTCCCATCAAGGTGGTGGGGGGGGGGCTCTCTTATAGCTCTCTATAAGTGTTGGCCTGAGCAGCTGAGACATAGCTTGAACACATTTTGAGCTGGTGGTTGCAGCAGCAGTGGGGGGCCCTAGCAATATTAGCAATTACTTGAATGGAACAGCCAGCCCTCTGAACAAAACAGACTGCTTTTGCACACAGCATGACCATTCCACAGAGTTGTAGGCTCAGACACTTAATTAACTTCGAGCACATTGGGTGTTTTATTTTCATTTTAAATGACTTTTTTAAGTAACAGTATCTTTCGGCAGAATCAGTCTCTTTTATTGCCATCTGTGGGAAGAGGCCAGGGCTGTGAAACTGAAGAGGATATATATTGTAAACCAAGATGGTCAGTGATGTTTAATTAACCTATAAGAGTTAATTGAGCCAGTGGTTGTAGTGGCTCATTTGTTCATTAACCCGATCCACATCCAATCCAGTACAATTTTCTGTTGGGTAAGTATTCAAATTACCTGTTGCTAGCACTCACTGTACCTATAGTGCAAACATAAGTAAGAACAGTGGAAAACAGTTTCGTGAGAAATGTTTCAGAGAAAGAAACAAGAAACTCCTGAAAGAGGAGTCTGATACATTTCAGGTTTTAGCTACCGGCTCTTACATGTTGCAGCAGAAGCCATTGCACGTGTATTACCTGATTTTGAGTAAATGTACTTTACATCGAGAGTGAAGTGAAATGAATGTACCAACAATGAATGTATCAATAACTTGCAAGTATTTGGACTTTTCCTACAGTGTCCCATTTTCTGAAATGATGTCACATATACATTTAAAAATATTCAAAAATCTCGATGTACAAAATGACATAAACTGAAAAAAGTATTCAGACTGTGAACTCAATATTTAGTGGAAGCACCAGAACGCTTCACTTTTGTCTCATCTGTCTTTATGCACAGGATTGCAGTTAGGATCTTTGTTGCAAACCCCATGCAGATTTGAGATGGGTTGTTTTTCTCAGTTCCATACAAGTTTGGAAGATGCTGTTGGCCTCACATGGCATCTTTAACTGTTTCCTCCTTTCCTGGCTGGTTGGTTTTGAGGAACAGTTTGATGTAGGTAGATTCTGTGTGCCTTCCAGTTCTTAATGATCAATTTTACTACAGTATGTCCAGAAAGATATTAAGGGTCTTGGGTTTTGATTCCCTTCTCTTCATTTGTTTCTTTTGGAAGCTTCTAGGTTTTCATGGTTGAATCCTTATTTGCAGATCACTAGCTGACTGAGTGGCCTTATAGAAATAAGTGTATTATTATATTCTGTTTCCTTTGAAGTCAATAAACCAATTTTGTAGTTTATGAAGTTATTTTGTCAATCTAATTTCTGTTTGTTAGAGCAAAGGGTTTGAAAGCTTATGCAGTCTGACATTTTCTTTTTCTTTCATATTGCTGTATATACAGTATTTATTTCTTAACTTTCATTTCTTTGAATGAACGGAGAAGAATATGTATATAACTGTCAAGTGCTGCTTCAAAGTGTCATTTACCTTCAAAGCAGAGCATTTGCCTTCAGGTTGTATAAGCTGAGACAGAGCAAATAGTTATGCAGCATATTCTCCTTTGCCAAGAGGGAGGCCAAACAGTGGAAATCTCCAATTGTTCCTATTCACTAAATCACAAACTTTCTGGTAGTTCTAAAAAGCACCAGAAATATATTAACACACAAATATCTATGCCTTTTGAATTTGCTTCTGTTGCATTAACTGCTTGCATCAGGGTAACATTGACAAACAGAAAATACAGTAGTTGAAGACTCAGTGGTTGCCTGGTGGCAGAAATGTATGACTAACAGTCTTCTTGTACTTTTTTTCAATTCATATTTTATAACTTCATGACCAGTTATGATAATGCTGCAAGAAATGGAGCAATGAATCATTTTAATCAGAATTACCATGTTCAGCATCCTTAAATCTCAGTATTGTGAAAAAAGTCATGGCAACAACTCCCTACAAAATGCAGAATTATGAGAGCAAACTCCATTTCAAGATCATTAGTCTTTAATCAGGAATGCCAAAAACAAATTACTCTATCTAAATAAATTATAGACATCAACAAGAAAAAGATCCATTGTTGCACGATCCAGTACTTGTTGTGGGTGCAGATGAGTTATTTAAGTCCAGTGAGTGTAGGCTGGTGTTACTTTTATTTTATTAGAATATGTGGGTGGTGGTCACACATAACGGGTTTTTTTTTAAATAGACTTAAACCTCTGGTGTTGCTAAAACAAGAAGTTTTAAGAACAAACTGAATGTTGCCAGAACTGTTTCAAATTCATTTAGTTTATGCTTCAAATGTTGATCAAGGTGAAGGAATAAAGTTTGCATATAGTATCTAGCAAATTTAAGAAAACTGAGAAAAAAATCTGACAAGATTTTACATATTAGGTACAGTCAACATACAGCATATAATGACATGAAAATATGTAAGCTGAAGGGTACTTAGAGTATATAAATACAAGAAATAAGGAAAGTACTATAGCACAACAAGCCTCAATGTGATAGAATCCTTGTCTACGTATGCAAACATATTTAGATGTCCTGTTTTATTGAACTACGAATGATGTATACTTTTATTTAAAAGTGAATATTTTAATAAATCTTGAAATACCAAACCAAACACCTTTATGGTTGAAAGACCTGATATTGGTTTTCACAGTATTTTCTCTCATTTTGCATGTCTTTTGCTGTTAGATGGGTTTTGACACACCATAAGAAAAGCTTGTTCTGTTGCTTGCTAGCTCATTTCTGAGATGATAGGAACAGAAATATAATAACAGAAAATTCCAGGCACACATATCAAGTTTTCTTTTTAGAAGTATTTTTGAATAACTAGGGAAAAGGAAGACAGAAATTTAACTTAAAGTGGGAAGTAGGTTTTAAGTGTTGGAAAAACAGTGATACTTAAATAAGTGTCAAAGTCTGTTTGAAGAATCTATAGAGTTTTATTATCCTCTTTTAGTTCCCTATCAAGCTTTTATAAGACAGTCTAGCTACAGTAAGAACCACTCCAGTTCACTTTGTGTTTAACTTTTTTCCAGGTCTTCCTCTCAGTAAGCAACTTGTGAGACCTGAGCACAAGAAAACCAACACTGAAAAGACTAGGTAAGATGATTTAAAAAATGTATTCCCCATTCCTCATATTCAAAAGCAACCCCTACTCTAACAGCCCAATACCAACCAGCCCTGTGAGTCCCATTATATACCAAATTATCTAACGTAAACCCTTGTGAGAATGTGATTCTCAGTCCTTAAGAATTATCCAATTAATCAACTAATTAACTACAAGTGAATCTATTTACACTATAGACGCCTAAGTGACTCGTAGTAGCAGGTGAGCTGAAACTGCTAGTCTCATTACTGCTGGCTTCTCACAGACTTTTACAGAGAGTTTGGACATGTTCACTACTGTACATTCAAACTTTTACTATACTTATTTTACAGTTGTGTACCTTCAGAGCTAAAGATTGATATTATTGTAAGAATTTGTAGTTTAAATTATGTCAAATGTATATCTTTTAAGAAACTTCAAGATGAACAACACTCCAAGACTGTCACTGATCAGTTCCCCTCCTTTTTTAAACATCTTTCAAATGTACAGGGTTTTTTTTTTCTGATATGAACCCAGTCAGAAGACTTGGTTTTCAAAAAGGTAAAAAATATATATAATTTTATCAAAAGTGAGGTGTTCTCAATGGTGGAAATTACTAAAAATACAGCAAAGTAATACTTCCAGGAACTGAGTCTTGAACATTAGAAACAGAATCAAGAAAACAATATAAAATAAGAGGAAAGAAATGGTAGACTTTTTCAGCCACATTTATTTGATGTAAGCTGTATTTAAGAGGCACTTACAGCAGCTCTTAAGTTATTGAGAGTAGTTCCATTTATACGTCTTTGACCACTTATGATTACGTGAGAGTGACAATGATTTCTGATTGCATGCAAATGAATGACATCGGCACAGTGATATCTGACAATGACATATTGTTCATTGTCAGATATCACTATGGAACATACTGTCTTGACATTCAATGGATGGATTGGGGTCGGCCTTCTGTCTTTCTGTTTTCCAAGACTTTATTGCCCTCTACAAATTCAGTTTTTTACCTGAATATTCTTATACTGTATCTCAGCCCAAACTTTGAAGCCATTAGGAATGAAATTATACTTGCATAAAATTGTACTTGCTTTTGCTGCATAATATTAATGTCATCTTGAAGATTCACCCAGTTAAGGTTTAGAATTGTCTATTCAGCATTGTTGTTACACCAGTAAAACCCAGCGGTTCAAGGTACAGTAAATGTATCCAGCATTTTTTTCTTTGTGAAAAACAAATTATTTGCTTAAAAAATAAGTTGTGTTTACAAAATGTCTTTATTATCTAAATTTTCAAACCAAGCTAATGGTTTGAAAGAGCTACAAATACACCCCTAATAAATAGTTCATAATTATTTACAATGTTAAATGTTGGCTTGCATATTAACATACTGTAGATTGCATCTAATACAGCTAAGAACACACTCTACACCAAGAAAACATTTTTAAAGTAATTTATATTATTAGAATGTAGCTGTTAGAGCTGCTGTTGGTTATTCAGATGGTGTTCCCTGGCAAGAGAGTAAAGCAAAATGGACTGAGGTGATCAACACTTACAGAAATGAAGAAGAAATCTGTATTGATTAATCAGCCTCTCTGGGAGCAACAGAAAGAAACAATTCACCTGGCAGGAAATTTTTTCACATAACAAGGTTTGCACTTAATGGAGGATAGAAACAGTAATTCATGATGTAAGCTTTTCTAATCTGCTCCTTTTTTTCTGGAATACATACAGAGCATTAACCTCTTGTCCCATTTTCTGTGAAGTGTGGGGTCATACCATCTTTTCCTTTAGGTTCCTGTTCCTCAATCAGATTGCAATCCATACCACTACCAGCTCTTTAATTCTTTATTACATTCTTATTATTATTTTTATAGTTATGATATATGGTTATGGTATATATAGTTATGGATATAGTTTTCTAAACAATTTTTTTACATCTACCCTCCTTTTTTATATGGTCTTGTCTGTGATTTTTTTTCTATGTTTTGTTTTTTCTTGTCTATGTAATTTTATTGTATCATTATTTTGTGTACTGTAATGTTTAAGATTGCTTTGAATAAGGCACTTTATATTAGTACAAATTCTTAATGATTAGTAATGTAATTGGTTTCGGCCTGCCCCTGCTGGGATTCAGTCCCGGTCACTCATGGGAATAGAAAGACTAGGTCTATCTTTTGTTAGAAGCACACACTGCTGTGCTGGGTCTCCTGCAGGGGTGTCTCACGTCCTGTCTCCAGGGGAGGCCATCACCTTCTGCAGTGGCTCTGTGCCAATGTGCTCTGTTACAGCTGTGCAGGAAAGGAATGTTGCTGCAGACAATGAGCGGGTTAGAGCCCAAGATTGTCTGGATGTTTTATGTTTTTGGAGGCAACAGTGACCTGTTAATATGCTGTTAAGGACTGGTTAAACCTTTTATAAAAAAAAACATTAAATGACTTCACAAATCACTGTTTGTTCACCTCTCATTTTATAGTTTTGCGTGTATAAAAGTGCTGAATGAGTATGCTCTTTATTTAAAAAATTATATTCTCAGATGTACTTTGATGTCTTTTGAGGGAACACAGAAATGAGTTCACCTACTTGCTCTAATGTAAATATTAGATCAATTCAAGTCATTTTCAGGCACTTTAATGGACTTTGCAGTGACACTGGCACGGAGGCCCAGTGGAGGGAAACAAAGAAGTGTGAGCGTGTTTCTGGGTCCTCGTAGAGCAATCACACTGAGGGAAATGGAAGGGCATTCTTCACGGAGACAGGCTCTTTCTATTTCTTCAATTCAATTTCTCGAAGTGCGCCCCAGCGCTGGCCCTTTCAGCTGCCAAAAAAGCAAGAAGCATTAGCTGCACGAAAACATACAACATGGTTCATTTTCATTCCAGTAATGTCAGTGTCTGTCAATAACAAAGCTCCAGGAGGAACATCTTGTGAATTAAAGACACCCAGGGAATCATCATGTGCCTCAAACCTATTTCCTTGTCACCCGTAATTCTTTGAACTTCCATTGGAACTATTGATCATTTTTAACTACCAATTATGCATTTATCTTTAGTCTAACAGTGGTGTGAGTAGGGAGGAATTAACAATCTAGTTTGAGCACTTTCCTTTTAGCAAAAGTTTGAATGGACACAGTACTATTCTTGCTGCTAATTCCTTGCTAGCTGCAGTCGATTCAAGTGCATGTCTGCAAAATAGTTTAATTTTTTATATTTTTATAATATTTTTTTTTAAATGGAATTCAAAGTCTCTGCTTTAAATATTTAATGCAGTAGGACTAGATTCTCCTTGGAAGATTCTCAACTAGCAGTTCTCTCCAGGACTGTAAAAGGGATGTAAGTGTTTTGTGCTCAAACACTCTGTTAAGGCTCTTTTTTTTGCTTTTTTGTTTGCTGCTGGAAGTGGTGGGACCAGTGGGGACATTATACTGTAGTGGGCGCCATCTATCGGATGAGACGTTAAACCTAGGTCCTGACTCTCAGTGGTCCCCGGGCACTTCTCAATAAGAGTAGGGAGTTATCTTGATATCCGGGCCAAATTTCCCCCCTCGGCCTCTACTGTGGCTTCCAAATTGTCCCCATGTATGACTGCCTTGCACTTGCCCTGCAAAGAACTGGCACCCCATCCAGGGTGTACCCTGTCTTGTGCTCATTGCTTGCCAGGTAGGCTCCAGCCTATAAATATAAAGCGGTTTGGCAAATGACATGACATGACACACTGTTCTTCTCTCTGCTCAAGCTCTTTCTCAACTCCCCTACCAGAATAGTGATGAATATTAGCCCCCTCATAGGGGCGACCAGGACACGTAACGAGCATATTCTGATACCTTTGAACCCTCGGTTTGCAGACTCTCGGGCCCAGACCCAGAGATTTTTGCTTTGCAAGTTCCCACACTCGATGAGCTTCACCATCAACACTGATGACACTCCTTAGACAGGAGCCTCCCCACTTCTGTAACGAACAGTTCTTTCCGGACCCTATGCGGACGACACAATCCGACGAAGTGGGGAAACACTGGGGAAACGTCATGCAGGAATACGGGGCTGAAGACAGGGGGGCGTGTCCAAGGTGCCCTGGTGCACTGGGGAGGTGTGGCCGAAGCAAACAATCCAGAAGAGTAATCCTTAGAGAGAATCCAAAACACAAGGGTAAGTCCAAAACCAGGAGATCCATCAGAACACGGAATTAAAACCACGAAGGCCGGGTCGGAACCGGCGGACAGGGAACAGGAATGGGAACCGAGATTAAAACCTTAACGGGACCAGGCGCTTCCAGGTCCCGGACTCGCACGATACGGAAATCAGATGCAGAGCCCGGATGAGCGTCAGCGCCTGGCTTTTAAGGTGGGCTGGGAACAGGGAGCAGGTGCACAGAATAAAGTC
The DNA here is from genome assembly GCF_040954835.1 of Lepisosteus oculatus. NCBI lineage: Eukaryota > Metazoa > Chordata > Actinopteri > Semionotiformes > Lepisosteidae > Lepisosteus > Lepisosteus oculatus. The sequence continues at coordinate 15,106,515 of NC_090716.1, forward strand.
TTGAGTGATAGGGCTGGAGCACCCTTAAGGAGGGGGAACTAATATCGTGACAGCTTCAAGTCACCACACATGTACTGTAGCCACCTGCTCCCAGATCACACACAAACTTGGAGCCTCCTGCTACATCACTCTTATCCTGGAACTTCTTACTACCTCTCTGTCACAGACCCAACAAGGGCTGCAGGCTCCTACTCTCAGATAGCTCTCAGACTTCCAAGCTGATCATTCAGCTGATGACGCCCTCAGCTGATGCCAGCAGGCTGGGTCTCAGACTTTTTGAATCTCCAGCACCTCTCTCACGCGCTGGGACTCCTCACACTGACAACAGTGAGTCTCTCCAGCACCTCACCCGATGCTGATACATGCTGAAACACATTTCCCTACTAAGCGACAAAGCTTCACTGTGCACAGGCAGCTGCCACTGTATTTTCTCTTCAGTTTTTCTTGGCTTGTATGTTTCTGACAATTTAGCAGATTTATCAAAACACCCCAGATGCATAGGATTTGACCCAGGGACTACACCCTGGACCAGTCCATCACTGGGTACACACATATGTACACAGAGAGAATTTAGAGACGCTTATTTTCTCAACCAGCATGTCTTTGGAAGGTCGGAGAAAGCCAGTGCATTCCCTGTGATCAATGGGAGTGCATGCAAATTTATGTTCTTTGAAAGTAAGCATGTTTGGATTAAAATAAAAAACAAAATGAAAAAAGATCTGAATTTAGTGCAAAGATATTTGAATGGAGATGCTGCTCTCTATACAACTCTCTCTCTGAGCAGAACTTCTCAGATTCTTGTATCACAAAATTAATTTAGCACCTGTACCTCACATGTAAAGATAGTAGTACAAATCAACATAATGGTTTTATCTGTATTATAGTTTGGGTATTTTATTTGAAAATTAAATAAATGATTGTAAGTGCCAGTATTTAATTAATAGTTACTTTGTACTATTACATGACTGCTTTGGCAGCTGCCTAAATGTACTGTTTCTGTGATGTTTTACACCAAGATATAGTAGAATTACAGATCTTTTTTTGTGAAATCTCTTCATTTAAACAGACTTTCTACATATTATGCAAATAACATATAAAGCAATCACAGTACAAAACTAGATATTTTCTATTTCCTTTCCCTTTTTATGTTTTTAATTCCAAAAGACTTAAGGTTATTATATTTCATATTCAAGAGCTAGCAGTCTATCCCCTGCAGAGAGGAAGACAGTGGAACCTGTGGTGCTAAAGAATGAAAAAGGCCTAAGAAAAACAGAGCAATTAACCACAAAACAGATTAATGTCTCTGAGTCAAGATCTCCAATTTAGTTTAATCAAAGCTGCAGGGATATGTCAAAACATGAGTACTTTTCCCCTATTTGCTATTCATTTTGCAGTTTTTGTTTAAGGGGCACAAATCTATGGTAATTGTTTTAAGAAAGTAAAGAAGCAGGATAGATTGCAGTGATTACATTGTATTATATAATTTGCATAATATGTTCCAAGTGTTGTTTCTTTAAAAAGAAGTGAAACAATGCTTTGGGAACATTTTAACTCACAAAGAGGCACTTTGAGCATGGTTATATTTGCCAAAGCCCAATGTATTAAACCTGTTTGTGCTTACCGGCCAAATACTGCCGATGACATAGGAGGAGATGTTTTTTCCTCCGTTTGCATTGTTTCAGTATTCATTATGTTTTCTCACCTGTAAGTCTTATAGCTTTGTTGCTTCATACAGTTGTCAACATGAGAACAGCAACTTCCTAGCTCTCTCATAAGATCCTTGGGCTTTTAGAAAGCATTTAATATGGATTTTGAAAACTTTAGCATAAGTGAATTGCTAGGGGCCTCTCATTTCTGGGGAAATATATTCCTTCTGCTTATCAGCCTTTCATGAACTTTTCGGTGACTGTGGAATTCCAAGAACAGTGTTGTCTGTTCTGTTTGTGCTAGCATGTTTATTATTATTAAAAAACATACCAGACAATATATTGTTGTATCAAATGTATAGTTTCCTTTAGAAAATTAAAGAATATAATCACCTAAATCTCTAACTTGTTTCAGTCTTTTTACCTTCACCCTAAAATCTGTGTACACGTCAAGACCAGGGGCTACCTACCCCTGCTGCCGGGAATTAGGGACTGAATTTTGAATGATCTTTAAGTCTCCTTCTTGAACATAAACCTGCTTAACTGATCAAAATGCATTTGCTCTTAGTCTTTATACTGTAAATTCACAAGTAAGCCAAAAAATCTAAAAGATTGGGGATCCTCAGGATTGCAAGGCCCCTAGAACACACAGCTGTAACCTTTGAACTACTGAAACCTTTGCATATCCCATCCCATCTCTTTAAGAACATTAATATTTTTAACAATTTTTCTGTTATTATTTTCTTAATTTAAGAATGAATTATCCCATCCTTCAGAAAAAAAGGATTGACTCAGTTCGGTCATTCTCAAATATAATACAAGGGTGTTTCGAATGAAATTTTAAATAAATGAACAAGGCTTTTCCAGCTTTAATTTGGCAGACCTTCAGAGCAAGACACCTCTCTTTGAAATCAATCCATTATCCAAAAGTTATTTTTTTTCTGGTATGGATCATGACAATCTGTACACTGCAGTAAGAGACAAGGTGGAAGCTCTCTGGTAACTAGCATGTCACTATGAAGTGGGAAGAAATTAGATCACCTTGAGAAAACCCAAGTGAAGATAGGAGAATGTGCAAACTCCATGAAAAAAGTGCCCCAATACTAAACCCAAGAAATGTGACGCAACAGTGCTAAAGTCTCTTTGAAATAACTGTTCAAAGAGCTTATATTAGTTATTGTACAATCTTGCAAAAGAAGTTAAATTAAGCAAATACTATAGATTAAAAGATATTGGAGGCAGCATGGTGGCACTGTCATTAACATGGCTACCTCACAGCGCTGAGGCAGGGTTCAATTGCACACCTGGGGTGCTATCTGGGTGGAGTTTGAGTGGGTTTCCTGCAGGTGCTCTGTTTTCCTCCGACAGGCCAAAGGCATACTGATACTGTAGGTTCATTGGCTTTGGAAAAATTGACCCTGGTGTGAGTGTGTGCATGTCTGTGTGTGCCTTGTGATAGACTGGTGTCCCGTCCAGGGTGTATCCTGCCTTGCCCCCATCGCTTGCCAGCTCCCCCACGACTCTGTATAGGATAAAGCAGTTCGAAAATGGATAATATTAGGTGAGTGATGGCTTTTCACTGTCTGCTAATATACAAATATGGAAAAAGCCATATATTGTATATGTACTGCAGTTTCTGCACATATAGATGGGAAGGCTTGGTTGTCACCTATAAAAAAAAACTTCCGTCCTGACATTGACAGGTGTCCACACCCACATGCTGCAATTATTCCTGAACAACGTCTCAAGCATTGTTTGTTCCTTCTGATCGTAGTGGGTGAAGGTCAGAGTGCTGTGGGGCATCACATTGCTCTGCCAGCTTTATAGAATTCCCTTTGACTTTTACTGTACATCTCCAGGAAATATGTTGCAGCTCTCTGATTCTGTGGTGCTGGAGATTTAAATCAAGATTGTCTTTGTGTGTGCTGAGGCATACCTAAGTAGGGCCCTAAGAAACCAGTTTTATTTTCTAACCGTTTTTTTCCTTTCCATTTCAGTGGATTTGCATTTTCCATTTGAAAGTCATAAGGCATAAGGCAGCTACAGTTCATGTTACATATTCTTTATAAACTGAGAGAGGCATTGGACATACAACAAATGAGTATTGGAACCAATTTTTAATGCCTCTCCGTGTAATTAAAGTACAAACAGTGAGGCGTTTGTGGAGCAGGCATCCTTGTTGCTTCTTCTGTCCTGTCTGCTGAAGAAAGACTATCTATAGGCATATCAATATACACTTCTGATGCAATCTGTGGCAGCATCCATGTGTTTAATGCATGACCACTGCTGCTGATTGCAAGCCAACATTTTGAATCACTCTGTGAATCCAACCAATAAACCAATAAAGGCATCCCTGTAGGAATGGAAGGTAAATTGTTTAATAACACAAGAATTTGCCCTGATATATATATGCCCGCCACTCAGTTTCATACCGATGACTAATGACAAAAATACATACTGTGAGTGACTATTCATGACTAAGTCTATAAGTATAGTTGTAATTTAAAATTACCAAATTAAAATTCTAGATGATTTGTACTGTATTTAATCTAAAAAAAATAGGAACACACTTGAACAGATATGACAGGGGTTGTTTCATTTTGTTGCTTAACATTTCAGTAATTTGGTCAAATTCAAATATTACTAAATCAAGACAACTAATATAAAGAGATGGCGTACCTAATACTTTTGTGTTAACGTGAGTGACTGAATGAGGGAGGGATGCATTAGAATTTTACCTCCTCACAAACTTGGGATAAAAATAACTCTATTTGTGACAACAGGGGCACAAAAACTTTTGATCAATTTAGAAAATCTGCATACTTTATTGTTCTAAAAAACATACAGATCTAAATAGAGTGATACATTTTTAGGTGCTTGATATGCTTTTTGCAACTTCAGCATTTAAAGTGTTCTGTTTTCTCTATGCATTGTTTTCTCTGTATGGATGTGTACTGTCAGGTAAATGCTTTACCTCTTATTCAAGTGGTTATTAACTGTGGTCTTCTTGTCTGGAATACATTGTATCAACCTTTAGGGAACTGAATATATCTTCCGGACACAATATTAGTCTAGTCTTTCATGCTGATGTGCTTCAAACAATTGTACAATTCATGGAAATTGTGCAGTTTTCATCTTTTTTTTTCTCTGAGACAGTGTTGATTCAGGCCAGGGAAGAGAACGAAAGAGTAAATGTGTTTTCTGGCTACACAAAAGAAGTGCCGACAAATGTATTGTGCTTTGTACAAGAAATGTAATGAACAGTCTGCATTTTGAGTACTGGTCTACTTGTAACAGCAAAATGAGTTTTCTGGGACTGATACTTTGGTATTTGTTTCCTGCCTTCTGCTCAAATGAAGCAAGAAACATTTGAAGAATGGTTTTCCTGATTTTGTTTTTAATTCATGGCTGAGCTCTTTCATGCATTGCCTGAGTTTGCTACAGTACATGTATATTGTAGATAGTGGTTACCTGTGTTTTCTACAATATGAAAACATTGTTCAGAAAAAAAAATATTTTCATTCTTGTCAGAAACAAAATCTTAATAAAATGAGAGTTTCAAGCACAGGTGCATTTTGATTTTGGTTTAAATTAATATATTTTAGGTTTTATGCCACAGATAATTTTGTTAAGAATGTACAGTAATCAAGTGCAGCTTAATCAAGTGCAGCTTCTGTATTGTTTGGTCATTTGCTGTAAGAAAGAAACACTACCTTAACACTTTTAATTCTCCGTCACGGATATTTAATACATATTTCAAATACAGTGTACACATAAATTAAAAATATATATGCTTTCCATTTCTGAAAAGAAGGAATTTCAGTGACAGGACAGTAAAAATCCTGTTCATTATTCCATAGACAGTTCAGCCAGCAGATCTCTTCCTCTCTAACAGTTCTGCACACATCCTTCCCATGACCTCGTACCAGACCCTTCCAAACGAGCTGAAAATCCTTTGTAAAGAAGATTACTTTCAGATTAATTTAATTTGATTTGATTTAATTAAGGCTACTTAAAAAATGAGCTTATGTTTACACAATTCTTTCATTTCATAAACTGCAAAAAATATATTAACTAATTGCTGAGATTAAGTGCAGAAGGAGGCATGGTGGCAGCAGCACAAGGCCCAGGGGCTCAATCCTGGATCTATTGTGCTGCTTGGGTGGAGCTCTGTCTTTTTTCAAACCATGCGACACACTACGTTCATGGAAAAGAAAACAAAAGTGGTGTTATCAAAATATAACATCTGGCTTTGAAAAGAACCAGAAGAAGTTTGGAAATACAACAAATAATTCCATCTGAATCCCTCCCTCAAGGTTAAAGATTTTCTTATAGTGTTATCTTTTAGCACATTTTGTTTAAAATTGTAATATTTAAATTCCAGTTCCTATATAAATTGTACTTCGTATTACTGTCGCAAAATACAGGAGTTTATTTTTAAATGCAGGTGGATGCAAAGTTGCAGGCAAGCTCTCCCTCACTGAGTTCTGTTTGTTTAATGATTCATGTCAGTTTTATTCTGTTGCATTGCACCAGTGCAGCACGAGGTCTGCAATGACCCTGACTCACTGACCATGCAGAGCAAAGTGGGAGCAATGTTAGGTCATCCCCTGCTGTCTGTCAGCAGCGAAGCACCTGGTAGTAGTGCCTTTACCTCTTCTTCTCACAGGTGTTACAAACTGTGGATCAATCCCTCTTATAGTCACATTTCCAATGACTGCAGCTTCTGGAAGAACCTGGTTCCTCCGGGTACAGTTCGAATATTATATTATATAGTATATTACTTTGCATCCTAACACTTCCTTATACAGGGCTTATAAGTGTAGCTAACATTGAATGGGCACTTTCCACTACTTCTATTATTTGTCTGACTGTTCAGTGGTAAATGAACCTTTCAGTGCTATTTCCCATGAAATCAGATTTAAAAAATACAACATTTTTCAACTCTCCAGTTTGATTGATTAAATATCCTCAGGATTTGTAGAAAATAAGTTCCCCCTGGGAATTTTGTCCCCAGTGATTTGTGTGTGCAATTGCAAAGTTTCTATTGATTAAAGACTTGATTTTTTCCTCCCTTAATTATCAACTGTTGTTCATGCTGGTATGAGAAAATCAATGGGATTCTTAGATTGGATTATCAAGCAGCCTCTGTGTGGAGTGTTTTTTTTTTTGGTATACAGTATACTGTACAAATCCCCTTTGTTTATCCATGTTTAAAATATCATACAGTAGAGTATGTACTATTTTGCCCATATTTTTCCTTCAGCATTCTGTTTACAATATTGTAAAACTATGTATTACACTCGTAGCTTTTTCCACAACTGTTTCTACAGTATATCTTTTATCTGTTCTCTCACTGGAACTGTTCCAGATTGGATTGCATGATAATTTTTAATGATTTAGAAATAGAAAGATGTTTGTCATGGGCATGAACATTGATCTTCTTTACTATTGAACGCAGACACTTGGGACCTCCATAAGAGAACAGCAGCAGACGAATTCCTAGGAAGGCACTTATTTAGATGGCTCAACTAATGTTTGTTAACAGTGATTCCGCTCAGTTGTGGTTCTCACAATAGATGTGTGTGGATATTTCTAAAGCTTTTGACACTTTCCCCGAAAACATAATATTCTGTCAAACGAAATGGGTTAGAGAAAAAAACATATTAACTTGGAGCTTTAGGACATTTAGCACATGCATACAAATAAGAGCAAAAGATTGTTTGTGGGACACATTTTGCCTACTCTTCAATTTTTTTGCAACTGATAGATGTTTACATACATGACTGCAAATTACTGCATACTAAATAGTTTATTAGAAGACAGATACAAAAAACAATTGGTTAGAATGACAGTATTTTGACTGTCTCTATAACCGTCTGGTTTGGCAATACCTCTGAATGCAAACTGCAGTGTGTTGCTCTCTGTGTGAAGAGGGCCATTGGCTGTAAATCTGCCCTGCGTGGATGATTTGTACAATTCCAGAGCAAAGAAGTGGGCAGGAAAGATTGCTGATGGCCCCTTCCTCCCAGGTTGCCACCTGTTTCAGAAACTTCCTTCAGACATTACCAGTCTACTAAATCCCGAACCACCCTTTTAGCTTAACCAGACGTCCTAGTTATATTTGCACTGCCTTAATGATTGTGTATGGTACAGTACATGTAAAATGTCCTTGCAGTAACAAGTATGCCAAAGTGCATTCATTGTACATGAAATGTACTTGGCAAATAAAGGTGATTCTGATCTTTAAAAAGACACTGATACAGTATGCAGCAATAGTAGCAAACATCCTGAAATATCTGGTCTTTAAATTTGCGACGAAATGTTCTTCTGTCAGCAAATGTGATATTTTCTGACATGTCCGCACAGTGGCAAACAATCAGCCCCCCTGTCTCGACAAGACCAGCATATAGTTTGTAAAGACAGTCTACCATCTCAACTGGAGGTCTGGAGGTCTTGAAAACCTGCTGACTTTTTATTTAAAGCCCTTCTATTGATAAACAGGCAGGACATATTTTTCAGTCAGTAGGTTAAGCTTAATGGTTTTGATTATTTCATGTTTTTTAAATCAGATTTTTGTAAATGGTCAAAATAGTTCCAAAAAAGGGATCATTTCTTTAAATTAATTCAATAGATAAGATAGGTGCATAACAAATACAGTTATTAGCAATGAAGTAGCCACTAAAAGTTGGAAATAACAATCTCTCTTTACACAACAACCATCAGTAATGATAAGTGTCACTTATACCAGGTTATTGTTCTGTAAAATTATTTGCAACAGAAACTTTAAAGTAGTGATAGGCATGAGTAATTATTACATAAAGTACAAGCTCTTTTCTACAAGACACAGTTATTTGAAGTCCACACAACATTGTATATACATCCATTATTAATGTATTTTTCCAAATAAAAATATTTTAGTCAGTTCTATCTTTAGAAAATCTCACTGGTGACTCTAAAGGACTTTTATATTATGTGGATTTTAAACCTAATTAAGAAAGAAACTATTTTTAGCTCAAATGTGCTATAGCTTCATATTGCAATGCTGTGCTTCAGTTACTGCAGATGACAAAGGCAAACATGATTTGTCAGGCAATAGACCATTGGGGACATTTACAGCCTCCTCTTAGGCTGTTCAAACACTGTATCTATGGCAGGACTCCTTCCAGTGAGAGAACACCAGCTCACACCAGTGACTGTTCTCAATTCAAACAGCACCAAGAGGCTTTTAGAGAACAAAAAGAAATGTTTACTCAGTGTCTCATGGGTTTCAAGATCACTGCAGCGAATGTCTTTAATACTATTTTAAAATACATGGTGCAGACTCAAGGACAAATTAAGTAGGCTTCTCAGATTAATGTCAGTGCCTTTTGTTTACCACCACCCAACCAACCTCTTTTATTTTTTTACCTTAGGAGTCTTGTTAATGATCCTGTCGGAGAGTAATCCATTTCTCCGGAATATCAAATGGAAACACATTAGCGAACCCTGTGTAGGAGGCGTCCGTAGAGCTGGTTGCTGGAGTCAGCAGTGAAGAAAGTATTACTGGGAATCTTGCTAATGACCTACTGAGATTACGAAATAAAATGAAAGTTCCTCAAAGCTACCCACTTTACTATGTGATTGTGTCATTTTATAAGGAGACTGTCCCTTCAAATGTCAGGGTCAGAGCCCAGTATTGAGATTAACAACCATTTAAGTATTATACTGCATATCTCATGGATTGTAGAATGGTCTGAAATTGAAAGGACATTTAATCATTTATCTGCAGAAAATACTGAAAGAAATATTATTTACAAGTCTAAAACACATACGCCAACACCAGGTGCCAAAAACAGTTTACAACGTAAAAACAAAAAAAACTGAAAAATAGCAACAAAACTGGGTCTCCTGCAGTCCTGCTTTTAAGAACTAAATTCATTTAATTGAGATAATTTAGTGTATTTCAACTGTGTATCTACTGAATTATACAGTAGATGTGATACTGTATGTTTGCGAGTTAATAGAAAATGTAATTTCAATAAAAACTGTGTCTAAGTGAAATCTAGTTTAAGTATTAATGGAATTTTTTTTCTTTCGATGGAAGGCAGAAAAATTAACACCACCTGTATACCAGTTTGTAACTATGAAAACATACAATTAGAATTATACAGACTAAAATGGAGAAAGGTTCTTTTTGCTTAATGTTGGCTTACAGTATGTTAGTTAATTGTCCTGTTACTTGGCTCTCTTTTTAATTTCTATCTGTAATTTAATTTTTGTTCTGGTAAAAGATCTCTCATCCTAATGTTCATCCCGCATCAGCAGGGTCCGCTTGTTGGTTCAAACCACCATTTGGTGGTTTGAACCAAATCTTTGAGCTGACGTTGCCATTAAATAGGACTGAGAATACTCCAACCAGCCCGTCGCTCCACTTGCCATCAGAGGGGGTGGGGGGGAGGAGAACAAAGTAATGTACCCCTACACTTTTCGAGAAACACCCTGCGATTTTTAATGACCACAGAGAGTCAGGACCTTGGTTTTACATCTCATCTGAAAGACAGCGCTTGTTTACAGTATAGTGTCCCCGTCACTATACTGGGGCATTAGGACCCACATGGACCACAGGGCAAGCACCCCCTGCTGGCATCACTAACACCTCTTCCATCAGCAACCTTAGTTTTTCCCAGGAACTCTCCCATCCAGGTACTGACCAGGCTCACACCTGCTTAGCTTCAGTGGGTTGCCAATTTTAAGTTGCAGGGTGACATGGCTGCTGGCTGTTCTGGTAAAAGATATCTTCAGAATATCATAATCCTTATTTACAAAGAGGTATTGTCATAATAGTGACTATTTGCAAGTACTGTAACCAATTACACCACCTAGCAATTTTACAGATACTAAGACCCTTCTCTACATGTAGGCTGTTAATGCCCTAGAGCCACTAGGGCATTAACAGACCAGCACAAGAAAGGGAGACAATATAATTGCAGTTTTTATTCCAATCTGTTAATTGCAAACAAAACCTAATCCTAGGCTATCAGGAGAAGGTTAAAAAATCCCAAGAAGTATTTCTTGCTGGCTGCACAGTCCCGTCTCTCTCTCTGTTCAAATTCCCTACAAAAACCACTTATAACACCAACACTTTCCTGAATCAGTTCAGCCAGGTCATCCAGGTGCACCTCTCTTTGGGCCCTGGAGAAGGAGAAAAAGAAACTCAGAGCAACACTTTGGTTGTCTTGCTACTATCTTCCTCTATTCTGATAGTCCCAAACAATATATTTCGTTACACCTCTCCAGTCCTTCTGGCTGCCACAAAAATAAGGCAGGGTAAGAAGAAAGTAGCAACCTCCACTAGCCAGGATTCTTACATTTGCTTGTTGGCCAGCTAATCTGCTCTCCATGTGCTGTTGTCATCAACTGGACCTCCAGGATTTGAATCAGTGTTCAGTGTCCAATCGGTGTTCACTGGAGGCAGACACAAGCAAATGGGGGCAACACGTGGACCCCGATTGTATGCAAACCTCCAGGTGTCATGGTGCACTGTTTCTCCTTCCTCTGTCTATTGTCTTTCCTCTGTCCCAGTTCGAGACCTCAGTTGGCTCAACACCTCCACAAAGCCTAAGTGTTCCTTCTGATAGTGCGGTAATGACTGGTGCCCAGGCTTTGTGATGTTTTGTGATCTGTGATGATCACCGTCTGCTGTGCCTATTATGTTTTGGCAGCAGGTAGACCTACTAAAAGAGAGTGAAGAAAATAAAAACACACTATGCCCAACAAATGCACTGGCCATTATGTACAGTACATGACTCAAACAAACACAGCCCCCATGACATTGTCCAACTTCCACTTCTGTCATTCTATGTCAGTAGAACCTGGTTTCATGTTGGGAGTACAGTCATCTGGAACATATAAGATTTCTTTACATAAAGTGTCTTTTTATTCATTTAATGCATATCTCCTTCGGGATTTACAGTTAAACATGTTTAAGCTATTTGATGTTCACATGAATAATGAAGTGAAAAAGACATAGGACTGAAAAACTTCCCTGCCATGCTCTTTCCTGAATTTTACAACAAAATTTATTACCCTGAAGTTTTATAGTCTGTTGTATAATGGTCATAAAAAGAATAGCAAAAGATATTGTAGACTTGGACTACGGTCAAAGGGAAGAAGCTGACTAGCAGAGCAAGAAGCTTCCCACACACAAAGCATTGCTGTGATGTTGGTGTAAATTCACATTTTCCACCTGAGCTACTGTAATAACGTTTATGTGCAATGACTCCAATTCAATTCCCCTGGCTATCATAATTCTCCAAAGGCCTGTGGGCTTTATGAGGATATTGGCATCATGTTTTGTCTAAAGGCAACCAATCAGAAAATCAAAGGATTAAAAATGGGCAACAAGGTTAATTCTTGGACCTGAAGGCATGCTGTACTTGGACAGGTTACAGGGAATGCATGTCTATTGTTTTGAAAGGTGGAAAGTACGAAGGAACATGATATTATTTGTGAGTATTTAAAATGATTAAAGTATTTGGTGCAATTTGGGAGTATTGCCACCAGGCTTCCCACTAGGTGTCTATAAATCTCAATTTAGGAGTTAGGTTGATGAAGACAGTATTATTGAAAGATGGTTTGGAGAGACCAGACAGAACACTGTAGAACATCTGTTCTCCTTTAATATTGAATTAGAGAATAGGAGTCCAATACCAATATTCTGGTGTAAAAGTGAAAAGAAATATTTATGCCACTTTTTATTCATATAAACACAAAAAGAAAATCTTGTGATCAAACTATAACAGTGTGTTATTTGTCACAAAAAGGTTCACAAATCTGATAGACTGTTATTGTAATTGTTCATCCGTATCAGAGAGAAACTGAACTGCGCTGCAATTTGTTTTTAATTGATTCTTTTTGAACAATGGCAACAGGATTTAAATTTATTTCTGAAAGAACATGATTCCTTGGAGTTTTAAACAAAAGACCAGAAGTGACAACTTTCAAGTAACAGACCTTAAGACACTTCTTTACAAAACAAAAGTCTTTGGTTTTTGAAACAAACTGTACAAGTCCTAGTAATGTATTTGAAACATATACTGTACCCTAAGAGTCACTGGACATGTTTTTGCATCAATAAGCTCCTATTAGTCAAATGAGCAAGACAGTATACAGTAATTGGACTTCACTTATTGTGTTTTTATGACCATCTTTTCTGCTTAATAAATTCACACAATGGAAGCTCTCTTTCTGTTGGGGGTAAAAGGTGTGGCATTTCACACAATGGAGGGACTGCAATCACAAAAGAGCTGCCACTAGCCTCCTAAACAGGCTCCGTAATAGACTAAATAGTTTGCTTGTAATTAATTATGTTATTGGATGCTAAATGTAACACCATAGAATGCTAGGATTTTCACATGAGATTTTAATTGCACATACAATAAAGTATTTTGTCTTTGATGATGACAAGAATCCAACACAATAAAACTATAAACTGTACTGGGACGTTTTTATTAGTGTGCTAGGGTTGACTACAGATGTTATTCTTTAAATTAAAGGTAAGTGCAATACTGTCTAATTTTGGAAGTCACAGTTTTGTCTTTGTTGGATTTTTATTTAACGAATCCATTTTTATGGCAACTTACTATACATCTCTCTCTTGGCACTCCAATCTATTTTGCATGCAATGAATACATAACACCAGCAATGAGTTGCTTCACTTTAGAAAAGTATTTTTGGCTTGTTATGAAAATGTGCAAACCATTCACAATCTTTTCCCCTTATACAGTAGGTCTAGCTTTTGCTGAAGTTGTCCACATAATATGTAAAGTCCATTATATCAGTGACATTTATTTTTCTCAGAAGAATACAACAGTACAAATGCATTCGTAGAAGCATTGGAAGCTTTTAATGAGAATTCAGAGTGAAGAACAGAACCTCCCCCCCTTCACACACACACATGCACATCACAGTTCCAGTTCCCCTTAAATTTTTCCATTCCATTCAAATCATGTATTTGCTGACGCAAGCTCTATTATATCTCCCTCTGCAAAAATCTGACACCTGGCAGACGCTAATTCCCTTCCTTGATTAAATGTTGTTATTAATTGGTTCGAGTACTTTCAGAAACCAATATGAAATTATTGGGTTAGCATCTATTTTGAGTAATTACAGCACTCCACTCAGCAGCTCGTGGATGTGCTGAAATTAGCCCAACAATAAATCTGATTAGGAGGCAGAGACGCATTCTCCCAAAAAACAAACTCCAAGAAGAAGAAGCAAGGACATGCAGGCTGCCAAACCAGTATAAAACACATATATGCATCCTTATAAATATCTTACCATGGAGGGAAATGCAAGTCTACATGCAAGTGGATTCAGTAAACCAAGGGAAGAAATATAGTTTGTGGAATAATTCATTCTAGTCACAAATGGGCACAAAAGGACATTATGACACAAATTCCTACACCTGCTTAATAATGGAATAAATATAGTCCTTTATTGCATATATTCAAAATAAAAATAAATCTGCTTTTCTCCGTGTATTACCATGTCTTAACCAGACAATCAAAATGAACAAATTAGATCCTAAATTTTGCCCAGAATGTTAAGGTGCACATTTTTAATTCAGTCCCATATATTTTTCTTACTATTTTTTTTTGTTTCAAAATACAATGAGTGCATAAATGTAATGAGTGAGAGGGAGATAATTAAATAGAGTGTTAAGATAAACTGTACAAAATGAGTTTATTAAGACAAATTCCTTTCATAACAAATCCACATGAAAAATGAAAGATGTGTGTGATTATATTAAACAAAAAAACTACAAAGAATAGAATACCAAAAACAGAAATAATTTTAAAGCATGTGAGCTGAGAAAAATATAATTGCATTTATTCAAAATCAGAATGACCATACAATTATTTTTTAGTATATTTTCCTGAAATAGAAAATGTGATGTTGGTAATGAAACAGACTGCAAAGTTCCAGTCATGCTTTGGAAGTGTGTAACCGCAGTGATTCATATTTTAGTTCAATGGGAAAAAATAAACAGCAGACATAAATATAAACTGATTGCTCACGAGAGTGTGAGCACAGACAAGTCTGCTTTTTGCATGGATTGGTATACAGCAATTGCACAGAGAACCATCCTGATTTAACCCCTTCTGAAGCTTTATAAGCAGAAACAAGCTCAAAATAAAATGTTTGTGGTGTCCTTTCAAAGTACAAGAAGCACTACTCCAACATCTGCAGTCTGATGTCTATAATTTGAAAGCTGCTCTCCAGTAATGATTTAGAGCATTTTAAGAGATTACGCAGAATTTGTAATCTGAGTTTGCTGTTGCATGGCACAATGCCTTGCCGGTATATTTTCATTGCAGTCTGTCTGTGTGACCTTCCACTTTGTGTGACCGTTGTGGTTCCACGCGGGCTCGTGCCCCCACCACTCCACCCCACTGGTTCATCCCACAACACCTTGGCGGGAATCCGGGTCTCCGGCATAACACAGCAGGGAACCTGCCGCATGAGCTAAAGGAGACCTCCCTCAGCCCAGGCTGCTGAGGTCTCTGCTACGCACAGGGAGGGCGATGATGTCACTGTGTCCAAACTAGTTCCGTTACATTTGCACAATGGAAGGCAAAGGCTGAAATACACAGTAAATACAGCTCCATCCATTTTCAAACCACTTTATTCAATACAGGATCGCCAGGAGCAGGAGCCTGTCCTGGCAAGCAATCGACACAGGATGCACCCTAGACAGGATACCAGTCCATTGTAGGAAACACACAGATACTACACAGACACACACGCTCACACTATGACCCGTTTTCCCAAAGCCGATTAACCTACTGTACCAATACACTGTACTGTGGGAGGAAACCCACATTAACACCGGGAAACACCACCCCAAAGAAATAGCACCCCAGGTCCAGAAATGAACCCAGGGACCCGGGATAGGAAGGCAGCAATGCTACCAATTGTGCCAACATGCATGGTAAATATAAATACCTCAGGACTCTTGATTAAACTGTGGAAGATATCAACCAGAAACTGAGTGATAGCAGAAGAAAAAACATTTTAGGAAAAAAATGAGGTTCAGAAGACGGTTCAGTGTCAACATGGTCTATATGTAAATAAACCACTTTTTCCTCATGGGTCTAATTTTTTTTCTTTGCATTTTTGTGCTTCTGTATATCAGTGGTAATATTTCAGAAATGCAAAATTTCAGAAAATACAAAGAAAATAATTAAGCGGTAATGAATGTTTGAATATTATCTTGATTAAAAAGAACTTCAATATTCATTTAAAGGCCACAAGCTTTGTTTTGAGATCCTGTTTAACATATTTTGTTTATTGTCCTTGGCTTCAAGAAAATCAGAGATAATCATGTGTGGGATGTCTGGAATAATTGTGCAATTGACTTGAAATGACTCTTTTGTAGAAATATCTATATGTTACATAATAGAGCCTATTGTTATTTAGCAGCTGCATATTTAAAAAAGCCAAGTAACCTGGTTAGCAGAGTAGCATAAAACAATCATTTTGTGGGAAGAGTTAGAATGACATTGACTGAGAAGAATAACACTTAAAATTGAGCAACAGTTGTATAACATTGTGCAGATTGATCAGCACCTTGTAATATACAATGAAGGAAACTGACTCATTTGTATTTTGAGATACTCTGCTGTAAAACTTTCCTTTTATACATCCTTAATTAAATAATATTTCTTCATATTAAGTTATTTCATTTTTTTATTAATCCAGATCCAAATAGTCAGTTATGTAACTCTTTTAGTGATCTAAAAGATTCCCTGATAAAATTGCTTTTCCCCACTATGACTCTCACTAGCACTGAGAGTTTGGGAACCATGTGTGGTTCAGCCATTTCCCACACTGCAAGATCTACATTGTCCACAGCCGGACCTGGCACTAATTGGAACAGTAATGCAACACATGGGATGAGGCAAGTCAGAAATTCAGTGCTTTATAGGAACACAATGGCTTAAACTCATCCATGCCAAGATTCAGCAAATGTTGTGCATTTACTGGTACAATCTCTGTAGCAACATTTGAGCTATTGGCACAAGGTTGGAGTTCATCTTGCATTCCTGTTAAGCATTTTTACTGATTTACCCAGGTGGAAGTCACAAAATCTCCTTTTCTTAAAACCATTTTGATTATCTTCTATCTTCTATTTGATTATCTTCTAAACACAGTTTCTGTGTGCTGATTCAATAGCTTTTCAAGTGCTACATGTTAACCTACTGTAACTGGTATGTAATATCCTATGTTAATTGTCTCCTTTCTTGCGTAGTGGAATTATCTTTTACATTATCTGTTCAACTAATGCTGTCTACATTTTGTTAAAAATAAATAGAAAGCAACCTTATAAAAATTTTTTTAATTTATATTGAATCGATATATAAACTAGCCTATGCACTGCTAGATGGAGTGTGCTATTTAAAAAGGCCTATCTCAGCTTTGCCACCTTATCTGCCAAAGTCAGTAACTCAAATAACTGCTAAGAATAAAACCATTAATTAAATCTGACATGAGAAGTTTATTAGTCACCCCCCCCCCCCCGATATCAGACATGTTCTAATTTTCCTGTGCCTTTGGCTATTAGTTGGCTGAGTCCTTTTCAGATGGCAGAATGAATGTATGGGAGCTAGAGAATTCATTCACAATAATTACAGCAACCCTGGCCTCTCAGAGCCAGTGGGGATGAACTCAGCAGTGAGCTAAGAGCTCTGGAAGCACACATGCAGTGCAGTTGCATTGCAATTCTAGGGAACAAGCAGAAAATGGAAATATACTGTAGCTTATTACTAGCATGAGAAAAATGAGGAATGAAGTCAATTTATTTTAGGAAACAATAGAAAATGAACACAAACAGCAAAACATACTTCTTTTTTTTTTCCTGGAAAGCAAATTTAGGATTGTATATTCAGGCATAAAAATGGGAGTAGCGTTGCAAAGTTTTTTTAATTAAATTAAGAAATTTGGGGTTTTATGAGCTGTGTACACAACATAGTGTAGAACTGGCTATGTTATGTTTGGCTTCTGAATACATCAGTGTTATGTGCTACTCATGGGGGGGCAGAGTGTTGGCAGACTGATACTTGTTATGCTCTATGGCTTGGGTGGTCAGTCAGGAATTCAGACTTTATTAATAAGGATTTGTTATTATCTCCTTATTTACTTAGTAGGTGATAAACACATTATTAAATACTAAATATACAATAATGCATTAGGTAATTGAAGAAATAAATATTTGAAATACAGTAGAATAGTAAATAAACAGTGAAGCATATGCGTTAGTAATGTTATGCCTGTGCAGCTCAGCGCAAAGTAAACTGTCCATTGAACAGTAAGCAAAGTGCAAGTAAAGCATCATTGATTACAGTAAAGATGAAAGGCCACTGAGCAGAGAGCAGTATCGGTTGGTGGTAAAAGTTCATGACCACCCAAAAGAGATCAGAGTAACACACTGTTAGTTACCTTCAATCACTTCGATGGCATGTTAGCTGTTACTGTATAAGTACAGTATGCATACTTTTTTACTTAGTAATGTTTTTTTGTTTCGTCTTTGTTTTTCTCTTGTGTTGTACAGTATGTTGCGGACTATGGACTATGTCTAGACTGCAGCCTTGAAAGAGACCCTCTGCGCAGTATATCATTAGATGGTACAGTTATAGACACAGCTTTACAATGTCTCTTATCAGAGGGGCCTCTTACCATATTCCCCTGCACTAATAGAGAGGGAACAAGCTGCTAGGTCAAGTCAAACAAAGATGAGTAGAAACGTTCAAAAATAATAATAATCTAATTCTAAGTCTAATAATATAAATAATCATTAATAAGTATAATAATAGTCCTTGTCGCTACAACAGAATTAAGATTGATTAGTCTGTAGTTTCCTGGTTTAATTTTGTCTCTTCTTTAACAGGATCTCCATCATGTATACATTTTTATAGCATACACATTCTTGTGGTACTCCACTAAGTCAACCCTTCTTTGTACATTTCTTCTTTTAGCCAGCTCACAGTCCGAATATTTTCATTATGTTGAGTGCCTTCAGCATTCACTTACTGTATCATTACAATCATGGAAAGAAGACAAATTAATTATTTCCTTTATGCATTTTTAGCAGATGCAGCTGTCAGTGACTTTATAGACTGTACTTGTAAAAGTGTATGGATTTATTTAGTTTCATGATATTATTTATTCTCATTGTACTTCTTATTCAGACATTACAGTTACTTTAAAACTAGCTGATAAGAAAAGTTAAAGGCTCATGTCTCAGGATCTTGCCTAGTAGTTGATTTTGACATGATGTTTGATCCCCATTTATTGTCTTTGATATCACATTCTTGTCTGACAGAGGGTTTGTCTTTCAGTTTTTTTAAGTTTATGAAAAATCTGCTAGAACAAAGGTACTGGTAGAATAAAAGCAACTATAATGTGCAAGGTGCATGACAACAGTACAAACCGATGCAGATGCAGCCATCTAGAATGCATGTCAAAACTGATGCTAGCAGTAAGCAGAGTAAGTTGTACTGCAGTCTGTTCCAGCTTACTGAATTACAGTAAGTGCTGTACTGCTCAAAGAAGATAAAAAGATGGCACGTGTAATGCATTAGATGTTAGTGAAATATTAGATTAATTAAATCTGTCTTTTGTTTGTCTAATAAACATATTAGAAATACATATTGAAATACATAGTTCAGGTGAGTAGCTACGTCAGCTAGCGTAGGCTGCAAAGGAACAAGTAATAGGTTTATTCCTGCTGAAAAGAGAAGAAACAAAACACAAGTTTTGGCTGTGGAGCCTTCTTCAGGTGTAAGGGACCTCTTTCAGCATGGAATAAACATACTACTTGTTCCTATAAAATACATAGCCTAGCTACCGTCTTAAAATGTAATGTTTTTTTTTCTGTAAAGGGGATTACATGTCATGAATGGAGCCTGGAATGGACCTTGATTTATTAATTTGCCTGGTTTCATTGAAATTCTTAGAAAACTACTGAATTTCATGGAGTGACTATGAACTTAAGGGCCTTCCACTGAGATGGGACCCTGCAGCTGAAGGTATGACTGAAGCAAACCTTGCCACTGTGCCAGAAGAGAAGCAGTGGAGTTGCCTGTGCAGTGCAGTGTGCCCTACATAGTATGGTGACGTGTGACTGAGGAGTTGGCGTGTGTATAAAGCGCAGGCTGGCCATACACAAAGGAAGTGTGCTGGCAGCAGCACGTTCAGGTGCAGGAAGAGCCTGTGGCTGAGGGAGCACAGAACAGGAGGTAGGACTGTAAGGTACCCACCTCGTTACCAGAAGAGGAACAGGGGCTGCCTGTCTATTCTGGGCTCTGTCAGCAGTATGTCTGGGTGTGGGACTGAGGCGTCAGCTGCTTCTAGTTGAATGGTGTATTTAAGAAAGAAATAGTGAAAAGTATGGGGCCTGATGGTGAAGAATGAGCAGAGAGAAAAGCAATTGAGTAGAGAGGATGGGAGAAAAAAGTTAAATTTGGCACAGTCCTGCAAAAAGCTCACCCAGTGGGGTGGGGCAAGTGTCTGTGACAGGCAGGTTGTGAGGAGGAAAAAGATTTCCTCAGAATGTCAAGTAATAAAACAAGTTATTCAGTTCCCTCCTAAAAATATATTGTATAACACAATATATTAAAAATGAGAAAAACTCTAAGGATTGTAGATGGTGTACATTACAGTATATAATGTGTGCTGACACTGAGGAAATGCTCCCTAATAATGCAGTTATGGTTTAAAGAATTACTTGGAAATGCGATTAAAAAGAAAATGTGAAGATGTTAAAGAAAAGAGGAGAGATTTATTGCGTAAGGTAAGTGTCTTTCATTTCTTTTAAAACAGCATTGATCATAAAGTATCTATTCACAAAAGACCCACTAAATGTCAGCTACCACTCAGTTAAGTAATATTGCTGCTGAGTCCATCAATTTAGCTACGGAGATGCAATTCAATCTGAGCAGAGTGGGGTTTGCTCAATAACTTCCCCTCTGCTTGTTGTAAAAAGCACTTCAGCTGTATTAGATTACTGAACCTGGAAAAACATCAATGACTAACCTGAATCACCCTTTGAAAGGATTACATGCATTGACATTTTGACATTTGTATACACAAATTATATCTCCGTTTTGAAAATGCTACCTCTCAGCCTGCTGCCAGGAGTGAGAGTTCAGGGAAGAAAGTTAGCGACATGGTGTAAATTAATTAGCCGTGACAGGAACTAGGAAAGTTGGCACGCTCCAGTCTTTACTGGCTGGTTTAGATACTTTCCCATTATATGGAGTGGTTTATCCCTGCAACCATGAATTAAAGGTGTTTGTGAGAAATCAGCATCTCTGTTGACATTTGGCACCACTCCCCCTTGTTTTTGTGAAATGCGCTGTGTTTTGTTATATTGATCTTATTATTTCTGAGACAAGTAACACGCTTCTGCTTCTTATTGCATCACAAGTGTCTTAAAAAGCTATGTTATTCATGTATGCATGCTATATTCTCCACATACCACAAACTACTTTTTTTTTCTTTCTGGTTGCTAATGTTTCATGTGATCCTAGTTGGTTGGTGATTTGGAACTTTCCTGAAACCCTAAGCTATAGACTATAAAAAATCTTTTTTTGTACAAAGCTGATATAGTCATAGCTCCTACTTAAAAAAAAAATTGCATTTTTATGGTGTGTTAGATATGTGACTATTGTTTTTTTCAGTCAAAACTAATCATTTTTTCGATTAATGCATGTCAAGAAGGATTCCCCTGAAATGCTTAAAAACTGCAATTTTACAGTTCTGGCAAACATGGGCAAAAACACCTCAAATTTCTATACCATAAGTACTGTAGAAAGTTGGCTCACAGTTTTCAGATAGTGAAAATCGAGTCCGAACAGTTCTTTATCACAGTTAATCCATCCATTTTCTAACTGCTTTAACCAATACAGGCTCACAAGATCGGGGCCTATCCAGACACACCACGAGTGGGATACACCTTGGACAGGGCGGCAGCTCATCGCAGGGCACACAGACACACCAGAGCCAATTTTCCCAGAAGTAATTAACCTACTGTACCAGCATGTCCTTGGACTGTGGGAGGAAAGCCATGCGAACATGGGGAGAACATGCAAGACAGCAATTCAAACGACGGTGACATCCATCACTGTTGTTAATACAAATATTTCTTATTAATTTCTTCTTTTGACTGTTAATCATTATGAGACAGTGAAAACTGCAGACACGGGGACCAGCAAACTGTGACCAGAGAAAACTCCAAACTGATCGGTATTTCTATCAGAAGAGTTTACAAAAGTGATACAATAAAATACTAACAATATTTTATTTAAAAATATTATTTTATTATTAAAAATTATATTTTCATTTGAATTGTTTTACATCATAAAAAAAATTAAAGAACAAGGAAAAGGTAAGCTACTTACCCTAGATAAAAAAAACTACACATTACATGCAAAAGGCTACCATACATCTTGTACCACAAGACTTTTTTGAAGTGAAAACCAGAAAAAAAGAAATAACAAGAGTACTTGTATTTATATAGTGCCTACTTGCAAAGATCTGTACACAGGTCATCAAGTCATCAAATTTTCTGAATACAATAAAACAACTACTGCTAAGCATTGTCAGAATTAAGGCTTAAATATTGGACTGGATGAAATATTAGATAATAAATCTAAAGAGTCTTTAGAGAACAAATGGCACAGTGGTTGAGGTTATGGTGACAATTTAAAAGAAATGTATATTTGAATGAGAGGATGGGAGGCTCTATAACAGTTGACATAACACTGAGTTGCTGTGAAGCTACAGTGTGCTACAGCTAAAATAGACTCTTGTGAATAGTACAGCTGTTACACAAATTAAACATGTTTTTTTAAAGGGACCTGACCACACAGATATTTTGCTTTGTCACCTTTTATTTTTGTGGAATTAAAAAAAACATAAAAATAAAAAATAAATATATATACCTGGGAGTTAATTATAAAATACACTTGTAATGAGGAAATCAATGAAATATTAACACAGTGCTATTTTCTGATATTTAGCAAATACGTAATTGAAAATAGAATCTTTAAAAAACTGCCTTAATTAATCCTGCAAAATGATGTAGTTTGTTCTTGTCTTAATATGCTTTTTGTTATATAATTACTTAATATACATGGAATTACTCATGCAGAAACTAATTTGATTAGTTGCTGTCATGTTTTATTCACTATTTGTGATTGCTTGAAGGAAAAAGAAAAATTAATTCAATAGTATAGAATATAACAGCACTGCTGTACTAACCGTAAGCACTTCATCGTTGTATTAAATTCTTTATGCTATTTGTTTAGGTAATCCCTGCTTATCTCTCTGTTTATGCCCCTTGACTTCAAAATCTCCAGTTTTTAATCAGCCCAGCTTGCTGATACAATCCTCACGCATTTGGAGGAAGATGAAAAGAACAACATGATCACATTGTCGGAAATGATCCCTCGTTTCATTTTGGTATCTTTTGCATAATCTTTTTTAGTTCATAAGGAAAGAACAACACCCAAGAATGAAATGTGTTTGAAATGTGTATTTCATTAGTCATGATAAGATTTGGCTTAACCTGCTTGACGGAGAGCCAGCCTCCTGGTTACAGGATAAGAGGGTTGGGACTCCCAAAAGAACTATGTGGGACCCCAAACTAGCAATATAGAAAACATGTATTGTAAATATTAAGATAAAATCAAGGGCGCTGGGAGAAAATTGCCCTCTTTAATGAAAGGCATGGACTGCTGGACTCCTTGGGGAAATCAGATCGAAAGCTGTACAAAAGCACAATTTAGGACATCAGTATTTGTTTTAATGCAGGCACAGTTTGCCTCAGATGACCAGTGTCGGAATCGTTTAATGAGGTAGTCAGGAATGCCTTGACGAGCTGCAGTGGAGGGCACATCAATCGGAATCGAATATCCAAAGAACAGATTGGCAGAAAATACAGATTGTAGAATTTCAGGGAGGTGAAACAGAAACCAATAACAGGACACGACGAGACCTTACTAGTTAATGAAAAGAGTATCACTGGGGGGGTCACATCTTGAGACATGCAGAGCTGGAAATAATTGAGTAGGGCTTCACAAGGACCAATCCAGCATTGTATTTTGAAAAAATATATACAGTATATAAATATCAATGGATAAGACAATAGTATAAGAAGCAAAGCTGAGAAAAAAAAATGAAAGATGAAAAAATACAGTGAAATCAAAAAGTTGAAGAAGGCTAGCAGGAAGTGATTCTAGAATGCTATTCACCAAAGGGAAATGGTAACCAGATCTAACAGTATTAATATACAGGTGGCCAGGATGTCTACTGTTAGAGTCAACAATTTATATTAGCATATGGACATATCAAGTAGTGAGCCCCGTCAGCATGCGTAGGCTGCAAAGGAACAAGTAAAAGTTTATTCCTGCTGAAAAGAGAAGAAAAGAAACACAACGTTTTGGCTGTGGAGCCTTCTTCAGGTGATGTTTTTTATTTTAATTCATATTCTGATATCTCCAAACATACAGAATATGAATTAGAATTTAGAAATTGTAGTGGTGTGGACCCTCCAGCTATAATCATCCTGTGCCCTTCTAACCAGATACAGTATATTCTCATGAGATCATGAGACCATGGCCTGTTCACATTTATTCACCCAAGATCTTTCCAGGTCTTACACATACTGCTATCAAGCTTTTACAGTAACTTTTCAAGGATGGTTTGTGCTGTGTTTTCAGTTCCCTTTCTACGATTTTCTACTTTTGCAGTGCTTTGGGAGCCACAGTGCCTCGAAATCTGGACCATAACACCTGTCTATTTTTTGAATGTCCTTGACCACTTTTCAGTTTCTCATCTTGAATGTCTATGATCTATGGTAACTACTGATCCTGAGATACATGCAAGCATAAGCAGTTGCTGATGCATAGCTTGCCTTCTAATCTGTCATTTTTTTGTCATTTTTGAGTAAAGCACCTGCTGAATGACAAATTATTGTTTTTCAGATGCAAATGCAGTTGCCGGTGAGGACTGCTTGTCCATGCAAAGTGCAAAATTCACAGGGCTGTTAAATAAACTCCAGTGTGAGAGTAGACAGAAGCATTTAAGCATGTAAATTTCCCATAACCTCTTTTCAGCAGTTTTTCACTAGAATTGTTTTCTTTTTATGTGTTCTGATAGTTTAGGCTGAATAGCCTTGCTTGTAAAATAAAAGGCTTCAAATTTTGCTCCCATGAGAAGGATTTGATGAAGATAGACTAAGAAGGGAAAAAAAACACTGTTAGAGTCAGAATGTTTCACAATCGGATTTATTCCTAGGGAACGCCTCAGTCCTGCACTAACAGATAGTATCGATTGAACTAAGCTGGAATAGCTGAACTGTGTGATAAATTGTTTTGATGACCTAAAGAGAACTGCCAGCCACTCTATTCCATGCTGAAATTTGACAGCTACTCTCATCTCATTTCTCTCTTTCTTCTTCAGTTTTTTTTCTTTTTTTGTAATAGGATCATTGCAAAACCCCCTGCTTTCATTCGGGCAGGTATCACTCTGTCTCTGTGTCAAGACATATTGCTTGTATGTCAGAAGGGAAGCTGAGGAGAATGCCAAAGAACTTAATGCAGTACTGACTTGGCACTGTACAAAACAAGCTTTAAAGGTTTAAAAACATTGGTGACGTTGATGCTATTGTAGCTTCCTGCAATCAAGGTGGCGGTGCAGTGGCTCTGTGGCTCAGGATCTGTGCCTATGACTGGAAGGTTGCCAGTTTGTATTCTGCGGCCAGCAGAGGAATCCTACTCCGTAGGGCCCCTGAGCAAGGTCCTTAACCCCAACTGCTCCAGGGCACCGTATAAATGGCTGACCCTGTGCTCTGACCCCAAGCTTGCTCTCCCTGTCTGTGTGTCTCATGGATGCAATAAGACAAATTCATAATACAAGAAATTGTATATGGCCAATAAAGTGATCTTATCTTATCTTAATGTTGCATTGACAAGGTAGGACTAATGTATACATAACTCACATCTTTGCAAACTCATTAAATAATGTAAAGAATAGGATCAGCCTCTAGATTTTCCCTCCTTTATGGAAACCTTAGAAATTTCCAGCTGTAGTCCTAGAGACCAACAGTCTTTCATTTTTTATAAGCAGCTGAAGACAGGTTGGAAAAAAGGAGATTGAAAACAATCAGGTTTCATTTTTTATTTGTCTCTACTCGGAATCTGACAAATGATACCTACTAGATGTAATTGGAAATATAGAGATCCTATCTTAGATGAACTAGACATTTTAAATACAGTATGTTCTCAACAGCTACTCAACTTATGGTCAAGTTATGTGTTCTTTGGAAGATTAAGAGGTAAAGCAGAAAAAAAAACTTGCTGCCAGGAGTTTTTGGTGGTGACTGAGTAATACAGTGCCATAAACATGTGCTGCATGGATTGTCCTGTTACAAAAGCAATTGTTCATATACAATACACATCCTTGTCACTGCAAGTCAATTTGATTAAAAGTATTACAGAGTTATATATTCAGTATTTACTTTTCAAAAAAGATACACTTTTTACAAAGATACACTTTTTAAATACAGATTGGAAGAAAAATGTTTAGCAGGAGGCAGAAGTGAAAGGTCTTGTGTTTCTTGACTGCAACTTTTCAATGTCCAAAAAGCTTGTTTTTATATTCAAAAACCTTTTATTAAAAAAAACTACATACTGTAAATTGTGCAAATTACTGCTCCAGTGTTAACCTCTGCTGAAAGAGTGCATGGTCTGCACAGAAGAGTGAACAAAGACATTTGAAAATGACAAACCAGTATATGCAGTACAGGGGAAATAAGCTGTCAGAATGGAGGCAGTATACTGTATGACAGAATATTTACAATGTCTCAAGCAGGGAGATTGCATCTCCCATTTACAGTTTGTGACCCCCAATGTATGTGTATGGATATAACAGGAAGGAAAGAGAAAAAATCATAAAAGAGACTCCAATAGAGTAGTATACAAGAAGAATGTGAACAGTACAATTGATCAAATGCCCTGATATACAGTATGATGAAAGGTGACAAAAGCACATTTAAATTAAATTCAAAGCACACATGCAGAGTGTCAAAAATGTACAACAGACATAAATGTACAGTAGATACAACATTTTTCACTGCTGAACCTAATGCAAACTGATTTACAGCCCAATATTATAAGAATTTAAAATGCCTTAAAATTTTCTGGTCACCTGTTGCTCATACATTCAGGACATATGCTGTGGAGAAGCATCTGTTGAGCAAAGACTATAAAAAATGGTTAAACAATAAGCTAAGACATGGGTCTGCAACAACAAGTCCTTGTAGTTTTTATTGCAGCTGAACTCTAAATTACTTAATTGAGTCTAGATGTTGGTATAATTATTTCAATTGACTGCAAAATTCAGCCACTGATTGACAACACCAGTAAAACCCAAAGAATTAGTGATCTCTGTGTTCAGCGTCCTGCCTAATGCCTGCTGATTGCTAGAATATGCATTTGTACCTCCCTTCATGTTTGAATTTGATAAAGGAGTTAGAGTATTGATGGATGGATGTCCAGGGTTGGAACCTGCAAACCTGGAGGAGGGATTTTAGTAAGAAATGAAATATTTACACTGCTTTCCAGAGCAGAAGAATGTGAGAACCTTTCAGACACTGTAGAATGTTCAACAGAGTGGATCTCATAAAGAAATAAGGCAAGGTGAGTAAAGCACATACAGCATTGGTATTGGAATACTGTAGCAAATTGCAAAGTGAGAAAAGCTTTTAATGCAGGTGTGCCTAGGCTTTTCAATATGTTAATATTTAACATGAAAGTGGAAATGAAAGTGAGTTTCTGCCACCTTTGATGCTGGTTTTCTGTAATTCCAATTATTTTATATAAGCCTATATTTTCCTTAAGGACAGTGGAACAGGGTGAAGGGAAGGTCACATTGCCCTCCTTGTAATGTACATTTGTAATAAATAACGTTTCACACCATACATTCTCTGTTTTTTCCACATGGCTTCAGTATCTTAAGTAATTAAACCTGAACAGGTCAAGTAAGTGTTGGGGAGAAATAACGAGGTTATTAATCACACTAACTGACACATGGTCAATATGATGACCTCTTAATTTATACGTCATTAAAAGTGATTGATCACCAATCTCTTGTCTTTAAAAACAGTCATTTGCAAGATATATTTAAATTGATCTGGGATATGTGTGAGAATTGATTGACCAACTGACTCTAATTACCTTGCCCAAAACAGAGCTAACTAATTTGTACATTTTAAAAGAAAATTAAAAATGTTATTCTGATACTTAAAAAGTGCTAGAGAATCCACATTTCTAAAGACTTTTATATATTTTTGTACTTCAGTGCAATTTCATAATGCAATTGTTTTTTTAACAGAGTTTATACATAATTTATCATGTGAAGTTCTGTGGTGGCAGGTGTTTCAGAAAGCAAGTTTTTAACTAAAATTACAGCAATTTTTTAAATGAAGTGTATTTGTGACCAGGACTCCTCTATGCATGAATAAAAAAACTCTGCAGGAGAGACAGTTGGGATTGAAGCCAAATGGTAAATAACAGGGAACATTATGACAGTCATGTATATGAGCAAATGTGTATACTTAAAGGGATGCAATTGCAATTAAGAGTCAAATAGAAAACCTATTGAAAATATCCTCAAGTGGTACTTCTGGATATCTGTCCAGGTCATGCAAATCTCAAGCCGATCCACCTTCCTGGCAGAATACATTGGCACACAGCTCAGATCACTAACTCACAACCTGAGGTGGGGAGTGAGACTGGTTCCTCCTTTCCTTCTGGATGGCCACCCACGAGGGCAAGGAGTCTACAACAGATGATCCAGATCCTTGAGTATATTATAGGCCCTGACCATGGGGCCGCTGGTTCAGAGAAAATCGTCATTATCAGCTCTTGGCTGGCTACAAAAAGAGTCAAGGACGTCTGTGACTCCTATTACTGTTACTTCACCTTCGGTTTCACAGAACTTGCCACTCCACAGACACACCTGAGAAGGGACTCCAGATTCGCTAGGATGTGGCCTGTCTACCAGCTGTTGAGCAGCCCTGCTCTGCACTGACTGGAATGCATGTACTGGGCTAGCTTTAGGCTTGCAAGGTGCACAGGTTAAAGCTGGAAAGATGCAGCCAGTGAGGTGCATTGGTGGCTTTTGGGGGGGGGTGGGGCTCATGA
Source organism: Lepisosteus oculatus (assembly GCF_040954835.1). Classification (NCBI taxonomy): domain Eukaryota; kingdom Metazoa; phylum Chordata; class Actinopteri; order Semionotiformes; family Lepisosteidae; genus Lepisosteus; species Lepisosteus oculatus. The sequence continues at coordinate 15,135,412 of NC_090716.1, forward strand.
AGCCTTCATGCTGCCCGACCACTGTACCACAACCGCCGTGAACATGAGGACATGTATTTCATCATAGGTGCGACAGAGGAATGATTCTGCTACGAAGGTCAGGAATTTGATAAAAGTGATCATTGGTAATGTCAGTTAAAAAAAAACAAATCTTTTGCATCCACATCGTAATGGATTGTATGTTTTAAGGACGTTAAGGAGTTTTGATGTGGAAAGCACAATGTTTTTTTTTATAAGAGTTTTATTCAAAGCACTCTAACATGTTTGTAATATGAGTGGGGAAAGTGTCTTGTCCTTCCAGAAAGAAAATAAGTTCAACAAAGTGATCAGGACTGGTGTCAAGATTACCAACACGTCCCTGGACTCGATAACATGGCTAACTTAGGTACATACTATTATATCTTGTTCATAAGATGGTACATGACCCATGCATAAAGACTAAGAGAGCTTTTACTTTCTCTATATCTAAAAGCATTCAGTTGTTGAACAATTAAAACATTTTTTGCAGGTAGGGATCTTCCTCTTTTTCTTCTTCTTATTGTTGTTCTTGTTGTTGTTTCTAGACTCTTCACAAGCTAATTGTCTGTTTTTATTCTTATGGAAGAGGAAGACTTCTGAGTGATGTTGTTAAATGTTGTCCTGTAGTATGGATTGTACTGTTGTATTGTCTTTGTAAATGTTATATGTTTATGAGCTCTTGATGTGCAAGACAAATTCTTTACAGCTGCTCCCCATGACTTAAACTGACACTTTCTCTCCGTTCTGTGAGTTTACTACAAAGCTGTTCAAAACCCCAAGATGCATATTGACTGCTTTCATGCTGGGGAGAGAGCTATGCCTGCCTGTGTTCACTAGGTTTCCCCATGGCAAGCCTGCCCCATGTCCATCCTGAATATGTTGTCAGGCTATGGGGACAGCTGGAACAGCAGGAACAGTTGGATCAGTCAGGTGCCCAACAGGTGAGAACTCTGTATCTGATTTCCCCAGAAGAAGGGGCTTCTACCCTATTGGGAGGGTTCTATACTCTGCCAGGCCAATGTGCTGAATGTTGTTTCTTTTTATGACATTATATCTACAGGATATTGATTTATGCACAAGCAACCAAACAATTTGGATGTGCTTGAATAAATAATAATTTGATTTTTTGTAATGGTCTTAAGACATTTCGGTTTATTACCTTATTTTAGTTTACAAAAGCTGTGATGTAACATGACATTTATTTACAGTACTGTATATACTGTATCACATCGGGCCAACTATTTACATAACAAATAACTGCAAGGTCAAAACAGCTTCTTCATATTTCTAGCTTTTATTGTGTTAGTTGTTAATGTCTCCAAGATTTTTACCTTTTACAACTGGACATGGGAAGCTGAACTGCCACCATGGAACATTTTCCCATTCCTGAAAGATAAAGGAATGATACTAAAAATTATTATGAAACAAATTACACACATGAGAGCTAGAAAATGATCAATGTCACACAGAGGTTAGAATGGGACTGTATTAGTGTGTGGGAACAGAGATTAAGCAGAGATTAATTCTTTGATGTAAAGGAGAAAGAGAAAAAAACACCCTTTCAACTGTGAAGCCTTGCTCGGGAGCATGGAAGGGAGCTGGAGAAAGCAGAAATACAAAAAAAGACAAAGAGGTGTGATAGGGGAGATTAAATGAAGAATGTGTGATAAAGGGTGGTTGTAATGTGAAAGGGTTACTAAAGAGGGAAATCCAAGCAAAAAATTCTACTGGAAGTCAGAATTGAATAGAGAAATTAGAGGGAGTCTATTGTGGAATGCTGAAAGGATATGTGAACCAAGTTTAAGAATTATTTTGCTTCTGATGTTTTTTATATCATAGGACTCTGCATCCCCGCGGAAGGACTCAGACAGAAAGGTCAACGTAATCATGGTCAGGAGAAGTAAAATGGGGAACTATCAGTTTGGAGAGATCTTTGATCTTCATGTTCTGACATATTCCTTGAAACTGTCAGCTAGTCTTCTACTTGTTTCACCCATGTAAAAGGCAAGACACTTTCTGCAGGAAATGCAATAAATAAATGAAATTGCTGGACAATCATGATGCACTTTTGGTGATCTTGTAAGAGGCATACAGTAGGAGCCTTCTATATGCTTTATTTGCAAGTGATCTGTAGGCTTCTTTTACAAAACAAAATGCCTGGCATAGAAGGGTGACTCAACATTTATTGGCTCCAAGCCAATGAAAATTGTGACAATGCCTGCAAAGTATTTTTCCTCTCTGACGTGTATTGCAGGCTCTCTGCTTTAATTTACCCTGCACTCCACTTTTCTTAACTTTGCAGTGTCTGCAAACTGTTTTGGGTTTGGATGTTATTTTCTCCTCATTTGTGTCATTTTGTGAGAAAAAGGACAATGCAGGAGGAAAATACAGACTTGTTTACTGCTACATAGTTATAGTGAAATAGACTATTAACATTTGAAATTGCCAATTCATTCTCTATGTCAGTGAAAGTAATTGTTATTGTCCCTTTAATCATTTTTAATTCATTCATAAGTAACTGTTCCTTTAAATCATTTTATTAATATGTTTGTTGAGGGTGTGGGACATTTGTGTAGAGACCTTACCCCACTGTGAAACTCTGGCAGCTACATTTTCTGTTTTCTGTGGTCTCCTAAACGCCTCTCCTTTGTTTGGTGGTAGCTTGGGCTTGTAATTAATTCTGCTTGCTGGTATTTAAACTTTAGCTGTTGTGCATGATTGTGGAAGAACTTTTATTATTTTTAGGTTTAGTGTGTGTGCTTAGATAGGATTCAGTGTGCTGTCTCTCAGACACCTCCTGGCCTGTACATTACACAGAAACACAGAAGTCGTAAAAAAAACAGTACATTATATTAGAAAGCTGACAAAGGAGACCTGAATGCTCTTGGAGTGATGCCACTGTACCCATCACATCTTACATCTCCTGAATAGAGGTGTATTCATACCCCAGAATCTGCAGTTAGTCTTAGAAAGTTCTAGTGTGACTGAAATGAAAAGTTACACATACAGATATGATAACTCCATGTATCCATCATTTTATTCTTGACCTTAAAATCTTTAATCCCCTTTTAGATGGAAAACATAGAGTTAAATATAAGTAAATATTAGCAGTATTTTTCTTTAAGCTGTTGAATATTTTCAAAAATATTCAACAAAGTTGATTGAAAAATATGTTACACTCTTGTCTTAATTTCAACTCTTGCTGTTATAGCCTAACAATATGTTACTAGTTTGTGAGACTTGCTGGTTTGTGTGGTCTGCTTGCACCGTGGAATACTGCCCTCCGCTGTAAAACCTTAAATATCTAAAAATAATTTTAAAAAAGGCTTTGAAAGAAACATTTTTTTATTCAAATAATATTAAATTGCCTGCCAAGCTTAGACATAATACATTCATATCTGTCGGGGGTGTTTTAATTATGTTAAAAAAATCATAAAATCAATTTTATCTTTCCCGTTAAGAAGTCCAATATATTGAATCATTTAATGGTAAGATTATTTAATCTTTAATTCATACCTCATCAATACAGCAAATAGTTTTATTGCACATTGAGTGTTTTTCTTAGTGCAGTGATTAACCAAGTAACCTTTCCAGACTCTAAATGATGTTTAAAACACAATTATATTAATTAAAACCATTTTGGTTACTTACCATTTGAGTATGGAAGTTTCCATAATTTGCTGTCATACATAGTGAGACAATTAGAGCAGAATGTACCATATTTTTTTGTGGAAGACTATTTACTGAAAAAAAACAAACAAGAAGTGGCCAATTTACAATGTGCAGTGTACAGTATAATATACCTGGTACATTTTAGAAATTTGTTGCACAGTTTTTTAGTTTCAACTGAAAGTGGTGTACCTACTGTTTATCTCCAAATGTGCAACACAGTAGACATTTTCAAAATAACCAGGAGGGTTGTGGGAGTATAAAACAAGCTAACCAGCCATGTTGTTGAAGTTGATACCCTGGCAGAAGAAGATGTTGGATGAGATTCTCAGATAAAATAAATATTATTAACTGTACTAGATGGACTGAACTACCTCCTCTCATTTATAATATTATAACTCATTTATAACCCTATGTTGCATAACCTCATGCTCTCATCATCTCTCCATGGAGTTTGGGATGGAAACCATCCATTGGAAAATGAATTTTATTCCACCCAAGAAAAAACTGAGATCCATAATATGTGATTTGCATGTGACAAGATTGCAAATAATCTCTCATAGCACTCATTTTACCTGCAAATGACATATTTTGAAAATAATTTCTCAGAGGATTCATATGAATTTGCATTGACACATCTGTTATGAGTTAGATTAAAATTGGAACAAACTGCTCTGAGTTTTTAGTCTTTTTCTTTCTAAGATGTTGCCATCTGTGTACAATGTAACTCACTTTATTAACAGAAGACTTTAATCTATTAAATGTCTGTGAAGGATAATTCCAAGAGTAATATATAAACCTTCCACAAAAATGTAAATACATTTACTGTGTTGGACAATATGAGTCCCACAGTGTCTTGTGAGGAGAGAAGCAGCTCTATCTGACATCACTGCAAAGCCAGAATTGAGAAACAAGGGTCATTGTTAACCAGGAATACTCTGCCTCACTTAAAAAAATCAAATTTTGTATCACTTTCAGTTAGTAAAAAGTTGCAGATTTTAAGCTATGTATGGCATGTAATAGTTAACAATGTCACTTGTGCTTGTAAGAGCTTAAAGAAAATACAGAATTCCTCACAATCAAATTACTTGTTGAATTTGATTCAATTAAACAGTAAATACTAAGATCATAAGATAAGATCATTACATTTCAGAGGGGAATATTTTACTTTCAGGATAAAAAATATGTCACTACAGCTACACTCAAATACTGAAAAATTATCTTCATATGATTAGCAACAAAACAATTAACATACTGTAGCTGTGGGGGGTAAGAATAATTCTAGAGCTCACTATTGATGTGTATGTTCCTTTTCTTGACCAATATAATAGAATTCAATTAAGATACAATTTAAATTGTTCATTTTGGTGTTAATGTGTAATTTTCTACTCATTAGTGCGTTTAACTGAAATGTCAGATTTTTCAATGGGAACCAAGTCTGCTTTTCCCTTGAAATCTCATCACAACAGGATCATGAAAGTAGAGAAGAATGTCTCTAGCCGATTAGCAGAGTTCTCCTTTATTTAGTTCCTTCAATTGAGTAAAAAACAACAAATTTACAGAAATAGTGTTATATTACACTACTGAGATTACACAAATGTTTTTTGAAACAGAGGCTCTTTGTGTTAAGCTATTGTGCAGTTTTGTTTTGCGTGTTAAAAGTGACGAATCTTAATTGAGCAACATTATATTTGGGGATTAGTGTTGAACAAAATGAAAAAAAATGTTTTCCACTAACAGCAAGTCTCGAGTAGCCTCCTGATGCTAACACAGATTACCTTTTCACAAGCCTGACTGTAAATCTGTAGCAGATGTAGCTAGAAAGAATATAGGAGTATTATGTGAGAGCACTGAAAAAATCTACCTATCAATAATGGTAATTCGTGAAGAGCACATACAGTAAAGTTATTGATCCACAAAGCCTTGCATCATGTCCCTAGGTTCATGGGAGAACAAGAGATTGAAGCATACATAATAATGTATGGTAAAATCCTGCACAACTCATGGCCCTGACATCTGTGTGTTTCTCAATAATCAATTGCATGGTTGTCTGAATGTTTTTCCACATAATTAGTTGAATAGAAAAAGTGCTCAGTTGAGATATAGACTGTGCTCAAGAATGGTTGTGAAAAATTGCACACATCTGAAGAGTATATCATTGTTACAGCGGGCAATTAAGATGGTCTAATGGCTCAAATCTATTTCCTCAAACTGTTCTATATTCACGTTATTTATTATCTGCTGATATTGTCTGCTTTGATCATTTCCCAAGATGGCTTTTAATTATTTACTCATTTTAAGCCTTAGATGATACTTAAAAAATCTCATGGGGAAGAAAGAAATCTTTTCTCAAGTGAGGCAAGTGTAAAAATAGCCATGGGGATGTTTTATAATTTAAGAAAATCTATGAAAAACTTGTGCTAATAGCTGTTTTTTTTCTGTAAACTGTTGTTTTATGCATTATTTATGTTTTGAAAGGCCTATTAACACAGAATAGGATGGTATTGGCAAAACAAAAGAGTATATTCAGTATATAACGTGTATTATTTAAAATATAAAACTGTATCTGACGCTTTTATTCTTAAGTATTTTTAATTATACCAATTAAAAAGTGAAACCAAGAGCATTTCAGTCTTTTTTGCTTGGTTTCATGATACCTCAAAATGAGTGCTTAATTGAGTTGAGCAGTTTAGTAACTTAATCAGTTGCAGTTAATATAACATGTATTTGCCGTGTACAATGCACAATTTATATTCATGAGCATAGAAAAGATAAAATATGATACGCATATATATGTGTTATGCAAACCTGAAATGAATAAGCTTGGTAACAATTACAAAAAAACTGCCTTTCTTTTCAATATTCCATTATTATTATTATTATTATTATTATTATTATTATTATTATTATTATTATTGGGAAGAAATGGAATTGGATGTGAATCTACATGTGGCAGAACCTTGTGTCTGGAGTTTTTTTGGGAATCTGAAACTCTTTACCCCAACACTGTGGTCAGATTGCAATTCCTGTCTGCCCTTCCATTGTTAACCTGTGCAATGTGCTCGGTATGGCTTCTGTCACCTAAATGAAAAACACAGTTTGAGATACTGTATGAGAAGATGAAAATGGATTTGAATACAGTAGGTGTATTGCATACAACAATTCAAACTTGCCTGAAAATGCAACATTATTGGAATGTGCCCCATCCTCTACTTCTGAAATTCCTCTTTTGATATGCATTTTCAAAATTAAGTAGTTCATTGTTAATAAGGCAAGGTTTTTCTTTCTGTATAATTTATGAAAAGTTGGAAATGTACTTTACATGTTTGTATTGAGAATTGATCAATAAACAGAAAACAGAGTACAGATTAAGCTCAGATTAAGGATGTACTGTATAATAAGTGAAGTACTGAACCATAGCAGTCTTTTCTGAGACCATTCCTGTTCCAGATTTATATCAGTGATCTAGATTCTGGTGTAATTAATGAAGTGAATAAAAATGAAACTAGTTAGGAGATGATAACGAAATAGGAGAATTAACACGCACTATAAAAGGCTATAAATTACCAAAATAAATTAGAACATAAGTAGGCAATGGATCAACAGATGAAATTATCTGCTAATAGGCTAGATGGGTGGAATGGTCAACTTTCATTTGTGATCATTATTTTTAATCTTATGGTTCTGTCTGTGTATCTGCATCGGAACAGGATGTACTGTGTCTCTTCTGTCTCCCTTTGCTTTTTTTGGAAGGAAATCCCAGAGAATCCAAAAGTCCTTCCAGAGCTGGACACTAGTGTCATCTCCCTTTGGGAGGGAGAGAGCTCTTCTTCTGCCCCCAATCTAAACTGGTTTGGAAGAAGGAGAAAGAACTCCCTCCCACTGCAAGCTTCTTTTTCTTTGGAAGGCAGAGTGTACCTTCCTGAGCGACCACTCTCTCTTTTTCTGACAATTTTTTTGTCCCCCTACAACAGATATCCCCTCAATGGCACAGTTTCCTACCTCTCTGTCAGTTCTGGAGCAAGGCATAGCTGTTTCTTCTTCAGACAGTGCCACCTTCCAACAGCAACCCCTCCAGACATTGTTCTTGCATCGTGTTAAATTGCCTTGCTTCGAGTTACAATACAGTACAGTACAGGAAATCTAAAAACGACATGCAAACCACTGAACACATCAGGCTGACTAAAACTGATGTGCAGCACCTTGAGTACAATAGATGTACCTTGCAGCATCTGGTGTGAATATTTGTTACAGTAAGATCAGAAGCAACTGGAATAATAATTGCCCTGCAGGAGACATCAACATTCATTTTAAATTGAGTCAGTGAATTTTCATTGTAACCAAATTTAGAAGAAAATGTAAATCATTCATTTGTTAGAGTGGCTGCATGGCCGCTCCATTTTACGTAAGCATTCTAGTGTCTGCAGTGCTACTTGGGTAGGAAAAATATATAGTATTGCAATGGACTGTAAATAAAATTTTAAATTGCCGTATGCAGAGATATATAGACCAACATGTAATGCCTGGTTGAGAAAGATACAAGCTGACATGGAAACAGTATGTTTGTAAAAACTGATCAATTATTTAGGCTACCTATGATTTATACATGCATCTTAAAATTGTTTGAATGCATTCAGATTTGAGAATTTAAATTACGCACTTGCCTACATGTGCAGAATGCTTAATATCTTTTGAAGTGCTGTGAAGGGTCAGTTTCACACAACATGAATTCTGTATTAAAATGACTATTTTTGTAGCACGTTTTTCTGGTTTTGGCAGGTTGATCTCCAAAAGGTATTTGCGCACCAAAATGTAGTGCAGTACACCATATCCTGATAACCTTTTGAAGCAATTTTAGCAGTTCTGTGTTCTGTGCCGAAGGTCGTAGGCTTTCATGTCGCCTTCGGGTAATCCAGCACACTATGTATCAAATCTCCAGCATGCTGTGCAGCTGCTGTGTTCTGATAGAGGTGAAAAATGATGCCTGATGACCTGATATTACCTGGGATTGCAAAACTGAGGTTAGTATCTATTATCTGCACCCTGACTTGGGCAATAAACATATTCTCAGTACAGTATGTTTTTAATCCAACAGAATTTGAAAGGTTGACGCATGTCAGTTTAAAGGATGAAATGATATAGTAAAATACAAATATCAGTATATAATACAAACTGTGTATTGAGTACATAATCCGCAAAGAATATACCCCATCCTCATCATAATTTTAGCTAGTTTCATAGATCAGGTAACAGCCAAACTGATGGAGCATTTATATTTTACATTTTTGTAGGATGTTTTATTGGTATGGATGATAAAAACATAAAAAAAGTTACAAACACGCATTCCACACGCGCTAACAAACGCCTTCACATTCCCACGCACACCCAGTTAAACAGACGCTCACGCCGCAACTAATCCCCCCCGGCTTTTGCAATTTGGGTTTGTTGTCTCAATTGAACTGTCCCAGCCCGGTTTAAACTTTCACCTGCCCATTGGTTTTTGATTAGGACTTGCGATTTTGTAACTTTTTTTTTTTATAAGGACTTCCTGCAACAGCACGGGGAAATCACGAACTGCACAGGGTCTTTATTTTTAGCATAACGATTGCTAACAGCCATTATTCAAAGCATATTCATTTGAATGTCAGCAGCCATCAGAATTGATCAGAAATTGAATTAATACAGTGGATAAAAAACCTTTAAGAACACAAAATTATTTTTGTTATGTAAAGTATCTTATGAGAAGCACCTTTCAGTGTTATGGTGTCTTATAAGCAAGCAGTTTCTATGAACAGTGAATATTATATCTTGCCTTTCACAATACTAGAATGCAGAACAATCTAAACTGTATATGTGAAAAAGTGGACATGTACTGTAAGTCTGCTTTCTAGAATTGTATAATGGCAAGAGGTCATTTGTATTCACATTCTTATAATAAAGTTTTGATAGTAACATTTTCTGTATCTCCTACACATCCAGCATCACAAAGATCGATCACAAGGAGGTCCTGTATTGATACAGTACCTGCATGACTGTTAAAGTCATTTGGTGAGCAGCTCGCTGTGAGACATGGGCAAGACACTTGTTTTTGTGCCACAGCAGCTTAGGCAATGTTGAGGTTCAGGACTCCCCTCCAGAAGCATTACAACTAATGCTGCTCAATCTCTTTAGAACTGAACATGATCCCCTGTTGCTGAAAGCCAAGGTGAAATTTTCAACTTTTGCAGAAGCTGCCAGAATTCTCTGATGCTTCAACAGATTTCTATTTTTTTATAAAGATGAAGAAAGTAAGTGTTTATTTAGCCTCTTATCTAGGTGCTGTTCCGGCAGATGTTATGCACAACTGGATATTCCCATGTGAATGAAAATGGTGGAGTCATGTGGAGGAAGAGAGAGAATGGAATCGTACTGTACAGTATAATGAAATATATACACCAATAAATTCTGTTCAAGCATTTACTTTTAATCCTTATCTTTGTGCAGCTGGTTCATTCTTAACAGTGTGTAATGGCAAATGTGTTTTACATCATGTTATTTTTTCAATACTTTACTAATTTTCAGGCTGTTCTTTTAAATCAGAAGTCTGCGTAGTGGGTAACCAATTTAACAGAATCATTGTGATCGAACCAAATGACTTTGTGTTCTACTACACTTGTTTTAACATCGAGAGACTTTCTGTATGTAAGAATTCCATTATACCAGAACATGTACTGGTTACATATGGTAATAAAGTTCAAGTTCAAATATAACCAGAAATGAGTCGATTGAGAAAATGTCAAGAAAACAGTGATAGAGGAATAACAGTGTTTAAAAAAGAGTAACAGACCAGGATGAAAATGTTTGTGGGTCAGTGCGCATATTTTTACACACTGAAAATATATAATTTGGAGGTGTCTACTTGCAGATTCTATTGTGATAAATATGAGCTTTTCCCATAATCCACGTAAAGGCAGAGATTTGCAAAACTTCAGTTAGTCATACATGTATAAATACCTGAAAATGCTCAAAACAAGATTTTGCCTTTCTACACATTTTGCTTATGGTTGCCAGTAGTTTGTTGATAACAGGATCTCATCCAGCCTTTTCTGTTAAAATATTAGAAGAATCTGCTTCAAGCAAGGTGATAGGGGGAGGGCTTGTTCCAAATACCCACAATCCTCTGTGCAGAGATGACTCATGTCTCATGACTAAATGAAATCCTCTTAATTTACATTTGTGTCCCCAGGTCCTTGTTTTTTTAACGATCCTGAAGTAGTCTCCTGGAATGACTTTCAGGATTTAAAATATTTGTATCTCATCCAGTTATGCTCTCTGTTAAAAAGTTTCAGTTTCTTTAATGTGTCAAAACATACATCTGCCCCTCCATAAATATTGTAGCAATCACTTCTCCCTCTAAATTGTGGTTAGGCATGATCTAATTTCAGTTTTATTAAGATTTTTTAAGTTATGAAACACTAACAGTAAGACATATCCTCCAATATGTTTAAGAATGAAAAGCATAATAAACATTTTAATATCATAATTAGGTAAAGTAAGGGCTCAATTGTAGAGCTCAGAACTAAACTGCAATGTAAATCAGTATATATTGGAGTAACCAGTACTAGGGATACCCTATTAACTAAGTCTAGGGGAAACCCCTAAACCAAGAGACAGTTTCATTTTTGTTTGCTTAACATTCACAGCTTTGTTAATAATCTTTGTTATTAAGGCAGGAACATGTCAGAGACATAAGTTCCCCACAACAGATACCACCAAACAAATTATTGTTTATGTTTGTACCAAGTAGAAAAGAAATTGCTCTGACTCCTGAAAGCACATTCAGCCCTGCCTCAGTAGAAAAGCTGGCAAAAGAAAGTGAATTACCAAGCTAATATGAGAAGGCCTTTAGGATGGAATTACATTCAAGGTTATGTTTTTTGACTTTGACAACTGAGAAGAGAGTGAGGTTGAAACTGATGGAGATACAGTTGAAGTATAACTGGTCACGTTTTATACTGGTATTTTAATATAACAAGGACAAAATATAAACAAAGTTCAAAATAAATACAAACTGAAAATATCACAACGATCCTCTCCTAAATGTTGAGATTTCAAAAGATGATGATTGTGATTAAAACAGAAATAATACTTATCTGAAAAACAAATGGAATAATGAAACAGCACACATCAAGTGTAAAATATCAATCCATTTCAATTACTATTTAGTTTAATACAGATTATAACCCTGTACACTGCATGCAAAAGACAGGATGCACCCTTGAAAGTATATCACAGGACAAATGCACATGCACAGAAGGAACAAATTAGAGGCACTTATTAACCTAGACAGTACGTCTTCGAACTGTTAGCGGAAACCCATAAGATCATGAATAGAACATACAAACTTCACACTGTAAGCCAGAATCTAACCTAGAGCTGTGAGGCAGTAGTGCTACAGTATCTGCCATGTCAGCAAAAACAAAAATACATATAATCTTCATAACCTCTTGAGGGCTGTGCTACCCACATTCTCAACGTGAAACTCAAGCTGTACTTTTTATGTGTCTGTTTTGGGCGTCTAATTTATTCTCAGTCTGGATAACTCCTTTAGCATAATTCAATGATAAGAACAGAAGAAAACTTAAAAATGTGAATAGCTCCAAGTTATGTAATCTAAATGACCTCAACACCACATAACTGTGAGCTTGAAGCTCAAGGAAACCCAATGGCACCCATCTTTAGAAACTTGTTATTTTGACTTGATATGACTCAAATATTTACTCCACAGTTGTCACAGCTGGTTTAATCTTGCTTCAGGATCATCCTCACTGCCTTGCAGGCAATCCTCAATGTAATATTGTCAACAGAGTTTTTGCAAAGTTAGTTTCTGTTGAATTTTCATTGATTCATGCCACAATTTCTGATTATCCTCAAACAATGCAAGTGGTTTTAAATTAAAATGTATATTATTTCATTTCATAGCAACAATGTCCTGTACTAGGGTAGGATAATCTCATCTTGTTGAGGTCTCTCAGGTACATTGTTGTTCATCTTTGTTATTTTCAGCTTTCTCTACATTTATTCACAAAACAGTTGAATAGTGTACAATTTAGTTTTGCCAGTGAACACATGCTGCATACACTACATATGATAATTGTAATGAAATCCAAAGTTGAATTTTGAACAGCCAGCTGGTTGCATGCCATTTGCTGCTAGCACAGATGATATCTCTTACATCTGTTAGCCCAGCCTTCAGCTTGTCCCTCCTGGAAATAAAGTTGACAGAGCTTCACATCAACATCTCCTTTTACCTACCCCAATTCTGTTTCTCTCTCTTTCTCTGCGTGATTCATAGGAAATAATCGTCTTTTATAAAACATGGTAAAACAGGAGATATTAAAATGTTGGAGCTACTATTAAAATGAGGTAAATTTAACCCAAGCATTGTAAAACTTCCAAAAATATGAGGATATACCTCAATTTCTTTGCAGGGTTCTGAGGCCCTGGATTTTATTCCGGACCTGGGTTGCTATCTATGGAGTTCTCCCACTCATTTGCGGTGGGACCCAAGCAATCTGTGTACAGACTGTTTTAAAGCCAAAGGTCAGCACAATGCTAACTGCCTTGAAGAGTTGTCCTAAGAAAAGTTTTTCTGCACCAGGACACTATCAGCACAGAGCAAGCAGCTGCCAAGTCAGACCATGGACCAAACCAGAAGACAACCAAAATTGAGAGATCTTTCCCTAACTTTGCTTAGGACAACACTTGTTGTCAGAGAGGCCTACAATGGAGTCGATGGGGTTAAAATCATCAAGAAACATTTGGCCTACAGATCTCTGAGTATAAAACTTATTTTTTCACATTATAATTCTCACCGTTAAACTATTATTCCAAACACATTTGATAGTTTAGTTCACAACAGAAAATTCATATTCAATTGTATGTGAGAATATAAATGTGATTTAACTCTATGAAACTGATATAACCTATGAACCAGATTATAATTTAATTATAATTATTTTATTTCCGGAGTTATTAACTCTTTTCTTTGCAATCCCTGACTAATCAATCAACATTTCGTATTGCTGCAGATCAAAAATATAATCTCTTACTCCTGGTGTCTTGTTCTGCATGTTTTGGTGTTGTATCTATAAATTATACAGTACATTGTGTATCTAAAATCTGTATGAGATTGTAAATTAATGTGTTTTATTGATTCTCAACAGTTGTCAAAGAACTCTTGCAATTTACTGTTCCATTTTATAAGTGTTACTTACAAATTGTTTTGTTTTAATACTTCATTTTTTCACAGTCAATTTAATTATAATAATGTATATCTTAAAGTTGTTATATTACCTCAACATTTCTGGTAACATGGTCTATTATACTATATAGTTTTGCAAAATCTCTGTTTAATATTATTATGGTTTTCTATTATGTTCAATACATCGATGTGCCTAAATAAAGTAGACTCTTTACTTAATCACCCTAGAAATTGAATCATTTATCTGTAATGAAATGTCAGATTTAGGGGGAAATAATGTTCTCATTCTTCTACATCAATCTACTCTTCAAACCAGATATACTCTTCTGAAAGAAGTGTATTCATTCACTAAACAGAGGTCACACCAGATTTATGCTATTAAGAAATTAAGAACCACGAGAATGATTTTTAATGGTTCTATAATATGCCCCTGGTATTATTATAGTTGCATTTTGCTTTTTTTTTTAATAAGCAGCTTTTGTACTGTATTGTTTAGATCATAGGAACTCCAAATTACTTGAAGCGTAAGTGCAGGCTTGAAAGATTTGCTTTAAAAAGCATGCTCCCAGCAGTTCACATTAACTATCTACCAGTAAGATTACAATATGTCAAGTAAACCAATTTATTTGTTTTTAATATTCTCTCTTTTCATTTATCTGACCTAAGTATGGTTTCCAATTAAATGGACTGGGATTCTAAATGTGCTTAGCCTGACTCAACTACAATGAATCAGAAACATCTGAAGCCATTCTTTATTTTTCTGTTTTGGAAGAAAACAGGCTCATCACAAGAAATAGACTTAAATTAATGAGTTGAATAAGACAAAATTGGACTTGTCTGAGACTTTGTGATTCATAAGCTGAGACTTCATACCAAGAACTATGCAGCTATTATTTGGAGGTTGTCATTGTCTTGGTGGGTTTAATTCAATTGCTAATATGCTTGTTACGGATTGTGCCATAACATTTAAAACACAGTTCCTAATTTGACAAGACTGAAACGAGAACCTTATTTTATTTACACAATGAAGAAAGACATAAGTTTGGTGAATTAATGTCTGTACTTAATGAGGTGACTATTTTCTAAAGAGCAATTAGCTAACTGTATTGGTGTGAGAAAAAGATACATTTTAGACACTTATGAAGCTCAAGGTGATGTCCTATACAGGAACATGTCAATGTAAAGCCAGCTAGGGGTTTAGGAAGTTTTTTTAAATATATTGTATAGGTGTGGGATTTGATTTTATAAACATCCTTCAGTTAGGGCTCACATACTCATTTCTCCTAAAGAGGAGATTCACCATTAGTAGGCTTCTGGACAGTGATTTTCTTACACAGAGATATTGGCTTTTCTAGCAAGCAGGCAGTTCTGTTATATCCTGTAATAAATTTCAGCAAGTTATTATAATTGAAATTTCAGAGATTGTAATAATTTTGGTAAACTTCTGAATTTTGAATACTTTTATCATACTTGCATGATTATTTTCCTTGTGTTTACAACATAACATAAATATATCATATAATAAGCAACAATAATGCTGTATGCTAACAAAATTAATAATGCAAGTAGAGAAGGAAGTGGTTAACAATCCTTCTTACCTTTCACAGAAATAACTTTTTCACATTTGTTGCTCCACTTCTCTACCTGCAGTATTCTCACAATTTGCCTCTCAACTCTGTAAAGTGTAGGAATGCTTCTTTCTGTATCATTTGGTGATGTCTAAAGAGCAATAATTATTATGCTTAATTTTTTACTTCATTTTTATACTTTCCTACCCTAGTTTTGGGTCATATGTTTCCTTACAATCTCTCTCATTCAGCTGTTTCTCTGGCTAAGAGACCTTAAGCAGCAGAGGTCTGATTTCACCTACAATCAAAGCATAAAAGTTCACATCCTCTGTTTGTCAGCTCTATAGCCACTCCATCACTCCATGAGTCTGCAATACTTTATTTTTACTGACTATTTTTATGTATACAATATTGCAACTATTAAGAGATAGTTCTGGATAAGAATCACAGGAAATAAAAACAGAGAACCAAACAGAGAATAAGAACACAGTGCGAGGGTTTGAGATTTGCTAGAATTGTATTTTCTCTGTATCAACATAATGCATTGCATCAGACCAGAAAAGGGAATGCATCAGCTAATTAATTTTATTCAGTAAGTGCTGTTTGCCAAAAGCTTTGTGCAGCTATGCAATCATGTCCCATTTAGACTGTGACCGTCACTGTCTGGTTGCAGTTGCCCAACAAACGTGGAATTAAATGATAACATAATTATCTTTTGCTATAAGATAGTTTGGAATGGTGGACAAGCAGGAGAATTGGAAACTTATGTAAATCACACGTAGTGCCTGTTGTTTTTACATTTTTATATGCCAGTGAATAAACATTTACAAAATTCAAAACAAAACAGCCTTTATTACTCTTACACACTCCTACGTTAGGCTTACTCTCTAAAGTACCTGTGTAATAAAAGCATAAAAATACATGGCAACATCCTAGTGTTAACGCCTTGCTTTAATTGGCCCCCAGAGCCAATTTCCGCCTGGAAGTTTCGCCTCTTAAACATTTTGTTATATCTCTGCAGCGGAACATAGCAGAAGCCTGGTTCAGGTCTTAAATTAAAGCTAACCTCCTTGGCATTAAATGTAAACAATCAAATTTATTTTATCTCTCAATGTGTCCACCAGCAGTCAAAAATATACAGAATAAAATAGAGCAGGCTGTTTTTTTCTGTCTTCAAAGATAATTTTTTTTCAAGTTTTGGGCCTGCCAAATTCCTGAAAATGCTTACAGGCCTTTCCCTAGCTGTCTACTGGCTTGGCTACAAATTTGGAACAAATTGATCAATTTGAAAAAACTGTACATAATTTGTTTTAATGAAATTTTTCTTGCATCCCCAAAATATAAAAATTATTGAAAGTCAATAAAAATGTGTAAAAGCTATTCAGGTGTGAAGAATCTGATTGATTACCACCTGCTGTGCCAATTCATTGACAGCAGGATTGCAGTCAGAGGCTCCCAGAGGAAGTCCCGTCCTCTAAGGGCT
Organism: Lepisosteus oculatus; assembly: GCF_040954835.1. Taxonomy (NCBI): domain Eukaryota; kingdom Metazoa; phylum Chordata; class Actinopteri; order Semionotiformes; family Lepisosteidae; genus Lepisosteus; species Lepisosteus oculatus. The sequence goes on from NC_090716.1 coordinate 15,152,393, forward strand.
CTGAATGGCTGAAAATACAATGAATGACAGTGTTTTCCACCAATCAGACCAGCTTTTACGAGGCAGTTAGTTTCAAAATTCAGTTCCAACAGCCAATACCTCTCAGTTTCTTCTGGGTCTAGAGATGAGTAAGGTTTGCCTTTTGTGGATATATTTCTGGTCTTACGAATGCCCCAAACAAGGTATAAACATGGGTTTTATTTTTTTTTTTGCTTGTTTTTGCTTTTGCGGTCATGTTGTCATGCTGGGTTATTGACCACTTATCAACACACTTTGGAAGTTTGCTGAAGTGCGTCACCTGATAAAAAGTGTTATTGTGATCGATTGCTTCGGTGTATTCCGGTTCTGAGAATGTTTTTTTTTTTAATCCGTCTGTCTCTTTTAACGGAAAACCTTATATCAATCGAAAATTGTTGGGTTTTGTTGGTTAAATACTATGAAATGTGATGTTTGCCTTAAATAAATATCGACTTAGTGAGTCAAACGCTTGGGTCCTCAGGTGGTTCCGTGGGACAGCTAGGGGAAGCACTTTTCTGTGAATGATCATGCAATCCACAACAAGAAACACTAGTGGACTTAAACCAAAAGAGAAAAAAATAAAACTGACCCAGAGATGGGTAAAATATTTCAGATTATGAATAGCATTGCACTGTTCTGTAAAAGCTGAATTTCTAATGCTTAAAGACTCAAAGGGAACATCTGACAGGAATAGGATGGATCCTAAGTCTACCAGGTGGATGCTGCACATTGGTGGTGGTGGTAATTTACATTACCTGTAAAGCACGTTGAGTGTCCAGAAAAAGCACTATATAAATTAAGTTGTTATTATTATTATTACCTCCATAGTTATCACATTTTCAGTTGTGTCCTATAACACAGTGTAGCCTCGAAATCCCTGTTCCATAAATAAAATAAAATATGCCTCTAGCAAAACTATTCTACTTGACAGCTTATGCAAAATTAAGTTACTCTACCTGTGAGTAGTATATACGTATGGTTTGGAAACTACTACAAATGTGCTCAGATGTGAAATTTGTTTTTATCCCCCCCCTTCATTTATCAGAGAGGTAGACCAGCACATGTTGGAATGAGTATCAGATTAAAACAAATCAAAGTTTATGCAAAGGAGTGGATAAGGGATATGAATATTCTTTCAGTGTGTTTTGCATCTGTTTCATGCTCCTCTTACTTCCTCTGTCCTGTCTCTGTAACCTTCTGAGGCACAAGCATTGCATTTTAATTTGCGTTAACCCCTTGAGTAGATAGACTAGAGTGAATTCTCTAGTGACTGGTAATATAATCTTCCTTCAGGCTACTGTTTCTAACAATACCATCAGCTTATACCCTTGGTGCTGCTTCTGGTAATGAATCGTAAACACTTTGTATTAAGATATTATACAACAGGAACTGAAAATTCAACACCTATTTCATATTATTGAGTGTGTTCCTTTTTAATTATTTTTCTGTCAGTTCTAATTGTCATTGTCATTCTTTGGATTTTGTGATTGGAGACCAACTGGTAATAATTTGGCTTGTTTATAAAAAAAAATTGTCTATGTGATCCAGATGCTTATCAGAATTTTTAAATTGAATAAAATAATTTTATTATGAAGTTATCAACAATTAAACTTGAACACCTTACTATATCTTTTAGTTTGCTTCTTCTAGATTAGTACCATTCGCAGAATTTTTATAATATACATTTGAATTTTGTTAAGGAGGTATCTAGATATTCTTTTAATACAGTTTGTACATTTCATTCTGCTGCTTGCATACCATTCATGGCTCAATTATATGTAACATGTTTTAGTTTGACAAGTTTCCTAAGTGGACATTGACACAGATGATAAACAGCTTGGGTCCCTCTGGTACAATAGTCATTTTTTCATTATAAAGTGAGTTTTTCCATTTAAAAGTACTCAATTTTCTACACTCAGATCTCAATTTACATGTGACAAATGTATTGCCTTAGATTTCCACTGATTTAACATTTTTATGATGAACTGTCAAGAAGCTTTTTATCATCAAAATGTTATGGATAGCAAGCCACTGTGTTATCAATAATTCTTTAAAAAAGAGTAACATTGTTTGGATAAATCTTTTTGTTGAGCAAGTATTTTATTATTTTAATTGTTTATGAGCACTTTTGTATCTGCTCTGATTAAAGGGAAGGAATTCATTAAGTCATTAGCTCCCTTGGTTAGGTTAATGAAGCTGCAGAGTGAAAGATGAAGGAAGGATAAAAAGGCAGGGGCACACAGAATCAGAGAGAGCTGCACCATGGACAAGGGAAATTAACTGCAGAGAACCTTGAGAAACTCACATAGAAAAGTAAAGGAGTTGTTATTAGGCATAGACACAAGATTATGGCGTTTCTTGAAGATAGAATAACATGAGTAGATCTAAATGTCAATATACAGTGCCTTACAAAATTATTCAGAAGCTTGCACAGTAATCTCATTTTATTGTTTTAAAGCTTGCAGACATTATAAATACCTAATAGCTAAATGCAAACTGACGATGATCTCTTCTAGCAACTGTTGAATGTTTTTTTTTATTATTTACTTGCCTAGGAGATCAATTCTGCCTCATTTTTGTTTTTTACCTTTTCCCCGTTTTTACATGCTTATCATCTCATAATTCTTAAAATTCCTCTTCGCTAAAGCATGTTAACAAGTGGTTTAGATTTTTTTTTTCATTTTGAAATGAAGTTCAGATGACACTATCCCCTAATGCCTTTTCTTTTTTTTTACTCCATCTACAGTAGATTGCTAAAAAAATCAAAGCTCTTTTAATATATGAACTACCTCCTGCAGAGGCAACAGGTTTAGTTATGGTAGTCAATGCCACCCTGCTGGCTACCACTTTAGCCTGTACACCTAATAATGGATTTCTGAAAGAATACTGAAAGCTGAGCTCATTTTGACTGAGTGTATTCAAAGCAAATAGGGCTTTTTTAGATTTAGGAGACAGGAATGAGGAGACAGTTTCAGTCCTCAAGAACGAACTTCCATGAAGTTTTCCACTTTGGAGCTCATAATTTGTCTTCTGATTTTAAATAAGCAGTTTAACTAAAAAAGTAAGATCAGCATTAAATTGAAACATCTTTGTGGCCTAGAAGGCTTCAGTTGAATTCTCATACCTTATGTAAAATATAACAAGGCAGGTTTCCAAGCCTTGGTCTGCAGGGACATACATTTTTTTCAGTTTTTAAATGAAATGTTAACTAAATAAATCATTTGTTCATATTTTACTCCAGCTCTTCATATAGACATGGATCTCTGAGCACCAAAATTGGGAAAGGGCTATAAAAGCGACCAAGAGAAATATATTAATCAGAGAGTTTTACCAGAAGAAAATATATATTGACTAGTCTAACCATTGTGTGGCAATCATAAAACCTTTCCTAAACCTTTCCTGAACCACACATTGATATTATCCTTTTGCTTGGTATTTCTCTATCATTCCACATTCTTGTCACTGTTTGAGCTTTCCAATTTTCATTTTCATTCCATCTGATCTCTTTATTACACACATACCTGCTTTAAGCAAACTGTTACCAAATAAATTTTGCTAGTTAGCATAAAATATAAATGATTTTACACCAGTTGGTCATGTACCTGTAACTGAGGGTGGCAGTTAATTTTCCACAGAATTCTGGGGAATATAGTTCAGACAAGTGCTGTCATCTAGTTAAATCTCACTGGGTGTCAGTAAAGAAAAAAGTTTTTAAAAATGTAAAAATATCAGGTACAATACATATACACACCCACAGTGTGAATTTATTTCTGTTAACACAACATGGATCTCCTTTTGCGAAGACATACATTTGTATTAAGTCATAGAAGAGGAAGCTGTGAGTAGACTCCAGGCAGGCCCATGAAATGATCGTGCAGTTAGCTGGCAGGTGATTCCAACCTTTTAGCTTCTATTTCAGTTGTTTTCCCCAGGTTGTGGGTGCCCAAAGTAGCAAAGAGACAAATACAGTACGTGCACACTAACGTAAAGGCAAAAGAACAGCTTTTGATTATTAGTAAAAACAAGCCCTTGGTAATGGTAGAAAATTTTAAGCAGGTGTTATTTTAGTAGAGATAAATGAACCGTTTATATCATAGAACTTTTTTTTATTAAAAAAAACAAATGCTTCTAAGAAGGTGAGGTTCTAAATAAATATTATTTATAGAAGATAAAGACATGTGTTGTTAGTGGACCATATGAATTGTTATCTATAACCAGATTCATTATTTAAATTCAAAAAGTTAACTGAAAGATATCATCTTATCTGCCCCCAGGTAGATGGCTGTTATGGGGAAAGGAAGCCTTTTCATAATCAAATCCAAGGACAACTTTATTGCATATACGTGAAGTGCATTCATCGTGTGGCCACAGAAAATGCAATGATAAATACAACTGTTTTTAAAAACAAACAACTAACAAGCTGAGAGTACCTTTGATAGGAAAAGGTGTCTTTTCAGTCATGCTGTATTATTTCTCTAATGATTTCAGGCCATTTTAACTGATTTTCCATTGCATGCTTTCCATTATTTAATATTACGTTACCACATTTTCTTCTTTTCTACAATATTCTTTTTGAATTTTCTGCTCTTGCTACACTAATAATAATAGTTATTAACAATAACTTCTGAGTAACATATTGTACCATGAGTGATTGAGAAACAACACCATAATGTACCAAAAAGGAATGTGTAATGGCACTTGTATGTACAAAGAGGCCTAGTCCCAAACTTAACTGTAAATTGAAAACAAATAAGAATGGTACATAAGACAGTCTATCTAGCTGCATATCAGTTCTGGTTCTAACTTTTCCCAACAGAAAATGCAATGAGGAATGCAGATGTTGAACATATCCCTCCTGAACTGAACCCAGTATGGTGTCCTGCCAAATGTCAAGTGAGGAAACTACTACAATAGTAATATACATATACCACTTATAATACATTGCTATGCTGACATGATTCCATTTTGAAAAGCATTGTAATTAGAAATAACACAAATGTGAATCTTTATGCAAAAATGTAACCTGCTGGTTTGGTTAAACCCCTAATCTCAGTTTCAGGCCATCACAACTACTGTACAAAAGGCCAAATATATGATTAATTCCCTCATGAGGTTAAATGTTGTAGAGAAAAATCTGGTAATTGTAGAAACATTTGTTTTTTTCCGGCTATTGTAGAAAAGTCAAATGACAGTATAGGCCCAGCACACTGCTTCACCACTCTTCTGCTTGTTCAGCATGCATGCCTTGCTTCACAAGAATTAGAAACCTGCAGAGCAGTATTCAGCTGTTTTCCTCTGTAAGTGTTACCTCACATGTGAAAACTTTTTTTTTCTTTTTGCTTGAGGCTAAAGTCCTTGCTCTAGCACTGCTTAAAAACCAGCCAGGGCTCTCTTCTGTTTAGCCAAGTCTTACCAGATGAGACAGCCCATTTTGTTTCTCATGTTTCCACATCATTGCCACTCAGAGCGAAACCTGGATATGAGCAGTACTCCCACTAGACTGAGAATAATACATTCCTGTTGTGATTCCATGGGCAGAGAATTTAATTTATTGATTAACAAAAGGAAACAAATGACATCTGTGATACACCAGGATTTTCTGAGCCAAGCTGTTTGTTTTACTAAATTAAGATACTAAACATTAGCAGTATGCATTAATACAGAGACATCCCTACTCGCTCCCTACTCGAATGTCCATAAACAGTTGACAATATCCCTTCCTCTATTGCAGAGGTTATTGTGTTTACCAGGTATTAAAACAGAGAAAAAGACTTAACACAAATTTGTAATAAAATACAGTAAATAAAATCATTTTTGGTTTTTGGAAGGAAATAATAATTGAATAATCATTGGATTTCCTGTTGATATTCCACTTCTGAGACTCCAAATTACTTGGATTATGTAGATACATTTAATCATATTTAATTTGGCATGAAACAAGTTTGATTGTGCTGCAAGTTAAACAATTAGTAATTAAAAAAAATCAAATCAAACAGTTCTTATATTAACAGTTTCTTTCTTCCCACAAGCTTTGAATTGGGCAATGGATTCCGCAAATATGAATATACAGTATCTTGTCAGTGCAATGAAATAAGTACATTTGAACTGAAATAGTTTCATTTTCCTGGTGTTCCTGGTGAATTTCAATGGCAAAGCAGGAATCATACAACAAAATCAATATCAAGTGAAGTTTTCATGGCCAAGGTCATTCGATTGTAATGTCACGAAGATGGAGTTTTAATATACTAACATAAGTGACATCAATTTCCAGCAAGAGGAGACCAAAGTCACACATCTACCTCTAACCTTGACATAGATTAGTTAAACCCAAACTCCTTAACTCCGACACTATTAAATTACATACTACTGACTCAATGATCAAGTTGGAATTTTAAATCCATTGATTTTTCCATAAATAAATTAGTAATGTGTTTCATTAAAATTTAAGATGGTACTATGATCAATATTTCACACCACTCTTAAGAGTTGTATGTAGAAAATACTAAGCATAAGACATTTAAGTTATTAAAAGGGTCAATATGTTCGCACATTAAGACAAACATAACAAAATTTGCTAACTGTTATTTCCTAAATCTAACATTTTAATGATTTTTTTAATTGATGATAATTTTATTTAACAGTATGACTCAACAGTTTGATATTTACTTTGTAATTGTACGTTTTCCAGTTCATAATTAATGGTGAAAAATAGTAACACCTAGGACTCTTTAAGGGTTTATTCTGAGGCCATGAAGTTACACATTTTTAAATATACTTGCAGTATTGCTCAATGTACAGCTGCAATCTCTCAAGCATCTTCATGCTTACTAACAGCAGAAGCTGTCCGCTTACATGAAGGATGATCAAAAATAATAAGAAAACACTCTGCATGGCTGAACTGCACTTACAATCCTCATTTAGGACAAAGTGGACTGAAGATGGTAAATATTTTGACTGTTAATTTATGAGGGTAATGAAAATAAATCTTGTAATCTCTGTTGTAATAATTGGTCATTATATATTATATTGTATTTAATGTTGTCTTGATATGTTATGTCAAATGAGAAAGATATTATTGATCTAATCAGACTGAAGTTTAAATATAGGATTAAGATACTACAACCTGTACAGATATCACAGTTATCCGACTCCATGCTTATTTTTGTATCAGTGTTATTGAATAACGAAGCAGTAACTAAGTGTAAGTGTTGCATTATCAGACTTTCTATAATATTCTCAATAGTGATTTAAGTTTACATGTCATTGCAATACTAGTATGGAAAGAGTGGAACAGTAGAGATCCCTGTTTGAACAATATTCCATAGAATATTGTTAGTAATGACCTGCCTCCCTCAGTCACCTGACCAGCTGGAGTAAGATAATTGGCCAGGTGATATTTAATACCAGGAAGCTGAGGCTTCCAGATTGGCCATCAACCACTGCTGGCCCTTGAAGCTGTCAGTGACCCTGTTTTGCTCTACGCCAGAGGAAGAATGAAGCATAGAAACTATTTTGTGGCATTCTCAGGTGGCACACTGAAGTTAAATTTCCCAACATTGTTAAATGTGTTACTGTATGAATTGTGTATGCTTTTTTACCTACCTATCAAGGAAATAACTCCTTCCACCAAACCGTTCAAAAATTGTTGTTTTAGTAATAGTCATCTAGTGAACCTTTAGTGGCCTCTAGTGACATTGTTACTGCAGCCATTCCATAGACTGGTGTGCCACATATCCACAGTCCATCCACTCCACCACAATTATTTCAGTCTACCCAACTTGAAAATTGGGAAATCTTATGATGTACTCACTTCCCACCCAGAAGGGTGTCATATACTCTCAATCTTGTGATACTATAGACACCAAGAAAAGCTCTAGCCTGATGACACAGATATTGTGACCATTCATTTACTCTCACCATACTTATTGATTGTTCTTCAAAACATTGATTTCTATTTGTGGTTGCTTTATTTCAGTTTTGCATCTTTTTATGCATCTTGGGGATGTTTATTGCTTATGCATAATTACTGCATTAAGGGTCAAGGATTTTAACACAGGTATCTTTCTTTCATAAGGCAGAGAACAAGTTTTTGCTTTGAAATTATAGTTATTATTCCAAATGCACTCCTGTCAATTTTCACTCTAATTTTCCTTTGAACTTGATTTTGATTACATTTGTTGGTTAAAATCTTCCAAAGACCCAAATTATTCACTCCGATCTGTCATACAAAATCTGTATAGTATCATGTGCCACTCCATTACTGAAAGCATGGAGAAGTTATGTTCTTAAATATTATAAAATATCCTCAAATGTTATATGCAATAATTTCTTCTTTTATTTATAGTCTTAAAAATAACTGAAATATTTTAAACATTTCATTAAAATAATTGGAGCAATAAACATTGTTTAATAAGTTTGTACTGTATATTTTATACAAAGTTTTTCCACTTTTCAATAGTTTGAGCATGTCATTAATATTTGTGTTATTTGAAAGTTTGAGATTTGAGATTAGAGTTTATTCAATAATTTTCATCTATTATTAAATTCTCTTACCCACTGAAACAGTAAATGCTGTTTATATGATAAAAATAATTTGTGCTGCATGTTTAAGTAATGTGAATAATGCCTTAATTAGAAACTGTGCTGAATATTCAGGACCAATGTTTCAGTTACTATTTTCAATGCCAAAGAAGTATTTTAAATTAAGATGTGAGGAAATGCACCAATGGGTCCAAAACGTGGGCAAATATTGCACAAATTATTTTTATTTATTCAGTTTCAATCACAGATATCGGACTCCAGGCAATCCCTCTGCAACTTTCCTCTTTTAATTATTCGCTAGTGCCCTTTTATTTAATTCTGTTAGAATTAATGGCTTTTCATTTTGGTAAATTTTACAAACCACATGTTTAACTTTGATTTCATTTGGAATGGAAATGAAGCCTTTACTGTAACTTAAGTTGAATTTTGAAAAGAATAGGGTGGTGGTAGTTATTTAAGTCTAGTTTTCAGAGCTTTACAATGCTTAAAGTGAATGGACATCATTCTTTATTATTACAGTCTGACTCAAGTGCAGTTAAAATATACAACAACTAAGCTGACTTATCTGAGGTTTGTACTCCATTATAAATATTTATCATAGTCAATCTACCTCAGATGTATAGATGTACAGTACCTCAGTTTTGCAGTATGTTCCAATGCCTTCGTGCCTTTACTGTGCTTCACCACATTCAACCAGCCTTTCTTAGAAATATCTCTAATGGCATTCCCATGATCAAAGCCCAGTGAGGAAAGCGAAACGAGAAGCCACACAAATGTAAGATGAAACCAAGATAAAAGTATGAAATACCACGATAACCGAATAGAGGACATTTCATAGTAGTCACACACCTATTTAGTGGCCTTGATTTTAGTATTCTAGCGCCCTCATTGGGTAGTGATGGGGCACTGAGCAGACGAGCAGATAGTCAGTCAGCGGGGCTGGTGATGTCAGCCCCAGAGAGCATGCTGGGATAGATGAGAACTTGTCTGGGATAGTTGAGAACTATCAGGGACATTAAAATAACATTTTAGTTGTAACAGAAACAGAATACAGGTGAACTGAGAAGGAAAAGAGTGTTTTAAATAAGTAACTCTTCAGAAATTGTAGTGTTTTGGTTTTTTTTTGCTTGGTGGTGGTAGTGAATAGAAAATAATTAAAATAAAAGTGAAAATTAAAATAAAATAGACTAAAAAATCTCTGTGTCACTTCTAATCTCTGTTTTAAGTACACAAGTTTATTTCGTTACTTATTTTGCTTTACATACAGTAAGTACTGTACTGTATGTCATTTTGGTCAGGTTTTTTTTTCTCAGTTATCCTTCCAAGTCATTCCATTGAAGGCTTCTTGTTCCAGTCTGGTCTCATTACTGTTTTGTACACCGGCAGGATAAGGTTTTTGACTGTATTTGATATTTTGTTTCAGCTGGAGAAGAAAAAAGAAAAGTCTGATTTCTCTTTACTAAAATGCAATGGTCCATTTAAAAGCCCAAAATACTCTGATTCCTGTTATAGAGTTTACACCATCATTTGTCTCATTTTTTGTAGGAATGAATCATGTTTGCAGTTAGTTGCATTCACCTTTGTTAAATCACTGTGAGAGTATATATGGTATACATATCTTCTCACTATACTGCATATATACACTAATATTAAATTTTTGGCAAGCAGAACTAATGTCATTGCAAAATATGAGTTACAGTGCCATAATTTAGGTTTGCAGACATGGAGATATTTCTTCTGCTAAAGACATGCAAATTGATTCAGTTTTTAAAATACTGTAGACGACACCTCTATACACTGCTCACATTAATTGGAGATATATGGAGCAAACAGTAAATGATCTATACTGTATACTCTGTATTCCAGATCAATGCAATCCTTCTAGAATTTACTAGATTAAAGGGTGGAATAAATTATTCTGCTGCCATTACAATGTCGACCTGCTATATGGCAGCCTGATTACTTTGATTTAACTGAGAAAAGATTAAGGTTATCAATCCAAATCATCCATTCTTTATTGAACCAGATCAGTCAAGTGAGAACAAGTTCTCATTCACACTTACAACCTGGCCAGGAGGCTCAAATCTCATGTAGTGTAATCATCAAATTATAGAAATACATTAAATTTAAATGAGGTGACAAAATCAGTAACAGTGAGAACTGTACATTAGACAAATGATACAAGGCAGGAACAGATACTATTTATCAACCAATACTTTGGTTACTTTTGTTTTGAATCATTTCTGTTACATTATTTTGAGCAAATGTGAACAGACGGTAAATGTAGGAAATGTCATATTAAATCAGTTTTACAAAAATTGAACTGCGTGAAAGTCCAAAGATGTGTGAGTGTTATCCAATACAACAAAGAAACATTTTATTAACAATTGTTAGCAAAAAGATAGATAATTTGATATTTTCTTGCACCTAATTTTGCCTATTTTGCTTCTGAAAGTAAACTAAGCAATTTCATTATATTCTTCTTCCTACAGAGACACAACTGAAGTACTTTAAAGTACTAAAAAATTTATACTTCTAACATTTTTATTTAATTTAAGTTTGTTTTTCTAAAAACACGAGAGGTTTTCATTTTCCCATGCTGCATTTAATACTCTTACATAAAAGAAAAAAGAGGATTACTGAAGATTGGAGTTCACAGAAGGATCCTAGGGAGGCCATCACCTGGCATTGGACTGATACAATCTGAAAATGATGATGACGGATTACCAGTGTTATTTTCTCATTCTGATACACTGTTTCACTAAGTATATGAACAAGTGTACAAAGAAAATCAAAAAGCAACGTAAATTGTAGTCATGTGCTGTGTCTCAAATTAAAGCCCTGCAACAATCCTATGCCCTATTCCCAGAAGGGTAATTGACAAATTGTCAGAGTATGTGGAGATTATTGTGGGAGGAGAGATAATCATTAAGATGAATTCTCATAGGAATGATTTGTCACTTGGATAAATTGTCACAAATGGCAACTTGCTGGAAGGATTAAATGTCCAGGGTGAATTGGCATGGGACAAATTGATGGGAGTGAACTGTAATATTCCCTTTACAAGTCATTTAAGGGCCAAAGGAGTGGGATACCTTGTACATTTTGGCTTTTAATTTCTCTTTATCCGAAAGCAGAAGAAAACTATTAAGAATGGATGCTACCTCAACCCTTACTTTTTCTTGTTTCATAAATCCTGCAGGCACATTTGGTCATGGTCACAGAGTTGTATTTCATTTTGTTAGACCTAAAGTTTTTATTTACAGAGCTCCAATTTTCATTTTGCCCATTGTCCATATTCTTGTAAGCTGCATCAAATTTGAAGCTTGTAATTTATCATCAAAAGTAAATGCTGCTCATCCATCATTTCTACAAAGTAATGGATTGACATTGTCAGGTATTTCTGGGTTTCAAAACCGACCTTCAGGTATTACAGATGATTGGCACAATCTGGTTGTTTTTTGACAAGAATACAATACCGTTATCTCCCATTATTTATTTTAAAATGAATGACAACATTTTAGGCTATGAGCCCTGTGGGTGTGAAAGATGAAAATGTATCTTTTTGCTATTAATTTCTCTTGAATTGTTTCACATATTCTTGCAACATGTAAAAAACATTTGATGATGGTAGTTTGATATGGCTGTTGCGGGATTTTCAATTCAAATTTTAAATAATGATATATATCACCTTTTACTTTAAGGCACACACATACAAGCATCCACAAATTAAAATTACTAATGAAAAATAATTAAAATTTACTGCTATAAATAATAAACAACATACTGTATACTTTAACAAATAAGTCATACAGTTTAAAATAATACATTTATGAAGCATTTTTAATTTATAATATGCTGTTTTTTAATGTGTTTCTCAGTAATTTCATGTATGCTTTCATTCAGTGTTTTTTATTCATATTGTTTTATTTCATAACACTTTTTAGGTTTCACTTAATCTCCAAGCAATTGTAACATCAGTAATTTTATGTTGTTTACACATAATAGTTATATATTTCAATGTTTATTTGAAGTGTAATGGGGAAAAAAAAACTTTCAATAAAAAAACACATCACTAAGCAACGCTTGTGATTCCCAGCCAGTTCACAAGCTATACTTTAACAAATTGATCCCTGGGGAAATAAAGACTCTTATATCTCTTTATATCTAATAATAAAATGCTACAATGATATGTATACTATATTGACATTTTTAATTAATTTTATATATGTTAAATATTAAATTAATATTAATGATAAATATAGTAATAACACTGATGAACCTCAATTGTATACAGCTACTGTAACAAACATGTCATGAGTACAGTACTCATACAGTATGATTAGTCCAGGAAGTCATTTAATACTGTAACAATTTGTCTGACAATCACACGCCACTGTGGTATTTTAAGGATTCACAGCTCCACCTGGCCAGTTTATCAAGTAATGCTGTCCTGCAACAGATGATTCAAAAAATAAAAACGTCATGATTCGGTGATGTTTGTCATGCCACAGCAGTACACGACAGTATACTTCACTGTTTTTTAAAGTAAATAATATTTTTTTAATTAATGGAAGATTAAGTTCACAAATAACAATAGAAATTAAATATATTTTTTAAAATGTTTAAATAAAACGATTAGCTCATACACTGAGGTGTGGCCAGTGGTTTTGTGTTAACTAAAAAGGGGGGTATTGTGCTTCAGAGGCTGAGAACCACTGATCTTAACGGTATAACAAAGCATTTGGCAGTGCATGAATACAGTCAGGTTTACATGTTTAAGCATGAAAAGGCCCTTTAAAAGAGGGTCATTGGTAATTTTTAAGTGCATAAGCACTTCCAAACAAAACAAAGTCATAGAAAATAGAGACATACTGTTCTGAGAGGAGATATGTTTAATTTCTTAACATATCAGTCTAGATAACTGGATCACAATATTTCCAGTGGGATTTTTAAACACCTGCTTAGTGTCACTATGTAAACTGCCTTTTTAGCTTTCTGTTGTCATTCTTGGCAAATGACCAATTAGCAGTGTGTTGGCTTCAGCCAACTCAAAAGAAATTATAGCCCAAGGCTCAGAAAAAACAGGAAAAAGGTATAATAATTGCTTATCTCTGATGTAATTGTAGTGGTTAACCTTTTGTTTTACAACAAAACAACACTTGAAAGAACAAAAAATAAGTGTTAAACTATGTTCAAAACCAAAATCCTTCTCTATGCTATTGTCAGTTTCCTGTTGCAGCTAAAGTTTAATATTGCATCAACAAACACTGGATTGTATTTACCAAACAAATATCCAGTAACTAATGCCCCAAATTTTAATATTCTGTATTTAGTACAGTGATCTAAATTGAATACCCAGCAATGTTTCCCTTAAGTCTTAATTTTCATGACTTTAAAAACTAGGAAAAGTATTAATTGTGCATTGTGAGTGTAAGGAACATAAGAAATAAGAGGAGGCCATTTGATCCTTCTTGCACATTTGGTTGTACTGTATGGTCAATTTCATCCAGCTGTTTCTTGAAGGAGCCCAGAGCAGATAGGAGCCTCTACCACCTGTCATGGAATCTTGTTCCATATGGTCTTTTTATTTGATAGGCTAAGGAAAAGTTAACCTATAACCCTCTTCTTATGAGCTAGACAAAAGTAATTATTGCCTCTAGTTTGTAACCTTGTGTTCTTATTGCCCAACTTGTATTCAGTTTTTCTTCTAAATCTGGATTTGTAAGTAAAAACGAAAAGGCTGTTGTGACTTTTCACAAAGAGATATATTAAGATTAATCTTCTTTTGACCTTCTGTGCAGTAGGACGATAACTAATTTAGAGACCCAGCAAAACCAATTACATGATTCTACTAAATTGAGAGAACCTTCTTAGAAATTCAAAATACTATGTAACAAACATCTAATGCTTTCCTGAAGGAATCTCAATACAGTAACTAAACCATAAACCATCATGCTCTGCTACATAAACATGCTAACTCTTTGCTAACCAAGCTTCAGTGACTGCTGCAGGTTGGATGATGCAGATCTGTAAGATGCTGCAGAATTGGGGGCCAATATATTGTATACTCTTCTATTGCACAGCCTACAAATTGGCAAGGCGAATAGGCAAGTTTGGTCCTTAAATTGGGAAAAAATGTTCACTAAAAAGTTTGCACGAATAGGTGAAATGATGAATGTTGTTTTGTTTTGGTTCTTGGGTTTAAATGTATTTCCATTTGTGTCTTCTGATTCATGTTTAACTTTAGATTCTGGATACTTCAATACTTAAATATTGAAATATTTGTAAAAGTGTAAAAATGTAGCTGAGTTTGTATGAAGTGAAGGGGACTGTTGTGAGACAGGAAGATGGAAGGGGGGTCCAGTGGTGAATTTAGCTTATGGTATAGCAGCGATCTTCAAATAAAATGTGAGCTACATGACAAAAAGAAGTGATCAAGTGTTGATAAATAGACGGTCTTAATTGTTGACAAAACATGGTGATTACCTTTGAAGTAAAAGCATGGCACAACAGTGCTTCGGAATCAATGTGTACTTGTCAGTATATTTTCATGCAATAGCTTCTTAATAGATTTCATATTGCAAACTTCCTTTACTTGTCTAGATTATGCTAAGCTGACATCATTTATAAGCAAAAAAAACGGCACATGAAAGATTTAAGAGCATCAATATTTATTCTGGCAGAATATAAGTTTTTAAGTAGAATAACCTAAAACTGTTTTACTAATCAGCGGGGAAAAAATAGAGAGAGCTAAATTTCCATGCCAAAACAAATCATGTTCTAAAACATTGCAAAATGTTTTGTTTTTGATTACTTAGCTGTGTGTTTAAATTTTAAGGGGTGATTCATGCTACAAAAAATATCCTTTACATCTGCTTTACCTGAGATTATAATAAGATAGCCAGTCTGAAAGACTAGTGATGCAGGAATTTACTGCAGTTCCAAGAAATGTCAAGTCATGTGCTTTAGCCTGAGGGCTGCAAAACTGTAAATCAATCAAATAAAGCAATCTTCTGAATCGATACACTGATGTGAACTGAACCAAATGAATCAAGCTGTTCAGAAAAAAGAGCTCTACTGTACTTCACTTCTTATGCTGTGGTAGAAAAATGCTGATGAATGGTAATTACAATCTGCTGGCACCTGCCAAAAGCAAAAATGTGACACATCTCATTCCTTGTATTTAGTGACTGCTGTCTAAGGCAAACTGAAAGACGTTTTTTTTTATTTTTCACAATGTTGTCAGAAAGAAGGTGAGAGAACCTTCTGCATGTTTTTCCCCTGTAAGAATTAAATATTGTTTATACATGCTGTCATCTAAAATTGCAGTATACTGAATTAAAATCAACATTGTAATGTCGATAGAATATGCTGTTAGTCCAAAAATATAAGTGTAGCTTGCCTAACTCAGAAAGGTTCTTACAATGGATGCTTGTATGTCTTGAAACATACAGTACAAAGTAAAAATCCCTGTTTTGTTGTATTGAGAGTTTTTATCCCATGGTCCTTTCTTTCAATGTTAACACTTTTTACATCACTTTTCTCATTGCAACTAAAACCTAGTGTAGGTTTTATTACTACCACCCACTGTGTCTATGTGGGTTATTTATCACGTTTCCTACCTTTTTTTTGTGTAACTAGGGGCTTT
This sequence comes from Lepisosteus oculatus, assembly GCF_040954835.1. Classification (NCBI taxonomy): domain Eukaryota; kingdom Metazoa; phylum Chordata; class Actinopteri; order Semionotiformes; family Lepisosteidae; genus Lepisosteus; species Lepisosteus oculatus. Next base: position 15,168,603 of record NC_090716.1, read on the forward strand.
TCTTTCCACTAAAATTTTAAATTTGAGGCCTGGCTCTTTGAAATTGCTACAAATTACTGTAATTGCAATTGTAATATAGACATACTGTAATTACCAGAATTTAAAAAAATATATTTGTGACTTGTCATTCTTACTGCACATTGTAAACATTTTAGCACTTCTGTAATAAAGTGGCATCTTTTAACAAAAAAAAAACTTTCATGAAGAATACCAGTCAGTGAAAATTTGCTCAATTAAAACTTTAATTTTAGGTTGTCTATGTGTGAAATTTTATTCAGCAGTCTTAATCATCATTTCCGATGAAGGCGTGTGTTTATCATCGGTGATGTCTTCTTTAGTCTTATCCTTTCCATGACTCATACTAAACTTTAAATAAAGTTGTTCCTGCAGGGGCTGTTGTGAACCAGCATTTATCATTCTGAGAATGTGATTCAAAAATACTTCCTACAGATTCTGTGCTGAATGGTGTATTCCTGTACTTATTCCTGAATAAGTAAATGAAGTAGTTCTGTTCAAACAGAAGACTGCATCTATCCTTTTTTCATCTGGACATGACACACAGGGTGTAGTGATGAGATGGTTTGAATTTACTGGAACCATTAGTTAAAAGAATAGGTAATCAGAATAATTTATAATTAATCAGAATCAATTGGACAAAATAAGAAGCAATATCAGCATACATTTTCAAACTATACAATATACAATTTATTAATGCAGTATCAAAACATTCTAAACAAACCAACAAGAGTAAAGGTATATGTGGGTCAATTTTATTTTGGTACAAATGACTGATCATTCAGTTAGGGTTACAACGATAAAAAATAAAACTGAGTATAACCTTTGTTATACTCCACCTTGTAAATTTTGTGTTATTCTTGTGAACAAAACGTTATTGTTAGATAGAGTTTGGATTAACTTTCTTATTCTCAAGAATTCTAATGTGAACATTTATTTTTATTCATCTGAATAATACACTGCCTAGGATGGATTTTGGAGAGGTTTGAAAATCCCATTCAATGACAGAGCTAGGCTGGATTCATTCTAGGAATGGCCAATATCCTTCATCTGGCAAGGTGCCAAGCTGTATTCCCAGTGGTGTAAAGGAGAAAGAATGTTGCTTAGCCTGCTGCTGAAGAAGACTCCCAAGGTCTGAACTGGTTACAATTGAGTAAGACAGAATTGGAGAGAAACTTTTTAAATTACTCTGGGTGTAGCACTATTTCTGAAAATTCCCTGATTTTCAGACCTGTTAACAAAAATAACAATTGTATTAATTTAATTGATTAGGAAAAAATATAACTGGTTCAGTGGTTGAAAGGTTTCTCTTGTTGCAGAATGTTGTACGAACTCGCTTTCTCAGCATGGTATCATAAACTAAAGCTTCATTTTTTTGACACAGGCAAGGGTGGTTATAGTCACCATGTTGATTCTTTTGTAAGGTTTTGATTAAGAGTATGTACTGAGCTGTGCAATATTTTTTAAACCTAGTAATTGTTTTAGGTTGTCGTTTCTGATTTCATAGGATCTAGCAGTGTTCTACAAACGTACATGTTCCTTATTGAACCCCTAGTCAGGATCTCAGTCAAGATGGGAGTTTCTTGGTGGAGTGGACTAAGAGGCATTGAAGTTGATACTTCTTCATTAGATATATCAAAAACAGGTCCAATTAGTCCTGGGTTTGTTTTAGAGTCACAACTTCACCTGAGCTAAGCTGTGCCAGGGTTAATGTCCATTCAAGGGAAGGATTCTTCTTAACAATTAATTCTTTTATGCAAAAGTGTAATAATGACTCTTGCTCCTATAAGAGTAAGGTTAAAAGTCAAGAATATGCATCATTTATCCATTATTTTTTCTAACCACTTTATCCAATACAGGGTTGTGATGGGAAGCCAGTCTATTGCACGACAGACACTAACACAGGGGGAATTGTCCAAGAATCCAATCAATTTATCAGTATGTCTTCTGGCTGTATGAGGAAAACTGAACCATCACGCAAACGTGGAGAACACAGAAATTACACAAATACTATAACACGCCAGGTGTCAGGAATTGAACGTAGAGCCCCAGTGTTGCGAAGCAGCAATGCTAACCATTGCACCTCTGTGTTGTTCAACACACTAAAATCGAATCCTAATGCACACCTTTCAGCATTAATGTACTTTTAATGTACAAGAAAACTGCTTGAGAAATATAGCAATGTAATTATTAATTAGCTCTTAATTCAACTCTGAAATGCTCTTCAGCTGTGGAGCCTTTTCATAGGAAGAAATCTGACACATCTCATTTTTGACTGTTCAGCTTCTGCAGGTGTTGGCACCTGACCCATGTGTGGAATGTCTTCAAATGTGGGAACCTGAACCTATGCAGGCTTTGTATTTTTCGGTTTCTTTTTTCAGATTGAATGCCGACTCCAGATCCCATTCTAACCGCTAATTATATGTTGCTAATTATATGACTGTGAGCAGTCATGAACAGGAATACTGTAAGTTAATCAAACTTTTGAACTACAGCAAAATATTTTGCAAAAGAAGCAACACAGAATATAAAAGTGAAAGAAACTGAAATTCAAATAAAAAAATGTTTATATATATGTTTGTGGATAGCAATTACATCTAAGACTGCTTTTCTGTACTTTCAATAGATGTTATCTTGGAGTGTATGAAGTTCATTATTTGATCAATAAATAGCTCAGACTGGAGGTCCTTTGAAATATGACCAAGATCTCTTCAGATCTGTGAAAAATTGCAGAGCGATTTATCTAATGAAATCAGTTCATTTAGGGATTATCTAAAACTCACAAGGACTTTCGTGCAGTTCCAATCAGTGTTTTTTCTTTGACAATAGCTGATTAAATCTCAATAGTCAGTAGCAACCAACTAGGTTTTAAGCAAATAAAGTGCTGTATGGAAGCTGTATAGAAAGTATTTGAAAAACGGCTTCCTAATGGTTTATTGTATGCTAATCTCTAAACAAAAGCTCTTTGCTTATTTTCCAATTTTAATGGAATTATAGTTAACCAGCATTAGTGCTGGACCTTTCAGGTGTTTTAAAGTAAAGCCAGTCCTCTGGAGTACAGGATCAGCCCTATAGTAAAGACAAAAAATTGTCTAAACAATCACAATAGCCCACTGTGACTGTACCTGGGATGCTATCTGCAAGGAGTTTTACTGTTCTCGTGGGTTTCTTCTACTTCAGTTTCTCCCTCTGCCCCAAAACAAACCACTTTATCCAATACAGGTTCACATGTGAGTGAGAGCCTATCCCAAACCATGGGCAAAGAGGCAGGATACATTCTGGATGGGACACCAGTCCACTGCAGGACACACAGACACAAACACACACACATACCAGTGCCAATTTTCCCAGAAGCCAATATGTCTTTGTACTGTGGGAAGACCCACACAAACATGGTGAGAACATGCAGTAAAAACTCCACACATAGCACCCCAGCAATGCCAACCACTGTGCTATTGTACTGCTCCTTCAGTTCCATTATTAACTGGAATAAGTAAATAAGCTGTGCAATAAAGCAAAACATAAAAGTAAGATTGTCCTACAGTATCTATTTTTCAAGATACTGTAGGAGATTTAACTAATGTTTCCTCCAACCGATACTTAAAATAAAAAAACAAATGTATCTTAATTGGACCCAACCATAATTACGGCATCTTTGCAAGGTTATAGTATTTCTTTGTTTGCCTCCATCAGCACAAAAGATTCACAGCTGCACCACACACAGTTTTGAAACAAGTACAGGGGTTTTGAAAGCAGCATTTTCATCTTAATTAGAATCAATTAACACAATAAGTACAACACACATATTCCCTTTAAAGCTTTCCTGGCACTTGAAGACATTTCAGATTCTCTCAAGTGAATCAGCAAAAGTAAAGACAAGCTTATCCTTTTCCAGTTTGCACTTCTCTGAATAGTGATACATTCCAATACATTTAGTAAAAACATTCTTCAGTGGTTTATATTTTGGATGTTTCCAAGTGTTCCCTATATTGTAGATATCTTTGGGCTTTTCTCAAATACACCAGCCTGTATTTTGAAGTACTGTATGTTTTTCAATTACACGCTTCATATTAAGGACCAAATATTTGATAGAGAAGTGGCTTTCAAACATTTTTATTTTTCATTCTTTACTACTCACCTTTGAAGAAAATACAAAATCTTTGATAAGACTCCAGTCTATGTCAATAAATGAAGGCCCAATCATCTTGTTCATCTTGAAGGACAAAAATGAAATGAACGTTTATGATTGAGAGGAAGCACTTTCTATGGTATATGTAAGTAACAATTTTAAATGCAATGAAGTGATATGTATAGACTAAAAAACAATTTGGGCAGTTTTAATTAATTCCATTCATCTTCTATGAAATCAGGGGAAGGATTGGCACAGTTCTGCAAATATGCCTCCACACAAAATCCTAATGATAATAAAAATAGCTTTTGCGTAATGTACAAGGAGTGATATATTTGGAAAATCACAGCAGGATGTTCAGAGCATGCACATTTAAAGCAAAATGACATAATCTGGGTTCTTTTGAAAATGTGTTTGACTAGAACAGAATGCACTCCTGTTTTACACAAAACCTCTGACACGAGTCATTGAGAAATGCTTCTAATTAGGTTTCATTAGTCCCAGACAAATCCTGTATTAATGCTAAATACATTTTGGCTCTAAACCGTTTTGCAGAAGGGATGACACCCAGCTATATGAGCAAAGTGTCTGGTTCCTCCAGAATGGGACTGCCAAGATCTTATGACTATCAATGCAGAACTAATAGCATAGAATAGCATATTCTATTGTCATGTGAATGGTTTGTGAGATGTGATGAAGTACATACTGTACTTATAATGCTAAGATTGAGCAAGTATGTTTGATCTAGAGAAGATACTTGCTCTGCTTCATTAGAAATGGTGACCACTACTTACACTAATGAGACCACTGGCTACATTAATGAAACTAAAACAGGCCGCATAGATGCAAAAATTCAACTACACTTCTACAACTGTTTTAAACTTGTTATGCAATATATTTTCTTCGTATGCAGAAACATTTGCTAGTGACCTTCAAGTGAAATTGCAGTGATTTTATTTTAAGGTAAGAGTTACGTTCTGATAGATCTGTATGTATGTTTAAATGCAAACTAGAGGGGCCGACTACCTGCTTTATAATGAACAAGGTATCTAGGACTCCCTAGGGTAGATTGTGCAGAATAAAAGTGATATGGTGTGAACAGATAGGTGAATAAGGATAGATGTTTACAGCATCAGTAACAGTGATTTAAACCCAGATAAAATGGAGCATGTTCTGTTTTTTTAAGCTGCTTAAATAAAGGTTGGGAGCACTTGGCCATGCCAAACATGATGCCTGGACCTCAGATTGCACCAGAACAGTACTTTCAGTCACAGGGTTAAAGAGCCATAAGAGAATTGCAGCATTATTGACAATTGGTGAATTAGATAACACAGTTAGCATGCATAAGGTAACTTATCTGATTAATCATTGAAATTCCAGAGAAGCTGCTCAAGTCTGAAGATAGTGACCAGAGGAAAACTCCACAGGACGTTTATGAAGTTTGGGGAAACCAATGTTTTATAACAATGTATCATATTCAGTCAGGAAGCGTATTGATACTGAATAGTGTTACTGAATTGATAGTGAAGACACTAAGGGTTCATAAAAAACAATTTGAGAGAGAAAATGATTTGATTCTTCTTGGTTTTCTTTGCATGGAATAGCAGCATGTGATTGAACAGAATGGTTAGTCAGTAGTCAGAGACAAAGGTGAGACAAAGGGTCAAGTAGGAAGAGGAGGCAGTGAATTTACCACAATGCAGAAATTCGGAAAGATAACGAGCCATGGGGACTGTGGCTGAAAACCAAAGATATATTTATAAGATTAACAATATGAAATATCACTAGGTCAGAAGAAAATAATGTTTTCTTTGATTGGATCAAAGAAATGCAGTGGGACCTGAAATGGGCAGGTACAGTATGTAAACAGAAGGGAAAAGAATTCAACTGGCCATGAACTCCCATTAGCAATAACATAGGTTGTAATATCTAAAGAAGTAAAAGTCTTTGTGAAGCAGGAACAGTCCTCATTAAAGGAAGTGGTCCCATGCCAGTGCAGAAAACGCAGCTGCCAAAGACATAAGCTGGCTTTCAGTCAGAAATACGAAACATAGTGATGCAAAGGACAGTGGGATGGGATTGACCAAATGGGAAATGAAACTCGGAGGAACACATTTTGTAAGCTGAGAAAGCAGTCTGTATGCACAAATCTGAGTTTAAGTAAGAAAACAAGTAGGAAAGGACACTGTAGACAATGAAGAGGTAAAGAAGAACCAAATAAGGATCTATAAAGCACAGTACCAAAGAACCTGAGGGCCGTAGATAAAACTGCTGACCTATATAACTGAAAGAGGAATTCTGAAAGCACAAAAAATAGAAGCTACTGTAAAATGCGGAGGCTTAAGGCAGGGGAAGTGCAAATGAAATCTACAATGTAGGAATCCATCAACAAGTTCATTATAAAGGGGAGTCTGCAAAAGTGATTAAGTATCCAGCAGAGTGTATTGGAAAACCATCAAAGAAAGGGGACAAGTCAAGTCAGTGTTTGAAAGAAGAGGTATCTTAAATGTTCTAGGAATGACAGCCTTTGCAATCCAGGCATCCAAATCCACAAGTGGCATTGCAGCAAACAGAAGATCAATGACTGCATGCCAACGAGAAAATGTAGGGCTAGCATTGAGGGAGTTAATACTGGGAGATGGTCGAGAAAATGAAAATCGGGATTTTCAAGGGCAAGGTTTTGTTTTTTGTGTTTTTTACTGGAACAATGTGCAATGAGGATGGGGTTAAAATGGCAAACAGGATAATGGGGGCAGACAAAAAAGTCTGATAACAAATTCTTGGAAATGTTCATTGGAAATTAGGGAGTTTGATGATGAGAGTATGGAATAGGGCAGATTGGAGACTACAACAATAAATGGAGGAGGAACCAACCAGCCAGGACAAAAGCTAAACAGCAGCCCAGCTAAAATATAGAGCAAAAGGGAACAGAGATGTAATACAGCAGTTAGACTGGATATATTGACAAGAGAGGGCAATGATGGATGAGGTTTCAATTTTGTATCTGATGCCATGCGGTGGGAAACAGATGAGAAAGGCTAAAGGGCAGGACCTTTGGCTATGCAAGCAAAGGGGCACCAGCAGTAATGAGAAACCATAGCTACTAAGGGAAGAGGCACAGGGGGAGCTGGGAAGTGAGAAACAGAGACAGGGGGAGGGAACCAGATACCAAAAGCTACAGGGAGGGTAACCATGATGGTAGGCACAGAGCTAGGAAAAGAGGAACAGATATGGAAAGATAACCACCCACAGGGACTGTGGATAAAGCCCAGATATGAGCCATACATTCATGGTTGGGGGTCAGCCACCCAAGCTGCAGGAAGAGAATCAGAAGCAGCAGCTACTGTATATAGAGGAAATAGAGAGATGAACAAAAGCAGAGAAGAAGGAAAGAGGAGTGGGTTAACAGAAACTGGGAGAGCAAATTGAGGTTCACAGAAGCAGAGCTTTAAGGCACAACAGATTGAGGAATGTCACTCCAGTAGGTGAAGAGTCTTACTGGGGCAGGAATTCTTGGTAGAGCATGAAACAGAAGCGATAGTAAGGGGGACTGATGAAGGCTTACAAAGGAGGAAGTTGGTGACGTGGTGTCGGCTGCTTGCTGTCAGCGCAAATTTTCCTGTTCCCCTGGCACTCACGTCACATTGGAATGATCCTGCTGTGGAAGTGAGCTGCTTCTGGTTCTCTGGTGCCCATGTCACACTGCATTTCAGCCACGGTGGGAGGGGCACTTGCCCCATTAGTATGTGCTTGGGTGGTGGAGTCAGCTGTTGCTGCGCTAGGCTCTCAGTCCTCTTGGGAGCACTGTGGCCAGCCAGGGACCTGCAGTTTGGAGCTCTGCACAACTGCCAGCTCTGGTGGCCTTCCCTTCCTCTCCAGCCTACATCTCACCCGGGCATTCCCCATTGGTCTGTGCTTCAGCCTGCCAGCCATTCTGCCTGCCCCATATCCTGTCCTGCCCCTGGGACTCTACCCTGGATCTGGGTGCACTACCCTCAGTGGGTGCCCTGCTTGGCCTGGTCTCTGGAGCTCATGTTCCGCTCAGCCCGGTGTCTGGCATGCCTCCTGGTGGACTTACACTGATGTCACACCTTCCTGGTATAGACTGAACCCGCCCTGCCTTTTCCCCTGTTTTCCTCCCTGCACTAGTCCCCATGAAGCAGAGTCGATTCTGGATCACTGGCCACTACCCCTGGACTGTGACACTCTTCCTCTGAGGTCTGTAACATCTCCTGGCCTACCCCCTCAATCCTGGAGGGTGGCGTTGCGTTAAAAAATACAAATGTGTTTTAATACAGTGTTAAAAATATAGTTGTATATTAGGGGCATGAAGTGAAAGTCAGACAACAGTGTTATGCTTTCCTGCCCTGCGCCACCCCCTCCCCCACCTTTTTGTGCTGGTTGGAAAGAGCTTTTAATTACTTAATCTTGTTAACATAACAAAATATATTCCAAATGTTTGATTTCTTGTACTTTTTCAAACTAATCAATATTTTTTTCTTCATAGAACTACATTTTTTGTTTCGTAGAAATGTGAACTACAGTGCAGACAGGTGAATGAATTATACAGAAAAGACTGCAAGTGTTTAATTGTATACACTTCTTATAACACTTACAACAATAAAAGAGCAAGTTGACTGTAAATTTGTTGCCAACCCGACTTTTCATAATTAAAAACAAAGGTCTGTGACTGAGAATGAAGCTACTGTACATCTAGAACTGAAAGGCCTTCTGGTTATTCATCCAGGCCTTCAGATAGTTTGATTGTCTGGATTTAGTTTTTCTTAAGCAATAAATCTTCTTAAAATTTTATCTTGATCTATATGAATTGTATTTAACTATTCACTTTAATATTTTTATGTGCTTTCCCTGTTTGGAGCTGTGAGTTCATCTTGATCTCACTGTCAGAACTGCACACACACTAGTGCCAGCCGGTGTAGCTGTTGTGTTGCCTGTAGATAATGGCTTTGCTAAGTAAAAACCCACCAGCACGATTGTGACAGCCTGGGGAATTTAATTCACTGTGGGCTAATCACATTACTCAGTTCTGTCCTATGCAGACCAACCTGTGCTCAGAATGAACATTTTTATTGGCTGAGTAAATTGGGAATTTTACTATTTTAGTGAGAATTTGAATACAGAATTCTTACAAAAATACAGCTGACCAGCAAACAATCTTCAAATAAATGACTGTGTGAGGCTACATTTAATTGCTTTCTCTTCTAAGGAGCTTAATGACACACAGGGAGGTGGAGGTGAACATCCTCAGGTAGCACAAATCATTGTTATAGAATGTATTACACATAGGGCTCCTTTAAAAGCTAATACAAACAAGAAAAAATAGCTCATTAATAACTGAAATATTTTCTGCTTGTAAAGCTCCAGAGATAGTTTTGATATTTGTTTCTATGCATGAATTTTGCATTGTTTTATTTGGCTTTTTCTTGTATACCAATAATAAATGTGTTGTATGGCCAGCATGGGAAAACAGTATCTCTATAGGGTATGCTGCGGAAAATGTTCTACTGTACCTTCAAGGTCAAACATACAGAAATTATTAACAGTTTATTTCTTTTACTTTTTATTTTATGATCAACCTTCAGATGACTTTTAGCAAATGATATTTATGCCATCAATCATTGATTTTAAGCAATGACCCATTGCCTCTACAAAACAATGGCTCTGTTTTAGAATCTGGCCACCTCCTGTTGGGACTTGAGACTATCCTCACGGCAATAAGCTGTCACAGAAAAGCCAGGAGACCTCATCTCAGGGTGGCTATTTAGAGCTCACTTGGCTGTTCTTGAAATCAATAGACATATTTCCATGACTTGGGCTCTTTTTATAGATGTGTCCCATTGATGTTCTGTGATGAATAATGCAGTGATGTCTATAATTCTAATTAAAAGAGATGCACACTTAGCAGAGCCTTCCAGATCAATACAAGTCACTGTCGTGGGCATTCTTTTACATCTGCCTGATGACAGAGGCTTACTCTTATGTTTTGAATGAGATTCCCAAAGGGTTTATTTGTGGTAATCATTAGCCTTGCTTAATTTGACCACTATCCCCATAAACCTCCTCCCTGGAGACCCCATTCTCACTGAATACTTTGGACCAATGAGCACACCTTAGAGCTCACCCCACAACTGCAATTGAATGGATTTATGGAGCTTTGGAGAACAACATGTAATGAAGTGAGTGATTCAGGGTGGAAGGTAAGGGAACAGGATTCTGTGGAATATTACTTGGCCCTGATTTGCCTGCTTATTCCTTAAATACCTTCCCCAAGAGGTCTACAACACAAAGCTTCCAAACTCAAACATTTTATTAGCATTCCGGCCTTTCCACCTCACATACATATGAGTCATGCCACCAATGTTGTATTTGCATTTAGACCTTAAATTCAAACCAATTACAACCCAAACAAGTGCTGTTCTTGTCACACCAAATGACCTGTTGCTTGCAGAGCAGAGAGTTCAAACATTTTTGTGAGTCCTAAGGAGTGACGTCGCCATGATAGTCTAATATTGAACTGTTATTTTCTGTTTTCTTGAAAATAGCAGGGAAATAAACAAGGCAACAAATTTATCATTAGCAGAAAAACAGTTTTTCTTCTAAGAAATGTGGATATGTGGACCCTACCATTCTCAAAACTGATAATCTCAAACCCGTTAATGAGACACACATACTGTAGGGAAATGCGGAGAAGTTTTCTTGAAAATTAAAACTTCCTAGACAGGACTAAACCACTCTTAAATGGATGCTAAGGGAAAACTTTCTCCCTATTCCAAATAGTGCATCAAAAGTGAGAGATTTATTTTATCTAGTGGAAATAGAAAAAAGGAAAATACCCCACAGCTGTAAGACAATAATCCCTTTCTTAAACCTTAAGCTTGTCTCTTCAGTGCTCAAATTCCCTATAATATTTCTTTAGTGTGGCCTTCCAAAGACGGAACCCACTAACGAAGCTGTTGCTTCAGTCTGAAGCTTTTTTCTTTTGAAAGAATGTGTGGAATCTTATATAACGTATGTATTGAGACCCAGTTTTTAAAGTATCAATACCAAATGAATTAGATTACTGACCTCCCAAGAATTAATTGGTTATTCTTCAAACCTGCATGGCCATTGTGACAGCCTCAGTTGTGAAAATAAGATAAGGGACAGCACTGGGCCCAAAACAGTCTGACCTCAACACACCCAAAGAATGCATATTGTCTTGCCTTCATGATAAATACTGAGAGGTGTAGTTAATCTCTTGAAACACCATGCATACAACAATATGTGTTTTGGTTCAAATTAATTTTAAAATGTCCCATGTGTCATGTTTTTTTTCTCATTCCAGATTATGTACAATTAGAGAGCAAATCAAGGAGTGTTGCCTATTAAATCAATTTCCGGAAACCTTTGTTGGAATCAAATGCTATTGTTGGTTTTATACCACTCAATATATTTTATTCATTCAAAAGTAACTTTGTAGTTGTCAAAGGAAAAACTAGTGATCTTAAATATAGCTGATGAATAACAGTCTCACTACAAGGGAAGGCCAAGGCAGTAGCTTGACTGTTTGTGAACATATCACAACCACAACCTCACATCATGGTTACAATATAAAAGAGGCCAGATACAGACATGATCGCTGTATTCCATACTAAATTCTGAATCAAACTAATTTTGGCATACCTAGAACCCAGAGGTATTTTGCTCTCTAGTTTAAAAGGCTAAATAGATCCTCTCTTCCACACCTTACTTGCCTACCTAGTTGAACAGCAGCTCTGTGCCAGCCCAGAGGGGGCTACATTTCAGAGCGAGTTAAAGTGAGTTCTCTTCTACCTGGAATGTGCTAAATGGATGAAAATTTCTAGACAAAGTCAATATTGCCATTAAAATTTCATTGAATGTATCAGCTATAGCATACTCAGTCCATGCATTTCAAACTTAATCGTCTGATTTTATTATCGGTCTTTCACTAGAAGACAGTAACCATACTGTATATATTTTTAACCCTTTTTATTTGGGCTGGTTTAAAATGAAATATTATTATATATCTGCTTAGTAGATTCTCTTATCCAGGGTACCATATAAAATACATTATCCAAAAATTCATAAAGTAAATTAAAACCAACTTTCAAATTCAGGGGAAATGCAAAAATACGTAAAAATACAAATGACAAAAAACAAAACTGAATACCAAAATAGACTGAACAATGCCCATTGAGTGGTAAAAAGCATGTATGTCAAATACTTGTTTTTATTGATAAAGGAATGCCATTGAGCATACTTACTGCAGTATCAATTGATGTTAAAACATTCATGGCAGTATTAGAGAGATCACGCGTGTAAACACCTATCCATTTTCCAACCACTTTATCCAATACATGGTCATCAAGGGAGCCTGAGCCTATCCCAGCAGGCAATGGGTGCATGACAGGATACACCCTGGATGGGACACCAATCCATCTCAGGGCACACACAGACACAAACACTCACACACGTAAGGCCAGTTTTCCTCGATGCCAATTAACCTACAAGTATGCCATTGGACAGTGGGAGGAAACAGGAGCACACAGAGGAAACCCACATGTTTTGGGCTTATATTTGTATTGTTCTCTCTAGTAGTAGTTTTTATTATTTTTTATATTTAGTTCTGCAGATAAATGCACATGTCAGGTCTTATTATATGAAAAATGATTGAATTTTTTATTACATGATGTGCCACAAGTGTGGCAGTTCTTATACAATACATCCATGACCTGTAGCTCCGAAAACAACATCTGTAAGCATTCATGTTATAATACTTTATATCTTTCTACATAAGACATGATTTTGGCATTTTTTAAGATGAAGGTAAATTATTTTTTGAATTTTATTACTGCTGCATAGACTAACAACTATAGAATTCCCTAGCTGTTTAGAGCTAATGTCTCAGTTGTTGTTGTTGTTGTTATTTGGAAATCTGTATGGATTGTAATATTTATCAAATGCTTATAATGTTTGTATTTTGCAGATTCATACTTTCTAGCAAAGTTAATTATTAAAACAAGATATCATCTTGTTTTCCCTACATTAACTGAATGAGTGTTCAGCCGACTGGATGGGAGCTACAGCGAGGCCAGTGCACCACGCGAACACATGAGAAACAATCAAACAGGAATTGAACTCAGGGCCCCAGTGCTGCAGGGCGGTGATGCTTGCCACTGTCCCACTGTGCAACCTACAGTAGGTCTGCAAATGTGCTGTCTATACAGGAAAGTGAACTGGCTCTGCTTTCAATGGATTGTTCATTCTACCACTGTACAGCCAGAGATAAGATTGGATGTCCCTGAAGGTAGGGAACAAGGATGAGAAGCAGCCGAGTGGTCAGGTCAGGTTGAAGTACAGGGAAAAACAGGGACTGGAAACAGACTGGGGTGAAGTACTTAAAACAAGCTGGTTGGAAATTAAATTAAGAATGTCACCAACCAGAAGCCCAGCCAGGAGTGAGTTATAATAGTCTGAGTTAGAAATCACAAGGGTCTGAACTAGAATTTGTTAGGAAGGGACAGATACTTTGATTGTCCCTCAAGATGAAATGGCAGGTGGGCTGAAATAAAACTGTGATGGGAATAGAGGAGAGAAAGGATCGAGAATGACACCACTCTTCTTGACCAGAGTAAGGGAGTGAGGAGGAGTCAGGAGGAATAGTGATGCATAAATAAATCCTTTAAAAATTTTTAATTAAAAAAAGGTAAACAATGTTAAAGCATGCAGTGGAAAGTATAGGATAAACCAATTCCAATTTCGTTTGTGCACTACTATGCTCTTCATGACAACGATCAATAGAGAATGAAAAATTTCAGTCTTTTTCTCTTTAGGCAAGTTTTGTCCCATTTTAGCCTCTGACAGAGATTATTATCCAGCAGACATAAGCGATACCTTCCCATGAGATTTCTGAACAATGGCATTGGCCTTTGTTCTGTATGAACACTTAGGGTAGATCAAAAATCAAGTGCAAATCTTACTTTCACTGTACTTGAATGCAGGTAGCTTAATGAACTCCCTGGATGCTAAGTCATTAATCATATACAGTATTTTGGTTTCACGTGCTTAGCTCATACAGCCTCTGTTCTTTGAGCTGCATTGACAGGTTGTCCATTTCTGGACTGTCAAGATCCAGATAATTCCACATTCAGAACATCCAGCACTCAGCTAATACCCCCTGTGTATCATCTCAACATTTCTTTACAGCTGGAGTAGTACTTGTTTTTTTTTATTAGAAAAAGCTAGTAAAGCAAAACTCAAAAGCAGATCTAAACTTGTCACAACAAGAAAGCAGTAACTAACCAAAACATTTAAAAGTAGTACATTTAATATTATGCATGTATGTACAGATATGTAATTAAAATTAGCACACATACATTTTGTATAAATATACTTAAGGTTTGTTGTGAATGCATGTCGTATGTTGTTCTGTTCATACAGTTTTGAGCTTTGAAAAGTATAAGTTAAATAAACCTGACTTTCAGACGAATTGAATAAAGCCACTCACCTGAAAAAAAAAAACTTTAATAGTTACATCCCAAAATCAAAATCAATGTGTGTGCAAGATATTAATTAGTAGTGTGTGAAACCCTTTGGGGTAGTTATGTCATAAATAAGGGCATCAATACAACTAAAATATACAGTATAAAACTTCCAAATAAAAGCTTTAGCTCATTTCTGACCTCACTAGACGTCTTCATGACCCTTCTGTGACAGTAACCACACAGCTCAGACTTGAAAAATATTTGAGACTTGCAAAACTCACACGTTGAAACATTGAAAAGTTCCTAGAGTTCCCACTTCTTTCATTCTTCCCCTCTGGTGCTGTTTGCATATCAGAAAATCTGCTCTCTTTTTCCGAACAGCAGATAGAGGTCTAACACTGGAGGCCTCCACTTCTTGGGTTTTAAATTGCTACTTGGCTAGTTCTCTAGTGCCACCAAGTCAGGTGACTGAGGGCAGCTGCTCATACCCCATCGCGTTTTGGGGAATGTGGTTCAGACAATGATGTCTATTTTGTCTGAACCTACTACCTTCTCACAGAGTGAATGATGTAAGAGCTTATTTCTCAGGAGCATTCTAATTGTACATTCACAGACTGGAATATTGGCCTCCTCCAACTGAAACACTCTTATACAAGATGCATTTAGTTTAGTACAAACAATATTACTTATGTTGTCGATATGCTGTTCAGTATGTTGGCACCTTACACTCATTTAATTCACTTCCACTTTTTACAACTTCTTGCTGGGTACAGCCAGTGTTCCATAAACTTCAAAACATGCAATTGATTAATAAAGATAAAAGTTGTAAAAGGTATGAATTAAACTGGTTAAATTAAATGATAACACAAAGGATGCCAATAATGTTGCCTGCAACTGTAAACTAAATTGAGTGTTGATCATTATTTTGGGACCTTTCTTTTACCTGTGAATTTGAATCAGTATATTTTCTTTTACCACACTTTTGCTGTTTCCTTCTGCAGTTAGACACAAATTGGTCTAAATGCCATTTTGAAAAAGCTTACAATATTAGCATGCCGAAGCTGTCATTCAGGGATACAATCTATCAAAACCCCTCCCAATTATAGCTAACAAACACACTCTATCTGTAAGGAATCTAAAACCGCTCAGGATTCAGTGTAGTAAAGCTCTTTGTCTACATTCAAGCAATTTTTTTCTTTTTCAGTCATAGTATTCTTAACAGTCTATATTCACAAAACAGAATTTTGAATTAGAACATGTAAGACAGAATTAAAAAAAGTAAATATACAGTAAGTACAAATCTGAAGCAAAACTAAAAAGATAACATAAATATTTAACTATTCCACTCAAGAAACAAAACATTAATTTTGAGTATTTCAGCACAGACCAAACAGTCCTTCTTATAACAGTATTTATTTAAAATACATGTATGTTTGCAAAAAAGATATCCTCTCCTTGGAGTTCGCAAATGATAGGAAGGAGCATGTTCAAGCCCACATTCCTTCTGATATCTAATAAAAAAATAGGAGGCCTAACTCTCCTAGAAATTGCTTTAATTTTTGTTAAACTGAGGAATGACATGAAAATCAGTGTAAACAGATATGACATTAATTAATTGTACAATAAAGACATGTCCGTCATGAAAAAAAAGAAGCAATTAATTAATTTCTATATACCAGGAAAAAACAGACATAAACTGGACAGCTGGCAACAAAAGTTGAGGCAGAATTGCTTGCCTGATTATGGCAGTGACCCAGATACTCATTGACAGCTTTGAATATTTCATTACCAGATGAATTTTCATATTGAGACTGCCCTATTTTATTTTAATATTTGCTTCCATGAAGCAAAGCAAACAGCACCACAGCAATCACTAGTTTTGTGATCAAAAGGGGGTGAAAACACAAATCTGAGAACAAGCAGACTAAGATCAGCTTGGCCTGCCTTTTTTCATATACCAGAAACTGTGAGATCCATCCCAAATGATCTGCTGTTATTCAAGAATAAATAAACAGTGCAAAATCTTGTAGTAGACTCTCATCCATGTCTTAAGAAAATCAGACAAAAAATAATTAGATTGAGTTTAATAGAACCCAGTTTCTTATGATATTACTAATTTCCTATATGTGTTCATGTACTGTAAGTACAGGCAATAACCTGTTTTGTTCTTTTTCTAATAAGAATTTAAAACTAATACCTGAAGAAATCAGTAACAAGTAGGAATGTACAGTAGACATTGAGTAGTAAGTCTATCACACAGTGAAACATGGTGTAATGCATTATGAACACTGTTTGTAATGCACAGAATACAGTGTAAGAACAAGGGGGGCTTGAACGATTTAAAAATAAATTCCAAAAAGAACAGTGGTGTCTTTGTAACACTTTGAATTAAGCATTGAAAAACAGAATGAAAAACATTCTTGGCCAGTAATTTGTTTTTTATAATGGTAATTATTTTTTCTCTTTATTCTCTCCACGTTAGTTAGTCATTTGGGTTTTACACTACAGACCAGCATGGGAGGGATTAGGACAAAACATACAGTGTCAGAGCCATCTGCTTTTCTCAGACTATGAGCCCCTCGGTGCCTAAAGCAGAATTAGAATGTAAGATCAGAGGAGGCCAGCAGGTCAAAGTAGTCAGTGCAGCACAACATACTGAGGATAACTCTGGCCTAGCCTGTCCTGACTCACTTAAGATCCCATGGCACTGTTAATATATGTGGCACGACAGCATTATTTTAAATCATTTCAAGCAAATATTATTTCTTCTTATGTTTTGTTACTTATTGCCACAAGCATGTATGACCTTTCAACTTTTATTTTAACTGATAAAAATACAGTGTAAGAAGTCAACTTTTGATAATGACAGAAATTTAACAGAACAAGAATGCATCCATCAACTGATCTTTGTTTTTGCACAGAGTATTTCTGCAATGCTCTCAATCAGTCAACATATACTCCCAGTTTAATGACAGTCATTGTACTGCAAAGAGAGAATGAGAATTTGTGTAGATCACCATGCTACATGCCCACTTGTTAGAGTGATTCATCTTTAATACAAGGCAAGACCCAGACTGCCTTTTAATAGAGCTAGCCATGAAAGGAGGTGTGACACGGCCCTCTTTCAGGTTAGTAATGTGAACAAGCCCCTTTGTTTATAAGGTAAGGCACTCAAGAGCTCCTAACAAACAATTCTGCTAATTCAAACTAGCATTTTTATAGAGGATTATTGGATTCATATAGTTTTTTAACTACTGTATATGAATATTTAGTTTTTTTAAAAAACCTCCAATATTTCATGATTGCAAATAGAGTACTAATGATTGTCCCTTAATTTCCTATAATTTAAAAACTGTCCAATCTAAAAATACCCTAAATTGAATATCTTCTCTAATTTAGGGGCTTACTAAATTACCACTACCGCATGGAGCATGAAGCAGTCTCGGTAAAGCATGATTTAGGAGTCACTCCTATGTATCAACATTTAAAGATGCAGAACCAATTTTTTTTTTCAACATACTGTAGGTAATTTAATAAAGATTGACCTTTGAGGACCTGCAGAGTGTCTGGATTTTCAGTTACAATTGTTATTTTCTTACTGTGATGAACATGTTGCTTGCTTGAGTGACCAAAATTAAAATGTTTTCATTTTTAGAAATGCACAAGGCAAATTAGACCTATAAAACTCCTGCTACACTGTGACTTTTAAAAAGAAGCACTAGCCACTCATGCACTGTAAACCCACTGCAAGCCTTTTTTTCCTCTTCTGGTTCTGGTTTTTCTTCCTCAGCAACAACCTTAAGCATGCAAAAAAAAAGTGATGTGATAGTTTTCTGTTTGAATAATCCACTCAGACTACAAGTTTGTTTCCTTTACTACTCCAAAATAAAAAAAGAACTTAGAAGCATCGATCAATGTCTAGCACCTGACAGACCTGCGAGTCCCTGATCTGTAAGCCATTCAACTATTCAGCTTTGCTTTCTCTGAAAGATACATGGATGAACAAGACCAAACACTGAGTCCACCCAGGAGTAATCAGGCTGTAGGATGAAACAGAATCCATGTTACAATTTGTCCACAGGTCGAGATCGTAGCTCATCTATCAATGCTGTCCCAAGCCCCCACTCCACTTGACTGCATATTACCTTCTCAACAAGATATAGGGAGATATTTTAAGGTGAACTCCCATTTTTTGCAAAGACAGTTAAGAGATGATGGCTTTGAAACACACTATTACTCCATTTGACCTCTCCCTTTTCATTCCAATTTAGTTTTGGAGTCCCAAGGCACTGGTGAACTGCAACACACTTCATGATAAAATCAAAGTGAAATATGGCTGGACACAGCGAGGCATACCAAATGGAATTATAAATGAGGGGAATGTGCAGTAAAGTAGTAACAGAAAACATTTCACAAATCTCATTGAAGTAATTTCATAAGACCAATGCCCCTGTCTCGCTTTTAGCCCGTGTTAATTGTATGCCATTATGATGAAAACTTTAGCAACCTGTCACAAAGTATCAAAAAAGTAACATTACCATTTTCCTTATGATAATCTTTTGATGAAAATAAAATGCCGGCAGCTGACAGACTTTTGTTGTACAATTTATTTTGGTAAAAACTGAACTGTCCCCTCCCACCTCTGGTGGTCGCTGGTGATATTACTAAACTACTACTTTACAGTTTACTAATTTGTTCTTTTAATTCCTACGGTTGTTGGGGAAGATGGGGAGTTTTCTTGTGTTGCTAACAAAAGTTTGTGTTTGCATTGCAGGACACAAACTCCAGTTAATTCTCCATTAAATGGAGAGCCATTGCATACATACAAGAGTCCCAAGCATCTGGGATCAGTCCTCAGCTGACTTCATTAGTGCCTTGTATTTGCACATCATTTCCTCCATCAATGTCTAAACGTCCAACTCTTTTATGCAAGCGGTCCTGCTTTATTTTAAAACATAACCCCTGTAGGTTTAGATAAAGCAGGAGTGTGAATATCATCAACTTGAACTAGTTAAAAGGAAGTAGGTTGTTGCAAGCAGTATAGTTTCCTATATCCTCCCTTAAAGTACAAAGGATGTTCTGGAACTCCTGTCCAGACACACCATTGATTCTCAGGTTGGTTTGCAATTGAGGATCACAATTAGCTGCTTACTATATTATATGCTTTCCCCCCAGTGGTCCTTTTTCCAACTTTTTTGGAGATAGTCTGGAAAGACCCAGTAGTGGTGTTGATAGTGGTATCTTATAGCTTCAGAGGCCCTGGTTCATGGAACTGAGACCACTTATGGAGAGTCTGCACTTCAGCTCATTGCCTGGTTGCAGTGATCATGCATGTTTTTCAATCCCTCTTAAAAATGAAAGTCAATTGACACCTACTTTGAAAGTAGAAGTCCACTTATTATGTTATAATTGATGAGAAGTCTTTTGATGTCCATATTATGACTGTTCTGTTCCTCAAAAGTAAAAGACCTTTTGGTCATCTGAGGACGCCTTCCCTTACAATGTGATGCTCTGAAATCGATTTTTGTTTTATGTCTCCAAAAGGTGTTTTTTTGCTGTCTGTTGTCTCCTCAGAATTTGTTACTGTATGTATCTCCATGCACTTTCAGAGTGGGACCAATTGACTTTGCTCCTCTGGTGAGATATCTAGAATTTTATCTTTGCCTGGCATTCCTTCCAAAAATATTTTCCGCCATTCCATGTTAATCAGGTTCTGAAACAGAAGGCATCCTCTTTCCTTTACCTTGCATGAGTACTGGCATCTACTGTATGCTATTTCCTCCATATGATCTGTGTGGATGTTGAATCAGACACTGTCTGACTAGTTTGACTGTCATACTAATTTTAGAAAATTCAATGTGCACTTATTGAAACCTACTGTTGCTTTGTGCTCTCTTAGAAAACCAGGCAGTGTTTAAGTACAAATGTCAATAACTCAAGCAGAATGTGAGGTACAGAATAAAATTCTCATTTTTGAGGTTCTTTTTAAGTTCAATTGTTTGAAAGAAACATTAATGTGTGCTGGTGCTCAATCATTTCCTTTTCCTCCTTGCTATATGTTTGTAGGTAATACTGGCCAGTAAAGTGGACAGTGAAACAGTGCAGTATAAACCCCAGTAAACTAGTTCTCATTGTGGATTTAATGTCCTGTTTATCCTTTTTGTGACTTTCTTTCCAGCTGGGTAAAAGATGGAACAGGATTATTACACTGGCTGTGTGAAAGTATTCTTGCTTCATATCTTTATTTTAACATTGTCGTCATGAAATTGTATTTACCGGTCTGAGCACCATGACGACCAAAATGTCAGTTTGCCAAAAGATATCAGAGGGCATGTAATTTTCTTGAAATTGTGCTTGATGTTTCCTGCTAATTTGTTCCTTGGACAATTGTTTAGCTTCCTTATCTTCTATTCCTTATACAGCCTCTCCAATTCACATGTGGGCTGAATGGTTTCCCCTTTTTGTAAACTTTATTTTCTCATGTTTTCTTTTTTCTTTTTTACTGCATACAATGAGTCCACACCTTCAACTGCATATGTTTTGTGTCTTATATGAAAAAAACAAAAGTAAAAGTATTTTGCATACAGTTCATGTTGACTGTGCTAAGATCAAAGCATTTTGTTCCTTATTCACATCCAATCGCTTCATCCAATACAGGTTAGAGGGAAGCTGGAACACATCCTGGCAAGCAATCATCCAGGTGGTGGTGGAGGGGAGTCCCCATTACCTGTAAAGCGCTTTAAAGTGTAAACACTGTAAAGTGTCCAGAAATGCGCTATATACTGTAAGTATAAGCTATTATTATTATTATTATTATTATTATTATTATTATTATTATTATTATTATAATAGGTGCAAGGGAGGATACACCCTGGATGGGACGCCAGTCCATCTCAGGAAAAACACACAGATACAAACACACACTTACACCTGGGCCAATTTTTCTGGAACCCAATTAACCTGCCAATATGCCTTTGGATTGTGGGAGGAAAAGGGAGCACTGTCAAAAAGTCATGCAAACACAGGGGAACATGCTAATTCCACACAAATGGCACTCCAGGTTTGGAATTGAACTCCAAGCCTGCAAAGCAGCAGTGCTAATCATTGAGTCACCGTGCTGCCCTTGTTGCACCCACCCAAATTAGGTGTCACGGTGTCATCAAAATTGCAAAATACCAATATTTTTGGTACAGCTTAAACCAAACTGAATATTAAGACATGTAGAAGGTTTCTAAGGCTCAAATATAAGATCAGTACAATGTTTGTTAGTTTTTTTCCCTGAAAAAAACACTTCATAATATTGTGGCATACCTCTATGAAAACACCCATCATGTACTATTTACTGCTGTGACTGGAGTCAATTATTGTTTCTATACCAACTAAGAGTTTTCAAATATTTTTTGTCATGGTTGTACAGACATGGTTTATTCACGTACTGCAATAGATGGCTGATTTTGTCTAGAAGCCAAACAGAATATCTGAGGTATTTTATTTTGACAGTAATTCAGAAATAATTTAGTGCAGCCTTATTACATGTTTACACATAAGATAATCATGAACCATACCTTTTATACTGTATTATGTGTTCAGTATATCTATTCAGGTTATAAAGATATTTAGAGCTTGATAAATTGATAAAAGTGAGAAGAATAATGTTTAATTGAACCAATTTATTTTTTTCACCATGGTCTTTAGAATCCAATCTCTATAGGACAAAGTTTGGATGATCTCTGGTAACAAAAGTTCATTATTGATAGAAATTGTGTTTGCCATTAATCCATTCAATGTTTTATTGCTACAATGTAGTTAGGCTATGTGTGTTGTGTTACTGCATCTTTATCACCTGCAAAAGCTGGAGGGTCCATATATTATTTAAGTTCAAGTTTAAATATTTTAATATGTACAGCCAAATCATGTTTCAAAAATACAATCTCTGAGTTCCTGCTGACAGAAGCATTACAAGAATGTTTTCATGCAGCATGCTGTGAACTGTACTTAGACATGTTCCAAGGGGAAATAAAAGTAAATTGTAATTTTTAGCTTGTTTTTTGACTCATTTATTTTACATCGCCTTAAAACATTTTAAAAACACAAAGGAATAGCTTAAAAGAAAACTGCTGTATTATTCAATAGTTTAAGTGAATAAAATTGTCAATCTGTTGCCTAACTATTTCACAAACATTCATTAATATTGCTTTAGGACTTTTTATCAATCTAATGTTGTAAAACACAAGCTAGACACAAACTGCTTCTGAAAACAAGAGCATCTTCTCCCACATTTGTTGTCTGAAATAATTCACCCATGATAAACAGTATCCTGAAGGTTTCATGCATTTATTTAATTTTATATTAAAAGTTGAATTAATTAATTCCTTTTTAAATTTTGTGACAATTGTCTATGAATTATGAAGATTTGACTCTGAAGGGAAAAAAATGGTTTCTATAGGTGAATTGCATTTTTAAAAAAAGTCACAGTTGCAGATCAAAACAGCCTTTTTTAGAACTGTTCTTGGAAAAGAGCATTGATTTCATAGTTTCCAGACTGGATCGCACAAGGGAAATTCTCGGAGGGAATAAAGTCAGGTTACTGCCATGCATGCTAAATAGGGTCAGCCTTCATTTGACTTCCAATCTCCTCCTCCTTTCCCTCTCGGTTTCCAGGGGAACAGTGACACAATAGACCTGATTCAGTGTGGCTCTTAGAGATGACTTCAGTTGGGAAATAAGGGGGAAGGCAAAAGTTAAGAGTGTTTTTCCCCTTCCTGCTTCCAACCGAAGCAACACACAAAAAGCAATGCAGTCTTTATTTGAGGCAGAGTTTTGTGGAGCACAAGATACTTTGCCACCTCTTCAGTAGTGTTGGGCTGGACCATGGATTTATCTGAAATTTCTATATTCAAGCTTCTTCCTTCTACTGCTTGACATGACTGTCGCAGCCTCTTTCCTTTTACACAGTGTGAGCTGTTAGGGTATCTAATAGAGATTGAAGACAAAAACCTGATGCATATTTGCCACTAGGGGGCAGAACAACAGGATTTCATGCTTGTGCTCACAGGCTAAGCTTTAATGCCCATATACTGTACATCTGTTTCTAGTGACTGACCTGGAACACAAAAAAAAGCTTTCATGCAAGGGTGTTGATAAGTGAACTGTTAAGTTTTGAGCTAAAAACCCAACAGGAAACATGAATTGATACTGGTATGCTTTTAAAGGTTTGATCTATAGTACTGTATATAAAAACAGACCATTGTCTGTCAAAGCTAGTTCTATTTTATAATGTGAATTAAACTAAACTGTGCCAGATTTAACAGATTGAAAGGGTATTACAAATTATTTTTCTATCACTACATTTGCTGCAGTTGTCTCAAAACATTAATTGTCTTCACTGGCTTTAGGAAATGCAGTTGCACTAAAGCATTACATACATTTAAAGTGCTTGTGATAGGTATGTTTTGCAAAGTTGTTCCTAGGCAGATCAAAGACATACTTAACAGCATTCAAACCTTTCTGAAATATTGCAAATAACTTTTTTTTACATTTTCAAAAACTGCCAAGCTTGAAGATTGTAATCTCTCTGGTTTCACACATAAGGAATTCAAACATGAAAAGGACCAAGGATGAAAATATTTTAAGACCTTGCAATATTATGATTTAAACCTACTGGAGGTAAAATTATTTTGAAATTATTGAAAAAATACTTTACTGTATGTCTGGGTGAATTTCAGACATATTAATCATTTTCCAAATGTCAGTAGCAGAGCAAGTGTTCAATTATAGTCTTACAAAACAAAATAGGCTAACTAAATACTGCATTGCATAATATATTGCATAAGATATATTATATGCAGTAAATACAACTTAGTCTCAAACATTCTACTTAATTGTAGAATGTTTTCATGGAAACAAGTCCATGAATATGCCTCTTTACCCAGTTAATATATTTTGAGTTAACAAAAAATTCCTAGCAGTTTTGCCAAGAATAAATTGACAAGAATAAATTAGAGTCATTCATAGCGATTGACAGCAAGTATTTCTAGCAAGAATTGTTAAATTGAAAACTACCCTTATTGCCCCAGGAAAAGCAATAATATTTAGTGCCATACTTGCACTGCATCAACACCAAACAGGTCCCTGTAAAGTAAAGGTCTACTTTACTTGACTGCACATTTTAAGTATTGCATAGGATATTGGTCAATCAAAATCCAATTTCACAAGCAGGTGCCCACAGAACTTCTTAAAAAGCACTAAATTAGAGATGCTCACCTTCCTCTAGGGGCCTGTATTCTTTATGGAACTACGTTACCTGCTAAAATACAACTTTATAGGCAAATATTTGTGAGGTAAGGAGTTGCATGCTATATAGAAAAGAAAACAGGGTGGATTGAATTAATCCTTAAATCCTCCTTCTAATGGATGCTGGCTGCCTCCATTTCTGTGATCTCTTGAATACAGACCTCATGGCAGTGAAGAATGTATCCAATATCCTTTGTGTCTGCAAGATGTCGAATTTCCTTTCTTGTTTATCATATGTTCTTTCCCTTCATGAATTCTCCTTTGAACCTGTGCTGTTGCTTCCTTGTTGGCAAATTTATTCTGCTTGGAGCTTCGGTCACTCAGTCATTCACAGAAGGTCTAGAATCTTTAATTAATTGATTACCTGGTTTCATCAATACAGTCCCACTATATACTGGTATAAACTCTAGTGTCTCTATGCGGGCTCTGATATTTGTCTTCCCAAGTCTTCTTCAATTTTTGGTTGACTCTTGATAATTTTTCCCTAATTTGGTTCTGTAAACATTTTTTTTGTTTCTTTGAGACAGATCCCCTTGGTTTGATAGCAAAGTGTGGGTAGCCTGTACACATTAACCCCCATTTAACTAGAACTAAAGTGATGTCTGGAACAGTGTTGTTTCATTTAACATTTTTAATGTTAAGTCAGTTACAGAGCCTTTCTTTTCTTGCTCCTAGCAAATAAGAAGCAGTGGAATTTTTCCTCAAAACTGTCATTCTCATTTGGTAGTACAAGTTCCACCCCCTTCTTTGCCTTATTGGCAGGCCAACACAGCAATGACTGTAAGAGTCTTCTCTGCTCTCTCAAACCATTCCCTAATCCTCACCTTGACACACCCTGAAACCTTGATTGAACCTTCAACCTTCCGCTCCTAACTGACTGTGTCATTAAGATGTGGCATCATGAAACCCGAGGAGACATTTTTCTTAGACATGAGACCTAACTAACCCGGAGTCTCACTCGAGACTCTGCTATGTCCTGAATGACGGTGAGGGTCTTACCCAAACATCAGTAAACAAGGACCGTCTATTCCATGAACTCTTATATGAGAAAAACTGACTTGAATAGGTGACATAAATTCCCTAATAACCTTATTCGTATTTTCTCCATTTATGAGGTATATTTATACCACCCTCTGGAGGCCTTACCCATGCATGACACTCCAGACACAGCTACTCTGTTACAGTTGGGTATTTAATCAATCAATCAAGGTTTAAATATCAATGCACAACAACACAGCATACAGCGGTGGTTGTGGGCAGTGAAATGCATTTTCTGCAAGCTCGCCAAGGAGAGATAGGACATAATTTGATAGAAGGTTACAAGAAGAAAACAATAAATTATATAGCAACCATTTACAAGATTGCTCAATAATAAAAAAACACAGGTGGAAAAAAAACATAGGCGAGAAAAGAATGCAGGAGGAAAGAAGTAAAAACACAGTGGACTGACTATTTATCAGTGGTCGTTTGGGTAATTGCTGGTGGCTCCTGTGGCTGGCTGTTCATCAGTCTTATTGACCGAGGGAAAAAGCTGTTTTGAAATCTGCTGAAATTTGAAATCAGACGGTAGTAAAGAAAACAGATTGTGGTTTGACTGACTGGAGTCCTTGAGTATAGACCTGGCATTCTTGAGGCATCTAACAGAGTAGATATCCTCAATGTCCTGTAGCATTCAGCCAGTGATGAGCTGTACTGACTTCACCACCCTCTGCAGTACTTTCCGATCCCGGGAGGAGCAGCTCCCATACCAGGCAGTGATGCAGCCAGTCAGGATACTCTCAACAGTCCACCTTTAGAAGCTGGCTTGGATATGTGACGACATGCCAAACTTCTTTAGCCTGCGGAGAAGTGCTTCAAAAGTTGATTAATTGCCATTGTTGTTTTTTTTTTGCAAGTAATGTTTGGGAGACAGTTTGGTAAATATAATTGAATGGATGAGTATAATCAGTCTAACAGTTGTGACCTCCTGTCATTGCCTTGTTTACAATCAGGTGTTAATGTTTGGACCATAGATGTTCCCAGCACATTATTTGTTCTCTTCTCTGGTGAAAAAGGAAATTGGTAATGATCAGCCCAGCTCTTTGTGTTTGGTGAGGATAACATTTTTGTTGGATTTCACATTTCAAATTCTTCTTTACCAATGGTGTCTCTTAAAATTCTGGAATTAAAATGTCAATAGCTACTGTACAGTATGTACTCCTTAGGTGCTCCACAGAGAGTTCGGTTGAGCTAGGGATATAAATCTTGCTTGCTTACATTGTCTAAATCTAGAGTAGGGTGATTTGCTGAAACTTCAGATAAAGAGTTTTGAAGTGTTCATTGAATCCAACTCAGAACTTCTCATGGTGGTTTAATATTTAATTCTTGAAGGCAAATACAAAAAAAAAAATTAAACATTTTTCTCTGATTTTTCCCTCCAAACGAATTAGTAGCAAACTGTGTTCCCTGAGCTGCCCTTCTGCAGCTTGTCGGGGTTCACTATGGCTAGGAATAGTTCTAGAATTCAGTGCAGCGCGACGTTCTGGCAGATCATTGTTTGGATAGTCTATGAGGATCCTAATGTTTCATGTCTCAAATCTTTATACTCTCATCTGCACTTGTACTTTCCATGTACATGCTGCTATCCAGTCAACAGTAATGAGATCGAGTACCTTTTCAACCCCTTTTTAACACTTAAATCTTTTCTTGTGGAGCCATTGTTGCAATCCAGCTTCCAAAAATCTTAAGAAAAAACAGCCTTGTGATCTAATTGTATAGAACAGAAGAACATCTTTCATACAGTATATACTATGTACAACCTCAATAAATATGGACCGCTGTGTCAAGTTAAGATCCACTTAAAAAACATGTCTTCAGGAATGCAAATAGGTGCAAATTTGTGTTGTAATGTTTGCAGGTTTAAACTTTTTGCAGGACAAACTTCTACACATTTGTGAAACATTTTTACAGTGCTTCAATGGACTTTCACTCTGAAATGCATACCAGCAGAGATATTATGTGGTGGGTCATGAATTCTTATTTGAACAAAACTGGTGCAACAACGTCACTGTTCTTTCCAAAAACTGTTGTTTTCCTCCTTAACTCCTTAGTTGGAAACACTGTGTGTAAAATGTAAACCCTTCTATTCTCCCAGAAAATGTGCATATATTATTCTGGCTGGAAGATATATTCCCTCTCAGGCTAATGTGCAGTCAGCACAAAAGTTGCTGGCTGATCAAATTAGAGAACTAGAAAAAAAACATCCAAATTCTCTGATTATTATTATTATGGTGGACTTTAACCATACTAATCTGAGCAGTGACCTACCTAATTACAAACAGTTGATTAATTGTTCAACTAGGAAAGGAAAAACCCTTGATCAGTGCAAAGCAGAATAAAGGATGCATTCTGGACTTTCTCCCATGCACCACTGAGAAATCATAAATATACTATGGTTCAGTTAATACCTACATATAAAAAGAAACTGAAATTATTCAAGCCAATTAAGAAAACAGCTTGGTGATGGACCACTGAAGCCTTTGAGAAGCCTTTGAGAAACTACAAGACTGTCTTGACTCAGGAGATTAGTGTCTTCCAAGACAGAAATGGCAGCTCAATTTACAGCACAGATGTGGTCACTTCTTCTACCAGCTTCTGTGAGGACACTTGAATTCCAGCAAAATATTTAGTCAGGCATAATAATAAGCCTTAGTTTACTAACTCTTTTATGATGTTAAATTTAAATGTGTGTCTTCCAAAAAATAAAATAAGGTGTTTTAATATCTGACAAAAAGAATATTATTTTCTATAAGTAGATACATCTTCAGTATTTACTACAGTAGGCCTACAATTTGCCATGCTAACGTTTTTAATTTTTAGCAGATTTCTGTATTTTTCATATCAGTTTTCACTGTCAAGAGAAACGGACATGATACCACAGTTACCCTCAGTTGCATTTCTTTATGCCACTAGCTTAAAAATCAGTCTATTCCAGTTTGTCTCTTTGCTGGTTCTAAACAGTATTTCAAACTTTGTCAGATTTCTCAAAAGGCTTAAGACGAAAGTATGAATAGCAGCTGATTGTGCAGGAAAATGAAAGTGATAATGCACAACACAAAAAGCAATTATTAGAAGGAATTTCTTGGGAACAGATGAAAATACGACAAAATCGAATTATTCAGATCTAATTTCAATTGTACTTCTGACACAACCCCTTGAGTAGCTGTTTTCATTAATTTTAATTTAATGTAAGCATGTATAACTTAGAATAATTATATTATATTCATTCATGTGTATACAATACTGTAAACGTACATATATTATGAATATATATATTATTATATAAGTACCTTTAATACATAATTACCATAGTACTATTGCAATGGAGGCAACGAAATGTAGGGTAATACTGCTACAATTGTTTTGTTTCCATTGCTTTAGCAGTGACCCATGTAGTGGTACAAAACTGGTGCTTATATCGCTCATACGATATCTACCATTTCTATAACCCATCTAAAATAAAAAGCTCTGAAAGCCTTCTTGGTCTTATCAGCTCATATAAACTGTCTTTTCTTTGCACAAACTGCAGGGTTATCTTGAGTTTATCTTGATCATTAGCCTCACAGGACTGCTATCATTGCCTAGAACAGTACATTGTGATCTGGAAAGGCAATGTGACACTCCACTTACTGAGCAAATTAGAAAAAAAGTCAAAAATGACAGCAGTGACACTCCATTGCTTCTAATCATGTGCCTTATCTCTGCTTCCTAGGACTGCAGTGGATGGTGCTTCACTAACCTGTATGATGTCATTTACATGGAATCATTTGTCAGCCATACTGTAGGTGAGACTATTCAAACAACTAAATCAAGAGAACTGTGCATTCTGCAACAAAGGAATTCAGAACACATGCAGATGTGCACTACTGAACATTAACATCACCATTGACTCAAGGTAACACTGTGATGTTTGATTGGTGGACAATGATGTAGGTGTTGGCACTTTTATGAACAGCTGTACGCATTGTTTTGAATATATTTGATTTGAGTTATACAGTAGATCTAAGATTCCCCAGTTAAATTCCACCCACCCAAATGTCAAATACAAACATACAAACGTTCATACCTAGTAATAAGCTTAATAAGAAAGGAAATATTTATAAACATTGTAAAGAAATGATTATAAATCAATTTTCCCTTAGTATGAATAGCACATAGAAACTCAGAGTAATAAAAAATCAGTGCTGCTGGCACTGTTAGGTAGTCAGATCTCTAGGATGTGGGGGCGTATTCAGTGTGGAGGTGGAGCCCTGGATTAAGGGCCGATGTGTTGCCTTAGCAACCACAGCTGCCCTGGCCGATTTAAGGATGAGCCGCAGCTGTGGGGCCCTTTAAGTCACACTGAGCTCCTCCCCGCAAGGGGAGGACCTTCCAGAGACAGTCCTGAGGGGGATTGTGAAGCGGGTGTTTGTGGCCGCGCTTTTCCTTCGTTTAATTTTCTTTTTCTTTTTGCCTGTCCTGCCGTGTATCTTCCACAAGGACAGGATGAGTTTTTATTTTTGTTTTGTCCTTATGTTCATAGCTCTTCCAGACAGGACTCCGTTGTGCAACGCAGTGCATTTCTTTTTACTCCTGTTTTTTCCCTTTTTGTTTTGTTTTTTCTCGGTTTTCACTAGCCTCACACCACTGCCTCTTCCCCCTCAGATGGGGCGTTGACTTTGACAGGTGTTCACGCTCCTCCCAGTGTTGCACTTTTACAGGGAGTATTAATTATTGATTATGAAAGGCTGTAGGTACCTACTTAACATAATAATGTACTAGTACAGTACATACTAAACACTTCAAATTGAATTTATTATATATTTTGTAAATTTATAAACACCTAGACTTCCTGTTAGTAAGGAAAATGGCATTGATTTATATTTCTCCTGGTCAAAAAAAAAGGCACTTTTTTCACAAGTTGTTGCTTCCATTGAATTAATATGAGGCCTAGTAATTGGTCCCCTGACTCCCCAGGAAGGTGAGAGGCCCTTATGTGGAAATGAAATGACACAGTGTTGAGTAGAAAAGAAGCACTCCTGAAATCCACTTGGATTAGAACAGAGAATGAAAAATGTCACTAGATTCTCAGAATCACATACTGTATCTCTGGTTACTGGCCTCTCAGACACTTATTGGTCATGTAAGCAAATTATTACCTAAAAACTTGACAAATTAAAAGTTTAATTGAACAAATAGACAGTGAGGAAAATGCAGGAGAACAGCTGTGTAGTTTTTTCTTCCCCACTTGCTTTTGGGTCACATCCCTTAGCATAAGGTGCCTTTTGTGCGTGTGTGCATGTGTGTGTGCCTCCATTAGTAAAATATTCTGGTTAAACGGAACGGCTCAGCAAAGATACCAGATGTTAAGGTTATTTTAAGTCTCCAAAATGCACTTGGAAAAAGCAGTGTTTCTTGAAATATTTATAAAACAAGACCCTTAGAGCCACACAAGCTCAAAAATAAAAACATTTTTTGGGGAAAAGGTTAACACTGACATCTCAAAAATATGTGGGTACACAGTTCTAGCCGTGGATGCTATACTCAAATGCTAGTGACATCTTAAAAGCATACACATATTTACACAATAATCTGTGTGGGGGAGCATTGCTTCTTTTTGACCATTTCTTAGTGACCCAAATCAAGGAAAATTTGTAAAGAGGGGCAGCACTGAAAAAGTGGCAGGAGAAAAGTTGATGTACTATACTGCACTGAGCTATGAGATAAGAAATTAATCCGAACTAAAATGAGCAATGGGAGCAACTGCAAGAATGTAAAGAAATTTTCTATTTTGTGGTATGAGGGTGTTTAAAGAAACACATATTTAGGTTAATATGAACCAGTTAACGTAGGCAAAGAGAAGAGCTGGCTGAAATTCCTAGCCAGCTGAAATGAAACCGAGTCTTGATATGGAAAAGCTGTGGATGTGGTGCTACGCGTTTGAGAAAACAGGACCAAATGCAAAAGACTACAATGACAGGGACATCCTAGATGTGTGCTGGAGTTATGGAAGACAGACTTGTGAGACATTTTGTCATTACAGTATTTGAATTACCCTGCACAACTCATTGTTTATACATTTGCCTAAGGCAAGCCATTGGTAAACTGAAGCTTGGCAGTGCAGCAGACAGATAACATCCTCTCATTCACTTATGACAAATCTAACAAACGTGTTACATCTCTTTTCCTACTCCGACCCACCACAGGTAACTAATTATTGACTGAGAAGTCTTTTTATCTGATTTATAAATACTGATAAAGTTCTTAGCACAATTAGGAACACATGCAAGCTTAAGAAAGCTGCCATCAGTATTTTTCATATTCACTTTTCCTGTTTATTGGCATACATTGTCATGCTGGCAAGTACAGTACAAACATAAAGCTCAAGAATAATGTACTGTATAAGCAAATTTATAAGAATTTATGTATGTATGATACACCTTAGAATAACTTTCTTAATTGCACCATATGTTTTTAAAAAACAGATTGATTTCTAAAAAATAAACCTTATGTTACTAGTTGACTGTCACTTGGACTCCCTCAACAGCAGTACATAACTGGCAGAATGCCACCAGCTCTCTCAGTTTTTATTACAGTGACTCCTGTATTATTATGACTGTGACAACCACAAATAATTGCAGAAAAATTATGGTAACAATGCGTTTAGACAAGGTTATCTTTTTTTGCACAATTAGGTTCATATTTATCATTTACTGAGTGCTTTAATTCCAAGCAAATGTAGAACTTTTAATTTACTCATTGATAACTCAGCATTCACCTCCATCTGGATTAATACAAAGCTTGAAGCCCATCATGATAGCTGTCCTTGCGAATGAGCACAATAATTTAGCTTATCAAATTTTTACTGTCTCTGGCAAGTCAGCAGTCTTCAATGTAGTTTTGACACATGAGAGAATTAAAAAATACTCAGAAATATTAGTAAATCTGTAATTAGCAAAGACATCATGGTGACATAGTGATACAGGATAACAAATGTAGGTGTAGGATACATCTTGGGTGTCTTTGTCAGGTGTGGTATGTTTTCCTCACAAAGAGGAAAGACAAAGGAGAAAATACACTGAGTCACATAGTCTTCTGGATACAGTCAGTTCCTCAAGTAGTCAGTCCCCATTTGTGTATGGAGCCTACCCATGTGACTACCTGGGTCCCACCCTTCACTCAAGTCCTGGGATTTAGGCTAGAAAGAGGATGTACTCTATAAGGCCTGGCCAGGGGAAGCCAGACACAGAGAATCTTAGGAGCTGTCTTCATCCCCCTACTGTGTATCCGTTGCAGACAATAAGAAGGGAAAATATAATGAAACACATTGTTCAAAACTGAGAGAACTTCAAACACAATCGAAGGACTATGCCAAGTTTAGTTTCTTTCTTTGGAGTGGTAGTAAGAGGTGCACCACAGCATCAGACAGACCTGATTCAGGAGTGTGGTGCTGTTGCATGTTGCAGGGGACGTTTGTTTTGGTTACTGGGGACTATGGTTTGCACTACTATTTATGTGTGTGTTTCCCTTGTTTATACTATTTTTTGGTTCTTTTTTTGAGTAAAGAATGATGACCTACTCTTAGAAGAGATTGTTTAATACACCTGTCTAGTCCTGGCTCCTTGGTGAGTCCATGGAATGTGACAGCTTGTGCTAGGTGAAGGGTCCTAGCATCTTCAAGATGGGATCTGCATGCTGGTAGCTATTAGTACTGTATACAGTATATCTGTAACAAGAGCAGTTAGTTTTACTGCCTTACAGTGATTAGGTCCTGGGTTGATTCTAGGTTGCTTACCCTTTTATGTGAAATTTACATATTTGTTCTGTGTTCATGTGGATATCTCAAGACGCTTTAGTTTCCTCCCAACTTACAAAGACATGCTAGCTGGGGTAATTGGTGTCCTTAAATCGCCCCTGTATGCACACCCTGGAATGGATTGTTTACCCATGTTTAGCAGTCCAGCCTTGTGTTCCGTGCTTTTGGGATAGACCCCAGGATTGCTAAAACTCCTCCCAGGAATAAGTGGCTTTGTGATAATGGATAGATGGGATGCTATTAGCGTTAAAGAAATGTTTCATTTTGAAGTGTTCCGGTTATCAGTTATCCGGTTTAGGATATTAACCCCTTACAAAAATAAAGTTCTGTTTGAAAAAATATTTAATGATACATACCTAAAACCACTGTACTGTACTGGAAAAAAATAGTGTATAAATACAGTATAAATACAGTATAACTATAACATGTTTTGAACCACTCAAAGGTACAGTACAAGAGTGTGAAAACACC
Organism: Lepisosteus oculatus; assembly: GCF_040954835.1. Classification (NCBI taxonomy): domain Eukaryota; kingdom Metazoa; phylum Chordata; class Actinopteri; order Semionotiformes; family Lepisosteidae; genus Lepisosteus; species Lepisosteus oculatus. The sequence continues at coordinate 15,202,849 of NC_090716.1, forward strand.
GGCCTTTCATTGTGTAATTTATTGCAAAATGTTGTAATAGGCATAAAGAAAGGTATTAGAATAATTGCATTCTGCATAGTTATTTAAAGAACAGACACTGAAGGGATACTTTATCACCAATTCACAGGATTGTCTTACTTTAACAACAAACAAAAAGAAGACATTGTATTTGGCTGTAGCACTAACAGGTATCATTTAAGATAATCAAGTATTATAAAGTGTTATCTGTAGTCTGAATACTGCTTAAAATTTTGTATTACACTGTATAGTATTACAAATTCATGATCAAAATCATTTCTATTACAAATCGTGAATGATATACAAGATACATATACAGTATGCTGAACTACACTCTATAGTCTGCTAGGCATGTATTTTTGCACATGTCAAAATGTACCTCCAATATGAATAATATAAATCTGAACAATAAAAAATATATAAAAAAGAGCTTTAAAAATATTTGAATACATTGCAGATAATTAAAGCTATTAAACTTCTGACTGTGAAATGGTCCATTCCAACAACTTTTCTCATTTTACTGCCTTCATAACTTCCACTTTGGATCTAAACATTTTCTTTCCGTACGTGTCTTTAATTAATTTTAGGTCTTCTGCACCAAGTAAGTAAGTTTGACTGCACAATGGGAAATGTGAACCCATCTGTAGCTGGTACACCTTTATCCTGATCTTTACAGCCAGTTAAACCTATACAGAGACGTTGCTGTGAACAGCTCTTATGATCTCCCTGAGCCCCTCTTCTGATGTGTGAAGTTAATTGATCCATAACAAATCAGAGCTGCAAGTGTTCAGACATGTAATGATAGGTAAAGATAATGTGTAATTGTTCTTGAAGTAAAAAAAAACAATTTTAAACCTAACAGAATACAGTCTTAATCAGCAAGTATGTATTCAAGATACTCTGCACTTCAGGATGCATGAAATGTCAGTCTTTTATTTTCTATGATTATCAGTATTGTACTGCAGTGCTGCTACAGTGAATAAGATTCATTGGTGCAGATGTATGACTGAATTATTGATCTGTTGACTTGCTGTACACTTTTGAAACCAGAGTGTATTGTTTATATTTCCTTTATGTACACATCTTTAATTAAACCGAACCTTTTGCACTAAGGAAGCATGACTGCACTGTGGGAAAGTTGTACACACATGTAGATGTAACACATATCTCTTGACATTTACAGTCAGTTAACGTAATACGGCGTTATTACTGGAACAGTTCTTCCAATCTTCTAAGAAAAAAATAATATTTTCCACTGTGTGACTTTTATTGATGGAATCATAAAAAGGCAGGTAGTGTAAGCATTCAGATGTCCAGAAGTAAACAAAGATATTCCATTGGGATGGAATAAAAAAGGCAATTAAGAGATATTTAAAAGTACAAAATGTTAATTAGACAGTATGAGTAATTCTTCATTTATATAGCAGATGTATTTGACATAATATGAAACATGATGTTTAAATCAAAAAAATTAAAATATAATTTTGCATTATAAAATACAGTGCAAAAGAATGCATGTACTGTAGATAGGGGAGAAGCAGGTCATTCTGAGTTCACTTCTACACAGTAGGTTAATATCTCAAATAAAAAAAAATATGCTTAGTTTCCCTTTAAAAGCCAAATTCAACACAACACTGATTTCCCTTAGGAGCTGTCCTCAGCACTAGGATCAGGAATAGTCTCTCTCTATGCCTGAGGACATCCCTGGCACAGGGTCAGCCAGCTGAAGGAGATTGGACAGCTGAGACTAGCCCAGCCTAGCTCCATCTTCAGTGAGAACCTTAGACTGAGAGTAGGAGCCTTTGAAAATATGAATGTGATTAATTACATGAGACTTATGCTTCTATTTTTCTAATTACTGTACTTCATTCCACACATGGTTGTGGTGGAGCTGGAGACTATCTCAGCAAGCAAAGGGTGCAGGACCCTCAATGGTACACCAGTCCATCGCAGGACACACACAGACATTCTTTGTAAAAACTGAGTGAATGATCAGCTATTTGCATCACAGAAGATTGATTCACATACAGTATATTATTACTCCTGTGGGTCTGGTATGCATGTTGTGATATTGTATTAATAAATTGTGTATTCTGAATCCATGTACAGCAACTGCATTTTTATTCTGTCCAGTTGATTCATAGCTGTAAAGCACTCTTGCAATTAACTGTTCCGATTTATAATTGTTTCTGTAAATTAAAACCCTCCCAACACTATATGCTCATTCATAACATTTTCATAACAATGCGGTAATTTCTTAGGAGACAGATGTATGCATCAATTAGTTACAACAAGATATCAACTAAACAAAAATAATTAGTTTGAGTGACAGTACTGTTATTTTTCCAAGTATTTAACTTTTTTAACATTTTTTTTTTAATTATAAAAACTTTAAAGATCTCATCTAACCATGGCCAAGTCTCTGGCAGGGTCAACTAGAATACTTTATGAAAATGAAGTCACCAATGTTGTTGTATATCCTAAACCCAATATTCTTATTTAAGCACCCAAGTCTGTTTTGTTTCTTGCTTCCTGAAGCTCCTAATCTTTCATGCAATGTGTGCTCCTACAACCCGTGTGAATATCATTGCAGGTATTGGTGCTAAATTGAATTGTGCATTGTTTGTACACTCCATAACTTTTCCACATTGTAATTTTCATCTGAAAATTTAACAGGTTTTCAAAATAAATCAGAATATAAGTTGTTCATATACAACAATGCCCAACACCGATCTCTGTGCTAAAATCTTTCCAGTCAGAAGTTGTATCCCATAAAATAACACATTGTTTCCTAGTTGTTAATTAGTTTTCAATGCAAGTGCATATGTTATCTTCACATTCTTCTATATTTCTTTATATGGTACTCCTATAGAATATATACTGTATTTAAGAATCTCGCTAAATACAAAATTTGGGGTACTTTACAGGGTAAAAAAAAATAAAAAAGAGAAAAAAATGCTGATTTAACAGTAAGAAATAAAGACAGAGAGAAAAATTGTTGCAACTGGGAAAAGGTAAACATGAATTAAAAGCCTGACTAAACAGATAAGTTTTGTCTAGATTTAAAAACAAAAAGAGTTTACATTTCTCTGGAAAAGAGTGAGTCTAAGAGTTGAGTAGATGAAGCTCAAAGTGTGAGGCCCGAGATGCTTGTACATTTAGTAAATATTATACAAAGAATTTGAGAATGTTGATCAGGATTTTTAATCTCTAAATCCAAATCAAATGATAAATGTCTCTTAATATGCCATTTTGAACTAGATAGAGGTTAAGGAAAGATATCTTTCCTTTTTTCAGTATTGCCATGAAAATATTATCAGGACCAGGTATATTCTTAGTTTTTGCCACCTCAATCCATGTAGAACCACAATGTAAATTACTGTATGTTAAAATTGACTGTATGTTAAAATTGCTGTTGCAGCTCACTCTATAACATGGTGAATGTTATTGACATCTTCTGCTTGTTTACTATGTCTTTATAGCTTTCTATTATTAATCCCCTATTATTTCATAAAATATTTACTACCTCTATTACAGTTACTTTACTGTTATTACCATATATGTTTTACCATTTTTATAGGTTGCTATACAGTATGTTTAGGGGGATTCACAATCCCTGCCTAATTAGCTAACTCTTGTTGGTGACTTTAGTGCCGTGTCAGGGTATACAATCTATTTTCTAATCTGGTTTTATTGGTTTAAATCTTTTTATGTTTTGCACTGCAGAATGTTTTGTAATGCTACTTTTAAGTTTTGTAACATTTTGAGTCCATGTGTCAGAATATCGTATGTATATAGAACTGTTTACTTTGCCAAAAAGTTGTCATGTTGTGGAAGTTTGTGTGCTTTCTCTTATTTACGTATACGAGAGAGAGGTTAAAGAGAAAAAAGTTTTGGTTTCTGACGTGCCAGCTATTTCATATACCATGGTAATGAGATTATTTCTTGCTTTCACACTGCGACAATAAACAAATTAAGTAGTATTTTCTCAATTCTCTTCAAGATCCAGAATTTTGCATAAAAATAATATGCTTCTTTTTTGGTTTTTGTTTTATGATCTCTCACTCATGCCCATTAAGATGTGGCATTTAAGAATTTCTAAATTTCTTAAGAAAAGAAAGTTACTGTGGCCGAAATGTATCATGCTTCAATGTGAAAGATCTGTTTACAGAAAACTGTCCTGTTAATTCACTTCCTTAATGACAAATTGACATTTTAATAGATCCACACAAACCCAGAAACTGTGGCATTATCATTCTTTTACAATCATAAGCTTCTTACTGGTAATCTTTCTTTCTTCTTTTGATTGGCAGAATAAACGGATACTCATTCTAGCAGTTCGATTGCTTTTCTGGCATTTCCTGTTTTGGAAAGCTAAAATAAATAAAATTGAAATCGTAAAGATGATTTTATTAACTATTTCAAAAGCTTCATAGATGAACAAGCAATAAAGACTTAACAGCTGCAAACTGATTTTGCCTGAATTGGGGCTCATCTGTGCAGCTCAGTCCTACTGTATGATGATTTGCTCTAGTTGTGTTTTTCACCATAGTTCTGGCTTCCAGCACCCCTGAAAGAAAAACAGATACTGTATGTCGAATGCTTTATGCCATCTATGCAGTAGAAAACACACTTAAATTAACCTGAGCTTTAAAACTAATCAATTACAAAAATAAGATAGCAATTTGACTTCACTTTAAAGTAGCAGCGCCTAAAAAGCTAGGGGGAAAGTTAATATTGAGCTGATTCTGATCCCATCTGCAGGCCCTGAAGGGGGTCCCCAACACTAAAGGAATGATATTAAGCTGCAGAGTATGATTCATTAATAGTGGCAGAAGGAAAGAAATCTGGAAACGCAAAGCAAAGTTGAGTTAACCGGGTATGTTAACAATAATTTATTCCTTTCATTTTCTTTTAAGCTATTTAATTTTTTACTTATTTATCTCACACACATACTGTTTACTGTATATATGTAATAAAAACTAACTAGTAATTAGCTTTCACTGTTTCCATACTGTACAAATAGGAACTGTCTAAACACAGTGAATTCAACAGCGACACTCAATTCTTTTATACTATTTATTCCACTTTGTATATAAGAAGTCAATATTTGCAGCAATTGTAACTGTAGTTATGCCATGCTGATGAGCTAACTGTATAATAAAATCATATTATACAGTCAGCTCATCATCATGGTATAACAACAAGATGATCAGTGAAATGAGCATTTTTCTAATTACTGTAATTTTCACTTTTTTCATAGTTTGCTAGGTGCATATATAGCTCCCTCCAAGATTTACATAGCAACCTCCATGAAAAAGATGCTTTGTGTATGTGTGCAATATTTGGTAAGGTAGAGAAGGCTTGGCTTATCCTTGCTGGTTATAGAGGCTTGAACCCCAGTCAGAAAGGAGAGAACCAAGGGTTAGCTGCAAGGTGGAGTTGGGGCAGAGGATGCTTGAGAATGCAAAGGGAGGAGTTTGTGTTCTATATACAGAACAAATTTCTCTAATGATGTTGATTAGCAACAGCTGTGTGAGACTAACTTGTCTTTTTACCCCTCCTAAATTTCAGTTAATAACTTCATAGCAATAGCTTGCCTTTACATAAAAGCATGAAAGTCTCACCATGAAATACAACTGAAAGGTGTTCCTTGTAAAACAGAATATATATAGTTTATATATATACAGTACATTATAAAATCTTTGTTTTGATTATGTGAAAAAATACTTTGTACCGGTTACACCAGGCTGGTCAGCGCTCCCAGTCCTTGTTTTCCATAGGGACCACCTGCATTCGCACAAGGAATCTGACTCCTCCGAGCACCACCCTGACCCAGTATGGCCGGCTCTCTCGAGTAATCCATCATGGACAATGTCTCCCATCTCCTCTATGACATGCTTGTAGAAATGAAGAGCACGTTCAGCAATAGACTGATTCATCCACGGTGCGACTTCTGCCATAAGACTGTACAACACTTCTGCCATAAGACTTCTGCCATTGCCTTCTGCCATAAGACTGTACAACACATCCACCTTGCGTCTGGGCAGAGGCAACATTGACAGTGACCTGTTTCTGGACTGAACAGTAAACTGATACATTTGTTCTTTTTTTTTTTCTTTTTCCGTTTACAACCGTTTTTGTGCAATATATACCAGGGACCTGTGTAATACATTTATATTTATATTTATATTGAGCAATATGACTTTTTTGTGTACTGTTCTGTTCTGGTTTGTTCTTTGTGTGTTCTGGACTGTGAGTAACTCTTCTTAGTGCACTTCTCACTGTACTGATTGTATTGTATTGTATTATTATTGTATCATTCGTTACACTGTCGTTGTGTTGTCTGTGTTATACTGCTGTTGCACTGCAATTTCCCTCAAGGGATCAATAAAGTATCTATCTAATGAGCAACCAGCCAGCTGTTTAATCTCTGATGGGCTCCTCCTTACGTCTCTTTTATTTGAGCTACTTTGGTTCGTGTTGCACTCTCACACCAAGTATTTTGCTATAACCAGTGCCTGTCCAACTCCACGTCCTGTATATTTCCAGCCCTGGTGTCTAATTCTGCACTGGGACAGGGGCAGTCCTCTGGTCCGTCTCTGGTTTCTCCATGAGTTTCCGGATCCGTCTGCGGATCTCCGTTCCTCCTCTCGTCGCCTTAAGCCTGCGTCACTCTTGGACTTCTATTTTCCAGAAAGGTCTTTACTGTGTTTTGACAAAATTCCCTCCTAACACATAGTTTGACAATTATTTATGCTTTAATACTTTACTTTTAGTCTTTATGCAGCTAATATAGTGTCAATAAAAAATGACACCAAGTAAAGCACAGAATAAATACATGAATAGAGCAGTTCTGCAGATTCCGTTCTGTAAATGTTAATAAATTACATTTACAAGATATTGGGAGCATACTGACAACATTTTCTTTTAGTTCAGCAAACACATAATTAGCTGAAACTACATAATCAAGCGTGAATAAGGTTATTGAAAAAATGCAGAAAACATATTGTACACTGCTAAATATAGTGGACTGGATTTTTTATGCTAAAGGGATTAGGGATTTCAAAGAACTGCAGGTAATAACATGGGTGATGGTGTCATTTACAGAAGATGAGGTGAGACTTAACTTTTAAGCAAAAAAGTCTGGATATGTGATGGGTTCATGCACCAGCTACCAGGCTCACATATAAATCCCATATAGTTGATTTTATTGCTTATTATTTTTTTTGTTCGGAAATAGAAACATTATCCTTTAAGAATATAAATCTCTATTTTGTCTTTGAAAGAATCTTTAAATCCATTTGCATGAGCAGCTGCTCTGTGCTGATGATACTGCTTACAGCCCTGTAAAAAATAATAGTCAGCACACTCATGCAATCCCAGAGTTCACTAATTAAATGATTGCATTAATTGTGGTTTAAGTGAAGTAGACTCATTCCTGATTCAGAGCTAATTATTCTTCTTTGCCCATCTTTTCATTCACATTGTTCTGTTTTCTTGGGGTGGAAAACATTATAAAATACATTATGTGGTCTTACGAGAAGAATCAGATGTGCGTTTGAGAGGCTGTTCTGTGTTTAGATTATTAAATGAGCTTTTGTTTAATTTGGTGGATGGTGCTGTTTTGTCTTCTTCTGGTGCAGGTGTTTAGGTATCCTTAGAGACTTAAGGTTTTTTGTTTCAGAGAACAGCATTTTGTTTGACTTTAAATATATATTTTTAGTTAAAACTTGTAATCCAATACATTAAAAATTACTGAGAATTACTCAGAAATGTATGAGGATAAGGGGATCTCATCAAAGAGGAGAGTTTCAGATTTGTAGTTAATTTACTGTTACTTAATTTGCCCATTTCAAATTTGGGTGAGAGGAATCCTCTCAATATGTTGTCATATTCATTGCAGAAACCTGAAAATGAAGCCTACCTCTTTGTCTAAATTAACCGTGCCTCAGTAGACCTCCGTACTAAATTTGGTTCTCAGAACTGCGAGTTCGTGCAGAAATACAAGGTTATGAAATTCATCTATGTAGACAATGTCATTGACTTTAGAAGGATTAGATTTTGCAAAGGTGTCATGTGAATAAAGCAAACAGCTCTGGGGAATAAAAGCAGGTCCATTAATCCAATAACCTTGTATTTGTCTGAAATGCTGTTATGAGGCTGTCCATATCCAGTAAAAGACAATTCTACCAGTGGTTCACTAGAAAGTTACAAGAGACAGTGACACAATATTCTGTGCCGAATTTGGAATGCATTTTATAAACAAGGCAGTTGAACATTTTTGTATCCTTCTAAAGTTCTGTTTTTTTCTTTTCTAATAGATGTGACACTGAGTTATAAAAAGTCGTGGTGTCACGCCCTCTGCAGCCAGAGGTTAGTCCCTTTGGACGTCCGTGACACGTGGGAACTTCAATCGCTATGTATTTTGTGCTTTTAAAGGATACATTTATTACCTAACAAAAATCATTAATCCACAGTTACAAACACACTTGGGTCAAATGTGAAAGAATAATTCTAGTAACTGTCATAAATTAAGAGCAATAATTCACCACAGTAAACCAAATTTGTATTTGTTATACCTTTTATGAATGTTTTGTCAGTTTTTAAATGCTGCATCTAATAACACATTCAACTTTCTTTGTATTTAAGATATTCACAATAGTGACAAAATGTACCAGTATGTACAGTACGAAAACTTTGAAATGGTAGATCTATTCATCAATCTAAAAACAAACAATTGTCATTTTTTTGACAACCTAAGTGAACTGTGTTTGTCCCCCTGGTTAATTTTAAGATGTATATAATCACTTTTAATGTCTGAGGTCGTCTTGTAATTTTGCCATCTCTTCCTTCAAATTGGTTCTGTTATAGATTTACAATATACAAAATAATCTTCCATCTTGGCCTTAGTTTGCAAGTGAGCAAAGAATAATTTGAAGAAAATTATGATTTATTAAGGGTAGCTTTCAGTGCACACAATTATCATTTCAGCAGAATCATCCTATTCCACTATTTCTAAATCAATTGCTTGTGCTGTGACAAAGTATTGTTGGTGTTCCTCTGACCATATATTAATCAATGCCACTTTCTGAGCAAATGTGTACATAAAAGATCACTTCAGGTGTCTGAATTATTGAATTTGGTGTCAGAATATGCAGGAATTTCCAGGAAATTATCTGAGCAAATATTTTATACAAATAGTGTCAGTAAGAAAAACACATTCAGGGGATTCTACTACTGTATATAGAGTGTTTATTTTAATGAAAATTCACTGTGCTAAACATGAAAGGATAAAGTATGTATATCAAAATCTGAAATGATGAATATTAGTTAAATAAAGCCATCTTTAAGGAAAAAATATGTATGTATAAACTGGAACATAACGTATTTCATTATATTTTGGGACTATTAAACCACATTGTACTAATATTTACAGTGAATTGTTATTGGATTTGCTTTAGATTAAATCTCCCCCTTTCTAGATAAACTGTGAGTATTACGAGTATTATGTTATAAATATCAAATCATGTTTACGTATCTACTTTTAAATATGTAATGCATAACAATACTAGATGTATAATTCCTAACAACACTGCAGTGAAAAACAACTCAAAGACAGTTTTTTTTCAGAGTTGAGGTCTATACTTTGTGGAAAGGCTGATTGTGCTTCAACTGGTGGTTTGGCCACATAACACTGACCTTTGTGGCTTAATGGGAACTCATGACTTTGCAATTCTATCAGCTGCAACCACATCAGAAACAAGGGAAACACACGTTTAGCCACTACAGAATTCACAGAGAAAACATGATAGAGGAAAAAAAGAGGAAAAAATGCATGATCCCCCCCACCACCATCCTCAAAGCAGGTTTGAGGTAAGGAGTGGTGAGCAAAATGGATTTGCCAGTGGGAATATAACATTTAAAATCTAGTATTTTGCAGACCACTGAGTGGAGGGTGAAATGGATGGCATTAGATGGCAGGTATTGCAATTTTTTTACCTTATTACTACAAAACATTTGCCTTCACTCTCAAAATGTGTTCATATAATGCATATTTTCCCATTGCTTTGGCAAATCTGAATGAATGAACACCCTTGAGATACATGTGAAACTTTGTAATCAAAGAGCATTTTCTGTACTATACGTTTTTTGTGGAATCTTGTATGTCGAATTTACAATGGTAATGATGTATCCTAACACTGCAATAAATAAAAACCCAAATTCCTGTACTGCTACAGTATGTGCTATATGGTAGTGAATACGATTTCATCCTATACTTTGATGTAAAATAGGAAAACCTTGTTAAAATTGTTGCCCGCAAAGTTAGATGGATGAATTTGTGCAGCAAAATCTCTATAATCAAGTTTAACTACTCCTAAAAGAAGGAAGACAAGGTCTTGTGTAATGGTCAATTAGAGCTCTGTGAGAAATGGAAGGTTTTTCTCTGGCTGAGTGCAAAGCTTTTTTTAATGAACTGGAACCATTGTTTGTCAGTTTTAAGCTGTGCCCTGGCAGAGAAAAACGAGCACCTCTGAAACAATGGTATTACAATGGTTTTATTCAAAGAAATTATGATAGATTTACAATTCACACTTGTACTACCTTTTTATTGATTTGCCACAATTATTGGATGTGACTTGCAATGATATTGATCAGCACCTTGATCCAAGTTCTGCCCTGTATTGAGGAGTGCACTCTTCAACCTCTCTGATTTAGTGAGCAGTGTATGTGCTTCCCCCAGTTCCCTGTCTAAATATCCCCTGTGTGCTATGAAATTCATTTCAGAACTCTGTGGAATTCAGAGTCTGAAACCTTTGTTTCCTCTTCAAAACGTCATTTTAGTTGTTTTAGAGCAAAATACCCAGTCTTGTTTTTGAAGCTGACTTCCTTTAAGAAAAGACTAAGTGAGACCCTTGAATTAATTAGCTACTAAGCAAAATAATCAAGGTAAATAGGTTGCCATCTGTTATTTTTAACCATTCCTATAGTCATATGTTGTCAGATTTCTAAATCACTTTTAGCTCCTTTGATCTTGAGAATAATAGTACCAATATACTGTACTTGGCACTTTCTGTCATAAATATGAAGAAACTTTTTGAAAAGAAAATGGTTTTGGAATAGTTGTTGTCCCATTTTTTGCTGAAAGTGGATGCTAATGAAATTTTAATGTGAAGGGTTTAAGTAATTTCACGCTTTGTCATCACAACAGGAATCTGCTGATCAAACCAAGCATTTTAATAAATTATTTTTGTGTTTATTTGTGCAGCTGTGACATGCTCCTTGCCTTCCAAAGTTCACCCGTTCTACCTTGTTCTGTAGTGTTCTTTTCATGCTTGACCGCTAATTCTTTTCCAGATTTGTAACTCAGACACATGTACTTCTCCGAGGACAAGAGTTTTGTTCTCCTGTTTATCTCAGCCACTGTCTAAGCAGCTGTGTGTACCCTAGCAAAGGTACCAAAGCCCCTGGGATTCTGGATCATTCCCACCACCTGCATCTTTCTCATTTTCACATTGTTTCAGACATAAAGCTGTATATTTCCTTCTGTCTGCTTCACTGCTCTAGTTTTTTCACTAGCAGTGAGCCTGGCTGATCGCTACTGCAAGTTAACCATACAGTCAGCTGCCACTTTATTAAGCCTGTCATGTAAAATACCCATCAATTTTGTCACACAAAATTGTGGGATATAATCAGGGGCTCCTTTACCTTAGATGGCACAATTTTCAAACTCTAACAATGTTTTTAAAATATGGGTTTCAACATTCAGTTAAAATCTGAAAAAATAATAGATGCCATTCCAGATTCCATTCAAAATCTGATTAATTAATCTTATTTCATTTTTAGGTGTGATTGCATTTGTTTTTGCTTTGTTCCATATTTTGTTGTTCAATTCTGTCTTGAAAATTAATACAGTCGTGCCTGCCTGTCATTTCCCCATTAGGCATTTAACAGGAGAACATCCAGGGGCTGGAGACACTGACCCTTGACCTGCAGGTTGTTGTCTATTCTGGAGGGGAGATGAAGGCAATCAGTGGTGGAACTGGCATTTCCCTGGGGCACTGCGCCGCAGTGGTAACACACACAGGCAACCCTTGTGTATATGGAATAGCACAGATCAGCTTTTACTTTCCTCAGTTTTGGGCTTAGCCGTTTCTGTATATAGAAAAAGGGCAGTAAAGATCTGTTTTCTACACACCGGTGTGTTTCAGTCTTTAAATAACCTTATGCTTGCAATACAAAATCTGTTGAAAAAACAATTCTGACTGAATTTCACAGACAAGATGTGGCTGACTAAGAGCTTCAAATGCCTGTGAAAACAATCTAAATAGACCACTATTTTGCAGTGCTGCCAATAAAATGTGATTCTATATACTGTAGTACTTACAGTACATATGCTATAATTACTGCTCAGGCCCTTTGGGGTATAGTGCAAATGTAATGAGGAGCTCTATTTTCAAGTTCTGAAAGGCTTAATTGGACTAAATTAAAGTCTCTAAACAGCTCTTAAGTTGTTTTTTTAAGCAATGCTTTTGTTTTTCAAGAAAGAAATCAAGGAAAAAAAACTACAGATAAAACATATATAACACACAGCATATATCCTGGGAATTTTTCATGAGAATTGTACAAACAGCAATGTAGTACTGGTATACAATATGCTGTTAAAATGTAGTTTTTTTGTTTTCTGGAAGGGTAGACAATAGATTAAATTATTGGTTTAGAAACAATAATATAGTAAACAACCAATCTATATGTGTGCTTTAATGTCTCCTCTCAGGCATATATAGTGCATTTGAGTGGAGACTGTGAAGGAAATAATGTAGTTAATTAACTAGAAAGAAAAAAATGCTTCAGCCTTTGAGCTTTCTTCAGGTGTGAGGGATTATTATATTAACTAGTGTAAGATGTGAAGAAAAACAAACTTATCTTGCTAGTTTTGTAAAAAAAAAATGTATTTTCATTTTTTGAAACAATGCAGGCCTTGAGAGAAAAAAATCCCCAGAAATGGATACTTCATATCAGGAACCCCTTTTATTTCATGAAAGCACCCATCGTTGTGAATCAGATGTGTCAGGGATCTTGTTCTTTATTTCTATTGTTGTCTAACAATGAAAGGCCCTGTGTAATCAGGACTTCTCTGTGGAGGCTTGCACCTATTCAAACAGTGGCTAGATTAGTGCTCCTTGTTAGTTTAAGGTCACAGTTTACTGAGGATGTTGCAGAGAATACAGGAAGCTTTCTACTGAGCTGAAACACATTCTAAATGCGTGATTTTCTTTTTTTTTGTACTGTACATGCCCCATATGAACACAATATGTAGCTGTTTTCTTGTAACGATGAGCAAGATTGCTTTAGAGAAACACATTGATGTTGTCTTTAAGTTACCCACAACAAACTGAGCTCAGGAGTTTCAGCCAAAGCTTTTGGAATGTCTTTGGCTTTAACTGGCGTGGCTGAAGGTGTAACATTTGTGAACTGGGGGCTGCTGCAGTGCAAGTGTAGCAGGAGAGGGACGGTTGATCACTGTGATTCGCATTTCCAGTGATATCGTATAATTATAGGGGTGATGTCACAGAAGGCTCTTCTTCTGAGAACTCCTCCCATGGAGTTTTGTAGTTTGGACCCTATGCAGAGAGGCATTACCCAGAAAAGGCAGGAGACAGATTTTGGGAAAGAACATACTCGGGTTTATTAAAGGTGCAAGAATTCAGTGACCGTTCGTGATCCAGTGCTCAGGGGAATAAACAAAGCATCCAAGTCCAGACAAAGTCACAGGGAAAGTCCATAACTCCACCCAGACACACAGGAAACATGAACAATCCAGGAAGGCATGGGGCCAGGTTCTCCAGGCCCTGGACTCAGAGGTCAGGACGTCTCTGGGAGCAGGCAGGCAGGCCTTTGGACATCCATGTTCCAGTGCTGAGCCCTGAGCACTGGATCCCCTTGGCTTCTAGACAGAAGTCCTAACAATACACACCAGGAGCTGATACAGATATCAGACGAACATAGATCTCAGGAAAGGTTAGAGTACCCTCTAAAGGAAGGATGTCAACACTGTCAACAATGAAAACCGAGGACGCATATTCCTCCAGACGTCTGTTATTATTTTCCTTGCATCTATCCCTTTGCTTGTGTTCGCGTTATTATATTGAAATAGTTTAGCTGTGTTAAGATATTATTTTTAAATAAAATACTATATATAATAAAGATTTGTATTGTATATTTTTAAATATAATATACTATAACAGACTTTATTTTTTAATTTAATTTTATTAATTTAAAACTTTATTGTAAGTGTTACATCCCCGTGTGTGTCCATATGATTTGTTTTGTTTTTCCACTTCCTGTATTCAACTATCCCCCCCCCCCCCTTTGGTCCATCACTACACCATATTTGCCGTTGTGATGTCATCATCAATCAGCTTTTAGACCAATCAGAACTCAATGTCTTCAGTATTTAACTTGGAGGTTTTCAGAATGAAGGGGCCTTTTGCTTGACTTCGGTTCTGCTCGGCTCAGCTTCGATTTCACTTCGCTTTGTTTCGCTTTTCGTTTTGCTTCGGCTTCGTTTATCTTTGTTTTCGTATAGCTTCGGCTTTGTTGGTTTGTGTTCATCTCCTTGTACTTTCGTTTGTGTGTTTATCCTTATTTTGCCATTATCTTGCCCAACTGTGTTATTAGCAACCTCTGTGCTCTTTTGTACCCTATTCCTTCTGTCTACTCTCGTTTTCCTTTATTTGTATTCGTAGTTAATTTGTGTATTGGTGTGAACTTTTCTGTAAGGGTTAGTTTAGGTTGTCGGGTACATTGTGCACACATAGTTTGTCTTTTTATTAGTAACACTAGTTTAGGATGGGTGAGTGCCTTTTGTCTGGTATGGTTTTGGGTAGTTAGTGATGGTTAGCCAGGGCTTTAGATGCCGCCGAAGACCTTGTGATTCGAATTCTTGTTTTGCAGTTAGGTCAGCTTTCCCTCAATTTATTAGCCAGCTCCATTTTGTTTGTTATTTTCTTTTCTTTGGCACCACTCTAGTTCCCTTTCCCTGTGTGTTATTGTGTCCTATATTACGTAACAGTCACTTATTCACTTTAAAATAAATCCCTTTTGCACCAAACTTGTTGTCACACTTCCTAAGTCACTCACCAAAATCCCACCTGCATCCCAAACCATCCTAAATGTTACACCCCTTTACCCCTAGACACTTGGGGTCGTAACAGTAAGGTTAAATATTTAATTATTTTATTATATATTTGTTGGTCTTCATGCATACAGACTTGTTCTGCTGTTTTTCTGCTTCAGGGTACTAACCTTTAGGTTTTATCCAAATTATATTATATGCCTGTACTTACCATTCTAGCATAGATCTTTGTGTTAATGTAATGAAAAGCAGGCTATATTTGATAAAGGCATTAGGCAAAAATAAGTTAATGGTAACTGTACCAAAAGAGGTTGTCAGGTTGAGAAGACAGCATCAGCAAGAAGGGGCTGTGTTGTTGATTTCTAAGGTGAAGTAAAAGTAATTTTGAAGGTACTGTATTGTAAAATATTCCATATATAAATGTACTTTAAACTTTCATTTATCACCTGTTAAAGATTGAAATTACCTTTCCTCCATTTTTATAAGCTTAGTATTTTTAGAACAGGACATAAATAAAGAGAATAATGCTTTCTTATATTCAGATACATATTGAATATAAAATATATAACTTGTATCAATACAATATAGTTTACTCCAGTTTAGTATGCATTGGATATGTCACAAGTAAAGAGTCAACAATGACCTTTGAAAGCAGGCAGTCAAGTACAAACATGCTTTCACTGTCATCATCCAAACCAGAGAATATCATCTTGCAATTTAAATTTAAACAGGATCCATGTTAATTTAACTGAATATCTTCATGGCCAAGTTTAAAGTGAAACATAATAGGTCAATCCTTTAAAGTGCATGTCCCTGAAGCATGAGACAAAAAGTATCAAGACAGTCATAAGGCTTCACATAAAATTTTTAAAAATTCATGTCACTATTGTATACAACATGACTATAAAAAAATCAAAGCTTTATATGAACACAAATGCATCATAAGTATTATAATTTTCTCCTAATACAGAGGACAGATGCCAAGACTTTTTTTTGTGTTTTTTTTTAAATGATGTGTAAACAAACAGCACTTAACTCGAGGAAAATCATCCTGTTATCTTACAGATTTGGATTCCTTTCAGTGGAGAAAAATATTATATGTAAAATATATGTATTTTTTGGTTTCCTTATTGTTTTTCTGTCTTCATAGAAAAAAGTTGCCTGTTAGAGCTGTTAAGGATGCAACTTAAAAGAAATTGGATTAACTGAATCTGAAGGCAGTGTGATGGTGTTGAATATAGTGACTTAGTGTTTACTATTTACCTTTTAACAGAATTGTTTCTGAAAAACAGAAAAGGAAGAGATGAACTAGAAAACTGTTCTATATTGGTTTGACTGACAAGAATATCAAACAACAATATTGTATCTAATTATAATATTATAATAACACTTACTCTGTACTTAATATATATACTACTCTGTACTAAATATATATAGATGAATTAGGGTATGCTAGAGACCAGAGACTGTACTATCAAAGGAAGTATCTAAGGAGACTCCATCTTTCCCTAGATATTTCCTTCACTTAGATTGTGATACAACAAACAGGAGGAGGGGAACTAAAAGTGCAATATAACAAATGGTTAATGACTCACTTGGGAAGTGAGTCATTAACTCCTAAATGGGAAGAGATGGAGTCAATTCAAGCAGCCAGAAAAGAAAGAATTGGTGCGAGAACCATTGGGAACTGTCTTTCTTCCCTGGATTTCCTTTGGGCTTTTTCTGTGCAGATAGCCAGAGAGTATTTGTTTCCAATTCCATTGTGCCATTGTGATTTGCTCACCACTTGTTTCTGTGACAAGTATCCACTTCACATCTGTCAGCTGATGTACCTCATTTTTCAATATTGGTCTTTTTGAAGAAACCAACAAAATAGAGTAGTTTTAATATTGACATATATTAACAAGCCGACTGGAAACATCCACTATCTGTTGTTTTGAGGTGACTAAGGGCAGCATGTCATTACCCATTACTCTCTTTTCAGACAAGAATCTCCATTTTGTCTCTGCTTACCTCCCTCTTAAAGATGCTTGATGGAAAAATTGAGGCAGTAGTGCATTTTGGCAGCAGTTACTGCCACTGAGTAGTCCTTATTAGAATTCACTCTTCTCTCCTATTTTGGAAAGGGGACAGGAATAAGTGCCCTAAACATAGTCTGGATGACCATTCCTGACTGAACAGCCTCCTCACCGAGCTAAACAATCCACACGATTAGCATCAAACGATAAGCATCATACAGAAGCTCTGCATGCTTATGAGCTGGAGAAGGGCAGCTCAAGGAATAGGAAGGTGTCTCCAGAAGAGGAAGAATATAGACTTCATAGAGCTGGATTTGCCATGAAGAATAAAAGCATTCACCACCTTCATGAGAAGGAATTGATAAGTGCCTCATGATTCTTCTTCTAAAATTAGCAAGCAATAAGCTATCCTAATGTGAGTTCCATCTATGACCATACACTACATTCTCTAGAGGAACAAACTAAGGACGTTTTCTTTGCCAAGCTTGATCAAATTCTCTGTGCATATTTCAAACCCAGGGCTTAAAGAGGTGTCAGTCTTTGGAATGGAACCGTTGGTAAGGAAGTAAATAGAAATGTCTTGAACAGTGACCTTCTCTTTAGCAAATGCACAGAACATGGGGCTCAATATCAATAGGGCATCACCAATACCCTGTCCAAACACTGGCACCTGATTGACTAATTCATTGGCTATAGAGGTGCTCAGAATTATAAATACATCCAAGCACTACAGCAATGGCAGAAGCGATATATATGCAAATCAAATTAGTTTATACTATTATATGGACTGTTTAAAATAAATTATTATATTTGTAGTCATCAAATGTTCCAGAATTAATTCCAAGTGGCTAAGGACGGATTAAATTTAATATTATTTCCTTGTTGACTTTGAAATAGGAAAAGGAAGACTGTTTGATACCGCTGGATTGACAGTTGTTGATCAAACAATAGATTTCCAATAGATGTTTTCTGGTATTGGGGATCCTTACAGCCATCCCTCCCTCCACTTTGCAATTAGGAATCAATCCACCTCATAACCAGCTACTGTATATAGCCTCATCAAAAGAAGGACTGATCATTTAATTTATACTAATAACTCATTGCATTTTAAAGCATTTTTCATTATAAATTTATTTAGAATTTCTAAATATTCTGGATTTCAAATATGAAGGGGCCAACTTGATCCACATACTCAAGTGTACTTCCCATGTTCTGCACAAGCAGCCTCATTACACAGCTCAGGAGGTGCACAAAGTAGTAATATCACCTATTAAATAACATAATCTTTCTTCAAATGAGTAAGACAGCAAGTTTGTTTATGACGAGTACAGTTCTTGTCCAGTATTCAGACCACCTGGACTAATTCTGGCTTTGTCTGATGAAAGAGGAAAACTCTCTCATGGTCTGGTCTTCTGCCAGTCATGATGAAAATTTCTGTCCTTCATGACATAATTTGTTTAAGGATGATATTAGTCCATGCAACGTTTAGCAATACAACAAGATTGTATTAAGCTAAAACTGCATTTTTTTCTGTAGCAAAATCTGTCCTTCAACTGACGAGGAATTTTAACTCAAACTTCAGACAGAAAGATATTATGAAGAAATCTCAAATTGTCTCCAGTGAAAGTGCCAGTTCTGTAATATGCCCTTCCTGCACAGCAATTGGCGATTGCCTTTGATGATAGAATTGAAAATGTTACAGGCATCTCCTTCCATCCACTTTCCAGCTTCAGAAAGAGCAAGGAGTCTGGCTTATGCAACCCTTATTCTGCAGAGGTCAGACATTGCCTTCATTTAATGTGACTGTTTTTGTCCAAATCTAGCAAAAGTGATGCTAGAATTTTAAATAGAACGTAGGCAGATGCTCTGGCAGCTGCTGGGTGCCTAAGATTTTGCTGAGAGATACGAAAAAGCAAAAAAAACATTGTGCCTTCTGTGTAAAAAAATAAAACCTAAAGGAACATCTTCAGGCTCCAATGGCGCCATGAAAACAATTAATGAATACTATATCTTGAACCTGTTTATGCATGCAAACCATTCCACTCCCACCTCCTTTCCCCCCCAAAAAAAACATACTGTATATGATACAATGCTGTTAATACATACTCTGAGTATATTACTTGCAGTCATTACCATTAAAGCTCATGAACTAAATATGCTGGAAGCCAAAAATTGCTCATTAAACAGGCCATTGGAACTTGTAATCGTTTCATATTTGCTGTAGTTGTACAGTGAATTATTATTATCTTGTCAGTTTAAATGCACACCATTGTGCTCAGAGGAAATATCCAATAAATTAAAGCAGGTAGCCGTAATATTATCAAGTAATTTCATTAATAAAATAATTAAGAAAACAAAAAAAATTAGAAGGATGTAAAACACCGTTTTTGGCAAAGTTGTGTATATCGTAAATAGGTAATACAGTAGTTTATATTGTTTTGTGCTGAAAACATCATTCAATTTCATCATTACACCATTAAAATATCCTTCAAAGTTAAAGACAGCTGACTTTATACCTGCGCCACCTAAATGATAAGCTTTTAATAATATAAAAATAATATCAATACTGTATGTTATGATGGGAATTTTATGTCGCTAAAAGGTCATACCACAAATTCATCAGCTCTAGTCTGAACCTTGGTTATACAGTCCCTAATTACACATTTCAGAAGCTGTGTGGGAGTCGATATTTGTGTTTTTCTTCCTCTACTGTGAGGAGGCAATTCAGCCCTTCTTCTAGCTTGCTTGCTAATACAGATCCAGAAATTCAAAATACGCTGTGTTAAAATGCGGTAGGCATGGCGCATTATAACACATCATAACGCGTCATATCGCATCATACCGCATGTTATTATAAAAGTATCTGGAAGCACCTTGTAAAACCTCCAGGTGGAGCTAATAAAGCTTAACATCTCATGTATAGCATTTGAGCTGTCACCAGAAAATGCCCAGTTTTGAATCCCAGTCACTACTGAGGGACAATCTTTTTCTAATTAAGAATTTAAGTTGTATACTCTTTAGAATTTTCATAATTTTAAACTGTGCATTACAGCATGTTAAACATTAAAAATTCAGTATATTTTATAAAAGCAAGATTGCTCAGTTGGACAAAAGTACTCCTTTCACCTTCATCATAACTATTTGTATTATGCAGAAATATTTTATGCATCAAAGTCTTTACGGAAGTTATTACTAATAGTATTAATAATGAAATACCTTGGACAGACTGTATGCTCAAAGTATTACCGTGGTCGCCTTTCTTTGTAGCCATCTACATCAGTTGAACTGTTGCGACACGAAAATACTTTTTTCATTGACAAAAAGTTACACCACAAGGATTGTTTTATTGCTGCACAGACTGTTAAACTCTTTGCTAAAGAGAAGTTCAAGACATTTCCATTTACTTCCTCTTTCTTCAAAGCATTTCGTTGATCCAATCACGTATTTGTTTCCAGTCATACAAAGTAAGTTTTGAGAATCTCAGATTCACCATGCCTGTAATGGTTTCCTGGAGATTGCTCATAAACGATGTTAATTTAGGAACATAAACATATTATGTAAACTGTATACTGTATGGCTGGTATTGGTAGTTGAAATAAAAACTAGACACCAATATTCCACTTTCTTCCTAAACATTTTAAGCCTCAAAGTCTTTCATTCGATTACATACTGTGGTTATTTTTGAATAGTTTTTACGTGCTCCTTCAAACTATATTAAGATTAAATACTTCATAAAAAGTTATAATGTTTTAACATTTCCTATGAATATTTGCGCTCGTTATCGCAGTAAAAAACGCAGACTTTTTAGAATTTGATTAATAGGGAATATATTAAGGAATCGGCTATCCACATATATCTGTGCAAACTAAATTACTATTATGTACAAAATCCAGGATGACCTGTTAGGCTCAATTGTGAATCTCTGCTACCCATTCACAAATATCAGAGAGCTCAGACTAGAAGTGGTAATTTAAAGAATATATTTGTATACTGTATCTCTCATAAAGTAAGTGAGTATATCATAGTGAGTAAGCACACAGGTGAAAGAACGTTTCTTGTGACATTCCAAAGATGCACATCAGACACTGTAACTTAACACTTGTATCAAAATCATTATAAAAAACACAATGCTTAACTGTAATGTAAAAATAAATTTGGACTCCTAATACTTCTGGAGAGCACTGTATATAATATTTCTGACCCTTAAGTTTTTTTAAACCATACACATACATCAGGACATGAGAAAGGGATACATATGAACTTATTTTTTAAGTAAGATTGCAAGCTCAGAATCTAATTTAGGAGGATTTTAGCCTTGTTTAAAATTCTTTAAAATACTTCAAATTAAGATTAGAGATTAATTCGAAATTTTAATATAAATAACATGAAATTAATAAAAAATTGACACTCCTAGTTTTTTGTCATGATAATATGTGTACTTAGAAAACAGTAAATATTAAAAGGGAACCTATGCATAATAGTTCATTTAAAAGCTGCTGTAAAGCATCAGATAAATAAAGTGACCTCATCAAAATTTAGAATGTTTGAATTTATTGCTGCATTAAGGTGTTAATTAAAAGTATAAAGCTGTAGAACTTCTAATCACCTTCCATTAAATACTAACGCCTACAGTTCATGGTAAGAGTGTGAAATCAAATTATAAACAACATGCTCGTGTAGAAAGTTTTATTACATCAAACTAGCAAAAAAATATTATTAAAGAGCAATTAACAGAGGTTTTAAGAAATGTATGGTATTTTCCCAAGCTTTTTTGCTCCAGAGCTAATTCAGACCTTGTAAAAATATACCAAATGTACAAGAACAGTGTGCTCTATACCGCTTCATATTAATAGCTATTAAAATACTCTCCTTCATCAGTTTTCATTTTCTGTACAATCATCCTCTTATTAATTTTTTATGGTTAATTAAGAAAATATAAAGCCATACCATTTTAAATTTCCATCTGAATACATCGTAAGAACACAAGGACAGTTTGGCAGAAATGGTCCACCTGAATAAGCCTCAATTGGCTAGTATTGCTTCTTCTGCCAAGAGACTGATTAACTCTGGCAATCATGGGATATGCTAAAAACTGCAAAACCTCAGCTTCTGCTAGTTCCTACCCTAAGAGGTTGTCGCTGTGGTTTTCCCTACATATGCTCAGAGCTCTTTAAAGGGGGCATGTTAGGGTTGAGTTCGAAAGAAGATAAAAACTGGGGCTCTGCAGGAGAGTAAACAGCAGCAGTGAAAGTGGGTAGTTACAGGACAGAACTGACCATCTAGAAGGATAAAGGTTTGATTAGTCAAAAGTATTGGAAGAGAACGAGCTTAAAAAAAGCAATTTTCAAAAGGAACAACTGCAGAAAGATATTTTTCTTCACTTGTATTTTTAGTTATGGACAATAAAAAGATGCCAATGTGCTGGTTGTTTAACAAATCCTAATGTGCTGTTTTTACATTAAAAAATAAAAAGCAACAACTCTCATCATCCATAGTCCATTTGTAGGTGTTGAGTTGATTTAAGGATTTAAATTCTTTACTTAAGAGCATACAAATTTGTACTTTTTTTAAAAAAGGGAGGTCATTTTGGTTTTGTTGTAACTAATTAGGCTTCTTGGAAAATTGTCTCTGGGTGTGAGTGCGTCTCTGTATCTGCGTGTATGCCCTGTGATGGACTGGCATCCAGTCCATTGTGTATACTATCTTGCGCCATTTGCTTTCCAGGATAGGCTCTGGTTCCTTCATGAATTGGATGAAGCGGTTAGAAAACAAATAGATGGATTTTTTATTAATCAACCTGACATGTTCATCCAGGCATTTCTTGAAAGAAATCAAGGTACTAGCCCACGACAGACAGAGCAACATTGTGTGAGGTGAAACTCCTGATTTCCATTTTAAATGTACCTCCCATTTTAATTTGTTAGTTTATTTTTGCCCAGTATAATAGGTCCATTAGTTAGTCTCCAAATACCTTTGGCAAAATACAGTACAGATGATTTTCAATATTTGGATAATACTGTATATGAAGAGGATATCATGTGGCAAAATTTAAACAGAAATGCTGCAGCAGACTATGCTGCTGGTTTTAGTCTTGGGCTTCAGTCAGCAGCTGTGGGGAAATTAAGCTACCTTATGGAGCTGTAGCACATCATGCTGAACTTAATGAAATTTTATGAGAAGAATAGGTCACTCAGAGCTCACCACTTTCCTTAAGTGATTCTACTGCTGCATCAAACTTGATTTTAAAAGATTCCTGTGTTTTCAGTGGCCTTAAAATTGCTGTGTTGGTAATTTATTCCATTGATTCAGTAATAGTGTATTGCAATATATTTAAAATATATATATTTCTTGAGTAAGAGCAGTATTTTCTTCTTCTATTTTCCTATAGATGTTTGAGGTAAATCTTATTCATTGCCTTATGGAATCACTGGATTAAAAAACATGAATTTTAACTTCCAAAACTGAAAAGACTACGTTTATAAGTAATCATCTTGAATCCTAAAATCAGTCAATTTGTTTTCTAAACGTCCTGTAAGGCTGTGCTGTAGGTTGTATTGTAGCCATAGCATGACTGGGGCCATTGTACAGTTAGAATATAACCTCCCCTGATCTGCATTCTACTGACTTTTCTTTTGTATCTAAGCATTGCTGGCACCAACTCAAGGGACTACAGTCTTTCATTCTTGATTGGTAGACATACAGAAATTAAACGTGTTAGCTGTGGATTTCAAGAGCCAATATCTCAGCTGTTGTAATGCCACCCGAGGCAGGCATGCTGAGGGGTGGTGCTTTTCTCCGAGAAGCATGTGTCTTTAAGAGACTGCAGTTATAGGGAGTCAGTGATTTGATGAGATCTGGGCAGCATTGCAGTGACATTATTTATATTATATACTGTATATATTATACAGTTTGTCTGCTTCCCCTGAGGCTGGACAGTTATTAGTCCATCCGGCACATGCAGGGCACGACAGCAGATTGGACCACCTCTGAGTTATTGATGTTTGTACATGTGTTCACCTAGCACATGTGGAAGCACCGCAACAAGAGTGGCCGGTCCAGAGCTGTGGAAGTGCAGGCATGCATTTGTCTGCGGCAGTGGTACTTGAGACCAGTTTGTCTTGTGAGAGAGAATGCTCTGTGTTGAGAGTGTGTGTGGAAGACCGCAGGATATGCAGACTGTATCTTCGGTTTCAGGGAGTTTATGTTGGTATTCTAATACTGCAGAGTTGGTTGGGCACAAGGGAGTTGTGCCAGCAGCTGCTAGCTAATACAGCCTGTTGATGCAGGATAGAGATGAAGGTGGCCGTATGCTGACAGGAAGAAGAAGATCAGGCTGCCTGGGAGGGAGGTACGTCTGCAGCAGCTGTTAGTGAGTTTAAAGACGGCAAGAGGCCGTGAGTAACATGCAGCCAGGTGGCGCAGGATTGAGGCACCAGCAGGTATGTGTTGACACAAAATCAAAAGGGAGCCTGGAGAAACATGAGGTGAGCCAGTAGCTTCTAGTGTGTAGTCGGTACACTGAGAAGCAGGGAGCTTTAAGGTAGTGATATTGTGAGGAGCTAGAGGGGACTCCAAAATTGTAGCAGACTTGGTTGTTGCCATGTTGGGCTTCTGGTAAGTTAATGAAAGTTGTAGAGTGATGCTTACCAAACGGGAACAGTTGGGGGTGGGTGTTCACTGCCACTACCTGCAAGGGATTAGTGTGTGAGGCAGCTGTTCATGTCCCATTGATCTGAGTTCACAAGTAAAGGGCTAGGGTTTCAGATAATGTCATACCTTAGTGAGTGAGAGATGTACCTGGATCCTAACCATGACATCGGAGTTAGGACCCAGGCGTGAAAGGGATATCACAGGGACTTATGTAGTGCCAAGGGTGGTGTGGTCTGGCTTATGGATCACTTAAGCCTAGGAGGGCTTAGCGAACACCAGTTCAGTCATCACTCAGATGGAACAAGGAAAAAATAAACAGAGGCTTTCCTGATAGAACACTGGCTGCATTGAGTCCTAGCATCTTACCCAATGAAGGGGTGATACTCGTGGATGAGAGTACACATAAACAAATTAGCCAGACACTCTGTGTAAAAATGAAATGCATTGCTTACATGTACAATACAGTTATGTATTGTTATTCAATGCAAATTCTGAAATTAATGCTTTTCTTAATGACCAACATTAGAAATATTCACTTCTCAGTATATTTCAAGTTGTGTGCAACTTCAAAAAACGTAATGCATTTTGACTTGAGCTTTGTATCTGTTTGGTTAGCTTTATGCAAATGATTGCTATTTTTAACCCTGTTGATTTTCTGCATAATTTACTAGCTGCCTGCTAGCAGACTGATTGCAACCCTCTTTTGACCATCTTATTCTTTTTTTTTCTTTTTCAGGAGTTGTTCATGTAAAAGCAGGAAGAACTGTAGAATTACTAGAATTAGAATAACCCATCCTTTCTTCCATGATCGTAGTTCTCAAGTCCAAACACGTGCACCTGGAAAATCAAATGAATGACAGCAAAAAGAAGGAATTCAGGATGAATTCACATAAAAACAATTAATTTTCACCTTCAATTCAGGCCAATAAACTGGACATATAATGTCAAAGTGCAGAGTATGGTATTGTTCCAAAGCTAAAGTCTGTGACTACGGTTGTGGCAAAATCTAATGCTTAGAAGGGCACAGCTGTTCAGGAATCATTTGTTTTTTATCTCTTTGCAGTTTACTGAGACACACATGTCATCAGATTGACCTTTGTCCTCTTCGGTTCAGTAAATCAACAACTTCCATTTAGCAATTCACTAATCTCTGAACCTTCTTGGTAATGTGAGTACAGAAGTGCAGTGAAATAAAAAGGTCAATAAACCAGAGAAAATGAAACTGTAAATGTCAAAAACTGGTTAATTGACACCTTGCCCAAAAATATATTAATTAATAGACTAGTATGGACAGAACCACACATGTTACAATAATTACAACATTAACTGCCCAAACTGTCATATTTATCAGACATGAGGTTTTAATAGTTATATTTTCAAGCAGTTGTGAAATAGAATTATAGGTTGTGACAGGAAATGCATGGGAAACATTACTGTTGTTTTTCACTTTTTAAAATTATTTGTTCCTTATTTTGTCCAGCCAACCAATTGGCTTTATGCTAGGCAATTTCATTTGAACATTTCTCCACAACAACCAACAACACCATGGCAACGACATCCTTTTGATTTTGACCCCAAAACAAATTCAAAATCCAACACCATGGTGTGAATATCATTTTCTTTATGAGACTTTGCCAGCATCTTCAAAATGAAAGCATTTTAAGTTATTAGACATTATAGGACATGGCCTACCAGCATGTAGAGTATTTATACCCTTTAACAGATTGTTTAGACACACAACAAATTAAGATGTGTATGCATTTAAATTACATAGTTTCATATTCACTACACATTGCCTGTGTTATCCAAGATTCCTGTATTACTTTAGTCAAGTCCTCTCTCATATTTTCTGTATTTACTCTTCCTGAATAACTAGTCTTTATATCAAATCATAGTTTGATTTTTTAACAGTATATAATCTTTGTACAGTGCAGTAAATGTACTTAACATTTTAAAGCTTTGATGAAAACAATGCACATCCTTTGTCTGGCTGGTCACTTATCTAAATTTGTTCTCTATATCTGAAGAATGTATACATGTTGAAAGAAAGTACACAAATGTCCATGATTAGTGAAAGGTTTTAAATGACACATTAACAAGAAGGGACAATGGCTTTTTTTACTTTGTTGGACTTTTTTGGTAATCTTTCCCAGGCTGATCTGTGTTTGGTTTCTTGACATAGCATGAACATGAACCTGAACTTTGAGCAATCTTTTCTGTTATTATAGTTGTTTTGGTTTCTACGTCAAACATCTGTCAATTACAAGTTACTTATTCAGTTAACAGAAACGCTTAAAATTGTATGAAGTTATGTGACGGAAAAGATTCTAGGAATGATCAGGGGTCATCCCAGATACACCTCATGAGTCCACCGTCATTTCTAGTGTTAAAGTGATTTCAACTGACAGTTAACGGGCAAAACACTTAATTAAAAAGGAACACGCCCATGCTTTAATGATTAATACAATCTCTTAATTTCATACAGTACATAGAACTTCCATAGTAAAGGTGGTCAGCATTTGTCTCAAGTATACATAAATAAGCACATAATCTCTCTGAATGTGTGGAGGGGGGATGTCTGTCGGCATCTGTGGCTCCCTCCAGCTGTCACATCCTGGACAGCTGAATGTTTCTGGGCTCATTGCTAGAAGGGACTGATGCACGCTTAGGAAACATCTGTGAGTCAGTCCACATTCTTACCCAAATGATGTTGCCCTGGAAATTGAGTTTTCTCCTCTATACAGTGTACATACAGTTCTGAAGTGTACAGGAAGTCATGTTTTGCACATTCTCTGTAAGTAGCTTTAATAATCAGGCCAATTTCTTACTGTTGGAGATTCAGAGTGTTTAAAACCATAAATCGTAGTACTTTGAATAAAAAATGACTCAAGATGAAGTCAGCAAAGACAAACTAAAGAAATGTCATAGGTCTTAGACTTTTTTAAGAGCTTTGAATACTGGATGCACTTTCTTAACTGCTCTGAAACTTTTCCAGAGATCGTATTCCTCATACTAAATTTGCAGGACAATAAGCCTAAGGTAGAAGACCAATTTAAAAATGTCCAACATAAATTTGATGCAGCAAAGATAACTCAATTTAATGCATTAAATTTAATATTTCACAATAGCTAAAAACTGCACTCAGATATTATCAATGACATGAATTAAATATGTTACTCCCAACTAGATATTTCTTCCAGTCTGGCAGTATTTGGTCCTTCTAAATTAAATTTTGCAATAGTCTCTCAGTTCTCCTAAATAGATAGATAAGATAGATAAGACTTTATTGATCCCGAAGGGAAACTGATGTATTGATTCTTTTACTTGAAAATAATTATTGTTGCTGTTGTTCTCAAAAACCTTAACACTGAAAAGACATGTTTTATTTTCCCAGATTATCCAGTCTGTAATCCTGTAATTTCCAAATTAATATTCACTGTTCACATAATACGGTATATTGATTACAATTAAGTTATGTGATTTACAAAAGTCTTAAATATAAACATATTATTTTAGTATAATTATGTAGGATGACAGTCATGTTATCATTATTGTAAAATTTACATTGCAGAAGTTTTATGATGATCTTCACAGTGAAAGCAATGAAAACTCTTGCACAACCCCTTTAGCTATAAACACTTCCAAACATACTTTAGTGTTCAGCTGAACTTTACTACAAATCCAAGCAGCCATGGTGGTACAAATACTGGAATCAACACTAATCCAGGCCCAAGCATCACAGGGGAAACTGTAATGCTTGTCAGCACCCTTGCAATAATTTGAACTTTCTTTGGGGGTAGTGGTAGTTGAATATTATGGCAGGATTTTGGTTTTGGTATAGTGCAGATGTGATAAAGTATCAAAACCCTGGCCAGTGAAGATTAGCCTTAACTGGTTCAATTTAAGTGCTTCTTCCCACTCTTCCAAGTCCTGCTGCTTTGAAAGAGACAGTTTGCACAGTACATGATTCTTTGTTAATTTGACAATTTAGGAATTATAAATGAAACCTCCATATGTTTTCAGGGTGCATCCAACAGACCATCCTGTGTTGGTTCACATTACAATGTAATAATCACATTCTTTAATATGCAGAGCATATCCTGGTAACTGCAAAAAATAAAGACATACAGTATAATAGATTTGTACCCGAGAAAGTTGCTGAAGAGGTATTGTTCCGGCATCTGCATCCACAGCACATATTCCTGCAGAGAAATTCTTGTTCTTTAGAGACAATCATGGTCAAAGCTGAATGGAACAAATCAATATGCCTCGAAATGGCCAATAATTGCTGTATTTAAAGGTGACTGTCAAAAGGGAAATGTTCATTTGGCATTCTTTTCACTGCGATTAGTGTTGAAAATCTCTGAAAGAAAGAGCAAGCCAGGAAGGATTAATTTTTTATTAGTATTTGTCGACACAATGCTGCTCCAAATTCACAGCATACTGAACCATGTTTAATTTTTCTAACATTATATTATTTTCTTTAAAACATGAGAAATACTCCTGAAAGTGCATGGGCTATGTGACAAAATGCACTTATATATATAAATATGCATTTTATATATAGCTATATCATATACTGTATACAGTATATATATATACATAAAATATGACACTTTCATACTGTAGGTGTCTCAAAACATGAACCCATTATGCAGATTTTAAGCTATAGAATATTAATCAAAATAGATAAGAACCTATGAAAAACTTGCTAATTATAAGAGATTTCCTTCCTATTACTTTATTTTTTTAATTGACAAATTGGTGTCAGTACAAACTGTTGAGAACAGTACACTGTCAATTGGACATAAACTCTTTTTTACTTATATTGTGAACATAATTGATGACTGCAAGTAGTGTATGATACTACTGTCTGAGCTGCATCTCTGTACTTGTGCTTCATAAAATATAATTTTCTGCTCAGTTGAACAGCTGTCTAAACATTCACTTAAAAGGTAAACTATTAAAAATACAATCAAGTTGTTTGATACTTGTAGTCAAATGAGAGATTTCACTGACAGGGCAGTGTATGCTAATTTTGCGATACACTCATGGTTGAAGTACTTCGAGTAGGTACTGTAGCTGTGTCAGTATACATAGGCTGCAAAGAGACGGGTTAAGGTTTATTCCATGCTGAAAGGAGAAGAAAACAACGTTTCAGCTGTAGAGCCATCTTGAGGCCTGAGGTAAAATAGCAGATAAATAAACCACAGGAGGAAAAAAAGACAGTAGTTAAAAAGGGGAGTAGGTAAGAATGGGTGTCTAACCCCAGGGGAAACAGGTGTGAAATGATTAAATCTCTAAATGAATAGAGAGGATTTATATGGAGACGAGTTTGAAATTGTGAGAAGGGGGAAGGTGTTATCCACTTTTTTTGATAATTTTGATATTGGATGTCTTTCTGCAATAGGAGTTCTGAAACAGCATTGTAAGGATGCACACGTAGAGATCAGAATGATAGTAGCCATTAGAGCTGAAATGGGGAGTTATGGGTTTGGAGAGATATTTGATCCTCACAGCTCAGACATATTCTGTGAAATGGTCTGCAAGTCTTCTTCCTCTCTCACCATCATGCTGTAAATGGTGGAGAATTCTCATGAGGTGCAGTAAATGAGGCTGCTGGAAATCATTGATGTCATCTGGGTGACACAGAATTGCGCAGAGGGGCCTTGAATGCACATAGTATTGCATTTATATATTTACAGATGATGCAGTGGGTTGTGTTGCAGGGGAAAGTGCCTGGTGTGGATGGCTGCTGTGGGTGGTCAAGGGAGCTGTGAAGAAGGAGGTTGTGCAGATTACATGGTTTGCTACATAAGATGATGGGGTGGTCAGGAAAGAGGGATGTCTTATAGGATGGAATTTACAGTAGGGATCAAGAGAGATATTACATGATGCACAGTGGAGGGGTCATTCTGTCAGATAGGGAAATTTACGCCATTTACGGTCTTGGGAATAGAAAGGGTGTTTCACATAATGTGGTCTGAGAGTGTGGTCTGAGAGTTCCAAATTGGGTTGATGTTCTGAGGACTATTTTTGGCTAGGTTGAGGGCCCTGTCAATAACATGTGTTGGGTATCCTCTGTCAATACAAAAGAGTGCATTTTGAGGGCTTGGTTATGTAAGTCCATGTCGTGCCTGAGGAGCTCCAAGGGAGAGAGTTTTTAGTATGTTGTTGGTTGAAGGAGGTGTACGGGAGATGGTTGTGTGTAAGTGGGTTTGTCATAGACCCAAGTTGAGAGTCGCATAAAATAAACTCACGGTTGTTTTATTAGCCTTCTGACATACTAAAAATATTGTACAGGTAGAAAAGTTAGGAATGCTATTTTAATAAAAAGTGTTATACATGAGATTGAACTGATAAAATATATTTTGGGGCACTTTGGGCAAAAGATCTTCTTCAACAGTTCAAAAAGAATATTAACCACAGTGTGGTAAACTCGTCAAATTCTGTGATTATGTGACCAGTCCACCAACTACTGCTACCAATAGTCCTACTTCTGGCCCCATTTTGCAATTATTGTTGTATGTCCATGTCCCCTACCTGATTAGTTTAATTTGATTTTGAGCCGATTCTGGACATGGTGGCAGAGACCATAAAAGGTCATCTCATCCCAATCTTACAAATACTGTATATTTCTTGTCATGTATAAAAGATGCCTGCTCTGTTACAGCAGTCAGTGATCAACACACACAGCTGGTGAAACTGAGATGGTGGCAGTGCACACCCAGATTGGTGCACCGGCTGACAATTCAAACACTTAGGCGACAATGATAAACGTGACTTTTTTTCAGGCGGACAATGAGAGCAAAATAAGTTAATGAATGTGCATGAATCACACAGAAAAGCTAGAAATTCTGGAAACCTAGATAATCAAGCTTGAAATTGCCCTAGACTAAATAATATTTCATTCGTAGGGTTCCCTGTAATGGATCTGAATGTGAAGATTCAATTTGATTCCTGAAAAAAAGTAATTCCTAAGTGGTTTCCAAATCTGGCATAAATAAACTTCATTTATTTAAGGAAACAGCGCATAAGCTATAGGAAATTATTCATCTGGAGACCATGATAAGCCCCAGGTGCTTATTTTCAGCTTTCTGCAGTACACAGAGAGATAGCACCTTTTGAAAGAATGTAGGCAATACTTGGTGGAGGGATCTGGGCTGCATTTCTACCCAGAATACAGTCCAAAGACAGTGCAGCAGAGATTCAGTTTTCCAAAAGTGAAGAGATCTCAGGGAGGCAGGGCTATAGTATATACAGTATGAGGGATTTCCATGCTATACCCATCAGTGGTTAAAGCCTCTCTTTGATAGCTGATGCTGCAGGTTTCCTATGGTTTGTATCTCCACCTTGGATAGAAATAAAATGTTGAAAACCTTTTTGGTTTCTTTTACATTATTTTTTTTTGCTTTTCTTACAAGGGAAACCCACTGATATCTCTTGGCTGAATTGTTGTGGGTCACAGTAATAAATATTTTAATTTAAGGAGTTATTATTGACCAATAGAATTTTGCTAAAGTTATATTAAAATATATTTTTGTTTCATATACTTATGCTTTAAGTATCTTGGCACCATTCATGCCTTCATGAGGACATCAGGATATTGTATTGTTGGTGGGAGCACTGCTGAGCTACAGTATGTCCTAAATTGGATGGAGGGGATAGAAGAAGGGGCTTCTTGTTTTTGGTCTGTTATTTGTGGTCATTATTATTTGAAAAGTAGTATTTCAAGCAAAAAAAAAATCACTTGTGTTTCAGTTTACACTTCTACAATAATCAAATCATTGCTGTACTAATACATTCTTCACATGAGATCTGATATTATTTTATACAGACATGCTGTAATGAATTAAACTTTATTTACAAAGAAAAATGACCTGCTGCAGATAGCTTCAGCTATGAACCCAGGAAGCTCTTTGTGAACTGATTCCTATGCATCAATTTCTGTCTAGTGTCACGGTGATCAACATTGCATAACATGTGGTTTTACTAGTGTATTGTATAGTTTTGACTTGGCATTCCTTGATTTAAATTTCATACTTTCAAACTTTACACTGTAACATTTCACCTTTTCTACTGCTTCCCTACATTTCCTGGAAGATTAAAATAATGTGTCAACATTAGCACCTAATTCTTTCTCAGATTGGTTTTCCCTTCTTATATGTAATTCACTTTGGAATAGTATGGGATGAAACGAAGTATAAAAAAGCTATAAATATTTTTACTGTTATTATTATCATTAGGGAGGCTCAAAAACATTGAGTACATCGATTCATCTAAATAATGCCCTACTCTTATACCCTATAATGTGACATCTCCAGGTCTTTTTCCATGTTTTCAGTTTTTCAATATGCAATGTATTGAATAATGCGGTATTCTAGCACCATTCATTTCTTTTAGCTACATTTCTGTTTCCAGGTAATCATAATCAGATTTTAATCTTACTTTCTTTCATTTTGTTTCTAATACTTCAGTGATTTATTTTCAGTACCATGCAAAAGCATTCAGACATGTATTACAGTGTCCAATTTTGTGAAAGTACAAAAAGATGCATGTTTTTTAATTTTTATTAAAAATCAAACTAGACTTTTAAGGATGAGATAACATAACAGATACGATATCATAAATGTCAGCAAAAACTAAACAGTAAAAAAATGAAATAATTTGTGTATTTTTTCAGACCCGTGAATTAAATATTTGGTGGAAGCACCTTTGCAATTACAATTAGCAATTACAATTTATAGTTCCCAACTTTGTACACTGGTTTTGATGCTCATTTGTCATGGTTTCTTACGTTCATTGCTTACGTTTTCTCATGCTGCTTGGGGATGGCTTATGAACAGCAGTTTTCAAGTCTTTCTGCAGATTCTAATGTCTTTTTCCATGTTTGGTCTGAAACAGGTTTTACTGCTTCCTCCAGCTGCAGTATATTCCTGTCTTGACAAGCATCCAAGCATCCAAGTCCCTACCGATGATCAGCCGAACTATAATATCATTCTGCCACTACCATGATTGACATTAGGTTAACTCAGTTATGTTGGTGTGCATTAGTTGCAAGTTTTGTTGCAGACGTCATCTGGGATCCTTGCATCCATACAGAGTAGCATTGTGGAGTGACTGGGTATTTTTTTCGTAAAGACATTCTTCAAAGTCCCCATGAGCCTCAGAGTTACATTGCTAACCAGTTGCTGGTCAGTTCACTGGAAAAAGGAGGGAATAGCAAAATACAGGAAAGGGGCACATGGACCGTGCTGGCAATCCAAGTGGTCCTTAAGGGTTGGCAACTTCTAGGGTTAGAAAACATAAACACCACTGACTTGCTGAGAGTGGCTTGTGAGGTGCTGCATCATGGCTGGGAGCTGGGCTCTCAGGGATGAAGAAGGAAGAGCAAAACATCCCTGACTTCCTGAGAGTCACTTTGAAAAGGCACTGCCTTACAACGTAGAGCAGGTGGGAGGAAAGAGAGAGAGAAAAAACCCCTGGCTCACTGAAGAGCCACTTCCACATGCTGTCTCTTGTCTCTTGACTTGGAGAAAGGCCCTGAGGGGACAGAGGAGAATAAGTGGAACTGTATGTTAGAGCCGCTGAGAACAGTGTGGCTGGTGGTTCCTTCTCCAGAAGGGGCCAAGGTGGGGAAAAAGCAAAGGCACCGGGGGGGGGGAAGGAAGATGGAGGTGGAGGGAAATCAAAGCGTTAGACCTGAGTGTTAATGTGGTTAAGATTTTAGAGAGACATAATTGAATAATTGAGAAGAACAGGAGTCTCCATGGGTGCCATGATGAATATTTCACTCCTAAGTGATCAACTTCACAGTGCTTTTCTACAGTTTTTCATAGTTTTTCATAGAATTCTTGCTTGAAACAGTATGTTTATGAATGAACTTATAGAGACAGGTGCATTTGTTGTGAGATCATGCAGATTACTATTCTTGCACAGACAGAGGCCACTGAACTAGTTCTGTGGTGCATTAATGTAATTACAATAGGTTTGTACATAAGTTAATTTAGGTTCATCATAGGAAAAGGTTTGAATACATAGAGTATGCAATAGACTTTTCTTTCATATTAATTATTTGCAACTTTTTGTTTCTTTGCTTTGAACGTGTAGAGTAGGTTCAGTAAAGAACAAATATTAATTGTGAGTTTTAAAGAAAACAGCTCTAAACTGTGCAAGGTTCTGAAATCTTTTGCAAGACATTGAATAAGCATCTATTTTCTTGTCCTTTGAAAATTTGTTTTTCTTTGGGCTCTTATGTTTATCTTACTTATTTTCTGTGTGTCCCTTTGTATCCTTGTCCCAAGCCATCTGGTACCCATATCAGTAAGGTGTAGGCAACACCACTTTATATCCTTTGCCACAGAAAGGAATCCAGTGGCTAATAAGGCTTAAAACTTCTTCAACATAGTATATCTTCTAGCCGCCAGAAGCCTGCCTGAGCTACATTTCATTTACTTTTAAAGCATATTATGTTGTTAGGCCATAATAACATATGAAAATGACGCCTTATTAAAGAATTATAAAAAGAACAAAGATTAATTGAAATGTTACATTTATACAGGCTTTACAGTTATTGGCCAGATAATGCTGTTTCTACCTGAGATGCTACTTAAATTGAAGCTCAGCTGATGAAAAGTGGAATGAAAAAGAAACCATGAGTGAGTCTGCCGCAGCAGCTTAGTCTGCAGCCAGCAGGCATTTATTCT
Source organism: Lepisosteus oculatus (assembly GCF_040954835.1). Taxonomy (NCBI): domain Eukaryota; kingdom Metazoa; phylum Chordata; class Actinopteri; order Semionotiformes; family Lepisosteidae; genus Lepisosteus; species Lepisosteus oculatus. Next base: position 15,238,380 of record NC_090716.1, read on the forward strand.
GTGCAAAACTGTCTTAAAGCCTTGCCGAGGCTGATTATGGTCTACAGCGTAATTGTCTGCTACTCTAGGGGCAAACTGCTCCCAGAATTGATATTTGTGTCTTCACAGCGGTAAGACCATCTGTGTTCAATAAACTGTGAAGACGTTAATCTTCCTATCTGTCTACAAGTTCCTTCATCATCCAGTTACAGTAATTAACCATTAACAGAAGAAGTTGGTGAGAAGCTAAACTGGAATTATAGGGCCCATTACTTGGAAGGTTTCAAGTGATTAGTATTACTCTTGTTATTACCTTTAACTAAGGAGAGAGAATCCAATATTTCTTTGTTCATTAGGTAAAACTTTGTATTAGGGATTATAACTTCTGTTTTTATTTATAGAATATATTCATGAAGTATTCATCAAGTAACTAATATGATTAGACTTAAACTCTACTGTTGATTAATCAGATGTTAATAACAAAATCCAAGTAGCCTTAAACATTACTATGTTTTAAAACTATTTCTAAAATCCTTAATAACATGTTGATATATTGTTTATAAAGAGTTTTAACTTATACCTTATATTTTACAGTTTATTTCTGCCTTGTTATCATTATTTTTATAACCAGAATAAAATTATGCTTTTGTATGAGTTTTTTGCTATGAGTGGACTTTTACAAACTTTAAATATATGGTAGGGGAAATATCTGACCTTGTTCTCTGTGGCAGGGGTCATTAAGTGCCAGATCTTCTAATCTTTTCCATTGCCTGATAGAATTATTACATTATGTAATTGAGCAGCTTCTTGTCCTGGAGACCTGCACTGAAATTCTTATTTAAAAAATTGTATCTGTGATTATTGCCATTACTTCAATTCATATGAAGAAATTAGACCTGAAAACATGGTAAATATCCCACTGTAAAAAGCTGTTTACACTAGACTTTGCTGTTTACAGGCTAGATAGTGTTGTGGAATGTCTCATGATTTCTGATTGTAATTATAGCATGGTCATGAAATAAAGACAAAAGAACTCAATAGGGCAATAATAGTAAATACATTTTAATAAATCTCTTATTTAAGAATTAAAATTAATATTGTTGATCTATAAACATTTCCAGTAACTACTGCATTCAAAGTGTCCTATTGAAAGCTGCTGCAATGGTAAGCTAAAGTATAACACGACTAAATATTTTATAAAGGCTTACAAATGCTCAGTGTTTGATGATGACCAAAAACCTTACAACCAAATACTTCTGTATTCTTTTTGAAGTTGCAACCTGCTAAGCCATGTTGTCAAGCTGATATCCTGGGATTTTTAATAAAATGACTGGATAAGATCCTTAGATCAACCATTTACCAAACATCTACAGTAGCTATAAAACTATGAATGATTCCTATAGCGGTGTCAGTTAACTGGAGATTGTGTTTAATTTAAGTCATTATATTAGATGAGATTAATTTATACATTTAATTTGACATGTACGATTTGGATGTTTTGTGAAATGCACTTATTTTCCATTTATTATCTATTATCTCTTATCTATTAATCTATTAAATATCTATTAAATAGGGAACCTTTTTGTTGTTGCTCCTGATAAGTTTTCAAGCTTATTTGCTCCCAGTGTTAAAGACTGGATTTCTGTGTTCTCTAAGGTCTGTAAGTTTAACATATTGTACTCTCTGATCAAGTTTATCACTTCCATGTTTCAACATTAGAAACAAGGTGAAAACCTTTTGGAATTAGCTCCAGTGCAGCCCAGACTAAAATAAACAGCAAAAACAACAAAACATATATTATACTTACACAAATGTAATACACATAGTTGATTATCTCTTTAGTCAGACTGAAAGGGTTTGAATGTAACAGGTTATGATAACTGTAGATAAAGTTCTGATTACATTCTATATGCTTGTGTGATAGATTCTGTGTTGCTACAAACTTTACCAAGAATAATCATTTTGCTGCTAATGGATGGAAAAGGGATTTTACATTAGTCATAAAATATACAAATAACATCGCCATGTGATTAAAGGAAGGTATGAATTAAGCATTAATTCATCTATATGCTTATTTATTAAATTCATAATGTTCGGCTGTTACATTTTTTATGTATTACATACTGTACATAAAATACTCCAAACCTATACTCCAAACCTCCAAACCAAACCTACATTAACCTAGAACTAATAATTTTTAAACTATCATTAGTCTCAAAGACAGTCTTTCTCCAGAAAACACGAAACAATGAGGCAATTATTCTAGCTCAATGGAGACTTAACATTGATTTATTGCTTTGATGGACTTCAGAAATGTTTTGTTGTTCGTAAGTGAGCCAGAAAAAATATCTCCAAAATATGTTTTTCATGATGAGCACAGTGACATTGAAAACCCAAGAAACCAATGACAGTTACATAATGTAAAATGTTCGTCATTTTGTTTCTTATTGATGTTTACTTCAATGTGCTAACCCTGCAGAATCATTTACAACATTCTGTGTTAGTCTAATTAGTCCAGCCCTAAACATTTTTTTTTTATCAGCCACAGACTGTACAATTTACAGCACAATACAGGCCAGTGCAGCAGGGCTATGTAAATGATATTGATTGTTAACATTCTTGAAGCCGGGGAACAAATGGCTTAGGATCGAGTTATATATAGTAAGCAATCACTTTGTCATTAAACGCTGCTAGAGTAAGAATACTGATTATTATTCATAATGAACTAATTAATCTTGCTTCCTAATCATGACCTATTGCTGCAGATAAAAGGAAATAAAATAAACCAATTAGTTAATTAATGAAAAAGAGGAATACATTGCATAAGACAGTCTGTGAAAGAAGACTTTGTGAAACAAATCTTTAGCACCAATTTGCTTTTATAGTTTGTAAGTCAAAAGCAGATTCTGTTTTAAATTAAATGCTAATCACATCTGCTGTTATATGGTGTAGTTATAAAATATGAAATGAAATAAGATACAAAGCAATGGGAATCTTATGTTTCTCTTTTCTGTGATATGCATTCTCCAGTAATCTTTCTGTTTCATAAGTGAATCCTTCATATTTTATTTTATTCAACACTTTCACCACAATATACTGTAGAAGCTCAAAACGGCCATCAGCCTATTCAGAACTTGAAATGTCAATCTTTAAAACTCCAAAAAATATACATAAGATCCAATATGATGCTTCTCCTTGTATGTGCCATTGTATGTTCCTAGAAAAGAATAGAAGTATAAACCCATTTCTCCAGTTTACTCTTCCACCGCTGTTAAAAAAAACTCATGGGAGTCTTTGTTGGCAATGTGGTTAATTAAACTAATACAGCTCTTGTGATTTCTTGAATTGTTACAATTTAATTAGATATAACAATATTCAGTGATGGTAAGAGACAATATACAATGGATTAGCAGAGACATTTTCAGGACAGTATGTTTAGCAAGCTCTATACCCAACTCATACACTATATTCTGGTAACAATACAACACTGCCAGCAGCCATATCACCCTGCAAATCACAACTGGCAGCCCTCTGAAGCTCAGCAGGTGTGAGCCTGGTCAGTACCTGGATGGGAGACTACTGGGAAAAACTATGGTTGCTGATGGAAGAGATATTAGAGATGCCAGAAGGGGGTGCTCACTCTGCAGTCTGTGGGTCCTAATGCCCCAGTATAGTGACAAGCACAATACTGTAAACAGCGCTGTCCTTTGGATGAGACGTAAAACCAAGATCCTGACTCTCTGTGGTCATTCAAAATCCCAGGGTTTCTCTTGAAAAGAGTAGGGGTGTTACCCCGGCGTCCTGGCCTCCTGATAATCCCTATTGATTGGCTCCATCACTCTGTTCTCCTCTCCACTGAGAGCTGGTGTGTGGGGAGCAGATTGGCGCACTATGGCTGCTATTGCATCACCCAGGTGGGGGCTGCACACTGGTGGTGGTGGAGGGGTCCTCATTAAAGTGTAAAGCACTTTAAGTAGTCTATATAAGTAGTCTAGTCTAAGGAATTATTATTGAGTTTTGTTTTGGTTGCGTGATAGATTTCATAGCAAAAGTACTGGCACATTGTCTCTCACTACAAACTACACAGTGTTGCTGAACACTTGTACCTTTTTTCACACCACATAATGAGACAAACATTTCATGAACAACCTAATGATACATTCTCTTAATGTTACATACCAGTTTCCTGTGTACATTTCATTTTTACATCACAGATACTGTACTTCACTTCTTCATAGATGGACAAATTACATGTTCTTCATTATTTTGCCAACAGGTGTTCATTATTTCTCAATGAACATCTGTTCTATATTTCTTTTTCAAAATGTTTTGTGTGATTTGAAGTAAAGATGAAGGTGTTCCTACACTACAAAAGTTGACACCAGTAGAAAGCATTAATCTGCTATTTTAGTATATTTGATACAAAATGTAGTTTAATTTATCTGATAATAGGAACAAGTGATAGGTTTATTCCATGCTGAAAAAAAGAAGAGAGAAAAAACACAATGTTTCGGCCGTGGAGCCTTCTTCAGGTGTGAGAGATACAAGGCAGTAGGCAAAAGTAATGTAGTGGGAGAACAAAGGCTGGGAGGGAGGAGGGGTTAGAGGAGGGAGCAGGGGACAGAAAGAGAGGCTAATCAAGAAGTGTGAAGTCAGGATAGGTGTAGAATGGTGTGAAATGAAACTTCCAATGAATGGAGACTGTCTGTCATTAAGAGAAGGGGGAAGGTGTGATCCTTGCTGCAGGATAAGCTTGGTTTCGGTAGTCTTTCTGATGTATGAGATCAGAAAACCATCTTTGAGATGGTTCAGATGGTTGAGATGGTTCAGAGGTGAAATGAGAAACAATGGGCTTGGAGAGATCTTTAATCTTCACAGCCCTGACATGTTCTCTGAAGCGGTCTCCAAGTCTCCTTCCTGTTTCTCCAATGTAGAGAAAAACTGGGCATTTACTGCAAGAGATACAGTAAATAAGGTTGCTGGAGGTACAAGATGCCATCTGGGTGATCCGGAATTGTCCTGAGGGGCCTTGAATGAGTGTGTTGTTGGATGTGTACTTGCAGGTGATACAGCGAGCTCTGTTGCAGGGGAAGTACCTGGTGTGGATGGTTGCTGAGGGCGGTCAAGGGAGCTGTGAACAAGAAGGTTGCGCAGATTAGGTGATCGTTGATATGAGATGATGGGGCAGTCAGAAAAGAGGGCCCCAATAGAGGGATCATCCTATAGGATGGAAAAGTTGTCGTTAACAGTCCTGGGGATAGGAAGTGTGTTGGGGTGGTAGGGAAGCACCAGATATCACCATTATCTGATAATAGTTATCTTTCTTCTGCACAACCAAATTGTTGAAGCTCTACAAAACATCATTTATAATATCTCCTGATTACAAAAATGGATGGAACTTTAAATGTTATTTTACAATTTTGAGAGGTCTGTTTACAGATTATATAATATTGTCAGACATGAAAAATCAAAACTTTGCTCCAATCTTATTCCAACTTTAATATGACTTGATGTCTGTTGATTGTTTTACATAAATGTATAATATTTTGACACTATCCTTTGCAGTCCACAAGTTTGTACTGGTGCAATGAAATACAGAACACTGTACTGTTGCCACAGTGGAAGTGGAACATTGACACAGATGTTGCCACTATGTAATTTGACTAGCTGTGTGTTCTTTCACGCTACCCTTAGATGGGAAGTAGAGTGTTAAAGACTTCCTGGACAAGTGTGCCTGGGTACACAGGGGTGAATTTAGGCGTTAATAATTTAATTGCAATATCACATGAGAAAAACAAAAACCAAGCTAATTAAATATTGCTCATATATACAGTAGGACATTGTGACAGATCCCTTTTTGATCATTGCCAGGTGTAGGAAATCTACATACGCCAATCTCCTGTTTAACCTAGATTAGACAGTGATTTACATCTTCTTGTACCTACAAGCAGTGGGACCCTTCCTCAAGTCGGCTGTTTCTATTCAGGCTGGTCGGCTCTTGTAACCGCCTGTTTTCTTAACAGTGGGCCAACCCCAACAAGCTATTGTTGGTCATAGAGGTCATAACTGCTGATTGCTACTACCATGAATGACAGCAGCTGCAATCCTCTTTATACTGGTGCTCTCCTTATTATATTTGTGATCAACTCAATAGAAGCCACACACCAGGGCTCTGATGGAGTACCAGCTGCAGACATACAGTAGTATCAGCAGCAGAGAAGCTGATGACTACCAAATAGAAGAGGGGACAACGAGCCACACAAACTCGCATTTATGGAGCAGCAAAAACTTATGGTTGCAAGACCTGAAAAGGGACAAAAAGATGTGTTTTTTTTACTTAAGTGCTGTAAGTGCACCTGTAACAACTACACTCTGGGCTTGCAATGTGAAAACATCGCATGAAATACACTTGAACATTTATCAGAGAAAATACTGTAGAAATGTACGTTAGAAGAAACAGAAGCATTATGCCAAATGACTTAGTGCAACAAGTGGGAAGTAAAAATGTATACATTATCTTGAGATTTAACAAGTGTTTTGATTGAAAGGGGACCAGCATCTTCAAAAATAGAACTGAATATTTAATGTGCTGCAAATGTTGTCAATAAAAAACAGCTTATATTAAAGCGCAAGAAAGACTCTTTTGTTTTTGCAGCTAAATGGAAGCAGATCAGGTCTGATTCTATTGTTTCCCTGTTTGAATAAAAGAAGAGAGCGTAACAATGGTGAATTATGTCCAGAAGCTCTGGAGAAAATTGATATCCACAGCTATCAATATGGATTACATGTTCTCTCTCTCTGCAGCTAGCTTTGCCAGGAAGGCACACTCTTAAGTGCACAGCAGGGAGAATGAGAGATGTGGAAATATGTAATGGAGGAGTGGTGAGAGCTTATTTCCTCAGAAGGAAAAAAAATTGTGAAAGAAAGGAAGCAGAACTAAAACATTAACAGCAGTTATTGGAGCAGTGGCAAGCACTTTTCCGTTACTCAACTGTCAAACGATAGAATTTGATAAAGTATATTGAAATTCAGAAAGTGCTTGAATTTCCATGTAAGATGCTTGTTAAATCAATCTGACCCCTTTCATATCCCCCATAATTCCCCTGTTTTATTCTGACTACCTTTTTAACCTTCTTTGTCCCACAGGTGCTTTGTGTGCACCTGTAGATTCTTTCATTCTGGTAATTTAGGATCTAGAGTCCAAAATGAACAAACACATACAACTACAGTACTAAGCTTTGCTTTACCTTATATGACATTTTCACATTGAAGAAAACCTTAGATCAAGTAGCCAATTGCAACTTATTGAACTGAAAGGGCCATATTGTTGCCTCTAGTTTGCAACTCTTCATACAGTATATTCCTATACAGTATGATGATAACTTGACTAGCTTATGTTATATCACGAGGCCTGAATGGAGTTTTGTCTTGTTTTATGTCTGGGAGCAGCATGCCTGTATATTTTTCTGCTCTTGACCAATAGCTGTAAACCTCAGCCTAAGTTCTTCTCTCAAGAACTACAGTCTAATATTAACCCATAAGACTTGAACTGTTGTATGAAGTCATGCTAGCCTTCCAATTGCTTTTCCATATTCTACCTTATAATTGAGATTGTCTCAACTCACCCACTTTAACTTTAGTAATTACAGACCAAGGGTGGCTTAGTGGCACAGTGTTCAGCATTGCAGCTCACAGTGCCGGGGCCTTGAGTTCAATTCCAGACCTTGGGTGATGTCTGTGTGGAGCTGGTATGGTCTCCCCATGTTCACGTGCTTTTTACTTTTGTGCTCAGGTTTCCTTTCACAGTCCAAAGACATACTGGTAGGTTAATTGGCTTTTGGGAAAACTGACCCTGGTCCAGGAGTGTGAGTGTTTGTATCTGTGCGTGCCCTGTGAAGGACTGGCGTCCCATCCGGAGTGTATCCTGCCTTGAGCCTATTCCTTGCCGGGACTGGCTGTGGCTCCCCAGTGACCCGTATTACATAAAGCAGTAAAAAAAGGGATGAACAGGTGAATATTAGAGACCACTCTACACACATGATGTGTTCCAGACTTAAGATTCCATACACCACAGGGCACTTTCTCTTTGTAGAGCTCTGGCTACTGTGACTCATACTGTTTGTTTGAGTTGCACACAGTATGTTTTCCTGCAACCATTTTAACATCTTTCTGATTAATACTAATTTATTCTATCCATTCTTTGATAACATTCTTTGTCCACTAGAGCACAATAATAACTTTGAATAAAATTGAAACTTTAATATAACTGAAAGACTTTATTCGGTTCACAGCCTCATGCCCAATGAAAATCAACAAAGGTTAATCTTAGCTCTTTCTTCCAGACTTTTTCAGTTCTAATTGAAACAGACCAGACAGTCCTGGATGAGTTCATTCTGCATATCCTAAGTGTGAAGAAAATCAACATATCCTTTTGTCAGAACGGAAAGTGCATTTTATTGTGTGTGCCTGGTGCTTATGGTCTTTGCATACATATAGTTTAGAAATATGCATTTAATCCTTTACACTGGAGGTTTAAACAGGCCCCTATCTACCCTCTTAATTTCCCTCTTACAAGTCCTGCCAGTCTAAAATAAGATTCAGGATTTACTGGTGCTGTTAGCACTTGGCTTGGCAGCCCAAAGGGTGCTCCCACTGTCGGTCAGTCTAAGTCACAGTGGCATGTAATCCCCCTTTTCTGTGAACCTCTGTGTTGTGGAAAGCTGAACCCCAGTAATCTGGTTAGCGCAAGATGAAAAGACGATTGTACCCTCCTGCTGTGAGACTGCACTTGGCCTGAGCTGCCTAAGTATGGCTTACATGGTCCTCTCGGTGTGCTGAGCAGTCTGGGGCTGGGATCTCTGTTTGTGACACTGAGTGGCAGAATTATGGAAAGAAGAGTGAACATTTCCAAAACCCTGCTTCAGGGAGATCAAGTACACAAGAGGAGATGAATCACAACAGCTACCCCACTGACAGTCCACATCAGAATCTGACTGTTCGAGCAGGATGTAAATGGCAATGTTATGTCTGAAACAATTAGCTTAAGTAGAAAAGTAAAATATTAATTTGTACATAACAGTTCGCATTAATTTTCAGTCCCCTGGATCAGTTTTTCCACTGAAATTTTCATATGTTATTTAAGCCACTGAATTTTTTTCTGTATCTCTTCGTCCGTTTCAATCAAGAGTCTTCACAATTAGCCAGAGAGGCCCAGTCAAACAGGTTGTATATACAATAGAAAAAGACATGCACACACACACCACGACCAGTTTTCCCAGAAGCCAATTAACCTATCAGTATGTTTTTGGACTGTGGGAGGAAACTGGACCATGAGGAATAAACCCATGCAAATAAACCCAGGGAGAACATACAACCTCCAGACAGACAGCATCCCAGGTCCCGAAATGAAACCAGGGCCCCAGTGCTGCGAGGCAATAATGCTAACCACTGTGCCGCCCACTTAGACATAATCTGGGACCAAAGTATGAGTGCCCTTCAGCCCTCAATACCCAGAATTCTCTTAATTGCAGTTTACTTGCTTAATTCATTTTACAAGTGTTTCAGTCATTGGAAACAGGTGAACACAGTTGGGAACCCCTGATTTAGAAGATTGTGCGTAGATTGCTTTGAAGAATTATAGCTATTTCAATGACAAATGTTCTTATTATAGTCTTCTGGCTATAATACAGTTTTGTGTTTAACAATGTTCTCAGTCCTGGCCCTGAGGGAAACCTGTGTCGGCTGGTTTTCATTCCAACTGGGTTCTTAAATCACTGGTGCTAATTGGTGCCTGTTACTGATCTGCTTGCTAGCTATAAGTTTTTGCTTTGCATTCAAGCCTTGGATTAAAAAAATACCCAAGCTAAAATGCATTATTTCCAACAATCTTGGCATGCAGAACTTCAAGCAATAATTAAGAATTTGCTCCCTTATTTCTGACTAATCATCTCTTTTTAATTTCTTATGTTCTATGTTTATGAAAGGTTTACAGGGTATCATGAACAGATAAAGGTTGGGAATATCAGTGTATTAGATTCTCCCATCCTGTGTGAGTGTTTTATTCTTCTGCATGCTGTACTGTAGGTCCAACTGATTGCACTGCGGTAGTTCTGCAGCTCACTAATTAGTACATTGGTGATACCGATTACACATTCCATTCAATTTCTGTTTAAGAGCAGAAAACAACAACAAAAAAACAGATCCCAAATAGAAAATTAAAATCAATTAGCTTGCAATTAGCAAGTCGGCTGGAACAAAAAACAAAGGATGCCAGGGATCCCCCTAGAACCAGGATTAACAACCAGACAATGAGGATTTTATTCATATACAATATAATGTGCCCTAAATTACTGGTACTGCAGGACTATAAATCAGAACTGATATGTTTGCTTTAGTCAAGCAATTTGTACTTGTGATCACAAAATTAACATGAATGACAAATGTAGTATTTTTAGAGCTGCAAGCAAATGTAAAAATATATCTCAAATATAAAATTCTAATTAATACCTTTCAGCAAAAAGAAAAAAAAACTAGTTATGGGACTCTATGAAGCTTACATGCTCTGATACATCAAAGTGCGGTAGGGATTTTAAAGAGGAGGGAAGCACCTTGCATTTAACTGCTATTCCAGCAGACTACAAATAATGTGTAGTCCTCTGTTTTAGTTTTATATTGCAAACAGGCATAAAACATGTTTAAAAGTCACAGTTTATTTTATCTGCTGTGCCACATTGACAGAATGTGGTGGTGACATCACCAAGAGGAAACTCTGCCCTTTGTCTCTATGTAAACATAGGGGTAGATACATAATGCAGCAAATACGTTTAATAATTTAAAATATGAAGTTCATTGTTGCATGTTCACCTGCAATTGTTCAAAGGAATTAATCAGTGTAATACATAGTTTTTAAACTACATGATACACATTTAGAGAATACATTATGGAGCACGTTTGCTGAAAGTAGGCTCTGGCTCCCCCACAGCCCTGAACTGGAATTAGGGATGAGAAAGTGGATCGATGAAAGGATATCCCTTCACAATCCCTGGGGCACTTTAGACTGGTCTGAAATTTTACATGTTAAATGGAAAAAAACTAAAACACCATTTATGGCACATTTTCTAAGACATATGATGATTTCCAGTTGCAGTAAGCAGAGAGTACGTCTTTGCACAAAGAGTAGTGTTAGTTGGGAAGAAGCTACCCGGCCAAGTTGCTGAAGCTGTCACCGCAGCTTCATTCAAGCAAAGGCTGGATGATATCCGATCAATTTACCACTTGCAATCAAATAAGATAAGTGAGCTGAATTTTGCCTCTCCTCATTTGTAACCTTTCTAACGTTTTTTTAAGACTGAGGGGATCAAAGCCCTCTACTCCACTTTCTGCAATTTTCTTCTCATTTTTTTCAGAATTAGTGCTCATGAAACGTGAAGGACAGTGGGACTGCCTGCAGCTGCACAGCGCCAGCAGGTGTCTTTAGATATCCCCCTCTGTTGTGCTAATGAGAGCTCAAACACCCTTTGCAACTGACAGGTTGATTTTAGAAAGGGCCACACAGCTCACTTCTTTCAAGTTATTCCCCCATCCCCATCCAAATTTGATTCTTTTCAAGCACCTCACGCTGTTTCTACTGTTGTGAGAGTTCTGCTAAGACCTGAGCCTTCTTTAGCCTGATGTTCATTGGGAACAAACCTACAGTCAATTTATCACCATATCTCCTCTGTCCCTCTTCTTCTCTTCCTCTGTCAAGGCAGGGCGCAATTATGGGGCCTTTTGTTTGGTATCTCCTGTTGTTCTGCTTTACATCTTCAGTAGATGGTTTAGCATAGAGAACTATTAGCTGTGCATGTTGTTTCTGTCACTTGAAGCAAATTAATTTTACAATTACAGTCATTAAAGAATGTCTTTCTAGACAGAAAGGCAATGGTGTAGATGGTCTGTGGTGGATAACAGCAAGAGCTCATTGAAGGCACACTGTAACTACATTGAGCTGACAGGCCACAGACAAAGCAGAAGTCAGCTGCTGTTTTTATTTTTGTGAATAACTGTCATAATAAAAGAATAAGTAATAGGTTTATTCCACGCTGAAAAAAAAAAAGAAGAAAGAAAACAAAGTTTCGGCTGTTCAGGCTCACACCTGAAGAAGGCCCCATGGCTGAAACGTTGTGTTTTCGTTCTTCTTTTTTTTCAGCATGGAATAAACCTATTACTTGTTCCTTTGCAGCCTACGCATGCTGATGCAGCTACCCACCTGAAATAATAAAAAAATGACCCTGAGTTCACTTTCCTAATATCATTGTCTCCACAGTTATGAGATAATTTGTTTTTTTATCTTTACATACCAAATATTCAGTATTTTATATTAATAATATGTAATAAATATAAACATTGTCTGTACATCTACACTGAATATGGTTTTGTAAATATATTTATTCTATGGTGATTACATATACAGTAAATATTACTACAGTATATATTCTTATATAAAATAACAATCACTAACAGTTCTGGCTGCATCACCCCTCTGAATATTATTTTCTGTAGATGCAACTAAATTTGATATTGTAGTGCATGGGTCCAGCATTGTAATTTATTCACTATTTATGAGAAAACATTTATTAAAACACCTTGATTACATTATGAGTATCATTTTTACTCCAATTTGCAAGGTGGCATGGCAGGAAAGAGAAACTGCATGCATGTTGAATTGATGTAAAACTGAGGTTATGTCTAATTTAATTTAGTTCTGGATCATTTATTTTCATTTAAAGCGATTAAACTGACGTCCTTGCAAAATAACAAAATGAAACATTTTTAAAGCTATTCAATGGGACTGCTGCTATTATTTCGTTCAAGTTTAGGAATATAGAAATGCTTCTGTAAAAGTTTTTGTAGACTGCAAAAGATTTATAATTCCCCAATGTGGGTTTTGGAATTCTTGTTATTCTACTCTGTTGTTCATGTATTTGTAACTTCTGCTATAATAGTAGGCAGTTGTAAAATACATTTCGTATCACGGGCCCATTTTGATATATACAGTAGATAATACAAAGGAAGGTTAAATTCCAGGGGTATCACTGGCTAACAGATAAGTTACAAAGGAACAGGTTTATTCCATGCTTAAAAAAAGGTGCGGCCCACACCTGAAGAAGGCTCCACGGCCGAAACGTTGTGTTTTCTTTCTCCTTTTTTTCAGCATGGAATAAACCTGTTACTTGTTCCTTTGCAGCCTATGCATGCTGACACAGCTACACACCTGAACTATAACAGAAAAATTGTTGGACTGATCCCACTGTCATATCCATGAAAGCACTGTAACCAGTTGGCATGACCACTTTCATAAAGAAGTGTTCTAATGTAATGGCTTGTTCAAATAGATTGAAAAATGTGTTCAGGTGAAAAATAAAAATAAAAACAAAACAAATGCTCTTTAATACCAAACACACTGTAGTTCATTTACTCAAAGCAGTTTCCAAAATGATTTAATATGTGATTACTGAGGTGTGCTCGTACAAATCTAGGATTGCTCAATGCAGCTAAGTTTCTGTCTCTCACTGCATCCTGTATCCTTGTCTCTCACTCATAATAAATGATGAGTTGAGGAATAAAAGGGAAACATAAGAATATTAATTTTCTTTAAGCTGTAAAAAAAGCCTTTGTATTATCTTAAAGTACAAAACCTCCATGAATAAGACCAAAATATTTGCACCAGCTGTATTCTGCGATTACAGTATACGCTTCTTTCACTAATGTCTTCATTCTACAGTTATATCCTTATGCTCGATCTGTTAAAGTCTTATTCCACAGATCTAAACTCTATTGGTCAGATCCAAATGGATTGTTCTCATTTGTGGCTCTCTATTAGAGTTAACAGAGGTTCGGGAAAAGTCATACTCCTATTTCCACCAATCCTCTGTATAAATACAGGCCTCCAATCCAGTCTATTTCAGGGTTTAGTGCTTTGTCACACTAAAACTGTGTTAGTTTCCCAGCTGCCTGAATCTTGTCTGCTGTCCACTTGCCTGTTTCTGCCTCCTACTGCCTGGTACAGCTCTTTGGTTTAGGATCAGTTTCAAGTATTGCTCTTTGAGCTTGCTGTCTGTTTGCCCCAGAAAATGTTTTGGATCTCCCTTCTGCAAATCCAGTCGTCTAACCTCTACTTCATTTATGATTAACACTCTTACTTTTGCCAGAGATCTGAGAGTCAATAACTCTTACAGTGAAGTAATTCATTAAATCATTAAATCAATGCCACATTGAATTCCAGGTCTCCATACCAGATGTTTTTATTCCATCATGAACCTCCTGTCATAGGGTACCTGCACTCTGTTTGCTATAACCTTGAAATTAAAAAAAAATGTTGGCAATTTTGGAGCTGGGGCTGAGGCCAGACCACCTCAAGGTTTAAAAAAAATTCCCAACCTGACTTTGTCTACTTCCTCACTAGATTGCTCTGTATACCTGTTGTTGAATAGCACTGTGCTTCTCCCTTCTAACTTAGGCCTTAAAGTAAAATTTCCCTTTAGCCATTAACCCTACAAGAAAGTCTACACACTTCCCCCTGGACAGGCTCTCTATCCAATGGGCAATACCAAACATCCAATCTGTTCATACTTTATATCTCAAATTATTCTGCCTGTATTCTGCCTGTATCACAAGTACAGTAGTACTGGTGTGATTTATTACATTACTCAAAATCAGTTTTGTCCTCTTCTTATTATGCTTCAAGCATAGAATCTTATTTTGTGTGTTACATGATATGTTGACTCCTAAAGCTTTGGATTCTGCTTTATCATGTGTGGGAGGTCACATGGTGGTTTCTGCTTCATGCCTTCATCAGGCCACCAACCCTCGAACTTCTTTGTTATCCAGTTGCTATATATTTTCTGCTTCGTTCAAGTCTAAATTGTTTTTTCTTCTGTCACAAATGAATAAGCTCCCAAAGAGGGAGATAAAATGGGAAATTAACAGATAGCCAGGTGGAACACTTAAAACAGACTTCCATCTGGAAGTCAGAAACTCTTCTAGTAGTGGTAAGAAACCACTCTGTTGTGGGTGTCATTACAATAAATTATCTCTGGTCATTAGCTGCTGCTGTATGTCTCAACGTGGTTATTAATGTTGTAGCTGGTAGTTGGCGCTATTAATTTCATGCCCAGTCTACAATTGTCTGTGTTCCTCCCTGGAATTGATTTAGGCCAAAATGTTTAAATTATTAATTTGTAATGTAGTTCATGATTTAAAATCATATGTTTCAGTTGAGCACTATGAACATAATTAAATGCACATTCAGAAAAAAAGAAAACTTGTAGCAGGAATCTGGAATATGTGCCATTTTATTATCTACAGTAATAGTTGATTTGACATTCCAGAAAAGAATAAGAATGACAAGAGATATCATATGCCATGTATGGATTATAGTTTGCATATAAGTCCCAATTTACCTGCTAATGACTGAGTTCAAACTCCTATACTAAATGGTCTTCTAGGAAACCATTGTTTTTGTACCTAGACATTCTTACTTAATATTAATATGTGTTTCTTTTGTTATGTATAATTTAGCTCTTTAAAAATTGACACAAAATTGAGGCCATTATAGGTTTTCAGTTTCTCCAATTTTCCAACAAGGATGGCATCTCAATAAAACAACAGAACACCAGATGGCTTTATTGGTTTCTCACCTTACAAATCTCTAATCAAAGAGCAAGTTGACGTTGTGACATCAACACATTTAAGATGGTGATTTAATAAGTCTGAAGGATGATTTAATTAGCTTTACTTCGAGATTTCTTGAGTTTTTAACAAAACTAATGTTAGTTATTCAGACATTACCAAACCCACTCACTGATACTGTATATTATGTGTATTCAAAATGTATTTTCAGTATTTTGTTAAAATATTGTGTACAACTACCTGTAGAGTTTAAGAAGGAAATGGTGCTGCTGTGATTACAATGCCAAGTCAAGTGTATAAGCAAGGGGATTTGGGAGCAGAACAAACAAAAAATATGGCACACAATCCATGCTAAATGCGGGTATCTTACTCACTTTCGACACTGAATATGAGAATTTAATTGTACGTATTGATTAGCTGAAGATTAAACTCAACACAGCTTGAACCCATGGAAAATAAGTAATCAGTTTTCTTTAAATTGTGCATACTAAATTGTGTAAACCTCTTACAGATAGTATCCTAAATGACAAGTATATCAAATGTATGGAATTATGCATCAGAAATATATAATCAATGTAACAATACTGTAGAAGATTTTTTTTTTACTTTATCCATTCTATCTGCAGTCACACCCTTCATTCGTTTTTACATATGAAAGCACATTGATGTCTTTAAGCTTATTTTCATGTGGATCTAGAGTCAAAATGAACACCTCAGGCTATAATTGCAGAATACTTCTTATTAAGTTCAGGTGGGTAGCTTTGTCAGCATGTGTAATAAGTTTATTCCATGCTGAAAAGAGAAGAATAAAACACAACGTTTCAACCGTGGAGCCTTCTTCAGGTTTTTTTTGTGGTGTAAAGTCAGGATAGGTAAAGAGAGATTTTAGAAGAAAAGTAGTGTGTTGTTGAGAGAAGGGGGAAGGTGTGATCCTAGCTGCAGGATAATTTTAGTTTTTTTGTAGTCTTTCTGATGTATGAGTTAGGAAAACCATTTTTGAGAACACAGACGGAGAGATTAGTGTGATCGTGGCCATCATGACACACCTGAAGAAGGCTCCATGGCCAAAACGTTACGTTTTCGTTCTTTCTTTCAGCAAGAATAAACCTATTACTTTTTTCATATTAATACAAATTAATTTAATTTTGATAGAATATTCGTCTATTCGTCTACAGTCATACAGATGGGTGGATCTTGTTGGGAAAATTTACATTTAACAAAACCGTTTTACAGTAAATTTTCATAGTCTGTGTTTACAATATGGAGATGTTCCATATTATCATGAGCCAAAGGCACCCATAATAAGGAGTTTATCAGCAGAGAACACAAGTGGATACTTAAAAAAATGGCTGTAGAGGTCTATTCAAGTAATAGGAATAATAGAAGGGCTTGCTTCAATATTTTGTTTGTCATTAAGTCTTGCTGACACTCTTCTGTCAGTCACACTGCAGCTATCTGGATGATGCAGGATTCCAGAGTAAATGCTGTATTGACTTAAAAAACCCGTCCTTTTCATTTTCAGCGTTTTATGTTTTATGTTTACTGAAGTACACCAAATTCCATCCTCAGAGCTGTTTCAAATCACATAAAGGTTAACAAAGAGAGAAAAATGTCAGACACACATTTCTGCATTTTTATACAAGAAATGAAGTGGACAGATCACCCACCCCCCAACATATTCCTATATACAGTAATATTCTTTTTCTATTACATTTCTAGCTGGATGTTGAGTATTTAAGTAACAATAGGCACCGCAGAGGACTTTACAAGAAATTAGAGGCCTATAATTAGCTAAAATGTCCGTTATCCCTAATGCCCTCTTTTTGAAGCTATTATTGTAATCTTAAACATAAGACATAAAAAATACAAAGAAAGCAATTATGAAGGCACACAAAGGAAAATGCCAGCAATAATGGGCATTTGTGTTATTTTATTTAATTATTTTTGCATTATTGTTTTATTTTAGAAGCTATTGTTTTGTTCTTTATTTTGTTTTCAACAGTAATTAGAAACAAGTTATACAAAAATGTGATAATTTAATGTAAGGCCTCACTAACAGTATATGTCGCAATAAAAGGAATGGATGGATTTTATTCTTTTTTAATTTTAAACAGCTTTTTGGAAGAGGTGCAGTGGGACAGTTCTCCTGAGGAATGACTTTGTCTTTGATTAGTGCCATGTATAAAACATTGCATCTACCAAATTGTTGAATTGTCAGGTTTCCAAAATTATTCTGACACACAGTGAACTTTTGATGGGTGTTTAAATATTTATAATTCCCAATGTTAGAAAAACTTTCTTCTTTTATTTGTCCAATTTCCTGGGTTCAAAATGTAGGTTTACTTTCCAAAAAAACAAGTTAATACCAACAATGATATTCTCAGTGCTCCCTCCTGACCCTACTGGATGAGCAGGGTTATTACACAATTCATTTTAAAGATTCTTGTTGCATGACTGAAAGGGAGGCCAGCAGTGTTACAGGATGATGACCATCAGTGGGTGTTTTTTCCCCTTTGGAATAAGGAAATTCAGGGCTGATTTTTTTCCTCAACCATTCTTTGACCTCCTGTGCAAATGATTTGTATTACATCTCAATAAAGAAACTTTTTTTTTAATTTTAAAATTATATTTTGAATGTTAATTCTGAAGGTATGCAGTGCAGTATATACAGTACAAATCAAGCTAATTTGACACCTGAAGAAGGCTCCACGGCCGAAACGTTGTGTTCTCTTTCTTCTTTTTTTCAGCATGGAATAAACCTATTACTTGTTCCTTTGCAGCCTATGCATGCTGACGCAGCTACCCACCTGAACTACAAATCAAGCTAATGCTTGTAATAGAATAAGAAAACAACCTGCATGCCTCATAGCAAGGTGCTCTGCTATTTCAGCTTTCTGTTTATTTACCAAGATGTTTAACTAATGAAACTAATGAAAAAATACAATTGAATTACAGGGAGGACTTAAGGGACAAAATATGCATCATGGAATGAATTATTAAAGAAACTGGCGTGTGCAATTAGTTTAGCAGCACAAATACGATAAAATGAGGAACAGGCAAAATGCAAATGGTCTATAATTTTAACACTAATTTAATATATTAAATATGGTCTTCCACAACACAGAGATGACAAGCTGGACTTTAGAATTAACAAAGACAGGACAGGGAGACATTTTAATACACATTCCCTGTTAGATATTTAATTTTTAATGTGTTTTCAAAGCTTATTTTTTCACTTTGGCATTCTAACAAGTGCTTGCCCCTATCAACGTCTAGTTGGTAAAACATTTCATTTTTCACTTTTTAAAACATTTCACAGCTAAGGCTGTCAGTGTGAGTGGTACAATATCTCATCTTAATTTTAAGACAGGCGTTAATATTCTGCCAATTCAGACCTGTATCAACTCTACACGCTACAGGACTTAACATTTCAATTTTGAGTTTTCTCATACTTTTTATCTCTCAGTGCATATCAGGTTAATATATTTGAGTGGGGAGTTGCATCAGCATGTGGGTTGCTGAATGGAACAAGTAGGGGCTAATTCCATGCTGAAAAGTAGAAAGAAAAAATAACATGTCATCTTCAAATGTGAGGGCTAATATATGAAACTCGTTTTCTTCCTCTTTTTCTGTGCTGCACTGCTTTCTAAAGGTTTTGGTATATAATAATGATAATAATATTATAATAAACTTTATTTTACATAGCCCCTTTAAAGGTGGATTCTTAAAGCGCTTTACAGGATGACAATAACAATAAATAAGAGGAGTATAACAATAAATAAGGAGAATACACAAGATAAGACACAATTACAATATATAGAGGAGACCGTGGATGGTGGTACTAAGAAGAGCAGAGAGGCGAAGAATGGAATCAGTTAAGTAAAGACTTTTCTGAAGAAGAGGGTTTTGAGTCTGGATTTGAAGGAGTTTAGAGAAGGTGACTCTCTGTTATCCTTGGGCAAAGAGTTCCAGAGCTTGGGGGCATAACAGGATAAGGCCCTGTCACCCATACAATGTAGACGGGCTGGGCAACAGTAAGGAGGGCAGAATTTGAAGAGCGGAGGTTGCGAAGTGGGGAGTAGGGCGATAGTTCAGACAGGTACTGAGGTGCCAAGCCACGCAGAGCCTTATAGGTGAGCATGAGGATTTTAAAGTCTACACGGAATTTGACTGGAAGCCAGTGCAAGGACTCTAGGACAGGAGTAATGTGAACACTTGCACTAGACCTAGTCAGGATTCTGGCTGCTGAGTTTTGGACATACTGCAGTTTGTTTAGAGTAGATTTTGATACCCCTGCGAGAAGAGCATTACAGTAGTCAATTTGAGAGAATACAAATGTGTTGATCAGCTTTTCAGCCACAGTTAATGATAGCATAGGGCGTAGTCCTATGATATTTCTAAGGTGAAAAAAAGATGTTTTGACAGTGGGTCGAATGTTAAGCCAGAATCGAATATAACCCCAAGGTTTTTCAATTTTGATTGAAGCTCAAGTACAGAGCCATTTACAGAAAGGGTTACAGGACTGGCTTTAAGAAGTTGATGGGGGGTACCAATAAGTATGACTTCAGTCTTGTCGCAGTTGAGATGAAGGAAGTTTTGAACCATCCAAATTTTATGTCAGAGATGCAATTAGATAGAATAGAGACAGCAACATCAGTGTCAGGTTTGGTATGGATGTACTGTATATTTGAGTATCGTCAGCGTAAAAATGAAAGCTGAGGCCATGTGATCTTAAAAGCTGACCAAGAGGGAATATAGAGGGAATATATTTTTAAGAATATGGTTCCATATTCTTCAAAAAGACCTATGATCAATATTATTCATATTTATGGATTTTTATTTATTTTGAACCAAAAACATTACACACTGTGGTTTATGCTGTTTAAGCTGCAGGTTTTCCCCTTGGGGATAAAGCTTTGATTATGTTTGATTGATTTGTCCTATTGATTAACAGCTAGCATAAAAAAGAAAGATGTGCCAAATGTGCTTTCTTGTATTTTTATTACTTGTGCTTTGACAAATGGTGAGTGACGACTGGAGAACTGCAGGTAACAAAATACAATGGGGCTTAAAACAAGTCTATGGCTCCCAAAGAGAGCAAATGTATTTCAGGACAATGGACAGTGGGAAGTTTCCCAGCATACACAGATAATAAGAGTAAATGAGAGTACTATATAGTCCCTTCAGCAGAAAAACACAATGCCAAGGAATGTTTGCATATAAGCTTATAAAATCCCTTATAAAAAGTACTAGTGCTCTATAAAATAACATATTACATATTTATACCATGTGTTTGTGTCATATGTTAAGCATCTGTTTCAGTAAAAAATATTGTATTCAAAATATCCTGCCACCATTTTAAATTACATTTTATATCTGCCACACTCATGGTGCAAGGTGTTGCATTTTTACAGCTGAAGAATCATCAGCTACAGTACTTTTGTTTGCAAAGAAGTTTGGAACAAGGCATTCATTGGGTAGCTGTGAGTGATATCAGACAGACAAAAGCCTTAAGGACATACCTCTGCACTGAATACAAGCCTTTCAAGATGTGAACAATGGCAAGAACAATTGCAGACACTTTTCTTAAAAGATAAAACAAGAAGATGTACTTTGCCCTTGCAGAGTAAAATTAACACCTGTGACATATGTATTGTATATAATGAGTTAAAACAACACACAGAAGGGCCTGCAATCCAAAATCGAATCCAAGATCTCAGAGCTGTCAGGCAAAAACAATAACTGTGCCACCCACTCAGAGAACATTTATTTTTAACACTAAATTTCACAGGTGTTTCACGCAACAGAACACAGTTCATAAAGTATGTCAAGTAGAGTCATGCATGTGCCAATAGATTTCTTTACAGATCTTGGAAGTGACTTATACTGTAGATAACAACAATGACAATTTATAAAAATAATTTAGTATGAGTTTTTTGGCAAGAACAAATCTTTTATTGGAAAAAAATCTGATTTTGCTGATTTATGAACTGTGAGTGCACCTATCCTATTATTACCTATACCTATCATTGGAAATGTTTTGTGCAGGCATTATATTTTTTTATATTTCCCAAACAGTCTAATATTGCTGAACTACAAGAATGTATGCCTAAATAAATGTTACATTCCCCTATGCTGCATCAACTTCCCACAGAAACTTTGTGGGAAATAATTTTCTATTTGTTACTTATTTCTACATTCTGTCTGGGCAATTTAGAAGACTTCCCAGAATGCTGGATTTCCCAATGCTTGTAAAAAATACTCTGACAGCTGTCTTTACCAATATGCCAGTGAATTCTGTAATAAACCACCAGCTGCATTCTCTCCAAAGCATCCTAAAACCATAATAACTCAACTTTTAAGTGTGGAGGAAACACACCAATCTGTTAAGTGTTTTCCACTTTTGCATGCACACACTGTAGACAGTCAAAGCCTGATTCACTACTCCACATTACCTCCCATTCCAGCTTTCAGTGAGTCATATTTAATGTGATTTTGCAAACTGGAGCATTTCAACATTCTTTCCATCCCTCACTGGCAGATTTTTCAGAGTTTGAGCAGATGCTTAAATCAGCATCATTAACGTGCCTTATGATTTAGAGGTTAGAAATCTTTCTCCTTGTGATTATTTAGCTGTTGAAGTTCAGGGAACTGCAATTCTTTTAAGAACTATTAATTCTTTACATGTAAGAATATGGAAATTAATTTTCATTTCCAAATGTGTTGCATATTTGTCCATACTAATGGCAGAGGCTTTTTGCTTGTAGTCACGTTCTAACCTCTGAAGCCTTTAAGTCAGGGATGTACAAACATGATGTTCTGTGTTTAATTGTCTGCCAGTTTGTTGACCCCTGCTAGTTTACAAGTCCTTAGGTGTTGTTTAGGCCACTTTTCATGTGCCTAGCTATTTGTACACGAAAGTGTATAGATGTTGTATTTCCTGCCCAGACTAAAATAACCACAGAAATATGCAGTATATGTCAAGGCCCAGAATAAAACAGGTAGCCTTTTTGCCTGGGGCTTTACCTTGTGATGAAATGTGTCTAGACAGCATTTAAGAAGACTTTAAACCAATCGGCACATTTTGCAAGTTTGATCTGAGCTCATCTGGCTGGAAGCCAGGTAGCGGACTATTAAAAAACCTGCCCTTTTCACCTCTAAATCAGAATGTCCTTGGGGTTCCTTCTGCCCCCTGGTTGCTGCTACCAATATTCCCCTCCCTTCACCGCTCTGTCCCTTATGGCAGACATGCTGACCCTGTCTTCTATGCAAGTTGTATCCCAGGAGGATGAGACAATGAATCCACAATTGTAGTCAGTGCGTAGTACAGAAGTTCAAACTCTGGCTTGCCCTTATCTTCCACTTCCACTCACCATGGTTCAGTGCCTGAAGATGCCTGCATTTTTTAAGCAGTTTTAGAAATGTCACATTTATTGTATTACTAAAATTGCTAATGTCTCTTCCTATTACATTTGCTTTCTCTCATACAATTTGTTTTCCGCATGTCTGTCCCACATACTTAAACCTGACTCACCAATTTTTCTATCTTTACAAAATATTACCACTCATGTGTGTAATTCATTTTCCAGAAATTTCACTTCTTGTATTATTGTGTTGAGAAAGTGTAAAGCTTTAATTGCAATTTGTTAATTTTTTTTAAGTATATTTACTAAAGATTACAAATTTGATCAGATTACTTTTTAACAGCTTGGATCACACTGTGTGATTAAGAGCATGTAATCTTGACAAATGTAATGTTTTTTTTTTGTCTTGCGGAACTATACATGTATATAGTATAGAAAAGATCTTCTAGATACCAAGCTGGAGCTTGGTGGAAAACATCAAACTAGATTACCTTCTCAGATTCACGCAAATATTAAAAAAATGCTCTTAATTAAGCCTCAATGACATCAGCCTGAATTTGAGAAGTTGACTTTGGCATCGAGGACACCACCACTAATGTCTGCAACCATAGACTCCAGTTTCAAGACCTTTATCTTCAATTCTGAGACTCCCCACTATATTTTTTACAGCACTCAATCATAAGTGCATCAACACATTTCCTGACGGATAGTTTCCTTGTCACCAATGACAGCTACTTGATCTTATGAACCTTTCAACCACTGATGGGACTGCTGTAGATCACTCCTAACTCCAGTAGACCACTCCATGGGCTCAAAACGCAAAGATGCTGAGCCTCAGATCTGCATTCTTTAACACAGGCCCTAAACAGGCACTCAGAATGTAGGATCCCCTGTGCCTGCTCTGGTAACCCCTCATGATTCCTATAAAAAAATAGAGGATTAGACTTAGAAAAGAAAGAGCTTTTTCTGTATCATCTTGGTCTTTGGGACCACAGCTTTGAGCCTTTGAAACTCTGACCTGTCCCTCCCTCTCCCAGCAAGTGATAAAAGCCCAGATGAATTGGGGTTGGACTTTGAACTCCTGTTAACCAGATCTGCCACCCTACTGTTAAGAATCTCCACCTTCATCAGTCACATCTTATTCACTTTGCTTGCTTTAACTGGGAGTTTAATGTGCCAAATCCAAGACTTCACAAAGATCTCATAGGTCACCATCAAATTCAGGTGACCACAGAACTCATCTCCCTAACTAATATTCTAATATTTCAGGGAACTTTATGGGATCTCTCTCCCAGCTTTTGTATTCAGCCAATAGCTCGTATGTTTAACAGTTATTACATTTTTTATTGCAAAGTCCAATGTAGGAGTCCCTGTGCCTAAAAATGCGTTAAGCACGGCAGACATGTTTACATTCATATAAACCAGATGTACATATAACAACAAGACTGGTGAGTTCAGAAGATTCAGACAAATCCCAATAATGTGAACACAGAAGGAATTTTTCTCTTTTAGCTTTAGCTTTAACTGTCTTGGTTTGAAAGACAATCACCTGACCAGAAATGGGATCGTAGTGAGAATCATGCCAATAAAATACAACGGAAGTTTGTTGCATTGTGGAAGATGGAGATGATAGAGGAGAGTTAGCATGGCAGTATTAACCAAAATATTGTGGTCTAGAGGATTGTATATGTACCCTAGATCTGGTGATTGGTGGCACCTGGGCCTTATTCTCCTTGAGAACCTCTGTTTCTGTTTTGTTGTTTTTTCTCTTCATAAAATATGTCATGGTATCATAGAGAAACTTGGAAATGTAAACAGATCATAAAATCCTACAAAGGGTTGATTGATGTACTGATTTTGGAAACAAAATACTCCCAGTAGTGTTTCTGCTCACTATACCATTCCAGATTCTGGGAGCTGTGTGGAGGACTAGCCCCTCATGAAAGAACACTAATGTAATAGTGAGTTTAAAGTACTCTGAGCTGTACAGCATTTATGGATTATTGGTTGAAACAAGAATGTTTTTTCTATCTTTCGTATGATACCACTTTATATTTCACAGGGAAATAGCCTGCCATGACTTTGTAAGTCAGTGTGGCAGCACACCACGACAAGACACCCTCTAAAATGAAGCCTGATTGATCCAGGTCCTGCTTCTGAAGATTTTAGTTGTCACTTTGATTCTTAAGGGATCTGGAGGGCAGACATGTAATGCCTTACAGGGGAGCAACAAGATTGTAAAGTCAATGTGAAACCTAATTGTGGAAATGAGACTAGACGGGAAAGGTAAAATTAATGGGATTTGTGCTAGTTAAAATCGTGGCTGGAAATAACACTGTAAGGAGCTGAGACACAAGAAAAAGGCAGAAATGGGAATTTCATTATCTACAGATGAGTTAGAACACATTAACTCTCTTCCTATTTCTCTCAATTTTTGTAGATAGGATTAAATAAATCCTGAGGTGGCCCATCAAGTTGCTGAACCATTAAAAGACATCAGTCAGAGCTCAATTAAATCTTATCATGTATGTATTTTTGAATAGAGTTTGGACTATATCTTTGGCCCTTTTTGATCAGACTTCCCCCTACTGCAGTTCGGACTTTGCTGAGCAATACATTCTACCAAGGTTGGGTGAGGGTCTAGTATTTTCCATGAAAACGAAATCAGCCCGCCGTCTGATGATAACTCTCCTATAGGCACTGGCTGGTATGCACAGTAAATAAGTGAAGCTCTCTCACGGTACCTGCTTCAGGTTTGCAGGATTCTAAAGAGATTACTGCAAACAATGTGATCATTGTAATTGCCTTTGTAAATTAGGCTTCTCAAACAGAGCAGTGTGGTTCTTGCAGTTCTCATTCAGGGTTGTACACTGATGAGGCTTAATTGCTGAATGATGAAATGTTGTCAAATGCTCTTTCTATACTCTTTAGGATACAAACCTCCTAGCTCCTCTTTTTGAAACGACAATTTTGCATGTGTGACCACAGATGGGACACATGGGACAGGAAAGTCTTGAATCTCCGGCCAAGGGATTAGCAATAGTATTGATTTAATTATGTATTAAAGCAAACAATGTCCAAAGGAGTGGAACTCCTAGTTTCCTAGGAATGTAGTTTCCAGGACTGGCACTGCACAATTCACAAGCCCAAATGGAAGCATGGATATTGTTGCAAACTAGGAGGTGCAAAACAGAGAGTGGGAAATAAAATATTTAAAATAAATAGACTTACTGCTTGGATTTAATTTAAGGGATGTGAGTTCTTTAATCCCTTGCACACCAGGTGAAAAATCAGAGGCAAACTAGTACAAATATTTATTATTAATAATAATACAAAACCAAAGGACACATAACATTACACAGAACAACCTTTTTAAAGGCCAAGAAAACCCAAGAATGTTAACACTGTAACCTGAAGCACTTTACAATCCATTTTTAGCTTTGAAGACTGCACAATAAAAGAAATTAGAATTTCCTAACAAAAAAAGAACAGCAAGCTCTTAAACAAGGTTCAGATTACTAAACCAGAATCTAGTCTCCAAGATTGATCAGAACAAACAAAAAAACTAGAGCAAGAGGCAGGAGATGGTTGTTCAATCTGTCAGTTGTCCTTCTCTGACTCCTCTTCAACTCTCATTTTTTGCCTTCTTATCCTGTGATTCTGTGAGCTGATGAAGACAAACCATATACCAGAAAGTTAAATAACTACAGCAAACCAAAATTTCCTTTTATCCTGTGTGTTTACCTAACTCTGAGCTCATGTACAGCTAGGTAAACACCCCAACAGAAACTCATTGTTTTTTATTCTCTCTGTTTAAGCTTTAATAACAATATATTTACCACTGTTCTATTTGGTGCCTGGAGTTTTCACTGTGGTGATCTGTACTGTATATCAGGATTGCTCATTTTAATAGGTACGGCTCTGTAGAAGTAATAGTGGCGTTATAGAAAATATCACACACTTGGTATCTTCACATGGATGAATAACAGCAACTGTAATGAAACAGCTTACTAAATATCTTTGTATATATTAAAACAATCACTTCCTCTTTCAGAACCACTAGAAGCATTTCATAGTCCTGAAATAAGAACTTAAGGTTAGAGGAGGGAGAAAAGACTTGGGAATATTTCTCTGCTGGCTCAGGGTTTTTTTTCTCATTTGTGTGTCTGTACTCAGTTGTGACCTTGGGCATCACAGAAGGAGACTGATCTTCAGGTCGACATTACAAAAGAGGTTGGGGGAAGAGGAATGTAAGTAGGAAAAAGCAAAAAGCATGAAAATTTGAAATAGGGAGTCATCCAAAATAAGCACAAATTATTCAGCTGCTGAAGCTGACATACTAAGCCTTATTGGGGATAAATGGAATAATGAAGACATGCCTCCACCAGATGCTTTATCCATCCTTTGATATCTTTACTGTTTAATAATTACTCATAACTGGCATGACTTACTCATTAAATATCTGGCTATATTTTGAAACAGTCCTTCCTTCTTCAAAACAATGTTAAATATGTAACGATCAAATACAGAAAACAATTACAGTCATCACCATGGTAATTATAGAAATAGATTTTTTTTTATCACACATGGGAAAATGTGATAGAATTATACCTCAAGTGTAAATATGAAATGTGCCATTGTAAATGTAAGTGGCTGTCATGCATGTCATGTAAGCAGTCAGAACATTCTGTGCCTTCATAAGGACAAAAAAGGTAGAGGTGGTAGTGCCACAGTTATTGTGCATGTAGAGAGAATACAATGGCTCCCACGTAAAGATATATAAAAAACATGGCTGTACAATCATCCTGTTCCTCATTTTAACCTGGTTTACAGATACTATATAGGAAGAGATCTCAGGAGGCCACAGTTGCAAATGAGCTGTAGGAACAACAGGTAGCCATTGTTGCTTGCTCCATGGGTAGCCACCTCCTCTGCCAAAGCACAGCCTTCCTCCCTCTGCTCCCGGATCCTGTGGCATTTCTGCCAACACTGGGCTGCTTTGATGAATAGACAGCAGCTGTTTCTCTGTCCTGAGGATGCCGATTAATCTTCTCCGGGAGATGAAAGCGGCATGGAGCGAACCTGAGCAATCATTCATAATTACTGATTCATGCTCGTCTTTCATGTGGATAAAAGAAAATTGAAGCCTCTTATTTCTAAAAAGCTGGACGTCTCCGGTAAAAAATAAAGTAAGTTGTCTGTGCTGGCTGGTCTGTAGAAAGGAGAGAGAGACCCCTGTGGGTGCAGGGTTAATGACACCCCAGTCAAAAGCTTAATTTAATTTAATCATACATTAATGAAAAAAATATACAAGGAAACTCACCCCTGCTGGAAGGGCACAACCATTATGAGTAGTATGTGTTTATGTCACGGCCACGTTGTACATTGGGAACAGTACTCATTAACATGACCCCACATCTGTGATTTACTGTTAGGTGGAGATTTATAATATAATAGCAACCTTATTTTCGGACTTTTCAACAGGTAAGTTTCTTCCATTTACCTATCCATGTACTGTCTGTGTGGCCCTGCTATACTGTGTATGCATTTTCTAAACGGGTCTAAAAAACTCACCCGAATTCAAAATTGATAAAGGGTGCAGGGACATGAGTTCAGACAAGGATCTGCTTTAATGATCATAAAATATTGTAATGCCCTGGTACTCAAGATTGTATTAGATCTTCTTTACTTTTTTGGCCTGCCTTGTTCTAATCACCTTCCCATTTAGAAATATTTAAGACTTCTGTACATTTTCCCTCTGATGAGTTTAAAGACCTTGATTGAAGATAAAATGTCAGCAATGTAATGTTAGGCCTGGAGAGATGAATTAAATACTGTATCTCTAAATAATTAAATGAGGCCAATAACCCACAAGCTCAGGTGTGATAAAGAAAGGATAAGACAGTATAGTTTTCCATGTATTTAGTTCAAAAACTCACTTCTAAATGAACTTTTCAGAACATCACTATTAAGTTTATACAGTACATTTGCTTTTAAGCCAAAGGATGAGCAAAAACGAGACATTTTTTAATTGGCATTTTGTAACACTCATCTGGTCATCATGGTGACGCAGCTACCTACTTGAACATACTGTATACCTGAATACATCTACAGTAAGTAATAACCTGGTGAAACAAGTAAGGAGGATATCACACAATATGACATAAAAAAAAGAAGAATGTGGTTCCCAAAACTCACACCGAGACTCATACAGCAATCATAGTGGAACCCCCTTCCCACCAGGATCCATACATGCAAGCAGAATATTCTTTGTCACTTTAATCCAGAGCTGTGGAGACTCTGCTTCTGGACCCTGAACACAGGCTTTCACTGACACTTTTCTATGGTTTTCATCAAGCAGAAAGGTGCGTTTCAAATAAATAGGTACTGTAAATAGATTCTACAACTTGAACGTACTGGATCACACGTCTGTCACCTCCCAAGCAATTATTGAAAGTTATTACAATATTTAAAGATATGTTTTATAATAATCCTGTAAATCAGAGATGAACTGAAACCTTTATTGTTGTGTAGTATATATATACTAAATGTAATGTAGTTTTACAATTGCACTAATAAAACAGCTAGCTGAAATTGGTTTTGTCTGTCGTTATCCCTTCTGAACATTAGTTAAGAACTTCCATTTAATTTAGAAAGTCACATTAGCC
This sequence comes from Lepisosteus oculatus, assembly GCF_040954835.1. Taxonomy (NCBI): domain Eukaryota; kingdom Metazoa; phylum Chordata; class Actinopteri; order Semionotiformes; family Lepisosteidae; genus Lepisosteus; species Lepisosteus oculatus. The sequence goes on from NC_090716.1 coordinate 15,268,060, forward strand.
AGTCATATTTGCTTCAAGTCAAGCTCAAAACTAAATAACTCCTAGGCCTATGCATGAGCCTACTATCACAAACTGAAGAAATAAACCATTCTTTCCTGAAACATTGCTTTATGAGAATCATAGGAATAAGTCAGAGAAAATATGTTTGTGAGCTGGCAACCTACTACTGTTAGAGCTGGAAGGGTCTAATGAAACCTGTCCTGAAGAGCTTTGAAAAAGCTACATCTAAAGTTGCCATTTTTGAGCAAACATAATTTAATGTGTAAAGGTCACAATTGCTTTACAGCCAGTGTTCATAATTCTAGTCAGAACAGATAGAATGTTTGTTTAAGAATTCTGTGAATTAAAGAACACTGGAACTCAATACACTGTGTATATACCATAAACGTTAAGAGAAGAAATGTATATATTCATGGAATCCAAGATATTTAGTAAGCCAGAGGTCATTAGAGGACATAATGCTATCACTTCAAGACCTTTAAGAAAAAGTCTATGCTAGGATTTAATGCCTCCTGTACAATTTTAAATATTTAAAAGCAAAAATCTTTGAAGAAACTCATTTTGGTTCACATTTGTCACATATAAAATGCTTATAAATCCTGACATTTTAAAATACTAGTCCAGTGACAGAAAAATAAATACTTGAGCCACAATCTTTTGTGATACGTACCAATATTGTATGAAAAATGAATGTGTTTAGATAAGATGTAAAAGAAAGCTTTTTCTATCTAATATGGTGGCACTTAATAATCCTAGATTAATTCAGAACGTGAATGGCTGAGAATAAATTGAGTATGGAGTACATTAAGAAGGGAGATTTAGATGGAAAATAGCTATTGAACTCAATTAAGGAAGTCCAGCTACCAGTCGATAACAAAAGAGTCTGGAATAATGTGTCTTTTCACATTGTGCATGGCAGGAATAATTGGCGTTTTAGGCAGAAAAAAAATAAATGTACCAGAAAAAATCCTTTCCTACTTGGCCAATAAAACTAATTAAACTGGACCTTTAGGGTATGATCACAGGTTGAATGGACTTCTCAGGTTTGATTGTCACTTGATTAGGAGTAGAGCCGATTACTAATGCAACAGATCATTATGTTTTCTTTTGACATAATTGAAGATAATGGTTGTACTTTATTATTAGTGTCATTCATTAAAAGGAACATTTTGCATAGATACATTTTAATTTTTTTGTTTTCATCCAAGTGATGTGAGACATGCTTAGGATATGAAACAAGCTTATGGTATACCATATTTTCATTGACCTACCTTTATTTTGTATGAACTGTATGGATTTCTTAGGATGTTGTATTTTTTCTAAGTAGTTAAAATTAAAATTCTAGCTATTTTTTAATAGCTAAAGTTTACCTCCTAATTTAATAAAATAGCATTCTGTTATTACCTCACTGAGATACAACTATAGAAAACAAAATGTACAATTAGTGGAATTGTGCAAAAAACACAAAGATCAAAGATTACAGGTGTAATAATATACAGTCTTTCACTTTTCTCCTCCTATTTCTTTAATTGGGTTAGTAGGAACGTAGTAGACCTTTTCAGAGTCAAGAATTAAACACAAATCAGAGGGCACATGTTAACGAGTATTTAGGATCAAGCTAATTGTTTCTTTCCAGAAATAACTGGATGAGATCTTTTGATTAATTAACTACAGTACTGTACTAAAATAACAGGCTACACAGGTCTAAAGGCCTCTTCTCATTTGTAAATATTCTTGTGTTGATCAATTGTTTTTAGATTTTTGCCAGATGATTACAGCCCAATAAGCAAGATGGGATTTTTGCAATCACACTGCAGTTTTTCACAATGTGCAAAAGTCATTTGAAGTCACATCTTGTAAGAAAAGATACACTATACTCTATACACTCTATCACAAAAACTAGGGAATTTTAATCTTCACTATGTCCAGCAGCACTCTGACTTTCCTTTGATGTCTCTTACTACCAATGACCAGCCTTCTTAAGATGCGTCTTCACACTAGTATAGTCATTGACAAAGGACAGATTTAATCATATCAGTAGATTCACGCAATACATTTCCACAAACATTCTGAAGATTAAATTATCCCTATAGTGCATAAAAAATAAACAGTCTGTTCCCAAGCACACTGATAAGCTAAGTCATGGAAAAATATAGGATTTCTTTTTTGTTTCCCCAGACCAGTGGTTGGACAATTAAGAATCTACTGAAGTAAAAAAAAAAGTTCTACTGTGAAACTAAAAGATAACCTTAGGTTAGATAAAGAATACAATTTCACCCCTTAGATATATGATTTAAACATGTATTAAATACTGTACATGTAAGAATTAATATATTAGAAATTACAATATTTTTATTGAATGATTTGTTCTTCCAGTTTGGTTATGCTTTGATGCTATTGTTTGAACATTACCTTTAAATGTACAGAAAGATTTAAATACTGGAAGTTGGGAAAATAGCAATACTTTTTCTACACATACTGTACATACAGTACATAGATAAACTAGGAGAGGTGGATGTACAGTATGACCTATTTGAACTTGTATATTTGGGTAAAGTTATTGTCCTGTGTTTTGGTCCAGAAAGGATCTGCATAGACTCCAATGAAACTGAACCTGCTAGTCAAAGACAGGCTTTTGCAACAAAATAATTTCAAATATTAACTTCTTGAAATGTGCTTTTATTTCTTTTAACTGATATTATATCACTCCTGAGCCTGAAGTGGTGCAATAAAGTTCCATAAATCAAAAGCCAGCAAACCCTCCCCCTTAAAAACGTTTTCCCTTCCCTATCTCATTCATTAACAATGTTTCAGCAAAATGAACTTGCCTTTTGAGGCTTACCTTGTAATAGTATTACAATCAATCAATAAATCGTTAGCAGTGATAGCTTTCCACATGAGAGCTCAGCATTATTGATGACCCTGCCAAATGCAATTCGTTGAACAAATCCCTCTATAGCTTTAGACAAAAAGTCAAGTCCTGTACACATCATCCAATGTGTCTGGATATACATTATCTTCATCAGGTTTCATTATGCTTGCAAATGTAGCTCAAGCAGCATTTTTAACTGACATTGCTGTATCTTGCTGATGTAGTATCTGAGGAAACATGCATTCACTTGTTCATGGTCATTGGCTCGTACCAGAAAACTCTTTAATTTGTTTATTGGTTTTGTATCTATAATATATGCACTTTTCTCAGTCATGCCCTTTCAATTTGACATCAAATGCAAAAATTGAATTTGGAAGAAATTAGCTCGCAGAATTAATAAGGGAAAACAATTTACAGGACTCAGCATTCTGCATTTTGAATACCTCCTGATGCAGAGCCTTGGGTGAACTATATGGCTCCATCATTCTGATTGTATAATTGTTGTAAGTACACAGATATCAAGTTATACATTATTGAGCTACTGTAGCATATAAGCCCATAAGTCAGTAGAGGCTGAATGAGTTTATCTTTAGTGCTATCAGCAACATTTTCTCTGAAAACATCTTTTATAATCCTGTTATCAGTAGTACTTTGAGGCTTTGAAATGTTTTCTTGGTTTTTAAAGAAACTTTTCCATCTGTGTTTTCTATGTCACTGACCATACACACAGACTCATAGATTTTATAGACTTTATATATTTTATGAAAATGACCCTCATCATCATCCCTTTAGGGATCGTCTGCTTAAGAAAGCCTCCAGAAACCTTCCACAGGCTTCTGTTTTCAGTTATTAATGTCTAATTGCTAGTGCAGACACACTAACTTCACCCTGGATCTTACACGAGGTTGTCTTCTTGGTAGTTCTCTTGAGATTCCTTTCAGCGCCAATGATGATCCATTCTCCTTGTGCATTGACCCCAATACTATTCTGTCTCTTCACTCTTGCAATTGTGCCAAGTACTCTTGGTTTATGCTAGAACCATTCATTTTTTTTCTGCCTCTACTTTTTTATCCAAGAAAATATTTTTCCATACTTTTTGATACTTGTGGAGCTGAAGATAACAGAATGGACAGCTCTGCCCCATTTAACTAGACAATCCCATAGAGAACTCTGTGCTGACCTGTTCCTGTTGATGACAAGCTAATTGCATTTTTTCCATCTTTCCAAATGGTCTTGGGGCTCTGACAATATAAAGAGCTAATATCTCAGCTCAACCGACATGCAGCAGCAGTGATTGAAAAGATAATGGATATGACTAGTTAAATTATTTAACAGAATTAATGTGGTACTGTAAATGTTACAAAAATAGTCTGCTGGTTTATATACAAACAATGACACTATAGCCTTGAAGTATAGAATAAACATGATGTATCTGAAGTTATTTTATATTTTTGTTTTGTCAGAGAGCTTCTTGTCAACATACGCAGTAGGTTAGGTAATCAGTTAATTTAGATTTGTTGTCTTCTCTAAACTGCAAAGGAATAGCAGCTGGATTTTGATTAAACACAGCATGTGCAATAATAATACAAAGCTAAAACATCTGTACATCCAGTCTATGTGCAATACAGTTCAATCACAATACACTCCATAGCATACATAGACACCTTCAGTGTGCAAAAAACTGCAATACGTTTACACTACTGTAAATATTGCTTGGGGGTAAATAACATGTTTTTGTGTTTAACCACATATTGGTAAATTTGAAGATATATGATTGCAAAACACAATAAACAAGTTTTAACAATGTTGCCAATCAACGTAATAAGTAAACTGAAGATATAGATATGTGCCATTCATGAGACACAGCTGTCTGGGCTCCAGGGTGATTTACCCTGTGTAAAAGCTGGTATAGAATATAGGCTAAATCCTCTCCATCAGACCTTGTTGATTTGGGTCTGTACAATTTTCTGAAGCATCTGAAGTTGTTCATTTAACACAAACAGCAGTAAGGACTGCAGGGATCACATAGCAACAAAAGGTGAATAACTGTAGCATGCATGTATTTTTTTAACCTACCTGCACACCCCCAAGTTTGGAGTACTTCTTTATTTTTCACTTCTCATTTTTGTTCTTATTAGACAATAACAAAAACAATCTTACATTCACAAAAAAAAATAAAAAAAACTTCCTACTAATATTCTTAACATCCAGTAAATTATATGAAATCTTTTCAAATTTAAATTGTGATATGGCCTCTTTAATCCATTCTTTGTATGACAGTCCTGTACTGTCCACCCATTTTTGCAATATTATTTTTAAGCAATAATACAGAGAGTCAAAAATGTATTTTTATATTCAATTGCTACTTTTACCTTTGATAAATCACCAAGGATACATATAACGGAAGTAAGTGGATTTGAGATATTTAGGTGCCTAAGAGCTTTCCCCACTGTGAAGGTCCAGAATGACTGTATGTGCTGACAATACCATAATAAGTGCAATAGTGATCCTTTATGTGTGCATGCACTTATTTAAAATAGTTATTATTACTTGCAATGCGCATTTCATGATAACAGATCCTAAAGCACTTTTCACAGAGGAGTTGACCCACTTCATCCACCACTTAAGTGTAGCACCCATCTGCCTTCATCATTCCCAAGCTGATTTGAGGAGCAACTGAGATGATTAACACATGAAGATTCCAAATTTAGGGGCTTAAGAAGGAAAAACAATTGATCATTCCATAAAACAAAACAGCTGCTGAGTAAATTCTATTCTGGAATCATTGGAAACAAAACATCTCCAGATCAGCCAAGCAAAAGTTTAAAAACAGCAGGTCATATACTCTAATCTACTGTCTAGATTTAATCTACTGAATTACAGTCTAAATTCCTAGCAGTTTTGTTTTGCTTCATCATTGTCAGGCTTTTCTTTATTAATGTGTCATCCTGCTTCTGACAGCTATGCCTGAAAGAAGTAAATAGAACCTCTATTGTGCTGATTGATGGGTTTCAGCCTCAGGAGAATACCCAAGTGATGAAGCCGGTGAAGACCTCTGCTCAGAGAGCAGGCTGGGTGCCGTTGTTCGGTGATATCCAGTGTCATGTTATCTGACTGTGACTAGGATTCCCCAGGTAGCACTGCTAGGTCATGATTTCATCAACCTGCCATACAATAACCACTCCTGTTATGTGTTGGGCCTGTGGGCCTGCAGTCTTATCAGTGAGAGCCGGGTCACCCACTCTGCCTACTTAGATCCATTGTCTGCAATGTCAGACAAGTGCCAAGAAGAAATTAATACTAACTGCCAGTTGTGCATGTAGTTTCTCTCTTTCTGTGCTGGTATGAGAGCTTTTGAGATAATGAAAAATGGACAGTCACTCAATTTCTGGAGTACAAATAAATATTGTAAGGTGGTAGAGACAGGGGTGGGGGGCATGAAACAATAATTGATTATGAAATTGTTCCAAATTTCTTAAAAAGGTAAATTGATCTGCTTTTCATTTTGTAGCAGTTTGAGGAGGTAAGTAAAGCTATGCTATTTTGACAATATTGTCTAATAATTATTTGGATTTTTAAAGAACCTAACCCTATCCCTAACTCTTACAACAGATGCTATAAGATCCTGTTCATGATGGATAACAACCCTAAGGACAGAGGTGATTTTCAAAGCTTTTCCTTCCATAGCAAAACTGGTTTCGTATTTTACAAAAGCAGCCATTAAAGTCTACTGTTTGTCACTGCGTATGTTTTTAGGGAGTACTGTTATTTTTAACATGCTTAAATAAAATGAAACATAGACTCTCTAGGCAAAGTACTAAACCCCCTTAGTGGAATTAGTATACATACAGAGGCAGCAATAGATGGTTGTATTGAGTACTGTGTATGACAGATTCACATCAGCGTCCTTCGCCAGAATAATCCCAGATTTCAAACCTATTGAAAACTGAGCAACTGTATCATCACTACAACCAGTGGAAGGTAAATGTGTTAAAGGAATGGGATTGATTGGACTGGAAACATTTCAAAACCTCATAAAATAACACCATTCTATTCTATTCAAATTTGTCTTGCTTCTAGCAAAAGGTCTGTCCTGCTTCTCATGGGGTGTTTCTAATATATTGTCCATTTCAGACAAAAAAAACAACAATAAATGCTGTAGTCTATATAGATTTTCTCATAATGTAGATAGTATTATCATATCCCAGGCTAAACATTCTACAAGAGCTTGCCTGTCTGTGCAGAATAAATATTTTTACAATTTCAAATAACCTACCTTGAAAAAGTAATATTTCCTCCAGATGTCAATACTACCCTTGGCTTTAATGTACTACTGTGTACTACCAAGAGAAATCTTCTCAGCACTCTATCTGTACTCTTAACTTTTAAATACATTCATTTAAATTTAAAGTAATTCCCTGCAATCAGTATATTTAAGCAGCTGTTAATTCTTTAATTTATTTACTGTATATTCATCATAATACATAACAGGTGGCACAGTCTTTAGCATTGTGGCCTCACAGTGGTTTGGTCCGGAGCTCAGTTCTGGCCCTGTGGTGCTATTTGCTTGGACCTTGAATGTTCTCCCTGTGATCATGTGGTAGAGACAGGAGTAGCCTGATGGGGATGAAGCAGTTAGTAAATGGATGGATGATAAAATCAATCCACATCATAATTTTTTAATAGAAAATGGCAGGCTCTGAAATGTCAAATCATGTGAAAGTTGTTTTTTGTTGGACCAGTTTTCATTGTTGTTGTCTGTATTTTCCCCATGTTGGGTTGCTGGACATTTTCAAATAGCCAATGAGATCTGATCTGTAAATGAACTTGTCTTGCTTTTATCTCCTCACTGACAGGAACTTAGAGGAAAGCTTATTCTGTGGTAGTTTGGTTCAAAGAAATCTGATAGGATGGCCAAATACAGTCACAATCTCTACTGAATAACTTGAAAAAATTGAATCTGCTTAAGGCATAAATTCTAGAAACATACTGTACCAGCTTGGATTTGTGAGTGTCAGAGGTGAACCGAGCTTGAGAGCTACCCGTTTGTTCTCGGTAAAACCACCTAATAGCTGAATTAGCAGTACTATTCAAGAAGAGAAAGAAATAAAAAGAGAGTTTGATATCTCTGTTTATGAACACATTCTAACGTGTTAATAATAGTAATTACTCAATAACCTTATAAAATGTTTAAAGAGTATTTTTTGAGCCTTTACAATTTTTGCAAAATATGTCAATATTCTAGGTTTCCAATGTTGAGCATTTGAACAATTTTAATTAAAAAAAAGTTATGTGTTTCACAAGAAGAGAGATAGAGACAGATTCACGTTCATGTTTTAAGCTGTGTTCCAAAAGGAAGTGTATGGGAAAATGGGGCAATCCCAAAAAACACTTTACATGAGTCTATTCGTGGGAAAGTAGCTATAAATAATCACTATAAAGTCAGTCTCTGTCTCTATTTCTCAAAGCCTTTCTCATAAAGCACTCTTTATTTCAGCTTCTTAAGTCAGAAACAACATGATTTACCACATACGTTTAAGTTCTAAATGCCATGGTAGTGTACATGACGTATTTTGATGACAGAGGAAAGCACATTAAATTTCTATTTCACATTGTAAATGACATTTATTGTAAAAAGTACTGTTCAGTTACAACATACAGTACCCTATTTTCTGTACGTGTACATGTGACTGTCTATCAGAAGAAACAGAGCAAAATGCTTGTTTTACAAGTTGAAGTAGAAGTTGCTGTTGTACTGTAAATGACATCCTCATAACGACAAAAACTGTATGGACAGTCTTTTTCTTAGCAAAACGCAGTTCAGGTGTCTTCATAGACTCATAGAGACCACAGACAATAATAGAAGAAACTGAGGATGCATGGGGAAGTATGGAACAGGTGGTGTTTAGAAGTCATGGTATATCAGAGTTCAAACATTTCACAAGAACATGTTAACAACAAGTAATTTTCATTAGAAAATTGAAAAATGAATGACATTACTCATAAAAATGCACATGACCTACAGAATGTTAAAAATTCACATACAGTATATGTTGGTGACAAAATGTACCTTGAAAACCATTAGTACAATTAAATTGCTTCCAAACTACCTTTTTTTCACATTCCTCTGAAATGTTAGAGTCTGGTGAGTTCTGAAAACAAAAGTATCTTAATTCAAATTCTTTGTGCTTAATTGGCATCTAGTGAGGTTTCCTTTCTCTGGCTGAGGTAGTCTCCTACCCTTTATAGTCTCCTACCCTGAAAGCTCTTGGTTTCTCTTCTTCCACTCTCCTTTGATAACATGATTTGTCATCTGTCATCATTTTCAAACGTGGATCTCATTTCATTACACTTGCTCATAAACCTTTGCTTAAAACTGATAAGGATGAAGAAACGTTTTCCCAGCAGTTATAGACAGATTGAGACTATTTTGTTCAAACAAGGCGATTCTGAGTATCTCTACCTCTCTACTGGAATCATCACATAACAGCGATGTAGAGATACTAAGAAAAGTCTATCAAATAGAAAATTCATGCTGAGAACTACATCATGAGTCCTGGAGAGTACATGAGTTTTCATCCTTAAGCTCTTCAATTGTCAATGCTACAAAAACGCCTTTCAGAGTTTTACTAACATTGCTAGTTAAACATATTGTTGAGATTCAATTTGTCAATAAATGCATTCGATGTTCTTATCAATTGAAATATTTTTGCTAGGAGCCACAGGTTTGACCATATTTTTAAAAACCTGCAATGGTATCACTGTCTGGACTTAAATATTTCTTGAGGCACTGTGGTAGCTTCTGATGAGTTGCCTGGCAGCCACAATTTGCAACATGTCGCTATAATTCTGTATTTGATAACATCTCGTTTTTACAAAAATATTTTTAATCTGTATTTTAATCTATAAAATATTTTTTTAATGAATGTTTAATTTACATTTACCTACCCACTTTTTCCTTTGTCTCCATAATTATTTCAAATTATGTACATTCATTTTTTTCATTTTTATATTTTTTAATGCATTCCCTTTTTTATCTTTCTCATGTATCTCTTCAATACCATTTTGAAAATGTTTCCTGTCACAGATGAAGCAATTAGGTTGGTTTGAACCACATATTACAAGCAACTAGCAACTTGAAATTTAAAAAGTGATCAGATATTTCACTCCAGTAGCTTGAGATGTAGTCATTTAAATAGGCTTTATGATTTACATTTGCTGTTGGCATTAGGCATGCTTGTTGTATGGCTTATGAGTATAAGAATGTCAATTAAAATGCTTTTCATTGGAACAACTGTGCAGGTACAATAATCCATTCACTATGTGTAATACTTCTATAGACTCTACAGTGAATGATTATAAAGTATGGATTATGAAATGGCAAAAATTAAAGGAGTTCTTCTGTGTCTAATGCACTTATTTTACTTAACAGCTCTTCCTGCTGTACACAATTGGTTAATATGTCAGTTTGAGGAAAAGGACTTTGATTTACAATAATACAATGTGAAGCCTGCACTTCACCACAAATGTGCAGCATTGTTCTTAGAGAAAGTTTGATTACCTATTTGTAGCCACTCTAGGTGATTGATAATATTTGCTCCAAGAAGCAACATTGACCTCTCTCATGCTCTGTAATGGAAATAACAGAATTACAAAGCATTTTGATTATCTTCTTGCTTGGGGGCTAAAGGTTATTGCAGAACTTGCACTAATTAGACAATTTAAAAAATATATATTTGCTTTTAAAATATGAATTAACTGTACATCTCACTTATGTAATTACTTAACATAAGGAAAGATGCATTAAAGATCTTGTTCCTGGTGATGTCTTAATCCACGTAAAAAGCCAACAAGGTGATGCAAATATTTTAGGCTTTCATGGCTTCTGTTCAATTAAAGTCTCATTTCCATCCTCCCAGTTCCTTTTTCATTAGAAGTGTTTTTGCCAAATTTGAGTTGTTAAAATAACAAGAAGAAAAAGTGTTGTTTTTCAACAGTTCCTACCCAGTATTTGTCACACTAGCACCTCTCCGTTATCATCATCTCCACTGGTAATACTGTAAGCTTATTGTGCATAGTAAGGGAGTTTGTGCTTCAAACCAATCAGATTGAAGTCAGATATGTCAATAAAGACACTTTCTTAATTGCAATTGCATTGCCGGAGTGCCAAATCTTTTAATCTACTTGAAAAATTTGGGACTAGGTTATCAGAAAATTAGGGAAAAAATAGAAAGGGATGAAGGTCTGAGATTTTCTCAATCTAAATAACACTGCAAGAGCTGTGTAAAACGTTTTAAACACAATCAGTCGAACCCACAGTGATTGTCAACAGCTGTTTCAGAATTCTCTCTTCCTCTCTCTCTCTCTCTCTCGAAGGTAGCTTTATACTCCCAGCTGCATTGCTCCCCACTGATGGATTCGTCAACAAGTGGCTCCCATCCTGCCAAGACAGAGAAGATTGAAAACAACAGGTCAAGATAGCAATTGGCTTAGCAAAAACAGAATACGATGCGAAAATGTAACCTTATTGATTCATTGATTCAGTGACTGGATTTGAATGTGGGCTGAGAGAGGTTTGCCGTTCTCTGCTGGGAAGGATTTCAAATGAATTCACTATTGTGATCTGTACTCTAAAACATCTTGAGCCAGGGTCACACATTGAATTCCTTAAGTCAGAAAATTACATTTGCATATTACTAGCAACATCAGACCTGATGTATCAAGGTTAAAGTTCCTGGAACAATGCACAGTATGCATATGTTTTTCTACTGCCATATTATAAGCTGCTTAAACCTGTTTAAAGTTTTATGACCAAACTTTGCAGAGTATGGAAGAAGAGTATGGAAAAAAGATATTAAATGAGATCTAAAATGTCAATTAGAGAAAAACAAATATATTTAAAAATTTGTTTGAATATGAAATTAAAAAGGAAAAAAAATAGTCTGAAAAAAACTAGGCAGAGCTATAGAGTTTGAATTTTGCATTTGGACAGTGGGTCAAATGGGAAGGCACTGTCCTTCACCATTTGGGATAGGCAGTGAATAGCAGGCTTGTGCTCAGAACGATATGGCCTACCAGGCAGAAATGTGGTGGCACAGGTGTGGATCCTGCATCAAGATGGCAGTAATCACATCTGTACTGTTAAACTCTATTTGTGATTGATTTTTCCAGTTTCCCCAATGTATGTGGAATTGGATTTTCTGCTCATAATAATGTAGATACAATTCTCACTCTGACAGTCTCATTTCTCTCATAAAGCATGTTTGGATCCTGCTGTCTTGCTGGCTTTTTAAAAAGAAAAAAAAAATGTTAGCTGAGGTTTAAGCCTAGATTTCAGCCAAGGTTTCCATCCAGCAAAGTCACAGTTATTTTCCTCAACCCTTTTGTACTAATGTGGCTGAAACCACTGCTGTGACTTCAATTTAGCGAATCTGTCTGAGGCAGGAACTGGCTTTAACCCATTAGATACAATCAGGAAACACTCAAAAGCGTATACAGAGGAATGTTATAGTTGAGCACATGACCTAAGTAACCTTTTACCAAAGCTGCATTCAACTGACATCTCGAAAGAAGAAACCGAAGACTACAAAACATTTTATGTGATTGACACTGAAGGTCTCCAAGCAGAGAAACATTGCATTTTAGTGTGATATATGCAAAACAATGTGTTTCCTCAGACTGAAGCTTGTCAAATATATGTTTGTGTTTGCTATCTCTTTTACATCTGTGCCTGACATTGCAAGATCCCCTTGCCCATTGGGTGGTGTAGACAAGCCACTAATAGAAGTTAGTAACTGAAGTTCAGGAGAGATAACAATTCCCACACAGCTGTACCTAATCACCATCATTATTATTATGAAATTAGTTATGAAATGAATCAAACATTCACAAAGCAATCAATTCTTGGATGTTGTTGTCTCTAGTCAGAAGAAAGAAATACTCTATGGGCTATGCTGGATGAGGAAGCCAAAGGTCATCATACATGTACACCACATGGAACATCTACTAATCTGTTAGTTATTAATTTAAATTGTAGGTCACATACAGTACTGTATAACACTCGGAAAAACACACTGCCACTCATCCTCCAATCACAAACACCCAGGACTACCACCTAGAATTCAAATAGTTGCTTTTCAGATGTTGGGGAGATTTTCAACACATGCCAGCCATATGTTACCCTCAAATAACTGAAGGGTGATTGAAATGTTTCCAATGTATCTTCTCTCATTGCTTGAGGGATGTGTGGATGGCCTCAAGGGTGCATTATTGCTACTGTGTGACACTTGGGAGTACGCAGTGATGTGTAGATTGCACAGGAAGCAAAGAAAGCAAAAGCTGTGAGAATTATGAAGGAGTATTTTTTATCATGACAAATCATTGGTGTGCCACAGTCTCACTTTGTAGTGGGTAAATAAGGGAAAAATACAGCAAAGATGATTGATTGGATGCCTCAAGCTGTCTACACTGACTAATGTTTTTTTAAGTCTACTGCTGCCAATTATTACTCATCCCAGTGTCATGTCAGAGAGTCACTCATTCCCTTTGGAGGGAAAACAGAACAGAACATTACTGATAGAAGCAAAAAGTCCACTGGAGGGTTGAAAAAGGAGCATCAAATTGTTGTGGGTGGTAAGGGGTTCCTGAGTGTCCCAAGTGGGCACAGTACACTAAAGCCTGAAGTCGGAATCTAGTCTGTGCTACTAACTGAATACTGAGGTACTGTTGGATGAATCCATTGGCCTGAACAGACCATTATTTGTCAAATAATAATGAAAAGGGCTACTGAGCACTGTATGAAATATAGTAAGAGAAAATATACTGCCCACTTGATTCATACATTTAGAAAACTTTGTCAACAGTGAAACAGAAACCCGAGGACCAAAGTAGAGATTACTGGGAAGAACACTTAAACTGATGACATAAATATGGTGTGCACACTGGATTTTCGTTGAAACAACATTGAGAAGCAGCCTGAGAAATGCTCCAAGCTACAATGAGAGATGACCCAGTTGTTGTTGTCTTCATGGAAACAAATAGCATTGGAATAAACAGCATACTTTCCAGCCAGAAAAAATTCTGACAACTTGGCAAGAAGCTAAAAAAGAGGACTAAGTCATTTTGTTCTTCTCAGGAATACTATCAGCACCAGGCAAAGGTGAACTACTACAAATGAATCTGCCAACATGACACATGAATAAGGATATTGGTGCACAAAAAGACTTCTGGTTTCTGTGCTACTGAAAATCTTTCCAAACAAAACCCATCTGTGCAGTGACAGATCCAACCTAAATGAGATGGATACCCGTCATCTTGGCACAAGACTCCACAAAGATATTCAGAAACATTTACATTACAGAAGAAGAGGGGAGAAACCAAAGAAAATGGAAAAGGAAAGGTATACTTCTTAAGCAAAGGCCAAGGAGAAACCATAGGGAAAAACAAAATAATTGTTTTGATGATTATACGTGTACCTAATGTTAAGTCTTGTAAGTCTAGTTTTAGCACCTTTGTTGAGTGGGATATCTTTTAGCAAGTTACTAGTACACTATTTCCTTACAGCTGAGAGAGAGAACTCTGGGTGGGCACAGAAAATATGTGAAATCTGGGAGTATGAAATGAGAGAGCGTTAAAATAACAAACCACCTCTGCTGTGTGAGGGATGCAAGTATTCATTACAGAGAAGTATGCCTGGACAGACAGAATCAGCTGTGAAAGATAGTGATCAGGAAAGGTTAATAATTGTTTGTAAAGATTTTGTGGTTAGTAACTTAAAGTGATTGTTTAACTGAATACTGTAGTGCCTGGTGATTAATGAAGACTTAGTGAAAGATTCATAAAAGCTAGAAAGTGTGATGAGCATGTGTAGTGCTTAGTCACTTATGAAGAGTTAGTGAGAAGATCTAGTTAACTATATAAGAATATCCTGGAGCAAAGAGGACCATACAGTCTTCCCTGTAGAACTACAGCCTAGGATGGCACACGAGGTCCAAAAGACAATGACAGACTCCTTAAAACATGATAAACTAAAGTGATGTGATGCACACATGAGATAGCACAAAAGCACAAATGTTTGAAATTTGTGTGATGTTACAATCACCTAAATAAAAGTTATCTTATGTAATAGTTAATGTTTATTTAGAAAAGGTAGGACTTGCATAAACAACATGTTCTTTGATAATTAACTACAGTAATACACAACCACAAAGAGACACATATAAGGCATATACAGTAAGATGGACTGCTCTTGTTTTTAATCTTTCTTGTTCTACAACTGAGAATAGGAGACATTTAGTTCGCTCCAAGATTTGTGGGAGTTTGCAATAGATCTTCATAGCCATGTTGTCATAGTCAATGGTGTACCCTGCCTTTCACCCACTCTATACAGGCTTGAATTAGAAGAAGCAATTAGAAAATGGAAGAATGGATGAATGTTCATTAGTGACTGCCTAGTTGTGTATAATATATAGCCACTAATTCCTAAAGTGTAGTTTATAATTTTAAACAGAGGTAGCTACTTTGTTTTTAATGGATGGAGACAAAAAAACAAAACAAAACAGAGAATCTTTTTTGTTTGTGAAAAACATGCAACGATATAGAGGGGGAGGTTAAGAAATGCGGTTTGCTGCACAAACTGTAGGGGGACGAACAGGTTTGAAGCTCAATTTCTGCATTATCTGTGATTCTATCATGCATGTAGAAATATGTAACACCTTACAGGCTGGTCATAGATTAATCAAATAAAACTAGACTTTTATATTCAGTTGCCTTGACTTCTTACATAGTCATAATTATCTTCACATTGGTGTCAGGTGAATTTGGATTTTTTAAGAATTTCTAACCTTTGACGCTCAGCCATCTTGAACTTTGCTTATCCTGGTTGACATACCTCTTTATTATTCGTTTCTCTGTCAGTGAATCCCCTGCTCACAGTGACAGGCCAACCAAGTTCAAATGAACTAGTTACACTCTGGAAAATGTGTTCTAGGTTTTGTAGTGCTTCTGGCCTTTTGCGATATGGAAAATCATCCGGTGTAATTTCTAGGCAATAATGACAGCACTTGTATAGTTATATAAGTAATAAGGCAACATGCCACATGTCAAGTGCTTGAGCCAATTATGTACGGTGGGTCTGTTACAGTGCAGCTTATGCATATTAAAGGAGGCTGACAGATTTGATCCAATTCAAGGTCCCTTTTTTTAAAAGGTTCCTGGATTGAATGGCATTAAGAGAAGGCTGTCAGATCCCAGTGGGAAACTGCCTCTGTTCAATTAATTGGTATTAAACTCAGAACATGGTGCAACCTGTCTTAAATCTAACACAGTTCTGTAAACGATTTACCTTTTTTATTCATTTCTATATTTTTCATAAAAGAGGTCGTGCTGATCTCCATCTTTACTTGTTAAAAAAGTGACAGTCCATAAATATCTTTTATAGTCTCACAACTTGAGCTCCATGACAACTTGCTCGAGTATAGACAACATGGACCATTCATTTCACTTCTCATTTTATCTTCTTAAATCATGCAATAATAAACTTAAGTATTCTCAATTAAAGTAATGTGTTTTTATTTGTGACATTTGATTTGCCCTAATATGGGTTTGTATTTTATTTAAACAAATTGCTGTATGGATTGTCTTTGATATCTTCATGGGCAGTTGTATGCCAGTGGAATCATTATGGTTTTAAACATTTTAATGACATCATCACAAATATTTCTATAGCATTGTGCTTTTACATCTGATGTGTAATATATAATTGTGTTCTATTTGATCAAAAGCAGAACAAATGGTACTAAACAATGTATATAAAATATTCTACTAACACAAATTTGCTTATTCCTGATGACAGTCATGGCAAACTGGAACTTATTCTGGAAGCATAGGTTGCAAAATGAGACAGAGAGAACTTGATCATGGTCATTTTAGAATGGTTAACCATACAAAGCCAATGCAAATTCCTTACAGAGCTTTCCTTGGTCTAGAATAAAATACCTCCCAACAGCCTTCCAATACCTTCCAAAGCACAGGGCCTAAACCACATTGAAGTTGCTTAAGAATAAGAAAATAAACATCCTTAAGTGGCCAATTCAAAGTCATGACTTGAATCCTAATGAGAATCCATGGAAAGACTTGAAAACTGTTGACCATGAACAATTTTTGAGCAACTTGAGATATTTTGATCAAGTCTGCCTGAAAGAGTGGGGGAAAATTGCACTAAGCTGATGTGCAAAGATGGTAGAGGTTTCTCAAAAATACATGCAGCCAGATTTGGTGTCAAAGGTGCTTTCACCATATATTGAGTTCACCTATCCAAATACTTTCAAATCAACATATTTCAGGTTTTTTCTCTTAAGAGTTTTCTAACACTTATTGTAATTTATCTTAACCTTAGAAATCTTCTGTAAAAGATCAGTTTAAGCATTCAGTTTTTAAGCTAAATATAAATGTTAAGTAAAATGTGTATTTTATATGTTCACAAAAAGGAACATCTCTGTCAAGGGTCTGAACAATTTTGCAAGGCAACACTTGTATTGTGTGAATGAATTGGAGCTCATCTGTAATTAAGAGGTAAAAGTAAATAGATTTTAATACATGTAAAAGTAAATTAAAAAAATAAATGTAAGTCCTACTCAAAAGTGAAAGTCAATTCTTTAACTTCTGTAGTCTTAAATCTCTTCAACTTTGATGCTACACCTTCCCTGAATTGTAGGACCAAACTCCCATGTTAGCAGACTGGCTCCATTTTATTATCTCATAGCTGAACTCAAACAGCTTTCAAACAGCTCACAGTTCCACTCAAACCAAATTGAGTGTGTCACTCAACTCACTCTTGAATAGACTTGTACAACAGCCTAAGTAGCGGATCTCATGATTTTTGATTTAATCATATGCAGTGTCATATATTGTAGTGCATCTTGCTATTAAATAGGAAATACAGGAAATTGTAGGGAATGTTCCATAGTTTTGTAAAAGTCTTACAAAATCAAGCAGGTCATATTAACAGAAGGGATAACATCTTCTAGATACAATTTGATGAAGCAGTGCAAAGTACAGGTAGGTACAGCTCCAGTCTGAACTTTCATTTTTGTTTTGAATTAACTGTAGGCAGTCTTTAGACCATGACACTTTTCACAGTATTTGAAGGCTTTGAAGATTAGTAGTGAAGATCAGCTGTCAAACCAATATCTTAAAAACACAGTTTTAAGTTGTTTTTTTTCCACTGGTTGAAGACTTGAGTCTTAAATGCAAACTTTGATCACTCTCCAGCCCAATATCAAAACATGATGGCAGTTTTCGTTTGGATAACCGTTGAAAGCCCCCGGCAAACAGAAAGTCATCTTCAAGTGGCATTTTTTAAATTTAGGATTAGCAGGAGGATTTATGATTTTACATGACCCAGAATTTGGTTCCATTAACTTATGCTGCACCTACAGCACTCACCAAATGTATTCTTTACACAGGTGATATAAGTAAAGTAAACATCAAATAACAGAAAGATTTGCAGACAGGATAATTTTTCCTGATTAAAACATTCAAAAACTATTCGACAGTTAACATTACAAAAATTCAATAGGATTACAATTTTAAGATTAAGATTAAGAGATAGCCATCTGAAAATATTTATTTATCTGCAGTTAATCTTTTTTGTTGATTTGGACATATGTTTTGGATCATTGTCATACCGGAATGTCCATTTTTGACCAGGATTGAGCTTCTTGGAAGAAGGAAGCAGTTGTCTGGCTAAAATATGCTCATATGAAATTCATGATTTGGAGTTGGAGTTCATGATTTCCCCTGCATTGACTCTCCAGGGCTCCATGAAAATTAATAGACCCCCACAATATTTCACAGTAGACATTCATTCAAGACACAGCAACAACCGCATCATTAAGTTTGCAGATGACACCACTATAATAGGACTGATCAGTGATGATGACGAGTCCACTTACAGGGATGAAGTTGTACAGCTGCTTAGGTGGTGTCATAGCAATAACCTGGACTTGAACATAAAGAAAACGAAAGAGCTAATAGTGGACTTTCGGAGACACAGGCCATACACTCACAGCCCACTCAGTATTGATGGAACGGAAGTGGAAACAGTCACCAGCTTTAGGTTTTTGGAAATTCACATCTCTAAAGATCTAACCTGGACTGTGAACACTGACTCTATCATGAAGAAGGCTCAGCAGCGCCTTTATTTCTTGAGGTGCCTCAAGCGATGGGGGATGCCAATACATGTGTTGGTGAACTTCTACCGCTGCACCATCGAGAGCGTCCTCACCAACGGGATCACCGTGTGGTATGGCAACACCTCTTCGCGAGAAAGAAAGGCACTGCAGAGAATGGTCAATATGGCCCAGAAGATCATCGGCTGCGGTCTCACCGAGATTAAGCAGCTCTATGAGGACCGCTGCCATGGTAGAATTCTGGCCATCACACAGTCACCACCCCGGGCATGAGCTCCTCACCCCACTGCCCTCAGGCAAGAGATATAAGAGCATACGGACACTTACCACTAGATTCTTCAATAGCTTCTATCCACAAGCAGTGAGATTGGCGAACACATTTAGCCATCCCCCTCGGACCACACCTACACCATCACCATCTACCACTTTATGATTTATTGCACATCTCCAGTCATTGTTTACATGTCTGTATTGTTTACATTCAAACTGTCGACATATTTACTTGCACATTGTCTATTGTTTGTTTGTACATTGTTTTGATGCACTGTTTGCACTTTGTTTTGTTTTTTACACTTGTTTTACAATCAAGAGACTTCTGTAAGTAAGAATTCCATTGTACCAGTACCGGTTACATATGGCAATAAAGTTCAAGTTCATTTCTCGCAACATACATAATGCTGATGAGCATGTCCAGAAAACTAGGTTTTCATTTAATTTGACTACAAGACATTGTTTCAATTGTTTCATTTAGCATTGAGCAAAGTTGAATTCCTTCTTTTTTTGGTTCAATCTCAGAATAAGCTTCTTTCTTGCAACCCAGCTATTAATGCCACATTCATGAACGTGACTTCAAATGTTAGCTTTCAACATGTTGTATCCTAAAGATGCCAGTGTGTATTGGAGATCAACAACTGTTGCCTTTGTATTTATGGGATGCCTCCTAATCTCCTTGTTTCACAGCCTCTGGTGGCAAAACACACAGATTTCTTCTTCCTAGCAGTTCCACTATTCCAAAAGCCTTAAACGTCTTAATGGGCGCTACAGTAGAATGTGGCAGATTCAGCCTTTTCTGTAGTGTTTAGCCATCTCCCAGCTAATGAAGATCAATGACTTTCCATCAGTCTTCAAGACTTACTTTTATATCCAAGGGAAACAGGAATCCTTTGGAGGCTTTTATACTGCTCTGGGAGCTTCCATTTTGCATGGAAGAGGTGAATGTTTTTGTAGGTTTGTTTTTGTTGAATTCTATTAACCTAATAACTGAATTCAGGTTACTCTGGTTTTACAAAGCCAAACTCTGGTTTCAGTTATCCAGTTAAAACAAGTCAGGCTTAAACTAACTGCAAGTTGATGCCACACTTCAGTATATAGGGGGGACGATTGTCAAATCTCTCATTCACAAAAGCAAGAACACAGAGAAAGAATGTACCCTCTAAGGGGCTATGTGGATCACAGACTCGCTCAGGTCAACATGTTGTCATAGCAAATCCAAACAAAAAAATGTTTATGTCCGTCTGCGGAAAAGGACACTTTCCCATCAAACCACAGGTAGATCATTCTTCACTCAACCTTCCTAATGCTTTTTTTTAAAAGTGTTTCCTTGTCCTCTTGTAAATGCATTTCCCCATAGTTTACACTTGTGTCTTCTGGTTCTTGATTCATTGTTGATTCAGAAAAAAGTTGACTTTTTCAATGTTGTTGAGGATATTGTGGAACATTGAATCAAACGAATAGGTTAATATGTTCAACAGAGGAGTGGCAAGCTGAAGTTCAGATTATCCCTGTACTATTTCATTAAATTAATCACTTGTTTAAACTAAGGTTACAGATGGCCACTTCAGGTTTAATGCTTGAGTTTGTCTGTTGTGGCAGTGACTCACTGCATCTAGTCTTTGTCACTATGAGCTACTTAATGAAAAACTGGGAAAGAGTACGTGATAACTATGCTGACTTACTAGATTTATGAATCATTAATTTTATCAAGAAAAGATTGGAAGATCAAATGAGAGTGAAAGACGTAGGAGAAAGAACTAAAGTAATGAGCTTTGATCATTTTGGTTTTGTATAAAAATGTGCGTTTTTAGTATGCAGTATCAGAGTAAATCAAACACTTGGAAGATAGTTTACACTTCCAAAGAATTCATAAGTGTGTATTTTTAAATAGATTTATCAAATAAAGGGTTTCAAGTTGTAACTTCAAAAAGAGATGATGTTTTACATATTTTGCCCATTTTACCTGGATGCTTTGACAAGCTCCTGGTGCCAGCCTTTCTGATATTAATTTAGTCACTTTGTTAGTGGATTCTCACTATCTCCAATATTTCCAGTTTGGAAAATTAATGGACCTATGTAATGGAGTGAAAAAACAAAGGGTGAGGGTGAGAAAAGGATGGGTGTGGAAGACACCAAGTGTGATGGGCTGTAAGAGTGTTAATGCAGTTTCATGCTCTGTCTCCTGTGCTTCCTGCCCTGATCAAAACTGTCTTAACAGAGACATTGGGCAATTACTACACCATTCAGGGGGTAATGTGTGAGGTTGCCAAACAGGTTTGAGCGGACCTGTGATTGAGAGGGGGTGTAGGGGCGGGACTCAGTGGAACAGTGGAAAAATCTCAGGAGCCCTGGGCAGTGGGCTCTGCTCACACAAAACCCCACCCGCAGGGGGAAAGTCACCATCCTAGACTACCAGGACTACAAGAACTACCAGGACTACCTGGACTAGCTAGACTACCTGGACTACCTGTTTCCTGGTATTCCAGGACTACTGTTTGACTGTTTTCCCTACTAAACACACATGCTCACCTTTCTACCCACTCTCCTCTTATACAGTACATAGAGGGTAGGCAGACATTGTAACTACTTTACCACATGGGGTGTTAGCGAACGTTACACTCATGTCACTCGCTCTAACACACAACTGTTAAAGATTAAAGACAATAAACCCCTGCGAGTTTGCAATCTGCCTCTGGCCAGGATTCATATAATATATAGTTAACTACATGCATCTAAATTTAAAGGAGAGATATTTCATTTTTTTAGGCCTCATGCAAAACAGTGGAGTCTCTTTTGAAACCTATGAATAATTCAATTCTTCTTCTTTATCAGAAATATGAATGTACTTTGGACCTATTCTCTTAATAGAGATCCAAGGTATGTTTTCTTGTACAATTCCCTTTGTTCAGATGCAAAGATACACTGCCAAACAAGTGACCAAAATATATAGTTTAACCTGAATTAAATTACTTTTAGGAATAAGGATGGATGTGTCCTTTTTACTTATGCAATTAAAGGCCACATTAGTGAGGATGATAAAGCCCAAAAAAGGAAAACAAAGTTGTACGAAATAAAAATAAGTGACATTAAGGATGAATTTTAGTGGCAATCCCTACTGTTTGCCGCTGGTCAGGATTAGAGTGACATTCTGGTGCAGTTGTCTATTTCTGTTGTCCATCTGGCATTTAAACAGACCATGATGCTATTGGGCATTTCACACTGTGCCCTTTCTTGCAAGGGGTTGCTATGGTATCTCAGCCTATTAAGCTGAGCTCCTTTCAAAATCCAAGAAAGAACATTATTAATGTTTTCCCAGTCACTGTAAAGGCGGGGGAGGAGAACTCACTGTGGTGTTTTGTTTTACCATTTCTGTCTCCTCTGTAATCTTGGAAATGGGGCTGTTATGTCCGTCTTTCGGTTTCAGCTCTTCAACACCCACTCCAGCGAGGCTACAGAGGACAACACTCTGATGAGATTCTTGAGATATATCTCACTCACAGGGTTAGCCTTTCGTCTTGTGTGCAGTTTCTGAGCACCTTTCTGAGAATGTCCACAATTTATGATAATTGACAACCAGTTATGTATAACAACCTCAGGCTATGTTTTTAACAGCTTAAGTACTTGCCATGCTCAGCCAGCCATGTGAAATGAATAAATGCATAAATAGCAATAAATGAGATGGTCAGATGTGGGAAAAAAACAACTTCTGGATCAGATTAAGCTCCTTTGAGGAACTCATTGATTTTTTTCTTTTGGGTTATGTCTGAAATCTAAAACTGCGCAGCTCTATTAAGATAATTGCAATACTTAGTTTGTTGTGGGTCAGCATGTCCAAATATCATATTGATTCTTACAGTAATAATCCAGGGAAACAGATAAGGTCTCCACTAAAGGTTTTACCATACATGATTCAGTCTTGTATCCTGCTCACTGCCATTGCTTTATAGTCTTTGTGCTTGCTACTTGGATATTCAACAATTCTACATGAGCATAAGCCATGAAAGTGAAAAAAAAAATTCAGAAACAAAAAAGTAAAGGAGGTCTCATCTAGTCCCATGAAGGAATACAAAGTATTATCTTCAACAATTGGGATGGATAAATTGTTCCAGAACCGTGTTATACTTTGTATAAAGAAATGTCACCTCTTTTCAGTCTAAATGCACATTGCTTTAGTTCAAGATTGATCTTTAAGACCTCCAATGAGTTAACTCAATTTTCATTCTACTAAATCTTTTTATTTATCAAATAATCAGTTTAGGAAATGATTTTTGGCCCTTGGCCATTCTTCTGTTATCCCCAGGGCTATTTGTTATTCATTTCATCATGAAAACCTTTACCTAACAAAGAACATGATACATTATATTGTAAACTAAGCTCATAATTGTGCTCTCTAGTCCCACCACATGAAAAGGTAACTTGTGCTATTTAGTACAATTAACCAAAATCGGCAGATTTCTCATTTTCTATTTTTGTTCCAGACAGGAGAGAGGTTGTAGGCTCTTGCGGCTTAGCCCTGTAACTGACCTAGTTGCTTTTCTATGCAACGTCTTAAAGGGTAAAGAGGTAATGCTTACCTTAGGGGTTATTACGCATTATGTAGACACTGATTTGTTTGACCTTTACATTCTCCAGCAACTGGCTTTGAGATTTATTCTCAGAAACTACAGGTACTTAGCTCACAATTCACGACAATTGAGTGGGAAAATCAAATAGAGGCTACTGCACCACCATTGAGCCTTTCTTCATCCTTACAGCTGTTAATTGTCAACAGTGAATGTGGCGGTGATTTGACATATCTTTCTAGTAGTTTCTCATATCAACAAGGATTTGGTGCCACTGACATGATTGTTGTGCTGGTGATCATCTAATCTTTATTGGCTCTGTGATAATGGTAGGACTTTTAAAGAAGGACGTAAAATAGGTATCTTTAGCTGTTAATAGGGACAGTTATGAGAATGTCCCAAACAAAGAATGTAAAACTTTGATTTTCTTGTTGATTATATGTGTCCGATTCATCGTCTCCCACATCTTTTGATTCCTGTTGTGCTGATGCAGTGTGGAGTAGATGTTAGGACAGGTTCACATCCTGGGCTGTAGTATGTTTGAGAAATGTACTGTACCTCATGTATGGCAGCAGTGTTACCACCTTTTAGCTTTATCTCATCAGATCTCAGAAGATAACCAAGGCTGTGTGTGGTCAGTACTGGGATGGCCAATTTGCAAACAAATCCAGGTACAGCTAAGTGCTGTATTTGAACCAGCATATGGTGCTTTTTTCCACTGGACCAGAATTTCCTAATCAGCATGTGCTGTAGAAGGCACTATGCTTTGGAATGAGACCTTAAACTAAGGTTATGACTTGCTCTTAAAGATCCTATGTCACATTTTGAAAGGGTAGCAGTGTTAACCTTGGTGTTCCTGACTATATTCCTCTCAGAGAGTGAATATCCTGGTCTGCATACATTTCTCTTTAAATCCAGATGGTGAAGTAATCTCTTCCAGTTGCCGGTGCAAAATGGCAGCTGCTTTTTACCCAAGTGGCAGCTCACTTCAGTTGTTGATAATGTGGGTCACCTTCTTTTACTGTACAGTATATAATGTGCTTTATGATCTTTTTGGATGAAAGGGATGACAATGAAGTTATTATTGTTGAATATACCCAGAATTGTTTGGTTAAATGCTACACAAAAGGAATACAAATGTAAGGAATATTGATTGGATGAATGTGACAAATACATGAAAAAAGAAAAAAATAAGACCCCATCTATGAATTAACTGTCTTGTTTGTTTGTTTTTCCCTGAAGTACATACTATTCCTTTGTATTACGGTACATTTCCCTTTATATTACATTTAAGTGTTTTTTTTTTTATCTGTGCCAGTATTTCTACCAGGCTGTAGGGATATGTAAGTACAGTATCAATATACATATATATTTTCCAGACGCCTGTCACTTTTTTAATAGAGACATGGTTAAAAATATTTAGACAAAAACTGAACTGGGCAAAAGCACAAATAAAACGTGTAATATATTTATTTTAATACAAAGCATTACATTCAGGTAGTCGGGATGCATAGTGTGAAAATCAACTAGATAATGTTAATAGACTAATTGGTGCCATTTCAATCATGTTCATAAATTTGATTAGCATGAATAACACACACTTGCTTAAGAAGCATGACCAACATCTTGTTTGTTTGAATTCATGCTAGTAAAGTAACTGAATTTATTAGCATTTGTATTATTTTTTATTAAATGTTACAGTTAAAAGAGGGTGGAACAGGAAGTGGATTTGTTGGCTTTGCTGGAGGGACTTGGTGTTTATTATGGAACACAGTAGGAGCTGTGCTTTCTTCACCCCTGATGCCTGGATCCACAGTAAATAATTTCCATATCTGATTAAGTGTTCTGTAGAAATTATTTGGCATTTACCTGATTAAAGAATGAAAAGAATCACCACAAATGCCAATTTTCCTTTCCCAGCAATTTTCTATTTCCAAGGAATAACATCCAAAATCAGATGCGAATGTTTATTAAGTATGTTTATGGCTTAACCAGCTTTGTTAAGAGGTGGCCAATTAACCTGCCAGTATGTCTTTGCACTGTGGAGGGAAAACAGACCAACAGGAGGAGACCCATGTGAATACAGGGAGAACGTACAGTATATTCTCCACACAGACCACCCCAGGTCCAGAACTGGAGATAGGGCCCCAGCACTGCAAGCATTTAATGCTAACCACAGTGCCACTGTGCCTCACCTCAAAATTCAATAACTATATGTTAATATTATGTCATTTTCAATTGGTAAGCTACATGTACTATTTTTACAAATTAACATCTATGTTACATTAAATAAATGTTATGTTACATGAAACTTAACTGATTCTCCATTTCTTAACATCAACATACCAATAGAGAAGATAAGGTGTGCCTTTTTTGTCTTTCATTCAATAAACTCAAAAATATTTAAAAATCTCCCCATTTAAATCTTTCACGTCTACAGCAGATTCTGTCCTTGGTAATTTAGTATTTGTCCTAAACTAATTCCCATCTAGTGCAACTATAATTAGCTTTGGAAAGAACAGACACAAAGATCCCTTTGAGCTAATCAATAGAAAACTCTTAACAATTCAAATTCAATCTTATACCCCATGTAATTACACATAAACAAGGTGATTTTCAAAACCAATTGGTCAACAGCTTAATTTACCCCCACTGAAATTAGTAACTGTAAATTCTTTAAATATTTAAATTTGTAAGACAAACTAAATTACTGTAGTACAATTTGAAACTGACTTTTTTCTATAGGCTATATTTCAATAGAAAAAATGAATACATTTTGCATTGAAGTACAAGTCATAGGAGGTTTTACTGTGTATTTTCAATATACTGTCATTGCCTGTACCTTTACATTTAGTCTCCCTTCCTCCATACTCACTGCTAGATCATAACTAGATCTGTCCCCAGTTACTATACATAAAATAGGTATCCATATGAATATTAAAGGTAATTGTGTTGTTAATAATATTTCCAGTTATTGTACTAGTGTGCCATACTGTTGAGGAAGTCCAGCAAAAGGTGATGATTATATCAAAGCTATTCCTACAATATGCAAAATGAAGCATTTAACAAACCTTTGTATGGAAAATCTGATACTCAAAATATAAATCAAATGTATCATAGCAACACTTTTGTCTCTTAAGCAGTCATGATATGTCTTTATAAAGTGAAATCCCATTCTAGTTGGTCACTGTGGGCACTGCAGAGACTCTTGAAGTCACTTTAGTTGAGCATGGATGAGTATGAATGCACTGTTTGGTCTGGTTTGAAGAAAACCTATAAACATGAGGGTGCCTTTGTGAGGAGAATATTTGTGATGTTATTATTAGATATTAAAGACAGATCTGTGAATGTGATTAGCCGCTGCATGCAAGTTTCTTGTATACACAGCCACTAGAGCTGGAAGGGTGTGAGCCCCCATGCAGAGATAATTACTCAATAGCTGTCTTAAAGAGACCTTGATACCAGGGAGTAGGTCATGCGAAATTTCCCTGCCGTATTATTAATGTATAAAGGCAAATAAAAAACAGAGAAAGTTGACTGTTGTTATTAATCTGGTCAATGTTACTGAGGCAATGCCCTGCAAAAACATTCTGCTTGGTACCATTGCCCTCGACTAAATCAACATTTTAGCCCCCCTACCTACCAAGAGATCCCGACTCTTATCAGGTGCTGAGTTTGTCATTTTTGATTGACAGATGAATCCAAATTATGATTGAATCATGGTTTTGGTGTTTGCCAGTGTGTGAGTGTTACACAGCATGGCACTGGAGCTTAGTCAATTCTAGTAGACAATCATTGTATTTAAAACCATTGTGTCAGGAATTTAGGATTATCCACCACCTATCTGTCCCTGGAATGTCATTGATCTGAACCCTAAATGTCTGTTATACTTGTTTAGGCTGTGAAATAAACTCAGATTAAACAATGAAATCACCTATATGTTGTATTCTTAAAACTGGAGAATGACAAGACTATCAAGAAAGAAGAAAACAGCATATAAAATAAAGTGTTGGTCACCAATAAAGTGATGTTATGTTATCTTATGTTATATAATTATTTTTAGATATACTGTACATGAAATTATATTACTATAATTATTTTATGGAGTGTTCTGGAAACTTTATAATAAGTATTAAGTATGTATATTGTTACATACAATATAGGCTGAGGTAGGCGACAATGGAGGTGTCTCTACGAATCTATACACAATGGGTAATGCCTAACTAGTGTCAATATTTCCACTTCCTAGAGCTTCAAACCAAGAGATGTTCACTTAGTTGTGTTGGGTGAGAGACACACTGATTGAAAGAGCCCTCTGGTTTATCTTAGTTAAATAAGTTTTGAGTAAATGATTAAGAAAGTCAAAAGAGTAGGATAAATGACAGAGGACAGACCAGAAGAGAAAGAGAAGCAAAAGACGGGAAATAGGAGGACAGAACTTAAAGCATGTTCATCATCGGAAAAGAGCCAAGTATTTAAAACTTGCTAAGAGAGCTTGCTGTTCTGTAGTTTTTAGTAGACTTAGATTTCATTAATTTTTCTGGGTGGTTTAGAGGTAAGTCTCTGGAACACCTTTTCTGTGAACTTACTGAAGATAGTAATTTGTGTTTTGAATGTAGTGTAGTGTCTCTGTCATTGTAAATATTTGTTTTACAAGTGTTCCTTACTATTTTACCAAAACTGTGCCAGAGAACAAAGAATTCACACGCCTCTAACTACACCAACCGCCTGGGTATGTTCTTACACCTTACAAGTTGGGGGTTAGGATTATATATTTTACTTCTTGATTTGTCCTTTTTTAAGTTTTGGTCCTGCGTTGTAGTTGGAAGTTCATGTTGAGATTGTCACATGGATATCTTTTACTCATGAAACTTTGGTGAAGACCCTTGTTCTGCCTATCTGATGTTTAAATATAGATACATACCTATTTTATCAAGATTAGATTAGATCACTTTATTGGCCATATACAACTTCTTGTACTAGGAATTTGTCTTTTTTCACATACCCCAACATGCTCTCCATGAGACAGACACACAGACAGGAAGAGAAGCTTGGAATCAAAGCGCAAGGTCAGCCATTTATAAAGCACCCCTGGAGTAGTTGGGGTTAAGGCCCTTGCTCAGGGGCCCAGTGGAGTAGGATTCCTCTGCCAGCAGCAGGATAAGAGCCAGCAACCTTCCAGCCACAGGTGCAGATCCTTAGTCACAGAGCCACCGCACCGAATACAGTAATGCTTTTCATTGTGGGATGTTTTCTAAGGTACTAAATAGGCTGCACTATAATAGGAATTCTGTTTAGCTACGTTAAACCACTCTTCATCATGACAGAACAGTAAATTGCATGGTCCCACATAAAACTTATAGTATATTTCAATGGTTCCCTGCTCATGTATAAGGCACTGAATGATCTAGCTTCAGGGTTTACTAAGGGACTTATTGAATGAGTATAGTACATCTTATAATCTGACATCTGCTGATTCAGACCTTCTTAGTCTGCTGAAAACCAAGCTCTACACAATAGGTGATTTGTAATGGTATCTCTCAATGTAATACTCGTTATGTATTTTTAAAATAGATTCAAAATAATTTTAATACATTTTTCTAATAATTTATTATGTACAGTATCAGAACAGCGCTTTCAAATTTTACAATTTTTACAGTTCTGCAGTCTACAATTCTACAGTACATTATTTTTTACTTTCTGCTACTCTCTTTTGTTTACTCCAACAAATCTAGAGATTCCATTTCTGATAACTGGCATCTGATCATATTATCTGTGTCTTTATGTCTTTACATGAGTCTTTTTTCAGGAATTATCACATCTTGCACACCTTCAGACATGAGATTGCACATTCTCAGGTGACTGGCTGCTCTCTCAGCTTAATGAAACCCAAGCACTTCCCTGCTAAGCCCCGTCCCAAATCACACGACTAAACTTACATCCCTAGACCTCTCCTGGCAGAACTGTATATTTAGGACATATGTACAGTAAGGCATTTGTGATTTATTTATGTACTGGATATAGAACAAGTTATCTAGTCATGTTCTTTAAGATGAATCCTTAAGGTCCACCAGGACCTATTTTGACAGGATACTGGAACCTTACAATCAAATAAGGAAGATAGACCAATGTCTTCATCAGCCAGAAGTTCTTCTTGCTGAGCAGTGTAACATAAGATACTGGTAATACACCATCATTTATATTAAGTAATACATTTCAGTAAGCATTTACAATCAGGTATGATACATTACTTCAAATTCTCCATAGGTATAAATGTTTAAATGAAAAATATGAACTGCATATGAACTGCAAAACAGCAAAACACAAACATTATATATTATTCAATTGTTTGTTTCCAGTCATCAGTTTTTCTTAAACATTTTGAGTTAAAGACTATACGAATGCAGGACTGAGAACAGGAAGCATGTATTCACACATAGGATGCCTGGAACAAGGTACTTTACCTGTTGTTGAAAGATTTCCAGGAACCCTTTAAGAAGTGGTTGAACGAGATCATTGGATGAATTATCGAATAGGATAAAACTTTACAAAATGACCCAGATGACCTCCTCTCATCAACCTAGCTGTATATTCTTATGTTCCTTTTTGATATTTGAGTTAATAAAGCATGCCAAGGATCACAAATATTCTTTGCAACTACTGATTATCGGAACTGTCATCTTTTACAAATACTTCTCAAAAAAATTAATTGGAGGAAATTACAATTGTGCACATTTAAACACACAATTAATTGTAGAGGAATGGGAAAACATATCTTGATAAAAGATTGGAAAAACTGGATAATGTGCACACAAATGTGGAGAAAAAGTAGAAAAAACATTTGCTTAATGAGAGTAACAAATGTCAAATTGATTTTTTATGAATTCTTTTGTTGTGACAATTAACTCACCTACCCCGCTGATTTGGGCTTTTATACAACAGTTCTTCCTGCTGAGAAGCCAAATTGTAATTGTCACTCTGATTCTCTCGTTTTTGCACTGCCATTCAGTTGTACACAATTGCCTTGAGGCTTGTGGAATGAGCTCCCACCACACTAGGGACTGCACGAAAACAACAATGAAGGCCAAGCAATGGTAAAGGTCACTGATTAGCCAGTGTTGTCACCACTGTAAGACATTTGGTGTAAACAGCTGGGGGAATTACAATGGAAAGTGGAAATGGAAATCTCACACATGTTTAAAGAAATTATTTTTGCTAGGGAGTTGGGCTAGTGCAATGGTCAATCTCCACTGAGGTTCACTGAGTGGGACATCATTTACAAGGCTCAATGACCAAGAAATGAGCTGTACTTTGGCCCAGCAATCACTTTTAATACTTTTAGCACTTTTAGTGACTCAATAATCATGTTTACAGCTGCTGTGTGGAAGGCAGCCAGTAGAGCTTCATTATTTCAATCATGTTTACTACCTATGTTAGTGGAATATTTTTTGACATAGTAGATGTGGTGATTTTTCGGGACTACACATAGTGGGCATTCCGGGTGTACCTGTAACATGGTTCAGGTTTGGTCCAAAGCTCCATTCCTCCAAGGCTATAGGTCATTTGGTTCTCCATTTTCTGTCTTTGAATTTTCAAATAAATAAGAACTACACGTTACACTATTTGAACTCTTTTTTCAAACATAACATAAGCAGTAATTTATACTGATGTTTAACCTTTAAAACGTGTGAATATGGCAGATTAATGCCAGATGGCAGCTCTGGCCTGAATTATATTTCTTAAACTTTTGGGGAATATCCTGTTGCCCTCTGCCACCTGACCAGTTGGAGAAAGACAATTGATGATGCCAGAGCCTTCCTCAGCTCCACTTTGTAGAATCTATGGTGTCTGCATCCACTCCTGGGTCCAACTGCCATGATCTGTCCCAACAAATTTTTCTTCCAAAATACAGTAAGTCTCTTTTCTGTCCTGACTGGGGCTTCCTATCCCTTTGAAACAAATGACTCTTCACTCATCCCAAAACAGCAAAAAAGGTCAATAAGCCAACAGTGAAACTAGGCAAAGGGTATCCAAACAAAGTCGAGACATCATGATCAAAAACATAGCCCTAATGTCATAAAAAAAGGAAAAGCCCCAAGATAATACCTTAAGGAGAAAATATGCAACTCTCAAAGTATAATCCAATACTGAGCAAAGTTGGAACAGGGATCTGGGTTTAAGTAGGCTAGAGGGGAGGCGTGGTGATGGGTTAAAGAGCATTCAGGATAGGAGGAAACTCTTATTAATGCACTGTGAGGCCAACATCAACTTTGAAAGAGTGGCTGAGATGGGAGAAAATGTCCACAGAAAAGAATATCCTGGTTGATTTGCTATATGTTGCAGTTGAAAAAAATATGTCAAATCCCACATGAGGTTTGCAGCAAGGCACTCTGACATTGCAAACATGTGGCAAAAGGCTTAGTGGTCAGATAACGTTTTGGTCTTAAAGCAAAGCATAATCAGTCATCTCCATTATTACCTTCAAGAATAGTGGTGCCAGCATTACAGCTCTGCTTATCATCAATAGGTATTGGGAATCTTCTCAAGACTGATGGGAACATATAGTAGGTGGAGCAAAGTACTGGCATGTCTTAAAGGAAAACCTGCTCTAAACTCAACTTTAAATCCACCTTTTAGTAGGACAATGGAGCAAAGGACAAGTCCTAAGCTCCATGGACAATAAGAAAATATATGCACCTCAGTGGTCCAGTAAATGTCCAGACCAGAATAATATTGAGAATCTGTGGAAATAATTGAAATGCCTGTACATACATAAGTAATTTGTAAGTAATTTAAGAAATCTTGGGCACTAATCTGATGACATGTACTGGGACTTATTTTACCCTTAGAAATCTTCATTCAAAACCTAAATGCTCAAACTGAAATATGTTTAAAAATGTTTATGATTAATTCTGTAATTTCATAAAATGGGACACCATAGGGGAAATCCCAATACTTTTGCAAGGAATTATATATTCAGAATGATCAATACACTAAAATCAAAGGGTTATAAACTCTTGCACCCTTCCTTGACATCACTTTTCAGACTAAGGGGACATCACTCCCCCTTTCCTGAACCTAACCTTGATGTTGTGGGACCACCACCTTCCTAAGATTCTTCCTGAGTTTGCACCTAAACGCCTGCATGAGTTAGGGTGAAAAATCTTACCATGTTTTTTTATGGCAGTTTAAATGATAGGGGAAGCATTAGAGATATATTTCTGGATCATAAGTGAAGTTCATGGCAATTGTTAGGGTTATGTGTAAGGACATCAGAAGGCCACTGGGGAGCTTTTAAGTGAATTAATCAAGAATTGTTACCACTTACTGTATGCTAAGACTTGTGACATACAAACCCCTGGATTTGTAAATGCATTTTAAAGCTTTCAACTTTTTAAACTTTGACACTTTGTAATTTGACCTTGTTGGCACAGAATGGCTCCCTCTGCATCTCAGTATCCTTTGTTTCAGTGAAATTCACAAAAAAATATACAGAATGTCAAAAAGCATCCCAGTGCCTATGCTTGCAGCCCTCAAGCCTCTTTTGTAGAAAATTGGAAAAAATAGGGCTGAAATGAAATAAAGCAATATAAAACGTAAATGAATGAGTAAATAAGCTTTCGCTTGGCATCAGGAGTCATGCTGGCTTCTTTTATTACACAGCAGGGACACTTCCAGAGCCCCTGTGTAATTAAGTGGCAGTGGCATTAACTAGAAAGGAATTAGCATTAGAAATGGGTCTCCAGGGATTGAGAGCCAGCTCAGATAACAGCTGCTGAAACCCGTGTCCAGCCTTTCCCTCTGCACAAGAACTAAAGGGAGAGACAAGAACAGTAGCAGAGTTACCTTTCTTCTCTGCAGTTGGCAAGTCTGCAGCATCTGTTTTTTCAGCTTAGCACTAATCACAGTATTTTTCTCAATAACTAAAATATTCAAAAAATAAACTGGGCATGATAGGTAATGGGATGTAACAGGACATGATGCTGCTGGCTTATGGTTCTTTAAAATGGGATACTTTTTTCCAAATTAGTGTGAACGTTTCTTGGTGCTGTGGATTAGGGATGTCAAAAAACTAAGTTTGAGGGATGGTAGGCAGATAGGGAGTCATCTGGTTTATGTTCCAACTTCAGCATCGCAAGTAGATTAATTTATCTAATTATTTTCTCTTCTGGAAACATTTAAGGTTTTCTCTAATGAAGTTGGTCTGTTCCAATAACTGTACTGCAAACATGTGCACCATGCAGAAATGTGTTTCTCTGCTCATATACAGGTATCAGGAGAGAGGGCACCAATGGTATGCTTTAGAAGGCTCATTTGTATGAAGCCTGTTACAGAAGTATCACCACACCTTTGGAACCTGGACAGGGCTGAATTCTTCTGCAGTGGAAGACCTGCTTTTTTCATGTCACAGAATTCTCCATGGTGGTTTACTGCAGGTATGAAGCTGGAGGTGCTCTTGAGTTAGCTTGACAAAGACAGAACCATGCCTGCCAGAATCCAGTCAGTGTATACAGTATATCCTGTACATCCAATTTCATTTCTCCATAGCTCAATTTTCACAATATGATTGTCTGAAAAACCTTTTCAGTTACAACCCTTTTCAATATCTCTATTTGCTTGTCAGTTTTTAAAAGTAGATAACTTGATTCTTTATCCACAGGCCTTGAGGGAGACAAAAGTACATGTGTATGTCATGGTTGAAAACATGCACTAGACTCGCTACAGTATGTAATTATTTTTCCATGTCCTAAAACTGGACATAAAACTGGATCTTAAACACAATTAAACATGCCCCTCACCCCCAAACTCCATCTCAGTATACCATAGGGAATTGATGTACTGTACATTCCTCTTTGGGATCTCAATAATAAATAGTGCTCACTACAAAAAGGTGGCAAAGTGAGGCTGAAATTGAACAGCAAATGTACTTTAAAAACTTAAACTTAAAAACCATAGATTGACAGTATCACATTCAATATTTGCTTTCAGCAGTTATAACCTGGCAATGAATTGACTTGTTTCAGGCACATTGGCTTGCCATAGTCAAACTACACAGGAATAGTTCTCTAATTAATTAACAAAACGTTAACACAAATACTGCACTTAAACATCCCACCAATATTGTCAACATAGTATTTTTTGCAAAGTTTTTGTCTCAGCATTTTAAGCTTCCCAGTTTGTATTTTGCAATATCCTCTCAAAGCTCATGTTTTTATCCAATTTACAATGCTGAAGATCAGGCTTCACCCTGGGTAATCTTGTTGCCATTAGTTCTACTAGTATGTTTTAAGGTAATATATCATGTTCTATTTGGTAGCTTGCAAAGCTGACACTGCTGTTGCATTTATTTTTTTCACTGATTCAATTATTATTTTGCAGATATAGGACACAGATTTTCACTCTCAAAATCTATTACAGCACAAAAACCGATTTGATTTATTTTCATTGAAAAAGCTGGGCTTCTGAAAAATGTAATTTTTGTAATTTATTGTTTAAAAGTACATTTGATATTTGAAGTTCCAATTTTATATTATTTCATTGCCAAACACATTTAATGGTTCTGAAAGACTGTTATGCTCAGATACAGATTCAAGACATGAAGCCTTGTACTACTGTATATATCTGCAGTAGTGCTAAATAGACTTTAGTATCTTGTGATCTTCTAGACTAGATTGTTGTTAAAAATACAGAAAAAGTTAAAAACTCAAAGAGTCTCTCTGATATCTCATCTTTTTTCTCTTTTTTTATTATAAAAATGAATTATTAATTGCAAGTCATCATGGCCATTTTTTGCAGGATCTCAAAGGAAAAAAGAACAATATTGGCATTTTTTACAAGCTTGCTTTCAGTTCCCCAGAACTGCTGTGTTTATTGAGTTTCCTGGTACTGAAATCCCTATGTAAAGCTCTGTGTATTCAATTCTCTGGCTCTTCATTGAATTTGATGGTTTAGAGATCCCAGAATGAGAGAGTTGTGAGGATTGAAGAGCCAGAGTTGGCTTTATCCAAGTCCCAAAGCTCTCCTACAGTAGATAGGACTGGCAGTGTCACTTACATAAGTGTATATGGAGCAATTCCCAGAGATGTCTGAATAGCCTCTCAAGCTCTGTAGTAATTGATAAGACCCAGGTTGTCTGTTGAATTAGCCTGTGGACTGTGAGCCTCGCACAACCTGCATGGCTGCTCCATTTCTTCCCGGCTTTGTGTTTCATTTTGTTGTGTCAGAGTGATTAACCAAAGGAATTCTTGGTTTCACACATTATTGATTTTTCTGAAAATCTTAGTGTGCCGTTATTTAAATCAGGATCAGCCATGACTCATAAACATCAAAGAAAACATATTATTTATACAAAGACTGTTAGTTCAGAACTAGGTCTCTCATCCTGTTTTCATGACTAAATCCTACACAGGCTCATAATAATTTAGCCTACCTTAATTCTCCTTACCCTGAACAATTTCTAGGTCATTTATTTTTCGTCACTGAGCATACCAGTTTGGTCAAGATTACGTCATGGCATGGTGTAGGGTGTCTATTGCATTAATCACCTGTGATGATTGAATGAAAATGTAGAATCTCTAGGCTACAGAACCTGAGAAAAATGTTCTACCAGAATGGCTATTAAGGAACTACTGGTGGCTTCATTCTTGATACATCATCATTGATTGAGCTGGAAAATCACTGTGCACCACTGAGAACCTTTAAATGGGTTGGAAGACACATTTTAAATGAAAAACAGAGAATTACTCATTATAATGCAACCACCCCTTTGGGGCTTGAAAAAGCCTTTCTGAATCAACACAAGCTGCAAGCTTGGTGAGCAGGAGAAATAAAGAATGGAATCATTGTATTGACTGTTAATCAGAGATAATTTAAGGTAGGCAGAGATGTGCGCCATCGGATTGGAAATTGATCTTGCACAATGCCAGCAAGAGCATCTTGCTCTAGGGCCCTGGGATTACAGGACTGATAGGAACTTGAACAGAATTCATTCTTCATTATGTTCTTGTCTTACTGTTTTACGTCATATCGGAAAGGAAGTGGTGGTTCATCTCCTTGCCTGCTTGTTTCTGACCAGGATGTTTGAACATATATGGTATAAAAATATGTAATACTTTAGATTATGTTTAAATTAGGTTTCTGTGGGTTATGTGTGAGTTGTTTATAGCATTCATATACAAAGTAAATAACATACTCATTTGTAAAAGTTGAATTAAAATTGTTTTGCCAAGCTTTACCTAATTTTCCCAATGTATGGCTGAAATCTGGATAAAAGGATCTCAAAATGTCACAGCAATGTTGTGAAGCAATAGATTTGCAGACCACAGTGGTATAAGTTCTTGATGTTTTACTGAATATGTTTTAGTTGTTTTTCAAATGTGGCTGGTGTTTAAAGTTTTTTAACCCTTTCAATAAAATGTGAATCAAATACAATTGTAATAAATTGTTTTGTGTTAATCAGTACTTCTATATTTATTTGCACATAACAATAACAGTAATGAACACCCTCTGTGACAAAATATGACACAAGGAATGTTGAGGCAGAGCCTCTCACTAGGGAAATGTGTACTTCTCCACAATGGGAGGATTTACTATTCTGGAGAGGATAAGGAGAGAAGAAAATGTCTGTATACCCCATAAGGGGACAGGTAACAGTTGCAATTACGGAGGGGTCGGATTATTGGAGAATTAAGAAATGCATTGGTTGTAAAGAGACTGAGAGAGAACTGGGCTGTCTGAAATGTGTGCTCTGCGATTTATGAAGTTAGTGAAACAGAGAATAAAGGTGTGGTAGAGGGGCCTTCACTCACTCACCAAATATGAGGTATAGGCCGGTGAACAAGATCTACAGTATCTCACTACTGACCTCTGGAGTATGGTTGAGATGGGATTGTGAGGATTGACATGGATGCAGATGTGCATACAGACAGTGAGGTCTGGGCACAAGGGAGTTGGGCCAGAGGCTGTGAGTTAGTGTCATATGTAGTGAAGACAGTGAGGCTGGGAACACTTGTAAATACTTAAGTCCTGAAAGCAGGGGTGTGGTAGAGGGGCTTTAACTTTACATGGCAAGTATGTAGTGTTGGAAGGATAATCTCAGCTGAGGGTCTCTGGCAAAGTGTGAGTTTGGGTTGTGACATTGAGACACTGGGCTCTGTGTGGAGTTGTGTGTTGAAAGTGTGAGGTCCGAGTAAGGTCCACTGGCAGCTGCTAAAATAAATATGGGAATTACAATATCTCAACCATGATACCCTTTGGTTGATCAATGGCATTTTTTTAAATAGCAAAATATGTTTATATTTATGATGTTTTTTTTAGATGAAATGGTGTATGAAGTAGAAAAAAATAATAATTAAAAATCAGTGTATGAGAAATAAGTGAATCCCTAGAAGTTCAGGTTGGTAGCTGTGTCAGCATCTGCAGAAGGCTCCAAAGCCAAAACATTGTCTCTTTTCCTTTCAGCATGGAATAAACCTTCACCTGTTCCTAAGTGAATCCCTAATTTATTTGGTACAGTCAAAAATGGTATTTGATATCAGGTGATAACAAATAAACAAGAACTCAGTTTGGGCAGCATGGTCGTATATAATGATCGGAAACTTTGTGGGTTCACCATACAAGTTAATAGAAACATATGTCACTATCACAAGAGGTTTCAGAAAAAGGTGATGCTCAATGCAATGGTCATGAAACTATATCTAAATATTTGGTACTTCATCCATTCACTGCCAGATGTTGCATACAAATGTAAAATATGTAAAATATCTTTGTCTAAGTCTGTACCTTATTTTTTGTATTGAGTCTTAAATAAAATCCATAAAACTGTGAAAAAAACTGTTAAAGCAAAGTCCAAAGCAAGAAATGCA
The DNA here is from genome assembly GCF_040954835.1 of Lepisosteus oculatus. Lineage (NCBI taxonomy): Eukaryota > Metazoa > Chordata > Actinopteri > Semionotiformes > Lepisosteidae > Lepisosteus > Lepisosteus oculatus. The sequence continues at coordinate 15,306,821 of NC_090716.1, forward strand.
TAAATAAAACTGTTGATTTAATGTCATTTCAAGAAACAATCACTATTAAAATTCAATGAACAGTCTACATTTAATTAATAGCTAAAAACCTATATAAAATGATTTGTGCTGTTACTTATGATACTACTGTACATCATCAATTAATAAATACATAATTATTTTTTTCAATTTAAGGGTTTAACCCACTGGTTAGGATTGGATCCATAAAGCCCTCCATATGCACATCTTTATGGAAAATTAGTTCTTAATTTTCATATTTGGTTTACACTGTGACTTCTGGATCAGTTTTCTCTTGTAAACTAAGATCTAACTGTGGTTTCAATTATTACTTGTTCCACAATAAGAATATGAAGATTGCAAGAAAGAGAATAGCATTTAGCCAATATATTTTGTTTTGTAGTAGCCAGTTGATCTGAGGATCTTATCCAGCTGTTTCATGAAAGAATTAATGCCACCAGCTCTGGTAAAATGGCTGGTAAACTTCCAGATGCCAACAACCCTTTTTAAAGAAAAGTGCCTTTTGGCAGTTTACTTACTCTATACTTCCTTTGAGTTTTCAGTGGTGTCCACTAGTTTATATTTCATTGTAAATCCTGAGAGATCTAATCAAAATTAAACCTAAGGCATACACGTTGCAGAGCACCTTTTAATACATTAACCTTTATTTCTACAAGGCTGCAAGAAAGATAAGCCAAATTAGATGGAGTACTTCTAAACACAAGAAACAAAACAACACATTAAATCTAACTAAATTCTACAGATAAAATTAAATTATTTGTTCATTAAAATGCTAATGAAAACTAAAGATGCAAGATACTTTTCATTGAATAAGTGACTAAATTTCAGCTTCATAAAATGTGGATTACCAAAATAAAAAGCCCTATTGACTTGATATTGTCTTAATATTTTAACAACAAAAAAGTCTTACATAATGAATGCAACTTGCAATAAGATTCTGATTAAGGTAAAACTAAGAGTACAAATGTATTCAATAGATTTTTGGAAACTTTTGAACATTATTACAGCCCAGTAATCTACTGTCTCTAAATTGTATTATGATATACAGTATGATGTTACAAGATATATTGCAAGTTGTATATGTTTAGAACTAATTCTTTTTATGTAACTGTCTTTAAACAACAACATATCATTTCAAATGTGTCATTGACTATTGTTTTACAAATAATTAGAAGTACTCTGGTATGTTACACCTTGAACCATGCTATATAAAAATACATTCTGTATTATGTTGATTAAGACCAGCAATCAAACCTCATTGCATAAACTGGAAGGCAGTATATTAGAGCAAAAACATTACTCAGGAGTCATGAGGTCAGATTTTTTTGCAATTTAAAAAAGTAAAGTGTTTCTAAATAATTAGAATTCAAATCCATAGACTGGAGGTCTGTTCATGTGAAAGCTGCAACTCATTTAATTTGATAATATCAATGTGATGTCCTATTGTAAAATCTTGCAGCCACTACGGTCATATTTTTTAAAAAAATATATGCTTATATCAGCTATGTGGTTCATGTTGTTAAGTTAATTATCAAATTAGAGTTTAGCTGGGAAGAAATCCTGAAGACACCAATAACCTGTTTTTTTCCAACAATGGCACAGATACAGTAACCAAGCATTCTGCTTCACCAGTGCAGTGATAAAGACACCTGTAGCTCATGAAATCTTAAATCAATTCAGCTGTCTTTCATGCATTTTACAGAAGACTCACAGACTGGCATTCTCAGCAACAAGTTCTTAGGTGTGCCACAAAAGTAGACTTTCTTTAATTATTTCATTGCTGTGTAGATGGTATCTCTTTAAAATTCACTTCACTGTATGGAGATATTTCTTTAAATTTCAATCACATCTTTCCCAGGTGTAGTTTTTTTTCCTTATTAGAGATGAGGCTTTCAAAGGCACTTGAAACAGCTCAGTTGATAGATTACATTTAGGCCATTACCTCGAGTGTGTGCAAATCTTTATTTATATATTTGTTTATTTGGTATACTGTTGTAGAGTGGAAATGAAAAAAGAACAGGTTTGCTTGATGGAAATAGCAGATTGAATTACCTGAAAAGAGTCCTTTTATGAATGCAATTGTTTTCTTCCAAGACAGCGATATAAAGTCTTGTAGCATTCAGAACCCACATTCTTGCATTCAGAGACAATATAAGATCTTCTCCAAAAGGCCTTGCTGGTGAATTATTGAAAGCTGTGAGCCAGAATAGTATTTGTCTTCCCTCCAGTCTCAAGCCCACAGTAATATGTATTATGTTCTGTCCAGGGCAAATGGGAATTAACCTTTCTCCCCAGTCTCAGTTCAGTTTATTATAGTCATGTCCCTGAAGGATCATCTTCTAGCAACAGGCTTTTGGAACATTCACTTCTCTGTCTCAGGGCTTGATAAAAGAAATAAGCTTGCTTTGCATATACTGTAACTGCTTTTCAGGTCCATGCAAAATGCATGCTTTTATTATATGGTACCCTGCCTTGAATAGATTAGGAATTTATTGAATTTATTTTCATGATTAGCCATCTAAATTAATAAGTTAGAGTAAAACTCACAATTACATACTGTGACAATTGTCATCCCAAACAATCCTGACATGGTTTTAAAGTGCTGGATTTACCTGTGAGACAGTCCAGCAGCCCTCCTCCATAACAGATCAAATAGTTATTAATTCATTTCTAGCTTTTCTATTAGTATATACATATACTCTTGTAGTCTCTAAGGATCTCATGGCACTTAAAAAATCAGAGGAGGCACATTTCATCCACCACTGATGTGCAGAACCCAAAATGGTGACATGTGAGAGAGCCATTAGCCACTATTCAGCAGAAGGGATGGGGAAATTAGAAAATACTGTACCTCCCAAATTGAATGAAATGGCAACATTTAGGACAGCAAGAATAAATTATTATTATAATCAATGTCAAAGACATTGTTAAAACAGGTCTTACAGCTGGTCAGGTTAAAATAAATAAACCAGTTGTAAACAAAGATTAATCACTGTGGTTCTGTGCAGGCTCATGCCCTCGCCTCTCTTCCACAACATCTTGGCATGAACGCGGGTCTCTGGAGTCACGCATCAGAGAACCAGCCAACTGAGCTAACGGAGACCTCTCCCAGCTCAAGTGGCTGAGGTCCCTGTTATATGCAGGGATGTCACCATGCTACAACCAGCTCCACTACATATAGGTTATACATTTTTTGTGAGTAAGTCCTTTGTTCACGTTGAAAGGTGAAGTGGCGTTATTGGTGTTTTAAGCCACTGGCTCGCTGTGGCTTGGATTCCCAAAGTATTGGCCCCCAGCACTGCCAGTGTTAAGTGAACACGGGTCATACAGAATCTTCTAGGCTTACTGTGCAACAATCCCCCTATAACTTGAAAGCAGTAGTGTGTGGCCTAGAAAATGTGTATTTTAGAGGAAAAAGCCCAGGGTCCTCACTGCCAGTTCTGAGAAAGGGTTACAGTGGTGAGCTAGGTTCCTTTACAGTCTGGCTATTCTATCCTGTGACAATATGAAAAGAAAAATAACAACTAATGATTTACTGTAAAAGGTTATTTTGATCTTTTGTTCTTTGCTCTTGTTCTTCAGGTGGATGATGCACATTGGTGGTGGTGGAGGGGAGTCCACATTACTTGTAAAGTTCTTTGAATGGAGTGTCCAGAAAAGCACTATATAATTAAAAACAATTATTATTATTGTTATTTTCTTTTTCAAACGATTTACATATTAAACAGACAATGTGACTGTATGTGCATGTTAACCAACACTTAACCACATCAAGATTATTTTGGCCCCAGCTGTGTATAACACACAGATAACATACAGTAAATGTGGAAGGGTGATTTGTTTTCTCACTAACAAAAGCAGTACAATTATATTATGTGATTTTTAAAAACTTTTTTGGGTTTAACCTGATTGAAAGATGCCCTTGTGGTTGTTGAGCTGTAATCAAGCTCAAATCATCATTTGGAGTGGTTTAATGAAGTCTGTAGTGGGTCTGTAGTGTAGTAGATATGTACATCACAGATGATGGTGATTACACTACTGATGAGTGAAATTGAGAATGGACAGCAGGGAATATCATTATCTCTTTCACAGAAGTCTGTTACCCAAAATTAGAGCACCTGCCTTGGAAAAGAAAAAGATGGAAGCTATTTTTAGCTGAAGATGGAAGCTATTCGTTGCTGCTTACATATCAAAGCATAAGACCTGAAACTACCCCTACTAGGAGGACAAACCATAGAAGGGGGTTAAGAGCCTACAGGGTATTGATGATAAGTCATTCTTCATTCTTTCTTCAGTTTGTGCTTTCTGGGAGAGGTTAGACTGTCACTGGCTGTAACCATATACATTTAAAATGGAAGAACACCTGCTGGAGTTTATATTGATTAATTAGCTCCTTGCAATGGGAACAACTGGCCAAGGAATAACAAGCTTTATCCTGTCCCAGATCCAGATTTCATCTCCACTTCAGCCCACCTACCAATTAAAACTCAAAAATCCCGTCAAAAACATTTGTTCTCATCATATGTAATGTACTGTAGATAGGAAGGGTCGGGGTTTTGATTTCTTCTAGTCCTCGGACCTTTAATTTTGTTAATTGCTCTTATTCACCTGTAACAGTCTATCAAACAAAAAAAAAATCAGCTGAATACAGATTTGTCCAAAGTTAAATGCTTTTTAGGCTCCTGCCTGGAGCTTTACATCACACCAAATCAAAATACCTATTAAACGAAGGGGTAAACAGTACATGAAAGTGTAGACAGCGAATGTCCTGAAGGAATGTGCAGGATACATTACAAATGTTTTGGTGGGAAATCATTCTTGGATTGGAAGCTTCAGTTTGTAAATACACAACAGGCCTTTAAAGTAAATTTGAATGCAGAAGTGAATCTGGGGTTTTTAATTTCCATTAGAACATTAAACACTTGAAACACCACATTTCAGAGAGGCAATTGTAATGGCAGTTTCAGTTGTGTTATTAACATGATTTCATCTGTTTCTACTTTTATTCCCAACACACCTGACACTATTTGCCAACACAAAATACCATGTGGATTGTCTGATCATTCTGCTTAACTGATAACAAGGAACAGGTTATATTCCCTGCATTCCTCTGTTATCCCTTGGGAAATCAGTTCCACTTTTAAGATCTCAAGATTAATCCAGAAGATGAAAAAAACAGACTCTTTGCTCCATCTGTGCTTATTCACAAACTATAATCAAACTGAACCAACCCACTATGTACTCATGAAGGACCCCAGTGTATTCTGTTCAACGAATGATTTGTCAAACATTTCTAAGCATTTACTACTTTAGCCAAAATGCTGTTAGTTTTATTCAGCTCTTTTGTATACTCTGTTTTATTAGATATTTGTGAAGCACAGATGTAATTTGTAAAGTTAGTTGTCAGTTCAGTGTTTTTAAGAACTGGGTTCAGGGTGAAATTATTATTTCTATATGCAAATATGTTTGGGATCAATACATGAAACAATTTTCTCACTTTATTTTTTATCTGTTTTCTTTTCTTTCTTTGAAACATATAAATCTAGAATTTGACATTATTTTAACTGTTCACATTAACTGAATTGTAAAATCCCTGTAGTATTCAACCTGAAATTATATCTACTGCCCCCATCAAGCCAAGTGAGAGGAAATGAGAAAAGCTGAAATGTAATCAAAATATAAAGTAGAACATATTTTTTCTCTGATGACGAGGCCTTTGTTTTTCATTTGTGTTTATTCCTGCGCATAGCCCTAGGAGCACAGTTAAGTGTAAATGTTGTTATAACATGGATGGTTGAACTGGTGGTAAAAACAGTGTCAATATAACCAATACATAATACTGTACTGAAATCACAGTTTCTCTTCTTTTCTAAGAAGTGTAAGCCTGCTCAAAAGAAAAAAATGAAAGTGGTATAATACTGTACTGTACCACGTTTGCATGTGGTATGTTGTTATACAAAGTTTTCTCCTGGTTACCAGTCAGAGGATACACATACTGGAACCTGCTAGAACAAAAAATGGTATTCAGTCACAAACTAGTACATTGACACTTGGAGCTCCGTGTATACACATCTGGAGTGAAATTTGTAAACGTCTTTGATTACTACACACGTTCTACCATTCAGCAAAGAAATCAGATGACTTTCATTTATCATGCTTATGCTGTATCTTTCATATATGCTTTCACCTGTCACTGCTCATCAAGCAGTTTTTGATACAGTAGCTGCCCAGAGGCAATTCTTCTGGAGACCACTAGGAAGGATGTCTGGAAACAGTTTAAACCAGACAAAAACAACAGTGAATCACCCAGGCAAGTTATATAGCAGGTACACAAAAATAATTATATTGAGCTGCAGGGGAGCCAGAACCTCCCTAATCTCGGCCAGCAATGGGTACAAGGACACATCCTGGAATGGGTGCCTGTCCATTGCAGGGCTCTTAGAAACACAGACACTGACAAGCACACACTCATACCCGGACCAATTTTGCCAGAAGTCAACTAACCTATCAGTATGTCTTTGGACTGTGGGGGGAAACTAGAGTCTGGAGAAAACCCACGTGAATACGGACAGAACAGGAAACGTCCTCAGAGATAGCAATTCAGGAATTTAATCCTGGGCCCCAGCCCTGCAAGACAGCAATGTATAATGATAGTATATACTGTACTTTGAACATTTAAGAATTTCACATTATCCCCAGTTTTACGCATTAAAATGATAATATGATCGACTAACAACAAAACACTATCAAATAAAACATTTCTTAGGAAAGCATTCTAGAATTTTCATTGGATTTATAACGTTCCAGAGATTTTTTTTATAGAGCTACGCATAAGACCAGTTCCCTAAAAAATATTTTCCAGCATCTGCAGTATAATATGCCATCTTATAAAATACCAACTGGGAGAAAGTTCTCTGCAGAGCTGAGAAAAGCAGACTTGTGGTACTTGGCGTTTATGTTGTATTACTCAACTCTTTTGCACAGCAGAGACTAAGTAATCAGACAATAAGGAATTTGTCTATCACATTTTCCAGACAGTCCAGAAATATGAATGTTCTTTGCTGACTTGTGACTTGTTCTGGCTCAGAGTAGTAGATCCATTTTAATATAAGATGCAGCCAGCAGAGCTGACATTTATTGATCAGCCGTGCTTTATTGAAATGTAGAGAAGGCCCCACTTACCACTAATAAGAGAGTTTATAAAGGATGTTAACGCATCAATGTCTTCAGGCTCTATGTTACATATTTGCAAGGACAGTTTTATTTTTCCCCCCTATATGTTACTTGTTGCATTTTTTTTTGTTTTAAATGACCTGCTCTGGAAATCGAATCCATAATTTAATAACTTTGTCCAGACACTACCATACAGTTATTCTGTTGGTAAATGGCATCATAGATCACACAAGGCAGAGGGCACATTTTAAATCAAAACCAGTTTAAATAACAACATTCCTTGTTTAAACAGTGATCTCAGGCCTGTATTGTGTTTTTTTTCCTGTTTAATCTGTTTTGAAATAGATTGGAACATCCCTTCATGATCTGAGTTTATTTGTCTCTAGTTCCAAATGCTTGCCTTTCCACACAGAAATTTAATTTTGACTTGTTTGTATCTGAGAAATTTACACATTATATGTTTTTTTATTCGGAATGTATTACTCTACTGAAATCAGATTATCCTGCTAGTGGAGCAAAAAAGTGCTTAACCTTTGGCTGTCACTCATTGAAATAAACTGTACACAAAGGAAAATAAAACAGTACATACAGACTCCATCAAATAACATATCAAGGACCTGAAAGTGATTTATGTTATAAAATGTACTGATACACTTATGTACTGATACACATAATGATGTGACTGCATGGAACAGGGACCAAACCTCAAGTTCCTCTGTGGTCTTAACCACCTCACATGTAACAATATAAATGCTTGGTCACAATGGATTAATATTAAAGACATTTTATAGTCAGGGAAAGTCTGTGTTGAAAAGGCAGTGTCGGTAACTTAGTCTCTTGTTTGCATTCTCATCCAAAGCACTGCCACCAGCCCTAATATCTGTGAAACCTTATCACTAAAGTTCATGACACTATAAACAGCAATATTGCTTGTAATATTGTAATATTGCTGTACTTACAAGAAGGTGCAGTGTTCTGAGGCTGTGGGCTGGATCCAAAAGCGTGCACAGGTAAGCAGTCGGCCAGGTGAAAAGCAAATCACAGCTGATGAGCAGCAAGCAAGGCAGTGAGGAGCAGACAAAACATAAACATGGTCCAAAGCCATGATAAAAAAAGAGGCAGAGGTCGATAAAGGAGAACACCAACAAAAGCACCAAGGGAAAATCTTTAGATAAAATTGAGGTAGCCCAAATTGAGAAACTCAACAATGCAGCACATGGGAAATCCAAAACACAGGTGGTGTTAAAACAGCACAGTCAAAGCACTAAAGGTAAGTACAATAAGAACACCAAGAAAAGCAGCATATCACTATGAGCATCCTAGCATTGCAAAGGCAGATGTTAAAAAGTCCTGATTTGAATGCAAACAGGTGGGACAGATCTTCCACCAAAGAAGGTCATAATTGGTTGACAAGTTTGACAAGTCCACCTGTTGCATTAGTAATCTTGATGGAATTCTAAACCCTTGGACAAGAGCAGATATGACAATAATTCCCAGACTACATACTGAGGTAGCTCAGCGCTGACTATCCCCTTCCTACCTTTTTAAGAAGCATTGTAAAGTGAACACCAAATTGGATACAATCTATTGGCTTAAATACTGATTAAATATTACTGTCCTAATTAAATTAAAAGGTAAAACTGGGTCACTCTCTATTCTGTAAAGTGACATTCTTTCTCAAAATTAATATTTTTTTATGTGGAGAATGATTAGAACAGTACTTAAAACTATACAAAAGTGTCAAAGTATTTAAAATTCTTAATTAACAAAATCAAGTGACGTTTTAAGTTTTAACAGTAAAATATGAACCTGCAGTGAAACTACGTGGAAGTGAGTTTAAATCTGAAGCAGGAAGAATATTTTACATGAAGCATTGTGGGACTATGAAACAAACTACAGTACAGAACCCAGACGTGCTGTTGTACCTGAAAACCTACCTGAAACACTTTGGCTGTACAGTATCTGTAAGTACTCTCTTCTAGCTTGATGTTTCCTATTAGGTGTTTATATTTTGTGTATGTTTAGACTACCTGTATGCAAAATGTTGAACCTGCTCATTACATATTATCTGTCTTGTGTTTGGCCAGTCTTGAATTATATTTACAACTTGTTGAATTCTATTTGCTGATTTTACAGTTTTTGCTAATCCTCCCAATTTCATATTGTCTACAAACTTCAATTAACTATACCTTAATACAGATCATTAACATACATTAAGAAAAAAAGATGTCCTAGTACAGATCCCTGTAGTACTCCAAGTAGTTGAATCAGTTGAATACGATAATTAATATAAGAAATATGATGGTACTATTTAATGTTGATGTTTTTTAATTTACTCCCCAAATTCATCCTGTGAATTCATAATAGCCCATATGTTTCTAAGATAATATTAAAATTTCAATCATTGAGTGTGGTGTACATCTCATGACAGAGGAACTCTCTGTGTGCTACATTGGGGCCTGGGAGGTCTGACTGAGCAGAGTAACAATGCATTGGCACCTGTCAGCTCCCCACTGAATCCAAAGGAGTAACAAAAGCAATTGTTTAAATCAAACTGTACATTCATCATTATTGAGGGCTAATGGTCTGAGTCAAATTCATTAATGATTTTCTGCTTGGATATTCAGGCAGCTGTTTGTGAGGTGTTTGATGTGATTGCTATTAATTACACAGCTGAGTGCTGCTAATCGTGCAAAGCTGATTGTCTTATCTATGTTCTGATGATTAATGGGAAATTTACCTTTGGCTAACTATAAACACTTTCATTTCAGGGGGCATTCGATAAAATGCTTTTTACTTCAGGGTGGACTTCCATCACTGAATGATGGCTCAATCTATTTCTTCCCTTCCCTGTGATTGACTAGCATTGCTCAGCACTCAGTATCAATGTTTCATAGACTAGTGACCTATGACCTCTGGAGAATTGCAAGGCATCAATTCGTGAATAAAGAATCAATAGAAAGAGTCTTTTAGATTACTCAGGTTTAAAGTGCACTTCAAGGAATTTTGTGCCTAACCATTTATGGTTCTATATGACATAAATTAACATCCATACAATATGTTGATTATATAAGAATCAGCATAAGAACTAAGGATGAACTGCTTATTTTAATGTGCATTATAAATTAATGCATGGATAAATCTAACCGTGCTACAGTATGTAATAGTGTCTATACGGAGAGAGGCATTAAAATGCAAGAAATTAGTATTGGAAAAAATACCATTTGTTCAGATTTAAATGCTTTTCAATATATAAAGCCTTAAATGGACATTGATTTAGAGTTTTCTACTATGGACCAGAGACCATACAGAAACATTACAATTTGCACCTGTGTCATGTGCACACCAGTCTTTTCTTCATCTGTCTGACACTACCTTTATAACAGTTTAACTAAACAAAAATACTAAGCTCAGGAGAAAATCACATATAAAAAAACACTATGGGTGTCACGATTGTAATCCCTCCCCCTTAAGGGCACTCCGCCTCTTTCACATTTCAATTAATTTTGTGCACCTGCTTTCTGTTCCAGCCTCCCTACAAAGCCAGACACTCACTCTGTTCTGGGCTCTGCATTGGAACATGGATGCCCGGAGGCCCGCCTACCACCAAGTCGCCCTACATCCGCGGCTTGAGGGCATAGGCTCCTATCAGTGTCCTGAGCCAGCTGAGTCCGGGACTTGGAGCGCCTGGCCCCGTTAATCGTTTTTATTCCTCGTCCTTGCACCGGATCCTATTCCGGCTTTTAACTGTGTTTTCTTTTCATCTCCCCCTGGAATTCATGGCTTTTAGACTTTGCCCCGGTGTTCTCCCTACGGACTCCCTCGGATATGTTCTCCTGGACCACAGCCCCCCGAGCACCAATGCACACTTGTCATGCCCCCCTGTTTGTCTACCAGCCCAGTTCCTCGTCTCCTCCCCGTGTCTGTTTACTCCCTTCCGGATTCTGCTGTCTGCGCAGGGTCCTGAAAGATGCTTTGTAATAAAGAGTTTCTGAATCAATGTGTCACATTTGATGTTGGCCACCAAGAACAATTCTTTCCCTGGCAACAGATACACAACTGGAAAAGTAAAAAAAAGAAGAGATGGCATCAATTGTAAATTACTGCCCAAGACATTTCTGAGTCATAAATATGTGAAAACATATCAAGAAAGGAGAGGTGCAATAAAAAAATTGAAATACATTTTTATAGGCAGGTCGGTTCTGAGAGCTATTGATTCACCAAATCAATAGTTTTCATTTGAGCATTTGTTCCCAGTATGTAGTAATTTCATAGGATAGTAATTTTGTGCCCTGCTTTCCAGCTACAAGTGGTTTTATTTTGGGAAACATAATATTATTAAGTGTCATCCATCATACAAAAATAAAGTTAATTTTAATCACATTTCAAAATCTTCAAGTCAGTCCTCTGGAAAAAAATAATCGTATGATTAACCTTCATATTACTACATTGTGCTTAATGCAATGTCACTAAACTAGTTCCTTTCCAGGTACTGCGTTTGTCCTGATCCATGAAAGAAACGCACAGGCCCTGGTCAAAAGATGGAGCTATTGTAGGACACCTGTTTTTTCTCCAGAAAACTGAACTTCCTGTTAACTTTTAACTTTTAAAAATTGGCTATTAAGGGTAATAGCAGGATTCCTTATTAGTAGAAGACAAAGCTGTAAACTATAAATAAAAAGGGGGAACACCAAGATTGAGTAAGTAATTAATGAAAAAGAATGGTTTATGTTAACATTTCATTTTTGTCTTCTAGAAAACATATGGAAGCAAACAAAGAAAAACAGAATATTATGATGTGCGGCTTAATGTACAAAATTCTAAACAAACTGTGTTATGTTAAATGTGAACCATGTACAAGTAAGATCTCATTTAGAATATTGTGTACAATTTTGGACCCAAATTTAAAAATAAAAAAACTTCTATTGTGGCTCTGGATTCACTAGCAAGGAGATACATTTCAGGATTAATTCTTAGACCTAAACAGAAGAGACCATATCACTAATACAGCCTTAAATCAAGCACCCTGTCTGAAGCATTCAGAATACTTAAAGACATTAACAATGTGAACCCAACAGATTTCCTCAAAGTCAATAATGCTTCACAAATCAGAGGGCACATCAGGAAAACAAAGGGAAAGTGATTTTAAAACTGACAACAAAATACATTTTAACCCTCAAACAAGCTACCCAGCCATGTTGTCGGAGTTGATACTCTGACATCTTTCATGAAATGGCTGGAGGAAATACTCAGATCATTTAGTTAAAAATAAAACCCTTCTTTATGTTAATTTTCTGTTTATATTATACCATTGATAAACATATCCTCCCCAAAGTTCATAAGAATGGAGTTTAATAAATATTGTAAGTGATATCTCCAAAATATAGCTATATTTGCAAATGTAAATAATTTTATGGAGAGAACAGGGTTGTACTGAACAATCACTGGGCAGTTCTCTAATATATACAGTATTTCTCTGTATGTTTTATTTAAAGAGATACTGTAGCACACACAGCTAAATTATCTTTTCTAATACTTTCTAAAACCCTTTTCTGTCCCATGTCCCACATGTCATCAGGACTATACTGCTGCCAATTAGTCAGCTGTAACCATGTTTTAACCATGTTTAACAGGAGTCTACTCCAGTGACCTCTTGTTTTTTTAACATACTGTAAAACTACTACTTTAACATAATCTCTTCCACGTTTCTACAATCTTGTCTACTACAGTCATTATGATCAAAAATATTTTGCATGCCATGTACAGACAATGCAACCCTCTAGTTTTGTATTTCTTTTTCTCCATTGGTGTTAGAGAACTTTGACATGACCTTTTCAAAATACACCATGAGAGAAGAGCACCAGATGGTGGTTATGATTTAGGAACAAAAGGCTAATTGATTCCACTATGGTATCAAACAAAGGGATGGTGATTTTGCTTCTAAAAACTGCTGTAGATAGTAAAAGTTAAAGGGAATTGTGCTTTTAATTTAGTGTCCTATCATCTTTAAATACAGTACCTCAAAATGTTCCAATGAAACCTTAGTCATCAGTATTGCGCAAGCTGGTTAATAGCTTAGGTACCTGAAAGTAAGGGCACACATCCTCCAACTTTCCCTCCTAAGGCATTTTTTGTCAATGAAAGTGCAGCTATTGTTATGATTCACTGATCCAAATTAAATATTAAAGAACTGGGTAATAAAACTTTTTTTAAGCTATGCTGCAACATCTACTGGCTTTAAAACGTGACATCTACTGATTTTGTAAAGTAATCATATTTATATATCACTTGTTGTATTTTATCAGAAAATTCGAGTTAGGATATGCTGTTCTGCCTGTTTCTTGGGTGGGGATAATTAATAGAATTATCTTGACTGTTGGCAAAGCTCTACATCTGTCTGACAAAGACTCCAGAAAGCACTAATAGCCAAAGTGCACTGTATTTACCTTCTTCATACGTCATACAGCTGGAGTAATGATTAGCTCACTGTATGGTTTGTTAACTTTAATTTGGGTTTCAGTGTTTTCTTTATTACAGTTCTAGTTTTAGGACTATGGATATTTACTTGTACAGTGGAATAAATTACAATAGATTAATAATTAAAACTTTGCTCTTCAAAGTATATCATCAAGTTTTTAAACTATTTGTATTTCATTTTATTCACAATTGAAATACTCTATTCACAAAGGTTATCTTTTCTTCCTTATCCCTTCCCATTCTGTCTCTTCTCATTTTGTTCTCTCTACTTGATCTTCAAAGGTACGAAATATTACAAGTAGGAAATTCAACATCATATTAACGCTTTCCAAAGAAGTGTGTAAATCATGTTTAAAAATTCGTTTTCTTTAAGTGCCATTCAAAGCACAAAATGATAAAAAAGATGTGGTGCTGTGTGTGTCACAGATCATGTCACCTGATCCAGGATCAATAGATATATTTGGTTTGGTGGCATCTAATAAAACAGTGAATGGTCCCTCTGGACAATAGGAGCATGCACACAATGTATGGCTGAATAGGCGAAATCATTCTTCACTTCCTAATGACCTACAAGGAGGTGGAAGTGCACATTGACTTATGACTTATGTAGCTGGGGCTGTCTCATATATCTTGAAAAATAACCACTTCCAGGAATTGCTGGAAACAGCGTAATCCGGAATTTCTATAAAAAGATCCAGAGGCTGGAGTTCAGAATGGGTCAGTTCAGGACAATAGCTGAAATGGAGACCCCCAGGATGAAATACTTAGATGAGATTGTTAATAATTTAGACACTGTTTCCCCTTCCTCCCTGCTAGGATGGCTCATTAATGATTTATGAAGCTGAGGTCAAGCAATGGCGCAGTGTTCATTCTCCCAACACAGCCAGAGATGGCAACCATCAGAACACATGAATATTTCTGCCAGATATCAGTCACACCTGGCCCAGGGAGAACAAAGGTTCAACTTGATCCAGAGAGCATGCAAATTACACTGAGAGATTTTATCCAGTTACAGTAGGTAGTGGAAGTAAATGATGCAGAACATTCTGAACAAAACAGATTAAAACCTTATTAGGGTCTTTTCTCATGAAATGAGACCACAGAGGAGCTCCACCTCATCTTAGAGGACTGTCATCCTGGCATTAGACAGCAGGAAATAACCTTCATCACCTTTTTAATTGAATGGTTTGAATGTAAAGCTTTCATCACCTTGAAATAAATGTACTGATTGTTGTCTGCCACACTTTAGATTTATTCTAATTATTTATATTCTTTGTTTCTTACAGAAAATAGGCACTAGCACAGTTTTACTTCAATAGATACCTAAGCAAAAAATTGAGTCTATGACAAGAAGAAAAAGACAAGCAGATGGCCTGTTATCTCATTAAAACTAATAGCCTAGAACAAGATTTTTATGGTGATGTTAGGTGGTAAAGTGAAGTCACTAGTTTGTATATACAAAATGAAAAAGTGAATGTAAAAAATTTGAAGTGACCAAAGTAGGAGAAGAAAATAAACAAAGTGATATGCAACATGGAGTTTTTAACGGAAGTATGGATCTTGCACGGTTCCACTCTATTACATACTGCATATAAGTCTCACACCCAGAGCAGTCCAAGTCCTCCCTTTGTGTATCTCTTTGTGTATCTCTCTGGAATGCCCGTGGATGCCCTATCCTCATGTTATGCTGTCATTCCATCAGCTAGGTGAGTCACACCAAATACCCTCTACAGCCGCCAGTCAGAAATAGTGGGATCCAACCAAACTGCTCAATTTTGGTTTCATTTTTAATGCTACGCCAAACAATGGTGTCAGTAAAACAATACTGGGCTGAAACTGACTGTGTCACTAGTAAATAATGCCTTCCTATTATTTTCCTACCATGCTCTGATATGACTTTTTAATGTTCTGTATTATTTTCATATATTTTCCTTAGAAATAATGACCCAGTCTGTGAAATTCAGTGTTCAAATGACATTGTAAGTTCAAGTCTCTTTTAAAAAACTGCACTGGGTGACCCAGACACCCTTGAACAAATATACTATACGCGTATAGGACAGAGAAATATGATGGATGAACTAGGGTGGCTTTTACAGCAGAAGGATTATAAGACATAAAACTATATTGACAGATGGTCAGCTGGGCCACCTACTAAACTATCCAAGAATATTCAAGAGGCTTAACAGATGTTGAAGTGTTAAATTCCTGTAATGGGAAACCATTTTCAATTAGTGCTTGTCTGTGTTGCAGAGAAAATGTAAAATGATGAGCATTGATCTTATTGTTTGTAGGTTGATAGACTTTTTTCATTGTTTCACACCTAATTTAGCTTTGAATTAATTTTAGCAATTAACTTAGTAATTAACTGTTCCTAACTATCTTTTGTAAAATATTACAAAACTAAAACTACAGACCTTTGGAACTGTATATTACTTTTGGTATATAAAATTCTAAATAAGATTTTTCTCTCATGGAAATGTCAAGTACTTACACTTGCTTTTGATATCACCCACAGTATGATGTGAAAATGAGAATAAGAATATGAAATTTATGTGAAAAAGCTATAGGAAGAATGTAAGTAGATGTAAGAGTTTTATAAATATGGTGACCATTCACCTTGCTGAGACTAAGCAAGATTAAAGTATGTATTGGAGTAAAAATATGAAACCTCTGTTGCTGTAGTATGTATTGTTTTTTCAGTTTCTTTCAAAGTAATTGAATGTATGAACTGTTAATGTTTAAATCAGACATTGAGATGTTCTAAGAATTGTAGACACTGAAGTATGTAATAGAGAATGTTATCATGTAGGGCTTTAGAGATCCACCAGTGAGAAACGGATGATACTCTTGAGATTTGTAGTGAAAATATGGTTGGTCTCCAGAAAACAAATGTGCAACCAAACAGCTCTGACAATGGGGAAACACATTGCAAATGTAGAAATTGTGTTTCTTATAACATGGTGACTAAGAGACCTCAATGAAATGTTCTGCAAAAAGGCTTTTCCTGAAAAATTGCTTGAGTTTTACAAAATAAAGGAAATGCAATAGCATTGAAATGGAGCACATGATAATCTAAATGATATATTAAATTGGGTTACACAAAAGGACTAATGGTTATGAGTTGAGTAGAGGGATTCACAAACTTTAAATGAAACTATACAATTAATTATAACACTACACCTGGGACAGGGAAAATAAATAATAATAAGTTTAAGATATGCAAATGAATGAAGCAAATAAGTATTGTGGGTTTCATTAATGGATATGTCCTGGTACAGTTCTTTAACATACTTTATGTACATCCATTCCATGTCAATTCTTTCTGCATTTATTGGAAGTTTGAAAATTGAATCTAAAACCAGGAAAAAGCTTTTACTTTGATACGTTGATACTAAATCATGAAGATTAAGCAAGAGAGCACTGGGGGAATGTGTTAAAACATATGTAACAAATTCTCAACTCCAAGGTCAAATGAGAATGAAAAGGAGACAGGATATTGCTGTGCCTGTGTGGTGCACAGTCTAAAGTAGAACATTTAGATCAAATAAAGGTCTGGGGTCATTTTGCCATGACACGCACGGGAGATGTCATTCTATTTTCCATTGAAAACAAAGGGCTTGTTTTAAGGAAACAACAATTCAAAAAGCAGTGCCATATTAGACCTGTATAACATAAATAAGGGAAGAAAGAAACAGATATTAAGGTCAACACGTTGTTCTTGACATCGTTACTATAAATGTTACAATGTGATTTTCCTCTTTGTTGATCCTTTGGAAATGCTAGCAGGGTATTTTACAGAATAGCCTTGATACACATTATATTATTATCCTACTTAGCCTTTCAGAGCTCGAATATTTCTTTTACTTCCAGCTCATCGACTGATTTTGTTTATGATCTAATGTCTCTGCACAGGTCTCCTCTTTTTTTAAGACAAACCGTGAAGAGAGCACCATGGTGTATGCCACGTAGTTACCCTTCTGAGTTTATGCCTTACATCCTAATTGTCAGACACTGTATTGCCTATGCTTCAGTACATCTAAAATTCCACTTTAGCACTACAGTCAGGAAATCCCACTGCAACGCTATAAGGCTTGTTCTCTTGATTATCATACTTACTCTGCCAATGATCTCCTGTCTCTAAAACCAGTCCTCGAGGAGATGGTGATCTCTTAATGATTTTCTGAGTGAGCAGATTTGCTGCCCCACAGCTGTCTGCACCATGTTAGTATAACTACTGGGAGATGTAAACACAGCTGAGCTAAAGGTTGTGAAGTCATGCTGGAGATTGCTGGGTTACTCTGAAAAACATTCACCGCAATAAGATTTTATATATTTTTTATTTACAACTGCCGTAGTACATGTTCTATACATAGATAACAAATCACACAAGAAAAACAGTACTGAAGTCTAAAGGATTTCTTTAATCAACCATTTTAAACAAAGCTATAAAACCAGCTCATAGAAAACATGAACAAGAACACAGATCAAAGAACCATGATAAGTTTTCAGTATGAAGCTAGACATACTGTCAAAATGAAAACATTACAAAGTCAGCACAGAGTTTGAAATCCCTGAGCATTAACACAACCGTGGTGGCGTTGACACATCGGTCTCTGGATAAACTGATGGGAGATTTTCCCAGCAATCTGTACATTCTTCAGGTGTAGCTCCAGCTACAAAAAAATTGCTAGAATTAACAAACCTATTGTCACGATTATAGTCCCCCCCCCCCTCCTTAAGGGTGCTCCAGCCCTATCACTCAAGACTTTATTCTATGCACCTGCTCCCTATTCCCAGCCCACCTTAAAAGCCAGGCACTGACGCTCATCCGGGCTCTGCACCTGATTTCCATATCATGCGAGTCCGGGACCTGGAAGCGCCTGGTCCCGTTAAGGTTTTAACCTCTGTTCCCATTCCTGTTCCCCGTCCGCCGGTTCCGACCCGGCCTTCGTGGTTTTTAATTCTTTGTTCTGATGGGTCTCTTGGTTTTGGACTTTCTTGTGTGTTTTTGGATACTCTATGGATTACTCTTTGGGATTGTTCGCCTCGGCCACACCTCCCCAGTGCACCAGCGCACCTTGGACACGCCCCCCTGTCTTCAGCCCCGTATTTCTGCGTGACGTTTCCCCAGTGTTTCCCCACTCCGTCGGACTGTGTCGTCCGCATAGGGTCCGGAAAGAACTGTTCGTTACAGACCCTATGCGGACGACACAGTCCGACGGAGTGGGGAAACACTGGGGAAACGTCACGCAGAAATACGGGGCTGAAGACAGGGGGGCGTGTCCAGGGTGCGCTGGTGCACGGGGGAGGTGTGGCCGAGGCGAACAATCCCAAAGAGTAATCCATAGAGTATCCAAAAACACACGAGAAAGTCCAAAACCAGGAGATCTATCAGAACAAAGAATTAAAAACCACGAAGGCCGGGTCGGAACCGGCGGACGGGGAACAGGAACGGGAACAGAGGTTAAAACCTTAACGGGACCAGGCGCTTCCAGGTCCCGGACTCGCACGGTGCGGAAATCAGATGCAGAGTCCGGATGAGCATCAGCGCCTGGCTTTTAAGGTGGGCTGGGAATAGGGAGCAGGTGCATAGAATAAAGTCTTGAGTGATAGGGCTGGAGCACCCTTAAGGAGGGGGGGGGACTATAATCGTGACACCTATTTCCTCATTATTTAAAATGTAAAATATTATGTATGTGCCGGCTGACATATGTATGACCAAAGTATATGGGTTTAATTGTGTTTTTGTACAATATCTTGGAAACTAACACAACTATACAATGGATGCAGAGGATGTTATTAGGCTAAAATGTTGACTAGCAATCAAAGGAAATGATAGAGTGTGGTAAACAGATGTTATAAAACTTGACTACAGTCATATGCAGACAAAGTTACCTTTTCATTTTAAACATGTTTTTTAAACAACTCAGACCATGGACTATGAGTTTACTCAACCAATAAATGCTACTGCTTGGAGTGCAGGTAGCGGCCCTTAGTCTAGAAACCTTGCAGGTTCATGTCTAAGAGTTGTGACTGGTCAATTACAATGTGATTTTCCAATGTGTTTGTGTGCCAAAACGATTAAGCAGCTTGTCTTGAAAACCAGCTGTGCCTCCTGGATGCTGCAGGATTCCTGTGGACATACACTGTCATCACTGAGAGATCAGCTGCACTTCCATTCTCCTGCACTGCACTGCTGAGCTCACAGTGTTGAGTTCCTGAATGACTCTGAAAACCTGCACATGTCAGAGGAATGTGGTCCAGCAGTTGCAAAAATCAGGCATCAGTCAAGTAGAGATATTACAGCCCACCAGTTTCCTTTTTTCTAGTTTTCCCTACCCTAATGAAAATATTTTAATTTGTTTTCATTATCTTTATGATCATAAGGTTGTTTTTGGACTTTAAACAGAAGCAGTAAAAGAATCTGCCACCTACATACAGGAAGACATAAATATACTGCAGAGTATGGATTATTTGGTGCTGATTTAAGATGGTTTAAGCACAAAACTCTGTGAGACAGAGGATTCCAAGAACAAACAGCATATTGTGAGGTCTGCCGTGTTTCTTTCCTTTTTTCATAAAATTTGTAAATCAAATTTTTTAGCAAAAACTGAGATTCTGGAATCATCTCCGTTCTGATGAAATCTGGTAAACTTTTATTAATGAGCTGAAGATCAGCATGAATATCTACTGAGCCATTCTTTGAGTAACCTTTACAAATCTTAGTAACATTCATAAAAAAGGAGGAGAATGGCTCTTCTGGTAAAGGCAGCTCAATACAGCACCCGTGGCGCTGTCTGATTGTTAAGCGACTGAATTGCACAAGGATGCCATCCTTGTCAACAAACCCCAGAGCAATGTCACGCAGCATGGCTGCCCTGTAAATGGCCAGGTTTAAAGTCTGAGCGGCACCGGGCCAGCAAAGGGGTGCCTGACGTCCCCTGGAAACACTGCTGCGTTGAAAGTCACCAGCGGGCCGCAATCGATGGCCTGCCTTGGAACCTGCGCTTGTTTGATTTTATGGCATAATCCGATGAAGAAAGACACTCTGAGGCAGGGTAGAGCTCCGTGTGGACAGGGATCTTCTGTTCATTTGTGAGCTCATTCCCAGAATCAGGCTCAAGACAGTAATCATGATATGACTAGGGAAGAGGTAAGAATATTCAGGGCACTGAAAGACTTAGCTGGGTGCCCTCATGTGGGTTGAGGTTTTGGCTAAGGGTAAGCAAACACAGTTTTGAAAGCCTTAATTAAGATCCCACTGTTTTAGGTGAAGGAAACAGAAGGCAAAAATTTGGCCACAGCTCAATACAGAGGAAACCACATTGATCACATAAGCTGAATGGCTAGCTTTAAGTGGAATTTAAAAAGTGATTAACTCACTTTTTCTCCTGGTTATCCTCCATGAAAAAATAGGTTTGGGTAAATTAACTGAAATTAAATGTTTGTTTTTTATGTTAGGACTACTTATCTAACCTGTTACAAACCTGGTCTTCACTGGCAAAATAAAATTTCAATGGAGCTCATAGTAAAAACTTGAGAGCAGATTTTAGTTTTAAACTAATTCATTTTTAAATTTCTTTTAAATTCACATAAGTATTTTCATAAATAACACATTATTTTATTCACATTATCAAAGGATTTATATACCAAAGTAAAAATGTATCATAAAATGTACTATTTCTTGAAGGAGTCAATAACTATGTGGTTGTTGTGGTCATAAGAAACTACACAGCGGTGAGTGAATGGTGTCCTATTTCTCCCACTGCTGGTGATATTAGACACTGCAAATATTGAAAAGAAATTATGGATTTGCATTAAATAAAGGTATTATTATAAGAAACATATTTTATCTGCAGTAGTTAAAAAAATTGTAGAAAGAATATTTCTTCAAACTAGTAATTTCTT
The DNA here is from genome assembly GCF_040954835.1 of Lepisosteus oculatus. NCBI lineage: Eukaryota > Metazoa > Chordata > Actinopteri > Semionotiformes > Lepisosteidae > Lepisosteus > Lepisosteus oculatus. The sequence goes on from NC_090716.1 coordinate 15,328,397, forward strand.
TTTCTTATTTGCTGCCAAACTTGAATGTGTGAAATAATAAAATGTAATTTGTTAGATAGTACAAAGACTTTTCTTTTTAAAGAAATAGAATTATGAATACTATAATATAATTTTCATATCTTACTCATCTGATAATTCAAACTGCCTTGAAATGTAACATATGTCTTTGGTTCCTGAACCACGAGATATAAAAAGCCACATACTGTAGTTTGCTGTATTTTATTCCCATCTTCTTTTGCACACCATTAATGTTGCAGTTCCTCTGCGATGCATGTGATCTTAAATACTGTTTGCTTTGTTCTAGACTGGCAAGAGCAATGATTCAATGTTGCCTATAGAACTGGGAACAGAAACACTGTAGTTATTATTTTCTGGTTAATTATTTCCTTTAAAGTTATATATTTTTGACTATTTTTTATTAAGGTCCATGTATTCTTGAATAAAAGATGTATTTTAGTACCCATGAGAAATATCCTAAGTCGGTGTTTTTGAATTTGAACATAAATCAGTATACAGAATCTCTTTATCCTGAATAAGCAGATCTATTTGGGAAATATAGATTTTTTATAAACATTAGATAATACAGCCAACAGGCCCATCCAGATTGTAAATTATAGTCATTGACAACGAACAACCAAAATACTAGTTTTTAAATTCAGACAAAGAAACACCTGTGAAAAAAAGAATGCAAAAAACATGTATGATGTTGTGTTTTTGACATTATGCTTTCAATTTCAAACATAGAAAAGAGCAACACAAAGAGGTAAAGTGCACAAAAAATAATTCGGTAAGAAATGTAAAAAATGTGGGGTAGAATTCACTTGCCTACAACACTATAACACTACAGCACTGTAACAAAGTGGGGTCTTCTTCTTCAGTCTTCATCTGGTTCGTGGCTCTGTCTGACAGGACAGGAGCAGTACCCTACGCCCCCGCCTAGGGCCTGGCAGTGATCAGGCGAGAGAATCACCGATACAATCATACCTTCTTAGCTTTGTGCCATAAGAACACAGGAAAGTTACATACTGTATGAAAGAAGACCATTCAGCCCATTCTGCTAATTCGGTTGCTAGTAGTTTATTGAGCGGTTGATCCCTTCGAGCTGCTCCTTGAAAAGTCCTGATCTGCATCAACACCATGACCGGGCCATTTGCCCAAGGGTCTCAAAACCTTGGATAAAAATGGCAAAAGCCAAGAAACACCACTTATCTTCAGTCCTAAATACATGCCCTTTAAATACACTTTTGTATTCTTGTCCCATCATTGGTTCAGAATTAATCCTCTGGGTTGATTTTGTCAATACTTTTACAATTAAATACCACATATCCTTACACCTTTTTGGGCTTTTTCATGACTTCCCCACATTGTGTATTTGAGGACATTAACAAGTTTATATAAATATCTAGAATCAATCTAGAATAACTCTATCTAGTGCTTTTAATTAATGTACCAATAAGTTGGGTGGCACTGTTCTTGCACTTTTAAGAAAAACCAATGCAGCTCTTCCCCTTCTTTTTAGGCTCTCCTAATAAGCTCTACCCCAAAGACAATATCACATTTGATAACATGAAGCCTAATGAAATGTCGGCCTTTACCAAAGTACTGGGATTACTACTGTATGCTTTTTTTTGCTGGGACATGGCATGATTTTCACAGCTCTGACTCTAAGTTGCTAATGGTTTTAACATGTCAAGTGATTTTTCACACCACAAAAGGGATTTGCTTTTATCTCTGAGAAAAAAACCCTGCCATTTTTTTTGCTTCCAAACATCTGCGTTATAGTGTTGACAGTTGACAAGTCAATCAGCTGTTCTACTGCACATATGGAGTGTTTTTTTTAAGTCAGTGCTCAAGAGAAAGCAAATGGCAATAGCTATGAATATGTGAACCCATGTAAAGAAGTGAAAAATCTTAAAAAGATCATTGATTAAAAAGGAGAATTAAAACAAGTGTGAGATCTGATTAACTTGAAATAGAATAAATATGGGAATCTGCCTTGCCAGCCTTTCCTATGTCCTTTTCAGCAGTGTTTTTGTGTAAAGCAAGCAATAGAGGTATGATGCCTGGAAGAAATCTGAAAAAAATTGTTCTTCACATATGTATACAACTCTTAATACATACCTTATTTTACAGAATATAAAGGAACACCAACTCCTCAAAATATTATGTAGTTCACTGCAAATCATTTATGTAAAATATAGCATTCAAATTGTACTGTAGAGTGCTGTAATTAATTAATTAATTAATTAATTAATTAATGATTTTCCTTATGTTTGTGTCCCTGACAGCAGAATGTTATTCACTCACAATTAATGATGGAATCAGATATGAAGGTAACTGACATTGTAAGATGTTTTTTTATTAAATAATATTAATGTTCTCTTTGGAATCATGGCGGACCTTGACGTCTCACTCAGCACAGTTTGAAGAGCACTCCGAAGAGAATCTCATCAAGAGCTACTCCACATACAGAATGGGAAAGAGCAATGCAAGGTTGACCAGGGAGTTCAATAAGGGGTATAATGCCATCAGAATATAAGAAAGGTTAGAAATGGGAGGAGGCCGTGCAGCCCTCTAGATCCTCTGGTTAATAGTGACAGTGAGATCTCATCCATCTGGTTCTTTAAAAAAGCCAGAGTCTAACTTCCCCATAGCATTCTGTTGTGTGGTCTGGTTCATGTTTCAGTGTTGACTCCGAAGATGTCCAGTGGGTTATATACTCGGATTGGGTTCTCTTGTCGACTTCTCTGATCACAGCTAAAAGGTTAAGTTCTTTTAACCCATCAGTGTAGGACATTCCTCAAATCCCTAAGCTCGACAATGCATTTGGTCTCTCTTCTCTGCCCAATTTCCGAGCGGCTATATAATTGTTGCCTTGACCAGAACTAAATTGAATTGACATCTGCAAACTTGACTTTTTAGTAACTACAGTATAACAGAATCTAGATTGTTGATACAAATTAGAAAGGTCATTGTTTCTCATCACACCCATGTTGCTAGTGGGATGGAATGTTAGGAAGCACAGCTACGCTGTTGGACAAATGATTGAGCAGCTGCTGCAGAATATAAGTGCAAACAAAAATGATTTAATTGTGAACAGTTCCGAAATCCACCAATGTATCATCCATTTCAATTTTCCTTTCTATTTCTCTCTTTGCCTTTCTAACATCCTTGCTGTGTTTAACGACTTGGGATACTGGTTTTAACTTTTTGTTTTGTGCCTCCACTGCTGCAACTCATTCCCACAGATGCTATAACTATCCTCTCCCATTTTGCATCTCCTAAGAGATGATTCATTCCATCAGACAGAAAGAAGTTTTGTATATTTGCAATCTGCTATTTCTTGCTTAGTAAACACATACAAATGAAACAGATTTTAATGGCAAGATAAAATCCACTGCTGTTTCAACTTGTTGGCATTCACTTCTTCAATCATAATGATAAATTGTGAAATGATGATCCTAATACATCACAATGAATCATTATCAAATTTATGAAGAGTTCAGGTCACACAGAAAATAATATTTATTTTACAGCACATGTCAGTTGCTCAGTTTACAATATATTCGAGCAATTGAGCTTATTTATGGAAGTTATATATGTTCCATTTCCTGAAATGCTATAAATTGCAGTAAATTCCTCTCTATCTCAACATTCAACTTTTTCATCATTCCTTGACCTCATCTCCATCTTTACAGCTCCTCCTTGTTTAGCTTCTCTCGCTGTGTGGGTGTCCTAACTTCCACATCCAATAGCTAGGTGGTTAGTCCTCAACAAACGGATTACGTCAGAGCTCATTATGATGTGAAGTGATACAGTACCTTTTTAAAATGAAAATCTATAAACAATTATATAAAAAATCAAAGTGTTAAAAAGGGATTTAAAATACATAACATATGTCAGTTAATTTTGAACTTTGTATTTATTTAATACATTAGCCATTTCCTTTTTTAAACATATGTGTTTCTAAAAACACCTTATGTTTTCCTTTTCTGTTCTCTCTTTTGAGAATTCTAACATATTCTGTTTTCCCTGCAATTGCAAACTCAACTTTTATTGGATTACTGTTTTTATGTCATTTTATAAGATATTTGCTTTTTCCTATATTAAAATATGAAATATTTTATCCCATGCTTTTTAGCTGATAGTTAACTTAATGTTGATATTGATATTCCATATCACCTGCTTTCCTGAAATTGTAAAACTTCCTTTTAGACTCTACTCACACAGCTTCAAAATATTCTTGGAAGTTTTTACTGCATTATGATCACAGTTCCCTTATGGTTATCTGACCTCTGTTTTCTTCTATCTATATTGATTCTTTGAAAACACTAAATCAATACAGGCATTCCCTCTGGTAGGTATTGTGGCCAAACAGGGTAAAAAAGCAATCACTAGCCATGTCTACCATTTTAGTTAAAAAATAAAAAAATAAAAATAAAGTAAGAAAATTAAAATTGCTCCCCATAACCACTTCTTCCTTCACACAATCATCTGTAATGTCAATGTATAAGAGTGCATTATAATTGATGTCTGAATGTTGTTGTCTGTAGTACACTTGTTCACAAGTCTCACTCCTGCACATTTTGAAACTGATAACTCATATTGGTACACTTTTCTGCTTGAGCTGTCTTCTCAATCTATTTTGCTCCACCCCACCCTTCTTTCCCCTCTCTTCAGAATGCTGTGACAGCACTTACTGTGCTACTTTGTAGCCTGACTTGGTCCTTACTGGGATGGGAGATCTCTAAGGAAAAAAAGTGGTCACTGCTGGTAGTAGTGTTTGTGGACCAGTAGGTAGAACTCTCCCACCCAGTATTTTCCAAAATCAATACACCTGTATGGGGACTGAGTACATTGTGCTGTAGGAGCTGCCGTCATTCAGATGACACTTCACACTGAGGTTCCTGACTGCTTGGTCATTACAGATTTCCATGCCATTGTTTGTGTTGGCATTAATTTCAGTATCCAGGATAAATTTCACTCTAGGTTAGTACAATCTGACCTATCAAAAGCTCATTCTTAATTCAACTGATGAAGCAGTTTCTCACTTCTCTACCTGACCTGCTCCGTGATGGGCTTGCTAGTGCACAATGGCAAGTGCACATCACCCACTGCAGTTCCAGTGGTGGATGACTTGGGTTCTCTCCTGATATGGCATAAAATAGCTATGTACATGTAATGGATAATATTTATTAGTTATTCACAATTAATTATTGTCAATTGATTACTACTATTGATTATGTTGTATTCATCAGCGCCCTACTCTGTTAGCCTTTCTCGTTTAAGCAATTGTAATTGCTTCATAATTATGGGCTGATGCAGCAGCATCTTTTTATTTTGATCCTAATACTCCTGACATTTAGATATAAGATTTAATAAGCATTAATATGCAGGCAGGCTGATTGCATTTACACAGCTGTGGATAATCAACTTGTGCTTCTACTTGCCCCCACCCCTCCAAAAAAGATTGGTTTGTCTCCATCACTATGGGATCACAAACATTTTTATACATAAACAAACAGTGTGACACACCACCTTAGAAGCTGAGGCCCAGGGCAGGAAGAACCAGGTCTAGGACATTCTCATGGATCACACACAACAGAGCAGGAGCCTTCAGGACTGTCCAAGATTCACTGGGAGCTGTGTGTTCCCTGCTACTCTCATAAGCTTCAACGTGTGTGTACAGGGCTCCAAAGTGTGATAGTATGATAGCCCCCTAAGGTGATAAACTTGTTAGTCATGAAAGTCAGCACACAAGATCAAAGCTGGGAATGGTGGTCAATGGAGGGATTTTGATACCAAAGTGCATTAATTGCTGCAATCTTTTATGGTGTGTGTAATATAAATGTAACAGTTTGGGGGTGGTACTGTATGTGTTTCTCTGCATATTCATGTGCATATTGAATTGTACAATAGATCTCGCAAGCTTGTATAGCCGGACGAGACCGCTTGCCTTCTGTCAGTTTGGCTTGGTGATCATATTTGCTATTTAAATTTACTTGCATTCTGGATATAAAAGAGAAGTAGCATCATTAATGTATTTAACTCAATTCTATACACAATACACCAGTGCTGAAAGAGTTAAATTGTGTATGATGTAGTGTACACATCTGGAATTGGAGTATTTGATTTAGTAAAAGAAACAGCAGCCAATTTATATAACTGTGTGATCTCACTCTAAATATAGTTATAACTACTGTATCAGGTCTATAGGCTATGATGCCTCTGGGGGAATTTGCCCTTGGAAATAATTTTAAACCATTTGTTACTGAGGTTGTTTAAAATTGGAGTGGGCAGAAGAGTAAAATCAAGAAACCCTAGTGGGACTTAGGAAGTTGAAGCTACATTTATTGATGCTCAGTTAGTGATCAAGAGTTCAAGGATATTAGGGGGAAAAGAGTGCAAAGCTTCTGGCTGTCTTCTTTTTTCAGATCAAAAATAGATACAGTCATGCTTCGATACTCTTAACACTTTATATTGTTCACAGTCAAATATGAGTCTATATTTAAGAGCATATGCTATCACTGTTACAAATGTTGTCATACTAGTGTTACAGTACCTTTCCCTTATAGACAGTGTTTTGAAGAAAGAAAACATACACACATAGAATGGAAATGCTAAAAGAGAGAGGCAAGGCTCTTACACAAAGAATAATGATTAAATCTTGTGAAATGTGTGATAACTATTGTTCCATCAATCCAATATGGGGCATAAAGAAAAAGGCTATAGGACGGGTGAAGATGTAGTGTAATCTTAGTCCTTGCTGGAAACTATAAATCTTTCAAATCTTTGCTTCGAAAAAGATATCAAAAACCTCTTCCTCAGGCTTTTCCTTCACCTTTATCTTTCCTCTAAAAGAAACAGAGCACAACAGAGAAGAAAGAAAAGGGGAACCTGAGAGACTAGCAGAACACACTTACACCAAGCTGACCATCATATTACAAACAAATTATTGATTACCTTGTGTCTCAGTTAGTTCAAAATAGAACTGACAGAAGGAAACATGCACTAACATCTATTAATAAAAACAAGCACACCACGAGATACCCCAAAATACAAAAAAGGTGTTGAAAACATAAAAAACACTATATCATGTGTTTGTCTTACATAAAGAAATAGCTGTAGACTATATAAAACAGCAGAGGAATTCTTGAATATTGTTAGTTGTTTGTACTGTACTTCCTTTTTTGGAGTGAAGATTATTATACCACCTGCATCTAATACAAGTTCTCCCAGGTGTCAAGCAGAAAGTCAGATAGTCATCATGTCAAACAGCTGGATGTATTCTGGGTAAACCTAAAGGCTTCTGTGCAGTAATGAAGGCGTGATAAAAAAATAAAAATAAAATCAATGACCATCTATCAATTATCAGAAAAAAAACGCTTATTTCTTTGTGATTGCTGAAGCACCTCAGAGCCTATATGGGAACCACAGTGCTAAGTGGTTCTTCACCCGAGATGGGATACCAGTCTATTGCAAACACACAAAAACAATTGAGAGACACTAATTACACTTAACAGAATGTCTATAGAAGGAGGGTATAAACCAAAACAGTCACAGACGAATAAGAGAACAAGCAAATTCCACTCAGAAGGCACCACAGTCCAGAATAAAACCAGGATTCAAGAGCTATGAGGCATCAGGACTAGTCTCTAAATATAAACTGATTTATATATATTTATAATGAAAGGCCTGATAGGATTACTGCATCCTCCATACTTTGTAAACAGGGCTTTGATCACCACATCCAAGATCCATGGCAGAACTAACGCAAGAAAATGTACTATCTGTAATATTTCAGAGGCTGCACTGAATAAGACCTTCAATTGTCATTGGATCAAGATTGCATTCTGTTAATGTGAAAGATCTAGTGTCTAAAAGTTTTACACACAGGCATTTTGCAATCTTAACTGTCTCATTTCCCTTGCTGTAGAGCTTCTTCCTGGTTTTGGATTCTTAAGAGTCTTAGCTATCATAATTTCTACTTTCCATCATGTACAGAAAGAATCATGGAGCAACTCCATCCCCTCTACTTAGCTACTTAGCTCTCTACTTTTGACTGTAGAAATGTATGTCCTCCAAAATACTGAAGGATACCTATTTCAATATTTGAGAATACCATGCTCATTAATTTGATTACAGACTCCCTGGTGGAGTGAAGGTGATTTACTGAATAGGTGGTAAATTATTTAATCTTAATGTCTGGTTCAAAATTGGAAACCACCTTAAGCAGACACTGAACTCTAGTATGATGGCAATGTTGCAGTATGTGCCCTGACAGAAATGGACAGTTATCAATATCAGAAACTCACCTCTATACTCCTTCAAATCCAGACTCAAAACCCTCTTCTTTAGAAAAGCCTTTACTTAACTGGTTCCATTCTTCAGCCCTCTGCTTTTACTAGTACCACCATCCATGGTCTCCTCTATATATTGTAATTGTGTTTTATCTTGTGTATTCTTTTTATTTATTGTTGTTCTCATTCTGTAAATCGCTTTGAGAAGCCACCTTTAAAGGCGCTATATAAAATAAAGTTTATTATTATTATTATTATTACAGTTTATTTTATTATATTATATTATTAATATTTCCAACTTTTTAAACTATAACGAGATGAATGTCAGGTGAATGTGAATGTCAACGGCATTTACTGTAAGCCTGAACAGGATCACTAATCACGTACAGTATACACAGCCCCTCATTAATATAATAGCATATTTACAGGTGGGCCAAAAACATTAAACAATTATCAAAATTTGTGACTGTATAATTAGACAGATACAACAAGGGTCGTTAATTAGTAGTTGCTATCATAGAAGATTTCACTGTAAATTCAAGATGTAATTAATTGGCACACTAATACAAGATTACATAAAATATGTATGTAATGTAAAATAAAATGTAAGATGACTTTTTGCATACAGTAAATATACTGTGTATACAAGGGATTATGTATTTGTTAATTTCCTATAAAAATTAAACATTTATTCTTAAGCATCACTTCACTGTAAGTAACTGGCAGCGTAAACAAAAAGAACAGTATTAAATCTAAGAAGCATGAAAAAAACCTTTTATGAGTTTTTATATTAATGGGTATATTCTTTTAAAAAATGAATAAATGAGAAAAGCTTAGCGTCTGTCATATTGTACATATTGTTATATTGTTATTGTGTCAATTTAATTTGAAAAATATTTTCTGAATGAATCTCTTTCTGTCTGGGACATGCAGATGAAATTGAATATGTGTGAAGTGCAAATCTTGTTAATCATCTCTGTGGGTGTTTATTGTTAAATTGTTTTTAGTCTGTGATGTACTGTATTACTTCATATTAGGTTTGTCGCATGTTATTTTATTACCTGTACTCCTACTTTACTTTTTGGATTTTCCAGAATTTTGACTTCAAGTCAAACACCAGTCTACCACCCTGTTTTTCTTCAAGTGACATTGATCTATTTTAGTTGTTTTTTTACTGTGTTATTTATTTATAAGAAGCATGGAATTAAACACCCTCCCTTGTGTGCTATATTGTATGCAAAATAATACTTACAATAACTGGGAACAGTGCTGCTTTTGTTCTACATGGGATTTCAACATTTTCTAAATTGTTTATGTCAAATTCATGATGTATGTGCACAGAAGAAAGGAAAGTGCACACAATCTGTCTTTTCACAGAGCTGTGCATTTTTTCAGAGAGAAGACAAGCACTGTCTCCCAATAGCTCTCTTTAACTTATATTATAGACACCTTTCAAACTAAATGACAAGTCAATGATTCAGAGATCATGGAGGTCTCTTTGTCACGGTCTTTTAAAGGTGACACCCATTTCAGCGTGGAAAACTGAATATTGTCTCCCTATATATTCAACATTTCCAATGACTACTTGTTCTTACTATGTCTATAGACATACATATATAATGTATATACCTTCTTTTTTAAAATGTTTAATTTGTGGTATACATGCAGCATAATCATACTGTACAACATATTTAGTTGATGATGTATCCTCTATTTTCTATCACCAGTCTATTAGGTTCCTATTTAGCTTTTTTTCAGTTATCCTTGAGTGTATAATGTTCATTTATATACAAAACGATTGCATTTATATCTGAATGCAAAATATACTGTATATGTATTGTTTTTCAGTAGCATCTGTGCAAGTATCCTTACTCAGAGTCCTCTGGGATAGCGGGTAGAATACAACTCTAATGCAAATTCAGGTTGACAGGGGAACAAGAATATTGTGGGCCCTCTGAAATGATAATGTAGGGACAAAGTGATTTCAATTATAACTCCTATACAGAGAATATGAAATCCAAATTTCTTTCCCTATCTTAAGCAAGATTCCTCTGAGGCAATAAGATAGAAGTCTCCTGCAGCGCAAATAACTCTTTTAAAATAACCTGCTTCTTTAATTTGGCACTCCAGTGCACTGACAGTCTCAAATTTTTAAAACATTTTGTACATACAATATATCTCTATTTCTCCAAATGAAAGGGTAACCGTAGCAACAGAAATGGGATAGAATCTCTGTTTGGAGAGGAATAACAATTTGAAGTCAATGTGAGTGTCCCAATAATGACCCTGTCTACTTCAGACTTCTATGCTCTCTGTGATACAGTAACAGAAAATGGAGATGGGGAAAGAAAAGAACAAAAAATGTAACGTATCTAATGTATCTTTCTGAATTTTTCAGATCCAAGACCAGGATTAAAATAGAGGGGAGATATAGTGATTTATGCAAGTCATCTTATTTACAAACTATATACAATATACAATTCTTCTCCCCTGAACCCTTTCCATTGCTTGTAGAGACAAATAACATGTATTTCATTTTAGTTGGTAAATGCATATATATAAAATAGAGAAATTACAGGCAGAAAACATTATAAAAATGGGAAATATTCAAATTAGGTCTTATCCAAATTTCAATTCTCAATTTTCATAATGTTAAGTTGATGATCTGTATCATTATTCAGATCTGCATGGTTCTAGGGTCACCAGTTTTCTATCTGCATCTTTTTAAAGTGTAACGAGATCCCTTTGTTTGGTAGGAACACTTCATGGTATATAAGGAAGTACAATATTTGCATTGTTTTTGATTGATGTTTGGTACATGTTCATATTCATCATGTGAAATGCTTTAAGAACAAGACAAAGAAAATCCTTTAGGAATCCCAACATGTGGTGATGTGATCCAAAACAATATCTTTGTTTTTGAATTAAAAAACTCCTTGTTTTATAGTGAAAACCTCTTTCATTTCAGAATAAAAAAATATTTTTTTTAATTCTAAATAAAATTTTAAATAATCTTTCTTGTTTTTTAAGAAATGAGGCAAAATAAAATAATTGTATAATTTTATGGGAATTTTCACATGGTTAATTTGTGTGATTATGAATGACTTGGGCTTATCTTTCCCTAGGAGTTTAATACTGGAGTCTCTTTGAAGACTGGAGTTTGTACCCCTGGATGAGCTGTCCTGCTTTTCATTCTTTTCTGTCTCCTCTTTGCTCATTAGAATTCTTTAGATTAGGTGTGTATAAAGGCTAATTACTATAGGACCTGTTGTGCACTTCCCTCTGGGAAACCAATCATCTAGTGAACTAGGATTTGAACCCAAAACCTCCAGGCTGTAGAATAAATCTGGAGCCTGGACTTTAAATGCAGCATTTTACATCAGACCTAGATAGACCTAGTTAGAATGTCCCAGAAATCATTAAGCTAGGAGTAACTTTTTCTTCCTCCGTTTGGAAGTAAATATAATGAATTACTTATAGAACTGATGATTATGTATAATACTATATATTTCAGCCCCAACCACTTCTTCAACATTTGCAAAAGAACATGGTTAATTTTCTTAATAAAATCAAAGAAATAGTGTACATATTATGTCTTCCATCATAGCAGGTCTGTGTTATATATGTATTATTTATAAGTAAACAGGCCTCAAGAGCATTGTTCTCCTCACATAACTTTCCCTGCCTTTTGATTTTAGCATATAGAATGAAAGGTGTAAATATACAGTAGTTAATAATTATTTTTCAGACATTCACTTTGAGATATAAAGATTTTTTCTTGTCTTTTTGCCATTGAGATCAGGCTCAAGTCTGGAAAACAAAATGTCTGCTTTCATTGTCAGTTCTGAAAATAATATCAGTGCCACAAGACATATAACTTACTTTTGCTTTTAAGAATCTTCCTACTTTACAGCAACTCTGCACTGTTAAAGCAGGAGGGATGTAATATTATAAAAAGATTCTAATATCTTAATTTCTTTCAGCCTGTGCAAGAGGTTTTAAGCACTTCTCAGACCACTTGAGAATTCAGTAAAGAGCCCAGCTTTGGCAAATGCTCATAATAAGAAGACAAGCACACAAATACAGTCTGTGAATCCCATGAAAAAGATTAAAATGGGCCAAAGCCTTTGTGACCGGTTACTATTCCAGTCTCACTCCCTTGCTTTCTCTTCATTTACAAGCTGATTGATAAAAGCAAGCCAGGCCTCTCATTGATAGGCTAATTCTTAGTCCCTCAAATGGAGCTGCTGCCACACAAGTGAGCTTTTAACTGTTCCTAATGTGAGACCTCAGACTCACTGCCTTTCATGTTTGCTGGGTTTAATAATGCACTCCAGAAAGCTCACTTTCATTTATTTGTTCCAGGGAGAAAGCCTTGCGCATAATGGATCAGGCTGCTAGGAGATATCAAACAAGCCTGCTGTAATATCCCTCCAGGGGCGCTTGGTTCAGTCTCCTGCTCAAGCGGATAATAATGGCACGATATGTGCAAATTACAAAGTTCAGTTTCTCTCCTTATATCCTTCCAAGGAGACATCACCAAGGACGAGCAGTCAGGGTAGGTAAGGTAGATACTGCCTGCCCTATACAAATAAAGAATTTCAAAATGTAAAGTATTTCTATATTCCTTATCTTGTGTTTCCCTCTGTTGGTTGGTTTATTTAGAGACAATTAAAGCCATTTCAGCTTTTTTTGTTTGTTTGGAGGTACTCATACTTTGAATGAGTTGACACTAAAAAATGTGAGATGAAAGCTATCACTTAATAGCCCCCGTCTACCACCACCTTGCAAATCCAGACAAGCTGGCTAAACGCACATTTCCCTTTTCATATCCTATACAAGGCAAAACGTTAAAAAAAGGAGTGCTTTTCCTGGAAGATCTTTATCAACTATAACTGTTGACTGGTTGACAAAGCTGCACTCACCTTTCTTCAGAGGGATGGGCATGTGCATTTCTACTTATATGCCCAGTAAATGCATTAAATAAGCAGAGGTTAGGACTGCTGTGGCTTCTGCCAGTTCTGTACACTATATCAGTAAAAGATGTAATTTGTAATACAGTTCCCTAAAGAGGAAAGGCTTGGTCTGCATTTCCTAGATAAATTTGCTTTAGAGTGATTTTCAAAACAAGTATTTATCAGACTGGAAAATAAGCTTCATTTAAAAATACTGTAGCAAAGTCAGAAAACTCTTAAGGGAACACTGTAAATCTGAAGAAAACCTTTCAGGGATAAAGGACTATAATCAACATGTCTTGAGCCTCATCTTAAGGATCTGTCCCTTCACACAGGCCAGAAATAATTTCCAGCTGGCTGCTACTATACTGGAGTCAGTGGGTTAGCAGCAGGGGTTTGTAGACTTTGTAGCCTTAAACGTCTTCACAACAGCTTCAGAATGTTCCTTTTTTCAAATAAAAGTTGCCATTCTTATTTCAATTTATTTAAATTCTCCTTACCATTTTTTATTTAATCTTCTTCATAAGGAATTAATTCCTTATTGTGTTTAACATTAAATATGACCACAGCACAAGAGCAAAATAAAATTATATTGTAAAGTGTAGTAATGCTTACAGGGCCTTGGTAATATGTTGCAATGACCAAAAAATGCAAAATAATTTTGAGACTGCAATATCAAAAATATTTCCTGTTTTGCTATATTTATCAATGGCTGCATTTGGCATAAAATTGTTTCCAAATCATCCTTCAGTTCTATAGATTTAGTGACAGATTCACACAGTTGGAAATACCCTTTGTAATTACTGTTCTCCATTTTTATTTTTCTTAAGAGTGAATACTTACTACACACTAGAACTGACCACATCAATCTGTATAAATGTGAAATATCTAGTACACAATACGGTTGACCTTGTTAGGATATTTTGAAAAACTGATACTTTCAGCTGCAAAATGAACATGCCGTATTCAGTCAGTAAGTTTCTTGTTATTTCTAATAGTGAGACAAAACACCCACAGATGATGAAGAAAGTTTATAATTCAGAGGGACAGTCCCTGAAATAAAATAAAATATTCCCTGACTATGACTGTCCTATGAAAAAAATGTATTTGGTTTGATCTGTTTTAAAACAATACATCATTTGGAATGTGAAGGCCAGAGCGCACACTGTGCTTTTCTCTGTCATACTGGTTTGTGTTTGTATTGTGCTTAAGGAATTCAATTTGGCACCAAGAGCATGTGTTGTTGCAAAAGCCATCTGCATCTTAAATACATTTTTATAGGATATTTGTAATTAATAATTATTAGCTGTTACATTTTAACATTTAATGAGCTGTTTTGCAGATCATTAGCTTCTTACCTTGTGGCATTTTTGAAAGCATCCGAATGTCTAATGTAATCTAAGAAAACCACAATGGATTGTTTTGGTTATGGTTGTTATTATTATTTCCTCAGCTATTCCTTTTTGGAAATGGCTATAAATCTTTCTTCTTTTCCTCAAATTCAGAAGATGTTGGAATCACTACTTTTCTGCCAACAGTGTAGTTTTCTTTAATATTTCTGTCAGTCTTAAACTGCACTTAAATCTTTTGTATCTTGCAGATTTCAGATAAAGCTGGTCTGGAGCCTGGAACGTGAATTGTGTAGTGGGACTGTCATATAATCTCTGCCGTGTGCCACCCAGGGTGAACCTGTTTAATAGGGCGTGGAGTCATTCCAATCTTACGTGTAAAGCTCTCTGTATTCCTCTGGGATAAAAAACCTTTATATGAACACAAAATATATAATAAATATTTATATCATTAGTGACGTACACTGTATTTTCTTTCCACTAGGCCATGAGAGATGAAAGATTGTTGATACATTTCACTTTACTCCCTGATTATCCAGATATCTCTCAAAAAAACAAAAGATAAAAAAGCCAGTAAGATAAAAAAACTAACTTTTTTTTACAGAAAGATCATTGCAAATGTGCATTTTGGAGTTTGTTGATACAAAATTGTGTGAATTTTATTTGTCTAGTTGAAAGATGTGCAAAGACAATGTCCAAGAAATTAATCTACTACTTAATACAGTATATAACTCCAAAATATTGCTTTATAAGAGCATGATGAATCATATGTTATCCATTGGCGACCACTCAGGTGTGCAGATCTTTTTACAGTTAATGCTTAATTAGTCAGGTAATCAGCTGATAGTGACAGTGTAGAAGGAGTTGGCTGGACTGAAGCCCAGCATTTGAATGGAGCAAATGTTGTTTAATAGGGCAGCTACTGTAGCTTCCTGTAAATATCAGAACTTATTGCATGGGAGACAAGGACATTTTTACTCTCTGAAACTGTCATTTTTTTCATTTTGATAAATCAGCTGTAAACATTGTCTTCTTACCTGGACAGGTGTAGTATGGGTGTCATGTGATGGTTCAGGATGTCAAGTACCCGAGAAAAATAAGAAGAAAAATAACAGAAACTAAAACATTGCCTTACAGAGATGGTGTCAAACACTTGCAAAGTGGGCAGTCATTAAAGTTGTCTGGCTGAGTCTTTAAGGGAAAATACAACGCAGTATAAATACATCTAATTTATTTGACAGCACATGCCTTTCTGTGATGTGTCTGCTTGTGAAGGACAATCACACATGTATTTCAAATATTCAATCTCCCAGGGGAGCATGCATTGTGGTGCAGCATGTTCTTCAGGAAATGAATCAAAGGGCTTTGGACTAATTAGGGATCACAGCACAAAGACTAGTTCTGCTGTTGCCTGGTTGCCTGCCAGTTTGCTTCATCTGACTGGACTTAAGCTAAGAATATGGGTTGCAGTTAAGAAAGACATTTTTTTTTCAAAAGAGCTGGCAGCTGTTTAAAATAACCACTGCATTTACTGTATCACCACCTTCGCTAGACATACAGTACTTGCATTGACAAGCCTCCCTTATACTACTAAATGTTACTGGATGTGTGCTTACATGTACAGTAAGTTATTGAGTGTAAAAAAATGTGTTAAAAAACAATATATAATAGAAAACACAAGAAGCCTTCTGGTGGCCTCAAAAATGTTATCTTGTGCAACAAAACAGTAGTGCATAACATTTGTGGATCCTAGAGTGTGCCCAATTGCACATGTGCACATATTTTTTCGCATTGCAATATGTGCAAAACATTCTAGCAAACATGACATAAGTGTTATATAGAGATTAGTTAAAATACTAGCATCGTGTTAAGTAAAAAGTCATCATGTGTAATCCCAAAACTACAGCCTTGGTATTTTACTGTACTATCTTTATATAGTACCCGAGAAAATAGTATATTTTAGCCCAAAGGTCTTCATTCACCAATACAACACAAAATAAAAAGACAAACAGTATAAATGATTCAGATGGATGATTTAATAAGGCCTCTGGACATGGTAAATAAAGTATAGCATAGCACAATGAAGCAGGAAAGAGGCTAAAATGAGGTTTACCAGTGGCATATCTCAATGGCTGTCCACTGAAGCAGTGAATGGAAACACAAAGTCTCGCCCCTAGCTGGCAAGGTGGCATGCAGTGAAGCATGGGGGCTTAGGGCACGACCATGCTGCTCTGGAACTGAATTATCAGAGTGTGGGACATGGTTACTTAGCCGAGAGTGTTGAGAATTGGGAAAACGAGACTCCTAACCTCAAAGAGAGGAGGGGAGGCCAGTTCCACTGAGGTGCCACAACAGAAACTAAACTGAGATAAAATGAGCTGATAGTGTACTGCTTTTTGTGCCACAGACACAAAAAAAAACCTTGGTCTGTCTACATAAATGACGCTTTTGTTTCAATTAGAAGTTCCTTCATTTGTAGAGAGGGCCACATATTAGCAGCTCAGTTAATTTCTATTTTTAAATGACAAAATCCATTTTAAAAAGGGGTCATATATGAATGCATACTTTTGCTCGTAAAGTTTTATTTAAAAAAGAAAAGTGGTAAACAGTGCTCCATGCCTTAGGTACACTGTGTTCTCCAGTGTGCAGAACAGCAAATCTACAGAATAACAATAGAAGTGACACAGAGAAAGAGGACTGTTGCTTCCGTATTCATCTCAGTTGATTTATTCATCAGTGGATGCTATCTGGTTGCTGACAGACCTGACAGAACACAATGTGTGTGCAGGCATCAAGGTGAGCATTATGCAAGCTGTTGTGTTTTTAAAATACAAAAAGGTGGAGTGGTGGAAGTGTGAAGATGGGGGGAGAAAACTCCTTTAACACTAAAATACCTTTTGTTCAGATTCACAGCAAGCTTACAGTTCACGGGTACATCGAAGACGTTCTCGAGGCTGCAGGTTTTCTGCTCCTGCAAGCCCATCATCAAATGCTATTGAAGTCAAGTCATTCCAATCTTAGCAATGTAGTACTGCGATGACAGTAGTATGACTTCAGGAAATCCATATTAAGATCTTGCTCTTAACAATCTTTTCCTCCTGACCTACCCACACCATGCCTGGAATGGAGACATTTATTCACAGGCTGACTGTTCCAGCACAGGAAGAGTAAAATATTTATTGTAAATCAGTTAAACCTACTGGTGTGTTTCTTGTGTTCTCCAGTGTATTACCAAATGTCATCTCTACAGAGCCCTCAAATTTGTTTTTTAATGTATTATAATGCCATTACTGATGCCTTTTTAATTACTGCATACATCTTATTAAATGACTTTTAATTAATGCCTGCATAAACAGAAAATAGTCTAGTAAGGAAAACTGGATGCCTAAGGATAAAAAACATTGTGATAAAACCATGCACACAAGGAGAGAAGGAGCCCACCCCTCTTTAGCCCCCTGCCATGCTGTTTCTGACTCACACTCAACAGTAAAAAAGGAGAACAAGCACAGGAGAATACTTCCTAATTATAAGTCATATAGAACAAATACAAATACAAGACATTCCAGTCAATACCAGTACAGGGTTTCTATACAGCCAACTCTTTGTTTGATTAATATGCTACTCATTTCAGTTATGCACTTAAACACTTACATGCTTCAGAGTTTTGAAATGAAATGAATTAGAAGGTGCAATATTTGACTACTCAGGCTTCAGAAGATCCTCAAAACAGAAACCTGAGTGATCTTCCAGAAGGCCTTCAAGAGACTAGCCATGCCACAGTTTTTGTCTTCTGAGTTTCTGCAGTCCATTGTCTGACTCAGTGCATAGGAACATGAGTTAAACCTTTTTCATATGTGGGTTACAAAGCTTCTGTTTTACTCCTGTCTGATTCCCATGCAATATCAAATTCTGTGCAATGCTCTTTTAAGGAAAAGTTGTTTATGGGGTAAGTAGAGGTAGAAGTTGCCAATACTGAGGATATTTAAATTTTGTAGTCATTGCCAAGCTTGTTACTATGACGGTCAATTGATGTTGTCTTCATACAATCTCCTCACACTAACGTTCTGAATTTTCTTCCACATCCTTTTCATCACGTTCCAACAAAGACGGCAGCAGTTTTCATTCATTCTGCATTATTGGCTACTCTGTCTTAAGGCCTTGTCATATGTTTTGTCCTTTCTTTCAGTTTGCTCAGCCTAACTGAGGCATCAGACCTTTTGTTGGTTTCCTCGCATGCTCGATTTCAATCTTTGTTCCTGGAGGACAGGTCTCAAATCAACTGTTAAATAGCTAGCTAGCTGCTTTCATGTGGAGTACCAGCATTTTTATTGACAAAACTAACAAAACAAATGGTACACTTGTGAGAAGCAATTTTATTCACAGCTGATGCTATATTGCATAGCTTTGCAACTCTCTCCCCCTTTCAGAAGGTACGATATTTGCACAGTGCCATGGCAAAAGGTAAACAAAGCTAGCAATGGTTCACATTAATTTATTAAGGAGTGGTTATTTATTTCTTTTTCCTGAAATGCACTACCACAACATTTTTACTGCATTTATACTGCATTATTTCATGCTAGACTGCAATTGCAATTGAAAAACAGCCGAAACATTGTGTTTTCTTTCTTCTTTTTTTCAGCATGGAATAAACCTATTACTTGTTCCTTTGCAGCCTATGCATGTTGACGCAGCTCCCCACCTGAACAAGTTTGCACTGTGGTTTTCAACTTGCACTACTACCTTTGTCTCTCTTCTCTTTGGTCATAACAAGTGGGCTGCTAATTAAAACATCCTGTGTTGTTAGCTTATCATAGCTCAGGTGATTCCTCAGGCAACAAATTAATGTTACCACAACATTGTCACAGTAGCATTAGTGGTTGTGAAAGATTTTTGGTTAATGATGTAGCAATGTTGAAATTGCTGGTTTGTTTTTATGTTGCCTCAATATTTAATTGCAACATTCCAAAACATTCCAAACATTCCAAATATCTCCAGACAACATCACCACAAGCTTTTAGATCTATTTTTAGAAACATTTACATCCATATACAGGTATGTGAGTTACTGAGCTTTGTTCATGACATTTATTTTTCAATTTTCCTCCTGTTAGGCAACCAGTAAAGTCAGATTAAACAAAAGTTAGTGTCTATCTTGTCTTCAAGGTAAAGCCTTCCCCTCCAAAGTCCCTTGTGCTTTGTTTGGTGATTCAATGTCTCAAACATAATGTCCGATACTTGGAGTTTAGGATGGTTCTTCACACAATCTCTAACAAAAGCTGAATAATATGTCTATCACAATAATACACTTGATAAATTAATTAAGAAAAGCATTTGTAGCAGAAAACAAATCGAAGATACAGTACAAAGCGCTGATGAGCTTTGGTGCCACATTGCACTAATTACAAGGAGCACATTTTAATTCCCCCCTCAACTCATTTGCTCCCATCCACAGCCAGTTTTTAGAATGGCCAATGAGCCAAGACCCAACAGAAATCATGAACTGACGTGCAGGAATGTACAGTACCACTACTGGTCCACATATACCAGATGCATTTATTGATTAGTACATATTGTATGTAGTTTGTGTAGTAATACAACCTCAAATCTGTCACCGTACCAGTAATATTTCCCTGGGTTTTAAAAGTGTCACAAGGTCCCTCATATTTTAATCACTCCTCCCAACACATACCAGTCAATAATAAGCTGCCAGGAACTTTTGTCATAAAATTTGAAAAAATAAAACCAAATACACTTCCATGTTCTTTTGTTTACTTGTAATAAGTTTTCTACATGGCAAAAGTATCGCAATATTTTAGTAATGAAGCAGGAAACACCAGACTACTATGACTTTACATAGGGATAATAACTTCAATGCCGAGAGCAAAGAATGGAACCTTCAAAAACTCTAAAGAAGGTTGGACATCGAAGACTGAGCTCATTGCTTACACTCATTGTGTCCTGTCTTCTGGGTGCAGTCGTAAGTGTTGCTGTATCCTTGTGGGATTAATTTAGTATAGATCTCACTGTGACGTCATTATAAGGCACTTCTCAGTTGGTGATGATTGCTTCTCTGTATTCAGAGGAAATAAGTTTTTCAAATAAAATTACATAAAGTAAACACTGTATGTTCAGAACCTCAATACAATGTTTAGGTGAGAGAGAGAAAGAGACTGCAGACAAATGAGCCAAAGGCCATGGATGCTGAAAGAAACAATAAAAGGACTGTTCATTGAAGCCAGAAAATGGAGATTGAGAGCTTTTTAACTGAGTTCCTTAGTGTTAAAAGAATAAAAAGCACTGTTACACTCTTGTGCTGTCCATTTCTAACCAGCCTATAACAGTGTTTTTACTGTTTTCCAGTGATTGAATAGACTTGTACTACATTTACTACTGTACTGCATCTTCTCTCATTTGTCAGTATTTACTTGTGCTTTTACACGATTTCTCCATCCCTCACTACTTTACTCTTGTGTCTTTCCATGGTTCTTCCCATCATTTCCTTTTCACTTCATACAGCATTTAAATTGGTATTGCATGGCGTGACCTGCAGAAGATTCTGAACAAACTGAGTGGCTTAATCAAACGTATTTTTCACTCCATGTGAAACTTTTTTTTTAATTTAAGAAAATAAAAGAATAATCAAGCTTTTCAAGAGCTGTACACACCTATCAACCCTAACAATGACTGCACTGTATTGCATTAAAACAATGTGAATCCTCCCACGTGTTTTATTTTTATTTCTCTCCTGAATGTGTAAGGATAAAGCACCACATAAAGAAGAGAAACAGATGCAGAAAAAATGATATCTCTTCTCTCTGTCTGTTAAGGGTGTCTTCAATTTGCTAGACATTATTCTAGGCTGAAACTACATTAAGAGCAGCTGTGAGGAGGATACCTAGAATAGTTTCCTGCTGCCATTCATAGATTATCAGAAGAGCCTTTAAAGTGGGAATGTCAGGGTCTTTTCATAACCCAGCAATCTGACCCTTAAGAAAGTTCACCGAGGTTTGATCAGAGGAATACAATACTGTATGTACTAAAATATATAGACATAACAGCAAAAACATATTAAAAATCAATATAGTAAAGTATGACAGTCTAGGAGAAAAACTGACAAAGTGCAAGCCCATAAGGTACAGTATAAGCATAATAAATCTGTGACATTTTCATAATGATCCGCCCACACACTCTATCCGTTTGTAACATGAAATGCATATTGCTTTGGGCTATCCCTACGAAGACTCTTTGTGCCTTAAAAACAATTAACCAAATCAAAGGCAGACTGCATATTTTATTTTAAAATTTAGGAATGCAATGCCCTCAGAACAGCCACTTAACACTTTCAGCTAATCGTACACAAACACAAAAACAGCCAGCTGCCACTGTGACAGTTCCAGAGATGTGATTTAAGAACTGAGGTGAACAGAGACAAGCCCTGAGCTCCTTGTTAGAACAGACTTCATTGCACAGATGATCACTTTGTCATGGTAGGACTTCCAACAGGGACTGGGTTTTGTTGTGTTTTATTTTGGGACAATTCCAAATTGGGAAAATGCATTACAGCCGAGCAAGCCGAGTTGAACAAAAGGGGACCAAATACATTTGTGAAATGAATGGCATACACTAACTCTGCAAAAGAGGTGAAAGCTAAAAAAAATGTTGAAGGAGTTATGGAAGGGAAGGAACTGCCAGACTCAAGATAGGTGACTACTTCAAGTGAATTTAAAAAAAAATAACATTTAATGTGACTTTTTTGTGTGGCCAAAATTAGGTGTTGGCATAAGTGTTCGCACCCAAATATCCATCTAGTTCACATATGAACTTGTAAATACATAGTGTATGATAAATACATAAATGCCTACATGTAAATAGTCAGTGACACAAAGGTATTACTTTAAAACTATTTTCTGTATCAATACAGATATACTGATAGATAGGTCCTCCAGCAATTATTCTGGTTATAGTGGATTCACACCAGCTTGTTAAACTGTCCAGGGATAATGTTGCCTCACAACATTCATGTCCTTTTAAGAGCACTATAGAATGAACATAGTGGCAGATACTGTATCAACCACAAAAAGAACAAGCTGATGCTGTCAACAATGAACTAAATTGAAACAATATTAAGCCTGTCATACGATCGTCTCTTTTTCTATACGTGGAACATATCGTTGTGTATTTTTCATATTTAACTGTACATCCATAATTGATATCTTTCCATCCCTTTTCTAACTGCTTTATCCTACAAAGGGTCAGAAGGAGGCCAGAGACTGTTTTGGCAAGTAACATGCACTAGGACACCCGTCCATTGCGGGACACACACAGATACGTACACAGAGTCATACCAGGGCCAGTTTTGTTTCCAGACGGCAATTAACCTATTAGTATTTCTTTGGATTGTGGGAGGAAACCTGAACATGTAGAGGAAACCCATGTGAACACAGAACTCCACGCGGATAGAACCCCAGGTCCGGAATTGAGCTCAGTGCCCCAGGGCTACAAGGCAGAAATGCCAACCACGGCTCAACCTTGCACCATAATTCATATATCATGTAATATATCTGTTTGTCATATCAACTAGATATTAACCCTTTTTTATTAAAGTGTATATGAATTATGAAACAAACCACCCGTATTAAGTGGTTCTTAAATCTGTTTTTTTGTGAACATTTTAAATGATGACTTATTGCATATCCAGCAGAGCCATATTGCTCTGCTGTATGTGAAATGGTTCCCAAAATTCTTATGGCAAAAACAGCAAATGTCATCAAAATAATATATTGTAAATAAAGAAATACAGTTATATATGTTCTTTTCACCAAATAAAAGTTTTTTGGGTAATACTGTTATAAATTATTTGCAGGCAGTAGTTCTTGCCCACTTAATTAAGGAAGAAGCGCACCACAGTGTTCTTATTACTAAATTTAAGCACCATCTTTCAGTGCTTCGTGTAATGTAGTCTATTACATTTTCTGTGGGAGGAAGGAAATTCATTTGAAATGCTGCTGCTTCAATTAAACAAAATGTGTTTTTGAATGCACATTTCTGTAATCCCCAAAATAAAATACATTTCTGACATCCTGCACACAGTGTGTATTCACTAAGAAATTAAGGGTATCTTACATGAATGCCTTTCTGGTTGTGTATACATTTTATGACAGTCACCTTGAGAAATGTGATTAAAAAGAGATAATTACTAATCTCTTTTTAATATCAGATTCTTCCCATGTAGTTTTCAGTACTATTTCTTGTGCTTTACTTAGGTTCAGGGTAGACACCGATATACAGTACATAAAATTATTTCAATGTTTGAGTCATGGACATGTCGAAATACAAAAAAAAGTTCTACTTCTACATGTATGTATATTATGCATAGAAATGGAAACTCAAGTATGTGCCAAGAGTTTAAATTGAAATATAGATCTTAAGTTATATACAGTACTGCACAATGAGCAGTGATGACTAACAGACTTTTTCCATCTTTTCTTTTTTATGTGCCATGGTGACTCACAATAAATTATTTTAAATGTAGAAATAAAAGGGTTGTGCTCAGCTAATTTTAAGTCAACATAAACAGATATTCAACTAATCAGACTTCAAAGGTACCACTAGAGTCAGTGGAAACACATCAGCAGGTGATGGCCGAATGGGGCAATTGAATCTCAGGTGACTCACACAATATTAACCTGAGCACTACTCTGATTTTGAATAAATGTAATTATTTGCCCACCAGGGGTATGCTATCTTTTTCTCACTCCCATTCTTCACTTGACATTAAAAATACATTTTTATGCTTCACTTAAAATAATTCTTCTTAAGCCTTGGCACACATTCTTCCTGTAGGGCAAGATACTGTACCTCACATGGCAGAGTATCATTTTCTGTCCTCTTCCTGTTTGTCAATTATTCTAAATAGGGATATTCGCTGTTTAAAGTGAGTATGCTTGCTGAGCAATGACTTTAATCTGAGTCTATCATGGCAGTGGAAACCGATCGGGCTGCAAGTCTCCACGTCATGACATAATACACTACACTACACCTCTTTAAGAGTTTTAAAATGAATTGCCTTAAAAAAGAGTCTGTACAAACACTTATTTTCTAAGTAATGAAAAAGAAAAGTTATCTTATCAAGCCGTTTCTGGAAAGAAGACACAGTATCATTTACACTTGTACAAATCAGTTATCAGTTTTAAATGCACTTACACATTGTTCTCACTTGTGTCCCCTGGTTCCTGTTTCATTGTCGATTCTGAAGAAGTCACCTGTGTTGACTTTACCAATTTCTGTAAGAATTACTTGTAGTAGATCCTTTAATAGTCTTCTCCATTAAAGACTAAAAAGATCAGTGAAGGACAGTCCCTTAAGCCAATGAATGTACTGTATCTAGATGCTTTTCTCTGGTTGCTCTCCTCCTTGTAATCTTCTGTGTTCAAGACCTAAAAGGTTCAGTTCCTCCGCCCTTACAGTGTAAGCCATTTCCTTAACTCCCAAAGACCCAAAGAAAAGTCTGGTTAAACTTTTCATTGAATACAAATGATGGTTCCCTCATTGTTTGGTTATGGAATGGGCTCCACAACTTAAACCTACCAAATCTGAGATATAGCAAACATCATACAGTATCTAGCATGATGACTGGAATAAATTTACAGAATTTCTTTTTGGCACTACATATAGTGAAGCTGCCAAATGTTAGTGGTGTCAAACGATGTCATGATATCTATTTTCATTAAGATTCCTTTATACATAATATATGTTTTTTGTTTTGAATATATTTCAAGTGAGATGAGTTTGCAAAATATAAACTATTTTTGGTACATCAGCAATGATATAAGGTCAAAAGTTCAAGTCTCCAAGGTGCTCTTATAAATCTACTGTACATGAGCATGTGTATTTGAAATCAACAGACACTCATTAAGCTTTTAATTGCATTACAATTTCTTTGAGGGTGAAAATAACAGAGGTCCGCAAGATCACAGTGAAAATCTCAGCCTCTGCTGATTCGGAGAGTGTCATGACAGTTGCCATTTTTATGAAAATAAAAAGTTTAGTTTGCCTTTTTATGCAAGACTGTTTGAAGTAAATATTTCTGTTGTTTTGAAAATAATTTTACTGTTTTTATTTTCCCAGTAAATTACTGTGGCAAGTTTACTTTAATACTTTGACCTCTCTTTGAATTATTTAGAAGCTTTTTATTCTTACATTTATTCTTTTACATTTTCAGTTTATGAAGTGCATTTTTTCTTTCTTTACTTCCACTAGAAGATGATAATAAATGTGTCTAAGAAATGAGAAACAGAAAATATGAATCTTAAATTGGCTATTAATAAAGATGCAAAACAATCCCCAGAACAACCAAACACTTTGATCCAGAACAGACCTTCCATAAACTTGAAACAATAGCATAAGCTGCAAAATAAATGATTCGTTTATTCTTTTTTTTAACAAAACTTCGTCTGATCAGATGGCCCTAACAGCTGATCAGCTTTATTGGCTTTCTGCAAAGAGCCTGTATGAATTACGAAAGCGGTTTTAATTAACAGAGGGCAAAATAAAATCTGCATGGCTAACTACAAAATAATAATAATGAGATAAAAGAAATGGTGTAAATGCAAAATATCCCAAATATTTTGTTGTTTTTTTTCATTCAATGTTTTTGTATTTTATTCCCACCCAGTGATAATGAATAATAAACCAAGAATGGTTAAGTTAATGTTTTTGTTTAAAAGGGAGGTGAAAACCCCAGGTTGTTTCAAAGTGTCTGGCTAATCCTTCACCATTTGGCAAACCTTAGTATGCAAAGTATTTCACTCAGCAACAGAAGCGCAACAGTAATGGAGATCAATGTGACAGCCTCCACATTTTTTCTTCTTTCTTCACATCGTTTGCAGTCTTCTTTCTGTTTTAAATACTGGAGTAACAGTCCTTTGTTATTAACAAACTGAGTTCTCACCCAATCTGCACTGTTGGATAAATGACAACTCTTTCGTTGTGGGCAGTAAAAAACATGTCTTAAGAGAATGCAGTACATATGTAAAGGCAGTGCAAAGAAAGAAAATTAATCTAAACTACTGTGTTAAGGAACAGTTTTAAGGTTTTGAATAATGTTTTTATTGTTCTTAAGTTGTTCTTAGTCTTTCACTGTATGTTCAGTACAGCAGAACACAAGAGTTCATTGTCATTGACTTGAATCAGGACTTGAAACCTCTTGAATTAGGACAAACAGAAAAGGATTAAGGCTAATGCTCATGGCTTTTATTTATCACAATAGACAGAAGACAATTAACTTTGAAGCTGGCTTTTTTATTTTGTATTTGTGGAGTTGATCAGCCATTCTATTTTACTTCTTGCCAAGAGTGCTCCCTGATGAATCTTATTAGATTGTCAAGCTAAGTAAAGGAGCAACATATTAATTTAATTACCTCAAGACAAAGAAATGATGTATTATTTTTGTTTTGTTTTTGGATAGCATATGCAGAGAGAGGAAAGATAAACAAATGGTTTTATTATAAAAAGGAGACCTGAAATCCTGCATATGAAATTTCAACATAATAATCAAATGATAAAATGCTGCTCCTAATTTCCAATAAATAATAATGATTTTACTTTTGTTTCTCGAATGTAGACATTAATATTTTTTTCTGTGGCAATTGATAAAATGATGTGTAATAACACACCAGTTATTAAAGAATAACTGTTAATTTTTTATCTGCTTTTCATCATTAATATCCCTGCTGGTTTGGTGGTCAAGATTCAGGACTTTCACTGTCTCGGCCTGGGTCTGAATTCCAGTCCGAGAAACATCAATTTAATTACCAATCAAGGGTGCTTTTCAATTGTGGTCAGAACATTATGAAAATGATCATGTTACCCTGGAACCAGTCCAAAGAAGAGTGAACAGATACATCCCTGGGCTTAAAGGAATCTCCAATACAGAAATCTTTTTCAGAGAAGACTACAAGAAAATCTACAAAATGTACATACTGTATCAACAAAATTATTCAGAATCCACAGTGACACAAGAACCAGAAGACACCAATAAGAATGATATGAATGTGTATATAAAATTGAGAACAGGAGGTGTCTACCCAACAACCTACGGAGCAGTGTTTCTGAAGCTGCTTTTCCTGACATTTTCCAATACATGCCTGGGAGATCTTAAGATCGATAGCTAATAGCAATCAAAAGAGCTAGATTGGCCAAATGATTCCCTTTCTTAATGAGGATAAGAGAAATAAAATAGTTTGAGAAATATTATATTTTATCATTAGTGTGCTCAAATTATCTCCAAATCATCCCATTTAAATATTTTAGGTATTTATAAATTAATTTTGACATGAACATTTAATTTAAAATATTATTCTTACTTTTATATATCTCACTGATTTTACTCAGTGGATGCATCAACATGGATACACTATAACACATCACATTGATCTCATACTGAGTGCATTTATTTTATACAGTATATTTAAAAATAATTTTAAAATAGCTGCATATTTACTGGCTTCCTTATGTTCTAAGAGTAATAGTAATTCTATTTGAAAAGGAAAAGACACTCCAGTCTCAGCCCAAATATGTCTTTCTTGCCAAGTTCCTCCCTAGGCACTACCTATTAGTTTATTACATTAATTAAAGATCTGAGTAAAAAACATAATAATGTAGTTGCCTCAAGAAAGAACCAGATGCATTTCTTCAAAAACTGTACAGGGAAAACCCAGAAAAGAAGAGAAAAGGAAATTGGATGCACTTCACATTCCATGTTCCAGACAAAAGACTGTCTGATTTTAATAGTGAAGTTGATGTTTTGTTTAAGAATTAGTCCAAACAAGTCTGGTGACAGGCAAGATGGCGGAAGTGGATTGAAGAGTTCAGGAAGAGTACCTCAATTTATATGTCCAGGTTAGTTTGAGTGGCCTGCTAGCTCAGATGGGTTATTTTGAAACCCATGTTGTATGCCTGTGTGTAACTGTTAAGTGTGTGTGAATACAGTTATTGAAGTATGTTGGCATAAACAACAAGGAGAACAAATGCAAATCATGAGTTCCATTGCATCTGACAAGACAGTGAAAATGTAGTGAATAGGTTGTTTTTTTTCTCTGAGAATGCTCAGTGTTATTCATGCTCATGGTAGTTTCTCCAAGGTAATACTGTATATGATAAACATTTGTCAAAGAAGTATCTGGATCTTATCTTCTTTTTTAAAGAAAACAAACAAACAGGATTTTTAATTGATAATTAGCAGTGG
This sequence comes from Lepisosteus oculatus, assembly GCF_040954835.1. Taxonomy (NCBI): domain Eukaryota; kingdom Metazoa; phylum Chordata; class Actinopteri; order Semionotiformes; family Lepisosteidae; genus Lepisosteus; species Lepisosteus oculatus. The sequence continues at coordinate 15,357,245 of NC_090716.1, forward strand.
GCATGCCTAAATATATGAAGTACTTTATCTTGTGAAAATCATAACATCTCTAAAAGAAGTAAAATAATATATATCTGGGTCTTGAATGTTAGTTTTATTAACCTCTTTTAGTCATTTCAAATACTTGATGTTGACTCATCCTGAGAACAGATGGAGGGAAAATTCCCCATGCTCTAAATGTAAATGGTCTAAGACAGAGGTAGTGCAGAGTGCAAAGATGCAGTATCAGATATTCCCAATAAACTACAGTGAGGAAGATGGTGAAAAACTTACAATGTTGTCTGTCTAATGATGTTCTGAGCATTGATATATGGACCTTTCTTTGGAATGGCAGTGAGGGTACAATCTTAGAATAATAATAACCAGGGGGAAGAGAAGGAACGGGGTACAAAAAGAGTATGTGAAACTAGTGGCTCTTACATGAAAGCAGATCATAATGAATGAGTTCTTAAAGTTTGCAATATGCACTATGTACTGCATATAATGACAGATGTTGCTACTCAATGTGGCCACAGGTTATAGGCTGTACTTTCAGGAGAATCCATGGCCAAATAATCTTTGCAACAGCTCTTAGTTTTTGTTTTCTTATGTACTTAAATCAAGTCACTTAAATGTAAGATTGATCAATTATTGTCACAAGGAGGGCCCTGGATAGCTCTGTTGGTAGAGCATGAGACTCATAATCTCAGGGTAGTGGGTTTGTGTCCCACGTCAGGCGCCAGGTCCTCCATGTTGGAGGTTGGGCACAAGGCTAACAACCCTGTCCTGTAAAAAACGAATGTTACTGAACCAGCAACAGGATGGCGCTGCCCCTGTTTAAAATTTTTAAAAGAGTTTTTGTCTTCAAAGTAATAAAACATTTGTGTTTTACATAGCATTTAATTAAAAGAGTGCTTATTAGCAAATCATTTAAAATTCTTGTGTTGCTAGCGTGCTTTCACTAAGAAATGAAGAGAATTGAATAATGCTAACTGTAGCTTTTGAAAGCTGTCATGTCATTCAGGCAAACGCTGAAACACACAGCCCTACTGATTGAGATGATTATTCAAAGGTTGACCAGTTGACTCCTGCTTAATATTTCATGTTGGAATGGCAGAGTCATTTCTTTTATTTTCCAATTCTTTATGTCTGTTGTGTGCTGCCTTCTTGGTTACATTCTCCATCTGTTTGTGTTTTTTCTGATTTTGCTAGGGAGGTGCTTATAGAAAGTGCCTGAACACAATGGTGCTTTTAGGCTCCCTAGTAGAGATATTCTTAATTTACATAATTATATTATATAAGCCTGGTGCAGTGTATATTCTATTTTTTAGCACCATCAATCAAATGAATTTCCTCCCCTTGGTTAATATTTTAACCCAAAGGAATTTTGTCTGAGCAAAGCACTTTCTTCCATACACTTGACTATCAATCTGATGTCAGTGTTTCAGAACATAATTTCAACACTGTAAAAAAAATCAACCCAGTTTCATAGGTGTTTGAATTGTGGATAAGAGGTCATCCACAATTGAATCCCAGTCAGTAAGGGAAATATTTGGGATTTCCATAGAGTGCATGTATCTGTTCTGATTGGTACATATATATTAATAATAATAATAGTAATAGTAATAATAATAATAATAATAATAATAATTGCTTACACTTATATAGCGCTTTTCTGGACACTCCACTCAAAGCGCTTTACAGGTAATGGGGATCCCCTCCACCACCACCAGTGTGCAGCCCCACCTGGATGATGCGACGGCAGCCATAGTGCGCCAGAACGCTCACCACACATCAGCTATCAGTGGGGAGGAGAGCAGAGTAATGTAGCCAATTTATAGAGGGGGATTATTAGGAGCCCATGATTGATAAGGGCCAATGGGGAACTTTGGCCAGGACGCCGGGGTTACACCCCTACTCTTTTCGAGAAACACCCTGGGATTTTTAATGACCACAGAGAGCCAGGACCTCGGTTTTACATCTCACCCGAAGGACGGCGCCTGTTTACAGTATAGTGTCCCCATATTACACATCTCACACTGGAAGATGGCTCCACAGCTGAAACATTGTGTTTCTTTTCTTCTCTTTTCAGCTTGGAATAAACCTTTACTTGATTCTTTGCCGCCTACACATGCCAACTCAGCTGCCTACTTGAAATATTTTAAATATGTTTACTACTCCAATATAAAATGAGTAATTTGGTAAATAGTGAAAATGGTCACCAAATGTTTACCTCTTTACCAACAAGTCCAGGTCAGGGCGAAAATCATACACAACAAAAAGGTTATTTGGATCACAGTAAATGTCTGTTTTTTTCATTGTACAATCCTTGAATTAAAATAACATTAAAAATAAAATTAAAAAATAACACAAAAAACACTTTGGTGTAACAGTAAAAGCAAAATGTCACAGATGGCAGAAGTACAAATTCAAGATAACATTTGTGAAACTGTCTGAAACATGGGTTTTCATTTGCTTGTGTTTCTCACCAATTGCATTTTGGTGTTTTCCTCATTTCTTTGTGGGTTTCTCGATTCTGTGAATGAAATCACAAAAGTGGCATAGTAACAATAACAGCATGTGAAGATGTGGTTTGTCACTTGATGCTTAAGTGGAAGCTTCTCCCCACACTTCCACTTAAATCAATTTACTTTTCACAATAGGCAGCAGATTTTGAGTCTCTCCAACAGAGTCATCTGCAATTTTCACATGATCAGAATCTAAATTAATGATGCTATAATGGACAGGGTCTTCATCAGGCCAGTGGAAATTAAAATTACAGCTACGCAAATTAAGAAATCATTCACTGTCCTAATTACTTCGCTTCAGAAATAAGGTTGTGGATTGTAGTGAAAATGCATTTCTTACCAGTCTGGGAAAACTAATCTGTAATTTACAGTAAAACCCTGCCCAGGGCTACACCATAAAAAAAGGTATCAACTTGGAACCCCGCTGATGCCATTTGTTGCAAAGAGAGAATGAAAGTGCGCTAACTGTGGGAACTTTTGAGGCTCAATTACTGACTGAAAGAAGACAGGCTCACAGAAATCCAAAGTTTTACAGTACTGTATATACAGGTACATACGGTATCTGTCTTTGTAATTATCACAATGTCAGTTTCTAATATATATGAAGGTAAATCAGCACAACAAAAATGAGATATTCTTGTGAAAACAAAATTTGGAGCTTGTGAGATTTCAAGAAAACTAAAGGTACCCATTTGTGGAATGTGAGATTAGTTAAAATTGTCAGAATGAGTTAATTACAAATCTGAATAAACAGTCATTCCTAAAGATATGATTTAACTTTCCAAAAGAACTGCCAACCCTTGATTGCCATCACTGAAGGTGATGACTGAAGGTGACCTGTCTGTGAGAGAATTTGCCCAGAGAACGAGATGTCCTGCTTCCACAGTGAGCAGAGCAGAGAAGAAAGTAGTAGCAGCAGAGGAAGCAGTCCAGAGCAAGCTAGAAACTTTGTGAGAGGCAGGCCATTTCCTGAGGACATTACCCCAATGTAGGACTGTCAAATCCATCTGATCCATATTATTACTAAATAATATCAGGCAGCAATAGTTTCCGCATAAGACCTCTAAAAAGAAATAACTGGTGCATTAGCAGAATTGCTGTAGCTCACCATTCAAATTAAAATGATCTACACTAGGAGTAACATGTTAACATGTTAGTTAGGTAGCTGTTGCCCTGTTCCATTCAATTATTTAGCCAGAGAAATGTTGTGGTCTGTAGATTTGAAGCAGATGTCTGTGCACAAAGATGAATGTGTTTTATGTACTAAAATGACAAAGTGAGACTCCTGTGCATGGGCGCTCTTTTGTCACAGGGAGAGAGTGACCAAACAATCTCACTCTGCACTTTTCACTCCCCTTTTCTGCACTCACATAGAAACACCTCCACCAGCTCAGTGTTGAACAGACTTAGAATCTCCAACACTGAACTGATTCTGAGTAACATACTGATACCGTCTTCATAAGATCTACTGATTCATTTATGCACAATATTCCTGTACAGAGGATTTTATACCCTGAGTAGGATGGGTTGCCACTGCTACTCAAATGATTTCTTTATACTGTCATCTTTCAATCTCTGTTTGTATTGAAGAAGAACAAAATGTATGTTGTTTAAAGGCATTTAGAAATCAGCAGTTAAAAAAAGATCAGATACTGTATCAAGAAGGCTTAATCCCAGTTTGTCAATCTACTCTTAGCTAGGTAAAGATAGAAAACAAAATCTCCTTGGTTTTACCCAGTTCCCACCCCTTAAAAGACAGAAATAAGAGGGAAGGCCACATCCTTCCCAGAAATAAACACTAGTGCGTTATTTTGATCTGGGTCAGTGGAAAACAAATACAGTAATAAATGGTTTTCTGATCTAGCATAAATAAGTCACATTTAATAAATGCAGCCTTAAAATTAATTACAACAAAGCATAATTTATATGTGCATAATACTTTACCATCCTGGAGCACTGGAGAACTGGGACTGCATTAGTCTGTTGGGAAGACATTTAGAATCACTATAACTATATGGAAGGGAATACTTGTCTGTGGAAGAGACGGGCGGTTTTCTCTGAAGTAATGGATTGGGATATAAGAGATTTTGTCTTAGTTGGATCTTTAATGTCCTTTTCTTTTACTGAATTTCTGATCAAATAATTGAGATAAAAGTAATTAATGGAACTAAGAAACACAGTGCACTGTAAAATATTCTCACCGAGCAAGTAAATCTTGTCTCAAGCTGACTACGTATTGAAAACAATGGCTTCTCATTAGCTCCTGACATCTCCGTTGCTTACCTTCAACACATTTAGCCATCAGTCATGTGTCCTTCTTTTTGAAGATGATTTTTTATTAAAATATTTATAGTGTTTGTGTGGTTATATAAGAATCAATAATAGTGTTTTACAGACAAAAATATATTTATTTTAACAACTACCGTTTCCATAAGGAGTGCTTTCACATATTCCAACTGGATATGTGAAAGCACAAGCACAAGTTTCCCTCCACTTCACTTCATAATTCAGAGCAAACCGATTTCTGCCAGGGAAATACCAGCATGTCACTTGACAGACAGGTTGTCTCTCACCTTGTCCAGTAGGACATCTAAGCTGTTGTGTGACATCCTGTTTAAATTATTCCCGGTTCTGCACTAACACTTCATTCAACATATCATACCCTCCTTTCTTTTTTCCTTGACTTTCATGTTAACCTATTATCTTCTCTTTCATTTTAATGCAAGATACCAATGATCAATTCTACGCCTTTACTGATTTTCCATTTTCCAGTCAATCATAAGATCCAGCCATGATTTCCTTTTATCTATCCATTTTCTAAAAGCTTCATCCAATTCGGCATCATGGAGGAGTCTGTCCCAGCGAGCAATGGGCTCAAGGGAGGATACACCACGGACAGGACACCAGTCCATCACACAGACATACACATTCCCACACCAGGGCCAATCTTCAAGCCAATTAACCTACCAATATGACATCCATAGAAAACCCATGCTAACATGGAGATAATATACAGGTATGTTGTAAATTGCAGTGTCTGGTAAAAGTTTTCCAAAACTGAGTCACATGAAAACTTGTGCAACTACATGTATTACTGGAGTCAACATTTAATGGTTCTTGTAACCCGAACCCTACACTGGCCTGAAATGCTTACTCATTTCAATACCATTTTCACAGCATTTTTCAACTGAAAATTTCTAATAAATTTCATATAAATTATAGATTGATTATTTTATAGCGGGACATTTAAAATATTTTCTGTTTAAGCTGATCAAATAATACAAAATCATCTTAATGTTTTACTGTACTGATATACTTTTACAATGTGTGAAAACACCTACCCTTTTATATTATAAATATTCTCTACCAGCCAAGACCAATTAACCAAATAACCAAAGTTAATATGTGCTAAAACAATATTAATAATATACACAATAATATACAATAATACTATACAATATAATTAATAGTTTCAGCAAGGAACATAACTTTTAAAAAATAAAATAGAACTAGAAACAAACTCTCAAAATGTTTGCTGGATTTTACTAATGCTACAAAAAAAGAGCTGGAAGGAGACTGAAAAATTGAGCAATTTGTTGGTAAAATTTTATTGCTCTGAAATTTAACTCAACGTGAAAATTGTTCCAGCATGATATCTCAATAGAAATTTCTTCCCCATTTGTATATTAAACAGGTATGACATGAAATATTACGGATAATCATGTTCTTCTGTAAGTGACAGCAGGAGCTGAAGCCTGTTGCAACAAGATAAAAAACAATACAGGCAAGCAGACATCTGTCTTTGGCGATATAATAGATTATCATGGAGGAGGTAGCAAACAAAGAGATTTTTTTTCCTTTTCATACTCATTATATTTTAGTATAATTAATATCTGTTTACAGAGGAATTTGCATTGTATGGCAATGAGTAACACAAAAGTGTGGCATTTGCTATGCTGAAAAAAAAAATCGTTACGGGCCCTCTCCAGCCCAAAACATTTGCTCTCCCCTCAGTCTATAGCCTGCATCAGCGTGAATGAAATGAGATTACATTTGACAATGACTGATAGCTTTGCCGAGAATACATTTGTAACCGAAAATGAAAATCCCTGTTAAATCTCATTTTAATGAGGGAAGCAGACAGTGGACACTGAGGATTTTGTTTAATAGGAGCGGCACTGGCCGTGTGTCAGGGCTGAAATATTTATAGCGGAACATTGAAACTCATTCAACATTAATGTTCAGAGGCCCTGGAAAGGAATATCAGCATTTCACTGGCAAAAAATTAAACAGATGTGTCTTTCTTTTTTCTTTCTGTTCAAATGTTCTTGCCTGGCCCGTTTATAAAGTGCAGAGACTCTTGTCCACATTTTAGTCATTTACAGCTTTTGACAGCTGCTCATTGGCTACATATTCAGTAGAAGAAGAAATATTCACATTGTAGGTCCTCTCAAGCCAAAATAATTGCACCTTCCAATTATTTATATCAATATAAAAGAAAAACATGCATTATTATTATTATTATTATTATTATTGTTATTATTATTATTATTATTATTATTATTATTGAAGATGATGCTGCTGCTGCTGAGAAAAATGTAGACTAGTAAGACAGAAAAACCCTTTCCCCATTACTACATTCTCCAGTTTGGCTTCAAAACATTCTTAGAAATTGTCCTACAGGTTTGGTAGCCTCAGATTGTCAACAAATGTCACCAGTGCCAGCATGAATTTGTACACTGGGCTGCGATTTTATAATGTCATGAGCCTGAGGTAGTAAGCCCAGAGCCCTGTGGGGGGTGATGGAGATATGGAGAGCTGTGTCAGCTACCAGAGAGCAGGGTGATTGTTTCTAAAAACAAAATCTTTGTTTGAAGTTGCTCGATGTTGATGACAAAAAATAAAGTATACTGTAAGCATAAGAAACTAGAAAAAATACTTGTACTTTAATGAGCATTTTATGGACAGTTCAAAGACTGTACACTATACAAATGTACACAACAAATGAGTATATGAATTTTAAAATGGATAATGTGTTCTTGTAATACTCTTTGGGATAGTTACATATAAGAAAACAGTCTTTAATCTGACTCCATCTTTAATGTAAAGGGGTTGAAGTTTTCTGCTACTGTTAGCTTTTTGTCTTTTAACAATCCAAAACATGTGAGTGTTTACTAATTTAAAAAAAAGATTTCCATACCCATGAAACCAATGTCACAGACACCTGCAATGGTATAACTAATGAAATATTTTCAGCAAATGTGAGTTTGCCTAAGGCCAAAAGGACACATTTCTCACCCAATTAAATTATTTGAGGCATTTTGAATTCTATGATTAATCCAAACATGTAAACACATACAAAATAAACTGCGATTTCTGTGACAGTACTTTAAAAGAAGATGTTACCCAATGTACATTCAGACTGAAAAAGCAATTAGCTGGCATCAATTTTTTATAAACAAGACTTAACTTTAAAAGAATTTTTATAGTACGTTTATTATAGTATACAAATATCTATTTAACTGAAATTTCTAGCACAAACAGGACATGTTTCTCTTCCTTGTAGCCAGTCAGTCTATCACTTAGCACATGTTCAGAATGATGTCAAAGAAATGTCACAGAGATTCTTGAAGGGTGCTTCAACCCTTTAATCACTAACAGTACATAATGACAGAAACATGGATGATAATTTATGACTGATTTAACATGGTCATAGATGTAGCCAGAGTGCTCTTTGGCTTTACTTGAAAGCGTTTTTTTGTATGCTTGAATGATTTTGTAATGGTGTCTGCCTTACTGGCATAACTGAAAACCTACTGTGTGTTAAGTGCTATTATAAGCGTAAAATATCATCGTCACATCACTTTCTATAACCACATATCCAATCCAGGGTCACAGTGTCCCGGAACCTATCCCTGGAAGCAATGGGTGAAAGGGAGGATACACCTTCCGTCTCAGAAACCAATTAACCTACTAATATATCTTTGGACTGTAGGAGGAGAGCAGAGTGCCTGGAGGAAACCCATGTGAACACAGTGAATGCAAATGCCATGCAGTACCCCAGGAATTGAACCCAGAGCCAGCACTAGGAGACTAACCACTCTGTTACCATGTTGTCCCATGTGTAAAATATGCCTCATCTAAATTAAACAAGCACTTAAATTACCTTCTTATGGACTGTATCAGATTAGGGTTCTAGAAGACCAGGGCTAACTACTGTATGCTGTTTCTTTTAAATGTGCAACCAACATGTCATTTATTTACATGAACACTTATTTGTCATTAAAATGTGTCCTAACTGTAATACACTATGTTTTAATAAACACTGGTTATAATTTCTATCATTAATATTTTGTAATCCACTATATTTTCAAACCCACTATATTGCAATGGTAAATATGACTGAATTTTCATGCATTCAAAATATTATTCCTATGTTTGTTAGAGATTCCAGTTGAAAGCCTGAGCATTGTACTGATGTGCTGTAACTCATTGCCAGAAAGAAATGAAGAAGAAAACATGATGTGAGGCTTGATGGAATAATCTGAAAATAATTTTACACCACACACACATAACAGATATCTGTCCTAACTGTCTAACTGTCCTGCATGAGAAGCAGCCTTGAAGCACAGGGCAACAGGATGGGACACCTCGCTCATGGGACACCTTCCCATTGCAGGACACAAACACATGGAAGCACACCTTGGAAGATGGAAGGAGACCGGAACCCTTGAGAGCACATTCCTGCTTCCTATTTTTCTTCTCCAAAATTGTTTTTTTTATGTTAATAATGTAACTAAATTTCTTAAAGCCAAAATGAGTTGTTATAAAACCATCAGCCTCTTTGTTTTGAGCCAAGTGAAGCATGTTAATGAGGCTGGCCCTATACAAACACAAGAAAATCTGAATGTTTACAATTGAGAGAATGGCATGCAGCCCATCCAGGTAATTTATGTTTTTACTACCTAATAATCTAGTTATTTTCTGGAGGAAGTGAGAGTAACATGACTGAGTACCATGTTTGTGTAAAATATACTTTTGTTTTAAGTCTTAAGCACAGTTCCTACTGTACTTGTGCTCTTTGGTTTATGTATCACTGTTTACATAGTGACATTCTGCAAGGTGGCATTCTTACAATCATTAATATATAGGGACATTTAAAACTTTTATTTCGATATTAATTTGTAGTATCTTAGATATCTAAATAATTTATAAATTCCTTCTTATTTCTCCTCAAATAATGTGAATTATTAATTATTACAAAGTAACATATAAAAACATTCACTGTAAATATGCAATTATTTTTAAATACAATAGATTGCTTCCCCAAATGTAGAAGACTGGTAACCCCCAATGACTGGCATTCAGTAATTGTGCAACGATATCAGTAATAAAAATAAAACACAACTGAGAATAAATCATTGATCTACTTATATAGTATATGTTGCATATAAATATGGTCATATTTTACTTACAGTATATGGTTATACTTGGGTATATGGTAACTAAAGACCGGAGGGTCATGGGTTCGAATCCCTGGTGGAATACTGCTCCTGTATTTTATTTGGCTAAAACTGTACCACACTGCAAGTGGGCCAGTATGGAAGACTGGAAAGGAATGGGTGAGGTCATACGATCTGTGCTTGATACAGTATGTGAGAGTACAGTATGTGGACCTGACGGTGCATTCATTTTGTCATGTCATGTTTTAATCCCCTATAGCATTACCTGTTTTGTGTTTTACAATGCATGACATTCTTTGTGCTCCTATTAAAACTTCTCACATAGTATTTGCCTTGCAAAGAAATCTGCGCTTTATCTCAATTCAGTACAAAGCAGCCAGGTCAGCACAATTATGGTTATAGTGCAGTTTTGCAGTGTTGAAGTGTATGAAACTTAATTCCAATAGTTAATAAAAGCTTCATTTATTAAATATTATATATTTCATAGAAAATAATATATATATATACTTTCTATGGCCTAAACAGATGTGTCTTTCTTTTTTAATAAACAAATATCTCAGTCAACAACAGAATTATTAAGACATTTACTTGTCTACCTTTCTCTATTCATACTGTACTGACATCAACACATGGACTGGAGAATGTGTAGACTAGATTAACATGTACTGTATATACTGTATCTGAAAATGTCACAGTAACTCTTATAATATAACTCTTAAAAATATCTAATACATACAGATTTAATATATACTGTATATAATGTTTATATTTATATTTCCCTAAACTTGTCTTATTCCTACAGTATGTAGAAGTCAATAAATACTCAAATACTCAATATCAAATGACTAAATCTTAAATCTTATCTAGAATTTTAAATGAAATACCAGCATATATTATACGTAGATGTAAATCGGTGTTATAGATTGAATAATTAATTGTAAACAAATTCCCCAAAACTTAATTTTTACTCTGAAATATCTGAAAGATATCATGACTTTACTGTTATCATGATTTATTTACCGCAAACCATTTGTGTAAATGCTGCAGTTATGTTATACATAAATAAATAAAACAGAAACTTTAAAAAATCTTTAGATTTGTTATTTGCCTAGGTTTCCACATTGGCTTTAATGTTCCTTTTCTAATTTTGATTTCCTTTTATATACCAGCTAACCTAGATGTACTTAATTGGGAATATTAGTTTCAGGAAAAACACTGGTGTGAACTAATTTTCTTCTATTAAAAAATGCAATTCAGTTTAGATTTTTAGGCATGATAAAGAATAATTTGATTTTAATGGAGCGTTATTGGCTGGTTTATCATACCTATGTGCTGGAAGTTGCACAGCACTTTCATCATCAGAGCATTGGAGTTTGAGCTGAAAATGACTTAACAGAGAAACAAACTGCCACTAGCTGATAAGGAAGACAAGGTTCTTGAGGTTCAGCAGAGCCCACATTATTCTTGTCCTCTACTGCTGCATTATTGCACATTTCCAAAAGCCAGGCAGAGAGGCGAAGGAAACCTGGCCGTGTGTGTAAAGATCGGACAAAAGGGAAGGGGACTTCCCTTGTCCACTCATCCATTTTCTACATGCTCATACCTGATGAGGGTCACGGCGATAACCTGATAACCGCGGCGAGACTGAGCAGGGCAGACAACTCAACTCTCCATTCCAGAGCAAAGGTCTCCAGTTCTTCCTGAAAGATTCCCAGATGTAACCCCTCCAGCATGTCCTGGGTCTGCCCCGGGGTTTCTCCCATTGGGTCATTCCTAATACACCACCAATTGGAGGCCATCCTCCCCAGATGCTCGAACGCCGTCACCGAGCTCCTCTCGGTCTGGCGGAGCAGCGAGTCTACTCCGAGGTCCTCCCTGCCTGCCGTACACCCAGCGGCACTACAGAGAAACCGCATTTCCACCACATATACTGTACCAGCTCATGACCATAGGTGAGGATATCCTTTCCTTATTTTATGTTTTATTTTCAGAATTTCTTTTTCAAAAATGCACAACTTCAGTATTTTATTGAACCTTACTCTATAATATTCTATATTCTATAAAAGTAAGAATCCAAAACACAGCAGTGGATTTCATACTCAGTTACAATTACAACACTGAAATAAGAATGGAAGAGCAATAAGTGTTGTTTGTATGGCTTTAAATAAGAACATAAGAAATATTAGGAATGAACGGAGGTCAGTAAGCACGTTTGTCTGCTTAGAGCTACTGTACCTATCAAGTACATTTTATAATCTTCTACTACCAATACAGAGCTGCTTTTATTTAGGTATTGTAAACAAAAACTATTGAGTGAGAAATGAAAAATGTTTTACTGATGGGAAGATAGAGAATTTACTTTGCAAGAGCAGTGGTTAATATGGGATTATTTAGGCATTTATAACACTGTCCTTCCCAGACATATTTATTAGGTCATAAGATATTTCATAAATGAGAAAAGGCCACTCACCCCATCTTTCTCAGTGAATGATTGCATAAATAATTAATTTAATAGTAAAAGAAAGCTCATACTCAGGACCCAGTTTGATTGCTTTAGCATGACAGGCATTACTGAAACATGTTTTCATTTAATGCATACACACAAACATCATTAGCAACCCAATGATCTTTATTACTGCTGAAGGATAAATATTGCGTTAATCCTATTTTATTGCAGAACAAACTGACAACAGTGGTATTATTTGTCAGGCACATAAAAATACTAATTGCTTTAAACATGACTTTGAATTTAGAAAATTGTCATTTAAGCAATGCTTCTCTTTCTTTTTATACTGGCCTTTTATCATTTAATAGTTATTTGTGATGTATGAGAAGAAAGTGATAGAATAAGATAAGAAGGAGTTTTCATGCCCTAACTCCCTGGGTTTGTATGGATTTGCTCTGGGTGCTCCAGTTTCTTCTCACAGTCCAAAGACATGCTGGTACCTTAACGGGTTGCTTTAAAATTGCCCCTGGTGTGATTGTGTGTTTGCCCTGTGATAGAGGGCATTGTGTCCAACGTGTGTCCTACCTTGCGCCCATTGCTTGCTGGATTAGACTCTAGTTCCCCTGTGACACTGTACTGGATAAAATTTGGTTTAGAAAATATACATTTCACTTCAGTAAATTGTGGATTGCTTGAGTAAACATATCTTTTTATATACATTTATAAAAGATTTATTTTAAAACATGCACTCCAGGCAGCTCAGGGACTCGTGATGTACTGTAGATGCTGTCAGCAAGTCCCCCAAGGTGTTTCATGGGAATTGGAGTTCCTAAGCTAACGCAGCATCTGTTTGTGATTGTAGCCAGTTTCTATCCCTCCGATTGCGTGATGTATCGCCTGATGGCTGCTATGGATTAGTATTTAGACAGGTCTACACTTAGCACACTTTCCCAAAAGTGCAGCCTCAACATCTGCAGAATGACTTCTATTCAGAATAGTATAATATCTGTGCTTCAGAAGGATGGCAGATACTACCCAATCCCAGCACATCCTTTTATATAATTTTGTAGTTTTTGTTAACATTTGTGCTTAATTTCAACATTCCAGGTTTTGCTTTAAAAATGTCTATACTGTACATCCTTGGCAATTCAAGAAAATGGGACATCTTGCAAAAGGGGAGAGCGCTTTTGCAAGGCTGTGTCAATATTTTAGATGATGGTCCTGCTCAATTACCCCCTATTGGCCTCAGTGAGCCTGATGCACGAAAAATGTGTTAGTTTTTAGACACTCTGCCTTGGCAGATCCCTTCAAATGAATCTGTTGCCACAGGCTCAGGGCATGACTTGGCACCATTATATGCAGGTTGGCAGCTATGGGTATGACTTTCAATAGGAATGTTTCCGACAGTTGTCCAGAGTCCAGAATGCCAGGGTACAAAGCATGTATAAGTGGTGATTACTTCAACAGCGGTATCTCTACTGCAGTCAGGATTCACTCCATTCTTTTTTTAAGTCTACAGGTCATGCCAGCCCCATATTTCCTCACTAGAACAGGTGGAGATAGAATTTTATGCTCTTAAGTATTTTAGAGATATTTGTATTAATGCTCAATCCTTCATCCTGGGGGCAGTAATATTGCCTTGATTAGTGGGTATTCGTTTCTTTCAGGCAACCATGGTTACTGAAGCAGTCTAATATTTTCTCTTATGCTTGTCTCCAGGGCTTTTGGATAGCCAAGGTGAGGATAATAATAATAGTAATAATAATAATTTATTGTATTTGTGCAATGCTTTTCAAACTAAAATGATCCAAAGCACTTAGCACATAGGTAGGAGCCCACATCATCCACCACTATTGTACAGCATCCATCTGTGATGCAGTGCTACTATTCTGTGGCAAGAACCCCATAGCAAAGTGTAGAAGTGAGAGATTAATTCATCAATTACATTAAGGGATAAAATAGGTAGGTCAAACTGTGCAAACTGGTAGTGGAAGTTTAACCAGGATACCAGAGTTAACACTCCTATAATTATCAGCACTGCTATGAGATCTTTAATGTCAAAGTAGACTTAACATCTGATGACAAAGGATGACATATTTTGACATATGACATATCTAATACAGGGGAACTGGTTTTTAAATTATGGTATAGAGGGAAGAATCTGTCACCGACACCACTAATAACAGCAACCTGATTTTCCTTAGATTTCCATCACGTCGGTATTGGCCAGGTCTAGTCTTGCTTAGGTTCTGGGACCAAGCTTTGGGGTGGTAATGCTTTATTTTGCCATTGCCTCAAACTGTCAGAGAAAGGGTGCACCTCTGCCTTCAAAAACCCATTCAACAGTGCAACAAGAGTAATTGCATCATGGGGCTGAAAAATCCCCATTGGCTTGCAAGAGCCAAAAAAATCCAGCCCTGTGTCTCTCCACCCCTTTAGACAATTAGATGTCAAACAACGTTCCATCAAACTCCAGGCAGAGCCATCCATCTTCCTTCTGAACTGGAAACACCCCTTGTCATCAGATGTGCCCTCTAAGAGGAGACATATAAGAAGAAATGAAGACTGAAGGATAGGAGGTTGTGATTAATCACCTTGTAATTGCTGACAGCTGACAAAGAATATTTTGAGAAAGTGAGAGGGTAATGGGTCAGGCGGGTGTTTGACTGAAACTTAATATAAAGGGCAAACACGAATGTGTCTGCTGCTACAAGCCAGCATTTTCAGGTTGTTACTGCTAATGGGATTAGTACAAAAGGTTATGTCTTTTAACAGCTGGAGCTGGATGAAGGTCTAGTGATAAGAGGATCATTGCAAAGCTCATCAAATGTTATCTTCCAATAAATTTCCTTTTAAAAATAGGCCAGCTATCTTAACTGCCTTACAAAAATAAAATAAAAAAACAAACATTATACAAGTCTATTAAAGATTGTCTGAATATTACACTAATCAAAGGGTTTGAACATGAAAACATTTTGAAAACGTCTTTTCTAAAGAATGGGTAGACATACTGTAAGTTGAGAGTCCTACTGTAAGTTATCAGGTTAATACATAAAATAATGACTGCATGTTATCAATTTTCTGAATGATATCACACACAAAAAGGTGTCCATACAACATGTGTATTAATATAAAAAATAATAGTTTACATATCAGCCTTATAAAAGTGTTTGTTTGTTTGCCATATAATGACATGAAAGTGTAAAGCAAATGCTAAAAACAAAAACAATGTTCTAGCAACGCATTAGAAAAACTGTTCTTATTGTGCCTTGCAGAAAAGTATCAGGAGACAATACAACTTCTTGAAACTCTTAAGAAAATTCAATATTCTTATCCAAAAAACAACCTTATAAGTCAAGGTCATCAGTCATCAGTAGAGCTGGTCACAAAATCACAAGGTCCTTGTCTAATGCTGTATAAACTACGTGGACTGTCTCAGATGGGCACAGTGCCCACAAGAAATGGTGTTACAGAAGATGAGATGAACAGCTGAGACAAAATTGCAAAAGGGGCTGATTTATCAGGTGAGGTAATGAGAAAATTACTGAGAAGGCATGCTAAGAATGGTAAAAGACACCAAAGCTGAGAATTGCAGCAGTGCACAGAAACCTCATTTTGTGGGTTTCGCAGTTTGAAATGATAATTAAAATTTCTCTGTTAAGTAATTAAATAGGGAAACAAAATGGTCAGTAATAGAACTGTTTTTCTCTTGTTTTATGATGTAATACCCAAGTCTCTAGTCACTGGGGTTTTGTTTAATCAGCCATGACTTCAGTGTGGAAAGCTCTCTGAAAGTTTTTTTTTTAATCCAGTACGTTAAGAATGTCCAGCTGTTGAGTATTTGCATTTTAAAAGGTCACATGGCATTAAAAACAATTTACCAAAATAGCATGCTCCTCTGCCATATTCATTTTCAATTGTACTTTGAATTGCAACATGTTTTTTCAGGTGGTGAAGTATATAATTACATTCCAGTTAGTTTACTATAATGGGGAAAACGTCTGCTTTTATACTTCTTTTATTTTATTTATTGTTTTTCCATAATTGCAATTTAATAGCATTAGCAAAATAAATGCTTTGCAACTGATTTGAGTATCCACTACCAGAGCCCGTATAGAGCAAATTATTTTTGTGGAACTATACCCACTTAACCAATACAGATGTACCCAAAAATATTAAAATATCTTTAGTGGGTGATTATCTTTTGTACGCACATTTTGTGCATACTGTACATTTTGTGTGTTGCATAATGTTACTGTAATGATGCCAAGCAGAAGTATGGAAATGTCATACATATGCTTTCTTTCGTAATTATATTGGTACCACACCAGATAGGGAAAAGAGATTAACATTAATACAGTATACTCCACACTTAGGCAACTAAAGTTCTTGTCTAATGATTCATTTATAAATTGCTTCTCTTGCAGAAATGTACCGAAACTTGTCAGTTTTAAATGTATAGCCTGAAGAGGCAATTCAAAACACACTGACACTCCGTTTCAATGTGAAAATCTGCTTACTGCTATACTGTACATGATGTACAGAGAAAACCTTATTAAAATGATACAGATTCTGTTGCGTACATTGGAATGATTTAACAGAACAGCAAACACTAAAGTGCTTGGTAGCTTAACATGTTTTATGATGAGATTCACTGTAACTGAAATTCACTCATCCATTTGTCACCTTGTAAAGCATGCTGTATTTATTTCACTTTGCAATCGATACAAGCGGGCCTGTGATTCACAGGTGAACTGGCCCAGCTGCTCTGCAAAGCAGGATGCTCAGTTTCCCTTCTACCTTTAAAAATCTCATCTGTTTCCATCCAAACTTTATTAATTGGCTTTTGTGCATTCGTGTAGACATCTCATATGTTTAATCCAGGAGTAATATGATAATATTTACTGTTGATCAATAAAAGCAAAACAGCAAACAAAGTACTTATACACCAATAACTTATCTAATGGGGCTTTCAACCTCTTTCTAGCAGGTGAACCTAAAACTTACCATTTGAATTGATCAAAAGCCATGAATATCTGGTTGCACTCGGACCACTTAATTGATTTTCTTTAACTGTTGAATTTACATATACAGTATTTGGTGGCAAGCAGCCTGATTAATTTTTTGAAAGTTGTGTCTGAAATCAAATACTTAAGAATTACTTGAGAATGCCATACGTTATCTGTTTAGAATTTAGCTAACCGTGTTTAAGCTTATCTTTATGTTCACATTTCAAGTTTGAAAGGGCACAGAATTATGCAGACAAAGGTAGTGTTATGCTAATTTAAAGAACAAACCATGCCTGTCTGTACTGATGGTGACTGAAATACAGAATGTGATTACACGCAGGTAAGCTGCTGTGATTCAACATGACATCTTTACTGAACTATGTGAAAACAGAAACAGGAAAAATGTAAGTGTCTGCAAAACATCTATATTCTGTACGAACAGACATTCAACTGTATTCCATATATCTGGAAGCACTTCTGAACTCAAACAGATGTGGAAACTGATCCTTATGTCCCTTATGAAACAGCTGCCAAAGTTACACTTGTTCAATTCAACAACTGGGAAGCTACCCTTAAAAAGCTAAATGGAAAAAGCCTCACCTACTACCAAAAAAGTGCTGTCACCATTTGCAGCAATTACATAAAATAATCACTATTTCACTGCCTAAATGAGGGGGAAAGTTGCAGGGACTGGTTGGATGTTTGGAACATACAAGTTAAGTAAGATGTGGAAACTATTTCATTAGAAAAGGTTTAATGAGGACTTATGATCATAAAGTACCCAATAAAATTGGATGAATGCCTTTGTCCAGTTTGGAGTCTCTCATCATGTTCTCTCATGCTATAAGTAATATCATACAGTACAGAGTTTATAATAGAAGTTCAAGGAAGAAGGCTGTATCCTCATCTCATACACTTCCGCTCGCCTATGTACAGTGTTTAAGTCTTGCACCATGGACTTCCCTTCTGTCTCACATCCCTCCTGCCATGCTGCCTCCACTCTTGCAGCAGCTTCCTAGCTCATTCCTCGCAATAGTGTGTCAGTTTGGGCAGCCTGATCCTCCCAGCTAGACAGCCATTCCCTCAACAGGGCATGTTATGCCAAATATACTTTACATATTTTGTCCCTTCAATGGAATTAATTAGGGTGAACCAGAACATTCTTTTTTAGAAATAGTTCTTTCTACATTATTCTTGAACTCATCTCTAGAGTTCAACAAAAACTTGCTTTATGAAATGGAAGTGAATGAAATCTAAACATTATCATACAGTATGTAAATCATTCTGCACTTTAAATCCCACTGCTGAATTTATAAGAGAATTTTCTCACCCTCAAGCCACCACTTTTTACTCATAGTTTCTTCTGATGAAAGCCCTTCATATTCAGTTCAATTACAACTTATGGGGTTAGATTTTTTAAACACAGGAATTTAAGGACTACTCAGGAAAATCATCAGAGTCATTATAATTCAGAAAAATGTTTTTTAAGCACATCCTCATCTTATAATGGGTCTCTCTAATAAATATACTGATACAACTAAATAGGCTGCTTCTTTGACTAAGACTTGTGTCTTATCTCACTCATTAAAATAATTTGTGAAGGCACTACTCACTTTCCACAGTTATATTATTATCCCTTGCAATTTTAGGGTTCTTTGCAAAGCAAGTACTATATATTGATACAATCATTGTGAGAAGCACATTCTGCGGACTGAAACAAACAGAAAGAAAATCAGAGATGTATGTTATTATTTTATTCAATTTGTTGGCCAACAACCTGCACCTGTGCACTGGGTTATATGCTGTATGGTTTCATTCATAATATGACACAACATTGTTAACACATAACAGAGCTTAATAACAGCATGAGTCTGTGTTCATTCTACTTTTCAGTGTAGTATTAACCTCAACTTCTTTAACTAAAAAATGTTTTCTATGTAGTATATAGGAGTTTGTATGTTCTCCCTATGTTTGTGTGGGTTTCCCCTGGGTGCTCTGTTTTCTTCCTATAGTCCAAAGACATACTGGTAGGTTAATTGCCCTAGATATGAGTGTGTTTGTGTCTGTGTGCCTGCTCTGTTATGGACTGGAGTCCTAAACAATGTACAGGATGAACAGTAGCCTTCCTTGTGTCCTGTTGCTTCCCAGAATAAGCTCCATCTCCGCTGTGACCCTGAACCAGAAGAACTGGTTAGAAAATGGATGGATGGTTATTAAGAACACTATATATAAACCCACAAGGAATTTTAATCATCAAGAGTTTTTGGTGCAGGGCTGTGCAATGAAGTACTGTATAGAAAACCAAATCATCCCTTTTTTATTTCATTTATTTTTTATTTTTCTTTAGGAAAGAGTCATAGAAGCATGCGATGTTGCACCTAACCCCTACTCCTATACAAAAAGCAAACTAGGGGTCATTTTTAAAAACAATGATACTGACTTCAGTCAAATATAGTCTGGATGTTAACTATGTGAAGAAAAATGAGTGCATTCAAGTAGCTGTCATAACATGTAAGGAAGTATAACATTGTGTTCTTAAGAAACACACTACTTGTTCTTTAATTTATGTGATTTCCAAAGCCGTGTTTGCAGAAAAAAGAAGCTGGCAGAAATTTAATAGAGCGCTAAACACTGTGTGACAATAGGTCTAATTGATCCTTGTTTACTGTATTTTTCATAGCTCAGTGCCTCATCGAGAACTAATTTGCTTCTGCATCTACACCATGCTGTGCCTTGTGGAGATAAAAGAGTACACCACAGTACTAGGATGTATGAGGTTTCTTCAGAAGCAACCTGCTAGCATGAAAATAATAATTTTACTTTAGGAGGAAACAGTAAATGTACAGTATAAGTATGTTATTACAAGTGCATTAATTTTTTTCTTGTTATGTTTTTTCTGTTTCTCTAATATGATGATTGCTGTCAGTACTGTAATGATTTAAGTTGTTTAGATGGTTCAATAATAGTTATTTCCACCCCTTTGCTTTCTCAGAATGTAAGCTTGTTTCTTTAAACAATCTCTGCTGTTGATTGATCTGCTCTGTTGTTAGAAGAGAGAAATTACTTATACTGCCTTAACTTTTTTTCTTGCAGTCATGGGTATAGCAAGAATAGAATTTTGTCTATTTTGGAAGCCAAAATCAGCAGTAAGAGATAATATAGCCAAATCCGTATACCATCATTGTATATTTACCTCTGCAGATTCCTTCTTGAAATTTCAACAATTCTTTGCCAGTACAGTTCAAGCAGGGTTGTTCTGATATGACAAAAACCTCACTCTGGAAAGCTAACTTTTTTTACTTGATCTGTGGTTTATTAAATTACAGTCAAAGCATTGAACCTTGCCCTCTTCTCTGTAGTAGTACTGTATGTCCAGTGGGAAAACACAACATGCAGAATACTGTATGTTCACATACAGTTGAATTTTGAGGCCAAAGAAAGAATGGGATGAATGCAATACCGGTAACTTAGAGAAGACAGGATTCTTGTGCATTTGTGCATTATTGTGCATTTAATGTACATATTAATAGTATTGTGTGAAACTCCTGAATTGCCATGTAATTCTACTTTCTGGTTAAGGTGTCTAGTGATGAACAGTGTTCATTAACAAAATATGGTGCTTCCCAGGAAAGAATGTTTTACTAAGGTGTAGTTATGTACCATATTTAATAACTCAGTCCACTCGCTCATTGCAGTTATGCAGCGTGGAGTTCAGACTTGTAATTCGATGTGGATACACAGACATACTGTAAGTTAAAAGATGCAACAGCTTTGTGAGCACACCCCTGTCTTTAAAATAGATATTTAGTTTTATAAAATATCTTTCAATTAATTTTAATAATGAAAAGACTACTTAATAGTAGAAAGCAATAACCCACCTTCATATTAACATTAGATGGGTAGGTGTGAAATCATCTTTACTTCGCACATCTGACCAAACACTGGATGGATAGAAAAGATATCTAAAAGATAGCTTTGACAACTGGACTGCTACAGTTCTACTTGTCTTTATCCTTCATTGAGCACTGCATTGTTCTATTAAATTTCATTTAGTCAGCTTTGGCTTTTACAACCATTTGTATGGAGACGTAGCACTTTTTCTTTGGAAAACTTAAATTCAATTTCATTACCTCTAAGAAGCTTACTTCATTCATTGTCTTTTTTAAGATGTTGTAATTCTGACTATTTACTTTAGTTTCTATTTTCTATTTCTCTTTTAGGCTTTCTAATCATGTTCTTATGTTACTAATTTTATAAAGATGCTCCTCCTTCTATAATTAAACTGCTTTATGAAGCCTTTTACCTTATTGCCTTACAGGTTTTAATTAATGTATTAAATAGATTTGTTCAGTGCATTTTAATTTGGTTCAAGCAAAACATACAGTACAACAAACCACAAACTTAGCATCCATTCTATCTTCTGATTTCATATCTATGCTTTCCCTTGTGCTGAAATTAAACAACTACTTTTTGGACCTGTACAGTTTCAAAACATTCTTCAAGCCATGCCAGTGCTCATGCCACTGTATTCCTTAGTCCATGTTTGAAAAGCTAAATCAATATAATTTACTGTTTTTTACTGTTTACAAATGGAGTGAGAAAGCAGCCATGATATCAGCTGATATATTTCTGCAATTTCCCTCATGAGATCGATAAAGTATCTATCTATCTGATAAGTTGCAGTGCTCGTTTTTCCATTCTATGTAAAAAAAACAATGATTTTCCATGATAACCACTTCTTTCTTTGCATTAATATTTGTATTTGTATTATACATTTTGTATACAATTATACAAGGCTGAATTATAATTGATATCTGAAGATCTACAGCATACTACTAACTAAATCATATTTATGTGCCTGAAGAAGTTTTTGAATTATACTTCTTTGCAGCTCTATCCAGCTCTTCCATTTTTCACATTTCTCATGAATGCTGTGGATTCAGTAATGTTGTATTCTTCACCTTCACTCTCCTAACCATGTTTCAGTGATTCCAATTGCATCATAATTACATGCTAATGCTTTAGCTTCTATCTCTTGCGGTTTGTTCCTAATTCTCCTGGGATGTAGCTATAAGCACCTAATTGCCTGATCCTTTGACATTTTGTTCTTCAATTGACTTCTCTGCTTAACTCTGTTTCCTTTACAGATTTGCATTAGATTCTCAGAGCTACCATTCTAGTTTGTGTATTTTAGTACTGCATCATTACATAACAAATAGATATTTTTGTATGGATATTTGAAGTCACAGTGCAGCTCAGTGATCTTTTGAAATGAGTTTATTAATGGCAGGCACTTTCAAGAAACCAAAGGGCTGGTATACAGTATCTTTTCCTGGCATTCCCTGAACATGAGCATCACTGAGCAGTTTTTTGATGCTTCACAGCATCCTTCTGATTTACAATAAAAGTTACATTTAAAAGAAAAACACTTGGAACACATAATTACAGTAGCTCCAGTACAACATTTAACATTAGATTAGATTACAGATTATGTAGTACATATTACAGTGTATTTTTCTCCTTAAAGTTACTCTGAAAAGTCACATACAATAGACTCTCTACAAACATTCTACACAACGGGTGTCTGTCTATCTTTAGCATGCACAGAAAATTTAGAATGAACTGATTCCCTGTAAATGCATTGTACAGTTAGTATACTCACATCTATGTATATCCATGCATTTCAAGTGTACCTTGACAATAAGTGCCTTAAGTACTGTATATTTAGGTATAGCTATAATATTCTGTGCTGTTTTGCATTTGTGTTACTGAAGAACTTTGAAGGTTTAATATGCACCCCTTTAATTGATTTTTACAGATATGTCAAGGTTAATGAAATGGATACATTTCATTTTTATAATGAAATTTTATGTTCCTGAATATGTTTTAGGCTTTCCTGACATACCCTGCATTAACATGATACAATATATGGCTTAATATATATATAGTGCATTTTCACTATATTAATAATGACAAATTAATCTCTTTTTATGTTCGCATTGTGGTATTGTGGCCACAGCAGAATACAGACCAGAGAATACACATTAGAGAAAACTAAATAAAAATAAAAAATACAACAATTTGAATATAATTTTAGGTTGTCTTCAATTGGGAAGTGTGGTTTTGACCTTTAATGTAAAAAGGAGGAAAGAAAGTGTAAAATGTCAAATAGCTGCTTCTTTTCAGAGAACTGCCACAGGGGAAATAAATTATATTGTTTGTACCATGCAATGCAAGATATAACAGTCAGTGGGTTTGGGATCTGCCATTCCAAGAATTTCTTTTCCAGTGCCTTGATGGAGATGATGCACAGTGATTGGAAGAGGAGATGAAGTCTATAAAGATTTCTACACAAATTAGTATAATACTTTGTAGGAAAAATAGGAGGCTGTATTCAGCTTCTAGGTAGACTGCCCTTTACTGAAAAGGGATCATTCAGTATTGGCCAAGTAAAAAAGAAAAAACATCTACAGTATATATTTCTTAATTCCAAGTAAACTAACTTCTAAATTCTAGTATAAAGACAAATTCACTGCTGTGCTTTTTGTCCTCTTCCAAGTAAGCTTCCTGTCTGACAAGCTTTGTCACTTGTCTTATTTGTCAGCATAGCGAGTGAAATAGGGATGTTTTCTGGTTTATGTTCTGCTTGTGTCCAACAGATAGCTTTTGCTTAGTGGCAAGAGTGGCTCACAAGGTAGGGGATGAATTTTTTTCCCTTTAAACATTTTAGACTGTAAGAACCATCGGAAGAAATATTAACAAGATGAGATTCCCATGCCTATTCAATTCAATTAGAATCTATTGTTGTTGTTTTCAGTAGCAGTCACTGCATCTTCCAAGAAGCTGAAACCTACACATATCTCACAAATGTGAAAACAGGAAGAACACTAAAAGAGAAAGACATCACAACCAAAAATTACCTTTAAATTGATTTTTGCATTGCCAGCAGTCAATTAGCTAAGTCTTTTATAAGCTCTTTAGTGCAGCCTTCTGCCTTCCATACAATAATTTCCATGCACTGTCACCAAGACTGTTATTTCTTAGACCCACCTTTCCACACACCCCTACACATTTTCTTGTTTTCTTTTGTCTTACTTCCTTTTCTCCCCAAAGCTTCTAAAGAAGACCTTAGAACTGAAATGTGATTTTCTTTTTTAATTTACTTTCAATACAGATTCAACTTCAACTTGTTCCTGTGCAGTTTGCACTCTGATGCAGCTCCCCACTCTAAGCTCATCAGCTCTTAAGTCTACTGTATGATTTCGAAAATTATCTTCCAGATGGTGTTGGAATGCTCAGCTTGCTCAGTTGGACGCAGTCCCCCAGGCAATTTTATATCAATGAAAAAAGGCCTGAGTTTACTTCAATCTGTAGGAAACCTGGGATCTTAGCTTCAGGGCAACTAGAGAAGACAGTTGCTTCTTTACTTCATAAAACTTCACAACCTCAGAAACTGGCTGCAAATAAAAATTGATTTCGGCCCTCTGACAAATTAGACCAGCAGGGAATATTTTAGGCATATGCTGCAGCTACACTAAGGAAGTGCAAACTCACATAAACATACTGTATACAGTATCTAGATTAGAATTAGATCTTGATTTAACATTATTACCTTTATGCGTAACATTTTAACAGCAGTATAAAAAATGAACTGAGTAAAAATATGTTGGTCCATTCTCCAATATTCAATGTAAAATTAAAAAATATTAAAGAGCATTATGTTTTAATCAATACCTGAAAAAAGGTACACTTTGGAGAAGCTATTGGCATAATATATCGGTAAGTGTCATATCTGTTTTCACTGATAGAAGGCGAAGTGCACTAGAATTTCACCACAACTACCAGGAGACCTGTCATTCCGCCTGTTGTGGGGACAACTAGATCAAGAAGAAGATCTGCCCAACCTGTGTGCACTTAACCTGGCTATTTAAGACCTACCCCTATGATTCTACAATACTCACTCTTAATGATTTTCATCCTAGTCTTGGCATCCATAGTGTGCTTACCTTGTTTGCAGATTTTTACTTCATTTGACTTCAGTCATGGATTGTCCCTTTGGACTGTGTTCTTGTTTATCTCTGTTTATTAAGATTTCTCCTTGGCACGTTGTTTTTAAATCTTTCTGGCACTGACCCTTGCTTGTTTTTCACTGCTCTCTCAGGCCTAAAGAAGATGGATATTTAATCTCTCAGCTCTCCATATTACCCCTGTATAGTCATTTCCTTATTACAAATCAACTTTTTTATTTTTACAAATCAACTCGTTTTGGGAATTTTCACAGTAGTAAAGAAAGAATATACTCATAAATTTCCTCAGTATTTAAAATGTAAAAAAACTTTATAGTAAACATTTTTACTTTGGCCGCTTCACCAGTAGCTCTTCTGTTTCACCTACATCAGTTTGACTCAGATTTTAAAAAGGACCAAAAATATGAACAGGTTCTGTCAAAGATAGATACTCAAATCTACACCACCGATCTCAAATGCAGCGACTTTTTTGCAGATACAAGTTCTACTACAAACAGTGTTTAAGCACCAAATGTTATTGGTTTTCATAGCTTCTGCTGAAGAGTTGAATTTTCTTCAAGATCACTGATGTTTCACTGGGGAATCAAGTATCTAAAATCTTAAATGGACATTGAAAGGTTTTTTTTTTAAATCTCCCACATGACATGACCCTAAATCTATTAGCATTCAAGAGGATCCATCTGGTTTTAATGGAAGAAAATCGAAGCTTTCAGGAAGAGGTGCTATTCCTTGTATTTTTCAAGCCATCTGAACTGGAAGAAATTGCAGTGCACACTTTTTATTAAAAAATAAATTCATCAGCTGTACACCATGAAATGCCACAATCTACAGTGAGCACTCAAGATTGAGATCAAGGTCCAGTTGACAACTTTTCAGATTTAGTTACTTTTGCAAATGAAAAACTGTCACTTAAAGGTTAAAATAATTGGTGAGAAACTACAGTATTGGTAAAAAGGAGTTAAAAGCAGATAATTTAATCAGTTTACAATAATTCCATTAAATCCCAATAATTTGAATTAAAACTTTGGAAAATACATTTTGATATAAACTGACATTTATGTTTAGTTACATATACTAAGCTTTTACAGAGTTAAAATGTGCTTTATTTCTATGACTTTGTGAATTTTTAAGTGAAGCTTAAAGCTATGTAAATTAGATTTGACATTTTACTGTATTGTTGTTGACTAATAATATGTTTTTAGTGCAGCCATTGGCAATTATTGGTAGCCAAATTTTGTGGTATCCACCAGAGAATTTGCTGTGAGAGCCACAGACCTAGAAAGGGTGATTGAAATGTATACATTAACATTAAGGAAAAAAAAAAACTATGATTAGTTATCTCCAATGTGTACTTGGTTGGCTGAATTTAATTTGCCATCTTACAGCTTGTTTGTTACATAATGGGAAATACATTTCTAGCCCTAGTCTTGTTCTAGAATAGAATCTTGTAGTGATGAAATGGTAACTTGAGGAAGTGCATTTATTACTTAACTGTTCTGAGATTACAGCAGTCTTAGAAGCCTTTTTATTTTTTAATGAAAACCATGTCTTAAGCAACTGGCATGCTATTACATGACACATGGTGCATTTAACCTTTTAATGCTCAGTAACATTTGAGGGGTTTTTAAAATATAAATTTTCCATGTGGAATATCATGTTGCAGCAATCATCTGGCAGTGTAGTCACGAGGCCACAGCAACTCCTGTTCATTTATAAAGTGTTTCAGTTACATGACTGGCTGTTTTACAGCATAAAATGTCCAATTCAAATTTTCTTTGTTATCTGAAATTGACATCTCTGGAATTATGGGTTCAATTTCTGGAACTGCTGTAATTTCAATACAATTCATCTTCACCATTATCATGGTTGAAGCAATGTGGTAAATATAAATATTTGTAGGAATTATTCCACACACTTTCTACTAGCCAGATCATACTTTATTACAATCATAATATCTCCAAAGGATAATTAATATGAAACATAAAACTTGTATTCACTACTTTATGAATATACATGCTTTTATAGTTGTACTGACAAGCTACTGAGATGAAGCTTGTAGCACGATCCATGTGTTGGAATGTAATAGAATTCAAGTGCTGGATGATGGTTGATCTGAGTGTACCAAACAAGCAGACAGACATGGTTCAGCGGCTAGCTAGGGACACTATTAAAATCCAGTGCTCAAAGTCTGAGATCAAATCCAAATCCAAAGATGGGTAGACACAAGGAAAGAACAGGCTATGAAAAATCCGGGACAGAGGTCAAGAAGAGGTCCCAGTGTCAGGGCCAAGAAACACACTGCAGACAAACAATGCAGAGGGGTGGTCTGAAATACAGGGGTCCACTAGTAATGAGGACTCGAGGGGAAACTCAATGACAGAGCCCTTACAGTATAGATATGAGTATTTATTTTCAAGAACATGTGGAATGGGCAAGATTGTAAACCGACTCCAGGTGCTCCAAGTGTCCATGGTAATAACATACTGTAGTTCACCCTGCAGATCAGTAGCTGGGGTGAGCATGACAGTAATATAGCAAAGTTTATTTTATAATACACCACCATGTACACAAATCTTAAAGCAATGTAAATCATTCCTAAAATCAAATGACAAAACTTTAAAGTTTCTAATTTAACACTTACTTTCTTAACTAATGTGCTGCAGCACATCCGTGGTACCATGTACAGTATATAGGAGCAGGCGTTCTAGAATGAGCCTCACCTGTGCATTTATTTTCATTAGTGCTCATGGAATTGAGTTACGGAAATGATCAAACTTTGGTGTATCTACGGATATCAGTAGTCATTAATTTTGCTATGTCAGGCTATTAGCAAATGTTAATTTTGTTATGTCAACCTTCATTATATAAATGAGCATTTTAAAGAGTAGTGTCAGACTCTTTAATAATGATAAGTGAATTTTAGAATGTTGATTTTAAAACAATTTAAAATTAAATATTGCATGAGGGTGCCTCGAAATTGTATTAATTTGGGATACATTTATTCACAGCTATGCTGTTTATCTGCACATTAAGAATATGTCTATTCTTTCTTTACTTTTGCATATAATACTAGCAGAAAGGAATTCAGTGTCAATTACTAAGCTTTTAAGACTTAGCCCTAAGAGTCTGTTGAGTGGCTTATCTCAAATAAACCAGCCCCTTGAATAAAGGGTGAATCCTAAAGCCTGGAGGAAGCAAAGGCAAAATCCATGCTTTGCCCCTACACTGTGGCTGGCTTTGACACAACATTACACTACACTGTGTTTGGGTAAGCAACACTCACTACCAAATCTGCAGGTGTACCCTAATGATGTACCTCAAGTCTCCCAGTTGCCAAAGTTGACCTCTGTGTCTGTCTCATGATTGCTACACAAAGAAATACAAATTGCCTGGTGAGGCTTCATGATGACTGTGCCTTAGCCCTGGGTCACTGTGAGACTGCAAAGGACAAAATTCAATCACATTTCACAGTCTTATTGTTCCTTGAAAGAAGCCAGAGTATCAGCTTCAACAACATGGTGGTTAGCTTATTCCTGACTCCCTGAAGTCTTTGCATGAAAATGTGCCACCTCCTCTCAATTTTAAAAGCACTTTCCCTTAGTTTTTATTTGTGTCCTCTGGTTCATATTTCTCTGTTGATTTGGTCAAACTTTGACAATGCCTTTGAGATTTTAAATAAATTAATTTGAAGGTCCCCTCATAGTCTTCATTTTTGTGAACTGAAATTGTTTTATTTTAGCCTGTGAGAACAGGACATTCCTTTAAGCTTGGAGATGTCTGGATGCCCTCTCTCCCCATCTATATGCCTGTGTGTCTCATGGAGAGCAAGCTGGGGTATGCAAAAAGATACCTAATGCAAAAAGATACCTAATTTCTAATGCAAGAAAGTGTATATGGCTAATAAAGTGATCTTATCTCTTTTTTCATAAAATGATGGAGGATTGTTGTTTTATATACTGTTAAAAGAAAAATGATACTATACTCCTTGTTGTGCCTTTAATCTGACTGACAATGGTAGGAATCAACAGTTGTTAACACATACAAATTGATTTCATGTGATTTAAAAAAAAACTTAATGCAAGGAGACTGGACAGCTGTCTCGAAGCATTTGTGGTGAGATTGACATACAAAATGAACAGAAATATATGCATACATTTAAAATGGCTATGCCTCTAGGTAATTTATGTGTCAGGTTGTCTGCAATCACATTGCACTTTGAAGAGGAAAAAACATTGAAAATGAATCATAAAAATCACCATCGTGATCAGGAAATTCATCTTTGATAAGATAGGGAGCTCCAAAAACCTTACTTTGAATGACAGATATTCTCAGTAATATGATAACATTTTTCTTTCCTATTACTTTCAATGATCCCCCCTTTGATTCTCCTTGAAATTTTGCTTTGATTTGCTCACTCAGTTATGAGGAAGGAACGCCAAAGGGGTGGAGCTTTTCCCAGAGAAGCACTGCTGTATGAAGCAGAGGAGCCTGAGCTGTGGTGGCATTAATTTTTAGCAGCCTTTTTTTCCAGGTTCTCCTGGGATCGTCGTTCCTCCCCATTGCTTACTGGCCTGGGCTGATTAAGCCCCTCCTGCCAGTAATCATTATCATTTTCACCTTTTCTTTTCCCTCTCTGGTCTCTTGCACTTGGGTTCTGGCAAATCACCTCCCACGCAGCTGTATCCAGCCACGGTATTACAGCTATCCGCATGGAGTGTGTATCTTCTCAGCCTGAGGACAGAGGGAAAGCACGGGCGTGTCTCCCAGGCAGCATGCTAGTATCCATATCGTGAATAGTACACCTGGGACCTTTCTGTGTTTGCCTGGCTCATGCGGGGGCACAGCATTGAGACTGACCGGGCTGTAGCTAGGTGTGAGTTTGTCTGTGTGGTGAGTGGGCAAACAGCCATATGTGTGGCAGACAAATACACAGCTGGAAGCTGGAAGCTGGTGGCTGTGGTAGCTGTTTTGTTGGTCATTATAAATAGGACTAAATACTGTAGGTGTCAGCAGAATACGACCAGGGATTATGTTGTATCGCCAGGTGTATTGTCACTGGTGAAGTGTCTTAGATGTAGTTCCTCAGTTGCTTAGATGGAATGAGAGGAAGAAAAACTATACGGAGGCTTTCCTGCAAGAACATAGCACCCCTCACCTCTTCACACCAGAAGAAGGCTCCACAGCCAAAATGTTGTGTTTCTTTTACAAAACATTTTCCCTTTCTATTTTTCAGCATGGAATTACAGTAACCTTTACTTGTTAATTTTTTTAATATTTGGATTGTATTTTCTTGGTACAAAAGAATATAATGGTTATCAAGGTGTCTACTGAAAAAACGTTTTGCAACCAGAAATTCAACAAGACAAGACTCAAGTTTGCACATAATTTGATAAACCCATCATCACCACCACAGGACAGGGTCCATGTAATTTAGAAAAAGTGCTAATTATTCTCCTAGAAAAGTAATCCATCCATTTTAAATGCTTCTTCCAGTTCAGGGTTGCAGGGAAGTCAGAGCCTATGCTGTACCAGAAAGCAACATGCACAAGGCAGGGAGGCCAGTCCAGGCCAGGGCCAGTTTTCCTAGAAGCCAATTAACCTACCAGTATGTAGTTGGACTGTGGGAGGTAACCAGAGGACCCAGAGGAAACCCATGTGAACACAGGGAGAACATTTAAACTCCATGCAGGTAGCACCACGGGTCTAGAATTGGACTCAGGGTCCCAGCACAGTGAGGCGGAAATGCTAACCGCTGTGTCTGTCACTGTACCATCCTAGGAAAGTAATGTGTTATATTGTGCGCATGTTAAGTCATCTGGTCTTCTGATATCTCCTCTATCAGATTGCACCTAACCATGCTCCCAGAATGAAGCAAAGGCAGTGAGGCCTTAAAGACCCCAATAATAGTGTGTGGCTCTTTCAGTAGTGGCCTGATCAGTGTGCAATTTATTGTCTGTAATACACCACACTTCCTTCCATCTGAACTCCTACATCCGACTGTGGTCTCTTTAAGTCATTAATGAGTCATTAAAACATTGTAAATATTTTATGTGTTGTTACTTCTGTTTTGTGTCAGAATATAATTAGTGAAAAGTTAATTGATCTTTTCCTTTTAGAGTATGATCTGAATTTGTAGCACACTGATGATTTGTAATTAAATTTTGAATGTGCCTGTACCCAACAACAAAATCTTTTTTGGTGATTTTAGTTATTTAGTTGAAGTGCCACCATTTATTTCTTAGTATAATTACTTTTTCTATCTTAATCTTTTTTAAGTATTACACATTTTAATTGAGTTCAAAATCGGTCCTCTGAGAACTGTAGTTAAATAAAAGAGAGCACACAAACACTTTCTTATTCTGAACAATGAAACAATTAAGTTCTTTTGTGTATTGATATTAAACATAAAACATAATGACTGAGGTATGATTTCCTTAAATATTCCAGCACCAATAAGCTTATAGCACTGTGTATGACAGTTTTGTATGCTTAACACAAAGCCTCACACAAAGAAGAATGAAAACACCTCAGTTGCTTTCAAAATGAATCTCATTTGAAGCCCCTATGTTGTTCTAGAATTAAAGTCAATGTAGATGTATAGTATTTTAAAAAGTGTTACAAACATGAGGACGCCATTTGGCCCATATAAGATATTTGTTATTGTTATATTTTATTATTTTTATGGAGAGTGGTTGAACATTCTTTCAATTTTAATAGAAGTTAAATTGTTTTCAATTCAGTTACTATTTCTTGCTGTTGAATCTGTTTTTTGTCCCCATGGAGCTAAGGTCCCTAGAAAGTGGGGTCATAATATTGTAGAAGTATTAGAAAAGAGGCCATTGAATTTTCTCACCTGGAAATAATCTTATTTAGAGCCAGGCATGGAAAAATAATCTAGGAATTAAAGATATGTCAGGTCAGCATATTCCTTAGAGCATGTACCATGGAATACATTTTCACAACTCCATCAGTGAATTCAGGAGAACTGATGCAAACAATCATTTAGTAGATATTTGCAATTTTCCTTACATTTGCATTATTGGACCTTGCTCCTTGCGGTACAACAGCTCCATTTAGTATCTCAGAGCTTCACTTCTCTGAGCTCTGAGAGGCAGAGAGCGTTCACCCATCCCACTACACAGAATCAAGGAAAAAGGTGGGATCTGGAGAAGAGGTGAATTCAAGTGAACAGTAAGATGTATTGTTAGAGATACCTTGTAAATCCCTTCTTTGCTATTAATTATGTTATTAAATATAATCAAATATCATCAAGGATTTTAAAGTATTCATATTTTTCCAAGTGTAATGAAGCTGGCTATAAGCAAAGGACAGCTGAGACATGAATGTCTATCAGTGTTTGGTTTTGTAATAGAACCATTAGGACTTAAAAACAGCACATCATTAAGTGAGGTTTCTTATAAAACATACAGTATACAACATTAACCCAATTGACAGATTCTACCCTTAACCAAGGTAGGACAATAATCCTTCCCAGGACATGAGGTGTAAAACACAGGAGCTTTTACTGCAGAGCCCCTCAGCAGATACATACACATAATCTACTAACACCCCAGTCACTACTACTGCAATGTATGCCCTTCATATACTGTAGCAAACAAGTCCCTTCATTAACCGCTTGTCAAACTGTGCAATTCTCATATATCAGCAATTATCAAATTAATTAACCAATCTTCACATGGTTTGTCAATTGTTAATAATAGAGGCCTTTAATGGCCTCTACTGTTTAGTTCAATTATTTTTTAACTAGTCAAAGTACAAAAACAACATTCTTAAAACATCTTAAAACATTGTATCTGTGAATTAATAGAAAAATATAAATTATTTTTGCAGTTTAAATAACTGGCCACATGTCAAAGCTGAATAAAACCAATAACACAGACATCTAACAGTTGACTGAATATCCATTCATCTGCTTGTTGTTATTTGTATTCTGATTCAGAGTAAAGACCATATTAAGAAATGTGCATAGACTGGGAAAAGTAAATAAAAATACAACATACTTAAGAAGTGTTTCTAGTCTTGATTTGGCTTTTTTATAACCCTATATGTCAATTCTCCTTCATAAATTAAAAAAAAACAGTTTTCATATGCAGCTCCTAAACACTCAGATTCCATTCAGTGTATTGACTTGGTAGTGTATGTCCCAGAGCTTCTGGCTTTTAAGCCATTTGTTGACAACCTTAGGAAGAAATACATCCATGATTTGGAAAGCAAGCAGCCTGGCCTGTGCTGTGTGTCTGTGGTTTGGGAATAAGTGAATTATGTTTTCCACCTTCAGGATTCAGCTTCAGGCCATTGAAATGTATCCTCATCCAATCTCTACCATTAATGAGTTACTTAGGATGATGATTAAGTGACTTGCCCATTTTCCTCCAGTCTGTCTAACAGGTAAGGAGGAATCTGCAGAAGGTAGTTAGCACGTTGTTTCCCTGTACTCCTGAAGGATCCAGTTTGAAAGCTATGAGGGCCCCTTTAGTTCAGTGTCAGTGTTATAGGCATCATCTGCTTTTATTTCAATGTGCTGGTTGGGGTGCTGGGAAGAGACTATACATTTAAGTGAGAACTCTGTTGGAAGGTGCAGGTAATGCATCAGGAGAATACAAAGAAATAAAAAAATTGGTTTGCAGGCGTCTAGGATGCTGTTCAAGTTGGTTAGAGGCCATCCATGGGTATGTTGCAAGAAGCACAGTACTCTATGTTTCTAAATGGCCATAATTGAGAAGTTGAAACTTTGCAACTTTGAGATCTTAATTCCTTGACTGTCAAGCTCCATAT
Organism: Lepisosteus oculatus; assembly: GCF_040954835.1. Lineage (NCBI taxonomy): Eukaryota > Metazoa > Chordata > Actinopteri > Semionotiformes > Lepisosteidae > Lepisosteus > Lepisosteus oculatus. Next base: position 15,391,493 of record NC_090716.1, read on the forward strand.
TTGCCAAGGTCCAGAGCAGGTTAGATACAAGCAAATGTGTTTGGATTTCATATACAGTAAATGGAAAGTTTATTTTCATCCAGCAATAATCATAACAAAAATATTGAGGACTATAATAATGAAATGAATATAAATTAAATTTACATTTTGGCAAACTGCAATGGTAATGCAGTGATAATGACAAATTTGCATCCATTTCCTACCCCAAAAATTGTTACTTGACCAATTAGAGTGGGTCAACTGGTGCAGTAGCTCCAAAAACTCAAGGAAACTGTTTGACATCGCACTCAATAAACTGAATATTGTTCTACTGGAATCTGCATTCTTATCTGTAACAAAAGAAGAGCCAATTGGCCAAGATTAAACATTAATGTAATTCTTCTTACACAATTTCCTGAAAGTCTGACTTTCAAATTATTTCAAATTGCCATCAAAAGACTTTGTTGCATATTTTTTTCCAGGTCAGACAAATTACACTAGTATGCTGGTATCTCTGAATAGCCCCAAAGGACTACATCAGTTCAGATCCAAGATATGAATATTAAAAAAACAGTAACACTAAAATTGTACATCACACAAACACATTATCTTGTTAAATATATTTCTGAACATAAAACATATTTAATATTCTAAAGATTGTGCACCAATGAAGGCACCTTGTCAATTAAATCCTGGAGCCTAGCTTCCCGGAACACTGCACTGTCAAATTCAATTAGGTCTTCTGCCAGATTCATTTCTTTTAAAACTGACATGTTCACTCATCTCAGCAGTCTCTGGTACTGCTTTTAATACTTGATGTTTTCATAGGATATGTAAGCATTAAGAAATGGACCCCTGGGACCAGTCCATCTTTGAAGTTTAAAGAGATCATATACTTACAAATTTACGTTCCTGATTTGCGCCGAGCAGTTCTCATGAAATGGCCTCATTGCGTCAGTGAGAGATAAAAGACTATGAACCTGAAGTGTGTAAGTTTTGTCCTTTATAAATCCTATGTAGAGGTGGCGGTAATGGAAAACTAAATACAGAAGCTCTCTAAATAATGCAAAATAAACAAAAAATATGAAAATGATCTATAGTTCATTCCAATTTTATATCTCTAGGATCCTTCTATCTTTTAATCCTTTATAGTTTGTTCTTTTATCAAATTGAGCTTTCAGAACATATAAAGAATTGTGCTGGTACCGTCTTAGCACTCACACCCATTAAGAGAGAATTATCATAGTTTAAAATTGTTTCCACACTATTTTTGAATAAAGGAGTGAAATTACATTTTGAGGTTTATTAATTGTTCAAAACAACTTTTTTTAAAAAAGAAAACAGTGATTGATCCATCACTAGTAAGTGATTTGTGATTAAAAAATCCAATAAAAGAGAAATAAAAAGCAGGTAGCAGCTGGAACCTTTCTATTGTAAGTGACGCCTGCTGGTTTAAGAAGCAGCCGCACACACCTAGCAGGACACTGCCAGTGTTAAATGACCTTGATCTGACTATGGTTGATTTCATGGGCTGTATGTCAGCAGCTGCTGGGAGTTTCCAGCAGTGATGTCAGCGAGAGACATGCTGCTCTTCCAATCAACTGGCAGACTAATAAAGGATGAATATCTCAGACAAACAGGCATGATGGAGCAGTTGTATGAAGAGAGGAATACCAAATTTTCACTTCTGTACATACAGTAATTCTTAGAAGACAACTGCAACTTGATTGATCTGAATAGCAGTAACTTTGTAGGACAATTTTCTTTCCTTAACAGCTCATGGTAAACAGACCTATTAATCAAGTGTGGTTCATTGCATTGGAAATGTACATGAATGTAAGCCATCTGCTTGTCATCAAGGCCTCACACTTGGTATGACTTATTACTCTTTATTAAAATGAATTAACAACAATCAGCCTTGATTCTTAATAAAGTTCAGCTAATTATTTCCCCTTACTAATATAATGGATGGTGAGCAGTCAGGCATTTATTAAACCTAGAAGTATGGAAAAAAAATAATGTGTTCATATTTGGAGTTCTGGTGTATAAAGATGTTTTTCTAATTAATTATAAATATTATAGCTGATAATTTATCATATTTCACAGCCCTCTGAAATTGTACATGTATGCACAATGGTCACTCAAGTTAGTAAGATATGTTTCAGATGCTGCAGAAATTCAGGGACTTGCTCTTGTACGCTCTAATGAAATAAGAGTTAGGAGTGAGAGTACTGTAAGTTATGAAAAAGCAGCCACCTCCTTACACAAAGGGTGATTGGTGCTTGAAACAAACATGTGAAATGTTGTTGAAGCAGATTCCTGGGATCCTTCAAAAAGATTTTTATCTAAATCCTTATAAATGAACTGGTAGAATTAAATTGAGCAGAATGGGTGCAAAATGCTCCTCCCATTTGCAACATATTCTCTACTCCTAGTGAGAGATAAATCTAGATCTCACGACATGTCACATTTTTACAAAAATATGTCTTAACTACTTTTATTTTCGATTCTCTTAGTTATGTTTTTAGTGGTTGCCGTCAATGACTTTGCTAGAATCAAAAAGTTTGATGTATCCACCAGTCACAAATTTTAAATAAAGCATGCAATGCTAACTTTCCACTAGGTTGACTCAAGAAGCTGCATTGAGCTGGGTGTTTAAATCTCAAAATTGTTGGGATGGGTTGAAGCGTCAATTTATCCTGGCCTTTGTCAATATAGAAGAGATCTTCACTGAACAGGCAGAGAAGACAAACGCTGCAAACAGAAGTAACCTTTAATAATGGTTTTCATTACACTGAGCAAGTTTTCTCTGCCTTTTAATCTTGACAGTTGAATCTCACAAGCGATTTGTTAGTCCATTGAAGGCCAGCCTCCTGCCCTTTCCGTTCTCTGCCAAAATGTCAAGAACACCAGCAATACCACAGGAGGTCCGGTGAGCTAACTTGATTAATTACAGAGAGTGAGAGGAGGCCTTTCATTTCAGCAAGCATTGCAATTAAGGAAAAGGGTTAATTGAGCGCCTTTTGTTTGTTAGAGACAGACCTCCAGGCTCCCGCTTGCTGTCACTCCTGATAGATATCTTTGAAACAAAATGTTGCCATTGCATGGTAGAATTAACCATATTGCTCCCAGCATGAGATCTGCTGCATACTATTAGCATCTTAATGTAATTATTAATGGAACAGACACATGCAGACTGCTCAATTGTGAAACATCTTGCTTTATCCCATGTTAATCCCTGGCGATGAAGTACATAATGAAGGAAAGGTGGCCACATACTTCAAATTAGCTATCCTCAGATGTTATTCTCAAACTCTATACTATATATTTCCACCATTAATAAAGAGAAACATGCCCAGTGTCACATCTTTTGGTGTGTGCATGCAAAATGAAAAAAATCAGACTTTTGAGATAAAATTTAGGAAACACTTCAAAATACAGGCACATTAATTACAGTGTATTAACACTATGATTACCTTTTACCTGTAATTGTGTGGCATTTCAACTTTTGAAATAAAAATCCTATAAGTCAAATACAAATCATATAAATATAAATCATGACCTATAATTTAGAGCTCTGATAGGTAATGTGTGTTAGCATTTGTAGTGTAATACTATATGAATGAACCAGTAATTGCACAATAAATGCATTTTTTCACAAAATTAACCTTCTTCTATGTAAACATTTACATATTTAGAGCAAAAGAACTTCAGAGATTTTATTTAGCATCTGCCAGCTAATGGAAGCATTTCAAACTGTTGTGTGAAATGGTTGTGCATTATCTTTTGCATTGGAGACATACTGTGCTGTATCAAATATTACAGTGAGAGCATATTTATTATTAAAATTCATCAGATACCTACATTACATTGTATGGAATAAACTGGTTTTAAAAAGCCAGCAGAATGTCCTGATTTGGAAACAACACATACAGTACATACGCATACAGAGAAGCAAGTCGGTAGGGAGGAGAAGCAACATCTAAACTCTGCACAGTCACTCAGGTAAACTTCAGTGTTTGAAAACAGCATTCAGCTTTTCTTTCTAGCTGGCCTAGTGGTTGTTTTATTACCAATTACAGTAGTTTAATTTTCCATTAGCCCTCAAAGTGGCATTAAAAAAGACTATAAAAAACAAAGATTTAAGACTAGTAATGGTATGAAACCAAACCAAAAGTGTATGTGCAACTCCCTTGAATCCCTCTCCTCCTTCCATTCTCCCCTTTTGAGAATGAGGAGGCTGGGGCCCGCAAAGGTGGAGGAGGAGTGCCGCAGATGAAAGGTGAATAAAAAAGAATTTGATATCATGGACAATTCAATGAGTTAGGTCATGCTGTAATGTGAGTTATGCTTTAAGACCACATTCAGACAACAGACTATACAATAAACTATTTTTATGTATCCTACTGAGTAATCTCACTTTATGAATTACATTTGCAACGCTGTCCATCAATGTTATTGCTATTTTGATTAAAATGGATTTCAGATTTTAACATACTGTGATATATAAAATTAATTAAAAAATTTAATATAGTATACATTATATTAAGTGTATTTTATTATTAGAGAGAGTTTTTATTAACTCGATGGGGCTATTTGTTAAAAGTACAACTTGAGCATTGGCTAAAAATTGAACCCAGACCTCACACTTGGCCAGTCAAAATTCTACTGCCAATATGTCACTCTGTCTGGATGGGGTAAATTACTAACTACAAGTGTTTCATTTTGCATTACACTGCAAAGAAGCATTATACAGTATATAATATATAAACAAATAATTAAAATAACTTGATGTTATAATTGCTTGCAGATGAATTGAAGCCAAGCAGACCCCAAGTATTTTCCAAATTAAGTGATGCGAATAAAAAATGCTGAATGTAAACTTGCACAAAATGACTGAAAAACACAAAAAACAGCATATTAGAAATCAAAAACATGGCAGCATTGTTATGCGTGGTTTCCTTAAACAAAAACCTTTTATATGTAGTGTTGGCTTATATAATCTCCAGTGCAACTTATAGTAATGTGACCGTAAATCATTCTTTAAAAAACATTTAAGCCACTACAAGCCTGTTTTTTGTGTATTTTATGTGCTTATTTGCTTTTAAATATGATATATTTTTAAAGCCACTATGTATCATATGATTTAAACAATCAAAATCCAAAATCAAATTATTTTCTAATTACTATTTATACACAATTACTAATAATTCTGTATACTGAATGTATTTCATACACACACACAAGCAGCTGTCATTTATTAAGGATTCACTGGAGTTTTACAGAATAGTGAAGCCCTGCATCTAATTATTTAAAAAAAATAAAAGTATTATGCGTTGCTGTTCACCATACCATGGCACTTATGCCAGTATGCTGCCTGACACATTGTGCATTTTAAATGGCTACACCTGTGTATGTTTCTCACACAACGTTATTATTATTATTATTATTATTATTATTATTATTATTATTATTATAATAATAATAATAATAATTCCTTACACTTATATAGTGCTTTTCTGGACACTCCACTCAAAGCACTTTACAGGTAACGGGGACTCCCCTCCACCACCACCAATGTGCAGCATCCACCTGAATGACTAATTAGACTTATATATGTATTTATTTTGGACTCTAACATTGTAAAAACGTAATTAATATTTTTTGCATTATTCTTGGCTCTAAAAACTCTATTTCTCTATGAAAGCTAAAATGAAGCAGGTGAGCCTTAATTTTAGCCCTTTCAGGAGAAAGGCATCTGTCTAAAATAATTACATTTCTGCTGTAAAAGGTAAAATATTATTCATGGATGTATAATTATCTGCTAGCTGATGAGCAGATTGCTTATTCTTTCATTTGGATCAGTTTCATTGGAGTGGGTCAATTAACATCTTGAGTGTTTGGACTGAATGGCGAATTGGTTGGACACTCACAGTCACCAGTGAATTCTGCAGGGTTTTAAGAGAACTGATTAATTTTCTTCTGTGCTGCAAATTGGAGATTCATGATTACTTGAATGTTGTAAATTCATTATTTTTGTATTCTATTTTGTATTAAACTGAAATAAAAAAAACACATTAAAGTATTTTAACTTCATAAAACCTTTGTCAGAGTGAATTATGTGTATCAAACTATCTTTTCTATTTAGCACCTGTCATATTTGGGGATGCATTCTGAACAGCAGAAAACATTGTCCAGCATTTTGTTTTTGTCTGCTGTTGAGATTAATTTGATACAAGAATTAAAAAATGTATACATGTGATGCGTGCGAAGCATGTCCTTTTTCATTTCCATTGCTAGCTTGGTGACCACAGCTACAGATTTACAGTCACCCCGTTACTAAACTGAGATCAGAACCAGAGGAAACAGCTGAAAATTAAATACAAAAAGATATGCAGACAGGGAAGAGTTCTAATGGGACATGGAACAAACATTTTGATGGCACATGGAACAAGCAGACAGACCATGCTATGGTGACTGATTCCCAGGTATCCTTCAGGAAAAGCTTAATGAGGATCATCGATCAGTAGGTTACTAGCAAGCAGGCTAGATAGATTGACTTAATGGCTTCTTTTCATCTGTTACCTTTCTTATGTTCTATGAATGGAAAGCACATCAAGATTGATATGAACTACTGCTGCAGTGTGTAATTTATCACAGCATCCAGGGAAAAATAGTAAGTAGCCATCAATTCTGGAATGCTGTGTAATACTTAAAAGAACATAGCGCAAAGCTGAACTTTCCTACATATAATTTATTTCAGTCCTGTTGCCTTGGAAATGATCATTTCAATTTTTAAGAGATGTTGCCAAATAAAGCAGCTCAGATGGTCATGGGGAGAACGGTGTTGATGTTCACCCAATACAGAGCTCTAATTTGACATGTCTCTTGCACCTAACTGAAATCATCTTATGCCACTGCCACTACTGTGATATCACTGAAGGGGATGCCATGTAACATTGAAGAATACTGTCATTTTTAATATGACAAAGATCCTTTGTGATATGTAATTATATTTTCTTGTGTATTTGGCATTAGATTTTGAATATGAGTTAACAGATGGTGCTCACTGTGATAAGACAATTCATAACGGAAAAAAAATATATATACTGTATATAAGCCTTGGGAGCATTTGTTGACTTGGTAAAGTTCACATTTCAACCCACATATTCAGTAAAGGCCTGATGTCACTAAAAGTGACAGGTAATAGCTGTGAGTTTTAGTGGAATCCACATGGTACAAAAGAATGCTACAGGTACTGTAAATTACTGATATTGTGTGTTGGATACTTTGTATATAAATTGTTTTAAAAATCCTTGTAGGTCCTCCCTTGTAGGTAGATAGAGGTTAAATCTTGTTCTCTTTGGGAACATTGGTGTCAGGTTTTTTGTTGATTAAACGTTTAGCAGTTCTTACACATTTCAAAAATGATGAGAAGGACTAAAAGCTCATTGCAAGTAATTGTTTCTTACTTCACTTTCTCAGTCTCTACCACACTAAAGAAAAGAGTTGTTTTAATATCAATGTTTTCGACATCAATGTTGTCTAAATGAAGAGTAATTCCTGATGAAAAAAATTGAACGAAATATGACAGAGGTAATGAAGAGAAAAAGGCTCAATTGTTATTAATGTAACGAAGAACTAAGAGACACATGGCTTCAAAAACTATATAAAGGATGAGAAAAAACTTATATCATGCCTAGAAATTAAGTTTGTAAAGTTTGAGCAGTAAGAAGCAAGATTTCCTCATATAGACAAAGCACAAGTAGCCAAGTCTATCTTATGTAAAATACAGTAAATATGAAGAAACATGGCTTCCTTATTTGTTAGATGCAACCTTGGATCCACTGTGCAATGGTGAAAGTGATTTATTGGGTTTTAACAGCTGTATAGCTGTATATCCCAGTGTACCTTTATAAACGGTGTTTATACTTTACAGCTATATATAATCGTTTTTGGTCTTTTATTATTGGCTTATTGCAACTTTGCTAATAAATACCTTAAGTTACCTTGTATTATTAGCACTGTCAACACACAAGAAGAACATTTAAGCAAATCCACCCTAGTCCAGTCTCGTAACTGATGTATTGTGTGATTATTAACATTGTCTTCAATACATAAGTACCTATGATCTTCTGTTGTGATGTTCTCCACGTCTCCAATGATTGCTGGTGTGTGAGTAAACAACAGTCAGTTTCTCAGCAGCCCACAGGCTTCAGATACATTCCCTGAACTGAGGGGAAATTTCCTCCAGACTCTTCTCTACATATTAATCAAATACAGGAGATGCAAAGTTGAAGAAATCAGATCACTGTGAATAAAAATCAATGGGAATTTATCATTGGACAGAGGACAAATAAGCAATGAGAATGTTTTCCGCATAGGTCAGCAAGCGAGATGTAAATGCAACACAGAATTAATGGGATATTGGCGTTCAAACATTAGGTAATATATTATTATGGCTTAAAGCTGCCTGCCTTACTTAGGTTATTTTTCAAACCATGGTCTGAGGAAGCTTAGTTTGTTTTTAATTAGATATAACTTGCAGCTAGATAAGCAAACAATATATTAGTGGAAAAAGGGGCACATTTATTCAGACTGCCACTTATGTGAGTCATTTGCTTATGCCTCTATTAATGAGTGGGCATCAGTTTTTTAATTTTTTTGTGATAGAGGTATTGTTTGTTTCTGCAATTGGTTTGCTACCTTTACAAGGGTTTTTGGCATTGGTAACTGTATATACAAACAATAATACCTATAATGACTTCATCTTGCGAAACGCTTGTCATCTTCTCACATAAGGAAATACAGATTCATGTTTTCATTTAAAACAGGGAAGGGAAAGTGTTGTTTATTTTACTTTCCATGATAAGAGATTTAATAAGCCTAGAAGAAATAAAACAAGAACTTGAAACAAGAGGCACAAGCCTCTGTTACACTTCATATGAAAACTGTTGCTTCATCAGATGAAGGATAATAAACTTGACTTATTAGCAACTGGTAATGCGTAAAAGCACAATGGTTAATTATTGTATTACATCACTTGAGATTTATTCTATTTTTGCAAATATTAATTGTACCATATTAGGCACATGCCATAGTAATACATATATTATTATACCTGATTTCTGAACTAAAAAACATTTAACATTGATAAATGCAGAACATATTACAAGCATTATGATTAATTGTATCTGATTTTGGATTGATACATGACTGTGATGAAAGATATAAGTATAATATCATCTTGTTAGTGAGAGTTAATTAGGTACAGGTGATTTAACTTGTTCAATGCCAGATTGGTAAGAAAAAAAAAACAGAAATAAGCAAATATGCCACATTTATCAAGAGAACAGCCTTCATGCCATAGGTATATTGGAGCAACAGCAACAACATAGACTTGCCTGCAGTGGAGCCCAGTCCTCTTTAGCAATTAATCAAGGCTTGTGTAGACCACCCTGATGGATGCAAACATGAAGAGTGATACACTAAGTGTTGTGTGTAACAGACCAATCAATGAAAATCTGTGATGGTCTGGGCAGGAGTGTCTAATTTCGACCAAATTTCACTCGTGGTGATTCATGGCATCCTTAGTGCACAGTACTACATTGATCAAGTCCTGTGGCCTAATCCTGATGTGACAATATTCCAGCAAACAAAGCATGTTGATCATTTAACAAAGGTTTTCTTGTGTAATGTGTCTTACAGTTTACAGAGTTACAGTAAGCCTTGGATTCCCATTTCCCCAGGTGTGAGCCCCATTGTATATACAGTATGTGGGATGAGCTCAGATAGATAGATACTTTATTGATCCCGTGAGGGAAATTGCAGTGAATGACTTTTGACTTTTGACAGATGACTTTTGTTAACAAGCTAAGAGACTATGTAAGGCACATTCTTTTCCAGGCTCTATACAACTATACATCTTCAACTGGTGCAAAACATGCATTACAAATTTGAAGCTTGTATTACTTCAAAATGTTGTCAGCACTGTTGATTATATATAAATGTTATCAGTGGCACAAAATCCCATTTTATCTTTCTATATTTTTATCAAAGAAGGAAAAAATAAATTTGCTCAAGCTAAACATTTGTGGAAGAGAAAAGGTGATTGTCCAAATTTTTTATATATTTTTCTGTTTATTTCTTTTGTTTATTTACCACAAGTGTAGCAAACATTAAATTGTCTTTGTAACTTAATTTTCCAGTTTTGGCAAGAATGTATTTCATCGCAGAATTGTTTCGTAACACTGCCAAGATGGTATTCACAAAAAAAAGATACATCACGCATCGCATTGGGCCCCTGGCACAATCCATGCATAGATTATTCACCCTCTGGCTTTCAACATGGCTAAAATGATAGATAGAGCTTATGAGTCCTGCCTCTCTTCCGTCTGCTGTTTAAACAAGTTATTGCTGCTGCTCAGCAAGATTAAAGGAGAAAAAAACATCATTTTAATTTATCAAAGGCAGATAGCGGCTTTTTTCATTTATATTACATTGGAAAAAATAGAGTTTGGGGGGAGCTTACATGGATATGTTACATGACTTAGGTCAGAGTAGTATTTAGCCTTTGTTTCTCGAAGAACAACAGAAGCATTTTCGTTCAATCTGTCTGCTGTCTCTGCATTATCTCTCGATCAAGTATATTTTTATTTTCCCACAAGTCTTATATCTTACTTCATCAGGCATGTACACATGTCCACGGCCATCAATCCAGCATCCAGGTACCTCTTTCTCTGTATTAGCAATTTCCATGAATCTATCTTAATATCCTCTACATCTGCTGTTATCAATTGACGTTTCCACCTATCCATCCTATTTAAATGCTGACAACCTAAATGAAGAATGTCTGTCCTTCCAGGTTTTGGAAATGAACAAAAAAAAGGTAATGGGATGAATACCTTTCACTGCCTGCCAATAAGTGTTGACACTACAGTTTGCTTTTATTAATTAATTTGGAAAAAATTGTGTTTTACTGCAAACTGATAGCAGTTATGTTGATATGGGAATTCATATTTTTTCAGTAATCAGGGCTGTTTCCATTTCTTACAGTCCCAGTGTAATATTAATTATCTCAGGTATTGCACTGGAGTCCAGTATGCTCTCAGATTCAAGTCTTTATTTTGTATTCAATTTTTCTGAAGTGTATCACATCACATTTTCAGTCCTGTGCCTTGTATCCTGTCCTTGCCAACAAAGTACATTAAACTGTATTTTTGCTTCCTCACCTGACTTGTTTAATTAGGATTTTACAGTTCCCTGCTATTTTTTAGCCATATTTTGTAGTTCATATTATACTGTGGTATTCATTTAACTAGTCCTGGATAATAGAGTCACTTGAATAGATAACAGAAAATGCTAGTCATGATGAGCAGAGTCCCAGGATAGCATGTGGGCTATTTTACATCTGCATAAGGGTTTGTATCTCTTTGAGTTCTCTCTAAAACTGCCTAGACAAAGAAGATCGAATGCACAATAGCCCACATTTACACAAATAAGGCACAGAGCCAAGTGCTACGTAACCCACTATAGATCTTTCAACTGAACGAGCATCAAAACATGCATGGCACGACAGACAAAATAGCAATATTTAGATGTCTGTGAAAAACAGTATGATTTTTAACAAATTATTTGGGCTTCTCCTGCATGATGATGATGATGTTATCTGGTCAGTCGGATCCGACTCTCGGCGATTCTATAGGCCATCTCTCGCCACGCTTTCTGGTCTTGGACTTTCCCTTTCAGCTGTTCTATACCTAAGCCAGTGTCCGTTTTGATGGTGTCTCCTGCATACAATCTTTAATTCTGCAACATCATTCACTGTGTTTCTATTCCAGTGCTCAAGCAGCTTGCCAGCCATGGGGAACTAAAATTATATTGTTAGAAGTCTCTCTGATCAAATTTGACTTTTTTTCTTACTTCTGCAAATAAGCTGGAATACGTCAACTCAAATGTGCAATACTCAAATGTAATTAATCACATTTTCAAAAAAAAAAGAATGATGAGGGGGAATTCCCCAACTGCAATAATCACAGAGAACTAAACTATTTACAATAAATAGTCCAGTCCCACAGTCCTCTGCACTCTGTCTGTTTATAGTCCTGGCATACTGACCCCAGCTGGCCACAAGCAGATTGAGGCTCTGGCTAAGGGTATATCAGTTTGACCACCTGTAGATGAAAATTGTCACAACTTCAACCAGCTGAAGCAGGCTGCTGTAGTTACCTTCTGCACTGAACTCAATTGTAGTGAATTAAGATCAAACAAAGGAGGATGCTGGCTTTTGTGTGACTCACATAAAACAGATAAAAGCAAACAGGAAGGGCAGACACACTAGCTGGATCCTCAAATGAAGCCGAGATCCACAGCAAAATGCTTTTTCCAAACTCTGTCCACCCTACAGATACTGTATGCAGGCTTCGACTGGCTATTGCACCTAACTTGTCCCATTGGCACTAATAATGGTGTTCATTTAAGATCACCTTATTGGCCATATACAATTTCTTGTATTAGGAATTTATCTTTTTGCATACCCCCAACTTGCTCTCCATGAGACACACAGACAGGTGCTAAGGGTTTGCGCCTGTGGCTGGAATGTTGCCGGTTCATATCCCGCGGCCGGCAGAGGAAACCTACTCCGTTGGACCCCTGAGCAAGGCCCTGAACCCCAGCTGCTCCAGGGGCACCGTATCAATGGCCGACCCTGCGTTCTGATCCAGGGATAAACAGGAACATAATGGAAACAATACTTCTTCATATAAAGCAATGCAGTTCTTGGAAATATTATCTTACTTGCCTGTGGTAATCTGGCACCTAGACTTTGTGAATGTCAGTGAAAATACAACTCTGCAATTAATCCTTATCAAAGAAGATTCAAGTTTGCATTTCACATATAAAAGCAAAAACAAATATTTTAAGCTTTATTTTTTTTCTCCTGTTTAACTAAATGTGATCTTTTGTGGTCAGTCCAAAGAACAAATAAAAAAGAAACAACTGCATATATCAACCTTGGTGATCTAGTTATGTTGAAACATATAAAAAATAATCTAGGTGAAATGTTTTTTTATAACAGAGTGAGATACTTAATGAGAATTGAGCTGTTTTTTTTCTCCATGAATTGATGCAGTTATGAATTCCAGTTGTCCTATTCTGTTTGAGGTAGCAAAACCCAAAAGTATTGCTCAGACTACTCTTCCATTTCACAGTGGAAGCAAAAGATTCCCCATTAACAGTTTCTGCTAGAATTTATAAATAAATTGTTGTGACAGGTATGCTTACATGGAAATCAGTTTGGTCTGCACATGAGTGCAGATTACAGCAACATGGTTGGTACAGGAAAATGATGTGCCTGACAGCAGTGTCATTGCAATTGCTGAATCTTTGGGGGGAATTGAATCTTTATTTGGCAGTGTTTACTATTTCATTTAAATCCCATCTCTTAGCTTCGCCTTCCCACAAAATACAATTGTTGGTTTCCTGCAGCATTGTCCAAGCCCAGCCTCTATATTTTGGGCATCCTCTGTATCTCCAATAGTTGATCACCTTGCACTTGCTTCATGCCAAATAAAGGCCATTTTTCAAGGCTTACAAGGTTTGGGAAACTTTGAAGAAAATGTGTCCTTGTTTAAGACTGATGTCTACTCAGATATTATGTATACCTTATTTCATACCAACACATCAGTGTATCAATTTCCATTTATACATCACTATGATTCTTAAAATTAATGGTAAGAATGATTTTATATCATACTACAGTATCTGATAATCTGTTAACTGTGTTCTATGTACATGAATAACCACTTCAAATAATGCATATTTTTCATAGCAATCTAAGATGTGTTTCAGGCTATTTTTGTGTAATGTTTTTGTATCTATTTGACAAAACCTTCTTCAAGTTTTTTGGTTCTTGATTTTGTCAGCACGTCCGGTGATTGTCATGGATCTACATTCATTAAGGTCTAAATTAATAATGTATCCCATTTGCACTCTTCATATGTCTTTAAATGTATACCATAAATTCAAAGTGGTGCCATTAAGGCTAACAGTAAAAGTTACTTTACTGCATACAAAGAGTACAATTATTCTATTCTCCTGTTTGCCTCCTATTTGTGCTATTATCATAAGTAAGGTTTCATTTACTGTATACAGTATAAGAGGGATTTCCAGACTTTCTCTCTGGTAAGATCAACTTGTCAAATGACAAATGTAATCTGAGGGAAGTATCTTAGATGCTGTGTTGTCAGTGGGATCTCAAACTGAGTCCAGGCCGCTTTGTCAATTTCCCTTCCTGGTCTCAAAGTTGTCACACCAACTTTTTCATTTAGCAGAAAATTGTCAATGTCAAGCTAGCTACCTGGCCTGGTTCAGACCACATATCAGGTTATGTGTATCTGCTTCTTGACCTAGGCAAATGTCTAATTGCTGGGTCTAGTTAAATGACAGATTAAATTAATTATCTTAATGAAATCAATTTTTTTGTCTTTGACTAATTTTAGTTGTCCTACAAAGTGTTGCATTATACTGTTTCGTAACTATAACAAATGCCATGGCGCTTACAGTAGTTATTACAATAAAAAAGTATTCAGCTCACAGACATTAAATGGAACTACTTAAATCATTGTATGCTCTAACCTTGGATGCTGAAATTCTTGTTAACAATCTCATATCATACAATGTAGTGTATATTGTGTACAATTTAAGTGACCACATCCCAAAAACAATATTGTCACTCTGGAATTATAGTGAAGAGAAAACAGATATATCCGCAGACTTAAAGGATTATAATATACTGACAAACTAAAAGAACAGAAGTTCTTTTTTATAGTTTTTAACAGAGAAAAAGAACCCGCACTTACAAAATCAGCACAACAGATATCTTCAAAAATAAAAGTAAAACATAAAACAAGAGACACAAATGGAAATTATCGTGAAGTGCTTTTGAATCTAAGAACAGGACGAGCTTCTTGACACAAGTGGTTTTGGTGGTAAGGTAGGGACAAATTAATAAACATTTGCAAACTTTTTGAAGTCGTTTATAATTATAATTAGTTAGAACATGTACTAGTTTAAGAAATCAAATAAAATATTTTTAAAGTTTGTTGATTCCCCATGGTCTCATCCATTTGATTTAATTGGTTTGCACCAATTTAAAACAGTGTACCACAAGGAACCCTAATGAATCTTTGCTTTGATGAGATTTCCATGAGGATTTTATCGAAGCAGTTAATGTGTTGTTTGCTGTCTACAGGCTTTCTACTTTTTAAAAAAAAATCCTGTTAACAAATTAACAGTGTAACCACATTCTGGCATCAAGCAGATTTGTTCCCTGTTGTGCTCTGATGTAAAGCTGAGAGCACTGGGTTTCTGGATGAGAGCCACATTGTAAAGCAATGCCAGTCTCCAAAGGCACTGGGAAAACAGGAAGAGTTAAAAAAAGAAAGACTTCCTAGCACATGAAAGTCTCATGCCCTACTGTGGCCCTACTGTGGCCCTACTGTGTGCCCTACACTACATGTTCCTCTGTGGCATCTCCGCTGTCCCTGTGGTTGGGTCACAGGTCATATTTCTTACTTTTGTTTCCATTTCTAGTGATAGGGCACTTTTTAAAAGATCGATAGATTACATGAAAAAGGAAAAGGGTGGCGTGCATGCAGAATGTGCAAATGGCAAAGCACCAAAGGAAAACAAAAAAAATAGTAATTTCCCGTACATATTTTAAACAGTCACAGGCATTTATGTACACCACAACACTCAGCCTACCGACTGGTTTTCACAAATGAAAATTAAATTGATGCTTAAAATATTTGTAAGTACTCTGGCATTTATATCCAGGAAAAGAAACATGGCAATTTGCAACTTTATCATACTACATACTGTATATAAAGAACTAAATACGCTGTATTGTAAAGAACCCCTTCTCATGAATTGTAGCTTCCTTCCTGCCCTGCTCCTGACTTGGACATCTTGCTGTGCATCATCTACTTCAATGCCAAAGAGGGTTTAATGCTCAGCCTTCATTGGTTGAAGGTTTCTGGTGGCTTCTGTGCCATCCTACATATAGTAACTCCACCTTTCACCAACTCTGCTATTTTGCAGACAGCATTATCTCAACTTGAACCCACAAATATCAAAGACATTGCACCCTTCCTGGTGATCAGTTTCAGTGACAGGAAACAGGGACCTTTTAACTCCATGCATTGACAATAATTTCAGCTGCTGTTCTGATACACTGAATCGAATCACGTTGGGCGTCACCATTGACCACAGAACTCAGCCATGTTTAAACTAATATCTGACTGTTATTGATAGGCAGCATTCACCTGTGGGATCATCATGAAACATGCTTGGCTTTGCAGTGCTCTACCTATTTAAAATTCTAAATAACTGTTTTCAACTGCTGGAGGTCTTGCTACCTTAATAACTGAACCACCCTTGTACAATCAACTTTTTTCCACATTTCAGGATTATGGGTGAAGAAAGATATAAAATGTGAAAAAGGGATTAACTGATTTATTCTGCACAAGACAAGACATCCCATGCACCTTTGAGTTATGGCAGGGATGGGAGTCAATTGATATGAAATTCCAAGTGCAAGATAAAGACCCCCCTAACTAAGGAAAGATAAAACCGACCATTACAAGTCTTCAAGGTCTTGGGAATGTCCAAACAGAGGTGGCCCCCAGTTACCATGGTAACAAATTGCGTCAGAAGCGGCTGAAATTTCCTGTATAAACTGGAAGTTTTGTACCTATATTCCGAACAATACTTTGGTCTTATTGTTCCTTGCATGCAATAAACTCAGTTGTTTCAACTTCATCTCGGGTTCTATAATTTATTTGTCTGTTCCTACATGGGTTAACATCAGATAAGCTACTTGAAGTTCAGAAAGCACTAAACAGTGCAGAAACCTAGAGGTCCCACAAATACCCTAACAATTATGGCAAAATTCTGCCTCATCCAGGTCTGAACTTCATAAAAGTACTGTACATTAGTAGTTGCTATGTGGAAGCTCATTCTGGTGTCGTTTAATGAGTCTGGATGTATTACTTCACACTGTGCTACTACCTCAACCAACACAAATGTATTCTTTAGCTCAGTGGTAGGCATCTCCATCCTTGAGTTCCCTGTTTGTTTCTGATTTTAATTTTGTCTCAGAGCTTAATGACTCAAATTAACTAAATTAAGTGGAGAAGATGTCAAATCAGCAATGCTTTCCAGCTCAATCAGGTGCTAATTGAAAGGTGCCTCTGAAACCTGCAGGAACCTAACACTTAAGGACTGGATTTGCCTACTCCTGTTTTAACTCAAGGAAAAAAATCCTTCATAATGCCAATCTAGAACACCTGAATTCTCTGATTCACTTCTCTGACTTCTGATGTAACAGAGTTCATTCCTCACCTTGAACTACCATTTGGACTAAATGTTTCAGACACCGTTAACATTGTCCAGATGTGATACAGTAGTTATATTAAAGTTAGTTAAGTGGCAGTAAAATTTAATAAGAGCAATAGCTAAAATGATTCATTCAGTATTTGAACATCCACCAAACATTAGCTGGTTGTTGATGGTAGGAAAGGTAAGGTAAGTCCATTTTCAGGCCATCAAGGCCCAAGGGGAATGTGGGGCAAGAGCCACCATTTGTCTTTGACCATCCGACACTAGAGGTGGAGGTGATGTGTTTTTTGATGAGAGAAAAAAAAATACTGATTATAGTATTTAATTGTATCTTAAAAATAATGCCGAGAAAGGAACTGATTAGAGCCAACAATGATGTCTTTTTCTTTGCAATGGCAGAATACTACAATGCTAATTGACAGCAGCAGGGAGAGAACATATTGGCACTATTTTTTTTTTCTTTGTTTTGATTCATGCCATTAACAGGGGATTAGACAGATCTGAATCTTCCCTTTTCTCTTTGCTGGGATTATTCACACTTCTGTCTGGATCCATGGAGTGAATAAATTAAATGAAAGCAGATGCTTCCCTGAAGTTGCATATATTCTGGCATTTCAATGGTATTCTGTATGCGAGAGAAAGCTACATTACTGATAATAATAAGGAAATGAATGCTGATGCAACCATGTGCTATGCAGTACAAAAACAAAGAGAAAATGCTTCATGGTACTGACACCCTTGTCTTTCTAAAGTATACAATCAGGCAATTGCACTACATAATTGAGTTCCTTTACAATCTTTTTTTGTTTAAAATAAAATTACAGAAGGGAAAATAGTTCTGCATATTTATGAGTGCTTGTTGCCTTTAAGGATTCAGGCCAGGTGCCACACTAGAAATAAGCAAGATTCCATGTTAATAGACCGTGGTGTTTTAGAATTCTTAAGTATAAAATTGCATGTACTGTAAGTTTCAATTTGTGATGGATGTCTTCTTAATTAGCTAAGTGAATTGAATATATTTAAAAAGAACAATACAATTTCACCGCTTGAAATATTCTCTGTGGTTTCAACAAAGCGAATACAGTATGTCGTTTACAAAAACTAGTCTTCCAAAGCCAATTTATCATCACAATTTCCAGAACCAAGCTTACAATAAGTCTTAAAAAGCTGCCAAGATCAGAATAGAAAATTGCACTTAATAACTGAACAGAAAAGAAGAATTTATCTACTTTTACAAACAACAGATGAAGCATTTAATTCATTAAACTTTTTTATGTACGTAATTTTAACATACTGTACTAATTTTCCTTAGCAAGTAATTTCAAATCAGAAAATGCAGTTTAGAAAAGAAATTAATAAATATGTAACATTGTGATATAAATCAGAGGGCCAATGCCTTAAATTATGAAGACGTTTGTTTTCCTTAAATTAAGCTGATAAAATCTGTTTCTTTATTAATATATCCCTAAAATATTTTCATGTAATCAGGATTGTAAAATAAGTATGTTCTAATAAAACTATTTTGTATGCTTTTATTCAGGAGTAAAATTTAACGTATTTCAAAATTAAGTTTAAACCTAAGTTTAATTAAGAGTCAGAACAGGAATCAAGGTTGATATTGCAAATTAGAGACCTTTTATTGTTTCCAGGTATTCATTTTTTTTTTCAGTTCAGTGGTTAATTATATATTTATTCACATATAAAAATAAACTGACAGTCTATGACAGCAAATGAGAGTCTACATATAAAAAGAGACCATCTGTTCCATTTAGCTCATTACGTTATGAGGAGCTAAGCTCTGCTAAATCATTTTTTAATAATTTGGAATTGCTAAATACTTAACACTATTTTTTTTTACTATTCCAGTTAGGAATAATAACTTCTTAAAAAGGTAAACCTGTAATCAAAAATAAAATGCCCTTGTGTTTGTTCTGCATAACTAAACAAATGCTTCTGGCAGCATTTTTCTTCAGCATGCCAACTGTTTATCTACCTTTAATATTTTTGCCGATTTTCACAGTCATTTGAAACCCAAGGTAGTGCTGTGACAGCACACATGCATCAAAGTTATGCGTAAGTGTTCTGTTAAGCATAGCATAGTGCAAATCTTTTGGGCTTAGCAATGACAAAAGAAGAGCATGAAGGATTATCACAATTGACAGATTCGTCACTTACCTTTGCAGGAATGGGAAGGAGAGCACAATTTTGTAGATATTGGTGTTATGTTTATGCAGTAGATTACATATTTTCTGTTGTCCTGCAGTATTGTGTGGTGTGCTGCATGACAATTATTGTATTTTTTTTTTTATTGGAGCAATTGTAACCTTATTATATACAAGTAGCCTGCTCATATCTTCTTTAAGATTTATTTAATTAGACTAAATTTACCTCAGATTTTGTTACATATGAAAGAGTAAAGGAGTGAGATTTTTCTGGTTGGGGGGGGGGGGGGCATACAAAAACAGGAGACTCGGTCCTCTAAGAGAGAAGAGAAATCTAAGATATTACATTTTGTATTTGCAGCAAAAGTAAAACAGGACATTTTCCACTGTGAGTCCTTCATTTATGGAGATGGTCGGGAAAAGACTGATACCAAAAATACATAAAAAGACGAGATTATCCTTAATATTAGTTCACACGTCCCCCCAGCATTTTATCAAAAATCGTCAAACCTCATCTACCTCATTCATTTACAGATTGTTGATTTTCTCACCTCTTCCATCTCTTGATTTCCATCTCTTTATTTTCCCCATTTCTACCTGCCTACTATCCTTTGTCTCTCCCCAGCCCTTTCTCTCCTACTGTATCTCTGCTGTCTGCCGCTCACTCCTGCACATACAGTACCTGTAGAAGGGACCACAGCCAGAACGTTATTTACTTTTCTTTTTTTTATACAGTTCTTTTTACCTTACTTGTGCTTGGAAGTAAACTCTACTTGTGCATACAAAAAATAAGTCTTTACAGGCTTACAAACAAACAATTACAGTGCTTTATTCTTTAAATCTGTAAATGCTTTCACAGAACTAGAGAACATGCTGACACTGGGTGTGAAGCAGTGGTTGTTTAAAGCTGCATCTACCTAAAACTGGTGCAGGATTATTTGATAAATATACTTTTCTTTCTGCCCTTCTAGTACTTATATTGTTTTTTTAGGAGCACAAGGGTGGATTTAGGAAAACTAATAGAAATGTTTTTTAATAGGAAAACATCCATTGTTAGATCTCGGCATCATAACAAGATTGCAAGGGCCTATTAAGGCTCACCTTGTGCTCCAAGCAAGCAGCTGTACTGGAACAACTCAGGAGTCTCCTTCTGTCTTGTAGAGGCTGTTTCAAACACCCACATCCACAGGCATCTATTGTTCCCAAGAATCTTTGTGTAACTACAGTATATGCTACCTGTCTGCTTTTAATTTTTACTTGCAACTTTGGGTCTTCATTTCAGTACCTAGCAAGCCAAAGCTATCCTTCAGATTGGTGGTTGATATGTTTGATGGATTCAATACAATGTTTGAATTAAATGCTCTCTCATTTTTTCCTGTCTAAGGTTAAATAGGGTTGTTTCCTTTATACTGTCTGCCAATGACATTAAGCATGTTTTTTTTTAAGCTTGGTATTTTGCAGGACTTTTGTAAGGAATCTGAAATGCTCTTCAAAGTGAAAAAAAAAATATTTATAGAAAGTTATGAATTCAGCACTCAAACAGCAGCATATTTTTACAAGGATACCTAGATACTTCTAATCCTGAAGAGAGCTGCCTGTGGTTTTGAAGGACATGGAATAAAGTTCATGTTAGCTTGTGATATGCTTGACAAGCTGCCTATGACAAAGAGAGACTAAACAAATTGAGGCCAGAAAGGAGAAAAAAATAATTAGGTATGTGTATATTTATATTTATATTGCTATATATTTTAAATTCACTGTGTATAGTCTTTTTTGAAAGACAGACAAGATCCAGGAGATAAATGGCTGATAAAGCCACTGACAAAATCTATATTCAGATTATTCCATTACTGGCATTCAACCACCTACTACAGATAAGAGATAAGCAATAATAATTATATCCAGACGTTTCCTTAGACTGAAGAAACAATGTACTGCAGAACAAATGTTGGGGTTAGCTAAGGTTAACCTATTACAAGAGGTTACTATTTATTTAGTAATTACACCAGTATTCCCAAATATTTACACTGTGATAATTTATAGTTTCAGTGGTACTAACCGTGATTAATTAGTTTTATTGGTCTGTGCAAAAACAAAATTGCCATGTTTATTTTAAAGCAATGTAGTGAAAATAATTAACATGAATTACAGTACATTGTAACATTGCATATATTGTTTTAATTATTAGGAGATATACAGTATATGTAATTGCTAAATGTTTGAATCAGGGCTTAAACATGTCATTTTTGACTGGTTAATCCATTCATCTGGATAATTATGTAATCTATCAATAGTCCTATTTTGTTTGTAACTATAAGTTCCATTAGATCCATATTCCAGAATGCCTGGTCTTTGTTATAAACTGTCCTCTAGTGGGCTTTATTTGTAATGCAGCCCAGTTTATTTTCACGAGTTAATAAAAAGATATGGCAGAACATTTTATTTAATAAATTAGAGTGTGCTCTAGTTATCAAGTGAATAATAATACCAACAGTTTAAAATGTTATGATTTACATGTAACTTTTATAGGTGTTTCCTGTTTAATGACAAAGTTGCGTACTTGGAATCTGAAGGGGGCGTTCTGTATCACCATACTGTGGAACTCTTACTAGATGGAAGTAATAGGCACACAGTAGATGGGTACAACAGGGTGAGTGTTAGAGCATTAATAGTGACCTGAAAGTGGATTTTATTTCATGAATCTTAACATTCATTTTTCATAACAGTTTTGAAAGCTTATCAAGGATAGCCAGTAGTAGGAGACTTCATGTCAAATCAACTATAGACTGTATCTTGCTGAGAAGAACAGTCTTTAACATCAGAGACAGCTGTAATCCAAAAATGGTTGTTACTCTACTGTATGTGAAGGATGTTTTAGCACTCACCCCTCCAAGACCAAGAAACACTTTTTTGAGTAATTCAATCATGTTTTCTAGGCATGAAATCTCAGACTGACTTAGTCACACCAAATGTGCTATTGAAATGGAGATAATTGTTCCCTTTGCTTTACAAGCCTTGATGCCACAGCTAATGATAACAATTAACATGCTATATTTTGTGTTTAGACATTTAATTTACTTATCTTTGCAGACAAAACATCGGTTGGTTGCCAAATGCTTATAATGGCTTACAATCTTTCTTCACTGCATCATTCATAGAAGCAGCTTTGATACCATCAGTACTGTTCCCTGTAATCCATATGTGAGGCAGTTTACTTCATAAACAGTGTGCTCCACAGTTCTCTTAATAATATTTCTTCTATGGTCATATAAATATGGCTGTTGCTCTGTGGGATGAACAAGCTGTGCTGTACCAGCAAGTTACTTCATCGTCCTCCTGTCACCCTACGCCAGTTGCCATGGAAATAGATCACCTGGAGCCTCAGAGCACCTGGAATTGGTTTACAGCCATGCTTGTGCCAGGTGTTCTTGAACATAAATACTCGGAGCTCTGTCATTCTGCTTTCACACTGAGCCCCTTAAGCTTGGTTTCTGTATTTTTCTGGCTTGCTTGGTATTTTCTTGTGTCTTGTATTCCCTACAGTTTGGTATTTGTTTGGCACTTGGATTCCCTACGGCTTGTTACCTCCCTGGCTCTGACCTTGGATGGATCACTCTACTATGACTCCTGGATTAGCCCTTCGCTGCAGTACAGACTTCCATGCTTCTCTGGCTGGATGTGGCGCTGCATCTGTTTGTGTGCTTGGCTGCCCAGTGCTCCTGTCAACTGGCAGCCTGCCAATCTTCCTCCAAGTGTGTGTTCTTCATCCCACCCCTGGACCCCTCTGGCATGTGGGAGTACAAAGTGGTCATGCGTGCAAGTGGACATGGTGCTGTAGCCACAATGGGAAACCCAACTAAGCAGCTCTTCACCCAGCAAGTGTGTTCTCTCCCATTCCTTGATCGCGCAATGAGTCCCACATCCTGTAGTGTATTATTATACTTGTACTTTCACTGCACTTTGATCTGGTATTTAAATAGCATCTAAACGTTTTCAGTTGAGCTGTAAGCTATGAACATAATGAGCAGTGCTCATAGTTTAGTTTCTGAGCCTTTGTCCAAAAATCAGCAGTAATGTCAATCCCTCCTGCATGCTGCAACTGCTTTTGGATTACTGCCAATTGAATTTTGCATAAGTAATGAATCTGATCTAGATATGATATTGTAACAATGAGGACTGTATGTTGAGCAGTCAGTTGCAATTTGGAAACACTTGTAAAGCCAGCATCTTCCATAATAGACAGATGATGAGAGTTAATTGCAATCCACATAGCAAGGTGCATTCAGTTCTTCATTCTTCCAGTTCTTCTACCTGTGAGCAACTAACTTTCAAACTCTTTCTTTGACAACAGCAATCAAAACAAAACAATATGCACACATGAAAATTATCTCAGGCTGTGCCTCTCCAAAATTACAGCAAGAATTAAAAAAAACTATGCACATTGTGTTTGAGTTTGAAAAACATTGATTTAGGTCATCAAGGAAATTAATATTGGAA
The DNA here is from genome assembly GCF_040954835.1 of Lepisosteus oculatus. Lineage (NCBI taxonomy): Eukaryota > Metazoa > Chordata > Actinopteri > Semionotiformes > Lepisosteidae > Lepisosteus > Lepisosteus oculatus. The sequence goes on from NC_090716.1 coordinate 15,415,528, forward strand.
CTTGTTGTCCAGTGAAATTCAAAGCATAGTTTAAGAAACATTTGTTTAACAGAATAGGCTTAAAATATTACTATTAAAATATCATTATAAAATATCAGTATCTTAAGTACAGTATGTGGTCTTAGTGGAATAAAGTAAAACTATTAACGTAAACAGTCTATACCTACAAGGTAGACTTCCAAGTTTGTGAGCCTTCAGTATAATCATGGAAATTACAAGTTCTTACCATGATACCCATTTAATTTATACCAGTCTTAAATAACCAAAAGGATTTACATTTAGAAGTTCAATACTTTTATAATGGAATAGTGTATGAAGTAGGAAAAAAATAATAATTAAGAATATCAGCGTATGTGAAATAAGTGAAGTAAAACTTTAATGAGTAATTAAATAAGTAAGTGGTTAAACTAGTACATAACAAATAAACAACGATGGAGTTTGGGCAGTTGTTACATAAAATTAAAATCAATGCTACGATTCCAAGGTAATGCCAAGATACTGTAAAAAAAAAATCAGAGGGCCTCAGAAAAAGTTTATCTGATGCTCATCACCATGGGGGCTTCATCCATCTATTGTCAGCCTACAGTTAGAACCCCCCTCTGTTCTGCCAAGATCTTCCCAAGAGAGAACTGGAAAATGTGGAGGTTTCAAAGTAGCAGATCCAAAGTAACACCTAAGAATCTGCCGGCCTCTCCAGCTGCAGCTAAATTCACTGTTCATGTTTCCATCATTGGGGAAAACTGGATAACAGGATGGTAATGGTTTAACAGGAGAATAGCCAGGATGAAACTTTTGCTCTTTAAAAAGAATATTGCCACCTGTAATTACAAAAACAAATGCTGTAATTTGAGAAAATATTTTGTGTAGTAAAAACAAACACCACCCTCCAACAGAAGAATATCATTCCAAACATCAAGCATGGTGGTGGAAAAATCATGGTTTGTGGCTGCTTTACTGCCTTGGATTTCAAAAGGATAGCCATCATTTACTGAACCATGAAAGGCCATTGTATCAGCAAATGTCAGGCATTCTACTTTATTTGACTGCTGAAGCTGAGATGAAAGTGTGTATTGCTGCAATAAGCCTAAACAATAAGCAATAAGACTAAATATATAAGCAGACCTACAAGAGAATGGTTAAAGTCTGGACCTACTGTAAACCCTATTCAACTGATATGGCATGACCCGAAGCAAACTGTTTATAAACCCTCATGTAACATGAAAGTTTTGCTGATCAATGCAAGAGTCAGGAGGGCATAATCAATAACCAGTAACAATCTGTTTACCGGAATAGTGTAGTGTAGTAGCTCATGTACACAAAACCTTTGTCAAAACCCCCAAAAGCACAATGAAGGTTTTAACCCCCTTGATTGGATAAATAATTATACTTTTTTATATTGGAAGATAACTTACAAGCCAATTTAATCAGGCTTAGTTGCACTGTATCTTTTTTAATACTAAATTAAGTTTAATGTAATTGGTCTCTTCTTACAGACACTTATTGTATCTCTATAGAGATTACCTTCTATACCATTATTTCTTCTATGGATAAACCATTTTAACAAGAATTGTTATTTTCAAGTTATTTGTATTCTGACAAGTCTATTTTTGTAAGATGTATTGGTCAGATAAAATGAGACCTACATGATAGGATTATTAATATGTATTGTAATCTATTTTGTGAATCAAACTAAAAGATATGTAAAATATCACAGTCTATTTTTTTAAATAAGTATATCTGTATCATAAATATAATGAGGAAACTAGAAAGCTCAGAGAAAAGTCCCACTGATGGTTATTTGTTTTGTGGGGAATGTTTAAATAAAATACAAAATTAAATCAAATTAAAAATTGGGTCACAAAACAGTTATTGATTCCATTCATCTATCTAGTTATTGATTGATTAATTCCAGTCTCATTTATTTGCAATATCATCCTTTGACAGATACCAATGTATGTTTGTAACAATTTTTCAAACTTCAGTGAAGTGCCATGACTTAATGGCCTTGTGGGAGAAACCTACTGAGCAGGTAAGGTCTCACGTAACGGCTCCCTCTTTTGTAGCAAGAGAAAAGTGTTTCACGCCTCCTGCCTCAAAAGCAAATTGCCTGTGTAAGAAGCTAAATGAAAAGTAAACTGCAACCCATCAGTGTTTAAAGATTGATAGCCTCAGCTTTGTCCATATCAACACAGCATTCTAAAAAAGAAAAGAAAAATCAAAGAATGCATTAAGAGCTTGGATTTCTTAGGGTTCCTTCCCAGCTCATATATTAGAACTGTCCTCCCTACCTTAACAGCGATTAAACATTTATGGGAATCTAAGCACTGGCAATGTTTAACCAAGAGAGAAACGAAATTAAAGAGTTTTTTTTTTTAATGCAAGGAAAAAAAAAGAAATCAGTGCACCTGAAATAAAATATTAATAGCATGGGTTTAAGAAAATGAGCTGAATGACTTGCTGGTGACACAGGAGGGAAGGTAATAAAAATATACGAGCTACTGTGAATATTAATCCTGTTCTGTGATCTTGCTCTGAGAGAAAGAGAGGCCAGAAATGCACTTAGACATTATTTATCTTTCATTAAGGGCTACCCACAGATATAAGTAGGAGATATAATAAAGCCTGTCTTTTTATGCTTTTCACAGGAGCTTTGCCAGCATTGTGGAATCAGAGTTAGGATATAAAGCCTTCAGGCTCCCAGTTTCTGCTTCATTCCAGGCAGGGTTGCTAACAATCAAAATCGAATGCAACTGAAATCTGTCCCTGTGGAAAACTGTGGTGATCTGTAATTTGACAGTTGAGGGGCTAGCCTATCGAATAAAGCTCTCCCTCATTAGCATTGCTGTGACAGGCCAGATGTTGCTCCTAGGCTGGACCATGGGGCTCCCAGTAATGACGATCGTATTGATTGGCATGAAATTCTACACACATTCTTGAGCTCACCATATGTTGGAAAGTAACCAAATAAACTATAGTGGAGACATACCTCCTGCTATTAAACCCTAACTTTTTTACTTAGAGTTACTTAATGGGTTAGTATCGTGTCTTCCTGTGAACCTGTGAACAATCGCCTACAAACACAAAGTGTATTTAGTGGAAATGCCCTGTGTGTACAGTACCCAGCTCCCCATCTGTACAAAATGTTACTCAAATCTCAGAAGTGAGCACCATGCTGTATATCTCACTAGGCTGAAATTTGATCTTGAAAGACCTTCTTCTTTAAATAGCTTTGAATCCATGCATACAATCCAGTTGTTTCTGTGGAGGGCTTTGCACAATATTGAACTGTTACTGGTGTGTGACTTAGAGATACAAATATTTTGTGGGTTACATACAGTAATATAACTATAGCAAAAATGGTAAAATATCAATAATGTGTAGTTAGGGCTGTTAAGTTTATAGTGGTTTTTGTACTTTATTGTGTAATACCCCTTTAAACTTAGTGTTGGCTGATTATATTTTTCAATGAATATGCAAAAGATCTTTAAATTATGAAATATGATGAGCTGATCTTCACTTAGCAACACAGCCACTAAGTTTTTTGCCTCATCTGTCATTCTAACTTTTTCCAGATGATGTTGATCACTAATCCCCAACTCACGTCCAACATCCTATACCCAGAAGGCAAAGAAAAACTTTCACTGTATTTGGTGAAATTTCATTATTATTTTTCAAAAATTATAAACCTGACAAATAATTTGTTTTAAAATATTTTGTATAAAATTATTTTTATTATTATTAATCAGGCTTAAATGTCTTAAAAAGTTTAATTCTTATTTTATTCACCCCTGTGGGTTTATTGTCAGACTTTGTTACATGTATGTTGCAGTGTAAACAGAAATACATTTATCCGGCATTTTCTGTCACTGATCTATACTAATTATTCTATAATGTAAAATGGATTTTTTGTGCATGTTATTTAAAAGAAAATACTGACATGTCTTGAATTCACCCCCTTTTATATGACTCTATATTGAGTTCAGTTAATCAAATTTCCTAGTGAGATCAGTCTAAAGTCCACCTGTGGTCATTTCACAGGTGGTTGACTTGATCTCAGAATAAATACATCTGTCTATATAAGATCCCTCATTTCACACTGCATGTCACACCAAAAACTCTACTCTCATTTAGACCAAGGAGCCATCCATAAAAGGTCATGGTAGAATTGTGAGGAAGCACAGATTCCTATAAAGTAAAAAAACATATCCAGGATGTTTTAAAGTTCCCGGAAGCATAGTCAGGTCCTTCAATAGGAAATGGAAAGAATATGGAACCACACAAACTCTTCCAGAGCATCCTCCCGCTTGTTGTTTAAAGTACCGCCCACGTAAAGAATGCGAAAAAATGTGCGAATGTACAGTATGTGCAAGAGTTATATAGAGAGAGTAAATTGGGAATTTGGATTTACACCAACACCTGGCTGAGATTGGCTTATCTGTCATCGTCCCTCCTAAACTTAAGAACTTTCATTTATTTTGTCATATTTTGTCAAATTGTGTGTTCTTTAAAACATAATAGTTTTAAATGACAGTGGACATATGCAGTTCACATTGGCAGTATGACTCAGTATGTTAAATGACTGCATTACTGGGGAATTAAAAACTTTAGTGGAATATCTGAGTGTAGTAAAGAATTGGTGATATGTAACACATTGGATCTATTTATCACATAATGTTCCACCCTAATCATAACACTTTCAAATGCTAATATTTCACTGTGTGAAGATGAACAGGCTTCATATTGTGTTTTTAACTGCGAAAAAGCAATCCTGTCTTGTTTTTCTTGGAATGGCACATTATACTGATCTGCAATATGTCACCAACTGTCATAAATGACACAAAACTGCTTATCTGTGTTTGGTACTTTAGGACAAATCACAGAATTACAGCTACTGTATGTATATTAAATCACAGACTCTAAGAACTATCCCTTAAACTGAAAAAAAATATTTGGTATACCAAAGTACAGTAGAAGCAGAGTCTTTAGATTCATTGGTACTATTAGAATAGAATGTGGTAGAATAATATTACTATTAGAAACAGCTCCATATGAAGTAAAGCCAAGTAAAATCATGGTGAGGGTATTTGTAAAGAATGTTATTATGGAGAATCACATTAAAGCCCAGTAAAAACAAACTGTAAACACAAACTATGAAAAACAATGGAAAAGCAACAAATAAACAATGTATGCATTTACCTTAATACATTTCATAAGAAAGTAAGTGGCAAAGCTGTATCTGTACACTTTAAATTATGTTCTATTTCTTGTGAAGTTTTAACTAGAATGTGGTGAGGGACAAGCTTTAGGGATCACAGCAACAGTCAGCACTAAGAATCGTTATATCCAGGAAGCATCTATAGTTCTGACAGAACATGTTTCCCCAAATCATTAAAAACCTGGACACCACCTTAAAGAAGTCTGTAAATTTAACATAGTGCTCTAAGTAAGTTTCTGTGTTCTGTGTTTGAAGTCAGGTTTGAAGACATCATTCACTATTTTGCATGTATGACATCACACCATAGAGACTGATCATTAAGACTTTTAATATGTTGTAATATCCTAAATACCCAGGGTCAACAGAAAATTTATCTCCCTCTGATTCACAAATATAATTCAATAAAATTATAATTAAAACAGTGATATAGGTCTTGAAGCAAAGGCCTGTGTATTACTTGAGCATGTCCTACCAAATAATACTGTTTAAATTTGGCCTCATTGGCCTTAATTCATAAGCTATGTTAGTTTTATGCTATGTTTTGGAGACCAATGCTGCATTAGAGGCCTCTGAATGATTCTTCCCGTATTGTTCCTGTAGCCAAGACACTTGGGAAACAAAATAATCACACTTGTATGTAAGACAAGATTTACGGAATGTAGTCCAAGTCCCACATGGAAGATATTGTGAAACAAGAAAGAAGAGCGGAGAAATCAAGTTTCAAATTGCTGTGGTACTATCACTTTAAGGCCTCCTCAACCTTGGGCTTGAACAGTGTCCTTCATTTTTTGAGGGAATAGGTTACACATCTGAAAGATACAAATTGCTTTATAATGAATTGACCAGAACTTCTTTATTGGCACTTAACATGGCAAAGCTGCATGTAAGAGGTAATGGGAAGAGGGGAAAACAGGCAAATAGACTTTCTATTTCCAAGTGCAAGGTGCCTTTGGGAGAGAGGTGTCAAAGGTCATCACAGACAAGTGATGCAGATAAATGAGGGCAGATCAAGAAGAGATGTCAGTCATGACAGGAAATGCTCCTCTCATCCCATGGAATATCTCCTTCCATTCAGGATCTTTAAAGGTTTAAAGAACTATTTTATTGATGTTTAAATTTGATTAGACAGCCAGCAAACACACTAGTTTTTAATAATATAAATCCTATATTAAGATAAAATCTGATCACAGAACATTATGTCCAGAAAACGTTCGCACAAAAACATCTTAGGTAACATTTATTTACTGTATCTTTCCAGGATATTTGTCATTTTTTATCACTGTTCTGTGCTGAGTGAGGAAGCCACAAATGTTATTTTCATTACAATCAATACCTACCAGTTCAATCAAATCATTACTTTTCACAGTTTGTGATAATATTGTTCCAAAAAGGAGAAAATCTCACCGGGCAGCACTACAAACTTCTTGAAGTAACATTGTCACACCCAGACACATTCCTTCACTGTCTTTTGCTTGACATTGTAGCTCATTCCCGTAAAGAAGCACCACTTTCATTGAAGTTTATGAATAATGGAGCTAAAACAACAGTATTGTCTTTGCTGAACAAAGCTGTAGATAACAAGGTATATCAAATATTTCAAATTTAAAGACCTTTGACATTTAAAAAATTACAGTATGTAACCATGTTCAATGCAAATTTAGTTTTTAAAAGATTAATTTAGATATTTAAAAGAACATGTTATTTTGTACAGTATATTGTTTTGTGCTTTATTTTAATTAATAGTCTGATTTAATCAGATCTCAGAAGTTAAGCAAGATTGAGCCTTAAGAGTACTGGATTGGATGCTGCTGCTATTATTGTCTGTATCAATTGTTGTAACGCTTAACTCTGGACAGGAAATTCTCAAGCAATTCACAAGTACAGTATGGTGACAAATGAAATCATGCTATTGGAGCCCCTGTTTTTCAGAGGGGATGATAACCAAGGCCCTTGCTACTTGGTCCTTAAAGAAACCATGGAACTATTTGTAAAAGTAAGGGTGTTTTCTGGCCAAACTCCACTTTGGAATGAGTATTAGGAATTCTGATAGACAGGAGGCTATAGATACTAGTAGAAGTGGAGTTTTGTTTGACCCTTTTTTTTTTACTCAAGGGTTAAGTTTTAGCCTGGATCTGCTCTTACTGTGATGTCCAATCCAATCTTGTTGCCTGAAATGTAATGTCACAAGTTGGCTCAAGTCGAAAAATGGTAGCAATCATATTTATGCCATTTAAATCGGGAAGCTTTTTTTTCAGTCTCACCAATGTGCCTGGAGTCACTTTTTGTATACATGATAAAGTAGAACCAATTCTCATTCTGACAGTCAAATTGTCCTTTGCAAAGTGTGTTTGAATGTTGTTGTCTTACCACTGACAGGATCAGTTTTGAAATCTTGTGAAAACATGCAAGAATAGAGATGATTACTTTTCTCCACCCTGTCTCCCCTTGTGGCCATACTGCTTTCCAATGGAGTTTTTTTCTTGTTTTCTCTTTCTCCCATGTATTCTTGAGAAAAATAAGATGCTCATCCTTAGGACTTTAGGAGCTGCAGTCTCTTGTAGACGTCGACACCAGGTGCTGAACGTTCCAAGTTAATTATCTTGGGGAAAATTTTGTTTGCTAAAATTGCTGTAAAGTTAAAATTTCTACAAAAGGTGGTGAAAAAAATAGAACATATCTCTGCAGTGTTAAGTGCGATATATTGGCCTCACTGTACAGTATATTGTGGTCTAGTCCTTTTTTACCATGTTAATTCAACTCGAAGTACATGTTTTCGTACTTAGAAATCATTTTAAATAGTGAGTTATCATGAGTATCATAAATAAGAACATAAAAGAGACTCAGTTATCTTGTGAATTAATGTTCTACCAGATAATATAAATCAATCATCAGTAAACATGGAATATCTAACACACTGTAGGGGCTGTGAAGTACTGTTGAGTGAACTAAGAGGTCAGATACCATAAGGTTTTATTATTTTTTTGTTCCTGGGGGAAAAATAACACTCTTATTGTTTATTAGTTGCTTTTTACTTCATGTGTACCTCTTGTCTGTGTGTTGCGAGTATCCCTTTACCTTTACTTACGGCAAGCCAAATTGCGCCATATTTTTTAAAAAATGTTTTGTTCGTAACTTTGATTCTGTAGTTCGATCAAACCCTTGTAGCAATTTGATTGTGTAAATTTACAGAAACAAATTAGAAATTGGGACAGTGAACCCAGTGAATACCTTATTGCTGCTAGGAATCAATTAGAACAAACAGCAACACACACATGGGTTCCTTACACAATTCTATTAATGCTTTACCAAATAAACCAGTACAGGAGTAAATGTATAGCGTATGTACAGTACTGTATATGAACGAGTCTGCCATGATACAAGTGGCTGATTAGTATCTTTTGTAAACCTTGAGTTACTGATAACACAGGGTCAAAATATGTTGACTAAAATAAAGTTTACCTTCAGTTGAATGGATTCATAGGGGAATGGGGTGTCCATCATTGCTAATTGTCTGTTAAATTACAAATGATCCATTTTCAGCCTGAAAATACACAATTTTATTAAAAATACTACTGTATATATTTGCTTTCTGGATGTTCAGACTATTCTTAAACACTGTCAATGAAATTTATTCCTGTGCCTTTTTTATCATAGATGTACAGTACAAGCTTTTTTTACATCAAACTACACTGTATAAAACTCACTAAAGCATACAGTATGAAACACAAATACCCATCATAAGCAATTAACTACCTTTATACGCACCATTAATATTGCTGAATTTTAAACCTAGCCTACAGTATGGAGTATTTGTTTGTTTATTAGTTTTGCATTTTACAGAGCTTATTTACATGTTGGGAGTGTTCGTGTATTTTTAAATAATACATTTTTATAAATATGCTAAAGCATACAAAATACAAACATCCATTACACGCAACTTTCCTACAGTTATAATAGGAAATATCCAGTATTACTGATTTTATAGCAAAAATATCTTTAGCTTGTTTTTCTGTCAAATCAGAAGACTGTTAATCCAAGGTTTTCCTGTACTCTAAAATAATCAATTTTACACGAACACATCAACATTTCTAAACACTCAAAAGACAAATAAAAATTCAATTACTTTCCTCATCTATCCCTCTTCAGGCATATTCATGTTTGGAATAATACTGACTTAATTCTTGAGTGTTAAATTGTGAATGTTGAATGTATAATAATAGGAATTGGAAACGCATGTGTGGTGCTGATGAGATTTCACTTTAGCAGGAAGAGGAACAACTGTTTTTTGTGACAGTTCTCCAGTCTCTGTCTGCTGGACCTGTGCCAAAGTATTACAGGGCTGCTGGAGGGGATGCCAAAGTGAGACCACCAAACACTAAAGATGATGTCACCGACAACCACAATAGCATTTTTGCTTTACAGTGCTCACTCAAACAAAAAACTACAACCCCCCCCCCCCCCCAAAAAAAAAGAATGAACATAGAAACATACACAGCACAAATAAAGTCAATCATCTGCTAGAGTCGGGAGTCCCACCAATTCAAGGTCCTGCAATGTCTGTCTTCCTTAAATTAAAGGACCTACTTAAATAGGGTTAGCTCCGCCTCTAGGAGCCTACCACTGTCCTACCACAATTACATATTTTCCCTTTCCATAATTGCACAATTCATATATGATAATAAAACAATGTAATCTCCCAAAAAAGTAAAAGCAAGACGGACAGATGAACAAAGCAGTCTTCACACATTATGAATACACACAGATAAATAGATAGATAATACTTTATTAATCCCGTAGGGAAATTGATGTAAACAGTTGGTTGTCTTTAATTACTTACTGGATGACAAGTATATTTAACCAGAAAGTGGACAAATATTCATATCTGTATGAAATGGGATGTTGCTACTTCAGCCCGGAGTGTACAGCCTCACAAGCTACCCAGCTGACATGCAGATAAATGTAAATAAATGCAGACAGTTCAGGTGGGTAGCTGCGTCAGCATGCGTAGTCTACAAAGGAACAAGTAATAGGTTTATTCTGTGCTGAAAAGAGAAGAGAGAAAACATGACGTTTCGGCTGTGAAAACTTCTCGGTGTGCAGAAGACTGCAGATGACTTGAGCAGGTTATCATTTTATGTTGGTGTGGTGTCAAAGTGCTGCCAATGTCCAGTGACAGGGCCCACTGCCACACAAAGGATATCTGGATTGTGCATGAAAAGAGCGTGGCTTAGCCTCATGTGGAACTCATCCTCTCCAGCTATACATGGTTTCAGGACTTGGGACCGGCTGCAAGATTAGATTTTTTTTTAAAGGAGGAGAAACCAAGTCTAAACTAAGTCTGCTCCCTTATATTTTGGACTTGCTACTCTCAATATTTATTAATATTTAGTATTGTCAAAGAATGTCAAACTGTATGTTGTAACTATGTTCTAAGTTTAATTTATTACTACTATTTTAATGTTTTAAATATTAGAATGCGTTTTGGACATAAATATTGGTTGAAAAGTATAAGGATGTGAAACAATGTGGAATTTTTAAGTAATCCGCTTCATTTTGTACATAAACATCTGTCAACAGGAAGGCAGTCTATCAGAAACCACAAAGTCTGGACTTACTGTGAATTAAGTCCAATATCAGTTCATTCAAAGTGAGACTGGACTGATATCACAAAGAAATTACAAAAAAAACCCAACAATTTATTGGTGAAGACACTCCAAATGTCACAGTTCATGTAGAAAGTACATTATATCATTCAGATGATACTCTCTAGCCATGCTGCCATACAGTATCCTCCAAACACTGAGTTCCTGCCACAGTTCAGAGACCTAAGGGTAGGTTATTTGGTTTCTGGGAAAATTGGCCCTAGTGTGATTGTATGTGTCTTTGTTTTTATGTGGCCAGTAATACACACACAAACACAAAAAAATGAGGATTTTTCCAAAGGGGTTTTAAATGTTATTTTTTTACAAAAGGGGTGCTGTAAGCCTTTTCTAGTAATAATCAAATGGAATACGATATAGTAATTTATAACAGCAACAACAAAATAATAATAATAATAATAATAATAATAATAATAATAATAATAATAATAATAATATCCTTGTTGTGTGTCATTTTATGAATTTCCCTTTACCCTTTTCTATATTTCTCATCTCCCTCACATGACAGAATAATGCTTCTTCCTGTAACCAGTTTGTCAAGACCTGTATTTACAGAGCAATTTTAGCACCTTGAAAGTGAGTACATGACAGATAAGGTGCAGTGTTTGAGAATGGTAAGCATGACATCTATTGTAAAGCTCCAATCCATCACACATATACAGTACGTCCTGAGTTTTTTTTCCATCTATAGATACTGAAGTAAGATGCATTCTAGTTGAATAGATAAGTTTGTTAGTTCATAGTCATCACAGCTATCCAGAAGAGTAACACATCTCTACTACAGTGTGTGTTGCACATCCAGTTCTGCATAGGGGTGTATACCCATTTATGGATCAGCTCAGCTCAATGCTATGATTTTCATGCCAGCAAACAGGAGGGTTGAGGACTGAAATGTGTGCTGTCAGAGGAAAGGACCAGTTTCCATGCTGTGTATTCACCAGCATTATTTGGAGGAATGATGCAGTTTTCATTGATTAAACTGGGAGTTCAAAGGTGCCTGGCAAAACACAGGGGGTTCTATTTCATGGGAACCCCAGGGGACTCAAGCCAATTGGCACAGGACTGCAGGTGTCAGATTCTTTACTTTACTGGATGGGCTATTCAGGAGTCCTCAAAAATGCCCAATGCTCTTGTCTTGTCATCAGATTTGTTTTTTTTTTCCTTTTGCTAGTAATGTTTTTCAAATCTATAAAGGCTTGTTGGTGTGTAGTCTTATGGAGTAATCTTACAGTATGTATTACCTTCAGCGGATGCTTGCACCTTTTGTTTCTGTCCATTGATTCTGCTTTGTTAAGCTATCATTGTGGTGTCCTGAAATTATGGTCCATAAGATCTGTGTCATATGGACCTAGCATTTTTATTCTTATTTTTATTGCACGTTTTGCAGCTTTACAGCTATTGTACTTAAGTTTGGTTATCTGGATAGATTTCAGGATCTGTCTGTTTGATGGCATCTCTGAATTACTAAGAATCCACTCTTTCTATGAGTTACTGTTACGATCCCTGCCTCCCGGCAACGGAAGAGGCAGAAAAAGGCGTAGCCTTACTTCATCAGTCTACCTATCAGTTTACTTATTCACCACCACACCCCCGTCTCATCCTATACTTAAACACCTGTCTTTTCCTATCTCCTCGCTCAGTATTGGTTTTCCTTTCGAGCTTCCTAGTTGCGCTACACCTTCTTTTTCTTTTCTTTAGCCCAAGGGAAAGAGAGGGACCGGAAGGACAGCAGGCAGGAAACTAGGGACAGGACAGAGAAGGAGCGCCCTCTGGCTGCAGAGGGCGTGACAGTTACACAAACTGAAAAGACATTAGAAATTAGAAAGTGATTATAAATTGATGTTTTATTTATATATAAAATATTAATTTGTAACAAGAGTGCAATTCAACAATAATTGTTGAATGTTTTAATGCTCTAGTGGAAAAATATATTTTCAACAAAAAAAATGTTTGTAATACAAAATCAAGCCACTGAAACACATGACTCAGTCTGTACCATTTTTTCACAGCTTCCACTGCATTCTTGAACTTTTGTTTTCTTTCAAAATATTTGCCAGAAAATTAGTTGTTATACATTTTTGCATTGAATAACAGAATGTGCTGGACATCAGATAATGAAATTCTGCATGTGAAAAAATGTCTTTATTAGTTTATTTCTTTTATAGACCCTTTCTGCAGTGAAGAATTGCTAGTGAGACCTGTAACAGCTGTAAACCAGCATGGTTTGAGAAACTCAGAGTACAGACTCTATTCTGACAAAAAATAACAAAGGTACTGTATCAGGCAGGATTCTAGTAAATCATTATTGTATATGAAAGATTAAATTATATGAGAAACAATGGACTTTCAGTAGCAAATCATATGTTTTCAATTTCCTCTTCAGCACATCTGTCTCCCAAGCACAACTTGGAGAAGCAGGGGAAGAGATGTGGTAATGAAAGTCATGCTAAAAGGGATGAATTACAGAAAAATTGCTCACATGCAGACAGCTACAGATGCAGCCGTTCAAAATGTGCGGTACAAACCCATATCGCATGCAATTACCCACAAGTCACTGCATTGTACCGCGGTACATGATTTGCTGGCCAAAATGACCGACAGAGGCATTGGTCGTTAGTGAAAAGATTTAATCATTTAATCTTTTTACTGTGCATGTTTTAATCCACTTAGTATTGAATATTTATATGGAATTTTACAACTAAAGGTAAATTGTAGTAGCTGAGCATAAAAAGAAGAGGAGCATAATGGTCCTCTGATGGTCATAAACTATATTAATTTAGGAACATAAACATGTTATGTAAACTGTATATGGCTGGTATTGGTAGTTTAAAGAAAAAATACACACCATTATTCCACTTTCTTCCTAAATATTTTAAGCATCAAAGTCTTACATGTGGTTATTTTGGAAACATTTTTACATGCTCCTTCTGACTATATTAAGTTTATATACTTTGTAAAAAGTTTTAATGTTTTAACCTTTTCTGCGAATACGCTCATTATCAGAGTAAACAAAAGCATACTTTTAGAATTTGAATTTTAGAATTTGAGTAATTGGGAATATAATATGTAATCGTGTACCTAAAGAAATTAATAACAATATAATTATATTCATGTGCTGTCTGGTCATCTCTTGTTTGGCTCATGTGCTTTTGGAGAGAGAAGCCAGTGTCCCTGTCTGCCACAGACACTATCCACAGGCAGAAGCACAACAGTACCTAATAAAGTGCTAGCAGGGAAAACCTAATTATTGCTTATTTTTGGTCTGCACAATGCAAGAAGAGCGGAGTCCAGCAAGAGGACTTCATGACTTGCAAACTGCTTCTCTGTAATTGAACAAAATCTCCCTGTAATTGTAGCATCAGGGCCCTTCAGCCCTTCCTACCTACTCATCTATGAGGACGGAAACAATCTCTCTCCATTTGGGTCTGTATTTCTCTCTAGCACTCTAATGCTCTTTCTCTTAAAATGTTGACTTTCTTGTTTAAGTGGCACATTTTCTGTTGTGCAGCCCTTCCAGTTTCTACATACAGTAGCAGATAAAACAACACAGCAGACAACTGCATCATTTCATGCAAAAAAACACAGCTAGTGAGGAGACAGGAACAGAATGATTACTGAGCCAGGTAGGTACTGTGTCAGATCCTATGTATAGAGACTGGGAAAAGGGATAAGAGAAGAAGCTTTGATTAACTCTGGTTCATTGTAATGTATCAAAAGTGAGGGCTGGTTTACTATTTCATAAACTGAAAAACTTGGATCAAGAACAATAATTATTTTTTAGTTTATATAGCATTTTTAATTCCAAAATTACATACCACTAAAATGCAAACTTTATGTGCTGCCTATTCCATTACATAACACGGAGACTATGTTTTACCAGATACATTTAAGTTGTCCTAATCTGTGTAAATCCAAAGAGAAATTTAACCAGGTTTAACAGCCCTACTCTTACAAACAGTGCTGTGTAAATTGTAGTGGCCAATTAGCTAGGAACATGGCTTAGTTTTTCATCTGAAGGACAACACCTTATACAGTATTGTTTCTCTAGACATCATATTGGTGCATAGGTTTGGAAATTCTGGTAAGTGTAACATTTCACTTTATGCTAGTTCCATCTGCTAACACTACTTACAACAACAAATTGTATTTTTAGAAGTCTCCCATCCTAGTACCAAAAGGTCCCAGACTTGCTCAGTGCCTGGAATCTGATAAGATAAGGAAGCACACCAGTAAATTTCTGTTTTAGGAAAATAAGCCTGCTTAGGTAACAAGGCTCATTGCTTTTGCCAGGCTCTCATAATCCTTTCAGTAAAGATCTGCCTTCTTTTCTGAGCTTTAAATGAAGTTAATCTTAGTTTTCATTTGTGTCCTCTGGTTTGAGTTTCACTGTTGATTCTGAAAAGGTCCTTTGGGTTAAGTGGTCTATGCCCTTGATGACGACCCTCCTCATCTTCTCCGTTCATCTCTAGAAAGATTAAATTTTACTCTGTCAAAGTAAAATATTTTTTTGAGCCTTGGAATATATCTGATCCTTCTACTCTAGACTTATTACAGAACAGTAAATTCTGGAATATTACCATTTTTGCATACAAATATTTTATTTAATTGATTTGGCACATATTTATACACCTGGAGCTCTCTTCATCAATGATGTTGAACTGCATTGTGTGTGCTACAGGCTTGCAAGGCCATACAGGATGGTGGTGATTGTGTTTTATCAAGCACATCGCAATCAGGTAGGTTGTGATTGCTCTGAGATCTACTGAAAAATATGTTTTTAAAAGCATAAATATGGAAATTCTGTTGCAATATCTTTGTTTGAAAAAAAAAACATTTGGTAGCTCTGTTTTTTAATGAGATCATGGCCAATCAAAAAAGTAGGACAGATTTAATTTATTAGTATATAAGTTTATTTATAATTCTCCAGATTTATACAACTATAAGTTATGGTATTTCTTTGTGTAAATTCTTCACATTGCTTTGTATTTCCAAGATTTATTGCAGTTGAAATTACTGCATTGTGTTGTATTGTTGATTGTGAAATAGTCCTATTTATTTTCCACATTGTTATTTAAAAATAGCTGGAAGCATTTTATAGTAGTTTTTAAAAAATACGTTAATTATTTTACAAAACAATGTCTTATTGTAAAAATAAGAATGTTTCATTTGATTCCATCTTCACAAAACGTCAAATCATTTAGATCAAAGAAGTATAAATAAATCTCAAAAGCATTACTGTAGCAAGATAACAATTGTGCCCAGGGAATGAGATAAAAACAGTTACCACGCTGTTTCACAAGAGCCATCCACTCATTCTTTCACTGCTGAAAGATCATTCTGAGATGTTGGAGTCTGCCCAGATGAATCTCTCTTGTTTGCTGACAGAACATACATATTGTCATCAGACATCATTTGCAAATTCTACTAATTCAACTATTTCCTGCAGATATTTGAAAATTATGTTTTTACTCAAAGCATCACTAGAATAAAACCTCAATGTAGTTAAGATTTACAATAAAGTTGAGAGAGATGTTCTTCTTATTTTTTGCATCTTCATTTTTCCTTCAGCAGATCACAGAGAATTGTTACTTTCAATCTAGGCAGCCTATACTTAGTTATCCATTTTGTACATACTGTATGGTGATAAAAGGTGAGTGTTTAGAGATTGTTTAATGAAAGTCCAAAATGATTCAAGAGATCCCTAATCTTTCTAAATCTTATTTACAATGACAAACAAGTAAAATCATCCATTGCTAGTGTTACTTGTTCCCATTGCATCTCTTGAATTGGTATGAAACAGATGTCAAGCAGTCGCAGATTTCAGTAGAGCACCAGCCGTATCACATGCCTTAAAAATGTGCGATCACCCCAAGAAATGCCAATTTTTACTTGCAACCTCAGAAAGTTTTTCCACAAAATGCAATGCCTTTTTGCAGGCATTGAAATCATTATTCCAAATTCTAGGGCTTCACAGGGGGCTTTCTTTTCCAAGAGCAAGAATCACTGTACTGTTTTCCAGTTAAATCTCTTTAGGCAGCAGTATGGAAACATTTTGAAGAAGAGTTCTCAAAACTAATTATAATGAATAGTGGGAAACAGGCCTGAGATGTATAAATAGCAATGATTCATGAAAATTTAAATAATTAACTCCACTGTTTTCTAGGATTTTAAAACATACTCTCTCAGGTAACTTGAAATTGGTTTGTCCTACATAATTCTGACCTTGTTAAGCATGTGAAACTTTTATCAGGCTTGCTAAACTGGAACTTTGGGGTTGTTTAGAATATAACTAAGATGAGGTAGCTGAGCTGACATCAAAGACATCAGACAGCTGTGTGATTTTTAAAATAAGAATGAGATTGCTGAGGTGAAGATCCGATCACCAGCACTCCCTTCTAGCTCACTGTGTCTGGCAAGGTAGTCTGAACACATGAGATTGACTCATCTTACTCTTGCTTGGGACAGAATGACCTTGTTCATATGACTTTGCAGCAAACAATTTCCAAACAAAGATAAATATGCAAGTTTGTGTTATTTTTTGTATGAATGGAGAGCAGATATACAGAACTTTAAGTACTGTATGTGTACAGTATGTAATGTAGTTTCTGGTTGAAAAATGACGATCATTTTTTCCCATCAATATTATATACTGGAAAGGTTTTCTTTTAGTTCTAAATGCATTAACAGATGATGTGTGTGGTGTGAAAAATAAAAAAAAATGAATTGGCTCTGGACAGTTAAAAAAGCTGGAGGTGTACTTGTTTAGAAAGTTGACTGTTAAGTTGACTGTTAAGAAAAGGACTGAAGAAATACACAAGTGCTTATCTGTAAGTGGTCTAACTACCACGAACATCCATAAAATAGAACCAGTATTAGCTTAGCTTTACTTTATGGCTTACTTTCACCTGCATGAAAAGTTCATGTTTATACCTTAAGCAAAACATCACCACCCCCAACTCTGACATTTAATGTGCCTAGAATTTTGTACAGGCATTTTATCAAAAGAAACTGGGACCATTTCTTTTTAATATGAGAAATCAGGAGCCAACATGTACTGTATTTTAAAATCCAGGAAAAGCCAAATCCTAAACAGGATAGTGTTACAAATTTAAAAAAAACTCAGTTCAATTCAAAACCATATGAAAACACAGTATGCACAGTTAGGTCTCTATACTTCGTAAAAATACAGTGTATGTGTGCATACATCAAATAGAAGACAGTAGAGATAAATTGAAAAAGTTCTCCACATATACATGTCTGATTTCAATTTTAAAAAAAATCCTGGTTCTGGAAATCTGTTTTCCAACATTCTGTCAAACCTTTTAATCAATTACAACATTGGAGTCATTTGACTGATAAGGCCCTTTGGTAACTGCCATCATTAAGTATTATAGACTTTACTTTAAAAAAAGTGAGAAGATCTTGAAAAGATTAGATTGATTTAAGTAAAAAGGTAGTCACTCAAAAATGTGTGATTAGTGGATCTTACAAAGGCCTTATACACAGAAGTAAGTACAATCTTAAAACTCTTTGAATTTTGTTTATAAATTCATTTGAATCCAAGGCTAATTTTCACAGCTTTCCCAGTACTGGGCAGAAAACAAATTATGACCATACAGATGATGGTGAGTGTTTGGAATTCTTATTATATAGGTGCCCTCAATTTAATTCATTGGACTCTAACTATACTAAGAATGCTCGTTAAGAGAGTGTATAATCATTATAATTATCACCTGAATGTGCACATGTTGAGCTGGTGACTTAATAAACAGTTGGCTAAAATTTAGAGAGGGAGAAAAAAACAGTGTATTGATAACATTAAGGGAAACTGAACAAACCTGCTGAATGCCTTCTTTATAAAACACCTGGTACTCTTGGTACTATAGGCTATTTTAGATGCAGCTAGCAATTAGAAAAATCTAATGAAATCTTTCAACTCTAAAAATCCAAAAAGTTACAGATTTTCAAAAGGACTGGATTTTCTAGAAAATAATAAGTGTTTCAACAAGTCTTATAACAATTTAAATGTCAAAACATTTTCCATTATTTTAATTAAGACTTATAATACAAATTACTGTGGAGCATGGGTTTCTGTTTTGAGAAATAATTTTATTAGAGAGCCACAGAATCAGACAAAGTGAGTTTTATAATGTGCAATATTATATTTTTAAATTATGCAGTATTGCCAAATGTAGAGAAAAAAAACAAAGATGGCAGATTATACCTAATTTTAATTGAATAAAAATAAGAAAGTTCAGAGTGCAAAAGGCAAAGCAAAGCAAGGCAGGAGAGATATTAAAATGTCAGTTTATTAAGTACAATTTACCCTGCTTATGTGAGCATAATGTTAGTGTCTGTTCCATTTATTTGTCTTAGTTTCACCCTATTTATTTATATTAAAAGCCCTTAATATTTACAACATACTGTTAAATGTTTTTTTTTTATATAATATGCTTTACTGTATATTTGGCATTTGAATTTTTGGTGTTTATCTTACAATGACATACACTCTTTTAATTGGAATAATTTAAAAGAATTTCATGTGATGAAAGAAAAACAGTGAAAACAGATATCGGAGTATAATTTGTTTTTCAGTGAGACAAATGGATGTGCTGAACAGAACAGATGGAACAAAAATGCCAACAAAAGTAGGCTAATGAATTCTTTGAATAAGTTAAAGTGAAATGTTTCGTTAAGTACTGCACAAATGGACTGTTCTGTGATAATATTAGCATTTGTCGGTAGTACAGTAAAATATTTAGCTTTTATTCAAGTTTAATTCCTTTGTCCAGTAGTTAGGCAGCTAATATGATTGTTTTCATATCTACTATATACAAACAGTGATTATGATTATTTAATATTTCAGGATTTAGAGTATTTTGTGGAATCTTCTGTTTCCAGTATATTAGTAATAGAGGTTAAATAGCAGTCAGCAATAATGCCATCTTGAGTATTATATGATTACAGTTGAATAACCACCTCGCTCAGCATTGAGGGATTGGATGTCCTGAGAACAGGTCGCCCCACGTCCGTGGCCTGTGGGCATAGGTTTCTACCTGACATCGTCTGACCTCCTGAGCCCGGGCTAACCGCTGCTACGCATAAGGTCTTTTTACCCTCTCCTGCAATTTCACAGCATGCCTTTACGACAGAACGCTAAGCCTTCTCTTGACCCTGTGAGCAGCGTTTTTTGTTTTTTCTGCTTTGTTTGGGGCCTTTTTTTTCAGTTCTCCTGTTCTAATCGCAGGATGACACCTCCCGATATCCGTGCCTGTGAACGGATCATTCAGCGGTATGACTTTCCGGCATCCACATACGAATACCTGACTTTCCTCGGGTTGTCACCTCCCGGCATCATTGACAGAATGTTGAGTGTGTGTTTTGCCCACTAAGCTTTGCTTTTCTATTTTTGTTCCCAGGTTTTTTTTTGTTGTTACTTTGTTTTTACTCTTGGTATTTCACTTCTTTGTTTCCCTGTTCTCTGGTCCCCCTGACCCCTGTTTCCCGGAACTCTTGGTTCCTATCTGTTGTGTGTGGTTTGTTGCCCTGGCATCCCAGGTTTATTTTTGTGGTGTGTGCTTTTGTACCTGTTTTTTGTCTCACTCCCTGGAGCCCAGTCCGGCCTTCCGTTCCTCTACCCAATAAAGGTTTTTAGCCTCGTGGGGGGGGGGTCGGCTCTCAGCCGTAGACTCCCAGAGGTTTCCTTTCAGTTAAATAAGGTTTTTTCTCCCCTCAGTGCTATGCAGCTCATCTGTTTTGGGGGCGTCAGGAGCGGCCCATGAAGGGGGAGAGGGCCTCTACAGTTAGAGGGTGCGCCTACCTCTGTTCTGTCCCTAGTTTCCTGTGCTTGTCCTTCCGGTGTGTCTTTGTCTGCGGCTATATATTTCCAGGTCACGCTTTCCACCTCGCTCAGCATTGAGGAATCGGTTGTTCTAAGACCTTAGCACCAGGTCGTCCCATGTCCATGGGCTGAGGGCATAGGTTTCTACCTGACATCGTCTAACCTCCTGAGCCTGGACTAATCCCCGTTTCACCGCTGCCCTGCTCTCCTGCCATTCCACGACATGCCTTTCCGACATCCGTGACAGAGTCCAGTCGGGTCTCAATAACTTATTAGAGCACTGGGACACTCTTAGCCCTTCTCTATCTCCTCTGTCTGTCTAGCTTACTGATTTAAGCCTCAGATTTGAGCTGATCAGTGAAAGGCATCTTATGTCTGTGCTCAGATCATAGACTCACTTAATATCTACTCCTGGTAAATGTAAATAATTCTGTGAAACATTGGTTCCACTCATACAAATATATTATACTGTGCTGAGAAACAGAGGGGAGGAGCTGTGCTAGAAAATCTGTGCAATATATTAACCTTCATATTCAAACTGTGAATGAGAGTGCTCCTAACTGAGAGTTTAAGTCCTGGTCACTAAGATTGATTAAGTATTCAAGAAGACAGTCTGATAAAAACATCTACAGTATTGCTTGTGTAATGGATTTTCCTCTCCTGGAAAAAAAATCTCTGTCCTCCAAGTTTAGATTCTACATTACAACTGGAAGATTGACATAAACATAGCCTGGTGATATTAAGACATTGGTTGTGGGAGACAGAGGCTTACCAAGGAATTTCAATATGTCAAGCTGTCTCTGCTGTAATAGATCATGTGTTGCATGTCATTATTTAATTACATGGACCTTGTCAGCAATACACAGACAAAAGGAAGTAAATATGGTGTTTATTTGTCACTTTGTCTTGCCTTTCTCATGAGATGTTATCTACAATGACATGACATGTTACTCCATGCTGTCTATGTATAGGTTTATATATATATAATTGGATATGAAGTATCCTCATTTGTGGATATGTGTTTTTTATAATGGCACAAAAATATATGAAGATTAATACACAGTAAAAAAAGCAAAATTATAATATAGACATCCATTTTCTAAACCTCTAAACCTCTTTCCAAGTACAGGATTGTGGGGAACGCTGGACCCTAACCCGGCAAGCAACAGGTGCAAGGGAGGATAGACCATGGATAGGATATTAGACCATCTCAGGGCACACACAGGCTCTAACACAGACCTGGGGAAATTTTCACAGAAGCCAGTTAACCCACAGTGCCGATATTCCTTTGGAATCTGGGAAGTAAGTGGAGCACTTGAAGGAAACCGAAAGAGGAGAACTACAAATTTAAAGCAAATAGCACACAAGGTCCTAGGGCCATTTTAAGGGAGCAGTGTTAACCACTATGCCACATTGACGCCCAGATTATTATATATGGAGTTTGAACAATGTTGAATGGGAATTCATTGACAAAGAAAACTGAAGAACAGTTCTAAAAGTTAGTAACGATTGATAAAATATTTACAGTATCTGGTCAGAGGAAAAAGGAACTATTCAAATACAGTACCTGTTTAGCCTGCATGCCAAGGTTTTGATTATCTCTACAAAAATGTTCTGGATTTATTTTTTGTTTTTGATCAAATTCAAAACAAAATTATAATTTAAAATTATAATTCTCACTTTGATTTTGTAATTGGCAGAGCTTGACATCTTGTACGCAGGAAAATCAAAACATGAAATCGGCAGTCAATCATTTTTAAATTAGTCAACCAGTTCTGAAACATCTGACAAGCATATTATAAAACATTTGTAGAATATTAATGTAAGTCTTTCTGTATATGTATTGTATTTACAAATAGTTCTCTTAAGCTTAAAAGACACCAAGACTTCCCTAGGCAACAGTTTTGCAATATGTAATAAATACCCAAACTAATCACAGTTTCTCCAGTGTGTTCACACCCAATAAAGCTGATTCAAGCTCAAGCAAGAGCATAAATGCTGATCATTTCCTAGCTTTAGCTTCCTGTCTTTAAATGCTATAACTTTAAAACAGTCTCAAGTTTGATACCTGGTGATTTTCTGTGATTTTAGCAAAACTTTCAAAGTTCCTGGAAAATGAAGGAAACAAGAGCTATTGTGTTTTTTACAGATTCAATTTAAGATTTGTTTTGGTGATGTAAAGTATTTAATGTTGAGTCCTTTATCATTGTGAGTGGCTCCCAATCCTTGTCCTTGAAATTGTGGAGTTTCATTTAATCTGAACCCTTTATTGAACATGAAAAAATTGGTTAGAATATTTTCATAATTTCCTGCTGTTAATGATGGAAAATAAACAAATAAATTTCTCAAATAATGGGTTGCTGTTCCCAGCTTAGCTGGGATAAACATGCAGACAAGGAATGAGAAGCATCATCTATAATGTGGAAAACATTTAAATGTGTTAATTGTATTTCTATATTGCATGCCCCTTTCCTTGATTTTCAGTCCAGACGTTGTTTTGGTACCAGTGATCAGTGATGGAAAAGCTTCTTAGAGGATGTAAACAGTTTCTGTATATACAGAAATAAACAATGACAGCCTTCCTTGTGATGAGTTACCACTTTGATTGAAAGACCCTTTTCTCCAGCAGTGACTCCTGCTGAAAATAACACTGATTGCAAATGCAAATATATTGCAGCTCAAAACATTTTTAAAGGGAGACGTGTTTGAAATTTCTTTTAAAGGACCCAGTGCTTCACCTTATTGATTGTAGCTATTCAGCTATTAAATGACTTATTTCCTCAGTTGCCAGGTTTGAGTAGCTGTTATGTCCCTGTGTGTATCCGTGTGTTTTTTTTTCCTGCTTCCTGTATTCAGGTACCCCCCCCCCCCCCCCCATTGGTCCATCACTACACCATCATTGCAGTTGTGACATCATCATCAATCAACTCCCGACCAATAAGCAACTAGATCTACAGTTTAAATACCTAAGAAGTTCTAACCTCGAGAGGTTTCTGCTTCGGTCAGCTTTAGGTTCAACTTCGGTTTGCTTCAGCTCGTGTTCGCATTTGCTCACCAGTGTACGTGTTTGTTCGTTGTGAGCTTCGACTTCGTTCATTTGTTTGTTCTGATTACCTGTGATTTGTTATTACTTTGCCCACACTTGTTACTTTCCTTTTTCCCTTGCTTGTGCTCATTTTGTTACCC
Source organism: Lepisosteus oculatus (assembly GCF_040954835.1). Lineage (NCBI taxonomy): Eukaryota > Metazoa > Chordata > Actinopteri > Semionotiformes > Lepisosteidae > Lepisosteus > Lepisosteus oculatus. The sequence goes on from NC_090716.1 coordinate 15,439,430, forward strand.
TATTCCCGGCTCGTGTTTTTTCTTCGCCATTACCCGTTTTCCCATAATCGTGCAATTGGTTCACCTGTGTTGTGTTATTGTTGACTGTGAACTGGTACACCAGGGGAGAAGGTACAGGTAAGTTTGTCGGGTTACATTCTGCACACGCAGGGTTGTTTTCTGTCTAGACACACTATGTAAGGGGCGTGTGCCACTCGTGTGTTTTGTTTATGGTTAGTTCAGCGTAGGGAAGTTAGGGCGCATGAAGACGCTGAATACCCTTTTGATTTTTGTTTGTCGGGTTATTTAGGTTAGACCCCACTGTCACGGATGTTGGAAGGGACAAACCGTGGAATGGCAGGAGAGTGGAAAAAGACCCTATGCGTAGCGGCAGAATGGGAAATTAGCCCGGGCTCAGCGGTGGAGGAGTTGTATAGAAACCATACCCTCAGGCAGCGGACGTGGGGTGACCTGGTGCTAGGCGGGTCTCAGGACATCCGAACGTCAATGCTGAGCGAAGGTGAATGAGTGACCCGGAAATATATAGCCCCAGAGAGAGAGACACTGGAAGGACAGCAAAGCAAAGGAAACTAGGGAAAGGACAGAGTAGGAGAGCCCTCTGGCTGTAGAGAGTGTGACACTGTATTAGCTAGATCTATTAGGTTTTTTTTTTTCCTTTGGCACCGCTCCAAAGTTCCTTTTCCCTGTGTGTTATTGCGTCCTGTATACGTAACAGTCACTTATTCACTTTTTACTTTGTAAATAAATCGCTTTTGCACCAAACGTTTGTTGTCACGCTTCCTAAGTCCCTTACCAGAAACCCACCTGCATCCAAACCCATCCAAAATGTTACCCCCCTTTTACCCCTAGACAACAGTAGCCCTGGTCCTCATAGCCTCGAATTTCTACCCAAATTTGATGATAAATGATTAGCTAATTTACCCCTTACCTCATGTTTAAAGATTTTAGTAATTCAAGGAGATCCAGAAAACATGCTTCACTTCACAATACTCCAGGTCTGGAATTTTGCACAGTACTCCCATGTCTGTTATTAACATACAGTAGAGTGGAATTTAAAGTTTGAGGTGCTACTAACAGTAGGATTAAATAACAAGATTGGTTAATGGATTGTTCAGTAGAAAAAAAAGGATGAGGAAAAAAGATTTGCTGATATTGAGGAGCAGATTGCACTGTTCTCACACATCCTTCACAAGTTTTATTTTATAATGAATTCTTTGTTTCACACCAGTATCTGATCTCTGTGGCTCTCACAGTTTTCTCACAGATACTATATAAATACCTCTTTCACATTTGAAGATCGTGTAAGATACACAGCAGCACAGACTATATAAATGGTATATGGCTCCTGATTTCAAAACCTTGGGGGGAAAAACACTTTCATTTTATCTTGTTTGTATCTTAGGTTACACAACACCTCGTTCTTCTTACCACTTCTGCTCAGCGTGCTGCACATATTTTTAAAATTAGCCACATTAATTCACTTTTCTGGTGTGCTCATCCAAGTTGACATCCATTAGAATGATTACTGTAAAATAAAAATTAACAGTGCAACCTGCATAGTGTAAAGAATTTTAAAAAGCAAAGTATACATTTTAGCGTATTACGATTAAAATCCAATGCATTGAAGTCAGTTTCAGGGTGCTAATCATCAGTGCTTTCAGGTGAGTGTTCTAAAGTACTCTTCCTACAGTCCTGATACTGTTTTTTTTTAGTTTAATAGTATTTTTATAGTCTGAAATCTTTTAACAGGGATCAGGAAACTTGCATCATTGTTGAATAGCATAGTCTCCAGTTTCATTATTGCCGTACCCAGCCTGATTTTGGCTAAAAAATGTGTTAAATAAAAAGTCCGAAATTCATAATATAATTAGCTGCACTTCTAATGTATCTACAGCACTGTTCCCTATTGTCTGAGTAACAGTGCAGAAATGTCACTTAGAGTAGCACCGACATTTTTCAGTAGTGATACTGCTCATTTAACCTAGTTCTTGAGATAGGCATTACTGTAAAGTATTCTAAATTGAGATCCAGAACACTTGATTTTGTGAAATAAAATTAGCAAGGAAACTAGTTCTATTTTTTTGTGCTTTTTAGGAGATGCTCATGAAAGAGGTTGTTTATAATAGATGTTTGAAAGGAGTCAGAAAATTAACCCTGAGTTTTACACAGTTATGCTGCAGGAAAGGGTGTAGCAGGAGGCAGGCGTGTCCAGTAGTTAAGGGAAATATCTTGTTTGGTGTAAGTTCTTATGTTTAAGTTCCTTTTCTGCAACAACTCAATTACTAAGGTCCATTTCCACAGGACAGCGCAGCAATAATTGTTGATTACAATGAATCATTTTATTGTGTTGTATAGAAGCCTAACAATCAAATTGAGTGCAAAAAGAGTGCAAACAAGAAGTCCTGTGGTCTCTCAAGAGTTTCTGAATATCTCTCAGTGATTGGTAAAATGCACACCAGAAACATTGAAGGGATGTTAATATATCTGCTATCCCCTGGCCAATAGTAAAGCATTTTGTTTTATACAAAAATATTCCAAACTCTTAATAATTAATCACACTTAACAAACAATGCACAAGCACATGGGTTTATAAAGAACATCAGTTACCTGACAAAGCAGCCTCTATGCTAAAGCTGATTTGTATTACAACGCATCTTATATGGTTTAATCCTTAAATATTTAAGTACATTCCCTCTAATTTATGCTGTCAAATCTCGGACATGTGGTTTTCTTAATACTCTAAATAGTCATTAGATTAATAAACTGCACAACTCTCAGAAAAATAAAATTCAGAAGTTTATGCTATATTCTTAGTCCTGCAATACAGAAACGAGATAAATGATAAATGAAAAGAAAATGTTTAAGGCCATTTGTGCCGTTCAGCTTCAACAGAATTCTGACATCACCAGACTGCTTGAATAGTTGAAAATTATGCAAATTATGTTAGAATGAAAACAAGATAGCCAAAATCCATTTGAATCTAATCTAGTGCACATAAACTTAACTGAGTGTGCAATTAAAAAAGGCAGAATGCCATTTCTGTAAATTCAGTTTTTAAGTAGATGGAACTCCAGATTATTTTGTGCATTCCATTATTATCTTATATATTTTAAAACCCCGCTGTTTGTAAATAAAATTTACATACATTTCTCCTGTGCAGTCCCCAGTGTTAAACACTGCTGCCATTACTCTTGTGTACCACAGTACAGTGCATGCATTCATGATTGTTTCTCACATTTTAATTTTCTTTTCTCTGTACATTTACCTTTCTTTTACTATGCACCTCCTCTAAACTGATCCTGTCAGGGGGGATAAATGAAAGCTGACTCTCACCATTTGTGTAGTTCAGCCAGCTGAAGAGACGAATGTCTTTAAGTTTGCTTTTGTCAGTTACTTTAGCTCTTAGAATAAAGTTGGCACACCATGTGTTAAATTAGATCAAAAACACTGTTTGTACTTAGAATCCACAAGACAATAAGATTGGTCACAATATCCGCCCTTCTTTTTTTCCTCTGAAACTACTGAACCATTCAAAATGGAACAAAAACACTTCATGTCTTGATAAGAGCATTGTGTAAAGCAGTTGCAAATATTTATTAGTAGACTTTAATGGCATCATTTGGAGCTTTTAACCCAGCTCTAAACCCAGATGTACTACACCTGAGGAAAGGGAACGAATACGAAACAGTGGAAAACAAGACTCAAGCCGGAGGGCTTCGAACGCAGGTCATGGGGGAGGCTACCATGCGTGACATTATTGTTTCTAACATTTTCTGTGTGGTGTTAATTTTTATTCATTTTCACTTGGGTCTTTGTCCTCTCCTTTAAAACCTATAAATGAGAATGTAATCAAGCCACCCTTGAAGAGGCAACTCTATTCTTTTTAAGAGGCAGGATTTTCCAGCAGTGGTGTCTGGACAGAGGTCTGCATCTAGTCTGGCAATTTTTAAAGTGTTTAGGATGAGGGATGGTTGCCATTCAGCTTGAAACACATCTTTTCTCTGTGCCATATCAAAATGGAGTCACGTGATAGAGTGTCACCTGGGTCCAATATCTTGGGCAACAGGTTTCTTATGGATGTAATGGCCTCCACCCTAAGCCATAGATTCCTGCCCTGCTGTCGTTGCACCTTATGGAGGTGTGCAGCTGCAGTGTCCTCGAGCCACACCTTTTTGTGCTCGATATACTGTATATACAGTGGCTTATTTCCATAATGATTGTGATTAATGGGAAACATTGAGATTTTTCATTTGACACAGGAAATACAATCTCTGATGTGTTTTCTTTGTGTTGTTTAGATGATTTGCTTCCCATTTGAGGGTGTTAGAGATGGTTATTCCTAAGAACACAGCCTTAAGGTGCACCTTAAGGTGTTCACAGATTAGCATCACTACATTAATTGAAGTTAATTAGCTACAGGTAGCTGCTAGTAACATGATATGATGTGAAAGATTAAGTTTTGTTATGCGATTACAATCAAATTACAAGTATACATAAAAACTACAAGTGAATCAAACTTTCCTATAAGGTTTTTTCAACTTTTTAGAAAATGGATAACTTTAACACATTTAATATACCCTCGAGTTTCTCAGAACAATTATATTAGTGCTGATGAGACACTTCAGTGTGTAAAAAAAATAGAAGGAACACTGCCTGTAAGTATGGTTCCCCTAAGGAAGGATAGCCACAAAACCCATCCAGTCCAGAAGCCCCCATGTGAGTACAGCAATAAAACAAAAAGTCACGGAGGGGTGGATGCTAAGCCATATACTGCCTTAATATATATTCATATAGGAGTGTTGCATAGTTAAGAAGCTTGAAAATTTCTAGATTAAACCATCATTAATAAAAAGACCTATTTGCTGGAGCTTAGAAATACTTTGTCAGAAAGAGTCATTTTATGTTAACAAATGACACAAAGCTAAGAGAAAAATGACTCCCATCTGGTTTCACTCCAAAATGCACATGTACTGAGTGAATCTTTGATTACTTGCAGTAGGAATTTAAATAATGTCTGATACTAGGTACATAAATTTTTTTAAAATCTGTTTTTACATAGTACAGTTCTCAAAGAATTTCAGAAATTGCACTGAGATGCAGCAAAGTCTCCACAAATGCAATCAAATTGCATACACAATGTTTGCCTTTTAGTATGTTTTCTTCATGTTTAGTCAAAGAAAACACATGAAATCTTTTCTTTTGTATTAAGCAATATTTTCAATGTTAGAAGATACTGTATATAGTTTATTTCTTCTGACAGGGCTAACGTTTTTCATCTGGAACAGCTTACCCAGTAGTATTGTGAAATCCAATATTATTGCCTCTTTCATTTAACAGTTGGATGGGATTTCACATCAGTTAGCTACTAAAAATCAAACAAGCTAGACAGGCTGAATTGTCTCTTCTGGTTTGCAAATTTTCTTATGTTATGTAAAGAAAATTTTGGAAAGATTTCATAATTAGAAGAACAGTCAATAATATTCTATCAAGATGAATATATACTGTACAATGCAGATGATTTTGAATGATTTTGAAACTTTGCCACACAGAAATGTATGCACCCAAACACTTTACTGAAAATTATATGAACTACTTTACTGTTCAGTATTTAAAGGTAACTCAGCAGTGTAATCAGTCCCAAAGAGTATGAACTTAAAATGCAATTTGTATATTCTGTCTATGAGAATTCATAGGGCAAAAACTATAAAAGACATAAGGACTACAGTTTAAATAATGCTGACAGTGCAATGTTTTGCTTGTATTTTCCACAAACATTTTAGTAAGCCCACAGGTGCTTTGACAGTGATAGCTTTTGAGTGCATCCCTTTTCTGTAATGAAAAAATAAATCTTCAGTGGCTCAGGAAACTGCACAGAAAGGATTTCTGAGATCAGTGTGTGGCACTTAGGGAAAAATCATTTTTGTTTTTGTGCACTACAATTTTCTGTTGTATTTGTTTACAACTAAACTTCCCCTTTAAGGTTGTGACCATTTGTTATCATAAATTACTTAACCACATTTTTTCACTTCTGCACATTACTTCAGGAAATGGAGAGTGGACATTTGTAAATTATAATTAACTGTTAACGGTTGTGTGGATATGAATTAGAAAATAATCCAGACTAAAACTCCAGAATCTACCACTGTAAGCATAGGAAACGCAACTAAATTTTCTCTTGAATTTATGACAGAGTTCAAACAGCTCAGTTTCTTCAAGGGGATTAAGCTAAGTTAAAAAAATTATTTGCTATGATTTGAAAGTATACACAAATGTTTAAATCTTTAATACAAATGGGCCTAATTTTAACAAATAAAGAATGTAATGGAAGCAGCAGTATTGTCTGGAATGTAAGGAAAGAACATACTATAGCTAAACTGCTAGTGCTAGCACATTCCACAACTCTGAACCAATGGCTGTCACTGCAAAAATGGCTAAGGACAGGTAGCAGGTATAATTCATTAGGCACGGTGCCTTCAGGGACCTGACTACACTGTAACTTTGTCACGGAAGATTGATGACTCTTTCATCGGAAGTAAATAAATAAATGAAGTAATCCCCAAGATGTGACAGCTAATATGTATTTCAATAAAAGCCGTGGTTTATGCAGCTGATATAGAAGGCCTCCCCCCCCCCGCTCTTAACAGCAGTCATTGTGTTGAAATGGCGACTCGCGTTTATCTTTCCTGGACAGCCCTAAGCAAGCTGATACCAAGGACCCTGCTTCCCAGCAAAGCTTGTCTTGAGACCAATTCCCCACCAAGTGGCTATCCTGAGACTTTGAAGGCCTTTGGTTGCCATGGCAATGGCACAGCCTCCCTGGTGTGGAATTAGGACCTCGTATTATGTGTTTATGTGTCCCTGCTTTAAGAAAAGGTTTTAGAGTGCTAATTTCTGTTTGCTTCCACATTATTTCACTTGTTACTGTATCCTTTGGTGTAGTTGAATCTGACTGGGGTTCTCCAAGGGGCGGTGCACAATCATCCAAGTGCTTCTCCGATTAGAATGGCTTGATTCATTCACAGTATCATTGACTTGTCATACACCACTTACCACTGCAACTTGACTTTAGTTAACAAAGGTTTCAGAGCATAGAAAATGATGGATGGCTTGAACAGAGCAAAAATGATCCTCATCTCCCTTGTGCTGTTACAAGAGTTGCAGCAATAAGACTGAGTTGATTAACAATAATCAGTTCCAATCTGGGGGAGAACAGAAAGAAAATTAGCTGACAGTTCTAAAGTAAAATTAATTAACATCTAGCCACTTTAACTTAGACAAAGCGTTTTGAATCTAAAAGTTCCTTCCAAGGACAAATATGAATAAACTCAATGTCTCTTTAATTATGACACTAATCATACTTGCTTTTAACACTGTTGTCTGTTTTAATTTAAAATAGGCTGATATATATCTGACATTGTGGGTTGTTACTACCCACGGTCACAAGTTTTTTAACACAGTGAGAATGAAATATATGTTGATTATGATATTCTAATATCCATTCATTTTCTAACTGCTTTATGCAGTAGAGGGTCAATGGGACAATGGACCCTAATCTGACAAGCAATGGTAGCAAGGCAGGAAACACACACAAACAAACACACACTCAGACCAGGGCCATTTCTTCCTCCGAAGTCTATTAACCTACCAGCATGTCTTTGGATGGTGGGAGGAAACTGGAGCACCAGGAGGAAACCCACACATACACGTAAAGGTCATACAAACTCCACAGTGACAGCAGCCCAGGAACATGCTGACCACTGTGCCGCCCAATATGATAACACGTCAAAATAAACAATCAATAACTCAACAATTATCTCTGCAATGAAATCGAACAACTCTCCAAGAACTCCTATTTTCTACAAGGATTCCTCTTAATGGCCTTTATACACTTGAAGTGTTAAGTTGGTTTACCTCCAAAGCAAGGTATAAAGGAAGTCCTTCAGCAAAGAAACAGATTAATGAATGGACTTTCACTTCTATTATATTTTAGAACGCAGTGTCTGACTTCTAATCTTGCAATCTTGCATGCATATGAGAGAGGAAGCTTTTTATTCCTCTCTCCTTTTTCGGTAAATGTGATTATTCATACAATAGGTAAAAAAAAGAGTAAAATAATCCAAGAGATAAATGTCTTAAAATGGGACTTTATTTAGGGAAATACTGTATGTGATCAGACCAGCAATTAGAAGAAGATATAGCATTGAAAAAATGAAAATAAAATCAAACAATAATCTATAGATTGTTATAGAAAAAGTGAAGGTTGCATAATAAATGATACCAAGATCTAATTGAAAATATTTGGGTTTCAGCAACTAGGTCATGTATCCAGAAATATTAAATCAGGAAAACCCAGTGGTAAACTACTGTTAGACATGCTTGATGACTTGTAGCCAAAATCTCACACTACATATGGTTGTGAATATCTTATAGTTTCCTTGATATTTCTGCATTTTTGCATTACTGATCATCCTATATTTTTTTTAAATAAAATCTTTAATTTATAATATTTTTTTTGCCATTGTCTGGAAATTCAATATAAAAATTAGATTTTTGAAAATATATTTCTCATTTAGTTAAGATTTAGTCAAACTATAAAAACCTATCAGTGATTTCAGTTTGAACTGTAAAACATTATTTCAAATTGATTTTTACCTTTTAAAACAGGGTAGCCTACAGTACATTACTACAGCCATGTTTTTTGGTAGTTTTTAAGTTTAATCCTTACATTCCTAATAGTTCATATTTACAAAGTAGGCTTGAGGAGAGCTCCCCCTCCATTGTTTGAAATCTGTCTGGATGCCATCCCAGAAACAGTTGGCGCTTATCCTGCAACCCACCATTTCACTTTGCTTTATCTCCCCAAATTTCAGCAAGTCACATCCTCAACTAACTAGTTATAGCATCACTGCCACCCTCTGCTGGTAATGAGCTCTCAGCAGGCTCTCAGCAAGACAGCAACTCACTGATGCAGGATTGCTTGGCTTTAGACCTTTCGGGGAGAATAATGAAATATAACTCTCACAGTTGTGCTTTAGGGAGTTCTGCTTTATTTGCTGTGCACAGTGTTTTTCTTTGTTTTCAAATTTAGAGGCACATCATTAACTTGTTTGGGAGTGGGGGCTGGCTGGGGGTGTAAATATCTTTTATGTTGAATTCCCTGTCAAGAGAACTCATTTCTTCTGCATGTCCAGATTACGTGGATAAAATAAATTCATAAATAAAGAGTTGGGGGTGGGGTCAGTGGGAGTTTTAGGCTTAGAATAACCCATGTTCACTTTTCATATCTAACTTTCATCCAGAACTGTTTATGCATACCATTAACATTTAATACTTTTTATGACAAGCACTCCATTTCATTTCTTTCCTCCCTGTATTTCTACTATTCTTTATGTATTCTTAATAAATAATTCCCTTCAGACAGAAGAAGATAACCACTACTGAACTGAACTGTTGTTTAAGGATTAATTCCTAAGAACCAATGCACAAATTAATCTGTAACCTCTCTACGGATTTTAAATTATTTGTGAGGCTTAAGAGACTACATGTTTTTACTTTTCCAAGTTGGAGGTTGTTTTGGTATTTTTAAAACTGCATACAAACAACAAGCTAAAACAATTCTTTGCACATTACAAAAATATCCTAAAGTATTAACACAGCCACAAAGTTAATCAGACTACCATGGAAAATGTGATAGTAATTTACTTTCATTTTGCTTTTCATTTGGGGAGTTTAGGCTGAAAAAAAACATTTTTATTACAAGTGTCATCTGAAGGGTTTCTAACCATTCTTATTTTAATTAGACAATTTAGCAGACAATTTGAAAAGCCTTTTTGCTCCACTTATTCTCAAAATGACTGTACAATTGAAACAAAAATAGGGTACAAGAAACAACTCTGGAAGATTGTCTAAAATATATTCTATGTCTAAAGTGGAACAAATTTTGGCACAGAAGCAATTTCTCTGAAAGTCATCCTTGTAGGTGAATTATAAGGTTCCGTTTGTGAAGTACAGTTACAAGGGTCTTTCAATATGGTAATAATAGCAACAACAAAAAGGAGCGTAGTATTCTTTGAGCCTCCCTTGTAGACAAGTGTATCAGAACTAAAGTAGAATGAAGATTTTCACCTCAGTCAGCAAACTTTGTATCACCTCTGTGTCTGTCTTCTAATTCTTAGAAAATATTACAACAAGATACTGCCATAAGCCTAGTGTGGCAGAAAATGCTACAGAAACATGTCCCTCTGCATCTCAAAGCAGATCATGAAGCTTGTGATATAGTGATGTTTAGGTAATGAGAAGACAATTTATAGTAACACTTGAAATAGGATCAATAAATGATAGCATCTCTGAAATTGCAGAGGAAAACCTTTAATTTACTGTATCTAACAGATCACACAGAGCTGGACCTGTGACTGAGTTTCATAGCTCCTTGATTTCTAATCCCATATTTATTTAATTAGTCATAATTCCTTGCATTCACAGAAAGATCTTTTATCACAAAGTACTGTATGCCAAAGGGCTTCATATTCATCGCAGCTGATATACTGTGTGTCAGCCATTGTGTTCAAGGGGACCCAACACATAGCAATTCGTTTTTAACTGATGTAAGAGAAAGGTTTAGGTAGGAAACATCTGTGGAAATATAGTCAAATATAGTCAGAACTTCAGGGTTAACATCACCTGCCCTTCAGAACACTGCCACGGGACACTTAATGATCAGCTAGTTCAGGACATTGGTTTAAGATGTCATCTGATAGGTGGCACCTCCAAAAGAATATTGTCCCCTGTCTTCATATTTGGGACATTAGTTTTGAAACGTTTGTTCCATAAGGAAGAATGAATGACTGCTGCTTCTCTGACACCTCTCATAGAAACTACTTTACCTTAGTGATATCCTGTCCAAGTGTGTGTTTGTGTGAGCCCTGTGATGGCCTGGCATCCTGTCCAGGGTGTACCCCGCCTTAATCCTGTGCTTGCCGGGTTAGGCTCTGGCATATCCTGCAACTCTGGACAGGATAAAACACTTTAGAAATGGATGGATGTGTGGATATTTGGCATTATTTCCACTGTACATTTTAACCTCATGTATTTCCTGTATAGACCTAGAGTACTGGTTTAGGAATTGTTCAAACCTTTTGGAAATCATTTTTGTTTGTGGGGTTATTCTTATCTTTTTTGTGCTCTTGGTAACCTCATACAGCTTCAATCAGATTCACAGCAGGACTTTAGGGCCATTCAAGCACTTTTAGCACACCAGTGTCACTTGAGCTTTATCTTGTAGCAAAAGTTTAGGTTAAAGTTATAAAACTGAAAATACCCATCTATTACATTGTGTTACAATAGGAATTGATCAGACAAATCATACAGTATTCTATATACGAAAAGGTTCCTTTCATTGTTTCTCATTTTAATTTCCAAGCAAAGATATACAAACTATATGTTAAGTGGTTGTTCTATTTAAAATAATGGAGGCTGTTTCTATATATTTTTAGGAATGAGTTCAAAGTATAGTCATACGTTACCATTCCTTGACTTTTCATTTTGTATGCTTTTCGTTGGGTTTCTATGTCTTTCAAATCTTATTTAAAAATCAATATCTTTGCCTCAAAATCCATACAAAGAAGAAGGATAGAGATTTTAAATAAAGAGCTGCACGCAATGCATAAGTGACCTAACCTCCTAGTGTGACAACAAATTTTGTTGCAGGGGCTAATAATAATAGCACTATAAAAACAGTAATAATTACACAGCAACTCAGAGCTGACAAGTAGAGACAGTTAGCACGCAAGCATAATCTTTTAGAGTGGCTGGCAGCTTGATATGCCAACCAGAGTGAATCTGTTTTGGGGAAGAAGCAGTAGTCAGGGATGAGCCACTGGGTCGAAGTAGAAGGAGCCTCGTGGGGATTATGGAAGTAGGAGAAGCACTAAGAACTGACCAAAAGGAAGAACGTGGGGTCCAGCTCTCAGGTGGTATCTGGCTCATGGAAGCACTAGATGGTGTGTTACATCGTTCTCACGCTACAGTCCCCTAAGGTTTTAAATGACAAATTGCTGGATCTACTGTAGGTGCTCTGAAGAAGCATGTCTACTGAATCCTGTATTCCATGGAGGACTTGCAGGTATAAACCCAGCCAAGAACAACAAATTTGGTTGATTTAAAAGTGAAGATAAATTTCAATTCCAAATTATTAAAATGAAAAAGCCTCCCACTGTGTCAGATTTGTTTTTCTTTTAACTCATTCTTTTCCCAAACACAATAAAATATAATAAAACTTAAGCAACCCCATGTGAACCCCTTCATTTCATTTCACCTTTCTCTCTCGTACCTCCCTCCAAATGCTAAAAATGAAGCTACCCTGTAACGAAGCTTTGACTAAGCTTTGACTGCCTCAGCAGCACTTCAAACCTTAAAGATTTCCACATGGCACTATGGTTTCCTCTGCAGTCGCACCAGCCAGCCAGCCTTATTTGATTCTGTTGCTGTGAAAGGCAAATCAGAGTTATCATCCAGCAAAAGAACAAAATGTGAAAAGGAAATAACCCTCTTTAAAATGATGGACAAACAAGAAAAGATCTTCTTCCTTAACTACCTCTGAACACTCCCAGAAATGTACAAATGTTCCCACACTGCTCCCCAGACAGAATGAGGGACTTCAAGGGGTCGCATAAATATGTGAAGAAAATAATTTAAGTGGATTATTTGAAGATTTGTCAGAAAAACACTGATATTAAATAGATGGTGCTTAGGGTTAATTTATTTGCCCCCCAGGGAAATTTGTCAGCATGCATTGTAGAACAGAAATTATATTTATATTTTGTTTAGAAGTATTGAAAGAGTGAAGATCATAGAAGCTACTACTGTGATTACAAGGCCTGAAACAAGCAAAGGTCATCCTAATTAAAGGTGATTGGAGGAATATGAATTTCTTTGTTGCTGCAATATGAAAAAGGGAAAGAAAAATGTTAGGAATTTGCGATTGTGAAAAATATGAAAATGGGCCTGTTTTGTTTTCTATGATTCCACAAGTCTTTCCAGTTGGTGCCAAGTCTTAATTGTCATTGTGAATGAATCATGAATTAATTATGGGGCGAAAACACAGTCTACAGTATTAAAGAGGTACTAGAGGACAAATCTGATCTCAAAGATTTATATGGTGAGCCCAGACAATTTTTCAAGCCCACCAGAGTTTCATGGTACAAACAAAGGACAATGGATTCCAAACAAAAGCTTCAAAATTAAATAGAAAATTTGGCGAATGTCAAACATCTTGCAGACTATTCATGCTGTAGTGGAAATACCTTTTCCATATAAGCTTTAAATTTCTATGCAGTTTATTCAAACAGCCTTAAGGAGGAGAAGGGAAAATCACAGAGATAATTCAGTGTGGATGATTTCTGAAGAAAGCACTAAAAACTACATGTTTCCCTAAACCGGGCTTTACTGAGAAGTCAACACTTTTTCTGCTTGAAGCAGATGGGCTTGGAAACTGTGCACTTTAAAAAGTATGCCGAGTTTTGATGCAGCCTTACTATACTATATCTTTATGTTATTTTTTTTTTACAAAGGTGAGAATGGTAAAAACAATTTTCTAATTAGATATGTGAGTTCTGTTTACTGTATGTCTATGTGCTTGTTTTACTAATGTAGTAAAATATAAATGTTTTTATCATTAATCTTTGGAAACCTACTAAATAAGATTTACCTTTAAGCTGCTAAAGAGACATTCAGAGTCACAGAGGGGAAACGTGAGCAAAACCTGTAAACCTCTTTTGCTTATTTGTTTTGTTTTATTGATACTGGAATGCCAAGTGAAAGCTGGATGAAATCTTTACACTGTCTTGGGATGTCGTACAGCTCTGTCATAAACAGCACATACTCATGAAAACACACTCTGTAGCGTTGCTACATTATTATTCTTATTTGTTTGCAGGAATTACATCACAGCAAAAAAAATGGTGAACTGAAAAGTTAATATTAGATATATTGTAATGGGTTATTTTATAATTATTAAACAAAAAGTATAAAAATATCGATCAGTTATCATGTCCTGACACCAGCTTGCAATGCAAGGCAATAATAAACATTATCAATAACTACTTTCCTTATGTTCAAGAAATACCAAGTGTAATATAACATGTAAGGTTATATTACGTTTCTCTGGCACATATTGGTAATAAAATAATAATCAAGTGGTACACTTAAAGGCAAACAAATATTTATTGCACACAGTTAAGCAAACATTATTATGCAATTGTTGACACACTCAACACAACATTTCACTATTACAATGTATATATACTGTACAGTATTTACAATATTGTTAATTATGGATACCTTCTACAGCCAAAGAAAATATGTATTTATAAATGAACTTGAGAAACAAAACCCCTTTAAAGGGCAAAGAAGGAACCTGCATCCTATTAAACAAGTATGCTGCCCTAAACTAAATGACTCTCTTAAAAGAGATGATAAATAAATAGAAACTAATTTCTGTATTCCAAAACTGTGAACCCCTAACCATTGAGAGATTTCTTTTAGCCTGTGGATTCCACAATTAGTAAATTGGTATTTCCAACAATATAAGATAACAAGTCACTTTCTAAAGGATATGGTACTCTTCCAGCGATCAGATTACCCTGACAAATTTAGGCTTCTTAGTTTGAGGTGTCTCTCTCATGGACCAGTCTTCCTCCCTCCCTCCTTAGTTTATTATGTGTTTTATTTAACCTGAGCTACACTTTGTCCTACAGTATGCCCCATGCCGATCAAGGCTGGGTTAATGAGATCACTGAGAGTGATGGTTGACTTAATGATTTAACTGAGAAACAGCCTTCTTGGTTAACCTTCCACAAAGGTACCATATGAAATTGAAACAGTGTTTCTTTAACAAACATTAGACAAGATATTGTGATATGAAAAAATACACTTCCAAAGTTTCTACCTACATTCTCCATGTGAATTATTTTAATTGATTAGCTTTGGTTACTGTGCTCAGACACTTTTTCATGGGTCTATACTGTATGTTTGTCATTATCTTTAAGATAATACTTTATCTTATATTTATTATATATTTAACATATATTAAAAAATCGAGGATTGTTTTACACAACTTAATGTCTTATAAACTATACGATATATGAAAATACAATATACTACAGTTCAAAAAGCGAATAAAATCTGATTATAAGAAAGCATCTCCTGCAACCTGGTTCTGTTAAATAATTTATCAAAACAAATTTTTTACTTAAGCTCTAGAAGGCAGAAAAAATCTTTAAATAAGAAACAATAAGACAAAAACTTTTTTTACATATAAAAAAGTCTGTTACTGAAACCAGATTGTTTCATGTTTAGAAAGATGTACTGTATTTTGAAACTGTCACACCCGGGCAAGCAGGCAGGGTAACCAGCCATGTTTGCACTTCTGGTGTTGTGAGAACGCGATTGGGTGGGCTGTCTGTATCACCTGCCCCCACTTAACGGGTGATTACCTCATCATCTCCAGGAGACTTGGACCCTGCCCTGCCATTGAGCTTCCTACCTGTGAATGGAAATGCCCCTTGTACATCAGTATGATGCCTCGATCTCAAGACAGAACCTGTCAGCTGGCTGGACCCCTGTCTGTTTCCTAGGACCTACAGTACGTATCACCGGGTGGCACCCTCAGAACCAACCCGACCCGCTTGGTGGTGCAGCTTCTCGGTTCTGTCTTGCCCAGCTGTACCAACACTCCCTGTCCTGTCCACCTCCAGTTTACCTGTCCAACTCCCTTGCACAGCTAGTTATCCAAGCTGCGTCTCTCGCTCCCGCCTGTCTGCCTGTCTTTGCTAGACCTAATGAAGCAATTGCTTAAATCTTCGAACTGATGCAGCTTTCTCCAGGTCAGTGCCATATCGTAACCGAAACCTCATGAGTGCAATTTAAGGGCAGTTGGATCCAGTCAGGGAAGCAAGTTTGATCCATTTCGCATTTTACCACTACCATTCTCTCATTTACATTGCACTAGTGAAGCAGAGAACCAATGCCACTCACAATATTATATCTTCAGATATCCCTCTATGGTATCTTTCTCCACATGTGGTGACCAGATTGAAATATGAATTGCCTGACATTTTTTGCAAATGCCTGCTACTTTTACAACCTTGAATGTATCAGACAGTTATGTTGGTGGAACTGCATCAGATTACCTGAATGAAATGTGACTGGTAAAATGTCTACAGATTTTTAGTGCTCAAAACTATTTTACTCTGTATTGTAAAGACTATGAAAATGAAATAAAAATATTTTAATTGAAAAAAAGGTTAAATTTATTTAACCAAATACATTAAAATATATTATACTGTATGAGTTCTAAAAAGTATAGAACAATACAAGCTGCAGGCTATTCATAGGTATGACAGAAATTTATTGTTAAGGACGCCTCAGCAGCACATTGGTCTCAATACAGTAAATCACAATTATGCATCAATAATTCATATGACATCTACAAAACGCTAAAAGACTCTCAGAATAAATAATTCATTTGTATTTTTCAGAATATAAATAACAATTTATTGTTCTTCCAACAACTTAAAGACTGTAGTGAGTATCTGAAAATAAGCACTGAAATAAATTTGTTAATAGTTCCCCCAGCAAAATCTAGAGATTGGGACATAAATAATCCTTGCACAGTCCACTTGATTCACTGGAATTGTGGCTTTAAATTATTTAATTCTTTTTTATGCCACTTGAGGACTAAGAATACTGATATTTAAAAAGCTGGTTATATTGTTAGCATCAAGATGATTTATAATATATCAATTTTTTTTTTAATACCACTTTGCCTCTGAAGGACAGACAAATTGAGAAGTAATGTTTTGCTTCTATTATGAAGTAGGATTTACTGACAGCAGTGCTCAAAGTCTTAGGCATGAGTGTGTCCTGTTTGTGTCTGTCTGCTCTGTGATGGACTGGCGTTCTGTCCAGGGTGTATCCTGTCTTGCAGAGAAATGCTCCAGCTCCCCTACAACCCTGAAATTAGAAACATTAGAATATAAGTGGATAGATTTTACCCCGATATAAAACAAATGTGACTCGGTAGACAATGTAGAAGTGGAACTGATTTACATCATGCGTCATGTATGTATGCCCTGCAAAAAAAAATCAAACTTTTCCTTTCTGTGTAAATGCAATGGGGTAAACAAATCCACACTGAATAGAAACTGAAAAGGTTTTGAGGTTTTAAAACGTTTTCTTTTGTCTGTGAACACAAGGTAATATTTCAGCTTGGGTTCTGAATACAAATAAGCGTAGTTGTATGATCTTTGATGATATTCAAGATGTTTTTTTGTTTTTTTTTACAAGGATGTTATTTAAAGTTGAAAATACCAGATTAAAAGACTCCTATGGATGGGTCTCTTGTCAGGACCATAAGATGGAAGCATAGTGCTTCACTGTCTAGTCTTAATGAATAATCAAGATAAAGAAAGTAAACCACTCCTGGAGCTGAGGATGCCTTCAGCCTTTCGTAAGAGAAGCAGCCGAAACCAAAAAAGAACACAGCAAAATTAAAAATAAAAGAAAAGTTAAGACTGATGTATAGCTGGTGAAGGCTGTGTTTTTTTTCTCTCTCTCTCGGGTGTGTCCCCTGAATCATGCCAATAATTCCTTTTCCTACTGGGAACAGGGAGAGAGCAGGAGATACATCTGCAGCGACAACTGCTGACAACTGACTCCCTCTGCTGCTGTCTGATCACCACCCTGGAGAGGCACACTTCTGTCATAACTAAATAGAGAAGAAGAAATCTTTATTATTTTTTAGGTCACCTCCAAGACCACATCAAAATGTAAAGAAATTTCTGATCGATTGATGATCGCATGTTCAATGCCATTAGCATAAGCAGAATTCCCAAATCCATTCTATGGAGGTATTCCGTGTAACTCATCACAGCCTTCAGTAGTACAAGCAAGGTGTGTTCATCATTCTGTCTTTCAAAGCAGAAAATATGTGAATAAAAAATAAATCATAAGAACTCATTAGGCTAAATTATTCTGCTTATTCTTTAGCTTACATCCTTTGATATCTTTTCACTTTGGGTGAGAAAGAGAAAAAATCTGCTTTGAATTAATTTGAATTAGTGTCTGAGAAATTTAACTTCAATCACGATTCATTAAGAATCCTCTAAGATTAATAATTCATTTAACAAGAAAGGTCTGTCATAACCATAATTCTCCAAATTCAACCCGTGCACTTGAAAGTGTATAAGAAGCTCTAAGATATTCAATGATCAATAATCCCTGAAAAGGCTTTTTTTCCTTAAAAGAAACAGAAAAAAACGTTTTATTCCTTAAATATAACTGGTAAAGAAACACACCTGGTACAGTTTAATTTAGCTATGCTTTTATCTCTGATTCTCAAAAAGGAATAGAAATATTATTTCAATATTTTATTAATTTAACAATAAATAATGATTGTTAATAACTAAGCTATTAACACTAAATTATATAAATACAAAGTTATAGAGAATCTATATACAAATCAGGCATGCAATGAATAGTTCACAAATGTCATTATTTAAAAAAAAATGACTATTTATTAATACTCTAATTGTAACTGTTCAGAATATTGTTGAATTTCATTTTTTTTCTTTCTCAGTTTTGTGTGCAATTAGCCTTCACGTGCTCCCTCGCAGCTCACACACTGACACAACTCTCCACTACAGCCGAACCTTCTTGCAGACTGTTACAGTCTCGTCCTTCAAAAGTTTGGAAGCGCAGGTGGGATGCACCAATAGCGATGGCACAGCCACAATTGCAAAGAAATGCAAAAGGTGTTTATTGTGAGGAACTGTATTCCTAAAGTCCACACCCAAAAAAAACACACTGAAAAATACACAGTATTTTCTATATTCCTTCCTTATTTTCCTCCTATCTTGAGGAGCTTTTCTAGGGAAAGCAAAAAGGAATTAAATTCTGAAATAAATGTTTCTTCAATAAATGCACAATTTAACAATCAACGTATTATTAACAAAAATAAAATGGCATTAATCCTTCTATAAACATTAATATTTTAAAGAAAATACTACCCCCTCATAATGGTTTCTCCTTACAAACAGATCCATGCATGCGCAGCCCTGGAACAGGCACTTCTTAGCCAACCATATTACCATGGTTTGGGTCCTGCAGGTTGCGGGGAAACCATTTTGCGTTTTTTAGAAACACGTGAGTCAGTTTATCCATATAAATTTAGTTAATTTCACTTATAAACCAAAGGAAACTTTTTATTCTTTGTTCCATCCATTGTCCCCTCAGTTTTGATGAGCTTCCCAATCACCACTGGATGAAAAGTCACCCACCCCATTAACATTAACCCCATAACAGTCACCACCACGCCTGAGAGTAGGATTGATATTGTCTGGGTAATGCGTTCTGTTGGACTTGTACCAGATGTTATGATTTACAATTCGTCCAAATGTTTTGTCTCTGCTGACAAAACCTTTTGCCACATACAGTATTTGGCATATCAATTGAATGTTTTGTTGAAAGCTCCATATTAAGGTTTGAGATTAATTTGCATTCAGTACACACTGGTCAGTTTAGTGCAGTGTCCAGGATATCTTTGACTCATGGACATTTTGTCACATCTCAATCTTTGACCTCATTGAAATCTCAGTTGGTCTCATGGTAACATTCTCGACAGGTTTCTTCTTTGTCCAGCTGCTCAGTTGGGAGGGATGGCCTGATCTGACAGTGTCTAGATGATACAATATACAGTACATTCCTCTTCTTAATGATAAATTGCCCCCTCCATAAGGGGATATATAGGGTGAATATGATTTTTTTCCATGTATATGTTTTTTTTCTGCTTCTTTATTCTAGAGTTTTTTTGCTCATCATCTTCATGATTGAACCTTTCCTTGAATTCACTTTCTGATTAAGGAATCTTGCACAATAAGTAACACAATCCATTCATCCATTTTCTAACATCTTTATCAAGTTCAGGGCCACAGGAGAGAGCCGGAGCCTATCTTGAGAAGCAATGGGTGCAAGGTAGGATACACCCTGGATAGGATACCAACCCATCTCAGAGAATAACAAAAATAACATAAAAAAGGGGTTTGGTGTTCAGCTCGTCTTTAAGTCTCGGGTTCAAAGAATGTAATGCAAAACTTTACTAGAGAGGATTTCTTCACTTAAGTGTTAAGAATGAAGAACTAGATTCTGCCTTCAGTGTTCAGACTGCTCCAGCAAGTATTCTTGGTATTGTCTTTTTTAATAGAGTATATTTCCTTCTGTCTGTTTACTTTTGCCTTAGGGTAGAACACGTTTTGACTATTTTTTATTAGATTGATATCACCACATCAATTTATATTTTCTCTTATCACATTTGATTTGAGTCTTGATGGCTGGAAAATTTTTCCATTTTTTTTAATAGTTAAAGTTTGTTTTCCTATTAACAATGTTGTTCTTGGGAAATTCAGTGATGTAGATAATCCTTCGTGGAAGAAGCTGCAAAGAAAAAGACAATATGCTAAAAATAAGGCCAGTGGTGTAACTGTCACTCAAGTGTTATTTCTTCCCCCAACAAAATTCAACAAAATAAAGCATTGGCCATCATGATGTTGCTATGTTCTAACATTTTTTTAATTTAGAATTTTAATTCCTTCAGACACTTTCAGCATGTTAGACCACACCTGTCAGAGACAACAATTAAATCACACCTGCTTATGTTATCAGCTGGAGAAGTATTGTAGTTCTAATTGACAACATTGCAAGTTTCCAGACACCACTCAGGTCATTTTGCATGGTAGGCAGACCCAACCATCCCTGGTAATATTCTATCATTTTTATTTGTATTAGGATACAAATAACTAATTACAAAGGCCAGACACAAACAAATGATAAGGTGATAAAATTAGCGGAGTACTACTCTTTCTAATGTATATTGATAATCTACAATAGATTCTGATACAATTAGTAAATTAATCCCATCTTTAGATGACATCAAAAAGGAAGAAATAGTTAATACTATAAAGACACCAAACAATTAAAATTATTTAAATTATTCAAATAAAGTTCAGGCTTAAGCAAATACCTGACAAAGGACAATTAATGCAGACAAGTGCAAAGTGTGCTTACAGGTAGTAAAAACAAGTTATAAATACAGAATTATAAATGCTGAATACTGCCAAAGTAATATTATGTACAACCTTGCTCACCACATTATTGAGAATATATTTATTATTTGAAATTAGTCCAGAGAGTAGCAACTAGATGCATTCAGGGGGTCCTACTGTGTATCAATATGCAAAAAAACACAAGACCACTAGGAGACCAGATTGAATTATTAAACAAACTCATTTAAAAATAAACAGTTTAGGACTAATAACAGGACACAAGTGGAAACAACATGGAATTACATTTAAAACTGAGAACAGGAGGCAATTCTTCATGTAAAGGGAATATGTAATAAGCTACCCAGTTATACTGTTGAAACTGATACTTTCAAGAATGAATTCGATTATTTTATGAATTAGCTATTAACTATCAAATTTGATATTTTATTAAAATAAAAATGGTAATGCACCGAAAGCTAAGTGGTTTAACAAAAACTGCAAGCTACAACATTAACCTAATACAAAAAGTTACACAGTAAAGGAAAGTATAGTGCCAGGTTGAATAACTTCAGTTACAGGACTGAATGATTACAGTATTTAAAACACTTAAAACATGAGCATGTAGTGTGAAAAACAATTAAGAAGTTATTCATGATCTGATTTTCTCTATTGTGAGTTGTTATGTGATGGTCATACATTTGTAAGTTGCAACAAAATGTATCATATGATGCACAGGTGTGGAATTCCCAGACTCCATCCCACTTACTTTCCTGTAGTATTAATGCAAAATTTTAACCACTACCAGGGACTTGCAATCACAACATAGATAAGATTTGAATATGTTTTATTCTAAAGGGCTAAGCACACACTGAATTCAGCTCTCACAGGCTTTTCTTTGGGCTATTATAAGGCTGCAGACAGTCTCCAGGTGCCTGACTGGCTGATTGCCCAAGCAGTGTGAGCACTACATTCCCATGCTCGTCAATCAACCAATCAGAGCCCCTCTGGGACACTGTTCTTAGGGTCTGTCACTAGCTCTGTGCAAGGATTGCAACACATGACAAAATGATGAAGTTGTACTTCCTTCCAAAAAAATGATAAAGCAATGCTTTTAAATATGACAGAGCTACATCACTCTGGGTCCTTTATCTTTTTTATTCTTAAACACCGTATGGGCTGCCTCCTCAGTGCTTTATTTTAAAATCTTCTGAACATCTTATAAAGTGTACAGCACAGGATCCTTAAGTTTTCCCTAACAGAATCAGTCTTGGCTCTAACATTCCTGGTTAAAACATATGTTAATTTCTTATTTTTATGTAAACCAAATCATAATAAATATTGTGAACATAAGAACTGTTGTTAGAAAAGTGCTGAAAGTTCAAAGTATTTCACGGCACTTACCTAAATGTTTGTTTGATGATTGACATAACGTGTTCTTAAACTTTACTCCCACAGGGAATTAAGCCCTTGCGTTATGCCATAGACAGCCCAATAGTGGCTCCTATTTTTTCTGGATATACATACCTATATCTATATATAACTGCACATACATAGTGTGCGAATTATGTTTACCAAAAAATAGAGAATACATTTAAAATCAGTGTTGGTCCATGTCTATCTGTGATTTAAAAAGCAGCAAAAGCAGTATTGATTCCACAAAACTTTCCAGAGAGATATGGGACATAGCTGACATACCTCTCAGCTAGCAGTAGATGACATTCCGGTGCAGGAGATACGGGCTTCGGTGAAAAGTGTATGAATTAATATTCCATCCATTTTCTAACCGCTTTATCGAATTGAGGTTCATGGCGAAACCAGAGCATGTCCAGGCAGCCAGTGGGTGCAAGGCAGGATACTCCCTGGACAGGACACACACAGACACTCACACCAGGGCCCATTTTTCCAGAAGCTGTTTAACCTACTAGCATATCCTTGGACTGTGGGGGGGAAACCAGAGCACACCACAATAACACAGAGAGAACATTACAAACTACACACAGATAACACCCAGGAATCGAACCCAGGGCCCCAGCACTGTAAGACAGCAATGCTAACCACTGCTCCACCATCCCACCTGTTTAACATTCCCCAAATATTTTTACTATATTCACCAAACACGCCTTTAAATTATTTTAAGTCACTAATGTGCATTACATTGGCCTTTTTTCTCATAATTAAGTACAATTATGAGGACAACGCCTGCTCTGATACTACTTAACAATCATCAGGAATCATACCAAGGACATACAGTACCACATGCTGGACCATCTCCACTGCTTAAGACAGAAGTAGTTACCCCTCCAGAAAATTAAAAAAAAAAACGGAATATGTCAAAATCATACGCATCATTTTTAAAAGCCTGAAAAGGGTACCACAACACATAACTTAA
Source organism: Lepisosteus oculatus (assembly GCF_040954835.1). Lineage (NCBI taxonomy): Eukaryota > Metazoa > Chordata > Actinopteri > Semionotiformes > Lepisosteidae > Lepisosteus > Lepisosteus oculatus. Next base: position 15,462,914 of record NC_090716.1, read on the forward strand.
AGCAATTTTCTTTAAATGAATTTATCAGACATTAGAAATAAAGAAATCAGACAAAATCTTACTAAAATGGTAAAGCAAGATTAATTTCGGTTTAATACTTCAATGTGCTTCTGACAAGCATGCAATAATTAGTTTATAAAGCTCAATGGAGGGAGAGCAGTATCTAGATCTCAGTAGTGTTAGTGCCAGGCCTTTCCACGCATATCTAAACACCTCCTGGCTGTAAAAATTGCACATCTTCAGGAAGAGAATGCTGAATTCTAAATTTTTAATTGCATATTACAGCCCATTAGTGTGAGCACTCAAGCTAACAGCCAACCCGGAAACATGAGAAATTTATTGTGACTCTCTAAATGAAGATGCACATGATGCACATGAATGCAGATACACTCACTGCCAAAATGCTGATCGTGCTTTCCATTGAAGGAAAAGTAGTCCAATATGTATGGAATGATACACTAAGCATGAGCTCTCTATTCAAACATTCAATCCTGCAGGCATTAGGGGTTTAGAGAAATGATGTCAGAGAATTTGAAAAGAGGTCTAAAAATGAATCAGATCATCCAGCTAAAATCATTGCAACAAAATGGTATGTGGTGTAGCATCTACCTAATGCACAGGTTAAAAAGCAATTGGTTTGAACATTAGCTGTCTTGTACAACAAAGCATTTCCTAAAAGTGCTTGTTATCCGATATTCTGAAATGTTAAGTGTCACATAATGCATAGTGGATGATAACAGTTCATAAGTTGCATGGAAAGAAACTACAATTTACTGCAAGATCTACTTGCAGAATTCACAGCTGCACCAATTCACTCAGTTCACAACTTCTCAATTTATCATTTAATATTATTATTAATAGAATAAAGGCATTTGATGTATTGTATGAATGCTCAATTTGAGTATGATGTAACTAAAGGATGAATGTTCAAATTCAGGTGGTGAAATTAGTGGATCTAGATTCCAGTAGAGTTAAGAAACTAATCATGATTGTAGTTAATACCACAATTGTAGAAGCAGTGAATAAAATTTAAAAAAGATTTCTATAAAATTCAAGATGGGTCCAACATCTGGGAGATTATGGTTAATGTAAGCAAGTGCAATGTTTTGCATACAGGTTGTAAAAGCTTACATTATATTTACAAAAATGTGAAAAAATTAAAGAGGATACTTACTGTGTGATAAAAACACACAGTAAGTGTAACTGAGAACAGGAAACAGTAATTTATCTAAACTGTAGTCAGAGTCTAGAACAACTTTTGATATTTTCTAAATTATTTACACCCAGTTTTGGACCACCTCCTTGATTAGACATTTATAATATGTCTGTGCTTTGATTCACTAGTTAGAAAACCTGTTCCAGATTAACTGTTGCTAAGACGTTTAGCAAACAGATCTATTTTAATTATCTTCTCAGCCTGCCTATGAAGGGTTTACTCCTTTTTTTCTGTTAATAAAACTCTTAACATGTGACCAGTTACTGAAACCCATGCAAACAAAAGTAAATGGCTCCCTGGTCCAGAATCAAACCCAGGGCCCCAGCTTTGTAAGGCACCAGTGATAACCCCTGTGCCACCTGACAAATATTTCAGCATACAATATCCATGTTCTTAAATACTGTGTGAAACAAAATTGCAGCATTCATAATGTTAATGATTTATACATAAGTCTCTGTCATGCAGATGGTATTGCATACTTTTCTCTTAATTGGGACACCAATCACTTAAAAAAGCAGCAATTACAGTTTGAATGGAGTCCTGTAACTTGAAAAGTAACACCTTTAAAGTAATGTGTAATATAATACACATACAGTATTTGCAAATTATTTACAGTACTTAAAAGTGGTTCCTTTCTAAAAAAACATGAATAATTTAAAAACTAAATAAAAGTCCCAGATTTTTTGGAAATGTGTTTGGCTGCCTGAAATATGAAATTCATCCCAGTCACTTTCTTCACAGATGGATACCATGATGGACCAAAATCAAACACAGCATTTGCATTTCCACTGATCCTTTGGTCCAAGTGTTTTGTGAAGATGCCCAGCACAGAACTTCTAAATCTCATTTTTTGCCATTTGGGGTTATATGTTCTTTTTTTCTTACTGTTCAAAACGAATGAATGTAGGCCATTTTATTTAGGTCTTCAAAAATTAAACTTAATAATTTGCATGTTTGCCTGTTTTCCTGAATTTTCCATTGTAGCATTGCACCTGCTCAAAGAAAAAAAAACTACACAAATAGCAGAATATTCCAGTACATTTTCACCTAACTCTGTGCTTAGATGTGTTATAAATGAATGTACTGTAATGATCTTTTTGTGACCTGTTATATATCCTGTTTCATATATCCAAATATATCTACACCTTATATGATCCTAAACTCATTTTAGGTAGAAATGAAAAATATTCCTGAACCAATGAATAGTTTTATAAAAGCTGAAACAGCTCTGCACCTGGGTCCATGCCATTAATGTAAGGATGTGATCCAATGAGGTTTCTATGTGTACATACGGAAATGTGATGATTTAATATTTTATGTTCATATACACACTATGGTGCAAATAAATAGAACAGAGGTCCAAAGAGAGGATAGAACGCTCTTATCTGCTGTAATTACTAAGAAAGAGGCAACTATCAAAGGATATAAAAAATGTGACGTTCATGGACAAGCAAGCTTTATTGTCCCATTTCATTAAAGTTTATTTATTCTAAATGAGTTTGAGTCTGATTTTTTTGTTTATTCATTGTGACTTGTCAATAAACAGTTATTTCGGAAAAATATAGCATGAACAGAGCAAGAATTTCTGGTTGCTGTGTTTTTATACTTACTGTATCTGTAATTAAATTAAATAATTATTTCCATTGTCTCCTGGCTGACTTTCTGTTATCTGAGGTGCCACGTAGGTCAGATTTTTACTGTATTTAATTCTAAGAAGATAAAATAAGTATGAAACATTATGAACAGAAACAAATAAAAGTAAGATGACGGTTCAGCCAAGAGCTTCTGATGTTTCTAAAAATATTTAAAATATATTTTTTTAAGTCTGTTTTGTGTAGTTCAGGTTAAACGTCTTACCATGAACATGCAGGAAAGCAGGATACACTGGTCCTAAAAGAACCAGCCATAACCTTCCAAGAAACCAAGGTTAAGAAGGCTGGGAAGCAGTTACTTAACTCAGAGGCTATAATTGGAGATATCGTACCTTCCTGTGTCGACTCACCAGGGGAGCTGCCATGACACAATTCTTCCTGCTGAATTGTATTGTGGGTTTCCTCAGGGATTGAGGAATTGCTGGTGCACAAAGCTGATTAAGCTGTCGGTGCCACTCTGGGGATCATTCAGTCTCGCCTTCTGCAGTTGGAGGAGAAAGAACCCCCCCGTCTCTGTCAGCACTGAAAGTAGGTTGGCGGATATTATCCATGTGACACAGCACTAGAACTATAAAAGCATCCGAAAATCCGATAGGAAAAAAAATCCTATTTAACTGGATAGGATAATAGAAGACACCAACTTAAGTTGCATTGTTAAGTGTAGGGAATGACAGCCAAATCATAAGGATGAGTCTAAACCCACAGAAAGTGTCTCCCCCAAACACCAATGCAGGATTCTTAATGATAGACTCTGATACGAGCAAATGTGGGCTGACTGGATCGGTTGGGATATTTTGTATTTGAAGTATGCTGCAGAAGACCACTATCATCTACTGTATATGATCGTTAGTATTTCACAATCGGTTGTGAAAGATACAAGACCGATCCTAAAACAGAGACTAAATAGTGAACAAAACAAGTCGAGAAGCCGGTTTTATTTAGCATGCCATGCAGGTGATGCTGGAACCAGTGTCAGGTTGTCACTGGCTGGTTCTCATCAATAAACAGGGGCGTTAGGGCAAAATGTAAAATGGAACGAATGAAGGGAGTAGTAGGAATATGGGCCGACAGCAGAATTGTGTTTGAAATAGTGAATGTAAGCTCCTTAACCGGACTGTTCTGTTTTATGGTGATGGTAAGGTATAATATCATGAGTTAGTAGTGTTATTATGAGAAACAGCAGCGGAGGCAAGCGTGAAAGGTGCAGTTACAAGCAGTGAATTTGGAACATTGCAGAAAACCAAAGAAGATTGAGGCTAAAGACTTACTTGGTCGTGATGGCAAGAAAGAGGCTATCAGGACTGGCCAGCAGGAGGGACAAGCATTGTTCAGAGTCAGGGAAAAGCTACACAAACACTAGAGTCATTGTCAAAAACCAGGCAAGGGTCAGATCTCAGAGTAAAACACAATAACTGAAGTCTGGAACTATATTGAAGAAATCATTAAACACTTATCTCCTGGTTGTCCTATACTGGCACCAGCTCAACACATAGAAAGACACAACAAAGCAGCAGCCTACAGTATATTTAATGGAAAATGTGCATTTACTATCACCAAATAAAGCACACAAATAAAGAAGAGTTCTCTCCAGCTACATTTCAGTCTTCTTAGGTTCACAAAGGGAACTTGGATCACAATCTTAACATTTGGCTAAAAAGATAAAGTATCAGTAATAATAATAATAGTCTGAAGTACTGTATAAAGTAGTTTTTAATTTGAAATCAGGTCTTTTAAGACATCACTCTGAAGGTTAAAGATTTTTGCAAAAACCAATGATAATCATAAAATCAACACTCATTCTTCAAGGGAGGTTACTAAGTGCTGCATTAGAGCCTCTTGTACTACTTTTGTCCATTATCTCCGTTATTATTTGTTCCTTTATTCAAACTGCTGGCACAGGCTATTATAAAGAATATAAGCATTATGCCCCTTGACATACAGGGGTTCAAACACCTTATTTCATTTGATGATGGTGACATTCTCCTGTGTCTTTCTGATATTTGAAATTAAATCTCCCACATTTTAAGTGAAATTGAGAACTTATTGTTCCAAGGACAAAACTGCACACAATGAAATATTGTGCCTTTGGTGCTGTGTTGTTGCAAATCCCTTGCTATGTCTAATAACATTCATGAACTGGTAATGCTTTTTTTAAATCCCTTGTAAAACCCTTTTATAAAATGGCTTATTTTTAATAATTGTATAATTCATATTGTATTTGTCATATTGTGTTTTTTTTGTTTCTGATTTATTTAATGAAAGGCTTTATATAAGTACATTATTTTTTTAACTTTAGTAGTCTACTTGGACAAACATTTGTGAAATCAGTCTTTATTTAAATTTGTGAATATCATGCTTTTCTTCTCCATATTTTGATTCACCTGCAGTTTCACTTGTGTTATTAGAATCTCCCCAAGTTTTTAACCATTTAAAAACTAAAATATGTAAAAAGATCATGAACTTCCTCATGGGGAATCTGGCTGACAACCTAACTTATAAAGCTTTCTGTGGCCGGGTTGCATCTAATATCAAATATTACTACTGTGCTTCTCATTTGAGGGTGTTTAAAACATGGTTTGGTGTGCAGGGAAATCGACAGCATTATACTCAAGTTAGGAAGCTATAATCAAGCCAAAGTGACTCAAGAATCTTCTTTTCATTTTCCAAGGATCAGTACTGTAATCCCTTTGAATAAGCCCAATAGTTTTTAGCAAATTTGTTGATCATCTAGAGGAAAGACAACTGCTTTCTTGTAACTCTTCCCCAAAATATTCATACTCCTGTGGCATCTTTGATAACTACCTGTACTTAAACACTTTTACACACTTTTCACGATTGGAGAATGGCTAAATCCTACTCATTCTCTGAGCTTTACCACTTTGTGTATTGTATATGAGACTCAGCTCTTCTTGTCTACAAGTACAAGTGGGCCACTGTTTTTTCCACTCACCCAGTGTCCTGTCTAATTGTTTCAACAGTCACCATGTGGAGTTAGTCTTCTCTTTCTTCTCTCATCTGTAAATAGTTGCTTCTTAATTACCTGATGGTAATGAGACATGATGGTTGGTATACATCCTTACTGGAATGCAGTCTGGGAAAATCTGAAAGTTGAGTGGTAGATGCCTCTGACATTTTTGGTCTCTTAGATGGAAGCTGCAGGTGTTTGATGTAAAGTTCCCGTAATAACAGATGTTCCCGTCATGGTGAAAAATAAAATAAAATAGGCAGATTGTCCTTCTATAATTGTCTCTATGAAATGCACAATAAAAACAAAATCTGTAAATGTGCATGCCAGCTTAAACAATTGCTCATTTAATGACCTTGGTTATTGCTTAGGTGGTTATTTCTAACAATAAGGTATATGGGGTAGTCTGTGTGGATTCACGGTAGGACAAAAACCAACATGTTTTAGCATTGTGACATGCATGTGCAGCATGTATGAAAATTAATTTGGAGGAATGCATATTAGCTATTAGTAATAAGATATTTGGACTGAGCACATAGAAATAGTATTTTAAGGCACAGTATGCATAGAAAAATAAAGGATTATGTCTGAAATTATTTTGTATCAATAAAAGGCAGCCATACAGTACATATTTTCTATAAATGTAGAATTGTCTTAGACATCTTTGAGATCAACAATCAGCTATTTACTCAAAGCCTTCACTACTGTTGTGTGCAATCTTAATAATTTTGTTGTTAATATGGCTTATACTCACAAACCTCATATCAACATTTTAAGGTTATCTATAGTGTACATAAAGAAGCTATAAAGTGTTGTTGTAGCTAATCCATCACGTTTACAAATATAGTCTAACTGACTTATTGTTAGGTCATGTTCCTTCCCCTTAACATCATTTGTTCCTTTCTACACAGTAATAAACACAAAAGTCTACCTTTTGTTTTGCAAATTACAGAATGCTCAGGGTTAGTATTACCGTAAAATAACATGGGTATTGAACATGGGTAGAATTTTACAATGGAGTTGTTTCTTTATAAAGTAGGAAAAATCATTAAATAAAAACAATAGGACAATGCACAGTGGCATACTGGACAGGAAACACATTAGCATAAAATACTGTCAACCAACTTAAAAATATACTCCATATATTTGTGTATGTTTCATGTTGAACTTAAATTTTGTTTTATTTTTAACACATTAGCTTTTATTAAAACTCTCTCCATCCCCTCCATTGTCTGCCTTTACTTCCTTTGCAAGAATAACTACAGTGAGATGTAAAAAATGTATGGAGGACAGGAATATGACAGGAGATCTTGGAAAGGTTATCTTTTTTCTTGAATTTGCAGGGATATAGAAAAGATGGCAAGATAATCATGGTGACGTTTTGAGGTAAACTTTCAATTTTGCCATTGAAGAGTCAATCTAGCGCTAGACTCTACTCATTTCTAGAAAGATGTCGCTCAGAGAAAACATTTGTTTTCACCCCTAGTGAGTCACAGACCACCAGTCTCCTCTAATATACTGTAGTTCTGCTTGCAGTGTGTTGGCCACAGGTGGCAAAAGTAAACATCACAGTCCAGTCACCTCTTTTCTGAAATTGCTCACCTGTAATACTGAGATAAGACTTTATTCTGTGTTACAGCAAAAAACAAATCATATATATTAAATAAATCAACACTGCTTATCTTTGGATTAAATATTAATTAAAAAATAACTTAAAAAGTCAATTTATAGATGCTTGCAAACAGTGCATGACACTGTACAGAATTTGATTTTTCAGTGTGTAGTTTTCACAGAGCTTCAGATTGTTGTTTTAGATTTGTGACTGACACTATTGCAAAAAACTGCTCAAGAGAAACCAGTCACACTTATTTCCTTTTCAGTGATGCCCACAGAATCTCCATTTTTTATCATCTTTTATTTTCTGTGCCTACTCAATTTATCTTCAGATGTGTATGATTACTATTATTAAAGTGAAGCAAATTGTAATTCCCTACTGTTCATTACTACTGCAAACAAACAAGACTTTGATTGCACAGTCTGAGCCATTGACCATTTTACAGGCAGCAGGCTGCACTTTATGATAACCTGAGGTGCTGAATATATCTTGCTTATTACTTACGCAGAATAAATCTGTGGAGACAGATGTATGAGGTTAAATAACAGTAAATATATTTGCTTTTCAAGCAGCATGACAGTACTGCTTCATAGCCCTTGAGTCCTGTGTTAGACTGTAGACTGTGGTGCCTTTTGTATGGTGTTGTCATGCTCTGGTATTCATATTGGTTTTCTGTGAGTGCACCAGTTACCTCTCACACATCTTCCAAAGACATGCTGACTTAATATGTTAATTGGTCCATAGTCCTACCTTGTACCCTTTGTGTTTTTTAATAAACATCCTGCACCCTCTATTAAATGAAGTTGGATACTGTTTTCCTGAAAAGGATCCCACTATAGTGGGAGATTGTTTCCCAGCTGTAATGGCTTAGCTGTTCCTCCTAGGATTGGACAACTTTATTAGCACCTTATATACTGTACGTACCCTGGTGTGCATTTGAAAGCAAATGCTGTAGATCTAGCAAGTCTTATCAGCATAGGAAATATTTTTAGATAAGAGGTTGCAAGTTAAATTATAAAGCCTTTCTTACATGAAATATATTAAGACAGTAATAACTGACCTTATTTAATAATAAATAAAAAAAATATATAAAAAAGCCAATTCCTATCTTTGTAAATACTGTATTTTGTAAATGTGGATTTCGGCTACAGTTTACTTATTATGTAATTATTTAGTGCCATTCGCAATGTATAACAAAAATGTTTTTCAGCTGTCATTGTTGCCTGAATCAGCAAGTAAGTACCTCTGGGTTTTGTTTAGTTTAGATAATGTGCTGTGGTACGTTATTTTCTGGGTTTTATTGTACTGTATGTTGCGTTCAGTCTGGGGTTCTTGGCTGGGGTTGAGTGGATTGAGGTCCGCTGTTGAATCTCTTATAGTGCTGCTATGACTGGTCAGACATCTGCAACTTTTTAAATAATTTTTATAATTGATAAATAAGTCAGGCCTCTGTCTTCTATGGTATGACTGTTTGCACTAGTGGAATATAACTCTTTGTGTGAAATAACTGGGAAGACAAATAAGTGGTTAAGACATCTAAGTCTAAAGCACAAGATGGAATTGAATTATGAATAATTTAAAAGTAAAGGAAAACAGGAATGTATGCATAGCTTACAATCTAAAGGTTATTTTCCTTATACAGTATTTGCTTATTGCTTAGTTCTAGTGAAATGAAATAAACAGTTACTGTACGTAGTTCAAAAGACCTGTCATCAGTTTGTCCAATACATACTGTACACACAGGTATCCTGAATAACCATGCAAAAACGAGGAAGGAAAAACTGTAATGAAGGACAAAAAGGGTTACAGAAATCATGAATGTTGCCATTGTCATCTGTCTGAAAAGATAAGATGGCGATTTCAACCCCTGAAGCTTTGGATTCTATTTGAAAATAACATGCTGGCTTCCAGTAATTTTATTTTCCCCAAAAATAGAAGTCTCCTTTTTCTTTTTTATTTATCTGAACCATCTTCTCATTTCTTTAAGGCTTTGAGAATGAGACGCATTTGGAGTTGATAAGAGTTCTTAAGAATAACTATCAGTCTGATCACAAAGGGGTATTTTGGTTAGGCAATAGGGTATTAAATCTGTAAATCATCCCTGCCAATTACTGACAGAATATGTCTCCCTGTTTCTTTTTAATTATGTTTTGCACATGGGGAACCAGGAATGGTTTGGGGAACCAAGAACCAAGAATAGATACTTTGAGAACAGCATAGAATTATTTAGATTAATCTGGCTACCCTAACCTGCTTTTCTGGTAGGTCACTGGAAACGCGTTTCTGATTCTATTCACACACACGGGCATGAAAGATCATGTCTGGAATTGCATGGATCAATTTAAACGAGAATGACGTTAACCTTCTTTTGGACTCTGTTGGACATGTCTTCTCCTTTGGCACATCAGTCTTACCTTTTTAAAGAGGGGTGAAATGCGAGGAAAATAATATTTAAGATGCATCATAGTTCACCCAGTTATTCCTTCCCTGTATTAAACTATTATTTTTCCTGAGCCACTGAAAGGAGCATTAGCTTGTTTGGCATAATTGCATGATTAACAGGCAAAAATACATTTTCTGTGGCAGTCACAGTAATTGAAGGAATGCTTTAGAAACCTTTTTCAATACATTTTCAAAGCTGTCTGCAAAAAATGTTATTAGCAGCATCTAATCTGAAACAGAAGAAAAATATTTGCAAGGCTTAAAATAAACATCTGCCTCAGTGAATTTTTGAGCTATAGCTCAAGACTTTGGACAACCTCAATGAAGATGGTATGTTTTTGTGTGTTACAGTAGATACCTCATAATTGGACTTTGTTGTTCTTCTGCTAAACCTCTGTTAGGAACTCCATTAATATTATTAAAATAATAAATTCAATTAATTACCAAATAAGCACTCCTGTCTTTCGCAGCAATGAGATCTGGCTGAAGATAAAAAAGTTTTATCTTGCTTAATAAAGCTTATCTCTCAAGAAACACAGAATCTTAAGGAATTTTCCATAACTAGGTGTAACACACAGGTCAATCCAGTTAGTTTTGGTGGGAAAAACGCTACTCCAACTACTACTACTCTCAAGTTGTGTATTTAAGACTTTATTCATAAGCAATTTATGTAATAGATGTATTAGCAATGCACATAGCCACACATTTCTGAAAATCTTAAATAAATAGACGCAAAATTCAAACTTTGGGTTGTTAGTAAAAATTTTATATTCTAATTTGGACCACTGAAAAGAGCTGAGGTCTCACTGGATAGGCTGAACACATTCAGTCCAGAGTGTTGCTTTTTAGTCATGTCTTCTATATAAAATAGTATATCTCTTGATTTCACTCTCTTTTTTCAACATACCTGTACACGTTGCATTTCTAACATGTTGAACATCTGTTTACTATTTTGTCTTTTCTTTTGTCCACAAAAAGCAAAAGAGAATATTGCTTTCTTGTCTTCCTGTAATGGAAAACTGAGGAAGGTTTTTTCTGAGTCTTGCCACTAATAAATTGTGTCTTATTAATCACAGGATGCCGATTGAATGTTTACTTTTTTCTCCTTCATTAGTCAGTTTACTTTGTAGATCCATACTGCTGGAAAGCAGATCATTCAGAGCATCCAGCTTCACTCCCCTGTGGTAAGCAATATTCACTTCATTCTTTTTAGTCTCTTGAGTTGCTTGATTAAGGAAATTAAATCAATTGGAGATTTATTCAAAAGAGCACACCAGCGGTCACTTACCAGTCACACAACAGTCAACATTTTGACTGCTTTTTGTTTATGCTAACTATGGCGATCACAGTGACATATTTGCTGCTCAGTTTAAGCAGTCAGTTTTTTATTAAAAACTAGTCATTTTTACAGACGTGTAATTATCATTTGTAATTCAACACAATTGGACATCACTGGAAGCAAGTGAATATGTCTGCTAGGCACTAATTTATTTTTTAGCGAATGCAACATCCTTTAGACCATCAATAGCTTTTGTCAGGTGTATTGATGGCATGTAGTCCTCTACTGAGTCTGTGGATTGGGTAGTCCTGTAGAATGTGCTGCATAGTTTCTCCATCCCGTAGGAAAAAAGGATAATTTTGCAGGAACACACTTTTCTCTGAAACATGTTAGAAACAGTGAGCCATATTGCTATGCCTAAGGGAAGAATGCCATGACATGTTTCTCTCTTTCTTCTTTAGATGTAGTGCAAGCATGCTAAATAAGATACTGGGTCCTTATTTTAAAAATAAGCCACTATGTCAGAACGTATAACTCTAATTGCATGTTTTATCAGGACTCTGTAATTTATATTCTTTTGCATACCACTGTATTCCCTGTCAGAATTTTCCTAATCAGACTTGTCTGACTGACTCTTTATTTCTGAACAATGCTCTTCCATTTAAGCACCCTTGTTCATGGTGTTCAACTACGTAGCACAGTATAATCCAATGAAGAAAACATGCTTAATTCATTGAACTCCCAGAAGTCATATGTAGCACAAATGAATTCCTAAGAAAAACAAGATCTAATTATGAGAACTTTTAGATGGAGGTATTTTTTTTTTTAAATACCTGTCAGCTCAGCACTACATTAAATGAATGATGGTGGCCAGCTATATCAAAAAAGTACCACATCAGGACACTGTCTCCTCAGTGATTCACAGGACAGTTAGTACTGATTAACAAATATTTACATCTCCACATTGTAGATTCCAGGATCTAGTTCATTGAGGTGATGGAGCTAATTTACAAGAAATCAAGCAATATGGTTCTAATAAATGTTATAATCAAACATATTAATGTGTTGTATTAAGTAGATTGTCCTTTATTTCTAACTGCTGCTCTAAGTTAAGGAGAGCACCTTGAATCAACTCCTGATAAGCAAATGGTTCTGTATGTAATGGGGGATAAGCATAGGGTTATGTTTGCCCCCAGTTCTGCCAATTTAAATAACCTCGCAATTCACTGAATAATTATTGTAGGATAACTGGCAGTGTTTGTGGTGCACTTTTTTCCTTCCTTCTTTGTTTTATTTACTGTACTGTATGTCTCTCTAATTCAGATCCAGAATCCCTCTGCATTGCATTTATCTATGTTGAAGTGACACTGTTATTTCCTAAATTGTTGTTTGGTATAGAATACAGTATGAGAATATTAAAATATTTTGTGTGTGGGACATTCAAGGTTAGAAGGTTAGCTGAATGTGTGCAGCTTAGAGGCAACAAGGCTACAACTTGTATATCTACAAGGTTTCATACCCCAGATGTCCATGCCACAAAATAATCATTTGTGAAGGGTGATGTGGTCTTAAAACATCCATCAAATAAATAACACTGCGCAATGTATATACATTTTAACTTTATGTGTACTATAACGTGTTTATCTTTGTTATGTATCTAGGTAATTGGCACACTGCCTAAAACCTGAAGCAGGGGGAACAACAGAAGCATACTGGTGACATAGAAAACGTGAGTAGCATTAGTTACAGACATTACATTTTATACTAATAATAAAAGCTAATGTCTGCATATGAAATATAATTATAGGTCACCTCCAAATAAATTAGCCTCTTTCTCTGTTTTGGCAAAAGAGACACCTTTGGAGATGACTTTTATACTGTCAGACTTTCATTGCGTCTTTCAGATATAATGCTCATCATTATCTAAAAATGTCTAGATAACACATTGAAAATCATTACTTGATACTGACTTTGTGGAGCGGTTCAGTGCTGCAAATGACATAAAGTATGAATGTCACTTGCGTTCTCCATATTATTTTAAGGGATTTTTTTAAAGGCATACTGTATCTGCTGTTCTAATTGTACAGTTTTAGATCAACCACATGCAGTCAGATAATGGAACTGTATTATAGTATTGGTACCTCTATATGATTTGACAGTTGGATATGTAAGTAAACATAAGACTGTGTAACAGAAGTCTAAGGCTGCACATTTTTATGATGGCACACGTCATATATGACTATGTAGCAAAATTGAATGATTTCCTTTTTATTTTAGAATTTGTTTTGAAACAATAAGAGGTATGAAAAAATAAATAGAAAAAGTGGTTTATGGGCGGTTTTGTGGCCACAGGATGAGGAGGCTCTAACCCCATTCAGAGTAAGTGAACCAAACAGCAGCTGCCCAGGTGGTGATGGGGTGGAGGAGGGATACTGGAAATGAATGCAAAGGCAGATGTCTGAGTTCAGTTTATTTAGGTAGTTTGGTAGTGATGGTGATTAGTTGCAACTGTAAACAGTAGAGATTCTGGATTGACATGGCACTTGACAATATGACTAGCTGAAACAAAACATTTTAATAGGCTAAAGACAATCTAAAATAAAACACTGAGATTATCTTTTAATTGAGGAGAGTTTTTTATGGACATTAATTCTATTTGAGTCTCAGTGTAAACTTTCAGTAAGAAGTATGAACATAAGAACGTAAGAAAGGTTTCAAACGAGAAGAGAAGAGGCCTTTCAACATGTATAGCCCACTGGATTTAATAACATGGCATAGTGGCTTGTTCCACACTACCACTTGTGTGGTTCCTGTCCTGTCTTGACATCACTTACTCACTGGAATAATTCATTTCAAAGTCCACAAGAATTGAAATAATAAAAAATTAATATGGAAGTTATTAACTGAAGTTCGGAAGGAATAACAACAAGTCAATCTCACACAGCTGCAACTAATCACCATCACCAAGAAATATGACAGAAGAAAAATGGAAAAATTTAATCTTGCACACCCTGCAGGAAAATCACCATCACCACCAAACTTAACACATCCATGCAAACAGTAAATAACAAACACAACAACTAAAAAATAGTGCGGATCAGCTTCTGCAGGTAAACAGAAACAGCACAAAAGTATCATATTCAATATTAAATTGAAATGAACACTAATAATAATATAAAGATCTCCAAATATCCCTTTGAGCACTGTGTACTTCATCACCAGGAAAAGAAATGTACGTCATATGACTAAGACGCTGTCTTAATCAGCTTGACCCTCCAAACTGAGCCGCTGTGCGAGGTGGAAGCTGGGCCACTATACAAACCTAGCAAACCTGTCTCCTACACATATCCCACATGACATTTGCTTGTCCAAGTATTTAAATGATGCAAACATGTTACTAAAGTTTTGGTGTTTAGATGAGACAAAACTGAAACATTTTTGGTGTTATAACAAAGCATTACATCTGATGCAAAACCAACACAAGCACTGTGTGGTGATCACCGTACCTGCAGTTACGTAGGGGGATGCTTCTCAGAAGAGACTGGAAAGCTTTTTAGAAGAAAAAAAATGTTTTTTCTTAAAAAACCTGTTACAAAGAAAACTTCTAAACTTTCGAAACCAAATGTAGTCACCGGCGTCTTCAGTGCACTAAAACATAAATTAACCATAATTGTAATTAATCAGATTATTTCCAATATCGTCTAAAACAAACTGTGAAGCCACAACAGACAAAATATATTTTTTTTCCACTGTAGTAAATCTTTTTAAAGGAACCATCATCATACAATGATAACAACAACAATCTCACACAGGAAAATATAACCTGAAAATCAAAAGCTGAGCAAAATATATACAATTAAATGTTATACTGTAAGTGAATTAAAAACAGATTACTTACCTGCTAGACCACTGGATCAATGGAAACCAGAAGAGTATATTTGTTTGGTTGACCACGATGACTTAAGTCTGAAAAAAAGGGGCTTAATTGGTTCAAATTGCTGTCGTTCATTATTTTTTGACCATTCAGAGCCCAAGGAGGCATCATTGCATCTTTAACCAAAAAACCTCAACAACAGCAACCCATAACAACAGGAGCCATCTACATTCAACATCTCACACCTGATGATAAGCTGGCAGTGAAAAAAAGTCATGAAACATCTTCTAGCACTGCCAAGAGGCTCATATACTGTAGGAATTGCAATAGCTATTATAGCTTTTAAAATATATGGTTTTGAGACGGCCAGCAGCCCACAACTCTGCAACTCACAACTGGCAACCCACTGAAGCTAAATAAGTGCGAGCCTGGTCAGTACCTGGATGAGAGACCTCCAGGGAAAAACTAAGGTTGCTGCTGGAAGAGGTGTTAGTGGGGCCAGCAGGGGGTGCTCACCCTGTGGGTCCTAATGCCCCAGTAGGGTGACTGGGACACTATACTGTAAACAGGCGCCGTTCTTCAGATGAGACGTAAAACCGAGGTCCTGACTCTCTGTGGTCATTATAAATCCCAGGGCATTTCTCGAAAAGAGTAGGGGTGTAACCCCGGTGTCCTGGTCAAATTTCCCATTGGCCCTTACCAATCATGGCCTCCTAATAATCCCCATCTATGAATTGGCTTCATTACTCTGCTCTCCCCCCCACTGATAGCTGGTGTGTGGTGAGCGTTCTGGCGCACTATGGCTGCAGTCGCATCATCAGGTGGGGCTGCACATTGGTGGTTGTGGAGGGGATCCCCATTACCTGTAAAGCGCTTTGAGTGGAGTGTCCAGAAAAGCGCTGTACAGTATACTGTAAGTGTAAGCAATTAATTAAAATATCTTTCCAGGTCCTGTCTTCACAAGAAATTATGTAGAATTTTTAAAATCATTGTCCAATTTGTTCAAATTTCAGGGCCACACCTTGAAAAATTATATCTCTGAAGACAGGACAAACAATTCAGATTCTTGTTTTTTTTCCTGACTGTATCAAAACTGGAGTCACATAACAATAAGCAACCCCCAAGCAACTTAGAGTAAGAGAGTTTGAGCAAATCTTCCAGGAAGAATAGGCAAAAAGTCACCAAGCTGGTATGCTAAGGATGGTAGAGATTTTCACAAAAGGCTTTTGGGTTTTTTGTGTAAGTTTTAAAGACTTGTGCAAAAGCTGCCAATGAAATTGTGTAATTGCCGCCAATGGTGCTTCAGTAAATATTTAGTTCTCAGGTCTCAGTACTTCTCAATCCGATCAATATATTTCATGTTTTTTTCTTTAGGTTTTGCAGACACTCCCTATAATTAATTTTTACAAGTCTTCAGTTTTAACATTTTGGTTTTTGAACAAAATATTAAATTAAATATGGTGTTTGCAACATTTCATAAAATGTTAAACCATAGGAAAGAATATATTTGCATGGCACATATTTTTTATGTGGAGCACAGAATATAAATGTGATCTCTTAGTACATAAACACTAAGCGAAGCTTTCTTGGAAATGTAAAAAAGGACACGAAGGACAAGAATTAGAACTTTAAAATGAGACTATTGCACTGTAAAATAGGCACCTGCACATTTACCCTACATAAAAAGTCCTGTGGTTGTACAGCTTCCACCTATTCACTTTGTGCAAACTCATTGAGCAGTGCCCGAGCAGATTACTCACTGATTGCCAGTCTTTGCAGCCTTAGAGTCAAAGCAGATTATAGTTTTTAATTCTGTCACCAAGCACTTCACCAGGGCAATGTCAATGCCAGGGGTGGTTGGAGGGGGGGTTGTTCTGTTTTCTTCTCAGCTCTTTTACCTCAGCTGATCTGAAAATAAAAAAGGAACTGATGGAAAATCGATATGTGCTGCAGCTGTCAGAGGCAGTGGCCATGATAAGGATCTACTTAGCTTGAAGACTATTAAGAGGACAGACAGTGAGTGCCGGCGTGGGAGAGAATTCACTAGGACCTTGTTAATCTGAGTTTGTTAAGGACTGGCTGTAGTGTATATCTCATCCAGCCTTCCATTTCAGATCTCAGTTTTTTTTTTGTTAGGATTGTGTGCACCTACAGATCACTAGTTATTAGAGAGTCCATTATTTCAGTTTATTTCAAAATGTCACATTTTCTCTCCACTCTGTGGTGACACAATGAACGAGCAAGGAAGACTAATTTGTTTTGTTTGTTTTTGCTTCCTAATACGATTATCTTTAAGGAAAGGGTATTTTTGTTATTTTTGTCAAATATTAGGATTTGTGGCATATATGAGAAAATACTCATTTCGTAAATACAGAACCATATAATGAAGATGAAATACTGATGATGAAAGCAACAAAAAAAGTCCTGCTCAGTCCAGTAGTAAGACAATTAAATATCACAAAGTAGAATATTCTTGAATTTACCCTTCTGAACATGGGATACCAGTATCATAACTGACCCCAAACCTATAGCCAGACCACCAAAAGTGTGTGACAGAGCAGAACAAAAATGTAAACATGAGTACGCAATGGGACATTTTGGTAAGATATACTGTATTTCCTATAAAATACTGGTATAACATGTCCTGACATATTTTTAATTCATTTAATTTATGTTCACTTAGACCACCCTGATCTATTATAGTAATACATGAAAGATTTCATTAAGAGTCTCTCTGCTCTAAGATGTACAGTAGATGCCATGCGGTTTACACTTATGACTTTTAGTTCATGTTTTACTGTTAATCCTGAAGAAGTCTGCTGTGTGGACTTTGTTGGTGTGTATGGAGATTTTCTTCTAGCTTGTCGGTGTATGATATTCCCTTAAACAGCACACAATAACAGTGGGCTCTGGACTGATTAGTCAAAAGTAGAGTAGTTTGGCCATAAAGCAAAAAGTAATGTTTCACAAAAACCAAACACTGTGCTTGACCAGAACGACCACATATTGGCCATCAAGCATGGTAGTGGTGGGGTAATGGTCTGTCACTGTATTGCTGCCTAGGGACCTTCACACCTTGCTATCATTGTTTCTAAAATAAATTAAACACTATACCAGAATACTAAAAAGGAAAATGTGAAAACATCTATCTGACAGCTAAAGCTGAACCGAAAGGGGATCAAGAGGACAATGATCCAAATCACACAAGCAAATCTTTAAGTGGCTCAAAAAGAAGAAATACAGGGTTTTGGGGTGAGGTACTGGTGAAGTTCTTGGTTTACTTTTTTACCTCACCATATGTAATAGAAAGTTTCTGAATAAAAACACATGTGGATGACAAATGTTGGGCACTATAACCGGAAATGAATGACCTGTGTTATGACATCGCCCCCTACCTCAAAAGCTGCATCTGAATAAGCAAAACATTAAATAAATGTAGTTTCCCAGCAACACACCTGATCACAAGGTAAGCACACAAGTAACACAATACATTTACAAATCCAACAAGACAGGGTGATATTGTTCGGTAGATTAACAACACTAACATGTTTTTATATAATCATGGGGTGAGTGCCTGCTCATCACAGTCACTCTTTTCTGGACTGATTCCAGAACAGCAATTTGTTGACCAAAACTGTACACAATATTCTCAATTAATTTTTTTATTGAATTGCGCAATTTCAACAGCACATCCTTTGATTTAAATTCTATGCTTTTTTCTTTGCCTTTTAAAATGTCTTCTCCTTATTGTTTGAAAGACGTAAATGATGTAGCAACATTATCCCTTACAATTTTTTCATCAGAAGCATTTCAAGTAATTATATCCTCATATTCTATATATAGCTTGTTTTTACTACCCGCAAGCAAAAACCTGCACTTGTCCCTGTTCTGTACGTATCCAGATTCCTCCTTGTGTTGAAATCTATAGGTAACCCAATCATGTTGATCATGTGTGAACCTGACAAAGCCAATCTGCAATGTGTTGCTTTGGTTTTGGTCTGAGTGTTACAGGGAACTGAAGAATATGGTAGCTTATTATTTATCACACATTTGACTGGCTGTGCAATTGTGGGGATATTGTAAAAAAGTGGAAGAGCACAAGATACCCAGATTAGATTTGAGATTAGTCAAATAAAAAAAATAATGATGGACTGTTGGTAAACAATTAAAGTTTTCGTAAAGACACACCAACTATAGGGCCTGAAGGAACACAACAGGGAAGTGATACATGACAGTAGCCAAGTAAAATGACCACCTTACAAGTGCTTTAGTCAATAACAAAGATGTCCTCTTAGTTATCTGCCTTTGGTAGCCAAGCTTGTGAGGGATCTGATAAACGCACCTGCTGTTTCTGTGATAACGGACAGTCACTGATGAGAGTCCTTTTGAACTTGCCTCATCATTGCCTTTTGTTATGTGGTACGATGTAGTGCTTGATGGGCATCCCAAGGTGATGCTTGGCAGCTGTAATGGTGTTGTCATTAAACTGGGTAATGATGTGATGCACTCATCCATTTGACAAGCCAAGAGGTTGTGCAATGACACTTTCACTCTGGCCATATTTAAAGTCACCTACACACAATGTCTAGTAAAGAAGGAAATATGAAAGAAACCATATGTGTGTTCCATTATACACACAAATCTGAAGTTTTCACAACTCATGGTTGAGCTGAGAATGGCTTTCATCCAAGTAAAGATTTTTTGTGTTCTCTATATTATTTGAAAAGCTTTTAGTACTGTATATTTAAGTCATATGAATTAAGTATCTTCTGTAGCATCTAACCATAGGAAAGCCAAGAAAGGGAGACCTGCTCCTAAAAGATAAACGTGAAAAGGTGATCAAAACTTAAGAGAATACAGCCATTACATACAGTACATTGTGACCAGATTTCTTTTTTTTATTTGTCAGTTGTCCCAAAGCTTTTGATAATACAGCATATAGCAAGGTTGTCCAGCTCTTACTGGAAGCGTACAGAAGTAATGAGAATATTGCTGAATCTTATAAATACCATAGAGTAACAAAACTGTGATGTGAAAGTTTACCCTTTCTTCATGAAAGCTATTTGCTTTCCTCCACAAGACAGAAGTAGGACATTTTTTTGCTCACCAGCAAATGTTTAGAAAGGCAAAAATAGCATCTTGAAAATGACACATGGCTGAAATAAATAAACAAAATGTGATGAGAGAAATTGGCTTGGCAGTGGAATAAAAGACCCGCGAGTGACAGCGATCCTTTCCTGGGCCTCTATGTTTGTGCATCCAATTGGTGCTCTTATTTTCATTTCCACGCTCTGAAATCTTGTCAGCTCTCTCAATGCAGACAGCAATTGCATTTCACAGCACATTTCAGCCTCAGTACTACAGGCATGCACAGTGCAGGCAACATTGAATAAAGAAACATAAGGAGAAAACATAAATTGTATCAGAGAAAGAGATGGGGATGGTGAGAGGGAGGGAAGAGATAATCTATTGACTGACTAGGACTACCATGCTTTTAGCAAGTATACACAATTTTCTTATGGAAATATTTAATTTACCATAAAAAATAAATCCTTTTACATTGGGTAAAAGTTAACTATGAACAATACAGAAATAAAATTGATTTCTTCCATCAAACATTAATCAGCTATAGGAATTTTTCTCCGACTAGGGTGCAAGGACTCAGTGTGCACCACAAAAATAGAATAGATTCTCTGAAAATCCTTGATGCATTATATCAATATACTATTTTTGCTTTTAGGATATTACAATCCTCACAATAAATAATGAGTACTTTATTTTATGGATCCTTGTTTTACAGATTCCTTGTTATTTTTGCAAACTTTCAGATCCCGGAGCTACTTCTGATTCATAAATATACAGATGTATGTGGCTGCGCTGCTTCTTTACAGTGAGTCTGATCTTGTGACGTCATGTACCTTGATCTCCAGCAGTGACTGCCAAGTGATTCATTTTACTGATACAAACCCCTGCAAGCAAATATTCATTCCCAATAAAGGTAGTAGCTGTTAAAAACAGCCTCCTAAAAACATCACTAGACAAACCAAAATAACTTTTTTATCTTACGCCATTTCTCTTTGTTACTGGAACCATGATGTGCACCATAGCTATAATTAAACATACTGTAGCCCTCAAAAGCTACAAACATTCAAAAAACATTTTGATCTTAACGTGTTGTCAAGGAAAAGGAGGGCTTTATTATTAACAGCTTTACAATTCATACAATAGTGTAACCAGTTCAAAACCTGAAAGTATGACAGGAAGATAAGAATTTAGATTTTACCTTCCAACTCTTCATCTCTGACTTCCTTGGCAATCACTGCTGTCACTCCACTCCCACGCTATCATCTTCTTGCACTTTCCTGATTTTCAAATGCTGCTGGACCCAGTTATCCAGCTACCTTTTACCTCCTTCATGTCTAAGCAGGGAGTCTCTTTCTTGTTCTATCTCGAACAAAGAGCTATTCAAACTCCAATCCTCTGTGCTCCACGGAAACAACTGGCTACCTGCACATTGCCATGACAGCCGGTACTGTCACCCCATCAACTCCTGCAAACCTTTCTGCATCTGTCATCATGATGTCCGCTCTTCTCTCCCAGTTATCACCCTTCCCCGGAGCTTGTTAAAACATTCACTGTCATGGCCCCTACTCACTCCTTTCCTTTGGTTCATCCTCAGGCTCCCATTCCACTGCACTTTCTTCCCCATCTTACCTCCATCATTCATCTGTTTTCCTGCCCCAGTTCTCCTTTTCTTGCTGTCCCTGTGGGAGTCTGCCAACCTGACAATCACTCCACATTGTAGATGATGGCGCACAGCATTAGTCTACACTCTGAGCTGCAGTTAAATTGAGTTAAATAATAAATGTATAAAGGTTTAAGTTTTATTCATTTTTAGTCTAAAATGAATCAGTTATATTAGTTAAATACTTTTAGTCTTATCCTGAAACTAGGTTCACACCCTTCCCCTTCTCTCACCGACAGACTCGTTTCCTTCTAATCCTCTCTATTCATTTGCAGTGTAGGCATCTTCTCACGAGGCACCAGTAAATGTAGGGGTTTGTGCCCTTACTGGGACAATTATTAATTGTAGCAGCAAGTCACAAAAATGATTCTTCTGATTGCTATTAGAATCAACCTTGCGGGATAACTCAAACAACGCACACACACGGGTACTAATACATGATAATACATTTATTAATACAGAAAATGTGCGTATTAACATAACAGATCTTATCGTGAGGGTAGCAGAATACAAAAGGCATATATTCAGTCACGAAGAGTTACAAATACCAAGAGGGACTTACGTTCAGTATATCATTCATTTAGACCATTTCGTAAATGAACTTGGATTACAACTTCTACACTAGATACTCAAAAGCAAGTACATCACTCATAGGAATTAAATTGATATCAACTGTGGTTGAGGTAACAAATGAATTCTAGAGCTGTAATGCACAATGTTGAATACTCATCCAATCTCTGGAGATTCAGATCTCCTGCGGGCACAAAGAAGCAGTGGCAGGCTTGTTGCTGTCCAATCGGCGCTCTCTGGCTCTGTGCCAGGCAGTGCTGTTGCGGCGTGCGACGTGGTGGGGGAGATTCCTGCTGCGATGCGCTGCTGATTCTCTCTTAAGACCGGCTAGTTAGTGTTGGCTTAAACTAGCAGAGTTTGTGCACAGGAGAAAAGTGACTGGGGGTCCCAGCCGGTCAGGAAGAAGACGAGTTCATTCTTGATAAAGCGCTAGTTCTGAATACTCAGCTGTCCACAGTTCACGAGGCTATCTGCTGGCTAACCTCGGGTGGATCCTTTGGTTACGCGCTGGCGACATCCGTTCTTGACTCTTAGAACAAAGGAAAATCCTGCACTCGGACACGCTGGGCGTTACGTGGTAGTCAGGGCTGAGTCTGAGGATGTTCAGGAGGAGCTCTGAGTCTGAGAATGTCCAGCATTCCAGTGAGGGGCTCTGCGCTGCCTGTTTTACCTAGAGGACCTACCGGTCGTTCATTGGTTGAAAGTTTCATGGGCATCAGAGACCCACATGGGGTTAACCTGCCCTACCAGTTCCTGATTGGCTGATGATGAGTAAAAATGCACTTTGACCTTATAGTTGTAAACAACTTGGGATGAGACTTTCCCTTGGAATCTCAGACTTTAAGGCTCCAGAGATGACCATTTGTTAGGGTGGTTGATGTGTCTCAGCCCTGGGAGTTGTTCCTTATCAGGACACTCTATCAGCTATTAAAACACCTTAGATGTGAACCAAATGGAATGGCCTCTCTGTATCAAGCACCACTGAGATGAAGGAGAGAGGGACTGGCAAGAGAGCAGCAAACTTAATTCCTGTACTTTATTAAGCCTTTCTGCTACAGCAGGTTTCGACTTCACACCTCTCTTCAATTTGACTTCTTGACTTCACACCACCTGAGTGGCCAGTCAGCCTCCACCCTGCTCCCGCCTCCTCTACACTCCCAGCTTTTGTTCTCCTATGCTATATAATCTCTGCTGACTCCCCTGCCTTTCTCACACCAGAAGAAAGCCCCACAGCCGAAATGTTGTGTTTTCTTTCTTCTCTTTTCAGCATGGAATATCATGAAAAATCTTTGATTGTACTAGCTCAGCCTATAGAAAAATATTTCTATAAATTTCATTGCCTCATTTCATTCATTCTAATTTGGCTAAATTACTGAATGTATTATTTGATTAAGTGTGTATGTTTTTGCTAATTCACTACATTGGATGTCCTTTTTTATTGCTACTGTAGCATTGCTGTTGTTATTTTAAGTGTTCGGTTTTGTGCTGCTGTGAATTCATCCTGAAAGCATGCACTTGAAATCAGGCCTCAAAGAAAGAAATCTCTGAGAAACCCTGATCTGTTTTTTTCCCACAGTATCTACTGAAAAAAACACACATGAAGAAATAGAAACTGAATGCTGTAACAAGTATTTTGAGAGCTGTCCTCTTCAATCTTCCTATTAGCTTGCTCCCAGTGGCATACAGAAACATGGCTTTATTTCTGACTGAAGGTTGTAAAATAAGAACACCTGCAAACCTTTCAAATATCGTGTTTTCATTCATCAAAGGAAAATGTTTTGTAAAGCAGAGAAAATTGTTATTAAGCACTCTGTAATGCCACTATGTAACAAAAATATCCAAAATCACCATTACTTATTATTTTTAAGGAAATTGTTCTCTCCAGTACACTAACTGCCCCCAGAAAATTAACAGAGAAAGCTGTGTATAATGTGCATCACTGGTCTTGAAAATAAAGCAAAACTGAATAATGCATGGATACTATTCTTGTACTAATCACACATATTATGTTGAGAATGTAGTTTGTAAAATAAAATTATGAAACACATCGATATTGTTTGCAGATCACGTCTGGTCTCTAAAACTGTGATATATTTGACCCCATTAAGAGACCAGCAAAAGAATTGTATTTGAACAAATCTACTGGGAGCCATTTGAAGCATGTGCTATGTTTTTATCAGGACAAATATCTTCTTTTGTTTAAAGAGTGTTCCAGTTATCACATCCAATCCCTCCCTTGTAGACAGTTATTTAAGGTTAAATCTAAAGACATGTTGGGAATCAACAAGTCAAGCAAACCAAGCTTGAAATAAACATCAAATCAAATTTGAATTTTTCAGGAATTCTGTCATCTGGAAATTTTGAACTCTTATTTTCCTTGCTTTTTCTCAAAGAACTTGGAAGTACAGATGCTTTTTTTAAAATGAGTGTCTGAAGTAAAAGACCTAAAAGGGCAATTAAGTTACTTTAAGAAATCTATTTACCATTAAACAAAAAGCAACTGGAATGACACAGAGGGGGCTTTGAATTTGAATTATCAGTGCACTGACTTTGTTACTATAGACCCAATGAAATTTAGTAGGATGACCTATCTCTGTAAGAACACTGAAAACGCCGCACTACATTACTTTTAGTATTTAGTTAGAGCTATGAGCTAAGTAATAACTACAGTTTAGTTATGACATACATAAAGGTTTAGAAATAAGACTTCTAAAGTTCAAAATATAGAATAGGATGCTTTGCAGTCTGTACTCACTATATATTAGCACCATATAGATTACAAATAAGAGAATGTGGTGGATTGTAATTTATTCAATTATAATTTCCTTTTCTAATGAAAGCACTTATGGTACTTAGGATTTTCTTATCTATCACCTCCACAAAAACTGAATTTATTAATAGAAATGTAATTACAAAGTGTTAACAGTAAATCTTAACCAGCCCTAAAAGTATTGTGCTTTGAGAAAAGTTTCCTGAAAGGTGGTACAGTATATAAAAGATAAATATTTAACCACTTACTTTTTAATGTTTATTGACTGTTAAGGCGTAGCTGTGCACAAGACACAGACGTGATGGTGATTGGGGCAGAATCCAAGTGCCAATGATCGGCTTCTGATGTGACCCGAAGGTATCTGGAGATTATTGGTAGTGATGGATGGTAGACAGAGGGGGGTTGCTGATTTGCAATAGACTGGCATTTTAATATTAGCTGCAGCAGAAATTGGCTGCAGACTCATCGTAGGCTTTGAAGTGGCTGGTAAGAGCCGCTGCAAACCCTCACCTAACGTAAATGTAGATGAAGATATCCACACCTGGAGTCAGGCAAGTTGAAGAGACTGCATTGGAGCAGTTGAGTGGGAGTGTGGTAGGAATCGGGCTGATGAGGTCACCCACTCTTAGGAAAGGTCTAATCCAGAGATCAGGCCAAGGTTGCGCTGTCAGTGCAAACTACAGGAGTTACTCATAGCAGTTTCTGGGCAATAACCTAATAATATTACTGCCAGCATGCTCTGGGACTAATTCAAGCAAGTGTTGCACTCTTTATATACTTAAATTATGTTATAAAGAGGTGGGAGCAGGAGGTGCACCATGGACCAGGCCAATGCAATAACTGGCTGTCAGCTTTAGCAAACTGAAGTAACTGCGGAAGTCGCAGCAAAGGTGGGCTGGCAATTGGTAGAGGCTTTAGCTGTCACCATGGGCTGATGAGGAGACTGGCTGCCAGAGAGCTACAGTAGAAGTCGCAGCAGAGCTAGGCTGCTGACCCATAGCAGATTGGTGAGGCTGTGGAAGCCATGGCAGGCCAATGTAGGGACTGGACAGCCCGCGTCTGGGGCAGGACAGGACTCATTATGGGGCCAGTGTACTATACTATACTAATGATCAATTTACATATTCATATTGTGAAGTGTCACACTAATATTGGCAGATATTAACTCAGTTTCCTTTAAAATGCAGATTAATTAAAGAAGAAAACACACTGTTCAACATTGCATGATACACAAAAAAGCAGAGAAGAAAACAGAAAAAATATATTTGTTTCAACAGGCAACAATTTAATTTTGAACGAAGGCACAAGCTGATCACAGTCTTCTTTGTTGTGCTGAAGCAAAAGAGATAAAGTAAATGCATGAGTCAGATAAGCTCTAATGACTCAGGAGCATTTATTTTTATACAAAGCATTTTGCAATCACTCTAAACTGTTGTATTCAGTTAATTTACTGTACTTGTAGGTTTTAAAAGGCGATCACAAAAAAGCTTTTCATTACTTGTCATTGATGCAAAACCTTTTGATGAAAATGAGGGGAGTTAAACATTTTTCAGATTTGTTTTGTCCCACATTTTGAGATGTTTCTTCATTGGACAAAACATAACAATCAAATGACACTGCAGCTATGGCACATATATTATATCAGATGGTCTAAAAGCATAGATATTACCCTAACTCTTTTTTTAAGTCTTTTGTTGCTTAAATATTTCTTTAGAACAATTATATTGAAGAACATTTTTTCTTGAAATTATCATTACATGATAACAGCTGCTTTGATGCCTACTGCTGTGGAGTAGGAGTTCTAACTGAAATTCTATAAGGTGTTGTTTGAGGAAATTAAATAAAATAATTCTGAGGATCTCCATTCCTTTGTGTCTTAGCAGTTTCTCGGAAATCCATGTGCAACCTGACAATATTACTTACAGCATGCTCTAGGACTAATTTAAGCAGGTTTTACAATCCTTTTATCCTTATATTAAGATATCCTGAGGTACATTTGATGGAGGAGCATTGATTTAATAAACTATATTTATTGGTTATTTATTGGTTTTAACTAGATTCTACTGGTCAGCACTTGACTTAAATAAGGTTCTATTCATTACTGTGTCCACTGGGATTCAAAAGAGGTAGTGCTTATCATATAAAACTACAATGACTGGTAATATAATGCTTTCTTGCTGACCTGACTGTATAAAACCATCCAAAAATGTTGGGGATGTTGAAAGAGTGTGTTCTGTTAATGCACAGCAGTGTACCAGCTAACAAGGCCAGTGACTGCACAGGCCCTATGCAACAGAATGGGTATAAGCAGTTGAATCATCCACCCTAAAGCCCAGACTAAGTATTGAGCAATGGCTCCATATTGAGCAATGTGTTCCAACATCTGAAGCCTGTGCTTTTTGGCTCATCGTTTCAAGATAACAATTTGATGTCTACTGTTGATAAGCACTGAAGGGATCAGTCAAAAGAGTTCTCTTTTGCACTGACCATTCACAATCTTAGATGCTAAGCTTTCATGCATCTTGGAAGTTGTGATTTATTTAGACTCTTTTCGTCTCTTTAAAGAAACAATAAGCAAATTATATGCAACAAAGCTCATCCAAGATGGCAAAGTGACTAACGCTTTAAAATAAGCTTCTTGTGAGCTGGTAAACTTTTATATCTTTAAACAGTCATGTTTCACATACACACACCTCTGTCATCATTTAGGATTTTGGAGTGTATTGAGGAATTAAGTTTTATACCAGTGACTCACCAGCCATAAAATTAAAATCTCCCATTATTTGAGGTTTATCTATTTTGTCCAAGGATGGAACAAAAGTCAGAATTGAAATAATGATAAGCAGTTCAAAATGGTTGGGAAGGAATTCTACTGCAGGCATCCAGTATCAAGAGCCTACATAGCTTTGTGAAGTGGAATTCATAGTGTATAGGTATGCAAGAGAACTATGCTGAAAAGTAAAGCATCCTTTTCCACTTGTGAATTTTACTTTGTTGATTCATCGCAAATTTACTTTCATTCCATCCATCCATTTTTCTGGTAAGTATTGTGGTGATAACAGGCGGAGCATAGTAGACCAGATTGCTCTTTTCCCAACAACTGTCTCCAACTCTTCTTGAGGAATTCCAAGGCCATCTGAGAGACCTCATCCTTCCAGCGTGCCTGGGACTGCCCTGGGGTCACTGCCCACAGGGACGTGCCCAGTACACCTCCAGCAGGTGTCACAAGAGGCTTTCGATTCAGAGGAACAGCTGCTCTACTTCAAGGTCCTCTTGGACCTCCGTGGTCCTCACCCTGTCATGGAGAGTAAACTCAAGAGCCCCATGAAGAAACTTAATTTCCACTGCCAAATTAATTTTCTTTATTGATTTAACATAATACAAAGCCAATATTTCTGATCTGTAGAGAAGAACCCTTCATATTGATTCAAATGTTTACTGGTTATCTAGTAGGGATTTAAAAGCTGGACTAGTCTACTACCAGAAATGTGTGTAACATGAATAAATTAGATACATTCTGTAAAACAAACTTTTCAGTTTAATAACAGGCATAATAGTTAATGTAGAGTTGCAGTAATCATGCAATTACTTGTTAATCATGCAACTGATGTACTGGCACCTCTTAATTCCTTCTGTCTCAACACAATCTGTTCAATTTCTCAGAAGAAGACATCGAGCTCTAGAAAAACAACTTATGATACAAATCAAACAACTAAGTCAAATCACTGTAACACCGAGAATAAGACTAAGACTAAGACATCTCTCTTTGGTTTAGGGAAGCACTATTTTGCAGAACATTTCCTACTTGGCTTGTATCCTTTCTTAGTGATTAATGTCAGAATTATGGGAACAGTTCTGAGTTTAATAACTTCTGCAAACTCATAGATTTTAAAAAATCTGTACATAGTGTGAAATGTTGTGTGTAACTTAGTGTAATAAATATTTGTTTGTTCCAATTAAGTTTTGTTCCTGGTTATTATTATTACCAAGCTGTGCTAAGAACAAAAAAATCACATGCTGTGATATGCTCTGTATTCCCTGACTATAGGGGGTGTAATTATTGTTAATCTTGATAATTTGTGTGCAAAGCAAGCTGGTGTCAGGAACTGATGTTTTGCATTTGATTTGATAACTCCTTTTTTCATAATTATAACTCCTTAATAAACTACAATACTTAAACAGAGAATTCAAGGTGTTTTGTGGTTTTATGTATTTCATAATGTGTGTGGTCAAATAGAGCAATGCTGGTGGTAACTTCACAAAGCAGAGAGAAAGTGAAGTCTGAACAGAAATCATCAAGTGCTCTGTGCTTAGTTTGGCTGTGGCTATGCTGGTGTCTGAATTTGCATTTTATTGGCCTTCACAATATTGTTGCTTCCATTTAAGTTATTATCCATAAGTGAAAATATATTTGAAGTTAGCCTGGATTGCATCAAAATGTAGATATCCGGCTGTAAATCAATATGTTTGTGGATGTGATTGACAACACTGAAGGAATAACAGATTTGAAACTTCATTAAACGTCTACCTTGATACACTGCTTGTTTGAAATCCTGCTGTGCTGGATCTGAGAGGATTCATATCTGCTGGGTCCTAGTGTTCTGTTAAATTATCTAAACCTGCTTTCTCATCAATCTCACTCCAGCAATAGAAAAATCTAGTTGCTACTCAAAGACACAAGGGACCTTTTTACTGCCACTTCAGTATTCTCTGATGGTAGATATAAAGTGCTTTGCAAACATATTCTGTTCTTTTGCAATAATGTTCCATTTTGTTGAATTGCAAAAGATGTATATATGTTTTTCAAAGAGAATACATTTAATAATAACTTGGACACTCAAACCAAATATTCTCATGGTTCAAAGTCGTTAAAATTTAATTAAATCCTGTGAAAGAAGTAAACTTATATTGGCAAAATGAATCATTGGTCACAACTAACATCTAGTTCTACAGACTTGAGGAGATCATTTGGGAGTCCATAACAAGATTTGGGTATGCAGCTACTGTATAACAATAATCTATCATGTTTATACTCTGACCCGCTGATTAGTTTGTGTGCCATTCTTTTATATTTGGGAATGGTCAACATGGATTTAGAAAAGTTAGGTTCTCATTAAGTAATAATTTGTTTATGGACATCTTCATTTGATGAAGAACACATAGCATTAGTTTTGATCTATGCTATTCTCCCTTCATGAAACTAACATGAGCTTCTCCCTGTAGCTGTCCTTATCCAGTTTGCTGTTCTTAACCAATTAACTTAATCTTGCCATCTTCCAAGAGATCGACTTCTTGCGTATTTTTCATATCTCGTGGGATCCAGTCCAAGATTTCTTTTGCCCAACAATGATTTTTTCTCTTGCTATGCATACATTACTGTCTCTTCAATCTTACTGTGATCTCTCTCAATCCTGTTCATACTTTAACCTATTGATTTATTTTTCTGTGTTGCCTGTTATGTTGAGCACAATCACATCACTTGCAGTTTGTCGTGTTGTCTTGCAGTATTGCTTTCAGTATTATCTGTAGTTTGTGTATTAGAGACCCAGATTTCACTTTAATTTGTTAAACAATGATACAGTACATTTGAATATATTTGTTTTCACTGCATTCACTGCACTGGCTTTTTATAAAAAAAAGTGCACAGTAAATATTCAAATACACAAAACAGTGAATATTGCAGATTGACAAGTACTGTATGTGAACAATACTACGGGTGAATAACTCAAAGTATTTTAAATAATTACAGTATGTTTGGAATATATTTTCTAAATGATATATTTGAAAAAATAGTGGGTGTGCCAAATGTAATGAAATCCAAAACAGCTTCTGAGTGACAGTGTACAACCTGAACTGGCAGTTTAATCCATACCACTTCTCTTGACTAGCTTGTAATTGAGATATTTAAGAAGGTTTGTGATGAGCCCATTAGTCCTATTCCAGCTTCAAAGTCACCTAATTACCCACATATTGAGACAAGAGATACAATGTGAGAAGCTAAAGTCATCTAAGACCATCTGATAATTACTCTGCTAAACCGTTCAATTATCCTCTCATAATTGCCCTGCTAAATCATGTCATTGATCAAAGATAGATAATTTTTTTCTGATTATTGGGTTTCAGGGAGACATCATTAACTAGAATTGAGGGAAGTGTAAAAAGTGGCTAAAGTGGCTACTGAAAAATTCACAGTGTCTTCTAATACGTTCAAGTTGTTGGTTAGAGACAATATATTTAAAAAATCAAACATATTGCAGTGCTCATATTTTTTTGGATTAATTCTTGAGATCATACTTGGGTCAAGGAAGTTTCCAATGTCCTCCATCTCACCATTGCTGTGGAACCTTGACAATGAGAAATCTGGGGTCACTATCAAAGGTTGAAATAAAGCAGTAGATATTTGTAGAGCTGCTCTGGACACTGTGAAGGTCTGCTAATATTCCTGCATTCGCCATAAAACATTAATAGGGATTAGGTAACCAAGTCCTTAACAGCTAAACAGGCAGAAGATGATGTAAAACCTAAAATATCAAGATAATATCAGATGAATGTATTACTGTTTTAACCATGTTTCTAATTGCATTTTAGGAATGATTTTATTACTGTTCTATTTCTGTATGAAACAACAGTTTATAGTAAAATCTCCGTAATCCCTGTCGTGGTGGATGCAACACTCAACAAAGATACAATGGCTCTCTTGCAGTATGTTTTCATAGAGTTGCAATAGAATATATTTCTTTAAGAGTTTTTTTGTTCTGAATTTGTGGTGAACTCATCATGTCATACTGTACTTAACTATGCCTGAAAATCTCATAGTTCACTCCTCATTCGCAAAGAACCCTGAAGCTATAAAGTAAAACTAATGCCTTTTAAAGTTTCAAATGTCTTTGTTGTTTTTGTCACTCTACCATGAAATTGGCTTTTTAATGATTTTCTAGAACAAACTGGGTCCTTAAGGGTTGTATCACAAAATTGGAATAATTTACAAAATACGTATTCTAATGATAATTACAAATTTATATTATTACTTATGCTAGGAACACCTGCAGAGTCCTCCTGGATGGGTGTTTTTGTAAACTCAACAGAGCTGAGGTCTGGAGATATCACTCGTCTTGATTGCTTGCTGTTCAGGATAAACACTGATGATTCTTGTTTGGTGTGATGAATAGTCATCACTAAGCATATTACAGATTTGTACATTTTGTACAGAACAGAAGTGAAAAAAATCCTCTTGGAAAGCCTCCATTCTTTTTTCTTGTCCTTGAAAACATGTTACTAGCAAGACCCGTCACCTTATTGATACACCAAAGGTCTTCAATTATGGTGCATTCCACAGCGAAGACATTAGATGAGACATTTGTCGTCTGGTGAAATAATAGATCTGTCCCATGTTCATGCAGAGAATGTAGATTTCTCAGTGAAGAGGATACTGTATGTCAGGTCATTTTGTGATCCACCACACATAAAACGATCAACCTACCTGTTTTGGGATGTGTAAAGTTGCAAGGTGTACTGCATTGTGCAGAAAAAAAACATACAAACCTGTACACTGTTACATGAAATTCTTAGACATTTTTACACACTGGGCAGCATTGTGGTGTGGTGGTTAGCATTGTTGCCTTGCAGCTCTGAAAAACTACAGTAGTTTAAATTCCACACCTGCAGTGCTATTTGCGTGCAGTTTGTGGGTTTTCCCTGCGTTCACGTGGATGTCCTCTGGGTGCTCTGTTTTCCTCTTTGATTGGCTTCTTGGGAAAATGGTTGTGCTGTGAGGGTGGGCATGTGGTGTCTGTGTATCCTGTCTTGCACCCATTTCTCTCTGGGTTAGGCTCTGGCTCCAACATTAACTTGTATCGGTAAAAACAGTTAGAAAATGGATGGATGGATTTTGCACTGTTCTACTCAATATTCTCTATGCAGAAACACAATTTTATTTCGATCGTCTGCTGAAAGGTTAGGCCTTTTTTCTAAGCTAACACTTAATCCTGATAGATCTGTAGTGTGTAGTACAAAACGTGAACCTTTTAGCTTTATTGATGTCTAGACAGGAACAAATGTTAATGACAAGAACCCTGACAAGGAGTCAATTAGATTTAGTTGGTAAATGTGACAGATGAGCTACTACAAAACTTTAGATCTTCATATTGGCTGACCATGTGTAGAGTAGTTTATCTTGAATTGCTGTGATCAAAATTTGTGAAGATTCCAAACAATGAAAAATCAAAGGTTGCTAAATGACAAGATTAGTTTCTTCTCACCTTAACTTAACTGTTATTGAAATAGTACCAACATAAGTGAAGGCTTATTCTGAAATTGTGAATGTGTTAAAGATGTCAAAGATGTCTAAGCCTTTTTTGATAGCACTACATACACGTAGAGCCTTTATTTGGGTTACATCAACTTAGATGGTTCATGGATAATTTTGTCCAGGAAATAATATTGTGAAGAGCAAAATCTAACATTAAATTAATTTCTTTCTTGTAGACAGTGCTGTTTTACTTGATTTAGATTATGAATCATTATGCCCTAATATTAAATTTGAATTCTTATTATCATGCAGTACCTCACTGATCCAACCAATAGAATAAGGTGTAGTCTCTAACTTTACATACATTAACAGTGTGTGGAAAAAATCTAACGTGAAACAATGAATGACTTTATTGGTTTAGACAGCAAAAGATCACAAAGGCCACATTTCAACTTGGTAATGCTGACTACAGTAGGGTCTCAATGTTCCCAAGGGTTCATGGCAGAGAACCATAGGTATTATGATTGCATAATAACGTCGCATAATGTACTGTAAATAGGAATTGTAGTTAAAAGGCATAAACCTCTCTTATATGACAAATTACTAATGCATTGACTTCATGTTAATTTAAATTAGATTCATCATCTACAGTACAAGAAACAACAGTAATCACAAACCTACAGTATTCAGTTAAAATCAACATTAGTCCCTCCTCTGCATCTCTCTCCACCTCCATGATCACCATGGCCCACTGTAATGAAACAGGCAATGAAACTGTCAGTGAGTCTGTAAAGTCACCACCAGCCTATAATTTCCCACACCACCAACGCAACTGGGAGTGTTCATTGTAAAATAAAAACAAGACCAAGTTGAGAATGGGGTGCTAAGCACGTGGCAGGTGGCAGAGAGAGGCTTACTCACCAGCTAGATTCGTTTCACCATCCTAGACTGTCGAGACACTACTTTGAAAGGTGCATTTAACTGTTATCTCAGTTTCATCTCGATCTGCTCTTCTTTCATCCAATATCCCATTGGCCAGATCAAATTGTTAATAAGCAGATTCGGAAATCTTAAATTCACAGTTGTCAAGCCCTACTATACTTCTACGTGTTTTTTTATACAATAGGTTATACTGTATTTACATTAAATGTATACTGTATATATGTGTCTGATCTGTATGTTGGGATCGTACCTCAAGCTAATTACATTATTCCCTATGTATAATGTAATTATACATTAAAGAATAATTAATGTATTAATTATACATTAATTATGTAATTAATTATACAACGAACCCGGGACTTCCGTGTCTCTCTGCAGCGACCTAGCCCCGTGAGCCAAAGAGAGATCTCTCTACAGCCCAGTAGCTGTGGTCCTGCTATCACAGGGAAGGGCGGTGACGTCACCCGCTCTGGTACGCCGGCTCTTACACAGTGCCTGTCGGCCGTAAGCGTTACACTCAACGGTCCTCAAAACTGCTGCTATTACCCCAGTGCCAAAGAAGCCTAACATGGCTCTCGACAATCTTAACAACTTTCGCCCCATCTCCAACTTACCCTTTCTCTCTAAAATTCTAGAACGTGCTGCCACACTTCAGTTACATAACCACCTCATGACAAACAACCTTTTCGAACCCCTCCAATCTGGCTTCGTCAACTTCACAGCACAGAAACCGCCCTAGTCAAAGTCACCAACGATCTCCTAATAGCTTCTGATTCTGGTTCTCTTTCCATACTCATCCTTCTTGATCTCAGTGCTGCCTTTGACACTGTTGACCATAACATCTTGCTTTCTCGTCTCGAGACTGTGTTTGGAGTCTCTGACACTGCCCTCAAATGGTTTAAGTCTTACCTCACTGATCACTGTCACTTTGTCTCTCTCAATGGGTACAGGTCTGAAATTGGTCTTGTCAAGTCTGGTGTCCCTCAGGGCTCAATACTGGGCCCCTTGCTCTTCAGCATTTACTTGTTCCCACTTGGTCAGCTTTTAAGATCACATGACCTCAGCTTTCATTTTTACGCTGACGATACTCAAATATACATCCATACCAAACCCGACACTGATGTGGCTGTCTCTATTCTATCCATTTGACATAAAAATTTGGATGACTCAAAACTTCCTTCATCTTAACTGTGACAAGACTGAAGTCATGCTTATTGGTACCCCCCATCAACTTCGTAAAGCCAGTCCTGTAACCCTGTCTGTAGATGGCTCTGTACTGAAGCTCCAATCAAAATTGAAAAACCTTGGGGTTATATTCGATTCTGGCTTAACATTCGACCCACATGTACAGCATACTGTCAAAACATCTTTTTTTCACCTTAGAAATATCGCAAGACTACGCCCTATGCTATCATTAACTGTGGCTGAAAAGCTGATCAACATATTTGTATTCTCTCGAATTGACTACTGCAATGCTCTGCTCCCTGGGGTATCTAAATCTACTCTGAACAAGCTGCAGTATGTCCAAAATTCAGCAGCCAGAATCCTGACCAGATCTAGTGCAAGTGTTCACATTACTCCTATCCTGGAGTCCTTGCACTGGCTTCCGGTCAAATTCCGCGTAGACTTTAAAATCCTCATGCTCACCTACAAGGCTTTACATGGCTTGGCACCTCAGTACCTGTCTGAACTTTTATCGCCCTACTCCCCACCTCGCAACCTCCGCTCTTCAAATTCTGCCCTCCTTACTGTCCCCCAAGCCCGTCTACATTGTATGGGCGACAGGGCCTTCTCCTGCTATGCCCCCAAGCTCTGGAACTCCTTGCCCAAGGATATTAGAGAGTCACCTTCTCTAAACTCCTTCAAATCCAGACTCAAAACCCTCCTTTTCAGAAAAGCCTTTACTTAACTGGTTCCATTCTTCACCCCTCTGCTCTTCTTAATACCATCTTCCACGGTCTCCTCTATTGTTATTGTTGTATTGTTGTAATTATAATTGTGTCCTGTCTTGTGAAATTTTCTTATTTATTGTTGTAGTCTTCTTATTTATTGTTATTGTCATCCTGTAAAGCGCTTTGAGAAGCCACCTTTAAAGGCGCTATATAAAATAAAGTTTATTATTATTATTATAATTAGCTCCTAGGTAATTTAGCTACAAGTGAATATTTTTAGGAATGTAACCTGGACTTAGAACCTTGTGCACTTTGTTAGCCTAGATACAAGTGTAACACACTTATGGTCCATAACTCTATTCATTTATTGTTACAGGTACAGTATACTTTTAAATTATGACTTATTCCTAGTAACACCTTGAATAGACAGCACCCTGGCAGAAACAAAAACAAAAACAAAATGGCAGTGTCTCCCTTTTTAACAGTGAGGGGGACATGAAAGATGAGATGGGTCTCATGTGCATGAAAGAAGAATGCAAACAAGAAAGAATTGTTCCTGTTCTGGACTGCAGATTAAAATGGATAGCTCATCACCCATCCCATTGTTTTCACTAAGGCAGACAGAGCCTTGGCAAATGATATAGCTAATTAGATTTTAATAATCTCTGCCTCGTTTATTCTGGAAGAAGTGACATTTGGGCTGCTTGGATCTCACTCTGCACCCTCCTTTATTCATCAGTTTCTTACCTTATCTTTACTATCATTTCTTCATTTCCTTCTCTTACCTATCCTGTCTACAACACATTTTCCCTCTCTTGATATCTTCTGTTACTGCTCTACCTTAATCTTCCCCCTCTCTTGTCCATGTCTCTCTTTTATCTTTCTTCACTTTTCTCACCTCTCTTATTATTTATAGTACTCTTTAGGTCTGAAACAGTCTTTTCCTTCCAAAACCCTATTCCTTCACCCCTGCAACCATATTGTAACTTTTTATTCTTTTTCATCATATCAAAGGGTGGTTTAGATTTTAGACATAACATTTTAATAAGATTGGTGTGCTACTATTAATCACACTTAAACAATTAATTAAAGATGATACTGTCTTTCCTTGGCTGTTAGTGAATTGTATATGGCGTCTT
This sequence comes from Lepisosteus oculatus, assembly GCF_040954835.1. Lineage (NCBI taxonomy): Eukaryota > Metazoa > Chordata > Actinopteri > Semionotiformes > Lepisosteidae > Lepisosteus > Lepisosteus oculatus. Next base: position 15,500,263 of record NC_090716.1, read on the forward strand.
TCTTTGACTGGCCAGGGTGATTTGTCACTTGTTCATAATCTCATCTTATTATTGTTAGATAAGATTTTTTTATTGTGGATTGATTTAAGAATCTATTGTAAGAAACTACAACAGGAGGCCATTTGGTCCCTTTGCATTCTTTTAGTTGCTAGTAACTAACTGATTTAGTAATTTCCCCCCAATAAAAACAAAGTACTGGCTTCAACAACATGACTGGATAATTGTCCCAGCCTCCTGCAAGTCAAGTGTGCTGAGTGACAGTGGGAGAGGGTCAAACATTCAATTGCTGCAAGAAGAAAGCAAGAGAGCAAGGGAGATCAGATACTAGTTCTGAAGGTATGTGGTATAAAAGATGGAATTTATAAAGAAACCTGTATTGCTGACCTGTTAACAAATAATGCTAGAACAGTCTGAGAGTAGAGAGGTATTAAATAGAACAGAAGTGTAGGGAAGGAGATGAGGGGCAGCAGCCTGGAAGACATCAGTGGACATTATGTCCTGAGTGTAAGTATTATGCTTATGGCATTGGAGCATGAACATGACTGAATCAGAGAATGAAGGAATAGAAAGAGAAGAACGCGTATGAGTGTGGTGGGGTGAGGGAGGAGATAAATTATTGAAGTGCATAAAATGTTTGAGATTTTGAAGGAAATATAGGAAAGATGGTCTTTGGATGAGACAAATTGGGATGAGAGGTGAGAGGAGGCGGGAAAGTGGAAAAGATCTTACAAAGACTGTCTGATAGATTTCAAATAGCAGAGGAAAATGCTGAAGAGTAGGATCAAAGAAGAGATCAATAAAGATCCAAGGCATAGGTGAAATATAGAGCTCTTCTCTTTCATTTCCGCTGAGCCTATTGGAGCCTGGATGGGGAGGGGAGGAATGAGCGGAGGAAATAGTGGCAGTTAACGGATGAAGTAAGAGCAGAAAGGGAGTAAGGCAGTAGAGTTTGAAAGTTTGCAGTAGTTTTACAGAAGGAGTAGGTGAAAAGGTGAAAGGTGAGAGAAAACAGAGGAACAAAGGTAGAGATAGAGAGAAGAAATTTTGGTAGAAAGTGAGCCTTTGCAGAAAGAAGACACAAAAGTTTAGTGAGAATGAGAGATAGGTATGGAATAGTAAAAAAGGATTGACAGAGCACTGGGTGGGGAAACAGTCCCTGGAAAATATAAGATCTGACTCATTTCTACCTTTGTGAGTAGAGGAGGATGGCACTATCACACCTCCAATTTTATACATAGGAGGTAACCAGAACTGCAAAATGGGATGTGAGCTCTAACATTTTCTGTTAATGATTAAACATGATCATTAGCACAACTGCGTAAAAAATATAGTTGTGATAACAATGCATTAGATTCTTTTTTGAGGAGAGATTGAGACATGTATGTATATAGTGCTGTGCTACTTTAAATTTGATAGAAACAGGCATTTCCTTTTGTTTATTGTTGCTTTAATATACAAAATATTTCTTTTTGAGTCCTATACAGTCATGGTCCGGTTCAAGTGGTCAGTCCCCAGTTATTGACTGTAGAAACACATTACAGAAATTCCTGTGTTTTAAAACCTAATAAAAAAGCTGCAAATTGCTGCCAAGACGTGTTTAAAACCAGGAGGCCTTCTACTGTGATTTACACAGGGGAAGTCACTTATCCTTGAATCAGGATTAACACAACCTGAAAATTCAATGCCCTGCTGTGAATCTTGTAATGTAATTCAATTCAGCACCTCCCTCATAATGGCCAGTTTACAAGAAGCTGAAGTGATAAGGTGTATGCTACATGAGGCCAAGCACAGTGGAAGAAGACAACAGTATTGGTGACTTCAGTCAAATCTCTTTTGGTTATGACCTGAGAACAAAGGAAAGTAAGTGACAACTAACAAGAATGGGACATAGTGGGTGTTCATAAATTTAGCAGGCTTATTCAACAGCTGTATCTTGAAAACTGTGAATTGTAATGTAATTAAATTAGATACATCATTCACGAGGGAGCATAAGGAGGTGTGTCAGTACACATGTGAAGGTGTGGGTTTGGCAGCTGTGTTGGTAATTTTGTGTCTGTGTTTCACATGGTAGAACTCCATCCATAACTTCATCTGTTTTGTATTGTTTTTATTATTGGTAATGTGTTCCACTATCTCAAATGTCATTCCAGTACAGTGCACAGTTTTCAAGATAGAGTTGTTTGAATAGGTCAACTACATTTAGAAGTGCCATGTATTTTTTTTACTAAACACATAGCACACTGTGACGTAGTGGCATGGGAAATAAGAAAATAAAAATGTATATAGCTTTACATTTTCAAAGCTTTTTAAAATTGTGACGCTCCAAATTATTTTTAGAAAATTAAAACATAAAGTTCTAAAAACATAAATTACAATATTGACACAGAAAAAGAGCATAAGTGATTTCAACACAAAACAGTTTTGAAAAATAAAATGGATTTCATTTGAAAATGGAAATACAGTAGGAAAATGGAAACTGATTTTAACTGAAATCAGTCATTTTGCAAAGTTAGAATTATGTAGTGATTTACACATTATGCTGCATTAGTTAAAAATCTTTATGACTTTATTAGTACAAACCTAGAATGCCACACTTTTCTGAATAACATTTTTATAATGTGTATTTGAGAATGTAAAGGGCAAGTAAAAAAGTGTAACCTGTGGTGTGTACTTACACACACCATCCATCTGCCTTCAATTTCACGCTTCTGAAAAAAACACTAATCAGGATTTCATGGACAGAGAGTTCCCATCCCAGCTCTTAAGACCAGAGGAGAAATATTTTGTACAGATTTCCATCCCTACAGGATAAGACTGAATCTCACTTGATTCTAAAGATTCTAAAACAATTAGTTCAACTCCCCACAATAAACAAGGGTTTGTGCTATCAGTAAGTATATAAATTGATCAGGGTGGATGGAAAGGAAGGAGTTTGAATGAGTACAAATATGATAACATACTGTATTCAAGCTGGGAGTCCAGCCACTTTCTAAACACTCCAAACAATTTCACAGCAACTATTGTTGACTAACTTAGCAGAAAGCAACAATGCCACATGAGTCAACTGCGTGCGAAGGTTTCAAAAGGTTATTTCACGGCACTTGTGAACTGAACTGAGCACATTTTTTATTGGGATTATAACATGAGATTAATGTGATCACTGTGCTACTGGATATACAGAGGATGAAACAGAAAGAAAATAAATATTTATATCATCAGATAAAAAATGTGAAGAATTGACATGGTGTCAAAACAAGTTGGGGCACCTGCCTCTTATCTTAACCTTAAATGGAAATTATCCCATATTCTGTCTACAGAATATCTGTAGTGTTTTCATTGTTATCTGTTTTGAAAATGTCTTTTCTGAAGTCCATCATTACTTTTGACACCTTCTGAAAAGCAGCACAAAGATTGAGTTTATTATTGTCTATTTCCATGAACTAGTAACAGGCTGCTAAAGACCAAGAATATCTTAGGAAACCATTTCCAAATGGACATGTTCTTGCATGAAAAGGACTCTGCTACTGTAGCGGAGCTGGTGTGGTGACGTCAGTGCCCTCACTGCGCGTAGCAGGGACCTCAGCTGACTGGGCTGAGGGAGGTCTCCTTTAGCTCACTCGGTTGGTGCCCTGTTGCATTACGCCGGAGACCCGGGTTCGCGCCCCAGGTGCGGGGGACGGAACGGGTGGCGGGGGGCAAACTACAAGATGGAAACCTGTGGGTAATGATTTGAGATAAGTTTCCTCTTAGTTCTATAGCTCATAGGATGCAGTATTTACTTTGTAGGGAAAAATTACAAGTACAGTACCTTGCAAAAGTGTTCTATCATTTAAAGCAGGGAGAGATTACTTTGATCAAAAGGTAAATAAGGAATGAGGCATGCCTTGTCTGATTGAGTGATTAACACTCAGGAGGAGAGTGAGAGCTCCAGAGTAGAGGCCTAATTAGTATTGGATTGAGCTGGTTTATAGGGCTTATACTGTAGGTCTATGGAACTCAGTAACTGAAGAGAGATTCTTGAAAAAAAAGCATCACTGGTGCTGGACAAGTAGACTGCACATTTTTTGTTAACCTATCCGAATGGGATTAAAGTGTGGTACCACGGTATAAGGTTGGCCAGAACCAGGGCTGACTGAAGCTGTTGGCAGGAGGCTGAAGGAGAGGACAGTGCTCAGCAAGGTAAGTGAGAGAGATGTCTAGCTGGTTACTGAGTGTGAGGAGTGTGAGTGCAAAAAAACATCAAACTAGCTGCTGTAGGGCTAGGGGCGCAAGTGTTTACAGAGACGTGCCCATGGCCAAACAGGATCAGCCAAGATAGCTAATGAGGAGAAGAGTTACAGGGTGGCATGGTAGCACAGTGGTTAGTATGTGCTCCCTGTGTTCCATGTGTGTGTTTCCTCTTGTTGATCTGCTTTTCTCCCACAGTCCAAAGACATTTATGGGATTCTGGGAATATTGGTCCTGAGGTGAGTGTGTTGGTGTACCTTTTACTGCCTTACCCATTACTTACTGGAATGGGTTCTGACTCCCCTGGAACTCTGTATAGGATAAAGCACTTATAAAATGGATGGATATCATTGAAAGTAATATGTAAATAAATTAATGAAAGACATTATAATACAAAACTATTGGAACCAACGGGATCTGGTATTTTCTTTATGTCTCTCAGTATATGCAAGTATAAAAACTTGGAAACCTCAGAGTTCTGTTTAATTCAAAATTGTTTCAAGGAATTGTACATGCATTTTCTACCATAAGAAAAAATCAAGTTGTCATAACCTGGCTAATCATTTAGGAGTTTGACACAGCACTTAAGTGATAATTCTGATCCCATGAGCTGTGACCAGTAAGAGACGGGATTAGTAATGCACAATTATACAATTTTCTCACACAGTGGGGTATCACCTTATCATCAGACAACCTTGCAGTGCACTCATTATTAGACCCACAGCAGCAGTGCTTGGGTTCTATCAGATACTGACAATATAGTGTGTTTATTCTGACTCAGTCTGCATATCCAGACAGCTGCATTTATTTTTCTTTAAAACTCTGGCTCCATTCTGTAGTAATCTAAAAAGATCAAAACAGGTAAAATCATGAAATGATGTGTTATATTTATGGTTAGAATACTTTCATCTTCAGTGTGACTTTACTACCAATTGCATTGTGTGGAAAAAATAAATTAGATCCATCTTATATATGGTGTATAGTTTTCCTGGGCAGAAAGCCATAGACTCTAGTGAATAATGTATTTTGGAACAAAATATTCTCTAGAGATTTTTGATGAAACACATATGTACTTTAATTTTCAATATGGAACATTGTTTTGCTTTTCTAAATCCAAGCAAACACTACCTAATGGCTTTACTTACAGTCCCATTTTCATTTTGATAGCATACATTCTCTAACTTCTTGGTGAATGCTTTGAATGTAAAAGGAATAACAGGCCTCCAGCAAGATTCTTGGATTTGAGTTGGTTTTCTCCTTGTGTTTTTAATAATTTACACTTACCAGAGAACCATCACCAAAAATCAAATCTGGTGTTGTGTGTATTGGCAACAAAATAAAATGAGATAGAGTATAACATATAGAGGTTAATTAATGTGGTTGACTCCTTAACCTGCTGCTTTTTGTTTATAGTTTCAATCCTAGTCTAATTAGGTGAAGATTTGTTATGCATGTGTTGGTAATTGACCTTGCTATTTAATTATGGGTTGCTTTTGTCTGTTGATGTGTGTTTAATTGGCTATTCCTGCCACTCGTTAAATAGAGGAAGTATATTTTTCCATGAGTGTGGAACCATGCCGGTGCCTCTGATGGAGACCAAATGTGCCATTAAGTCTGTACTGCCTGGGATTTTGCATTTACATTCCAGGTGTATGCCCATTTCCTTCAGGGACACAGGATTGGTTATCTGATCTGCATGCTTAGCTCTCACTGCACAGCACATTGACATATTGGACAGTTAGAAAACCTTTTTAATAAAGGACAAGTCCCAGCTGTTGCCTGAGATTAATACTGTGTGTTTTGTGGCTACCTCCATGTTTGTTTTCCCCAGTGGCTAGCTGTCATAGAAGTAAATATGTTGCTGCTCATTTGCCTGACTTAAAGGTCCAGTATGCTGTCTTTGTTTTGCTGCTTTTAAAGAGGTGAGAGTTATGTTTTTCTGCAAGGTAGCAGAGAACCTGTAGCACAAGTAAAACATGGCTTTGGAAAAGGAGGCCATTTGGTTTTATTTGACTAATTTGGTTGCATGTACTGTAGAAGATGAAATGCCTCTTGTCCTCTGACCTTAATATGCATGCTCTTAATTTGCACTTATATCCCTTGTTACTTTTTTAAGCTTGAAGTTAGCCATTGTTTAAACCACATCAGTGACTTTTGAATGCTTCTCTAAATCTTCTCTGTGGAAGTTAAAAGAGATTTAACCTGTCTGTGAAAATGTTCAGTGGTATACCATATTAAAGCACATCATAGTGTAATAAAGTTCTTTGAGTTCATGTGCACTGAGATGCACTTGCAGAGTAGAAATTTGTGAACCAATGATAAATCATAATTATTTAAAAAAAATACGTAGATGTATAATTATATTTTATAATAATGTATATAACAATTGTGCTACTTTCATATGATTAAAATTTATAAAGGTCACTTTTGCTTTGCTGAATAACAATGAACTGTCTTCACTGTAATTACACCTACAGTCTACAGTCACGCTTAATACCTACTGTCTTCCATGGTAGGTATTCAGAAACTTTTGAGGGTTTAGAATTAATTGTTCTAACTGTGAAAGCAGGTGTAGTAAAATTACTATTATGGCTTTACCCAGAACAACGTATGTAAAAAAGAATGACTCAATTGTGAAAAGCACCAGTGACAGATGTAAAATCCACATTATGCAGAGGGTTAGAAAACAATGATTTTCTAGCAATACAATTCATAACAAATGAAACAGATACAGCCCTTGTATGAATGAACAGACAGATCTAAAACACTGCCAGAACAGATGATTCTGGTTATGATGACTGGTCCAACAACAGGGAAGCAGAAGAAGAGAGTAACACAGGGAGCCAGAGAGAATAAACAGCAGAGCTACCAGCACATGAAGTAGGAAGGAATGTATACAGTAGATAGTTGAGTGATTGCATAGAAATTAGGACATTGTTGGTGGGTTCCCCTCTACTTACACCAACTACCCACCTGCATCTTTCCAATACATACCTACATTTTATAGAGGTAGTTAACATATACAGCCCACTTTAGAAAGCAGAAAGGTATTGTGTTTTAAACCAGCGGGTTGCATTGGTTTATTGTCAATATAGTTACACGGGCCAGCATTATGTCTTATCCTCACTTTTGTTATGTTACAGTATGTCTGATTCAAACTGTGCCAACTAACTCATTTTTATGACTGACCTGGTTTATAATTTCTCAAAAAATACAGGCATGTTTACTTTGGGCCCCACTGAACAGTAAAAGTGCAGGGACAGATCACACAAACCCAGCAAAATTAAAGTGCAATGCTGCATGTGCAGTAGATTGTTTTAAGTTTCATTAATGCATGGTATTTAAAACCAGATAACTGTACATATCTAAGAAAGACCAGTAGTTTGCTAAGCATTTAATACAGCATTCACTTTAAGAGCACAAATGAATTGTTGCTATGACTATGATTATCAGGTTTCTGAGAAATAGTATAGTAATAGTAGTCTTATACATCACCATACATTGCTATAGCTGTTTAAGTGATGTGCTTGCAACTATAATTTTCGTTTCTGCTGTCTTGACAGGTTTATAAGCTTGGCCCTATATTACCACTTGTGAGATACCAGTTTCAATTCCATGCAGTAGGGTTGTGTACGAAAGGCTGCTGTTTATCTGACATAACCTACAGGGAATAGAAAAGATCCAGTCATCTACTTTCAGGACAGCAGCTCTGCTACGATCTCAAAATGACAATTTGGTGTTATTGTGGACTTGTAAGTTAAAAAAAAAACTGTTTAAGGTTTAAAGGATGCTTCAGTGCGTAGTTTTGTACAGTATTGCTATTTGCTCTTGGAGGAAAAATGCTTTGATGTCCATCCTGCACTCTTAAAGTTAAAAAGTGAAATCTGAATCACATTAACTCCCATTTCTGTACATTTGCCCCTAACTAGAATCAGAGTTTATGACAATCTTAAAATATTTTTGAATTGCTTAAATAAAACAAAAAAATGGATTGAGATTAATTTTGACAGAGTACACAAAAAATAATTTGCAACTTTCATTTGCATATGTCACCTCAATTGTGCAATTATGTCACTATGTAGACTTTGACCACCTGCAGGCAAGACAATGACAGTAGCTATTTGCGTAATAGCAACAGATTTAATATTAAGTACATAGATCACTTTTTATTTGATTAAAGCAACTTTTTCAAAATATATGTACAAACCCTGCAATTGACTTTTCCTCTAAACAAATGGATTTTGAGTTGGGGTAAAAATTCTTCTGTGCGAATACTTATTTTGTAGTATTTTAAATCTAATATATATATATATAATTGTAGTATTTATATATCTAATAAGTGACTTGTAAGATGCCTACTGTATATGTATGTGTCTCTGCTGTTGAGCCCTAATATGAATGAAACAACTGTCTGTGGTTGCAGATGTTATTTCATATACACAAAAGGTAGAATTAGAATTCTCTTTAGAAGTTCCACCCCCTTTAATATTGCGAAACAACATTATATAATTTCATTTAAATAATACATATTTGCATATGTAGATATGTATTAATGTTGAAACAGATTTAGTTTTTTTTTTACGTAAAGGTAATAAGCATAAAAACAGTGCACAACACAGGTTGTAGTAAGTAATTAAGATCAAGCAATGGCTTCTACCAGTTCACTCACTCAAAAATTATCAGAAAACCAAACATCTGCTTTTCCTCATTTATTTAACAGTGGAAACCTGCCTTTATGGCCCTAGATTAGTACAAAGTAATGAGCCATGTAGTTGGAAACAAAGATTAAAATGAATACATGGAAATAAAATAATTTTCAACATGTTTTGTTTTATTTTCACACAACTTCAAATTATTTTCATCCAACAATATTGGGAACAAATGCTCACAATGTATGTTTTAAGTATTGTTGCACATAGAGGTATTTTAGATATTTGCATTTAGCATATTTGGATCAAGCCAAACATGTTGTAATAACCAAATAAATCCAAAAGTTTATTTGTGGGCCTTTGGTGATACGTAAGGGATACAGAAGAAAAAGGAGAGGTTTGTTTTATATTTTATTTGGTACTTCAGAGAGAATGTGCCTGAATGGAAAGGAAAGAAGAGTGCACAGTTAATAGACGGTATATTGAAACATAACTGAGAGTAATTGACCAAACTTTGCAGGTCGCTGGTTTAGCTCAGTGATTCCTTTGATCTGCTTCAGCAGGGAGCCTTTCAGAAAATAAGACCCACTGGGCCTCCCTGAGGCAGGGACTACAATTAACACAAGCCCACATGTGAGAAAACACATTGTACAGAACTTGAAGAGTGACAGTAGCAGTGAAGTCTGCCAGGAAGGGAAGCTCAGTGTGCTCCTAACATGTCCAACCGGCAGGCCCTGTCTTCTTGTGCCTCCCAAAACATTGCCCGAAGAACTGCAAAGGCAACACACCAGCAGCTGCACATGAGCAATCACTGGTACTGTATAGTGCACATGAAATGCTTCTGTTAAATTTCCCTTTTAAATGTTAAGAATTTCCCTGCAGGGGTGCAATAAAACTTAAATGCTTTGAATTCCTTGAATATGGGGGAGCGGAGTCTTGAAAGCTGAATAACCAAGCACAATGTCATTTAAAATAAGTCAGTAAGTCTTTATTGGAATGTTTCTGCATAATGGATTCATATTCCCTTCATAACTGCTACACAAGATCTTATAATCACAAGCATAATGCTTTATAAAAAAAGAGGTCATGACATTTGTTTTAGCACCATATAACATTGGTACAATGCGATGCTAAAACAAATGTTATGACCTCTTATGTACACAATATGTAATTTGTGCGTATCCCTATAAAGCATTATGCATGTGATGTAGCAGTTACGAAGGGATTATGAAACCATTATGCAGAATCACTCCAATAAAGCATTGCAAATATCTTTTATTTAGCCAAATTTAAAATGTTTAACAGCAAGAAATGGAACCTGCTGTGCATTGTTACCAGTTTAAAATATCCATTCTGTACAGATATTTACTGTAAGCAAATGTGCCTAAAACATTTAAAGACATGAGACACAAAAAAGAAAGGAAGGATTGAGAGAGCATTCAGGTTTTCATGTTTAACACTTCTATGGTTCCTTTTGTATTTACTTATTCATACATTTCCTGCAGGGTTTTCAGCGTCTCACCCTCAAGTACATATTCCTCTTTCTTGCAGTGATCTTAGCACTCCTAATTATTAAGTAATTGATGTATTAATTGCACACTGAATGAAACAGGGAGCATTCCAATTAAGATGTACATTGGTTAAAATAAAATAGCCCGAATAATTTGTTGAATAAATGCAAATAAATGTATTGGACTGTTACACCCTTTTCATATGTTATGCAACATCCTGAGTTTTACAACCTATTTTGTTAACAAATATTAAAATAAAAATTTAGAAACTTAAAAGAGGTATATAGAATACAAACATGAGTTTGCAAACACCAATACTTAAGACAAAAGTTTGTTCTGGTACTGTAGACCCATCTGCAATGAGCTACAATTTAATGTAGCTCTTTAGTCATATTAATTCAGGATGGAAAGTCATGATCTCCTTCAAAGAAAACACACAACTTTTTCTTTCTAATAAATTTCCATGAAATGCAGAGTAAATTGTAAACCATGCTACGCTGATGTGTATATGTCTTGTGGCATGATGTGTCCAGGGTGGAGGCGGAGCCCTGGAGGAAGGGCGATGCCTCGCCTTTGTAGTTCCAGCTGTCCCATCTCCTGGAGGATTAGCCACAGCTGGGCAGGTCCTGTAAAGGCACACTGGACACGCCCCCACATAATACCACAGTCTCATACATTGGGAACTGACTTTTGACAGGCAAAATCCAATTTCACGCTGCTGAGAAACTGCACTGAAGTAGTATTTTTAAATGCAGCTTTAAAAAATATTGTACACATCATAACACTGCATGTAACATCATAAGTTCAAGATGAAGGCATGTTATTAAAAATATATGACCCAGATTCCCTATAGGTAACACAAAATATTACCAAATATTACCAAAAGGGAACATCCTCTGTCATCATCACCTGATACTTGAGAGGTTTCATCAGTAGTTAATAATTATGGTTTAAATAATTGGTGTGCTGTTACTATCACTGTCTTCAATTTATTTTTCTTAAAGGTTTTCGTGACATGTTTGCAAGTGCCACAACTGTATTAAGGATGAATAGTAGTTCAGAAGAGACAGCACATATTTTTCCATGGTATTTTAGTATTGGTGTTTTTATGTCATGCTATGACACTGTACATTCCTAACTGGGGCTGAACTGTCAAGTTAAGATAATTTTATATGGACTAACAGGTTAAAAGAAGAGATAAGGATTTTTATGGTTTAGAACAACTTTAAACACCAAAGTATTTGGAGTGACATGGATCAATGTTGAGGAGTACTGTATTAGGATGATGCCCAGGTTTTCAAAGGCGATAGTGGAGGGGTTGTGAGACTGCAGTCCAGAAAAGGGGGAGGCTGAAAGGACATATTAGAATTGCAAAGCTAAGTATGCTGGTCTAACAACACATCAAGGTTAGCGGTTCAAGGTTCAAGGTTACAAAAAGCTTAATTTGCTTGAACTTTTTTTCCTTTGTCATTTTCAGCCCCATTGAAGCTTCCAATGACGGCCATCAAACGTGTATTTTTCCCCCTTCCTGCCTGTGGTACTGCTATCACTGACTGCCGTTCAGACTCTTCACTCGGTCTATTTTCTTTTTCTTGTTTGTTGTCTGTTCTTTATTTGTTGTAAAAGATTAGAGTGGGGAATGAATTAGAAAAGCAATTCCAGGGACTTCCAATTTTTTGTATGCTATGCAGGATTGTAATACATTTCCAGTGATTTTTAACTTGTCCTGCGTGTGGCCACTATTCATGCGATCTGTCTCACTGGCACCTTTAGAAAAAAACATGTTGGGTGAGTGTTGTTTTTGGACCTTCAGGGGAACTCTGAGAGCTTCTGGGCAGCGATGAATTTTCAATTACATCAGTAAGAGATACATCACTGCCCCCTTTGGTGACCAAAAGTCATTGCAGCCCCTGGGATTTTGAGTGCCTCAATAGGAGGAGTGTTTGATGAGGTGCAGAGTCAGATATATACAAACTGGTTCAAATTTCAAAGAACCATTGCAAACCAATAGGGTCAGAATGACAAGGATGTTTGAGTGTCAGAAAGCTGAGCTTACTGTACATGTTTGGGGTCAACATGTGGTAATAAACTATGATGTACTGTATACATACTGTACGTTTAATTCCATACTAATGTATGAAATAAATGGGGGCTTAGGTATAGAACTGTGAATAATGTGTTTTTTCTTTGTATTTTTCACTCAACATAAATGAGCAATGTGAGTGCTCTGATAGAACTTAACTTACCATACCAAAACAAAGTGAATATTACTATAACATAGAACTGCCACATTCACTGTAGACATGAGCTAAGACGTACAATGTGCATAAAACTCTCTGACAAGTCAAAGGAAATAATAGAAGAGTTTTGAAATACTTAAACACAACCTCAGTATTGGTGTCTGCTTTCTTTCCTCATCTTATAATAAGCAGGCGCTGTGATTGTTGTATCTTCCCCAATGTATTGACTAGCTGTGCTAATGAGAAACGCAGTTTGGAAGCATTTTACTCATGTTGCAGGATGAAGTGCTCTCGGTAGTTTGCAACAGGGAAGCTCTTCATGTTGATATATTTTTCTCCAGCTCACAGCAGGCCACACATTTTCTTTTTTCACATTTGCAGAGATACTGATAATGTTAAAGGGGGAACAGGCTGATTCAGTAAGAATTCAATTTAGGTGTTGCACACTGCATTGTAAAAATGTGTCATACAAAAGTAATAAATACTACTAATAATAAATTATGTGTATGAATTACAGATTTCCAAAGCATTCATACATGAAAACAATCTGTCTTTAGCCTGCAACTAATCATCTGACAAGGTCAACTATTTAGAAACTTTTCTGGCCTTATTAAAATTCTGTTAATACATCTAGTTTCTGAAGAATGGAAATGTCAATAAAACCCCCTGATGTCTCATTACTTAAGTTCTGAATTAAACTCCAAATGCAGACCTTTGTGTGTTTTATATATTTGAAAGCCCGCTTTCAAATTTGGATTACAGCTGCTTGTGTCCTTAGCCACTTCAGCTACCTTTTGTGATGACATCTGGATCTGCTGCCAGTGATTTGCTGCTTCATATTACAAATGTATTGGCATGAGGTGACAAAGTGGTGTTTAGGAACAAGTAATAGGATTATTCCATGCCGAAAAGAGAAGAAAGGAAACACAACGTTTTGGCTCTGGAGCTTTCTTCGGGTATGAAAAAGTGTTGTTTACTGTATGTACTGTACAGTAAGTGTGCCTGTAAGCGCTGCTGATACCAGTTTTTCTTAGCTGCCATTCACAAAAAATGAATGGATTCAATTATATCTATCTCTCCCATATTTCCATCACTAGATTTCAGTTGTGCATGTTCTCATTTTTCTGAGGTTGATACAGTATGTTTTGACTGTAATTCTTTCCACCTTTGTATTTTTTTCCTCCATAGCATGAAAAACATAAGCTTAGCTTAGGGTGCAATGTTATACATTATATGAAATCTTTCTTTTTACAATATTACTGTGTAATGAAGAATAGGTAGGCCCAAAATAAAATCTCAACATGAGCAGAATTTCATTTAGGTTCCATTGAGAGCTTTCCTTGTTCTGCTTTCTGACCAAAGTCAAATCATTACAATCCAGGAGCCTGGAAAATCAATTCTTGCAAGGTCTGTGTAATTTTCCATTTCCTGTTCCCAAAACAGGTATTCTCTGCTGGGATGACCCTGAAAAATCACCTAGTTTCCCATTCCATCTTGTTGCTCACAGGCCTGCAATGCAGGGTATTCTGGCACAGTGCTTATGAAAAGCTAAATGTGACAGTTTGTAGCCGCCTGCTTCCACAAAAGCAACACAGTGAAAGATGGAGGCAAAACAAGATCTTCTGACAGGTGTTATAAGCAAACAAAATCCATTCAGAAAGGAGACCTCTACACTGCAAATTAATATGACAGTATTTTGCTGTTGTTTTTCTTAGCCTTTGGCCTTGTCTACTGAAGCACAATGCTTCTCCCACTCTTGCTGGCATTGTAAAATGACTTGTCAGTGAAAATGAACGAAAATAAAATGAAATCCATTGGGCAGGAAAAGCAGGGCTGGAGGCAAGTGAAGGTAAAGTGGGAGAGGGCAGATAAAGAAATGAGAGAGGGGTTCACAATAATCATATTTACAGAGAACCCTTGCTTCTGTCTTTGACTGATGAGTTGAATTCTAGAATTATGATCTCCTGGGTCTATTCGTAAAGAGTTACACTGAGAGGACTGCAGCTTTCAAGCACCGGTCTCATTTGTAATCCCTGTCTTTTGTTGTGTGTGGTATTCTCCTGAAAGATTGAGAAAAACAAGCAGGTGTGAAAAATGTGTTCCCTTGACATCCCTTATAAGGCAAATAAACTCTCAACGCTTCTACTGTGGAAGACTAGTGTGTTTTGAATGTTTAATCTTAAATCAGCAGAGTAGGTCTGAATTCTAACTGTAAGAGCAACATGTTAATATAAACTTTTCAGATGTTCAACATTATAATAATTTCTCCAATTCATGCGATATTTCCGTGCCATGGGGAAATTTGTCCATTAGATTTCACTAGTTTACACTGCTCCCAGCTATACATGTATTGTGAATTGTCCCTCTGTATACAAATCACAGATGTCAACATTGGACTGTAATCAGAGTATATTTTGTGGGGACCCACATTTCTTCAGGTTTTAAAATACTCCAGTAAAATTCTCACATAGTGTCTTTACGCATAGCTGGCATAGTTCTCAGGGAAATGACCAAGTGATCTCTTCTGCAACAAATGAGCTATTCAGCAGAAGGGACTGCTTGTCACGCAAGCCGGCAGTAAAGAAAATATATGTACTGGTCAGCTTTCTATAATGACCATATATAGCCACAATGCAAGCAGAGTCATGTGGGAGTGTATCTTGTGTTGTTTGTTTCACTGTATAAAAGAGCACTGTAAGCGTTTTCTTTGGAGTCGTGCATACAAGAGCAAGACTCGCATATGCATATGAAATAAAGATGGCTTTCAACACACAAACCTTCAGCTGATGCCTTTTGTTTGGGACAACACCAGTTAAAGTGTTTTTAACACCATTGCATCCAAACAACAGCGAACATTTGAAGAGGGTTCCCTGGGTGCAATTTCATGTTGTCCAAGGTAAAAAACTCAATACAGGATGCAAACAGGAAGCAAAACTGTCCTCGTTCGGTATTATTTCTGTGTGGTACCAACTGGAAATTAATTTCACTTCCCAGTGCATGATGAGCCCTGCTACACACGATCGCATTGTCGCACACTGAGACTGATCCAGAACAAGGTATTCTGTATTTTGCAACAGTACTGATTTAAGTTAGTTCCTTTGCACTAGCTCAGTTTTGACATAATGTTTATCACACTTGTTTGTGTGCATTGTGGAAGAATCTACTGTTTTTGCAGTGTTATACTTAGTTACTTCTTAAAGGGCTTGAACTTTGACCTGTATGGATTGCAGCACTGCGTGTGTTATAGTCTCTTGTGAGCTGATGTTCAGATGGCCATTACTTTACATACTGTAGGTTTTACTGACCCCTTGAGCTGCTGGTTATTGTGTAACAGCCTGCACCTGTCTGCTTGTTCTTCTAAATAATTGTTCTTCATCTGTTTCCAAGAAAGCCATATCTGTCACCACTGTATAATATACTAAGTTATAAAACTAATTGGTGTAGTTTTATAACTTAGCATCATTTTTTGTTTTGTCTTATTTGTTATAAAAGTAATGTTTTTGTTACCCATATTTGAGTTGAAAAAATAAATCTAAGATACTTTTCTGCTATTGACATGACAGTAAATCAGAAAAGTAGCACTGTGTCAATGTTTGTCATCCAGATTGTGTTAAGAAATTTTATAATTTGTTTATTTTTTTCATGATGAAAGTAAAAAAGCACACTTGGTGTATTACATTTTCTTCATTTTTGAATGATTTCTACATGGGGATGGGGGATGTCATTTGTTTCTTTTTTTGTCGACTGTGCATCTGTAGGACATCCAGGGGTTAAAAATGCTCAGAGAGATTCACTGGCAATTGTCAGGATTCAAACCCCTTCAAAGCTGAATGAATTACACTTTTAGGTGACATTTAACATAATGCAGAGCCAGGATTTTAATACTCGCTTGTCAGCAATTTAGTTGCAAGCTTTTCCATCTGTTACTCCTATAATACAATTTACCTTTAATTTCCTAATGTTCTGTTAATCACCAAACAGAGAGTTAGGGGCGGGGGTTATATTTAATAAGAGGGTCAGGCGTTGAAGTCTGTCCTCCTGAAGGCATTTGATTTAAAGCAGAGGTTGTTCCATCAGAGGAGGCTGAGGGAATGATAATTAAAATCAACAATGAGCAAAGAGGCTCTGCTTTAGAGGACTCAATCGCTAAGTCATGGACATGTGGTTTGGAATCTTAAAACCTCGAGTTTTAGTTTTCACCCCTGTATAGATTTAACACCTTAAAGTAATTGTGCTAAGACCCAAATTAATTATTCTGATTTACGGTATAAAGAATTTACTATGTTTACGTTTTGTCCACCTTATTCAAAGGGGATATAGAATATAAATGTCTCATACTACTGTATATTTCTACTATATTTTACTAAGGTGATAAACACACACAGCCTAAATGTGGCTGTAAAAGTAGCACTTACTAGTAGTTTGACTGCATTTCCAGTTTTGGCAGTAGGAGCTTTACTAGTTGTTAACTAAAGTTCAGGAAGGATGACAACAATTCACTCATTATCCATTGCTGTTCTAGATCATAATTATTCCCAGCATTATTTCTCAAAAGCTATATACATTTTGTATTTTGTATGTATTTTGTGATGCTGTGGGAGTGCAGACACCTGTGGGTCAGAATATAGGCAGGGGCAAAACAAAGGCACTCCCATGACATTCAGACGATTAATTTAATGAAATGTAAAGTTTCATAAGGAAAAGTCAACTTATGAAAATCTATCTATAAAGACTAAAGAATTTCAATACAGTGGCATAGCAAAGCTGCCCAGGTGGTGAAAGAAACAAGTATTTTCTCCATTTAACAAAACAGAGGACAAAAAGAAAATGAAGAAAAGAACTGTCACTTTCTTCATGTTTATGCATGTCTCTCCCGATCTCTCTTTGTCTTCTTGCAGCAGCAAGTGGCGGTGCATTTCTTCTTTTTATCTGCTAATTTCTGATTATTGGGTTAGGCATTTCCTTTCTCTGGTTATATTTCCTTCAAACAATTTGTATTTGGCTCAGTCCTAATGCTGTGACCTAGTCCTCCATGGTCAATTAGAACAGCTTTTAAGTTTGTAGTCACCAGAGGCCGGCATTAATGGTCCTTTTTGTTTTTTAGGTTGTAGATCACAACAACTTCTCTCTCTCTGGGATCATCTTATATTGCCCAGGGAAGGTAGCCCGTGTCTTGGTCAGAGTGAATCTCCCAACTTGTTCACTGGTCTTAAGAGACATACTGTACCATACATACAGTACATCAAAAACACAATGAAAAAAGATTTCTATATTATAATAATAATAATAATAATAATAATAATAATAATAATAATAATAATAATAATAATAATAATTACTTACACTTATAGCGCTTTTCTGGACACTCCACTCAAAGCACTTTACAGGTAATAGGGACTCCCCTCCACCACCAGTGTCCACCATTCACCTGGAAGATGCAACGACAACCATAGTGGCCCAGAACACTCACCACACATCAGCTATTAGTGGGAAGGAGAACAGAGTAATGAAGCGAATTTATAGATGGGGATTATTTGGAGGCCATGATTGTTAAGGGCCAATGGGAAATTTGGCTAGGACACCAGAGTTAAACCACCACTTTTCGAGAAATGCCCTGGGATTTTTAATGACCACAGAGAGTCAGGACCTCGGTTTTACGTCTTATCCAAAGAACGACGCCGTTTTACAGTTTAGTGTCCCCGTTACTATACTAGGGCATTAGGACCCACATAGACTGCAGGGTGAGCACCTGCTGGCCCCAGTAACACCTCTTTCAGCTGCAACCTTCTCCCATCCAGGTACTGACCAAGCTCACACCTATGTAGCTTCAGTGGGTTGCCAGTTGTGAGTTGCAGGGTGATATGGCTGCAGGCTGAAAGAGTCCAAAAATTCAGGTCATTCTTCCCAGTGAGCTATTCTCCTAGTGCCTTCGGTTTCATTCATATTTGCTTTCTGCATAAGTGGTTTTATGCAGAAAGAAATTACTACTTTCCTACTTGTTTCTTTTGGGGGTCCTAGCCTCCTTATCAAATGAACAGCAGGATAGTCTTCAGAAAAGTGGGTTAAGCCAATACTGAAATACTCAAAACATCATCTAATAGTCAATGAATGAACCTGTGTGCATACTAAATTGGTAATACAACTTTAACAAGCAAAAGCAGTATAAGCTTGCTGCTTAATCTATCAGGATATACTTGATTTGGAAACACAGATTGACCCTTTCTGCTTGATAAATTGTGTGAGGACTTGTCAAGAAAAGTGGCACGAACTATCCTGTACACCTGTTGTGGGGCTTGGTTGTTGAAGGCTCTAAAAATGTGTGTTTCATAGGAAAGTGTTTATTCTCATAGTTGCTGTGCTGATGTCAATGTTATAGTGTTGGTGTTATGTTAACACAGGTAATGTTTTAGTCTAAACACGCATTACAAAGATCCAATTGTAAAAATAACTAAGTAAAACTATTTTGTAGTAGAAATACTTGAATATTGTTATTCCCTTAATATGCTATATGTGATTTTCTTATCTTGATAAAAGATGCATAATGTCTAATATAGGAAACATACTATAAATACAGTTTTATCTCAGTTGTCAGATTATACTCAGTATATAGGAAATTATTGGAATTTATTTACAGTTTCTGGCAGCAAAGGGCCTTAATAGCTGCCTTTAACTGATCCACAGTTTCTTTGTAATTCCTAATTTGTAAGACTGATAGTGCAGTATTGTTTTGTTTGCTGTTATTATCTGAACCAACACTAGTTCAGTTTGAAAAACAGATTTTATTTCTCCAACGTTTACACAGATGAATTTGATACCTATCACAAAAGCTCTTTATGAACTAAAAGGAAAATGCATAGTTTATAAAATGTTAACAAAAAGCAAATAAACTCCACTAAATATTTAACTTCAAGTGCAATAATGTCAGAGGAGTATTTTCCCTATACATATCCTTGTTGCCTCATTACATTCTGAGTCATTAATGGTCATTCATAGTCCAGGACCCATGATAGTTCTGTTATCATTCTGTGTCTTCTCAACTTTGGTTCCATTTCTTATAACAAAAAAGGACATAAAAAGCCTATAAATGACCCATCATGTTTATTTGGTTACTAGTAAGTTATGGTCTGAGGATCTCTGAGGAAATTATCCCAACAGAAAGACTATTGATCCAGGCTCAGTCAACACTTTATATACAAAAAACATATTTTCAGTACTAAAAGCATGTCCTTCTTTCTGCTGCTGGAATCAAGTATCCTCTGTGACATACCCGTGGGCATATGTAAGAATGGGTGGGTCCAGGTTAACAAACACACCAAACACACTGCCGTGAGGTCTGAACACAACCAAACACCAAAACAAAAAACCTAACTTTTCTTTGAGCCCCTGCCTAAACTTCTTCTAACACAGCCAAGCAGCTGCTTACCTGACTCATAAATGAACAGTCTCTTTCTGGAACTATTTGCAAAACTCAGTTTGTTTTCCAGAAACGCACACATTTTTTAGGACAGTCAGTAGTCAGACCTCCCCCTGGCAAGTGGTACTGTATATACAAAAGTTCTCTCCTTAGCCCCTCAGACATCATTCATCCACTTTAACTGTGCTTCCTCTTTCTGTTTTTGTAAACACTCACCTGACCCATTGGCTTCCTGCAGTTGGTCAGGTAACAGAGCAGCAGCTCATTCCCCAAGACAAATCTGGGGAATATGGTCTCTACCATGGCTGTGCTCTAACTCCACATAATCTCCTCTTTTCAAGACTGTGGGAAATATATTCCTTTAACCTCCTTTTGAACACTGAATTATTCTAGTCACTCCTCTTTGAGCCTGTGTTAGCCCTATCCATGAAATAAACATAACCCAAACACCAGCAAATAAGCTTCTGTATTGTTTCAAATCCTCCCTGCCTTCCAGTATGATACTACTCTGATCACACTCCCTGTTTTAAGAGTGTTTCTATCGATATGAATCAATATAAGGCCAATTCGTATATCTTCATATTCTATAATGAAAAATGTTGTCAGCCCTAATCAGACTAGCTATACATTTTTGTTTTAAAAACAACCACTTCTGATGCAATTCCGTATGGTTTGAAAAAGATTTTCTAAAATATATATATATTAATATAAGTGAGCGACTTTAAACAGGTTTCTGTTTAACCACATTATTTTCATCTGATATCAATTAAAACAAATAATAAACTTTTATTTTTTGTTGTTCAAAATTGTTTTTGATCAAAATTGTTGTTCAAAATTGAGCTTGAAATGTAATCTGAAATGCTTGTAAATTGAATGTTTTTCCATTCCAAGTTTAATGAGGTGGTAACATATAGGTATGTGTGTAAATGAGACCAGTCATATTTACAGTACTAGGAAAGTAAAACAAAGACAGTCCTTGTGATAATAATGTGATTCCAATACTTGGACAATATTCTCTTTATCACTGATTCAGCTTCAAATGAAAAAAGAACAAGGAATCTCATTTGGTATTTAAACCTTTTCAATGGCTTCCTCACTATTTTACGTCATGTCAATAGATGAAGAGCGTGAGGGGTTTCTTAATGTATAAAAGTGAGAGGATATTTTGAAAATTGTTTACCATTTTATTCTGCTGACTCACAATAAGAATTAATTTCAGAATCTCTTTTTAACAAAATGCATTTTGAAGGCATCATTTAAACATTTTGTACCTTGTAAAATATGTGGAATGTCCATTTGGATATAATTTGATTGACCTGCAAAAAAAAAAAACAAGACAGTTGCAAACAGTTACAGAAAGAAGTATTGGAAACAAATATGTACTGAAAAAGATGTTTTGAATACAGTTTGTTCATACTCCAAAGATAAATGAGCTAATTTTCAGTTTAAATTTATGTATATTTAGTTGTCTATTGTGTACAGTATACTGTATATCCATCCTTTTTCAAACCCTTTTATCCAATACGGGGTTGCAGAGTCCATCACAGGGTACAGACAGAAACAAACACTCACAACAGAACCAGTTTTCGCAGTGGAAACGTGGAGGAAACCCACACAAACATGGGGGAGCACAAACATAAAGAACCCCAGGAATTGAACCTGGGGACCCTGCACTGCAAGGCAGCAATACTAACCACTGTGCCATAGTGCCAGCTTTATTTTGCATATATAAATTCTGATTATTATTATTACTACTAAGCTAATTTTGTGCAGTGTACAAGTGTATCCAGCACTATAGTTTGACACTGACTGCTAATTTATGTTTATTTTGCTATATACAACTTCATTCAAAATTTGTATGAACTGTGATTGCAATGTGTATAATCCTTATTTTAATCCTCTAATCCTTAGGGAGCATCCGTCATTTAATGTCATTCCTTATTGAACAAAACATTTCTTTCACCTCACAGGCATCTCAGCCTGCAACTGTATTTCCACCATATACTCTTATGTTTGCTGAGTGTTATCTTAAGTTTACAAAGCTTGCCAGAAAAATAAAGCTGCCTGCCTGTAACTAAAATGAGAAGCACTGCTCAGCTTACTATTTTATTTATTAAGTTATAAATTCAGCAGCAGTCCACTGAGACACAGGGATCTTCAAAGAGGAGGAATGAAAAGAAATGTTTATTAGGCATGTTTGGTTGTTAAGATAGTCTGTTCTGTGATAACGTGTTTGTTAACTCAAGATCTTAATTACAGCTTTGAAGTGAGTGTGTATATGGGAATCCTCGTTTATCACTTATGCTGGTGGAGATGTATCTCTGCAAGCCAAGTGCTTTATTCCTGTGAACAACTTTTTAAGATGATTGCTTTTTCTATGATGAGGGGTTTCTTTGGGTAATGAAGCTTTATCCTAACTTGTATTTCTCTGTACTGCTTTTGCCTTGATGATAATTTTTTTGTTTTGAGTGTAATCACTGAAATGTTTGGGGGGTGTTTGGAAGAGACACCAAGTCTTGGGAAGGGGTTGGAGGGGAGAGTAGTTTAACACTGTCACTCAAAATTTTATCTGAATGTTTTCACACTTCTTTCCTAAATAATTTACCAGAACATTACCCCAACGGCAATGGGGTGAGTAATGCCATAGAGCTATTCCAGACAGTGTATATTAATGAGTATGGGGCCTCGGTCCTGTTGTTCATTGAAAATTAGAAATTTAACATAGACCCCTGACCTACCATCATGAGTTTGGAGGAAGGGCTTACGCAGGGAGAGCCCTCACAAACATGGGCAGAAAGCACAAACCCCAGACAGAAAGCACCCCAGGCCAGAATCAAACAGAGGTGCAAGGCGTGTCACTGTGATTCTCTTTCTGAACTGTCATGTTTAGAAAAATATTAATCGAACTAACCTTTCACAGTTTTTCATGGATTTTGCTGAGTAAACCTAAATTTCTACCCCTATGGGGCATGACTGCTTTTAATTTGCAGACCTTAGCACTCTTACAATGTGAAAAAATGTTTTTATATACAAAACAGAAAAATACATGAATAGAGTTCCATACAAAGGCAGTGTTCCACTTCAGATTTCTCTCCTTCTATAGCAAATACAGTAGACACACCCACCATGTATCACATAGATCAAATGCATTTGCAGGAATTGCTAAGATGTACTAATCACATCTCTGCTAGTTGCCACCAACTGAAATCTAGTCAGATTTGGAAACTGCCGAGACGATCATATAAAGGTGAATTTGACTGAGTTGCATAGATGTTAACTGGCAAATGTGTGATGAGCATGTCTTAGTGTTTTGACCAACATCCGCAAATACATTTGAACTTAATTCTGGCTCCCATTATGCAATAGATTTTAAAGATACTGTTTTTTAAAACCTATTTCATTTCAAGCAATTAAACAATATTTACAAAACCACAAACTAATCATCTGCTCTTTTCTGAATTATGAAATATGAGTACCAATATTTGTATTACCTTTATTGCTATTATATGACTTTTTTAGCAGTTACAACAGAAATATGTTTGACTTTCCTTTCAAGAAGTGTTTTGTGTGGAGGACCTACCTGTACATATGATCTGCATGATCCTGTCATTCTGAATGAAGAAGATCAAGCCTCACTCTGTTATTTTGAGGACAGGGGCAGAGCTGGGAGGCCCTGAACTGGGTAATCAATATGGAATTGTTTTTTATTTGCTTTTAAAATTAATGTTAAGTAACAGATTAACAGCATACACATCTTTCAAAATAAAACAACATCATGACTCCTCTATACAAAACTAAATAAAATAAAATGATAATATGTCATTTTTATCAAGAAATATCATTCAAAATTCATGCCAATAAGTTTGACAACAATTCTGAGGAGACCATATTTTAAATAAACACATACAGTAAATACAGTAGCTGTTTATAATAATCATCACTCTTGATTTTGAAGAAAAGGGAGTCTGATGTTTGCACCTGACCTGCAGATGTGAAATAAATTTGATGCACCCATCCCCCCTTAGGACTCGCCTAGGGCAGAAGACAATGGTAAGGCCAAAGATATCCAATTGTTAACAAGCTTTTTTTTTGTTTTGACATATTTTAAGAGCCTCAATACCACTGATGTCTGAAACAACCCTAAATTACACCGACCAAACTCTGTCATGTTGTTTAATTCTTCTTATATCAGACAGCCTGGCAGTGCATTTTCACAGGTTCATTTATTTTGCTTATTGTTTATGTGTAGTATTTCATTAAGCATATGCTACAGTGGGAACAAATGATTTATGTTTGTCTGTATTTAAATGCAGAAGTTTAGTTCCTACAGCTCCAGCACACCTGCAGCAATTAGCACAGTTATCAATCACATTTAGTAGAAACAAAACAGTAGCAGCTTTCCTTGTGTCTGACTGTCAAAAGATGCTTTTCTCTTCACCCACCAGTAATACTGAAACAAGGTATAAATTGAAATTCAAGGGAAAAGGCAGGTGGTCTAAACTTCCAGTTTACACACTTTTCCAGTTTCTGTGTCATTTTGACATTTAAATTGTTATTGGGCATGTTGAGATGTGTTAAACAAGGAGAATGAGTGGAAATCCCTTTAAATTAGCTTCATCTTCCCCTCATGAGCTGCCACTCGTGGAGTTCAATCCCACATGCTATTACCCTCATTATAAACTCAGATGAAGGCAATCCTACTGGAATAATAGGATGAGACTGGGATGCAATTATGTCAAAGTCTGGTTGATTACACACCCCCTTCAAAATGCTTTTGCTACCTGCAGATGGCCAGCACTTTGTTCAATAGGAATTCTTAATATTTTGGGCCGAGGAGTGCATGTCTGACTTTTTGTTCCGAATCAAACCTAACCTATCGCAGATTCCTCTCTGCTGTTATTGCACAGAACAAGTTGTTTCTTATAGCTCCTTTGTTCCATGCTGCCCATCTTTCATGTTTATTATGTTTTATAAAGCTTATATATCTCAAGGAGTTCTAATTGTATAGTAGGGCTGCTTGCCTATTGTTTTTCCATTCCTTGCCGTGGAAGATTCCTAATACTATTTAATAAAACGATAATATGTTTTTTTAATGTCATATTTAAATACTGCAAGAGTGGATGTTGAATATTGAATGTCTCATGTTGAATAGCCCTATTTTATGATACGCACTTTCATTCAGAAAGTGAAAATGAAATCCTCTTGTCTTTTCTTCCAGAAGATGGATGGAACACAATCAAAAATAAACAATGCTGCTTGAGTTAACTTACAGGTCACATGTCTACCGTTTGATCCTAGTAAGTTGTATAACATTTTTGTAAATATATATACTGTAAATGGTGGTGCCTTTGAGTAGTTTTATCAGAAAACAAAAGGAATCAAATTCTAACAAATTCTGTTTAAAAAATAAGTTTTTTTTAACAAAGAAGAAAATCCAGAATGTTATTTTGCAACTCTGACCGTTCTCAACAAAGATCACAGGTTTGGAGGAGAGGTGGGTTGTTTTACTGTGATTGTCCCTGTGAATTAGTTAAGGGGGAAATACAAATAATTCTGTCTTGTCCGTCTCCTTTGTCGCAAATCTTTGGAAACACCATCTGCAATCCTTTTTTTTCAATGCTACAGCCAAGCGCACTGAAAGAATTGAGAAAAGCCTATTTTATGCATAGAGCAGGAGAACAAACAGCAATGCTGCAGTGCAGATCAGTTACGACACAGCAGGCAGGGAGTGTGAGTTCAGTAGGGCCATCTGACATGAAGTCCATTGACTGTCTGGAAGAATGTGCATATACAGTAGCTTATGAGGTGTTTTTAAGAGCAAGCAGAAGTTGTTTTGATTCATGGGTTATTTAAGGCTGGTCAGACCTAACAAGGATGAAACAGCTGTCTATGTCTCCTAACTTTCAATTAATACATGTTAAACAGAATAAGACAGTTTACTTTTTAGTATTGTGAAATGGTCAGAACTAATTATCTCTCTATAAGTAAATAACACACTGATTTGAAGATAGTATCTTTTTGGGATTCTTTCAAGGAGTTACTAAATTCAATATAAATATACCATTATTTAACCAGATGAGTCCATTGAGAATACTTTTTAATTTGTAATTGTGGTCTTGGGAATACTCAGTTTTATACCAGTGCATTCTACTTGAGAAATATGAGTGAAGCACTTTGCTCAACAGCAGTGCTCAACCCAGGCTTTAACCCACTAACTTCTGATTGCAAGTTCATAGCTCTAATCACTGCTCCACATTGCTTATATCAATATGACCAATGACCATTAAGATTAAAGATTCTGTAGATATGACTCACTTTTAGCTTAATTGTTTTAAGTTTTTTTTTAATATTAAATTCAACAGCATAGAACTATGTGCATTTAGTTTCCCAGTATTAAATAAACAAGATGTAGAATGAAATACAAATAATCTTCCCACAGAATGTATTAATTTAATGAATAATCATATATGTACCAGTTAAATGTTTCTAAGTAAATATATATGTAAAAAATGGATTACAGCAGGACAAAAATGCTAGGCTCATACTGAGGCAGACAGGAGAATCAATGCAGTTTAATAAGATCTTAAAGGCCTGCCTACCTGGGTGACAAGCTACATCAAACAACCATCTGTCGGTAAGGGCTCCTCGGGCTTCTCACATTTTATCAAAATGTTATGGAATGCGTCACTTGACTGGCGGTGTCAAACTCATTTACACCACACTGAAGGACTGAGGGTTATTCACTCCTTAAATCTACAGCATCAGCATATTTCAAATGGAAACTGAAGTTTCTTCACTTCCAGTGAAAGATGAGTCTATCTAACCTAATGTGTTTCTTTTTTTTTTCATTGGAACAAGCTGTGAAGCACAAACCTTGAACAAAAAATAAAATCATCTTCCATGAAAATGTTAAACTGCCTGTTAAAGATGAAATGGTCACTTCATGTGAATAATTATTTAAGTGTTAATACATGTCTCTTCATAAATACAGTATGTTAATTCTATTGTTTGTTTTAAAAGTTTGTGGTCCAGATTGCAATTTGTAGATTTAGAAATACAGATACCATATGTGTGTATGTGAAGTACAAAAACCTCCAGGCTGGGCTTACCCTATTTAACTAGGTCCAGCCTGGGAAAAAGAACTGTTAGCACAATGGTGACCAGACTGGACTGACCCTGTTTAGTCAGCAAAAACTCAACAAAAACATAGTATGTGAAGAAGGTGTACCTGCCTCAGTGAAGATACATGATGGGACACGCAAAATGAAAAAGAAAAGAAATGTGGGTGCAAGCAATCCCCTTCCATGGGTGCAATCCCCTCCAGGACTGTTGGTGTAAAAACTCACCCTTTCGGGTGCAGTTTAATAAATACTAATACTTGAGATGATTTGCCGAAACTGGTGGTTTGAATTAATTTGCGCATTTGGAATTTATTAAAGTATTGTTCACTGTAAATAACTGATTATTCTTGATTCAGCATATTGACCCACTACCCTAAATCATAAACTTTGATTAAAAGGATATTAGTGCAAAAGAAAATAAATTGCCTTCTACAGCAATTGTGGGAAATGCAACACATACTGGACCTATTTCAAAAGAGCAGTGCAAATTAAGCAGACACAGACTATGGTATTTCTTCTGCTTTAAAACTTTTGATACATTCAGCTGTCTATCTGTGCATATGACACCTGAGATTAGTCAACATTCCTCTTTTATTTTTATTGTCATTGCAGTCATTTAATTGTGTTTTAACGCAAAACAAAGAAAACAAAAGAAAGGCTAGAAAATGTACTGTGATTTAGACTGTAAAGGCTTTGTAGTATTCAGTCCTCGCCCGGCTCTGTGGAATGTAATTTTGTTTTAGTGTTCTCTACACAATAAGGTTTGGTGGCAGCAGTGGGTCGGAGGTGAGGGAGAGAGGGATATTGGCATCTGCAAGGGCGACAGGAGAGATGCAAGAGGAAGGGTCCAGAGCTGCTGTGCCTCAGGCTTGTCACTCACTCTGTTTTTAATAAGCGCGGGTCATGTTTGTCATTTCACCTCCTGGGAAGGGGGAAAAGCATTATTTGTTACACAAAGGAAATAATATAGTTGTGCATTTTGTCACATATTTACTTCAAGTGTTATCTGTAAAAAAAGATGGTGCTCTTTTTTTTTGTTTTCTCCTCCAAAACACCACACAGCACTATGGAGACTGAACAAAATTACATAGCTTTAGGGGCACATCTCACCCCTACCCCCAAACAACAGGACTGGGGTAGCAGCATGCTGGGCGTCGGCTTTGTGCTTTGGCAATATGCTTCTAAATTCCTTAAATGCTCTTACATACCAGTTGTGATTGGTTAACCATTAAGTAAATTTGTTCTAGATAGACTGATTGGCAAATATGTAGGATATATATGTAATTTATATTTCCTAAAAAACATAATTCTCACTACAGGAGAATATAAAGGAAGGTCTTGTGTAAGCATTCCTTAAATTATCTGTTTGTAATCAAAATTAATGTGTGCTCAATATGGTGGCATCATTGCTGTACATAAGCTGAAATTCAAATTCCCTGCTAAATAATAAAATGATTTCTGTTGTGGTGCAAAAAAAATCCTCTCAGACATACTACACTGTATGTGCTATCAGACAGCCAGTAGGAATGAAAACTACTGATGTTTTCAGAAGCTCCTTTCCTGTGAATCTTGAGCAGGAGGCACACTGGATACTATGTACAATATAGTGATGTACAGAATATGACATATCTGTTCATCTTGACCTCAGCTGCAGTTAGAAATATTATATGCAGTATACTGTATATTATAGCAAAATATAGATCAATCTTAAATTATTGCAAGATCTTCTCACAATGAAAGTATTTTTGCAAATACAACTATATATAGCATTGCAAGGTACTAGAGAAAGATATATATATATATTCGCATGAGCTTAACACGCAGAAGTTACATAGTTATATTGTCACAGTCAGGTGCCTCAGTCAGTCGCAGCAGGCATCATCCAAATCGGTGAAGTTGCCGGGGCATCCGAAGCGAGGGCAGGAGTATAGGATGTGGTCGGCCGTCTGCTCATTGCCGTCTCCGCATTCGCAGATTGGGTCATCAGTGAGACACCACTTGAGAGAAAGATATCATACTGTAGAAAAAAACTTTCTATTTCTAATTACAAATTGTTGAATAATGGACATAATATACATAAATAATAAAATTATAGAATGAAGTAAACCATATTTTTCCCTATAATTTATTATAACAGCAGCTGCAAAAAAGACATTATATAAAAACCATTATTATTATGGTTATTATTGTTATTCATATTACTTTAATAATTATTATTATTTCAGTACTGCTACATTCTGTTGATATACTGTATTTCAAACTCTTTTGAAGCATCCCAGGCAAAGTTGCAGACTAGCATACGTTTGGAATGTAAAGATTGATCCAAGCAATTCAGAAGCTTGTGCTGAATTAATTCACTAAAACAAGTGGAGGAATCTGTCAGATTAAATTATTGTTTTAACATGTCCTGTTTAGACAGAAATGAACTGTCTTAGTATCCATGCAGTACTGTTTTTTGCCCTAGTATGCACTGTAACTATGCAGAAGAGATAATTAATTTTTATTATCAGATGAATCTGGCATTGTAGCTGAAGCGAAACACATTATTTAATGGGAATGAAGGTCAATGACTGAGGTGAGCATTTGTGTGTAATTACAGGAATGCTTCTTTCAGTGAAAACTGGTATTTTCTATTGCCCACTGTGGAGATCCTCTCCAGTCTCCCTGCTGTTCCAGCTGCTGCTGGCTGTGGGTTTAAATCTGATTGAGGTGGACTGATGGCTGCTGTCCCACAATCCCCATGGATTTATCAATCTGTCTGCTTTTCTCTGTTAATATGCTTGGTTCTTTCCATGCTTGATTTGTATTTCAGGGAAAAGAATAAAGAGTGCACAGACTAAAATGCAGGTTGACCTGCAGCACTGCCTAAGAACGGAGAAAACCATTATGACAATTGTACAAGTACAGCTGAGGAAATGCAGAATAGCTCTGCATAGAACTATGGTGAAGTTTCCCCTGAAATCTCCCCACAATCCAAATTTTAGAAGGCAGCGGTTTGTTTTATGGCCACAAATACAGTTGGAAGAAAAATTAAGGGTCTTTCCTAGGTCTCACAGTTTTCTCCTCTCTCCTACTCCTGCTTACATACTGTAGCTTTGTGTTAGCTTCCCTTGCTTGGT
This sequence comes from Lepisosteus oculatus, assembly GCF_040954835.1. NCBI lineage: Eukaryota > Metazoa > Chordata > Actinopteri > Semionotiformes > Lepisosteidae > Lepisosteus > Lepisosteus oculatus. The sequence goes on from NC_090716.1 coordinate 15,530,544, forward strand.
TGGTAAGCAAAGGTGTCTTTGATTAGCTCGGTTTTATAAGCTGTTCACCTAGTAAAGACATTTGTTCAGAACACATTTAACCCTACAGTCGAGACATTTTTACTTCAAACCTGAGCTCTGTCAGTGGATGATTTTAAATAGGATTCTTCTGTCTATAGAAGTCATATCATACAGTGCCCAGGTGTTTCTGAGGTAGTCTGCGCTTCATTCAAACAGATTATCTTTGCCATGTTATGCAGCAGGAGGACCCCTTTTGACCTGTTGGGCCAATATGAACTGTCAATAAGAGCTGCACTGATGCATTCTAACCCAGCTGCAGCTGTTGAAATGCACTGTGTTAAGTAACAAGCAGATTGACAGTTTGACAGTGCATGTAAGAGAGAAAAGCAAACTCACTCCCCATCCTTCCCCAGTTATTACCTTGCCCTTAGTGACAAAGCCAGGTTGATCCGCAACTGACAACTCCCATTTGAAGCAGTATGAAAAGAAAACAACTATTGGTAATTACATGTAAAACACTTTAAATCCTACAGAGGCTGAGTGAAGATAAGTAATCCCTAACGAGGCAGAAGGCATTAAAACATGTAAGGTGATAACTTGGCTGAAATTTGGAGTTCAGCGGTTAGGATGGCTCTGAAGGCCATAGATGTGAAATATCAGAAATGAGACGAGAGTGGAAGATCTGTGGGATGAGGGGGCCGTGGTTTTTGATACATTATACATTGTCTCGACATTAAGAGGGGCTCTTCTGGTGTTCTTGCCTACAGCTGTACAGGCGCTTCCATGCAGGACTCTGGGAGTGTCAGGCGGGGGGGCGCGTTCCAATTAACACTTCAAACTCCAGCTGGGATGGGCCGGACTTCCTCGGCTGCAGCACTGCACACACACAGGCAGCCGTGCTGTTGTCTGGGGGGACCCAGGTGCTGCATTCACCTTGGCTGTCATTGGTATTAGAGGAATAGGCACTTGTGAAAAAAAAAAGTACAAATGCAATGGCAGAATGTCCTTATGGCAGAGCGGTTAGGACTTAAGAACATCCTGTATTTCTTTAAATCCTTACAAGACAGCACGACAACTTTCTATTGTACCAAGCCGTATCAAACTAATGAATTTTACAGTAACAGTTCGAAAGTTGTAGTATTGTGTTAAGTGGTAAAAAATAACAATCATGAGACACAGGAGTATCACTGGACCCTTCCTTCACTGAGTTATTTTTCAGAACCTGTTCCTGTGATTTCTCCATTAGGCGCAGTAAAGTTACAGTATATCTGATCTTTGATGTTGGTTAGAGAAATCAACGATCAATGACTGCTGTACAAGGGAGGACTGGCACAGGATTCAGCTCCTTCCTACCATACTAAGCAAGAATTAAAGTGCCTTCAATGGACTGTGCCACCTCTCTTGAAAACTTTAATGAATATAACAGGGCACTCAGTGTAATCTAGACAGTGAAAATTTCTCTAGTGGCAGAGGACTGGGTCTTTAGGCATGTCAGAGTTATCCACTTTCAAGGGACTGGTGTTGTGCATTCACACAGCTTCACAAGCAACTGGAAGTGAGTCCCACCCCGGGCAGGGAGAGCTACACCCATTACGTAGACAATGACGTCTAAGAGTGACAAGCACAACTGTAATAGGGACTGTACAGCTCACAAAACTGTATTATCCTGTGGATTCAAAACAGACAATTGAGTTCAAATTACCTCTGTATGCATATTCTCATGCATATTTTGTTAACTTAGTGTTGTTTAAAAAATGGAGGTACACACAAACTTTCTGAACTATTAAATAACTTACATTAAGTATGATTACATTTAATGATGTTGAGGAATGCCATGTGCAGTACAATTTACAAAATGAGCAAATAAAAACACAAAGAATAAAAACAAACTGAATGAAGTGGAATTTTAAGGTGTGAGTGAGGTCTGACAAAAGAAAACCAACCCAGCCGAATATCTTTTTCTGATGTTTTGGATCATTTACATTAAGTCAAAATGAAAAGCACTGTTTTATATATCAATCATTGCAATTTTCAAATGTTTTATTAATATGTATCTGTATGAGACTGCAAGGGTTGTGTGAATTTAATGCCATAATTTTAGTTCAATTTGGCTATTGATTATATCAATTGATGGAATAAGAAGGAGTCTGCACACAGAATCACAACACATGGGATACGTTTATTGATACGTAGAGTATAATGTGTACATTAAAGCATTTTAAGTAAAGTTATGAAAGATGCAGATTTCAATAAGGGATACAAAAACAAGGGTTATGCATTTAGTATACTTTTGGTTGCACTAACTCATTAATCAGTCCCTACACAACATTCATATACTCATAAGTAAATGCCATTACTTAGATTATATCAACGTGTTAGGATAGCAATTGAATTCTTGAGATCGGTAATGTTGAATAAATAAATGTTAAATAAATATAATATTTTGTAAGGAAAAAGAAATTTGCAATACAGAAGGAGTGAACAGTTTTTAATTTCTGACATCATACCTGACTGGTATAATCTGGTATATTTTTGTTTTAGAGTTTGAAAAAAAAAGATCTAACAAGAAGGTATCCACTTGGAAGTCGCTGTTACTTTGATTAGCTATAAAGCAAATTTTAAAATCTAATTTGTGGTTGGGAGTATTGTATCTGAAATTTGTCCCTAATTCCTTCTCATCTCCAAGATGCTATTTCATGAATTGGTGAAAACTTATGTGGAAAAACTAGATTTAAATTATCACAGCTGGCCGTGTTCAAAACTGTCCATAACTTAGGAAAAACATAATATGTCTATTTTACATGCAGGGGGGGCTGTACTAACTAATCCCAGCAGGCACAGGAATAAATTCTGAACCCTCACTCCCTCCTGCCTTCTCTAACTCCTCTCAGTGATTTTAATTAAAAATTTAATTGAAATTCTAATCAGATTAATCAGACATGTAAAAAATGCCAGATCTTTAACAGGTAGCCTACTCGGATGTTTAACTGGTTACATGAAACTACTGACTATTTAAGTGCTGAAAAAGACTCAAAAAGATTTTTAAAATAATAATCCAGTTAAAGATTTACACATTCAACTGAGAGGTTAAGTTAAGCAAATTCCAGTAGCTATTACATCTAGGACCACCTTGGAAAAATCAATGCAGCTAATATTTTCAAAATAAACAGGGCAGCTATCTATTTAAATATTTATTTTCTTGTATGTGACAAGCCTGAAAACACTGCAAAATCCAGAAACATCAACAGAGCCATCTGGAAAATTCCAATATAATCTGTTAGTCGTATGCCTTAAAGCCCTCAACTAAAGCTGTACCTTCTTTCAGAACAGAGAAAGCTTTTTTCTTGCTAAAATTAGACAGCCTATAACCCTTTCTATCAAAATAATTAAGATATAATAACGTATATACTTAAGTATAATTAAATGAATTACTATGACAATATATTAATGTTATATACCAATTAACCATATATCCCACAATATAATACATTTACAAATAATACCTAACAAGTAACATATCCATTATTGTCTTTTGGAAACCTGGTGAATTGATGAGCAATGGTCTGAGAAAGAGTTTTGTAGATCACACCAACAACGTTCATGGATTCATCCATTTAGACACAGACAATACATTGCATCTTATTTCTTTTGCATAGTTTTACAGAAGGGATTACAGACAAATTTGGCCACCAACTGGCTGAGGAGCAACAGCTTGGCCATGAAGACAAGGTAGCCACTCATAAGATGCCTGAAAATGGTTCCTGCAAGTGCAGCACAGGGGTGAATTGATGGGCAATAATCTCAGAAAGGTGGAGCGATTGTCACAACCGCACACATACGTCAACATAGTCCCACGTGCACAGAACCAGCAAACATCAACAGTAACTAATTATCCAACCACACTCTCCGTTCCGCTCCACACCCCCCCTTACCAACATTACTTTAGTTCTGCTCATTCACATCAGTGTGCTCAGTATTGCTTTCGCGGACAGAGCTCATCCTTGTAAATCCTTGTTCTCTACGCACCCTGATTAACTTATCTCTCTGGATCCCGAATCTTGTGCTCGGTTTTGGACTACTACGGTCTTGGATTACGATTTGGACTTGTTACTCAGCTACCTTCAGAGACTTCAGAGACAGAGAATTTGGATAGGGTTCAACAAACTACCTTTCAGCTTTAGTCTACAATTTCTTCGGCTAAGCATAACAGGGATCAAATTAATCGAAGTTGGGGAGTGGGTTAATGATCCATATTTATATTGTCAATCTTCCTGACAAAACCTTTCCCGCTGAAATATTAAGCAATACATTTCAAAATGCATGAAAAACAGATTTGTATGGTCAAGTGAAGATACAAGAATATGGTAGATTTAGCAAGATCTAATGCTGAAAAGAACTAGATTATCTCTGTTTTTTTGTAAACCAAACATAAAAAAATGTTAAAGCAATACATTAAATCTAGATATAGCAAACGTCCTGATATTCCTTTTCCATATATATATATATTTATTTACATTTAGGATGGTTCTGCAGGTTTGGCTGTAATAATTTAATTGTATTGACTCTGAAGTAAGACCTTTTCCATTTGGTTCTTGCAGTGTTTTCACTGAACTTCACAAGCTGTCATTTTAAGCAGCAGTTTGAGGCTGCATGATTTCCTCCTATTGCTTTTACATTACAAGTCAGCTTGTGATCTTCAGTTCCAATAAGTGTATCTCTTCTTGCCACAGGAATGCCTGGACATGTCCAAAGGTCTGACTGTAGTGATTTTCTCGGAGATGAGAGTCTTCAAAGTGCCATCTAACTTTGTGCTTTTTATAAGTGCCTTGAAAAACATCTTGGTCTCTGTTCAAAATTCACTATCCAGCTGAGAGACAAATAAATAAAAATGCAAAAACATGACACAAAACATGAATACTAAAAAGTATCCCATGTGGTAATCTATTCAAATGAGCTTGGCACAAAATGGTTTGATTTATGCATTTTGTAAGAAAGTGATGTGTTTGTGTATTACTGATCAACATCAAAGCAAACAAAAAATTGGGGCTGAGTTGACTAGGGGTAAGATAATGGTTTCCCAGGCAGCTGTCTTTCTGCTCAGATCCAAAAACTGTACTCGCCAATGTGTCTGTCACAGGAGTCTCCTGGGTTTTCTAGGAGTTGCAACTTTTCTCTCAAACCCATCAGAATGCTCCAGCACTGGCCACATGCAGGACCTTAACAGATGGAGCCCGTAGAGAAGTGAATCATATCAGAATGAACAACAGACGCGTAGCTAATTAATCTGGTGGAAGCACAATTGGAAGCTATATTGATCCATGACAACAGAGTTTGAACATCATTTAATCGGATCTTTCTTTTGAATGAAAATGTCTTGTTAAATTCCACTTCAGGGTAAAAAAAAGAGAGCTTTAACACTTAGTGCTCTATTTAAAGAAATCACTGGGTTTTTATATTTTCTTCTCTTAGAACTTTCTGGCCATACCTCTAGGACCAGAAAGAAAGCAATATATTGTAAATGTGTAAATTTGATTTTTTCCTCATCACATCTGGATAAAATGATTAAACCAACTGTTGAGACTTTTTTATGTTTTTCCACAGCCTAGAGTAGGATGATTAGCATGAAAACAAAATCACTTCCTCAATGCCAAGGCGGAGGATCTCAATAATTAAACAGTCACTGACTTTTGGCCAAGACACAGTTAAGATAAAATGCACTGCATTTCCCAGAAAACTCAAAGATTTGTTTCATGCAATTCATGCAATTCTCTTCTTCTAATTTACATTTCCACCACTTTTTTTTTTACTTTTGCATTATAAAGTTGAATACATATATATTTTTTAATAATCTCTTAACAGTGATTCCTGAACTGCCAAAATCTGCTTTTAGAAATTCAGAACCACAGCTTTTTAAATTCTCCTTTGAGTGTTTTTTTGTGGGAAAACTAAACTAAATCTAAACTGGAATTTTCACTATGCATTCTAATCATTTTTATTTCCCATGAAAAAATATAACACAACTGATAAGAAAAGTTAAAATATGTTTATCAGTGGGAATTGTTAGTGCTGATCATTTTGAAGGAAAAAAGAATTGGGACAACTGACAGGTGTCTCTTTTGCTCAGGTCTTTGCCTTTGGGTAATTAGGCTCATAAAAGAACTGTGAAAAGTTTTATTTTGTGTGTCTGGAGTTTGTAGTTCAAAGACAAATGAAAACCAAAGGCTTTTCTGTTAAGAAAATAGACAATTTTGAAGTTGACATAAACAAAGACCCAATCAGAAACACAGCACAGAAATTGGGATTTCAAAAATCAATAATGCAGAAGAAATAATGGGTATAATTACTGTTAAGCCAAGACTAGGCCATCTATGAAAAACCTTTGTATTTGATGATAGATTATCAAAGCTATTAACAAAAAGTAGACACCTCCACAGTGCACAGATGAAAATATCAGAAGAATGAGAAACCAGAATTACAAAGAATTACAATTACACCATAAGATGCAAATTTCTCCTGAGTACTAGGGACAGAAAAGATAGAATAGAATTTGCTTAGAAGTACAGAGATGATCCAGGAGATTTTTAGACCACAGTTTTATGGATAGATGAGATCAAGATAAATCTTTACCAAAGTGATAGAAAATTTTAATAAAGGGAAACAGGAAGGATTGCAGTTGTTCCAAAGAAGCTCACTTCATCAGAGATGGTCACAGTTTAGGTAAGCATAGATGCTTCTGAAGCAAGCTCCTTCAGCTTTATTGATAATGGAATTTAATATGGAAGCAACTGAATAAATTATGATGTGTACAGAAACATGTTCTGAGCTTATACAAAAGAAAATGCTTCTTAACTTACTGAGCAGTGCTTCCAAATTACATTATGTCTCATGGCAGAAATATGTGCAAATGATCATAAGAAAATACAAAAGGACTACGTTTTTAGTTACAAATTGCAAATATACATACTGTAGTTATACAATCATTCTATAAATTATCATTTTCCAGATTAAATAATTTAGCACTCTACAAACATATACAGAGCTACTTTTTTAAAAAAATGCAATTTTATCATAGAACTGAACTTTGGTGCCACAACCAATTAACTTAAAAGCTTCAGTGAATGTTGATATCCATTAAAGAAAATTCTTTTGGGCCAAGGAAACCGGCACATTAGAAGTTGCACCATTAGTGTGACAACTAGATTTTTATAATTCTTATGCTTTAAAAAAAAATGCATGTCATAAATCATGCTCAGATTAGCTAAATTTACCCCAGCTACAAAACTTCTTCTTGGTAAATGAGAAGTTGTATAAACTTTTGAGTAAAATAAAAATAATAGATGATCGATTCCAATTACTCAAAATTGTGTATAATATTTCTTTATTAGAGCATCCTTTTTTCAAAATTCTAAAATTTGACAGCTTTATTTTTTGCTTTTGCTGTCTAACACACATATTCGTAAACTGATTCTGAAGCTGTACTTTCATATAAATCTTGAGGTTTAAAACAGGAAATCTGCCTTGAAAGAAAAAAAAGAGGATAAAATAAAATTAGTGTATAGTATAGAAAATTAATTATATTCAGTCATCTGACTTTGTGGAGTGTGACTGTGTGAGTAAACTGTAGATGAGACACTCAAATGGGTTTATGGTGTGAGAAAAACAAAAGGGGACTTCAGTCGCATAATTTTAAAAAGGGAAATGGTTACTTATGGTTGCTGTCTCAAGGGCATTAAATAACATGAGTCTATTATCTATCCCAAACAAATAGGATACACTGGAAAATAGATGAATTACTGACAGGGAAAGTGCAACAGCTAAGGTTAAGTACCAAAAAAGAGAATTCTTAAGTAAGAGGGTTGGTCAGTCCTTAACCAATTAGATACTTTCCTGAACAGCAGGAAATGTATAGTTATATGTTCGGTATATAGGTTCTCCAGAATGTGCTACTTAAAGAGGAGGATCTGCTATATGATGTAGAAGGTAGCAATGCCCATGCTGAGTGCAGCACTTTCTGTTACTATTTGGTACAGCACCTAATACAAAGAGTAGCAGGTGTGTTGGAAAATTAAGAGCAACATGTCACAATGGAGATGACATTTGAATGTATTTTGCTTGATTGTTGGCCAACCAAGGCCATTGCACTTAAAAATGAATAAGATAATAGTCTGACACAACTGGGCATTGAAGGAAATCTGCTGCTTAATAGTAAAGCCACACATAAAGACTTGGTATGATTAAAAATATAAGGAAATGTGGCACACGCTCTTGACCTAGTAGTGTACTGTGGAGGAAAAATGCACAAAATCTGCCTTAAAGGACAAGAAAACCAGATCAAACATGATGTTAATAGCCTTTCTAGCCATGTCATTCTGGTCAGTAACCTATCTAACTTTCAATTTCATTTTCATTTAGTCCTTATCAAAAACCTAATATAGTGGCTGATCCTGTTTGGCCAGGGACGCTACTCGAACAAATGATATTGGAGCCCCCGACTAGTGCCTTATCAACACATCCTGATACAGCTGCTCTGTTAAAAGCACCTAAAATACTTTCTGAGAGAAACCTACAGCCTCAAAAACAGACAGGTAGCTCTTGCAAGTGGGGTCATTTTTACATAGTTGTGTACTCAAAATCACCAAGTTTAACAATGATATAATAACTAATAGCTAACTTTGACAAACATTCACTAAACTCTTCCATAAAGGTAGAATAAGGTCCTGATGATGTAAAGATGACATTTTAGCTGAAGCAAATCTGATCAAGGGATTGCAATTATATTTACGGAAATACTCATTATCTATTTGTGGTATACACAAGTCTAAAATAAATCTCTCTCCTTAATAGTAATGAATTGTTTTTAATATGTCATTATTTTTTTCCATTTGATGATAAGGTTTTTTGAAACACAAAATGATTTTCGGTGTGGCTAATGAGTCAAAAGTTTTCATTTTGTCTGTGCAGATAACAATGTTCCTGTAATCTTTGGAGAACATGAGATGGGCAGCAATATTACTTGTAGAGAACAATGATGTTTCTCCCATGGCATGGATCCTGTAGATGGACAGAGCCCAGATGTTAGGAAACTGCTTTGCAACCCTCTCCAGACTGATGAGCTTTAACTATATTTATTCTGAGGTCCTTATAAATTTCTTTTGGTTGTAATATTAAATGTTTATACTATACCAATTAGATAATGTGTTTGTTTATGTGTTACCTAATTATTTAACCACCTGATAGCAATTCTCACTTAATTTTACATTGTGTGCCAATAGCAGTTGCTAGAAAAAGTTATTCCATTGCACTGCTTCAGAAACAAGAGACACAACAAATTATACCCTACAGTTGGCTTCTAAAATTGTGTGGAAATCAGAAGGGGCAAGATCAAGAAGATCAGAAATCAAAGTGTGCTTCTCGGGAATGATATGCAGTATAGTAAAAAAGGTGTGATTAAACCTCCTGCTCTGAACAGGCTTGAATACAAAGGAAGGTGAGAAGAAACCTGTTAATGTAATAAAGTTTTAATCAAGCTTTTGGCAAAGAAGCACAAAAAGAATTGGAATCCATAGGAATTCAGAGAAATTTGATAGATGTGGAAGGACCTTACAGAGGACTACCCTTACTTGAATTGAGCTCAGAAGTGCATAACTGGCCTAAAGGGATGTGGATTTTGACATCCCTATTAACCTGTTCTTTGAAATAAATAGAACCTTAGGTTATTCTTATAGATCCTTGGTGTACTTGACATCCCCTGTGCAGGTTTGTCAGAAAAAACTGAAGAGGCTGAACTGACTGAGCCCTATACCTCTGCTAGGTAAAACTGCTGATCCATAATTATTTGAATTCATGTTGATACAAAGGTATAACATCAACAAAACACATTACGCAAAAAGAAATCAAGCCTGGTACCTGCAAATTTTCAACACAGTCTACCCTGTAAATACCTACAACAAAATGCATAGTTTTCAAAAAGCTCCAGCACTTGGGATTGCTCTCATTGTTTTTTCAATGTTTTATTTAATATTTCAGTCCTTGATAAATCTGTATTTCACCACCTGGCTTTGGATTTATGTCATGCTGGGCTTGATTTGGTGTTGACACAGCAGGAGAAACCTTGCAAAGTGAAATTCTAAATGTGCACTAGACTTGTCATAGAAACACCAACCAAGGCTTTCATGTCAAACACTTTGACTATTTAGTGCATGTGCTCTAATACTGTCAGTAATAAACATATTATTTGAATAACTGATGGTATTCTGCTTAGCGAGAAAGAGATTATGGTTTTTCATAATTTTTATATCAGCAGGAAGAAATATAATTAATTACGAATGTACGATATATATTTAATGGAACAGGAAAGTGTGTATAATTAACTATGATTGTATACAATGTGTAAATACGAAGTCACAATTTAGCATTCATAGTGCTCTAAGCAAGCAACTACTTAGAAATGGTGTATTAAACCCACCCTGATCTTATTGAGACTCAAAGAACCTAAACATATTTACCACCAAATCCCAGAGCCTATGCAGAAATCTGATATATACTGTAAATCATGTGTATCATAATACACCAAAAGTGTAATACAATTGTGTTTTAAAGCATATCATTATTAAAGTCTGTTACAACAAACTGATTTCAAAATGAAAACTGACTCATGTGTGGTATATTATTAAATGTGAAGTGGCATGTTTTCCATCCAAATTGCATATATTTCATGGAATTAAACTTAGAATACACCCTTAGGTTCATTGCATCAGTCAATAAAAGAAAACAGATTTGCATTGTATCTATAATCATTAAAAAGCAGGTGTTTTGACACATGAAGATATTTTTCAGGTACGGTTGTGGTGTTGTTCTTATTAAACTCTACTTTTATACAGATTGGGTTCTAAGAGCTGAGTTCAGGTTATGTTATTAAGTGAATCCTTTGTATAGTTTTAGAGGACAGTAAGCCCACAATTCGGGTTTAATTACTGTAAGTGGTTATGTGCCCCATAATCGCATTGTTTTATAAACCATATAATTTAATAAATGTAAAATTCTGAGAAAAAAAACATTGTACAGTCCTTCCAGATCTCAGAACAATACAGGCTGATCAGATTTTCCCTGATTACTACTCTGATAAAGCTCCTGTCACAAAGCCAGACCTCAGTGTTTGAAGAAATAAAATAGAAATAGCCTTGTTAAAGGACACAGATAATAATAACGGAATTGGGAAAAGGTTCTGGGAGATGTATACGTACTGCTAGTTCTTCTCTAGCCCACCTGGAGCAAAATGTGCTTTGCAGGTCATTAAACAATTATTTTTCAAGTGTGTGTTTCACATTCAGATTTCATAAAAGTTAAGGGAAAAGCAAAAAGACCTATTACTCTGAATCCAGAGAGATTTTACAGAAGACTATATAAACTACTCTGCTAAAGTATTTAATATTTTGCATTGTTGCTTTGACCTTCTCCAGATTAAATGGACTGAAAATGAAAGGATAAGTGTCTTTTTCACTCAATATTTTTATTTATGCCAAAACATGTTTTTATGGCAATCTCCTACTGAAAATCTAGCAATTTTACTTTAAACTAGTTGCCAATCCTTATACAGTATGACTATATTTTCTAATACAAATAGTAACCTTCTAGTTTTTTAGTGGTGTAGGAGTATAAAATAATTACAGTATGTTGACAATAAACTAATATGTTTTGACAGATAAGGGAGATGGATTCTCCTTAGATTGGACATTTCTAAATGATAATCTCATTGAGTTTTAGGGTGAGTTTTGTCTCACCCTAACCAAACTGTTTTTAGTACCAGAATTATTAGTAGCACTAGAGGAGACCTTGAGTAATCTGTAGATGCTGATAATAAATATATAATTTAAATAGAAGTGCCCAAAAACAGGATATTGCAATAATCTATTCATGTAGTAGGAAAGATTTGAGCTCAGAGTTTATGGGGGGGGGGCTTACCGAAGGTAATGGGTGGAATTTCTCTACATCCCAGTTAGTGGTCTTCTCTTCTGGCCTTAGACTGAGAGTTATTGTCACAGACGTCCAAAGGGACTAACCGTGGAGAGGCAGGAGAGCGGAAAAAGACCCATATGCGTAGCGGCAAGACAGGAAAAAGGCCCGGGCTCGTTCGTGCAAAGAGTTCAGGAGTGCCGTATAGAAACCTATGCCCTCAGGGAGCGGACGTGGGGCGACCTGGTGCTAGGCGGGTCTCAGGACATCCAAACGTCAATGCTGAGCGAGGGCAGATTGCAAGACCCGGAAATATATAGCCCAAGGGAAACAGAGGGACCAGAAGGACAGCAGGCAGGAAACTAGGGACAGGACAGAGAAGGAGCGCCCTCTGGCTGCAGAGGGTGTGACAGTTATATTGTATAAGAGTTGAAAGAGTGGGAAAGTCCTTGTGTACCAATCACAATGGCTAATTTTGGAATACTGCCCAAATGTAAAAAAATAACATAGGAAAGTTCTACAAATATAAATTTAGCCTTTGTACTAAACCATTTTCATTGCAAAGAGAAAGATTTGTCCTAAATAGGAAAACAGTCAACATGCCATTCAACAGTCATAAACAGCTGTTAAAGAAATGCTGATATATTGTTGTAGATAAACTGTGTGTTATACTGTGTGATAAAAATGCAAAGCACTAATTTATGATTAAAATAAAACAAGCTCATGTTCCAAAGAAAAGAAAAACAACATTGTCTATGCATTGCAGTATAACTGTCAAAAACGTAATGTTATTCTAAAGATGTGAGCCTGTTCAGTTTAAAAGAAAGACAGGTACAGTTGTAGAACAAAAGGAGTGACAAATATATCTGCTCTAAATATAGACTGCTGTCTTCTTTGTGGAAGATGAGACCTGCTAATTGAATAAATTAAATCTGGTAAAGTACATGCTTTAAGAAAAAGAAAACTAATGTACTCTAACTTCCAAACCAACAGAAATAGTGAATAATAGAAAGACATCGTGTCAAACTCTCCTGCAGCCCTGAACTGGATGAAGCAGTTAAAAAATAATAATAACTTTATAAGCCATATACAATTTCTTGCATTAGGAATTTGTCTTTTCCACATACCACAGCTTGATCTCCATGAGACACAGACAGAGAGATGCTTGGGGTCAGAGCACAGGGTCAGCCATTGTACAGCACCCCTGGAGCAGTTGGGGTTAAGGGCCTTGCTCAGGAGCCTAATGGAGTAGGATTCCTCTGCCAGCTGTGGGATTTGAACAGGCAACCTTTCAGCCACAGGTGCAAATGGATGGCTGGATGGATGCTAGGGAAAATGCTGTAAGTTAAATGATGTGTCTTGCACACCTCATTGTGTCTAAGACGTTTGACTGTCTGTATGGAAGAATAGTACAGGACATCATACTGTTATGAGAATCATGTTGAATATCTCTGAATTATGGGGTAAAGACCCTATATTTTATTCTAATAAACATGTCTATCTTTTATTTGTGTAGGTTGCAATACACGTTAAATATTTGTCTTGTAAACCTACTGCTTTTTGTTTATAGTCCACTGATTTCACAGGCTCTGATTAGCACAATTGTAATGTTAATTTATGTAGAAAAACTAGTCTAAGGTAAGCGTTTCAAAAACAGGGCCAGGGGTGTTAGTAAATCAAGTGTTTCCTTACATGCACTGCTCTACTTAAATATTGTCTTATAATATTTAAAATCTCTAATGATTTTTTAAAAATCATTAAAAAATAATGTCTCAACACCAACAAAATAATAATAAATTCCATCCATGGTTTTCAGACACAAATGTACAATCCTCATAGATTATTTCAGTGTAAATTCAAAGAGTTGAATAGACTTCAGGTATTCTTTTGCTGATATTCTCACTGTCCTGTAAGGCAGTATGTGAATTACATCAGCACATGAGTGTACTGTTGCATTTTGCTTAGCGTTCTATATGTGGCTTAATGATTGTTACCAGGGTACCTCATTTAAAAGGGTGGACAACAACCTCCCCACAAACCACTACATAGTTCAAGTTCCAGTGTCTGTCTGTGTGAAATGGAACTATGAACTCAAAACCAAGTGGACAACCATAAGATAATTTATTGTCCCTGTACTTGCACATTTTTATTTTGTTACAGGATGAAAGTAGTAGTCTTTGTGGCACCAAGGTTCTATATTTATTTTCATTTAGAAATGCCCCACATCTGCTGCCTACTGTGTGTAGTGTTTACCCTGATTTCTGCCATACAGTAGGACATCCATGCAGATGTAAGAAGATCATGCCTGCCCCACACAGACAGATGAAACTAATGAGCCTATTATTAATATACTGTACAGTACTAGGGTTCCTAGTGTAGCACCCCTAACCCCTGTCACACAAAGTAGCTCTTTGCAAAGTGGAACCAGTAAATCTTAACTACTGGCTAATTTATATTTCCATTTTTTTAAAGAGAGGCACATTGGTACTGCAGATAGCACTGGCTCCCATGGCTTTATAAAATAGAAATATTGTTTACTGCAAAGGACTTTAGAATTTTTAAACAGTAAGTAATTAACCTGGGGTCTTCTAATACACAACTGTGATCCCAGCATGGTAATTCCTACACCAGCCGAGATCAGCCAGTGTGTTTGAAGACACATGTGATCTCATGTGATTGAACACTATTACCTGATTTTTAGGGGAAAACTCGTTCTTTACAAATCAATCATTTGGACACCCAGGCAATGTTAAGTACTACAGTTGGTACTGTACATGCCACACTTAGAAAGTTAGCTCACCAACAAAGCAAAGGTCTGTCCAATATGCAAATCTTTCCCGATATAAAAACAGTGACACCGAAACAGTGAAGTGCCCTCCGTTGTCTACTATGATTATTATTCAAAGGTTTTGTTAGCTAAATCCAATTTCTTCATGGTGCACAGTTTTCTTTAAATAGGCCAGCCAGTTTCCTGAGCACCATTACATTTACTTACATTTTTATTTTTATAATGCATCAGAAATTGTTCAGCAGTTCCAACCACAATAGGATTTTGCAGATTGTTTGAGACCTCAATCCATTCATTCTGTGCTGATTCTGATGGCAGAATAACTCGTCTATTATACTCGAGTGTTAAAATTCTTATCCAGTTCTTAGCAGTTCCTCTGTTTACACTCTTTCCCAAATCCAGCTACCTAATCAACAAACCTTTCCCTGTTACACATTTTCTTTTCACTCTATGAAACATTTACAATAGTAGTATTTTATTTTCCAAATGTAATGATTTGAATATATTGTGTAAATCAATTGTAGGGATTTCAGTCTAGTGTGATCGGAAGGGATTATATGCAATTAATTTGCTAGACTAAACTACTGTATGTATTTCGGATCACAGCCTTTAAGATTTTTTGTACAAAGAAGAAAAACTAAATCAGAAAATGTCCAAATGGACATGTTCTACATCCTCAGAAATTGATTTAAAAGTAAAAGAAAGATTAAGTTAGATATTTGCAAAGGGGAACACGGGAGTTTTTTCAACCGTGTTTACTAAAGGCTATTGAGCAATGTTGAGAAAAACTCTTTGAGCTTACTGACAACTTGATATTACTAAAATAGTGAATGAACATTAAAGAAATGTTCATTTAAACTTACAGTATGCTTGGTTGTAAAAAATCACGTCAGGTTGTATTTCCTATTCTTTCTGTGACTTTGGAGCTTTTCTTCATCTAATGATATAGACAATTTTCAACATGAGTTATATCTTCACTGAATCACGATTTGCAAAAATAAATTACATTACAAAATCGTAACTAAACAAATAAACTCTTGTCACCTAACATTAACCTATATTTCATAATATTCAAGTTTTCAGTTGTTCCCAAATGCTGCATAAGATGCTCCCTTTCAATAAAGGCAATGATTATTGAACTTGGATTTATCCAATCTGTCCCCTGCTGGGATAAGAGCTCTGCATTACATTTGGGATTTTTGCAAAATTGTGAAAGTTCTACTTATTTCATGGAAATGCTTGGAAAAATAGAGGGTGTTGCTATGCAGCATCTGTGAATTTTGGCCACTTACTGTATATTAAATATTTTTGAGTCCTTATTGTATGCTTTAATTAAAAGCAATTTACTAATGAAGGACCTGAGTTACGAATGAATAACTGCTGTTAAAAATAGGACCAAGAGACAAAGCACAAGGATTTTGTTACTAAGGTTCTCTGTTTTAGTTTTTACATGTTCCACACATAAGATCATACTGTCCAATTAGTTTTGATTAGTGTCTATGCATATATGTATTTTTGCTTCATTAACAGTCACACAAAAAGGTGAAATTTCAAAATAAATGTGAAATATGCAAAAAATCAGTTGCACAAAGCCTAACATTCATAAGGATTACATGCAAATGGCTCTGTTCTGCAGGGAAGGCTGGGAATTCCGTAAGTGAATTTATCATGCTAATATTGCCATTTTTAGTATTAAAAAGCTCTTTCCTGGAGGCTTCATCATCTTGCTTTGAGGTTTTCTCGAAGTGGTTTTAAGTGAGGCATTTAGCCTAGACATACCACAGTGTAAAAGGTTAAACACTTCAATTACTGCATATAATAAGGAGAGATGAAAAGCTCCCTGCACTTTCTTCTATAAGGTTGTAAAGGAATTTTAAAAAACATTTTTTTTAATTGGAATATATTCCTGTAATTAGCATAGAATATTTTCAGTTTCCCTGCCAAAGTATAACAAAGCTATAGCAGTTTATGTATTTTAAAACTTCACACTCAATTTGAAAGTAATGTTGTGTTTTACATGACAGCATTATTGAAGTACTGAGAACATGTATTTATACATATGATGACATCACACATTGTTCATAAAGTTTTAACAGTATTGTTGAGTACTGCTAAATACGATTAATTTTCAATGACCTTTCAGAGATTCTATAAAATAAGTGTGAAAACATTTAACCCTTGACTAAATACAGGCCCTGGGCCCTTTAAAGTGAGACTCACTGAGTCATAGAAAATATAACAGAAAGAAACTCCAAGCACCAGAAAAGGAAGGCACAAACACAGAAGGTACAGTCTCTGGTAGCTACTGAATCCTTATGAAACATTTTTTGCAGTTTTGACACTTATTGTAGCAGCTTCGATTTGTTGTGATTTCTCCATGCTTTGTGTCGTGGTTTACCCTAATTCCTTATGATTTACTGACATTTGACAGAACATGCCACAGTACACCATAGTATGCCTTTGTTAAAGGTACATCTTGTCAGCCATGCAAGTCTTGATTCACACAGAACACTAAAATATAACATCTGAGGATCCTCAAGTTTTCCCACTACATTTCCTCTCCTATGTTAGGGAAATGTGAATTTAATATGGCACTTCTGTGAATCACAGTGAAATGGGTGAGTGCCATTTATTTTTGCCCACACGTTTGTGAGCTGAATACAAACACTGCCTTTTAATATGTAGAATAAAGCACACACTGTAAAGCAAAGACACGAGAATGTTTGTACAGTATATAAATGCATTTGAAAATTGAATGCAGAACTGATTTTAAAAGGTAAATCTGGCCCTCAAATATCAGACAACATTATCGCAAGTGTCTGTTTTCAATATTTTTATCTTTGTTTGATAACTGCTCCAAAAACGTCTGCACAATATCACCCTGTTGATCTCAAACATCTTTTTTCTGAGCATTTTTGTCCAAATAAATTGCAATAGGACAGTTTTACCCACCCACACAAGCCCCCCTAATCCATCCTCTTTTGTTCTCGCAGTACCATGAATCCAGCAGTCTACCTTATATAAATCAAGATAGAACAGTACCCAGTGACTCAGAAAAGCCTCCTAAGTTCCTAACCAGGAAAGATGTCTCCTGCATGTACTACAAAGGGAGGCACTCGTTCAGACAGCTTTGGCCACATGCCCAGCGAAAAGCAAAAAAATGTTCATGTGGAAACAAGAGCACAGGACTGTAAACAACATGGTGTAAAAGTGGTCACCAGGGGGCGGCAGTATCTCGTATTCCTAAATTTAATCTTGGGTCCTTTCTGTGTGATGGTTATAGGTACCATGGGTTGGAGAGTAAATATACAAAATTAAAAATTAGTAATTAATTTTTAAAAATCCAAATACATTTGAATGAATACATTTTTAGAGAAAATATGTGTTGTTTTAATTGTTATTTCTACTTTGGCTTTGATGTACTTTTTTTTAAAAAAAAGGTTATTTCTAGGGAGCATGGTTGAATGTATAAATTTACCTGTGGGATTATAACACAAATCATTTCAGTGAAACAGCACAGAAGTCTTCTTACTTGCCAGCATTGAAGCGAGGGTTCCTATTAATGACAGTGTAGAAAAGTAACTTCTCTATAGTACACAATTATAAGGCATAATGATACACTTAATCATATTGAAGAGGTATTAAATTATGATCTATTAGATCACCTCTTCAAAGTAGAAAGTCATAATTATGCCCAACACAGTTGTACAAATACGAGTTATACAAATACATGTAACTTTTAATAATGAAATAAATGTTTAGCTTTATTTTATACATCTCTTTGTATGTATAGTGAAGACCACCAAGCTTTTAAAATGTAATACTACAGAAGCTTATTAGTGCCAGGAAGAAAAAACAATATTGTGTTTTTACGAGATAGTATTGCTTTTTAAAGTGAAAATTATTGCATTTAAACAAAATAGTTAATTTCAGCTTTTGCTGCTCCTGGCTCTTCTTCAGGTGAGTCCCATCTTCACCTGTGTTTTGGCGCTACTCACTACACCTTCTAGAGGGTGTGCCAGCTGGCCCAACCTCAGCCAGGTGCCTGAACCACTGCTCCTGCCTCTTCTGCCACAGCCACTGTGATGCCTTCTTTTTCTCTTTCTCCGCTGCTTTGCAAATCCTTTTCGATGCCAGCCTCTTAGCCCAGCATTTTCAACGCCCTCCACAGCTACTGGGAATCTGCTACTGTCCTGGAAGGCCCTCACTCCAACTTCCACTGGCTGTCGTTTGACTTTCTATCCCCTCAGATTGCACTCTTTCACCACGGGCTGGTACTTGTACTGCTGCCTCTTGAACGCCTCCTCCCATGGTATTGTCAGGTCTAGCATGATGATATTCTTTCTAGCTCTTGACCAAATTAACAGATCTGATCTTAATGTTGTGCCAACAAGCTCCTGTGGGAAAGTGAGGTATTGTCTGATGTCCACTTTTAATTCCTAGCCATCCCTAGAAAGCTACTCTCCTTGCTATTGAATGTCTTCTCCCTGCTTCTTACAAACTGGAGGAAGGTGGGGCATTTTGGATCTTTTTATGTGTTTCTGTATAGCTTCCTCCAGGTGCCCACCAATGATGCAAGGGCGTTGTCATGTCTCCTGTGGTAACTTCTGTCTGTTAATGCCTTTCTTCATTTTGACAAGATATGTTTAAGGTTTCCCGGCTTCCTGCTGTACGTGCAGCTTGGATCTTCTTTAAGCTCTTGGCAATACCCCTCACTTTGTGATATTGCTTCTGTGCCCCCTGAGGTCTTCCGTTATGGCTTTCATTTCCTTATCTCATCTGCTAGGCTTGTGTTACAGGTGCCTCCTTCTTGCTCTGTATTCCAGATCTGTCACAGCCTGTGTTGTATATGGTGGCCATCACTGCTTCTAGCTTCTTCTCCACTTCACCAGTAAGTGAGTCTCTTTTTCCAGTACAGTGTTTATATCCATATCGAATTGGGTCCACTTGATCCTCTCAACATTGCACTTTCCTCTCTAGCATCCCTTGTTCTTGCCTGGGCCTCTGATCGCTCACATTATTCTCCACATTCACTTCAACCACCTTCTGATGGTTGTCTCCTGGCTGGTGCTCTTCCTCCCTCTCACCAGTTTCACCCTGCCCATCTACAGTAGCATGTCATTGTGTGTTTGAACAGCCCGTCTTAGTGTGATGGATCATCAGCCCTCTCTTCTTTAACAAAGGATTTATATTCACAAATGCACTGATTTTTTGAGAGGAAGTTGTGTGTGAAGGTTTTGAATTTAAATTAATTAAGAATCAGTGTACAGTATGTGCAATAATGAGTGAAGCCCAAGGTACTTAGTACACTAAATGGTTATGTATTATGTGCTTAAATAATTGAGTAAGAAGTAAAGAACTGAGTTTGGACAGCCCTGTCCTAGATATTGGTTAGAAACTTTGTGAGCGTGGTCTTTACTATACAGGTTAGTGGACACAGAAGCCAAATTAGAAATACTACTGAAGTTTCCTTCACACCTTCCATTTCCATTTATGAATTTTGTCTGCTAACTTCATCCTTGTTCATTTCTTTAGCTTTTGTAACTTAATGGTCCTGTTTTAGAGTTCTGGTTTCTAATTACTAATTGGTTTTGTGGGTTCTAATGGCCCCATTCATTACCATTCTCCTTACCCAGCCAAATGTCCCCAAATAAAGCTCTCTTTTTCAGGTTTGTCTCTTCTCCATCTCTCCCGGGTTTGCCCAGATTACTGAAGTGCACTTTTAAGCAAACGTTCAGAAGAGATCAAAACCTAATCTCAATCTCTTACATGAACCTACATATATATTTTATTGTTTTTTTTACTTGCTTGTGAATTTTATTTTAATGTTCCTTCCTCCTCCCCATCTTTGTTCTTCTACCTGCTTAATGACCTAGCACATTGGGGCTTCAACACTTTCATTCTCACAGACAGGTTGAGGCCTCAACACAAGTGAATTACCACAATAAAGCATACACACTGATTGAGTCTTTTCCATCTTTTGACCAAACTACTGAATTTTAATTTTTACATAAAAATTGCTGGCCAGGTCTGTTTCAAATGCAAGGTGAACAAACTGCTTTTGGGGATAAAAATCAAACTTGGGTGGTCAGTACATTTGAGAGAAGGTTAAGAATTTTCACGTATTTAGTTTTAGTTTCCAAAGTCCAAAGGTGAAAATGTGCTTCACATTCATGATTACATCAGGAATTGATTCCACAGCCCTGTTGAAAATCTTTAATAGTGACTGTGTAGTCCATATTTCATTAACGGAAGAGTACATCTGTCTCTCACATGAAAGCGTGAATTGTGATTTGACTTGTCTTGTTTTGCTCAAATTTGTTGGATTCTTTATACAGTACGTATTGAAAAGTTGGGCTAATCTAAAGTCTAGTTTCTGAAGCTTATACTGAGCAAAATAACTTGTTATTGCCGACGCTAAAGCATACTGGCATGTCACAGAGGACTGTATTCGGTATGATATAGTACACCCTTTTAAATTCAAGATACACATCATTTTCGTTTCTGTCATGACTAACAATACAAATTTTTGTAAATATTTGTAGACAACTTTTCTGTTTTAACAAGGCACAATATTTTGTTCCGTTCGCTGAAATTCTTCTACAGCTGCTGAGAGTCAGAGCAGGAGCATAGTTTGAGATGCAATCTGATGTACATCTAATAACATGTACCACTGAAAGCAGGTCAGTTTGTGCTGCCTGGGGCATCTTTTTTGAAGCATCATGTAGGCCTTGTGTGCAACAAATTTAATGTGAAATGCCAATATATCTTTTAATAGCCCCGTAGCTTCAATTCTCATATCAGTTCCATACGCTTGAGTATTTACAGCATAAGAAAGGAGCTCCAAAATGTTACCAAACAACTTAACAATAATGCCTGCTATGCCATTTCATCATTATACCTGTAAATGCTTACATTTCTCACCCATGTAAAGAGTGAAAGTTCCCAAGTGAACTTACAGAGAGAATCACACAAATGAAAGTATTTTTGTTTCTTATAACATGGGTTGAATCTGAACTGGACAGGATAGGTCAATCTAATCACTTTCCCTGGTTTCCCTAGATTAATAAAGAACTGTATTGATTTTGTTGCTGTTAATGGAACAATTTTAATCAGAATTTGGTGAAAGTGGGTCAGAAAATCAACATCACTGAGACAAGAGGAGTTGACATATACAATTGTATCACTTCAAAGGATTAGTTGTGCTCTTTTAGAATAATTTCAGAGTAGAGTTTTAAAATTACAGGATTTGGAAACTAGTGAATAAAAATCTTGATTGAAAAGCTAAGTACTACCATTAAATATCTGGCACACATTTAGTCTGATTCTTCCTTTTGTAGTTATCCAAATGAATTGGAAAACATCCTGCTAATTTGCTTGAAGGAGAAACGAGAGGACACTTAGTGGGATATTGGAAAGAGGATATGAAATTAAAGGGAACATTTCCATTTTAAAAATAAATTATGTAGAAAATCATGTACGAACATTCTTCCTCATCAGTTTATAAATCACCTTTAGTTATTATATAATGCAAAAGGAATTCAAATTCAAAGACTTTGTTCTCAATAAATAAGTCTTAAGAAGCTAACAACTGATTTAAAGTTATATTATTGCACCTAAAGAATTCAAATTTGGAAGCAGAGTACTTTTAGTTAGTACACAGGATGCAGAATTATGGCCATACTAATGCCTACCTTGTACCTTTCAGGCTACACCAGTAAATTAAGTGTTACAGTAGTCTAAATTAAATACATTTATTTATTAAAATTTAAGATATCCTTATGACATTCCTAACATAAGGTGTTGTAATGTTCAGTACCAACCATGAAGCCAGCCATTGGCCTGATGATCATTGTGTTACTGGATGAATTATTTGTGTTGACTTTTTTGTATAATCGAAGTATCAATTTCCTAAAATAAATTAATTTTAAAGTTCTAATTTATTCCACTTGTTTCATGTCATTTCTCCTATGTGAAGGTCCTACTACAGATTGTTTGATTTTACATACCATTCCTCTGAGCCTTAATTACTGCATTAATGCTCCCTGTGCCTATTTAAAATGCCCCAAGAAAAGTACAGTGAGGCCAGGAAACAGATTACAGAGGACAAAGCACAGACAAACACACAGGGAGATGAAAAGGCAGAGAAGTTTTTTTCTTACTTTCATTATTTTTTTATTTGTTGAGGAATGTGAAAAATACTTTTGTTTTTATTTGTTTTTTTTAGCTCCTAAGGTTACATACTGAACAACTGCCATGTAAACAGATCATACAAATTGGGTAAATAATATCATACTTGCATATAGACTAAATATTTCTTGGAAAAGGGCAGAAACTTGCCAAACAGACCTAGCAAAGGAGAGCAGCATACAGTAGTTGATATGTCTTAAGATGTATTCCTTATTCTGACAGTGGCTCCTCAGGGGAGAAAAAAACAGTTCTGGTGACAATCAAATATCATATTTTCTAAGGAAAGAATAATTAATATAAGCCTTAAATTGAAAAATTATTTTTGTTTTCAGTACACAAGGCCGAGTGATTTCTTACAGTGAGATTTTGTTTTCTTTGGATGCACTGTCAGAAATGAGAGGATATATCAGAAATTTGGACCTGAACTTATATTCCTATTCTAATTTCCATTGCATGATCCTTGCTATTGATGCAGTGATTCTTAATGGGGGCATTTCAGCTCTGAAGTGCGACTGAGAAGTAGATTATCTATCTGTTGCAGAACGAGGCAAAAGCACAGGTGGAGACCTGAGAGAAATAACACTGAGGATTATTACATCAAAGCAAGGCACACATTCTTTATTTAGCGTGATGGGAACTCTCACATGGTTTGCAAACAATATTTATGCAGACCTTGCAGAACAAAATAGAAACCTGATAAACTGTAAAAATAAACAAACTATGCACTTGATTCCTGTGGACACACATCCTGCAGATCTCACATCAGCAGTGCTCCAGGAAGGAGAAAAGCAAGACAACTGACTTGTCAATAATTATAAAAGATAATGACTGTTTTTAAAATTCTAATGGTAACACACAAACATAACACAGACAAACCAAAACTTGAATTATGAAACTGGATATACTGTAACAGGAAGCAAACTGCTCCTGACCCGTTTCCAGATGAAGTGCTGCCTTGTGGTCTGGTGATGATCACATTATGCATCCCGTGCACTGTTATGAAACAATTCAAAATATTTCAATAAGTACCCCAAAATATGTCACTATAAGAAAACAGAATTAAAAAAAATACAGCACCATAGACATACTAAAGGGATGGTATGAAGACAGGCATAATTCAGCTTGTTGGAGGCACTCTCACACTTTTCATCTCAACTGAGAATTGTCCTAGTTATTGAGGAAAAAACTTTTTTAAATATTGTATTTGTCATTGTACACTTTGCTATGTTAAGGAGTTAATTGTTGTCAGGGCATTTTATTTGGACTGCATACACTTGTACCTGCGATTGGTTTATATGACACCAGTTGCCTAGCAACTGTAAGCATGACAATCACTCATAATTGCCTATCCACTCTTAAAGGAACAGTGCTTCAAATATATACTTAACACTACGTTCAGGTGAAGAATGAGGTCCCAAACTTTGACCCAGACCCGATAAGTCTTTCTGAGAGTGTTGTCTCGGCCTGGCTATGGGCTCCTGTCAGGGAATACAGATCCTCCCGCATGATTAGATGCTGGATCTGGTTGGTTACCCAAAGGAATAAATAATAGGATATAAGGTCCAATTTACTTGTACCAAACATCAGTTGACACAAAATAGAAAAGACCAGAAAAATGCATTATACTACAATGCCACAGTCACTTGACCCTGACTCTTTGGGAGTACATGTTTTATACGATTTGTCATACCTATTTTTTTATTAGATTTTTCTCTTATCAGGTTGTGAGGTGAGCTGCAGGAAAGCAGGGTTGTGGTATCAGTGGACAGAGGCAACCAAATGGCTTATGTACCATTAACAACTTAGGGATATCTGTAGGGAAGGGAAATCCCTTCATTTGTAATTATGAAGACTAATGTTTTACAAACGTTCGTACTGTAGTCCACCTGACTTGTGTAAAAGTTTATTTGATTTGGGGGTTATGTTAAAATTATAAAATGTACTAGAAAGTTCTTTTAGATTGTGTACAATTTTGAAAAGTTTACAGTATAACTAAAAAATACTAAAGCAGTCGAGAAATAAAAAAATTACAATCATTTTCTTTGGGAACCTTCACACTTGAAGAAGGCTCCGCAGCTGGAACATTGTGTTTCCTTTCTTCGCTTTTCAGCATGGAATAAACCTTTACTTGTTCCTTTGCAGTACTGGAACTATGCAGTTAATTAAATGATAAGTAATCAAGAGTATTGTTGAATCAAAAACCAGAAGACAATCAATGAGACCCTTCGGGAATTGAGTTTATAGGAGAGTGGCAAGTTTTTTTTAAAGTAACCACATTTGCCTAATTTGCAGGAGGACCTAGTACCTGGGAAGTTCCATACATTACTGATTTGCTGTGGGGAACCTGAACAGCTAACCACAATTTAACACCCAATGGCACTAAGTGAATTGTGTCCTGAGGAATTAGTTACTAGTGACATAACCCGGGCTCATAAAAGTGACTTCTAAATCATTAAGCCCTGGGCCACATTGAAGCCCAATGGCTGTTCTCTGAGCCTACTGTACTTGATTTGTTTAATTTGTTTAATTTGTTTAATTTCCTTTTAAATACCTTATGGGTGATGCTCTGAAATTGTTCTTCCTATAAATATTTGCCATGATAAGCTGTACCAGAAAAACCTGTACCCTATAAAAAAGCACAAGGAAAAAATCCTGAAGACGTATACAGGGGAAACCTATTTAACAGGGCACAATATAAAAATAGTACTTAAACTAAGTGCTTCTTGTAAAGTCAATTATAAGTACATTATCGAACAGTATTCTGCAGTTTAACACCACAGGGTACAAATGGGTACTTCAATAGTCACTGTAATAATCATAATTAAATAAATAAAAAAACATAATTATCCTCTGATGCGCAGAAAAAGAATAAAAAATAATTATCGGAAGAGTAAAGTTGGTGTCACTCTTTTTAGTTTGTGACTCTGGGCAGCCACTCTTAGAAACTGCTCGTTCTCTCTGGAATTTACTGCCCACAGAAGCAGTGTAAAAAGTGCTGACTCTCATTTTGAAGTCTTTTTAAGTCTTGCCTGAAGACACATCCATTCTCTCTTGGTTTTAATTAACATGCCAAGGTCTCTGGAATGGGACCATTCTTTTTGTATAAACTGCTTTGAAATATTTTGAGACTGCAGAGATCTGAGCTGATCTGAGATTGACGCTGTAGTTCTGAGCAATGGGATTCAGCACACTGAAGGGCACAGGCTGGTCCCAAAGGGCAAAGTTATGTATCCCCTCTAGCAATCACGAAAGAGCATCAGTTCGATTTTGTCAATTGGAATTTGCAAGAAAATGGTTGCGTACTGTATCTGACATGTGGGAGACTGTAATGTGCCCAAAAGTCTTTCTGAGATATTGTAAGAGAACAGGTTCTTAATATTGCCATTGCGCATCCAGGAATTAAAAAATTGGAACAAACACCAGGCAACACCTTGCAATGTGAATTGATTGAGATATTGAAGTATCTACAGTACACAGCAGTTTGACATGAAGGTTGATTGTATGATGACAATACCGTTCTTGGCTGGTGGTGGAGATTTGAGTTACAGGCATGTGAATTTCACTTGTGAATTTGTTTAGTGCAGTTCAAGATTGTACACATTTGTCTACTTTGTGACTGATATTGGAATTTAGGAATCTTTTTGGCTTTAAGTGTTAATTAAAAGATATCTGGTGTGTGGTTTTGTACCTTTGCTAAATGTTACATTTCTTCATTCTCTACTTGTAAGGCAGACTCTGACAGGATGCAAACTATCTACACTGATTAATGTGGAATATGCAGTTCAAACATTATTACTCAGTTGGGACCCTTAATTGTAATGCATTTGGTTGTTTTCTGATCAAAAAACATTATTGACATTAAATGAATCAAAGAACAAGTTAGAAACATAACCTGT
Source organism: Lepisosteus oculatus (assembly GCF_040954835.1). Lineage (NCBI taxonomy): Eukaryota > Metazoa > Chordata > Actinopteri > Semionotiformes > Lepisosteidae > Lepisosteus > Lepisosteus oculatus. The sequence continues at coordinate 15,557,370 of NC_090716.1, forward strand.
TATTATATCATCACTATTATAAATTACAGCATAAGTAGGATAGGTAGTAGTAAAATCATAATGTCTAATGATTATGATTTAGAAGGCAACAAATGTTAATTGATTCATCAAAGAATGTAGGATCAATGAGTATTTTGAGACTGCAGACTATAGTTACTTTAACCTGACATAAGAAAGCAACTCATATTTTGCTTGCTCAAGTGTGCATCCATAAAATTGTACTCTTTTTTAATTTATAAATAGTCCCAATATAGTTACTGTATATGTCATTATTGAGTTACTTGAATTGTGGAAAGGCCTCTCTGGCAATCCATTAGACTCTTTGCTACCCTCTGTCAATCCTGTGCCTCTTGTGCCCTATGGGATTGCTCTGTGATTCGTAGATGGTGTTTCATCAAGCCACTATTACTTAAACTGAGGCATAACAATAGATCACACTGGTGGCACAGTGCTGAGAATTCATCCATCCAGCCATCAATATTTATTGATGAATCTTGATTGTCCCAGGTGGCTCCTGGAAAGTGGGTGATTGTCTTTTTTTCCAAAGGACTGTGTCTGTGAGGTCTAATGCAATCACCCTCATTTGTTATAGCTCTGAGCTGCTTCGGCAGGCCTGAAGCCAGGTGTGGAAAGCACGTTTAATGTGATAGCAAATGATTGCTCTGCTCGTGTTGCAATTCTCCCTGTTCTATGAGACAGATGGTTCAGCTGGTTTGCGAATGCTGCTTTTCAACATCCTGCATAGTGGTAAAGGAGAGAGTTACATGTAATAGCTAACTTTTTGGCAAAACAATCTATATAGTCACGGGTTTTTTCAAATAATAGATGGTTGTGGTGTAAAGTACCCTGGTAAAAACATGATAATTTATTATTCAAACAAGAGGAACTATGGTAAAGCATATTAAAAATGTAGTATTACTTGTAAACATTTTATTAAGGTTTTATGCAACTTTATTGGAAGAAAAGAAGTTAAAGGAAAGGGGTGTTTGCTACATTTTAATATTTATATATATGATGCTTTATTAATGCTTTATATTTTCATTATTATCTTTATAACATTTATTAATATTAAAGAGGAGTAAATATGGATATGAAGCATGTTAATAGAATGGCTTACCAGTGAAGGCTTGGATAAGCACTACAGTAAAAACTTCATACGAAATTATTTTGCTTTTCACTTCTCACTTAAATTCTCCACAATGCTCTTTTACAGTATAAGAAGAGAAGAACACAGGAACGTTTACCAACTAACAGCGGCTGTTCAGCACATTGTTCAAGTCTGTTGGTTAAGTAACTAAGTGAATCTTTTGTCAGGCTGCTTTTTGATGAAGCTTGGAGTCCAGAAGAAGCCTCAATCGTCTTCTTTCCAACTGGACTCCTCTTCACAGAGCCACCTCTTGTAACAAGTATCTTTACCATTCTCTTTTTCATATAGTGAAAAAACACAACACGCTGTACTGTAAACTCAACATTATTATCACAACGTTATTCATCAAAACCTTAAGATTTTCAATCGCATTCTTGTATTTCTGAAGCCATAAGACATCATTTGTTGTTGAATGCCACATCATTTGAATTAGGAAAATAATGAAAATAGAATTTGAGAATTAAGACGATTGAGAAAATTTGTTTTCTCCACCAATTGGAGCAATTGGTTTATTTTCTTTTTTATTGTTATCATTATCAGTCCTTGTAAGGTTCCATTTTACTGTATTTAGCCAGATGTGAAATTGTATTTTGCAATTTTATGTCAGTTGTATTCAAGTGAATTGAAAATGTGTGTGCTGACTGTCCTGGGTCAGGTTTGTTGCTTCACAACCCTTTTAAGGGGAAACATTACTCCAAGTTATTAAAGGACTGCTAGAAATCTTCATGGACCATTAAAATGCTAATACACACTTCACTATTTTTAGAGGCTATTGCCCTGAGTTCAAAGTTGCATGGATCGAATGTTGAAGAAGACGCTTATCACTGATTGGCTGGAAATATATTTTAGTTATTGTTAGCCTTAAAATACTGGGAAGATGGATGGGAATGGATGTTTTCAAACAAAGTTAAAAATGCTATCGGGTCTCTTGGGAGGCACTGCGACAGATGCTGCCTTAATGTAAAAGATGCCACTCCAAAGCAAATCGTAACTTAGCACCCAGTAGCTACAGGGGAATTAGAACAGTGTGCTATCAGCTTTTTAGGTGAGTAAGCAGCATGATTACTTACTTTACAAATGCCATGAGGTAACGCTCGGGTAAACATAGGACTAAAAGAGAATCAAGAATGGTCAACTTTGGCTTAGGATTTTGCAGGCTCCCATCATGTTCACTCAAATCAGCTGCGGGCAATTTGGAGTCTTTTAGTTCACTGAAGATATGCAAATTGTGTATCTAAACACTACTGCTTCTAAAGGTGTACTTTTCCTTCTTGTTGCTTATATGCCAGACAGTTAAAACAGAAGACAAGGGAAATCACGACACGTCAGTCTTACATGGGGCTGAAGAAATATTTCAGGAGCCTGAAAAGGGTAAAACAGCAGTCAACATGGAAAAGGTCATATGCAGAAGAGACTGGTACACTGCAGGGACTGGGCAGTGCTTAGGGAGCCACTATGAGGGTGTGGAAAGTGACAACCTGAGACGTATCTTCAATCTCTTTTTCTCTTTTTTACCATCATCTGTGTCAACTTGAAACTTAATTTTACTCTGTTCCTAGGTGGCACTTGCAAAAACTGTTCAGGAGAAATTATATCAGAATTTAATTTTCTTATTTCCTACTGAAATATGTCCAAGTCATTATTAGAACATTTCAGAAGTGAAATCTTTTTTTTACAAAAGAAAAAGTAAAAAAGAAAGTTTTTAATTCCAATATTTATCTTAACCTCAGCCTTCTCATTTGTAATATTAAAGCTCACTGTCTTTCAACAATTTGATGATAATAAATGTTTTCCTCATTTTGACATAAAAGCCTGCTTCTTAAAGTCAATTTAAGGTATGGACTTTCAGTTCTTTCCCTCATATGCTTGCTATTTACTAGATTTGGTCAAAGAAATCTGCTTCTCATAATCAAATACACTTAAACAGGTACAGTATAATGTGTTTCATATGGATAGATCTTCTAAGGGAGGGATCATTTCATTTCTATTAATATTATTTACATTCCTCTCTTATCTCATCAGTCCCTGAACAACTCAATCTTTTTTATAACCAAACCAGCAAAAATTTAGTGTGTAAGAATCAACCATCCTCTGCAGCCACCTTGACTTTATTAAGTGAACTTTTAAAAAAGTATTTTACTGAGAGATTTAAACTGGGATACTTTAATACTTATAGATATTAAAAAACATTTTAATTTTCATATTATACGTTAAGGAAGCCTACAAGAATTAACAATATAAACAGCTTTTACTCCCAAATAATTCAATCTTCAAGTATAATTTTGTAAGGGTCTTAGTGATCATTGTTTCTACATGATCTGTTATTAATAAACCGGAGCAGAATTTAGTTTCTCTCATCAAATCATCTAAAGATCCTTGGATCTTGTTTTAGAAATACCATCAACAAGCATGAACCCATTACAAGGTTTGGAGATAAAAATTGTGAAAGCCATGGTTTAGTCCTATTCTGTTAATTTTGATTCAGCAAAATAATTAAGCTTTGAAAATTGTTATGGCCTCTAAGATTCTCACAGATTGGCTTTTCAGGCAAATTGGAAATAAATGCACACAAGCCGTTAGAAGCTCTGAAATGAGCCATTACAACAACTTAGAAAGCCTAAGAACCTTTGAAAGCCCCTTAAATTTATTAAGACCAAATATTTACTTTATCAATTATCAGTTTAAATAAAAAAACACTGATATTATACATTTAAAAAACAATCAGTTCTTTAAATGAACATTTATGCATGTTACATGTATGTTCAAAATGTTTAAATTTAACTATAACACTGATTTGTTAAGTTTGGTGTACTTCTTCAGTTATATGATGCAAACATATATTGAATTAGAAATTCTAACTGAAGTTTGTACAATTTGCAATAATAAAGCTGGTGGTCATGATGGTATTGAACCATATTTCATAGAAACCTGCTGCTCATCAAATATACACTTTATCTTCTCACTTATCCAATCTCTGTTTTAAAGCAACTGAAATCCCAACTCACTGGAAATCCACTTTTATTCTGCCTCCTTTCAAAGGATGATGTCAGCTAATAAAGTGATATCCCTTTCAGCTTGCCTTTCTAAAATTATAAAAAATTGTTAACATTTCGGCTCAATTTAGGCAGCAATTATATCAAATATTCTGGATATTCTCAATATTATAACAGCTATCCACAAAATTCACATATATTCAGATGTCATTATGGGTTTATCTGCAGCATTTGATCCTGTGAATCCTACAGCAGCCATATCACCCTGCAACTCACAACTGGTAACCGACTGAAGCAAAGCAGGTGTGAGCCTGGTCAGTACCTGGATGGGAGACCTCCTGGGAAAAACTAGGGTTGCTGCTGGAAGAGGTGTTAGTGGGGCCAGCGGGGGGCGCTCACCCTGCGGTCCATGTGGGTCCTAATGCCCCAGTATAGTGACGGGGACACTATACTGTAAACAGGCGCCGTCCTTCGGATGAGACGTAAAACTGAGGTTCTGACTCTCTGTGGTCATTAAAAATCCCAGGGCGTTTCTCGAAAAGAGTAGGGGTGTAACCCCGGCGTCCTGGCCAAATTTCCCATGCCTCTTAATAATCCCCATCTATGAATTGGCTACATTACTCTGTTCTCCTCCCCACTGATAGCTGATGTGTGGTGAGCGTTCTGGCCGTCACATCATCCAGGTGGGGCTGCACATTGGTGGTGGTGGAGGGGAGTCCCCATTACCTGTAAAGCGCTTTGAGTGGAGTGTCCAGAAAAGCGCTAAATAAGTGTAAGTAATTATTATTATTAATTATTATTACAGTTCTTGTGAAGAATTGAACAGCATTTGTATTGATGTGACCCCCTTACTTATACAAGTACTGCATAGATAGTGTTTAAAACTGGACAGTTTTGCTTCATAACCTCAGGATTTCCAAGGGAGATCGGCAGGGTAATATCCTGAACGCTACTTTTTTCTACATTTATGTTTACAGTATTGCTCCTCTAATAGGCATCTCTCATATCCACCAGATTAGAACACCATGTTATACTCAGCTAGATCCACTTTATTATCAGTGTTACACAAAGAGACTGTTGATTCAGCCAGTCTATTAAGATGACAACACTTCCAGATAACTGATGATTTGATAAAGCAGTTTGTTAGTAGTAACGTCAATTTGGCAATACATGGAATAGTATTCTTTTATTTTTTGAAGACTGATCATTTTCAATGTTGTGGGAGAAAAAAAATACAACATTGATACAGTAGGAACCATGCACTGCCTCAGTAGCCAAGACTCTTAGACTGCCACTGCACTGAGGGTAAGTGCATCACTAGGTTGAACTGAAATTCAAAATATATGCCATTTAATATCAGTTCTTTTTCAACACACTAGTGATCAGTGAAGTCTATGTGGGGGAATTTTCATGCTTTTTGTTCATCTAACCTAAAGGTAGCTATACCAGCTGTTTCTGTTGCTGTCATTCTCTTTATGTATATTATTATTGATTTTCATATTTAACACTGTCGCTGCATAATCACATAACTGTTGGGTATATATTGTACATGACAAAGTACAAATGAAAACAAGACTATAATTAATTATTATGGTGAAAGAAAAAGTGTTGAAAAAAGTTATTGTTAAAACTTAACAGTACCTGTGTTGATATGACCCCCTTACTTACACAAGTAGTGTATATACTGTATAGTGTTTAAAACTGGGCAGTTTTGTTTGATAACCTTTCAGGTTTTCCAAGGGAGATCGACAGCAATACCAAGTCTGCCGTCTTTTCTGTATTCTTGACATGTACTAAACCTCTGGTTTTCCCAATAATGGCTTAAAGCAATAGCATCTTATAAAAGTCAGACAATCCTGCATGCACAATTATTTCTCTGCAATACAATCTTCTATTATTTCAAACAGCTGCTGATGAGCTTTTTTGAAGATTACAAATTATTATGAAACCTTCATGTATGCTAGAGTAATACTATCTCATTTAAATTATAGTAAAATGGGGAGAGCCCAACATACAGTGCCTTGCGAAAGTATTCGGCCCCCTTGAACTTTTCAACCTTTTGCCACATTTCAGGCTTCAAACATAAAGATATAAATTTTTTATTTTATGTGAAGAATCACCAACAAGTGGGACACAATTGTGAAGTGGAACGAAATCTATTGGATTTTTGAAACTTTTTTAACTCATAAAAAAATGAAAAGTGGGGCGTGCAAAATTATTCGGCCCCCTTGCGTTAATACTTTGTAGAGCCACCTTTTGCTGCGATTACAGCTGCAAGTCGCTTGGGGTATGTCTCTATCAGTTTTGCACATCGAGAGACTGAAATTCTTGCCCATTCTTCCTTGCAAAACAGCTCGAGCTCAGTGAGGTTGGATGGAGAGCGTTTGTGAACAGCAGTTTTCAGCTCTTTCCACAGATTCTCGATTGGATTCAGGTCTGGACTTTGACTTGGCCATTCAAACACCTGGATACGTTTATTTGTGAACCATTCCTTTGTAGATTTTGCTGTATGTTCTGGATCATTGTCTTGTTGGAAGATAAATCTCCGTCCCAGTTTCAGGTCTTTTGCAGACTCCAACAGGTTTTCATCCAGAATGGTCCTGTATTTGGCTGCATCCATCTTCCCCTCAATTTTAACCATCTTCCCTGTCCCTGCTGAAGAAAAGCAGGCCCAAACCATGATGCTGCCACCACCATGTTTGACAGTGGGGATGGTGTGTTGAGGGTGATGAGCTGTGTTGCTTTTACGCCAAACATATCGTTTTGCATTGTGGCCAAAAAGTTCGATTTTGGTTTCATCTGACCAGAGCACCTTCTTCCACATGTTTGGGGTGTCTCCCAGGTGGCTTGTGGCAAACTTTAGACGAGACTTTTTATGGATATCTTTGAGAAATGGCTTTCTTCTTGCCACTCTTCCATAAAGGCCAGATTTGTGCAGTGTAAGACTGATTGTTGTCCTATGGACAGACTCTCCCACCTCAGCTGTAGTTTTCTGCAGTTCATCCAGAGTGATCATGGGCCTCTTGGCTGCATCTCTGATCAGTCTTCTCCTTGTCTGAGCTGAAAGTTTAGAGGGACGGCCAGGTCTTGGTAGATTTGCAGTGGTCTGATACTCCTTCCATTTCAAGATGATCGCTTGCACAGTGCTCCTTGGGATGTTTGAAGCTTGGGAAATCTTTTTGTATCCAAATCTGGCTTTAAACTTCTCCACAACAGTATTACGGACCTGCCTGGTGTGTTCCTTGGTCTTCATGATGCTCTCTGCGCTTTCAACAGAACCTTGAGACTATCACAGAGCAGGTGCATTTATACAGAGACTTGATTACACACAGGTGGATTCTATTTATCACCATCAGTGAGTTTGCTGCACTGAAAGTAAAGGGGCCGAATAATTTTGCACGCCCCACTTTTCATTTTTTTATGAGTTAAAAAAGTTTCAAAAATCCAATAGATTTCGTTCCACTTCACAATTGTGTCCCACTTGTTGGTGATTCTTCACATAAACTAAAAAATTTATATCTTTATGTTTGAAGCCTGAAATGTGGCAAAAGGTTGAAAAGTTCAAGGGGGCCGAATACTTTCGCAAGGCACTGTATATTTTGAAACAAAGCACAGTTAAAAGGTCATGATTATATAATATTTCTATTTCTAATATGTCTACATAAAATTAGTTGAAGAAAAGTTTTCAGGATTGCAAACATGGAAAATTAAAAGGAGTTGTGGACAAGACTATCTTTTTAATAATCTTGTATAATTTATTTGAATTACACTGAGAATCTGTATATAACACTATGATTTCAAAACACCATAGGATTATATTCTGTATAAAATAAACACTCAATAAATCCCTTATTTCAGTATAACACTATTTGAGTATCATAATTATGCATTCTATGCCCCTACAAATTTGCCTATGCTTCTACTTTGATTAACCTTATAATAAAATTAAATTTAAACTAAATTAAAATTGAATTAATTTTGATGTAATCGACAGTTGCTTTTAATTTGGTTATCTTTCTACAACTGTAGGATTTGTAGGGTTAAATTACACTAGGTAAAAGAAGATAACAGGCTTTTTTTGTGACCATTACCACATGGATAAACTATTAATAACTTCAGTAGGATGCACCACACAAGTAAATTATCTTAAAACATTTGTTCACACGTCGTTTTAAAACATATTCTACAGTATGTACCCTTTCCTGTTTCAGCTGCATTCCTCACTATATGCAGCACTAATTTCTGTAACACATTATGAAGAAGTGTGCTCGAGAGATTAGGATGGAATATTTGATTTTTTGCTGTCTCTAAAAAGTCTTAGATTTTTTTTTTAGAATTCCTAATCCACTATTTTCACACTATGAACACTTTTTTTCCATTCACAGTGAACGCCATAATGATGTTATTGTCACGCCCTCTGCAGGCAGAGGGCGCTCCTACCCTGTCCTGTCCCTAGTTTCCTGCCTGGCTGTCCTTCTGGTCCTTCTCTTTCAATGGGGCTATATATTTCCGGGTCTTGCACTCTGCCCTCGCTCAGCATTGTCGTTTGGATGTCCTGAAACCCGCCTAACCACCCAAGTCGCCCCACGTCCGCTGCCTGAGGGCATTGGTTTCTACCTGACTCCTGAACTGCTGAACCCGGACCTTTTTCCCGTTCTGCCGCTACGCATATGGGTCTTTTTCCGCTCTCCTGCTCCCCACGGTTAGTCCCTTTGGACGTCTGTGACACTTATGTAACATCTTTCGAAAGGCTTACCCAGCTTTTTAGCTTCATGAAAATATGGTACTCGTTACTTCATATATAGCAAATGTATTGAATATATTGGTGATGTAATAATAAAATTATGTATGACTCTGATTGAGATCCAAGGTGTCTTGCCCATTGTTTATCTTCCAAATGAATGCTGGATTCCAAATTAACAGAATAAGGACTTGTTGTAAACTGTAGATTTGGACACAGTGCTAAAATACAGTAGCTCTATAGAAATTGCCATTCTTTATTTCAAACGTCAGGGCTTTTCTATGAAGAGGATTGTTCGGGAGAGACAGTGGGATTAGAATTGAATCATATAGTTCATGTGCATGTTTCTAGGAACTGTATTCTTTATTTGTCTTCAAAAAACTACAAGGAAGGTTCCATTTTTTGTTGTGCACTGTAGTGCTTCTCCTGTGTAATTGATTCTGCAGAGACAGATTTTAAATAAGCAGTGGAATACTCTAAATTTAAGTGTGGGAATATTCATTTTTGGTATGAGTTTACCAGACAAATCTGGGCATTAATTGCAGGATTGTGGCTAGTGGATTACATGGCTTCGAATAAATCTTGAACACTCAAATGTTGCACTATTTATTATTTACATTTAGGATAACATAACAGTTGTACTCTGTGTGATGAAGACCAAATTTATTTTTGAGCTGGAAACGTCTATTTCTGGAGACTGAAAGCAAATAAAACATTCAAATTTCCTGCAATGTGCCAGGAACAATTTTGAAAGCTGGAATCAGCTTTTTGTTACCTAGAGATGTTGTATTTTTGTCGAAAGAAAAATCATTCTGGCGATGACCCTGAGGCTCAAACTTTCATTTTTAAATTTAATATTTGTTCAAACTCAACGTAATAGTCATTTTTTAATGTGAAAAATAAAGTCCAAAAACAGATTAATTGCAAGATGTGAAATTTTCTTATGTGCCAAGCAGAAGAAAAATGTACACCTTTTTGTCTAAATTTAAGCCTACTTAATAGTATGGTCATTTTATTTGTGAATATAGATCAATTTTAAATAAGGAATTATGAAAATAATTAACTTACTCTTGTACTACAGTATATGGATTATTTTTGGTTGGGTGGTCATGGCAGTGGCATTGTGCGACAGTCATCATTTTTATGTGAATCAATGCATGATTTTAGCTGCATTATTACACTGAAATGTTTTCTGTGTTCTTTTAATCATCATGATGGAGAGATGTGGTTCCTACCCTGTGTTATTGACTGAATTGGAGGATAGGGCATGTTTCAAAAGATAGGGAAGTACAGTAATTGAGAAGTTTGATCAGAAAAGTACTAGAAAATAAACAAATACAAAATAAGTAATAGCATGAATCGATTCAGCATTCACTTCCATTAAGTGAATGTGAATTTTCCTTTTTATTCAAATGACCTTTGTTCTCAAGTAAAATCATACAGCAGAGACAGAAAAAGAAGCTGCAGGTTGCTTGGTAATCAAGGGGAAAACTTTGAAACCTTAGAAGCCCATGTAATATATTTGGGGTTCTGGGTTTTGAGTTCAGCTACAATATTGTTTTCATTTTGGTCTTTGTTCACTGCCTTTCGCGATATAATGTTTTTTTTTCCTTTTCACTGCAGTACCTAATGTAATGATCTTGAATTTTCATTTTCAAAGGTAGAAATAAAGGGAGACAGAATCTTTACACCAAAATCCATATTACCATTTCTGATTCTGACAGGCATACAGGACAACAACTGCTGTCTCCATACTGATGCATGGATTCAGGTTTCATTTTAAAGGGAAAAGCCACATCATCAGTTCCAGTAGGCAACTTCCAGCAATAGTAAGATTTTAGCTATTAGATGGGTCCCCCATCTTAGTTTTATCCAGGCAGATCATTACCAGTATTATTTTGAGAGTAGGCAGCAGACTACAAATTAAGGAAACCTGTTGTGAATGGGACTGGTGGTTCTATACAGTAATTACAAATAAAGTTTGTAGTATTCAGAGTCTGTCCTGAGGGATAATGAATCCAAAAGTGTGGAACTTTAAAAAAATGGCCCGTGTCCTTTCTAATCTTTTTTTTAGCATTAGAATGTCTTTGATTTAATTGCTTTTCCCAACTTCTTTTGTAATGGAGAAAGGTCCATGCTTTCTAAATTGTTTTTTTTTTCTCAGTATTGCCTTAGGATGCAGGGTTTAGGCAGCTGGGTTATATACTGTAGTATGCCCCGACCTATGTTATTACACCTCTTGTTGTGTATCTCGCTGTGTTGGTATGAGATTCACTTCACCCACCATTGCACTTGTATTTAATTTAAATTAATCAATTTTCACTTCATTTCACTATGCTGAGTCTAGCATGTTCTTATAGTAATTCACCCTCTGTTATCCCCGTAACAGTTTGCTGTGACTCTGTGACTCTTGGGAGACACACAGCTGCATGTGCTGTGTTTACTTTGACACCCAGAAGACGCCCTGTAACATATGATGGTACCAGAATTGATGATTTTAAAAGGATGAAGTTGACAGAAACATCAGGAGATATAAATCACAGGGGAGGACACTTCCCAATATTGCTGTAATGGGTTTGCTTCTTGTCATTTGTTATCTTCACCCCCAAATAATATAAGGTGCATACCAAGAAAACTGACAGCAACTTACTAGACATCTGTCAGCTGACCATTTTGTAATGGAAAAACTGAGAATAGTATGATCAATGGGAGAAAGAAGCAGGGTTACAAACTGTATAGATTATAGGATACACAACAGTTTATAAACAATATTGATTTATTAAAACTAGTTAATTCAGAGCTTTATGAGGTACCTTATTTCTACAGAGGTATCCGTACCAATCATAATAAACTGAAGGGGAAAAAAAAAACTTGATATTCCTTTACTGTAAATTATGTAATAATGTATCAGGTAATCATTCTTTCTAATCAGACTTAACTGAATGCTTAGTGATTATGTGGTTTAATGTGTAGAAAAAGATTTTGTCAGAGATGTTTCTGAATAATATGTGTAGCAAATGTGAAAGAGTGCAAATTTATCATTATTTGATTGTATTGTGAACATCTGTAAAAACAACAAATAAATGAGTTCTATTATCAATCAGAAATATGTCATATTTAACAATAAGGTCGAGGACCCAGGCTCTTAAGATAGTGAATACAAAATTGTCACAGCAATTGTTTTTTTGTCATCTTAATGTTCCTCAAGCAGACACCTCTCTTCTGCTGGACTGTTAGGATAATTGGTAGTGTAAATAATTGTCCACATCCCAGGCCAGCATGACATAGCAAGACAGGACTCGAACAACAAACTCAATGTAACAACAGACAATATAAAACGTATATAATATAAAACAATAATGTTTTATTGGTGCACAATAGTTTCACAAAACATGTTATAAAAGTGATCAGAGTGATACTTTGTCATTTTAATATTTGCTAGTCTTTTGAATGGGATAGTGATTTTAGATTTTTACTATATGTGATTGTCAACAGTTCAGAGAATTTCTATTTCTTTCAGATTGAGGTTCAGTGTTTGATAATGTGCCAGCTATTAATTCTGTAATTCTACAAAGTCTGCACAGTAAAAAAAAAAAGTTTTCTTTTAGGAGGAAACTTATTTTTAACACTTTAATTTTGTATTTTGTAACCAGTATGGATTACGTGCACTATTAAATACTTTATCTTATTTATACTACTTATCTAATAAGTAATTCCTAGTGGAAAGATCACTGCACTGCAATATATTCGTTAATAGCAGGTCTGCTCCTAGGAGAATACATGCGCCAATATGCTTCATCTATGTAATCGGAATTTAACAATCCCCAGCCATTCTTAGGAACTAACTCATTGATGTAAATGTTTCAGAAACCACTAATTTGTCATTACAAGCTTGGTTGTTTGGTCTGTCAATAGAATTATTTAATGCACAACTAAAATTGTTTTGATGACAGGTTGGAAACCTTATTTTGCTAATTGAGATAAAGTGAAAAAAAAATCACTCTAACACTTTAGCAGGAATAAGTTAATGTATTTTTTGTTATTGTATAATACAAAACAGCATATTTTGGCTTCTAAACATGTTCAATATTTTCACATTGGAGCTACAGAACCACCACTCGAAATAAAAGAATGTCCTGAAAATGATTACCTTAAACATGATGTAAGGTTAGATTGCATTAACTGTGTGTGTACTGTACAGGCAGGGATACTCTAAGCCAAGTACAGAAAGGACCACTTGGGACCACTGTGGTTACATATATAATGTATAGTGAAACAACAAAAGACATTTTTAATTGGTTCTGTTGCATATTTCTTTGCAATTTTTACACAGACCACAATAAATATTTAAATTATTTTACTATTGATTACAATGGAAAATGAATTAATATTGTGACACATATTGTGATCCGTGATTTTGTGACACTATAGAGGACTCATACTGTACACTCGTAACCTTTCTTTAGTTCATTGCCTTCTCTACGGTCAAACCATTATTACTCTAATTGCTCTAGGCCAGGGATGCCTAACAGTAACCCTTCTAATCAGCTTTGTTGGAAAGTTTGGATGTAGCTGGTTGTTTAATTGCTATATTGATCCTGCTAATTATAAACTAAATAATTAAGGAATGGGTTGTGCATAATTACAAATTCTTGTAAGGCTAAGACTTACAATTTGTGTATTCATGCTCTATACACAGCCAGACCTAAGACTGACTTGAAATAAATAAAATCAATAACTAATAGTTTTACATTTTTCTTAATGTACACAATTCAAAAGGAATTAACTTATATTGAATATAATATATTGAATATATTGAATATAATATGCATTGGAATAAGAAATCTTAAAGAACAGTAGCAAAATACAAGAAAAACACTTTTTTCACCCATTTTATTTTTCTGCCTGCAAGCACAGCTAGATGATGTCCACACATACAATCTCTCTAACAGAATTAGACAGGTTCTTTTTTATCTGAACAAGACTTGATGCTTCTTTTCATGTGCTATCAACACAGCTCACTCTGTTATCACAAAGTACAAAGAGGTAGCGAGCATTTGGCTGTGAACCTCTAAAATAATCTTCCAGTTTTATTATTATTTTTTTCATTTCTCAAAAAGTAAATCTAGTATTGAAAAATTGTCCCAATGTCCCTCTTTTTCTTGGATTTGAGATAAGGCCCTGGTTTAAAGTGTGGCATTAAAAATAAACTTCTTTGAAATTTTTTTTTTCTTATCTGGCCTTGCATTGTTGACCTTTCTGCTTCCAGAGTTTTTGCATTTCTGGCTAGCTGGTTGTGAGTGAATATACCCTAAATGTAGTAGCTGTTTTCTTTGTTGCACAGTGTAGTCTCTTTGACTATTTAAATATGTCTCCAGAAACTGGATTTTGCATTCATAGTGCTAAAAATAAGAGTAGTACAAAATGATGTTTGCCATATTATTTATTTAAAAAAATTGGTGTATAACTGCTATTAGTCATACAGTAGGAACAGCTGTAGTAGTCATTGTGACGATTAGTGATGAGCGGGTTGGCTTTTTTTTTTACTTCCACCTACCCATGCAAGTAAACAAAAAAGAGAAATTAATTTTCATTTATGAGAAATTAACCGCACCCACCTTACAAATCCTCGTTGTGGGCTCCTTCAACAAAAATACAATCCAATTTAATTTTGTTTTATTCATTGAATTTGAGAATTAGTCCTCAACTTCATTCTTTAAATGGAGCTTGATGGTAAAGTGGTACTTACAGTATATTATTAATGATAAAGGGATAATAAACATGTTATGGACCATACTGTAGATAAAGCACATCTTAAAGGCTATTAAAATATTGTAACACTTTCAAACAGCTTCTCAATACAGCAAAGTACAATGTTTATATTGAAATTCCCCTTATTAAAGGCCATTACTTTTATACCCTTAAGTGAGATCCATCAAACCAGTTGCTTCTGTCCACCCAGCTGTACTGTATAAATGCAAACCAGCACTGCTTCTTTATGATGGATTGGAATCTCATCCAGGGGGAAGTCACATTCTCACTGGTCCACATAATGCTACAGAAACCGTGATGACCTGCTGTGGCTCTCATCACAACTTCGCCTTTTCAGTTTTTTAACTTTCTTTGATTAGGATTGTATATCTTCCATTGTTTACCAGGACAATTCAATGCTTTACAGATTTTTTTGTGCTTTTACCATATGCATCAAGAAGCACTATACACTGACTTTTTGTCATACAACATTTTATTTTTATATTTTTCAAAATGTTATATCTTTTATCTAAAAAGGAGCAAATGGATTTTGAAAATTCACTTCAGACCCATGCTAAAAATAATTGCCTCTTCAGTTACATCCTGATATTCACTAACAAAACACAGAGCCACCCCTTGTTTTACTGTTGCCACTTCATCCACAAGAGATCTGCTGCTGTCTTTTTTTAGTGAAAATGTGACCCTTTACTGGAGAGAAGAGCTGACACAAGCACTTTCATCCTCTGTCAGCAGATTCTACAAATGTTCATGAATATATGTTCTATTCCCTTTTCAACAAGGGAAATACGAAGATGGGATCTCCAGTCTGTGCTAAAGACAAGAACACTAGCCCAGATGAGATGACTTCGAGTTCAAGGAGAACTAATCTAGCTAGGCTCCAGTGAGTCTGTACTAGTGAACAATCAAGGGGATAGTATTTGTAGCTTCTCAAATACGATATTTTTACCTATCTTAAACAGCTGATACCTTAACAAAAAAGCTTCAGATTCCTTAGAATGATAAAAACAGTTAACGTTATACTGAGGTTAAAACATCTCTACAGCTTGTTAGTATATTTTTTTCTTTCCAATCAACATTTTGTTTCTTCTTTGAAGTAAGTTTAAAGGAATGAACTGAAAAGGAAAAAAATGTATTAACTTTAAAATATTATATAAGTATAATATTATAATAATAATTCCTTACACTTATGCACAGTAGCTCTTTTCTGGACACTCCATTTAAAACGCTTTACAGGTCATGGAGACTCCTTCTAACATTCTACTTCTTATTGTCTTGATTGAAATCACCACATCCAAAAGGGATTTTCATCATCTTCAAAATGTTTAACTTCTTTTTACCATAAAAGAATAAGAACCTTGGAACATGAGAAAGGTTGCCAGTAAGATTAAATGAAAATAACGGGAGAATTTCAAGATTGCATAGTTTCTTGCTGTATCATTTCTAAAAATATTACACTGAAGTTTTTGTCACAACACATCTTCTCTAGTGTGCTATAATGTTATGGCATTTCAGAAAGGAAATTAATAAACATTTCCCCATGGAGATTGCTCAGAAGTCTTTGAGACATTTTGGTTTTTAGTAAATAGCCATCTTGAGTTAGAATTAGAAATCTTCAATATAATTGATGTCTGAAGATGAAGGTGGCCAGTTGAGAACATTTTGTGCAGTTTTGTGTGCTGTATGCCATTCCTTTGCCAATGTTGAGGTATTTGGATCATTCTCATGCTGGAACATCTATTTCCTGCCAAGCTTGGGATGCATGGCAGAAAGAACCAAATGTGTTGCTAAAATGTCCTGGTATATGTAAAGTTTATGATTTTTCTATCATGACAAGTGATCCAGGATCTATGGATCCATAACCACAGAACCTCAAAACATACAGTATTACAACAAAGTACACATTAGGCATTAGTCTTTTTTCAACTTGACCTTCACCTTTTCCAAAGTCCAAACATAACTCTATGAACACATACTGTACAAAAAGTTCAATTTCATTTTGTGATTTTTGTGATTCTCACTCAGAAAATGCTTTTTTCCTTACAATCCAGCTATAAATTCAGATCAGATCTTTGCTTGTTGCCTCCCTGGTAGAAAAAAAAAACCTGGTCTTCTTCCTGGCAAGTCCTCTACACATGTAGCCTTCAATATATTAATAATGGACTTAACTGTGTTGTACAGCGTTTTGGGAATTTGTTTTTATAGCCATCCAACTTCTGGAAATCAATGAACATTTGCCTGCAGTCTTTAAAAAGCTCTCTGGCCTTAACCATTATGATGTATACTACTACTGAATGTTTTGTGTATATGACTTGTTTTTATATCACTGGGAAACAGGAACCATTTGCAAATCTCTGTATATTCCTGCTTCCTTTGCACTTCCAAAGAGCAGAATGTTATAGTAGATTTGTTTTTGTTTGAGCTGTGACAAAATGGGACACTGCTGTTTTCTCAAAAAAAATCATTTTTTTATTTATATATATATACTGTAAGACTGCTTTGTGCACTGTTAATATGATTACACTATAACAGTATTAGACACTTTTAACTGAGACACTTCATCCAATCCATATCTCATTCTGCTATATGATTGGTTCCTACTTCATCAGGGGTATGGATAAATCTGAAGGATAAAGCTTGAACATGAACATGTGATCTGAAACATCTTTAAACACTGAATTGTGGACCCATTTTTCTCATGATCTCATTATCAATTATCAGCTTGATGCTCTCTTTGCATGAATTATAAGTTATTTCCCTGAAATATGCCTGATTTAAAAGCAGTGCCCTACATGGTAGCTCTGTCCCATGATTACAATTAGGATGCATTTCATTTGACATTGGTCATTCCTCTTAAATATGTCATAACATGACATGGAAAGACAGTGGTGGGCTTGCACCTGCTGACACATTTCAAAAATCCAAAAACTCCATCAGGAAACACCTTGTGAAATCATGTTAACATTCAAACAACTTGAATGAAAGTACAGCACATAAATGTAAAAAGACTATTTTAAGTTAAACACTCACAATCATTCTTTTAAAAATTATATTATACCTTGAAAAGTACAGTAAGACTTGATCCTTCCCTATGAACAGAACTATTAAGAGTTACCAATACAATATAATGTTTGTGTGTTTGGAAAGTGAGGGGAAATTAGAGCACCTGGCAAGACCCAACGGCAACATACAGTATGGAGAACATACAAACTATATACAGACGGGGACGCTAAACTAAAACTGATCCCAGGACCTTCGAGTTGTGCAGCAGTAGTGCAAAGTATCATCTCACCAAGCTGCCTTTGTTAAAAAAGCAGTATTTTTAAAATCTAACTTTGGTTAAATTGCAAGAACTCAAAAGACAAACACAAAGATACCTCCTTTAGGAAATAAGCGGTTTAGCACCAGTCTGTACACTTAATATTTTTGAGATTCTCAAATACTATACTGTATAGAGGACATTGCTGTCTACTTCTTTTCTAAGATGGAATAATGCTGCCTCCAAATCGCATTTAGAACCTCATGTAAAGAACCATTAACACAAAGGGTCAAAGGTAAAGGGAAAGACTGCAGCTTAGTGCTTAACATTTTTCTTCTAAGTCAGCAGAAACTAAAAGAGGAAAAACAGGTCAGGGAATTATAAATAACATTTAATGCTTTTTTCCATTAAAAAGGGAAGCATTTGAGACAGCATGAAAAGCTCTTTCAAGGTTTCCTTTTAACATTTTGAATTCTTGCTCTCTGTTCTTTCCACAGAATTAGAAATGAGAAAATCACTAGTGTTTAAAAACTGAAAGACAAATTTCAGATTTCTTTAATTCTGTACTTTTTAGTTGTGAGATAAACTGGTGTCCCTCTCCCTGAACCCTTCCTTCCTACTAACTTTAATCTGTTAGTTATTAAATTTTTAAGACCTAAATATATGTATTAAAGTTTAATCAATAAACCTGTACATTTTCAGATGATAAAAATCAGGTGGAACAGCGAATATTTTATCAGCAGCACAATCAATACAAGAGGACAAAATTCAGCTCTGTACTGGCATAGGGTAAGTAACATTTCATTTGAATAAGTGCAAGATCTTACATTCAAGAAGTCAGAAAGTATATTTCAAATATAAAATGGGTTTTACTAAATTAGACGTCTACTGTATGTTAACTCATTACTTTCATCAACTAAACAGTGCTGGAAAGCCATGAAAAGGCCAACAAAATGCTTGGATATATCAATAAAAGAGAAGCATTTAAACAAGGAAAGTCATATTCAAACTATACAATACTGTACATTAGTTAGCCCCCCCTAAGAACAATGTGCTCAGTTTGGACACACAAGCTATAAGAAAAATAATATTGTTCTAGAGAAGTAAAAGAATAAACATTAGACTTTTACTTGAGCAAAAGGAAACACAAATACTGACGAAGTCAACTCAACAGATTCTTTTAGTATCAGTTTTAAATTCATGCTCTTTTGACATCCCTTGACATATTACAATCCTTTAACACAAGCCATGTCAATGGCACAAATCAGTAGGTCTGTCTTTATCCATGTCTATGTACAGAGAATATTTCATGGAGATAATAGGGTCAAATATTGTCTGGTTTTGAGCTAATATTTTTAACTTTAAATTGTTACTGTGTTTTCTTTTTACACCCCCACTAATTGGGAATGGAAACATGTTTTCCAGTTTTTTTTAAATGATTATTGCTTAGTCTTAAAGGGGGTGAAGGCCAACCATGACCTCTTGCACAATGAGGATCAACAGAGTACGGCAAAAATACTGTAGCACCATTCGGAGGTGCTTTAGATCTCTCACTGACAACAGTGCAAGCTCACAAGCACATAGTGAGCCCCAGAGGAGGCCGTTCTATGGAAAGCCAAGGATATATTTGCCAGTGCTAGCCTAACTAACCCCAGTGGCATGCAGCTAATTTTCTTCTGTAGGTTGGGGACTTTTGGTCATAGCTGGAAGGTGACGTGGCTCAGGCTCAAATGGGTTATGTCCAGACTACTGGGCTCAACCAAGACTCTTAATAGACAAGAGTCTTTAACATCAGCAAATCTAATATAGAATATCTGAGTGAAATGTTACTTGGTAGACCTAGAAACTTGTTCTGGTGCACTTTTAAACTTTTGCTTTCACATTGATGCAAATATGCATTATTTGAAGCTAAATGATTTATGAATTTATGAACATGCATCTTTTTTCCATAAACCTCAGCAAAATAGCTTGCTGTATGATTCAGATGAGATTTGTGACTCCAATATCCAGAACTCCAACTTCTAATGCACACTCCCTCATGTTTCTAGCTTTTAGAAAGTGAGAATAAAATATTTCAGTTTCTCTAAGTATACGTAGAAGCCCTTTTAAATGTTTTTTTGTATTCGCTGCATTACCACATCTGTGAGGCAAAACTTGTTCACTGAGGGAAATGAGAAATGTAGAGAACCATTCAACCACTTTTTACATAGATTAATACATTTCTCCAGTGTTATCACATAATCAGTGTTGCCTAATCAAATCCACAGGACTTAATTAAAGAAAAAGCTATTCATATGAGACTTTTGGAATTCTTATATAATTGTAGAATTAAAAAAAAACAATTATTTCCCTTGTCTTGTTTGTTCTCATAATCCATGATTCTCAGTCACTGGTGAAGCTCAGCCAGCCACAAGTCATTTCTGTTCACTTTCATCATAATGAGAACCAAGAAAAAAGGTATATCATTTTTCTGCTTTTATTCAAGGGAAATCTGAACTGCTGTTTACAATTAACTGAGTCTGAATCACTGCTTTCACTCTAGTGGATGATAGGTAATATTTTGCTGCTTTAATCTATGCTAAAGGCAGACACAGTGACTTTTCAAAATCTGACAGCACTTAATATTAGTAGCAGTACTGTTTTTGTAATGTAGTGTTTGCTCATGTATCTAAACATGTTTTAAAAATTTGCAGTATATCCAGAGCTCAGCTGCTTACAATATAACTAAAACTAAAATGAATGAGTATCAATCTCTTGTTAAAACTTCCTTGCACTGATTCCCTATGGACTTTAGAGTAAAAGTCAACACACTGCTGCTCACCTTTAAGGGCTTGAGCAGTTTGGCTTCTGTCTGTTTCAGTAAATTGTTAAGTCTCTATAAGCCTACATGCAGTTTGTACTATCTGGGCTCTGCTCTTCTTTCATTTATCAGAACAAGGTTCCAAACACTGTGAAACTGCTTTCTGCTCTGCTGCCAAGTCTGTGGAATGATCTCCAAGCCCATATCAGATCTTGTAAGTCAGTCTTTAAACTTGCTCTTGTACTCTAGCTTTTAATTCTATTAATTTATTGTGTTCATTTGCAGGTACCAGTCTATATTGTAAAGTGTCCTGAGATTATGCATCGTGAAAGTCACTGTATAAAATATGTATTCATAATAATGTTTTTGATACTTTACATTTACTTTATTAGTTTTAATAAAAGCTGTAAATATATACCTAATAAAAGAAGGACACGTCTTATATGAGGGAATCCGGGACAGGATACAGAAGAGTGATGCCACACACAATGTAGAAAACACTGTGTGTATTTCTATGAAGTACTATGGCTCTTATTTTATGTTGGATGGATATTAGAACCCTTTATCAGAACCCTTCTCAATATTGCATTAGTTCCAGAGGTCAATAGCTTCTGGATCTTGTCCAAAGCCCTCAGACCTGGCCAGAAGATCCTTATTGCACAACCAATGCATCTGAAAAAAAACCCACACCCATGCTCATCAAATAACAACAGGGTCTGTTGATTATACTTTCTTCCTACTGACCTCTTGCTGACTGAATTTACTATTGGACATTCTCAATTTGTATATGTATACTTCCAGTAATGTTGCTGGCATGGGGAGGATATGGATGAAGATAGCCTGGGCTCATTTTGATCATTGTGGTTTCTATGGGAACAACTTGAGATTTTGAATTGATCTCAGGTAGGCTGATCTCTCTGTGCGATATGTGCTATTGATTTTTTTTTCCATTTTAAGAAAAGGGTCACTCAGTACACCTTAAAGTTGCTGTAACAAATGACAGATTCTCATTGATCAACCAAGAGCAATATTAATATATTTACTTTCCCCAATGCCTCTTGCAATTTTAGGAAGCTTTCCCTTTACATATAAGACAGGACACTCCACTCCCAAGATGGATCCGGGTAATCACTGGAGCTGGGAACACTTGTGCACCCTGCAGTATCCAACATAAACTGGGTGTCAAATCAGAAAGAGAGACAAAGCTTGGGAAAAGAAGCCGAAATAGGAACGACCACCATACCATCCTGTTGTATTATGCCACTACCTGCTGCGCTAATATTCCAGCCCCAGGGCAGAAGATTCCAGCCCCTTGGCTATAACAGCCTTGGGGCTGAAGAGAAATTGCTGTGCTTCTGTACAAGTTATGCTACTGCAGCATACATTGCTGACTCATCCTTTCAGTTGCTCAGCTATTACAGTCCCTCTGATTAAACACCAACTTCTACAGTATGTACTACAGCACCTGCTGCTCACCTACCATTCAAGCCACGGGGCTGAAGAAACAAGCAGGTGTGCTAAAGCACAAGCCACTATAAGTACTCTGTGGGTTAGTGCGCTACCATATTAGACGCCGGGGCTACAATACTTACACGCTGCTGTCTCAGTGCCAGAACTAAGCTGGCAATGTAAACAGTCTGCTACGAATAAAGTACACTTTGACTTCAGACTTGTGATGGGATGCGTCTTTGGTCAGGGGACCAAACCAATGCCCCTATTGTGAGTTGCCCCATGCAGCATCACAATATTTTAGATGGTACTTCACAAAAAAATAATTATGTAATAAATTAACATACAGTATACTGTATTTTATAAATAACAAATAATTTGAATAGAACTCACGATTCATACATTTGTCACTAAATGACATTTTACAAATAATGGACAGCAAAGTTATCAGACTTCACTTATTATTATATTTATTCAAAATACATACAAATAAAAATAGGTAGGTCAATCCATGGTATTTAAAATAAAATCATACTATGTTGTCATTTTGCTTCTCACTTATGTAGGACATCATTAATAGTAAAGTATTAGTGAAAAGGCCAAGGAATGCCTAATAAATCAGTACATGAATACATCATTTGTACTTTTTGCAAGTAAATGCCACTCACTTTTCTGGTTTAACTATCATTCTTGTCTTTTTCTGACTCCTGAGCTGTCATGTGACATTGCCAGATTACACAGTGGACAGATTAGTTTCAGAAAGGGGGTCACATCTATATTTTGTTCAAGTCCCGTGCTAGACTCTTAACAGCTTGGCCTCCCTGAATTCTGGTCCTTTATAGGGAGATAGTTTGCCCATCAGCATCACATCATCTCTAGAGCCTTGATACATATCCCTTGTCTTCAGGGGCTGCAGGACCTCTGAGTTTCCTTTCACCATCACTGTATTGCTGTATGGCTTAACTGAATCACTTCTGTGCGAAATTGAATCAATGAAGTGTTTTTCCCTGGTTCGTAAGCAGGTAGTAATTTAAAAACAGATCCCCCGAAGGAGATCCCCACTGTTCTAACAGAATCCGCTTGCACAAACAGAAGTTTAAGAGTCAATGTACATGCTAGTCTTTCCACATTATCATCAGAAAGTATGAAATGTGGACATATTGCAGGTCTCTTAATATAAATGATGAACCTGTCAAAGTGACAGACCTCTTCTGGCTTTGTCAAGGGTCTTCAAAACCTTAGTATATTATATGCTGCTTTTTTGACTGTGGGGCATTAGTATAATTTTTTTTAATGTGCTTTCACTAGCATTTTTTAAAAACTGCTATACACTATATTGTTAATTTTCATGAGTTTTTTTTACAAATGTTTCACCTTTTCTTTCAAAATTAAGGCGATGTAAAATGCTATTAAATGAATTAAATTGTAATATATTGTCACACCTCAGCAAAACTGAATGGTAATGCTGTTGAAATCTTAACACAAAAAGAGATGAATGAGGAAATGTACTGAGCAAGGTGTGTTCATTAGTATTCTTCAGAGGATACTCAGCTCAAGAAATAAACCTAATTAATGAGCCTTGCCAAAACTAGAAGTAAAAAAGAGAGATAAAAGGCGAGATTTCAGAAAAGTGTCTGTTTTTAGCGGTGAGCCATCAAACACAGAGTGCCATCTAATGACAAATCCATGGTTCAAAAGCTCAGACTGCCTTTAAGCAAATTGCTTGAGTGCATGATGTGTTTGTAAATGATTAATTGCTATATAAGGTCTAAATTGTTTGCGATTGGTAGTCCATCTTGCTAATGGAAGAAGCATGCAATTTCAAAGTCATTTTTTACATGGTCAGGCTGTCAAAGCAAATGGATTGCACACACTGTTCTTCGAAAGAAATGGACATTTTACTCTGTAGCAGAGACACAAACCCTGTTGTAACCGCACTCTTTAACTGAAGCATCACTCAATTGTGTTATTATTCAGTCAGTGATAATGGTCTGTGAAGTGTGTGTATGTTGAGGAGTAATATATCTCAAGGGTTTTCTATACACATTCCAGGTTTTCATGTGACACCTTGACCCTGGAAGCACAGAGTCCCCTCACACTGACATTTTCGATGGAGGGAAAGGGAAACCAATTGTGCTAGTCATGCTCTACTGGAAATTTCTTTTAACACTGGAGCAACACATCCAGAAGAAAGAAAACGGTACACAGAGGACAGGGTTTTGATAATATTCACCTTACCTCATCTAAATACCTCATGTCTAAAAATTTAAGATGATAATATTGATGTAAAATTTCCTATTATAATAAATAAGAATCAATTCTCAGGGTTATACAGTATCTGTTGATTCTTTCATGAGAGCTGGTAGTAAGAAACAATGAAGCCTGAAACATACACAATTTTCTCAATAACAGTATCACAATGGTAGTCACTGTTAACGATAGACTGTTAAGATGTGCACACTTTACTTTGGTATTGCCAACAAGAAACATTTTTTTCTGACTTTACACAATCCCTTTACCAATGGCTTATGATGCATCACATTCATTTAAGTGAATGTTCCTGACAAATGTATTTCAGAAGCTTGGTTCTGTCCTATATTTGTATTTTATTTACACTGATTACATGCACTAAGATTGTTTACTGAATTCTTCTTATAATGGGCAAGTTAAACAACAATATTGGCTTCTTAATGGTTCCATAATGCAATGGGATGCCATTCTTTAATGATCAGCAGCCTAGATAATTGATGTATTGCTCAGTAATTGAGGGGAGATAATAAGTCACTGTATAGAAAATAAACCAGGGCTGTTGTGGGATCCTAAATAGTTTTAGACACACATTAACAAAACGTATCCTCAGCACCACCTTCTAATCAACAAATTACTGTCTTTCTGCTTCTCAGCTGGTGGCCTAATAAAAAAGGATTGTTGAGGCTGGAATTAAAGTAAAGCAATTTTTTGTCTCATAGTAAAAGACACAAATGAATTGCACTGCCATAAGGCAGCATGCAGGGTGCAAAACACATTGCACATCCCCTGAGTGGCCCAATAAAGAGTGACAAGGTGCATTTAGAGAATCTTTCTGTTGATCACTGGTACCCTCCTCATGCAAATTCAAACCACCTTTATCTGGTGCTCACATTTACCCTTTAGCAGCTGTAGGTGTTTTGTAAGGACAGAAATAAAGCTTATTTTGGAAAGAAACATTTGTTTCTGCAACAGTACTGTAGACTTAGACCTTTTATCTTTTGACTTTGGGAAAATTCAGCAAAAACCATTGAACATGAGATCAGATGCTGGGTAAAAAATACTATCAACTGAAGTGGTTGCAGATTTTATTCAAAAAGGGTATGATTTATATCATTTGCCAGCTGTTGTCCATCCACCCCATTTAATGTAGGGACAGAATTACCTTTACTTTTCTGAGAGATATTGGCCCTGAAATCAATGTCCTGCCATACCACTCTGGTATCACCCATAGCCATGATATTCTCTACAGTATGTGTCCATGTACAGCACTTCCCTCATCCTTTTCACTTTTTCTGCACTCTTGAGCTCCTTTCCCCTTGAGAAAAAACAAGTTTCTTTATAATAATTACTTGTATGAAACTCTTGGTTACCCAGGATTGGTTGTTGTGACCACCGTTAAAGCTTTTGGTAAGGATATTTGTGTCTGTGCAGAAAAAAATGTAATCTGATACTACATCAGCAAGTACAGCAAGAATATCCCTTGATGAGTCCTTAAAAATACCCCATTGTGTGTAGTTTAAACAACCTTGTAGATGCACAGTACTTTCTTTGTCCCAATTTCTCTTGAACAGCAGCTGATTGGCCTGAGATTTGCGGTATTGTAATCAGAGTTGCCTGTTGGAGGCCTTTTAAGGGATTAGTTGGGTTTTGGGGTTGTCTCATGGCAGCAATCGATAATTCTGTTCAACTGCACGGGGTAGCTCACATACTGACAAAGTTTATTATTTAGTGTGAATCTGTTAAAAGTTCCCAAAATAAATTCAGAAGCTTCTGGGAATGCAGTGTCCTGTTTCTGGGTAACATCAAAAATGATTTTGGATACCTTTTTCACATTAGCTTTTGGGTGGATATAAACAATCGAAGTAAAAAGCTTCAGAAACTCTGAAGTAAGATAGAAGGAATGCAAAGAGACACTCACATATTTTCCCAGATGGTAATAATTTTGGAACCAATGTTTTTTTACCATCAGATGTACCCCTCCACCATGATGTTTATCTGTGGTCTGTCTCTAACCAGCCAGTGTAGTAAAACTGTTCATGTTTTATATTGTTATCCTTTACAGTCTCATTCAGTCATCAAAGTCAAAACAAGGCAACACAGGCATAGGAAATTTTGTGCAAGAACATTTAGTTAACATGCAGTTCATCCAAATTGTTTATTAATATTTTTATGACTGAACTTTAGACAGAATAATAGTGGACATGGGGTGTTTACTCTTCCTCTGTTGAAGTTTCTGTCTCAATCAGCTCCTCTTTCCTGTTTTGTTTTGTAATTAAAATCCATATTGTGTGTAGAAATCAGAATACTGTATCTAGAGGAAGCTTGACAGAGTGTTGGCTACATTTCAAACCAGCCATGCCATCATCCAGCACATTCCTGTCAGTGAGAGCCAAGAAATCCATAGAGAACAGTAAGTGCAAAGCAAGTACCTTAATGAGTTTCATCATTTTGTCACCAATCATCCTGCACCTGCACATCTTACACTTGTACAATCATCAAGAGAAGATAGAAGAAACAAAAAACAACCACACAAAAAATCCAAGCAAGGACAAAGACTCACCACCAGTCGCTAAACAGCTGCATCCATGTACAGTATACTGTATACCTTCTTGCCAACCTCTTTTCCCAGCTTCCATTACCAAAGACTTCTCTGTGGTCATTCCTCTGCCTGTGCCTCCTAACCCCTTGATGTTCACCTCACTTCATGTCCCCCTGTCAACAGGCTACGAGGCTACGAGGAGTGAATCTTATCCATGCCAAACATATTTATATTTAAAAACATACATACCTTCCTAGGATTTTTTTAACCAAAAAAAACTGATTTTATTCATTCAAGAAAACAGTTGAGCTGCTGATATCATCAATAAAGTAAGTTAGTACTCCAGGCTTGTCAAGAAATTCCTCATTTGTTTCAAATAGCTATTACTCATCAAATTCTGATTGTCACAACTTACATTCCATACTCCATACTCTCACTAACAAAAGCTGTTTTCCCCATATATCTATTATCTGGACACTTATGTCAGAGAGGCACCGCCTTTTCAGCAGCTCAACAAGGCTTTCCCGACTACCCAATTAAGTAACTTCTGGTCCTCAGAGTCTACCAAGGATACATCAAGATTAGTTCCGATGTCATGAGTCAAACATTTCATCAGCTTTATATCTAACTGTCTGAAAAAGGCAAACAATTTAGATAATCAGTCCTAGTACTTTTAAGTTCCTCCCACCTTTCCTTTTCCATTTGTTATCTTGCTTTATTCTTTTAAGAGTCCTACCCTTCTCATCCTATAGCCAGTGGATTTGCCCTAAGCCAAACTGGTTAAGCCAAATCTCACCATACCTGATAACCCTTACACATCCTCAAAAGCATCTAATTTTTGGGTGTTGCTATTTCTGCTATTTTTTACATCTCAGAAAAAAGTCTCATAATCATTCCTGATGTAATTTCCCAAATGCTATGTACTGTATACCATTAGTAAACTATCTTTCTGTATTCATCTTGTGCATTCTTTCACAATACCATCGCAACCTTTGCAGCTACACCCTTGGGGTAACAACTTATTCTACAGTATAATGGGGCCCCAGACTCCTTGTCCTATGACCAGGAGACTGGCCATCATGGTACTTAAACACTGAACAAACATTCTGAAATGCATATATAATTCTTGGGTGTTGTTATTTCTTGTGAAACTACACTGTCCTCACATTTCAATCTGTGATTAGTAAAGTTACCCATATCTACAGAAGATATGTTTCAATTGGTAAAAGTCAATTTAAATGGAGTTTTTCACTTTGAATGATTTGATTCTTGTAATCCATTCTTTTTTCCCTTCTTCATATATATTTCATGTTGCAATTTTATTCCTCCATCCACATACAGCATTCACAGAAGCTTACTGTTTGTGCTTGGAAATTGATTTAAAAGAATATACTGACGCACAAGGAAACTTCAACAGCATAAGCTTTACATCAATAACTCATCGGGCACACACATAATGCTATTTACATTTTAACTACTGAACAGATAGGTTTATTGATTGTTTGAGCTGTATTTTCCCATAGAATAACAAATTATTGAGTGCAAGTCTTGTGGTTTCATAAAAATACCAAGTGCTCAAAGCTGCTATTTCAGTTGAGTTAAAAATTTAAAAATGAATAGGCTAAGAATCTTTACAAATAGCCATTTAAAATGACATGGTTTTAATAGCATTTTTAAATAGCACTTGTAAGGTGGACAAACGTAATCTCACTTTCTTCTGCTCACCTAAGCATAAATATCAAGTTTCTACATTTACCAGAATTTGACACATTGCATTCTTTCCTCCTCACCATCATATTTTTAACAGAAGCACAGATCACCACATCTGGAGGGGGCAACTGATAGCCATTTTGCTGCTACTCCCTAAGCCAAGTGGGTTTATCCATCCATCGATTTTCCAGCCGTTTTCTACAATTCAGGGTCACAAGGGAGCTGTAGCCTATCCTGTTAATCAAAAGGTGCCAAGCAACATGCTGTACACCCTTGAGTCAATCACAGGGCAGACAGACACAAACACTGACACGCATGCACTCACACCAGGGTCAGTTTTCCCCAAAGACAATTAGCCTACCAGTATGTTTTTGGACAAGAGCACCCGGAGAACTCCACAAAGACAGCACCACAGGTCCGTCATTAAACCCAGAACCTAGCGCTGTGAAGCAGCACTGCTAACCAATGCAGCATCGTGCTGTCCACACATCTCAATCTAAGGAACAAAATCTATTTCTGTAATTCTTTCTTAATTAGAGCTGTCTGAACTACAAGAACAGAGAATGATGTATCCATGCCTTTGCTTGAGTAATGAAAATAACTAGGTTGCTATCAGCATGATAGAAAGCAGGCTGTCTGCAAGAAAGGTTAAATGATCTACAGTACATCAGGAATCACCAGGCTAGTCCATCAAGACCAGAAGTGAGGGACAGCGAAGCAGAAGGTCAGCACACTGGCTCAGGCCTATCAGAACCATCTGATCCATGTGGATAATTATTTTAGGAGTTCAATGGATACAGCATGGACACCTCCAGGAAGAAATAAAAAGAAACTCTCTGTCGGCATAAAAATGATCTACATACTTGGAGCCCATTCATGCATGACATTCTGGCAGCTGAGACAACATTAGAATTTCATCTGTAGAACAGAGAACATATGAATTGGTGGCAGTGTGAGTGGTAGATTGTTGTATTGAGTATATTTACCAATGAATCGTTCATGTGTTGATGCTTTATCGCCCTTGACAGACTTGATGGAAGAGAATATCTGTAAAGACTTGATAGTGAGAATTATCCTGGCTGTGGCATGGTTCAAATCGCCTACTTTGGTGGTGGAAGAGTGATGTTGTGGGGAGATACTTCCTTAAAAGTATCCTTAAAAGGTGTTAAAGGAAACACCTTTAATGAAAATCGAGGGCAATCTTATTTCTCATTGATACAGTATATTGATAAAATCTTTGAACCAACGGGATACTGTTCATTATCTAGAAGGACAATCCAAGATCATACAGTGCTAAGATTAAAATGGCAGTTCTAAGATTAAAATTAAGCTGCACTGGTTTAAGAATATGAAAAAGAATGTCCTTGAATAACACAAGGTCCTGACTTGAATCCTAGTGAGAATCTGTGGAAAGACTTGTAAACTGCTCTGCATAACCAATCCCCAAGCAACTTAAAAGAGCTTGAACAAATCTTACAAAAGAATGGGCAGCACTTGCACCAGGCTAGTGTACAAAGCTGGTAGGGACCCAGCCAAAATACTCGCTGTATTAGCTGCCAAAAATGCTTCTACCAAATATTGTGTTCAGAGGTCTGAATACTGACATGATGAATATATTTCACTGTTTTTCTTTAGATTAAGTAAAAACTAGAATTCTTCTGTTTGACCATTCACAGTCTAAGTTTAAAATATGTATGCATCATTTTGTAGTTTCACATCATAGGAGATATCCAAGTCAAGTGTATGACTAAATCCAATAGACTTGAGGGTTGTGTCTCTTTTGTGCCTCAATACACTTTGCATCAGGAGATCAAAGATATTCAGAAGAGAGTATTTAATTTGTTTCTAGATTAGAATCCATATTTAATAAATTAGCAGCTCTAAAGATTATTTCATCATTTATTTTTATTTCAGAGCTGTTGTTGCTATCAGACAATGTTTTCTTACAACACCCATGTAATTTGAAGATTGAAGACTTTCTGTAACAGGAGCCAGTCCTGACTCCCGTGAAGTGTGTAAGTTAGGACTCTATGCAGACGGTATATTCCGGAAGTGATTGGAGTAGGACACCGGGGAAAACACGGCAGGGTCAGGACAGGATGACAGACGGGGGGGTGACAACAGTGATCCGGTGCTCAGGGGGTGTGGCGCAGGCAAACAAGTCCAACACAGTCCAAATAGAGAAACCAGGGCACAGTCCATAATCTAAAACCAGGAGATCCATCCAAGACGACGACAAGAATAAAAACAGGGAACGGGGACATGGAACCAGGAACATGGAAGTTAAAAGAAGAGTGACGAGGCCAGCGCTCTGAGCCCCAGACTCAGCTGGTCAGGACACCGTTCTGAAGCCTATGCTCTTTAAGCTGTAGACGTGGGGCGACTTGATGCTAGGCGGGCCTGCAGGCATCCTTCTTCCAATGCAGAGCCCTGAGCTTCGGAGGCACGAGGTTTAAATAATAAACAGGGAACAAGGGGCAGGTAATAATGAAACTAAAACACAAAAGAGTCGGAGCATCCTCTAGAGGAGGGATGACAGTCGTGACACTTTCATATTAAAATCTGGCATATTCTGGTCACAGTCCATTTGCCATGAGTGACCAGGAAACAGCAGTTCAGGTCGTATACAATAAACCAATGAGGATTAGAAATTAAACACGGGGTGTTAGATTCAGTTACTCATCAACCCTCATCTTCACTGGAAAGAGCATGGAGAGAACATGGAATCTCCACAGAGGAATCAACCTAGTCCATAATCAAACCCAGGATCGATAGTCTACCACACCACCCATGACACTGATATACACTGCTGTCAAACACTAACCAAAGCACAAAGAAGTAAAAACAAAATAAAATAAAAAAATATTTTAGAAATGTAAAATTTGGAAAGTGGAGTTTTTTCTGTTTCTTTTGTTATGTTGAAAAGTTAAAACTTTGGAGATAGCTTGCCATGCAAACCTGGCTGATTGCCATATTCCCTGCAGTTTTATTATAAACCTCAAAAGAACTGTAATGTGGGTGTTGAGGCATGAGTACACTTCAGTTTCTGGTTTCTAGCTGGAATGATATAAGCATTTCTTTATTTCACAAACACAAATTTACTAGTAAGCAAATTAATTTACAGAATAAATTCCATATTTCACACCTGTAGGTGGACATTCATAATTAGGTACATGATCCTTTGAAAACCAATGGAAAAACAAGTTATTCATGTTCAGTAGTTTATAGCTATATTTATTCTCTTAACACCTTCTTGTATGTGACTGGCATGCCTGATGTTTAATCCATACAAAATCAAAAGGGGAAATTTGTGTAAAACACTCCTGTTGTTTAATCCAAAAACAGTTAATTTTATTCCACAGTGAACTTGAACACTGAACTTGTTTTAGACTTGAGTATTTGCTAAGTTGCTACCAGTTTTAACCTCTAAGTACTAAACCTGATTAACTATACCCAAGCACATTTATAACACCAAACTTTTATTTTAGATACATTAAATTGTAAATTTAACTGTCCTTTTTACTCACAAAGCATACAGTACAGCCTAGTATCCATATCTGACACAATTTTGCTGGTTTCAGTTACCATACTTTCCTCAGTCTTTACAACATCCAGATACAATATCAATTCAAACATGCACAATACTGTGCATTTGGCAGTAGCTACACTCAGGCTTCTTTGCTTTGTATTTTTTTTTGTATTTGAATAGTACTCATTTTCAACACTTAAATGACAATTCTACCCCATATCAAATAATGTAAGTGTTAGTTGTGGGAGTTGTCAATATTGTGGCAACATATTGGGCAGCAAATTATGACTTCCACTGTTTTTTTTTAGTTCTAATCTCCAGTAACTGTGGGGCCACATTTTTTCATGAAATGCTTATGTTCCCACACAGCAAGTAGACATTTATTCAGTCAATGAATCAAACAATTCCTTGAATTGGATGCATTATGTACATGAAAAAGAACAGTAGTCTGCTATGTAGACTGACTAAACCTTGAAATTGGCAAACAGAACACCTGATGAAAATAAAAAGCAGCAACAATCTGACATGTAACATTGTTACCTAAATGTACAAAGGTATAGTTTAACATATTTTTCCTTGGGAGAAAGCTGGCTTTGTTTTGGTGCATTTGGACGTTAGAAATGAATTTTGAAAAACTGCTAAATTGACTGCTAAAATGTTATATTTTATATTATATTTTATTATAAATGTCTAAGGAATCAACTTTTTTATTAAGAAATAAATGTACGTATTAAGATTAAATGCATCATCCCATTTCCTCAGTTACACTTCACTGCTGTTTTTGCCTTGTTTTCTACTTTTACTGTATATCCCTGCACATGACCTCCATGTGTTTTTCATGGAGTCTGGTGAGCAGTTGAGCCTATCCTGAAGATGCTCCATTGTAGATTTAGAAATGGTGTCATGGACCTTCTTGATTTTTCAAATAATGATATGCTCCAATATCTTTTTACTCTCTCGTTAATGCACAAAACAGTGGGAGAGATTATAATGAGTATCATAATCCTGGGTGGAGTTAATACAGTATTAATATACCCCTTCTGGATAATCAGTATTTTTAATATTACTCCTGCCTTTTATGTTGTATTTTAATTGGTTTCAATGATTTACCAGCAACAGTAAGACACACTCTATAGATTAATGTTGAGAAAGATGTTAAGATGAGGTGCCATTGTCTGTAAATTTGTTGTAGACACATAATTCACTGTCTTTTCATTGACTGAAATGAAGGTGACAGTTACCCAAGGAGTTTTGTTTTTTACTTTAATTGAGCAGGCCTTTATTTTAGTGTTAACTAAACTTTAAAATGTTTTAAAATAAAATGTATTACTTAACAAATATATACAAATATAATTAGAGGTAGCAGTTGCAGCATTAGTTAAAAAATAATAATTAGGATTATTATCTTTATTAACATTAGCAGTAATAATACTAGTGGTTGTAGTGGTACTAAAATATATGATATATTTATATTATACTGTTAATATTTGTAGTGGCTGTATTTCATGAAGATGGAGAGTAGGAATAGTAGTAGTCGTGGAAGTATCTAATAGTTTTAGATCTAATTAGCCCTGACGTACTGTACAGTATATTTTGTTTGTAACACGTCAGAACAGTAGCAGTTCTGCCTTTTGATCTCCAAGGCAATAAAACCTCAAGTTATCGGGAACATCCCACTGACTGCATTAGAAAAAGAAGAGACATGTACAGTAAGTATGGACAAAGGAAAGACAGGGGCAGCCAAGGAATGTGCCTGCTTGTAATTTACCATCACACTCCTGAATTCATCGACCCTTGAAAGGCACACTGAGAACTTTGAGTTGAGGCTGCTAATTGGACAAAACAGCTGCTGATGGGGAGATCATTCATAATTTACAGCACTGTGCCTAAAGGGCTGCTTTGCAGGCGCGGCCACCTCCCCTCTATCTTATCCCTCCAGGGCTTCTCAATGGAAGAGCTCTCGTCTCAGGCTTCTCTGACCACCAGCAGCTGCTGCTGTGGCCCAGGGGGCTGAGTACCCCTGGGCTCGCATCTCCATCCTCCAGCAGTCTGAGCAGCCGGCTGCAGTTTTATTAGCGCTATGTGCATCATCCTAAGCAGGAGACAACACGAAAAGTAAAGTAAGTTTATTATTGCTTTTTAAAATAATTCTTTCTTTGATTCTGTAATAGATGCCTTCTAGTGTCCAGTTGAGTTTTCTCAGCCTTCTCTGGTTTCTTACAGATGACAGCTGGTAACCGGACATGCTGGGCGGTTAATTGGCATCTCTGAATTATTCCCTGTGTACTTTTGTGTGCCTGTACAATGGACTGGCACCCCTTCCAGCCAATGTAGTCCAGCCATGTGCCATAGGCTTCCACGATAGGCAGAGGATTGCCCCAACCTTTGCCAGGAATAAATTCTGATAATGGATGAATGGAGGAAGTGTCTTACTTGTGTAGACTTTAGACTATGCATTCATTTTTATGATGTGTCTATTCAAAACACAAGAATAAAGTTTTTAGATGAACATCAACAGTGAAGCCTCCTCAGTCTTCATGCCTCCTGATGGAACCATGGAACATACTAACATAAAAACTACAACAGACTGATACTAACTAGGGATTTCAAATTTCTGCTTAATATTTGGGCATTGCTATC
This sequence comes from Lepisosteus oculatus, assembly GCF_040954835.1. Taxonomy (NCBI): domain Eukaryota; kingdom Metazoa; phylum Chordata; class Actinopteri; order Semionotiformes; family Lepisosteidae; genus Lepisosteus; species Lepisosteus oculatus. The sequence continues at coordinate 15,592,196 of NC_090716.1, forward strand.
ACATCCTTAATCTAATGTACACACATGTCAAATCTGTTGATTTACTAAATTAAAATTGTTATAAGCAGCGTCTTCTTTTTTGGAGCACTTATTTATTCTGAACTAAAAAGGATGTTGACCTCAAAACCAATGGGCCAGCTGCAGAGTGTCTGCACCCTCTTATAAAGAAAAAAAAACTCATCATGATTACCTTGATAACAGTTGGTGTTTGATAGGCATCTTCCAAAGCATGCATGTAATAAAGATGCTGTTTATCTTAGGAAATGTGTAATGTTCGAACCTTATTTTAAATATAATAATAGCCAGCACAAAAAATACTCTCAGAATATTAAATAAACAGTTCAGGATGGTAAATTGAGCACTAATGATGAAATATTGCTACCCTCTATTTACTTAAAAGTGCCCTTCTCCTTCTGTTGCATCATTATTTCTTATTAACATTAATAAAACTATATATGTATACTGTACAGATATACAGTACAGTATGGCACAAACAGAAGGTTTCCTTGCAATGAGAGACATTGATATGACATGATATTGATACTTTTGATAATGATATTGATAAGTTGTGTCAGAATTTAACCACAAAAAATATAGAAAATATTATTATTATTATTATTATTATTATTATTATTATTATTATTGTAGTAGTAGTAGTTGTAGTAATAGTAGTAATGGGAATAAATGTAACATAACTGGAACTACAATGTTTCTATCTTAGGCAACTACCAATACATCTCCAATCTTTTCTTTAATTCCAGCAAATTGTTTTTCAATTCAGTGGGCATTTTACCTGAAAAAACAACAAAACCGGAGTTATAAACAAGCATATGTAATAGCATTTCAGATTAAAACACTTGTTTCCTCTTTCCTAAAAATAAATAATTGTTTATGCAGTTATAGTTTTTCTTTTCACTTTGGGTAATCTTTAAACATAAAGTCAAGCTTTATACTATACATAGCTTTTCTCTTTGTGTCTAGTTTTAATTCAAAATATTGTCTTTGGAAAACAGTTTGAAAAAAATAAGTTATGTTTAACAATATTTAAGGCTCTGCGGACTACTACTACTTCTTGACTTGTAATAGCTGTCTTGGTGAAGTTGTTTTTTTCTACTTTGTCTTAAATTTCCTGCTGTGCCCATTGTTTGAATGCAAGCATGCTCTGTGACAGCTGTTATTCAGATATTCTCTGTTCTCCAAGTGGTAACTGTGAGGACTTCACTGCAGTGATACAACGCACTGTCTCCAGTGAGTAGCAGAGTCACATCCTAGCTTCTTTAACAGGTTTCCTGGAGGTCTGCCCATCACTGAGGGCCATACCATTTCCCTGACTCACGTTAGCTGAGTCTCCTGGCCAACAATGTACTCTGCATTCATCTGCATTTTTATCTTCAGCCCTTGGTCCAAACCACTTGCATTTAATAATGGCACTTTTGCATGTGGAGGTATGTTTCAACTGACTCATGAAAATGTCAATATTGTTTCAACTGATTAGGTGTTTTGTCTTATCTCTTGCTTGTTTTCCCTTTTTACTAGTCCATTTTGTCTCAGCACATGTTTCTTTTATATTGTACTTACATTTTTTAAGGTTGCCTAATCTACTTCTGAGGCCACAAGTGGACAAGAGGAAATCCAATAAAACTGAGAACTAAAGTAGCTCTATGTTTTTATTTGATGTCTGACACAAACTGACCTCCTAATTTGGTTAAGCTGACACTTCTTTTGGATCTTTCAAGAAATATTTCTATAAAAAGTTTAGGATAGAACTACTACCTGTAGCTATTTTTTTTTTTCATTTTCAGTTCACAAATGTAAAATATTTTTCTCTGATATTTGTCTTCTAAGTGTTTTTTTTCTCTTTCTCACCTCAATAACTCTCAGTTGTGTGTTCGGCCAGGAGAACCCGAATAGTATTGTTTTAGTCAGCTGAAGTGAGTTTGTTCAAAACTTATAGACGCCCTAGGCACCGTGATATTTTGCACCATTCTGACTGTTACAGACACCATAATTTTCTGGATTCCAAAAGGCAGCTAGCTTTTATTTATTTTGAGATGAGCACATCAAAGTTCAATATATCATGAGAAAGGCTATGAAGCACCTGCCCATAAACCCTCATTCTGAAAGCTCCGCTGCATGAAAGCAATTGCTGCTGGCGAGCGCAGTTTATCACTACCACCACCCCCCCATACACCCCCCAACATAATCTACACTGCATTTAAATGAAATATGAATAGAAGGATGTATCCTTAAGGCTCTCAGACAAGGGAGTGTAAATCCCCACAGTGCTAAGCACGGGGGGGAACCTATTTCAAAGGCTAAACATTGGGAAATTATCTCTGCATTTATAGCTTAGTACCGCCAGAGGATTGCAGCTCTCCCAGTTGGTATTTAAAAGATAAATATGTGATGGTCTGTCTCAGCAGAGCAATAACTTATTCATGCTGAGGTCAGGTCATGCAGTCGCTCAGTATTTTGAGATTGTGCTGCAAAAAGAACACAACTTAACAACTTACTGTACAGTATATATATACAGTATCTGCCTTGCATAATCTTTGTGTAGATCATTTAGAGTTCAGATTACAAAGTGTGTTCAGGTCCCAAATGTTAATTAAACTGACTCCAGGCTGAACACACCATAGCACAAAGTCCATTAAGAAATCAGGGCATCTCAAAAGGTACAATAACAAATACAGCAGATAATGATTCACTCAATTGGTGCAATAATGCTCTTTGGAGAGGGGTATGCTGACTAATCTGCCAGTCACATTCACCACCATTAGTCATGGAGGGTATGACTGTAGTGCTCCAGTAGAATAGGGAACATGACAAGGAGTATGAACAGTTTGTTGTACCTTAATGGTTTAGACAGCAGGTTATGCAATTAGTCACATTCACGTCTGTTCGGAATTTCAGTTGAGCAAAAAGACTCTAGGCTCATATATTTCACAGGTATTTCCTGCCCAAGTTTTATCAGGAGATAGAGCAGGTCAATCATAATGGGAATTCAAGAATACTGACCCTAAACCAAGTTTTAGCACTCTTTGGTACTGTACCTCTTTCCATTATAGACATGCTCTAGTTTTTGTTGCTCAATTGCCGGATTGCATGGATATGTAGTGGTGGATTATTTGTTATCCTTATGTTTTTCCTCTAAAGGATACCTTTAGTAAAATGCTGGTAAGGGAACTTGTTTCTGTTCTCAAGGGATAGGATCCAGAAACAAATTTTGACCAGCTAAGGAACTCTTACGTTATGGATAATAAAGTAAGAGAATTCATAAGGTGAGTGCACTGTAATTGTAGTTCTACCTTTGCAGTGAGTTATGAAGTCAGACAGAAACTTACAAAGAAATTGGCATATCAATTGCCTTGTGAATCCATAGCAGTTTGAAAGCAGGTGTACGTAATTGTGCCAATATATCATTAGGGTGTTTAAGGATGACCATAGATTTACAATGTCTTGGTTCCATAGCAAGAAGATCTTTATTAAATGGGCCTTTTTTTAGCTGCAATCTTTTTCTTTCAGAAAGAGTTCCATGGTTTTTTATCAAGGCAACAGAATGATTATTAGAAATCTTAAATAAAACATTATTCTAAGCGTAATAATATGTCTCGCTGTACACATTTTATCTTTGGCATATTTTAATATGTATTTCAAGTCTTCTACAGTGGGTTACCAATAGAACCAACATTCTAAGAAATACAGCTGAGTGAATGGGCCATTTGTTCTTGTCATATTGAGCCTAAACCCACTACAAGATATTACATAAATGAAAGAGAAAACCAATTAGTTTAAAAACTGGTGTGGTGGGTTCCTAACCTGGCTTAACCTGGCTAAAATGATAGAAAATTAATTTAAATGTTCAGGTCTATGAGTGTAAACAATATCTTTAAGATGGTAATGACTGAATGTGCAACAATAAATAATAATAGATATTATGTTGTGTTACAGAATCCATAGACTATGAATCTGTATCATGAATCTGATAGGAAGGGTGTTTTATTACAACATTTGCAGGAAATTGTGATCTTAGATGCAATACGTATGAATGTCCAGTTCAGTGTATACTATAATTCTAAACAACATTATACTTTATATAAATAGATAGAAATGTTAAGTAGACAGATCAGCTGATTGAATTGTCAACTATTTGACAGATGAATAAATGGACAGAGGAATTAATGGACAGAAAAAGAAATAATAAGAGCATTAAATGAATGACTACACCCCCATGCAATATTTAAGCTAAAAGTTTAAATAGTCTTTGAACAGTATTTGAATGGCTATTGATTGTGGAATTCTTTGGAAGCTTTCAAACTATGTTCTGAAAATTATTTGTTTGCTGAAAAACATTACCTAATAATAGAAATAAAAATAATAATTCTGACAAGATGAATAATAGTCAAAATACCACTAGCTTTCATATGAAATGGCCATAATAATTTTCTTTCATTGTTGTTGCTCTTGTTAGAGTAGTTTTCAAAATTAGAAGCCTAACATCTTTTGTCAAATTTTAAATAAAGATTGCAATTCAGCTAACTGCCTTTTGCAGAGAAAAGTATTCAGCCCATTGCAGTTTTTAAATTTTCTTGCTTTTTAAGCTTGAAGTCATGACAGTTTTAAAAATCATTAGTATTTGTTATATTTATACACAACCTATTTCACACATTAAAAAAACAAACAAAAAAAATCAAAGATAAATAGATATTGTAATTGGAAAAGATTGTATATTCATACCTTTTGTTGTGGTTAAACTAAATTAATGTAGGTGCACGATCTTACATTATGAACCACACAATTAATTTAATTGGCTCTGTGTAGCAATGGTGGTTTTCAGAATAAAAACATCTCTGTGAGGTTGCTTGGTCAGATGGTGTATTTCAAGCAAAGACTCAACTATGCCAACCATGACTGGTGTCCCACCCTGCCTTGCACCCCTTCCCTGCTAGGATACCACTTGAGAGATCTTGCAATAATGTCAAAAGGTTTTGTGGTCAGATGGAAACAGATGGGAAACTTTATCTCTAAATTCCATGTGTTACATTTGGTGCAGACAGAACACAACACATCTCCCACTCATCACCATCCCTATAGCGAAGCATGATAGTAGCAGCATCATACTATGGGGAAGGTTTCCGGAACTGGAAAACTTGTCACAATTGAACTGTGAACAGTACAATCTGTTTCATTCTGCTAAAGCCTAAAAACTGGGGCACAAATTCAGCTTTCAGCAGGGCGGTTGTCCAAAGCACAAGGTCAGAGCTACACTGGAGTGGCCTATGTGAATGAGATGGAAGAAAATGTCTCTGGGTCACCATTACTTTTCACTTTTATCTTTCACCACTATTTACTGTAACTTTATATGCCCTTAAAAAAACTTCAGTATGAGCATTCAGGTTTTAAATACATTTTACATTAAAATGTGTATGTATAATTTTGTAGATTCACAAAATGGTACACCCAACTTTTTTTTAAGTTACTGTATACTGTATATAGCTATTTGCATTGTGTGAATGTACAGACAGGTTATTTTTATATACTTAAAAGGGAATACTGCTCCCTTTCTGAATTTAGTAAGGTGACAAGATTATATGCAGTATTTGGGCCAGTTGAAGGCACAAAAGGACAGCATCTGAGACAAAAATCCTAACTATTTCTCAGATATATCCATGTGAGAATTCATAGAAGTGTCCCTCATTCTAAGCATGAAACCTGAGGGAATGGGAATATAGAATGTCTGAATATAGACTCAAACAGGGAAATACCTTGGTCTAAAAAAATCTAAAGCCCTCTGTGATCAAGATAGTGTGCACATTTAAGACTGCTCTTGTCATTCCCATATTATTATTTCTGTAAAGAAGCTCCAATATAGGTATTCTTCTCTTTAAAACATTTTAAATGAAGACAATGGAACCAAGGTTAAGAGAATCCGGGAATCATGAAGAGGAAGAGGTGTTAGTAGGGCCACCAAGGGGCGCTCACCCTGCTGTCCATGTGGGTCCTAATGCCCCAGTATAGTGACGTGGACACTATACTGTAAACAGGCCCCGTCCTTCGGATGAGACGTAAAACCGAAGTAGGGGTGTAACCCCGGCGTCCTGGTCAAATTTCCCATTGGCCCTTACCAATCATGGCCTCCTAATAATCCCCATCTATGAATTGGCTACATTACTCTGCTCTCCTCCCCACTGACAGCTAGATCATCCAGGTGGATGCTGCACATTGGTGGTGGTGGAGGGGAGTCCCCATTACCTGTAAAGCACTTTGAGTGGAGTGTCCAGAAAAGCGCTATATAAGTGTAAGCAATTATTATTATTATTATTATTATTATTATTATTATTATTATTATGTATGATTTGGACTATAATAAAACCCTGATTCTGGACATGTTTACACTCTTTGGACCCTGTCCATTGGAAACAAGAGAGGTTAAGTTATTTCAATCAGATGTCCAACCCTGTGAAGGACATTCCCAAAATAGTAAGGGCTATTGTTGAAATTAAATTACAGTCTTGTTCAGTTTTCCACCACTGACATTTTACCCAATAAATAATACAATACATAAGTTAACCTGTATCATGGTACTATACAATGTTGAATTTGTCTCATTAGCTAGAAAGGTAAGCTTGAGTCAATCTGCTCAGATAAATAAGTCCAACTCAAGTGTCCCGATTGTAAACCCCTCCTCTTAAGGACGCTCTAGCTCTTCCTTGTTTATTCTTTATCTCCTGCACCTGCCTCCGGTTCCTGTCCCGTCCTATAAAAGTCAGACGTTCCTGCCAATCTTGGCTCAGCTTTGGAAGATGGGCGCCCGGAAGCCCGCCTACCCGCGAGTCCAGGAGCGACTCAATGGCATCGAGTGATCAAATTCTAGCACTATACATAATCTTTACTGATTGGATGCCTTATTGATAAATCAAAATTGGGTATTGGACTCAACTTAAATATAGGAAAAGAAGCCAGTGTTTTTCATATTTTTGTAAAAATTAAACTTGAGTTTGTAAATATATTTTGACAAACTTTTTTTGCATTTCTGTATAGGGGACAAAGGTCTCCATCTTTAGGCATCAGACTTTGTCATGTACAGTACCTGTAGAAGATTGATTAATTTATTAAACTAAGTTTACCATAGAAAATTTGTCTCTACCTCTAAATATATTAGGTTGGTCCAAGTTGGTAATTAAACATTGAGGACTGGTGCAGTTATGTATCAGTTATTGTATATATTTCACAAATAAAATTTGCTTTTAAAGCTGCACAAAGCACACAATTCTAAGCAGATGGAGCAAACCAAATACAGAAGTTGCAGGTAAAATCAGGTGAGTGGTTTATTTAGCTAGCAAAACAGATTAATTAGGTGTTGAGTCAATAACAGTAGTTATGATACATCCAGAATAAAGAGCAGCAGGAGAAGAGGGAAGCACTGGGGAAAAAAGAGACAAAATAAATGCTGTGTGGAACAACAGAAACAAACTAGTTCAAATAAAATCTTTAAGTCTGAGTCAAAGGTTTGTTCTATCAGGAGTTTGAATGTTACCACTCTACTGAGTCTTAGACAAGGATGACCTGAGCTCTACAGTTACCCCTTTCATCCAGGAAATGGTCCAGTTGCTGTCACTATGAGTAAACCGAAAAGAGGAATATTTACATTCTAAATTTTAGGAGTTACAAAACACAGATGTAAACATGACATAACCATATGTACTTCCATTTGATGAACAGATGGCAATTCTTCTCATTTGTAAAAAAAAATTGTTAAAACTTTTTTAACACTGTGTTTTATCATGATAAGTTGTTTTCACTGTTTTCACTGTTATGCCAATTCTGTACATCAAAAAGATTAATCTCCAAGAATAAGCTTGTGTTTTGGTAAACTAGTTTATTTACTTACCAGAGACACATTGCTAACCATTGTAGAGGTGACTCTTGAGTGTCACCTGATCAGTCAAATACGATAAGTGCTTGATTGCTTTCTTTTTTTGTAGACAGTTGTTTTTTCCTTTGTACCCTGTTGTTGTCATGCATGATTAGTAGTCACTCAACAACCTTCAACTAAAACGCCTTTGATTTCCATAAACAAATCCAGAAAAAGATCTTAAATTCTATTCTACCTAAGACTGTTGCCTTACAGTATTTTTCTTTTTCTAATCCCAGCCTTGAGGTCTCTCTTGAGTAAAGTACAGTAAATGTATTTAAATTAATAATACATTTTAAAAAATCTATCAACCCATATCGTATAAGAAAGGATACTTTTTCAGAGGAAATTAAGATTATGCACGCAGCCAATATCTCTTTTCTGAGATCACACTGTGATAAGTGTTGCCAATACCAACTATAACTCTCCAAGCAAGAAATATGTAAGATGCTCAGCAGTATCTTTGACAGCATGCCCTGATGGTTGAAAACAGGTAACCAGTAGGAGCCTCTATTGTGACAGACAGAAATCTGTAGAGGTGAATACGCTGCAACACAGTGACCCCTGCTGGATACATGACACTGGTAGGATATGACTTGGTGTTCTTTAAGACTACTACTATTTTTGACACAGGTTTTGGGGGGAAAAGCTATCAAAAAGATTTGGAATTGTGGGGTCATCTAACAACCTTTTTCACTTCCATTTATCCTGCCTGATTTTTTTGTGCCTGTCCCTTTTTTACTCCTGTTGCTCAAGATTAGATTAAAGCTTTGTGAGGTTTTTTTGTAGCACCGGTCTGCTTTTACCGCTGGGCTGAAAGCAGAGCTGTAGATAAGAGAGAGACTTCTTTTTAATTATCAGTATTTCAGGCATGAAGTTTCCCAGGACTGTCCGCTTCAAATACATTTCAGTTTCTCCCAAGGGGCTTGTGGTTCCTTTCCAATCTCACTGCTCTGACAGCAGGAAAGAACAGAAAGGCCAGGCCAGTCTTTTCTGCTTTCTCTAAGAAGACAGATGAGCTGGTAGAGGAATAAACACACTGTTAGTCGACCTTGTTCACGTTGTAGTTGCTTTGTATTGCATATTTAGACATTACATACACATTTTAACTGAAATAATTTCTGAACAGATTCAAGTACCACTGTTGGTCAAAACATGGTTATCTATATGGGCAAAAGTCAAGATATACTGTTCTGTATGACCATGACATCAGAATATAACATCTTTAAAAAAACAGTGCATGTTTATTAATTTCATGTAGATACATTAAGCCACATTTTACTATTTAACAAGCCATTTTAAAGTATCACCTAAAAAAACATTAAAGATAAGATGCTTATATGATTCATGTTCTTGTTGGGGTGTTTTTATCGTCACTCTGTAGTACATGTTGCAGTAGCCTTTATTTTATTGTTTTAAGTCAGAGTATCAGCAAATTAAGGAAAAATCAACACTCAGTTTTGTATTTTACAGGTAACAGTCTTGAAGCAATACCAATAGCAGTTTTGATAGTTCTCAGTAGTGTGCATGTGGTTTGTTGAAGCTGATATGCTGAGTGCTGATATTTGAACAACATGAAGTCTCAGGTCAATTTTTTAGAAGCTGAATTAAATACATATTTAAAATGCTGTTATGTATTTACTGTTAGACAATATCTTGTTTACTGTATATTATATATAGAATGCAAATTTATTTATTAAAATGTATTATATATTTATAGATTTCTAGAGTTCCTTGATTTTTGTTATTTGAACTAATAGCAAAGAACTGCACAGCTGACAGTGACAGAAAAGTGTTGTGTTGAGGTTATTGTAGTAAAAGGGCATTTATATGATAAAATCAAACTATACTAGGGCTTACCGATATTGGGTTATATCACTTCCGAACAGCAATGAAAATGATCTACGATTTGTTTCTGTCACTGTCAACTTATTTAATTTTAATCTGATTGATGACCCAGTGTTAGTGAATTAAATCAAAATTATACCGTATATTGACACAAACACCCGGGATAATACAAAATTATTTTTTCAAACATTGAAATAGAATAATGTTTCAACACTTACCCAGTCTCAACCAGGGAAAAGGTTGTTTTTTTTTGTGAAACCTGACCCTTAAGTATGAACATACAGAAGCCAAGATGGTTAAAAAAAAACTGTAGTAACCTTCATGGAAAAAATGCAAATTTGTATGGAACAGAAGCTTCTATGAATTACATAAATCAGCCAAAATATAAAACCTAAACTACATAATGAGTTTATGGTTCATGCAAAGGAGTTTGGTGATATTTATTTGATCTAGTCTTTTATGCTAAAAGTTCAAAGTCTATGATTAAGCATAAACCTAGCAGCTACTAGAATAGAAAGCTCCTCATTTGTGGACAGAAAGAGTTACTGAAACTTTCATCTGGTAAAACTAAAGGAGGAGAATGAGGACTCTTGTGCAGACCCTTTATTTTAAGCCTACAGAAAGGAATATCACAATTCTGCAAGATCACCATGTCTATCCTAACAAAATAAGGGAGTGAAGACAGGATTTGCACACGGGAATTTAATCTCCTGCATAATACAGACGACCAGGCTTTTCTACAGGAAGCCGGGGAGACTGCCCCATTTGTAGCCTAAAAAAAGATAACATTTTATGTACAGTAGATTACATTAACGTTGCTTCACAAAAGTGCTTCACAAAAGTGTAAAACCTTTTAAAGGTCTCTCGGTCTAACCCATACAGTACCTAAGGCCTGGAAAAGTTATTGCTTTATTTAGAATAATCCATAGATCAGATGTACTCCCGTTTGAATCACTTTTTCAAGATCACCACTTCCTCAATGCCCTCTCCAACGCTCCAATGCTGGGTGGGGTGTGCAGTGAGGTCAGCTGACTTTTGCCCCTGACCCTGGTTCTGTTTTGTGGGAGAGGCAGTTGAATTTTTTTTGTTGGAAATGAAGTGGAAAAGCACACAAGCACCAGAGTTCACAAAGATAGCAGAAGCAAGCATTTGATACTGTATGTGGGCATTCTGAAATTCACAGAGCAGGGACCTAGAGGCACCATGGCATGGCAGAAATGTAGGCAGTACAAATGGAAGGTCTCTGGTGAGCACTGCTGTTCGCGGGGCGCACAGAAGCCTGCTGTCCACTCTTTCTTACCTCTTATGTTCCGTTTTCTTATAAAAACACAGAAGATAAACAGGCAACCAGGAAGGAAGGAGTGGTGCAAGCACTAACCTTAAACAAACAAATGATTAAAGATATCAAGTTCCTCATAAATAAAAAAACCGGACAAGTCTCTATTTTTGTTGAAAAGGGTGAAGTGAAGCGGCTGCACAAGACTAAAGCAAGAGGATAACATAAAAAGGGATGTAACAAGGATATCTCAATACACAACCCTTCTTTTATTTTTAACTTGCCATGCAAACAAGGAGAAAATAATATTTTTCAACCCTTAAAAAGTCATGAGGTGACTGAAAATCCAGGGTAGATTTCCAGTGAGTCACACAGAAGCTGAAAATATTAAGCTCACTGTGAGGAACAAACGAGAAAGTGCAGGAAGTGGCCTGCTTCTGTGTTCCCACAAGAGAGGTAACAGAGTTAGGGATCATGCCCCTTACTGGCCCATCATTGGCATTATTATAAATCCTCAGTGTTATGCCCCTCACATCGCTATGCTATTGCAATGAAAAATGAAAGTGAACTGACCATTTCTAACTTCAGCACTAAGACCATTCTTGTGTTTCATATCCAGGACTGTATTTGGTGTGACCTTTGTGAGGCCCATTTGGAAACCATGGGAGTTGTGTGGATTGACTCGGCCCAGGCTGTCACAGCAATGAGAGATCAGAGATCCCTCCAGCCTCCCTGATTCCTGTATTCATGTGCTCCTGTTGGTGAGGACAGATCTCTCCTCTAATCGGTGATAAACCTTCAGCATGGGGCTGTGTTGCTTGTGAGGTGTGAAAAGACAAGCAACTTGACGGTGGACAGGTAATTATGCCCAGCATGCAGGTGGTAGGTTCATAGCTGATAGCTGCAAACACAGTCAGGTTGGTTAAAAAAAGATTGTCAATCTTTTTTTTTAAAGAAAGAAAAAGGGGCACCAACCTGATCTATGTAACCGTGTTTCTACAGAAAAGGTAGAAATTCTGTCATTAATCACATGTAATGCCACGGAGGGCACAGTCATCACATGGGCATGAAACATAGGTCTGTCCCGGCACACAGACAAACCCAGGGACAGACTAACTGTTCCAATGTTTACAAAAATACAAGGTAGCACCAAACTGACTTAAATCTCTCTCACTAAATATCTGTACCAAGCAGTTATCCTGCTACAGGTATGTTTTATTATATTCTCTTTAGTTTTCTGAAAATAACACTTCATCAAGCAAAATAGAAAAAGAACAGCCTTTCCTGACTCATATTCTGTCGGCCTCAACAAGGCTCTTTGCACCATTCAGTTTCCTCCCCCTATGATCCTTTGTCCTTCAGTAGCTCAGTTTCCTCCTCCAGATTCAGGTCTGTGGAAATCCTGAAGTAATCCTGCAGCATCCTTGTTGTAGCAGCCTTCTCACTATGCACTTCTTTCAAGATAGCAGATACATTCACTATCGTCTCTGTAGTTGATTTATAAAGGCTGGAAGAGGGCACACAGCTTTACCCTGTTCCAGCAATCACCACCTGATACCATTTTGAGTGCTAGCGTTCTCTCACAGCCGTTAGAAAACAGGTAAAACTGTCAGTGAACCGCATCATCCTTCGGTGAAAGTACTGTCCTTCGAGGATAATGCACCTTGCAGCATCAAACAACATCACAAGCACAGCATAATACTTCTAATATTTCAGATTAACATGAATGGCTTCACAGTAATTAAGGAATATGAAGCCAAATAAACTCATATATATATGATCTATATATAACAATAATTTATTTGCTGTTTGGCAATCTATTATACACTGTTTGTATTGTATGAATTGTATTAGCAATTATGGAGTTCTAGTAGAGCAATGTATAGTGTAGCAGTACTAGATGTAATAAAGAGTACTGTTATGTTTCCAGCTGTTGGAAGTTGTACCCTTTATATGAGGTGTCAGATTTTGTATGTATGCTGTTTAGCTGTTTTGATATTAACATGGACATGAATGGTTTCTTATCATGCTTTGATTTTAACATACTATATTTAGAAAATGAAAAAAATGTACTACTTATCTGATTCTATCATGCTTGGAGGCAAAATACATTGCCTAAGATTTGATGTACACAACAGTTTCTGTGCCGCAGTGAATGTTATCAGCTGTACATGTTTCTAGGTCTTTAAGAGTCATATTATATCCATCAAATTAACTAATTGGATCCTTGGATCAATTAACTATTAATTACCAAATGGGCTAGGTAAGCTGAATGGCCACCTGTCATTTGTAATCTTTCATACACTCCTATGAATAATGCATTCCACTCCTGCTATTTTCAAACAATAGAGTTGGTTTATCCAATTTTATAAGGAGACTTGCATGTTAACTCTAAAGTCTTTAGTTGCCACAGTTCTCACCAGATCTGGCTTCAAAGAAAAGGAAGATAGGGAAGGGATTTATAGTTTCCTCCCAGCTTATTTGGCGAAATGGGGAAGATATAGTGCTATCTTCATTTTCATCCTCAACGATGCCACAATCCATGGTCTGCATTTGTTTTGGAATGTTACCTCTTTGTGACAGAGCAGCAGTAATTGTAGGAAAGTTTTGGTTGGTTTGGGTGTCTGGAGAACCATAGTAGGTTTTAATAGCTGTGGTTAAAAGGTTTTAAAGAGACCTTTACAAATGTGCATGCTGGTTAAGTGTGCACGTTTGCTCATGGGTACGCCACAACATTCTGCAGCAGCTAGAGACAGAGAATGAGGAAGAGCGAATAATCGAATGTTAACATCGGTCTCTGGTTAGAGCTCCTAGAGTAATTGAAGCACAGTTGGCTCTTCTCAGGGATATGTCAGAATATGTAAATGCATCATATTCAAACTGGAATATATAGTTTAGAGGGCTGTGAAGTATGATGATATACTGCATTTTACTAGGTGAAGGTGCCTCCTACTACTGTTATAGGTATAGACAGCACTATTTTGATAAATATAATTCCAGTTTCTGTTAAATACTTTGTTTTAAAACTACTGTTTTTTAAAAAATGTGAAACTAAGTTTAATTAAATATAAGATACCATTAAAATAAAAATCAAGGACATCATGCAGAAACCACATATTGGCAGGACTTCCACTAGAATCTGTAATCTGAACAATCTCCAGTTTTACAACAGCACCTCCTTCCCCCTTCCACATATTGGCTTTATAAACCCTGCAACATTAACAGTTGGTCTTTTAAAACGGAAAATGACAAAAATGCATTGATGGAGGATGATGACTGGGAATCAGGCCCTGCTAATCGGCTTCATTTCCAGGTTTTCATTATATTATTGACCCTCTGTATTAGTGAAGTACACCATCTGTTGCTAAATCAGCATATGTACAGTAACTGCATTCTGTTATTATACAGGAGTCAGTTTGAACAGCCATAGACTCTGTGTTTTAGGATTGTCCAATGTATGCTATAGTGCTACAATCTTGAATAATAAATAATTCCTTTTTTCAATGTAGAATATTTAGTGTTGATTTAGTGCTAAAAAACTAGTAATGCCTTAAATTTTTAAAATAAAGGTCACTAGACCAAAGTACTGTAAATCTTACTGACAATACAAATCGAGAAATACAGTATCTAAAATTCTTTTTTAAAAAGCAAATAACTTGTTTGCTTACATTAAAAGCCAAGTTGTCACAACAATAAAGCATCAGAATAACTTTAAAAGTCATCAGTGCAATTATTGCTCCACTACATGTGAAAAGGTCAATACAGTTTTTGGAATAAAACAGGTCATTGTGTATATATACAGTACACACTTGCATATGTCCAATAAAATCTGTTCATTTTTATAGATATGCAATTAAAGAATAAAGTACAAAATGCAGTGAGTGACACATTTTAAAATGAATTAAAAAGGTTAAGACAGTGATTCCATGCCAAGCTCTTTCATTTAATTTTAAACCAATTATTGCCCTTTAACCTTATTTTTCATTCAATTTTCTTTCTAATAGAAGGGTGATACCTACAGTATTACAAGATTTTGTTGAGTTAAATCCTCTCAGTAAAATATTAGATACACTTCTCTCCCAATTTTTACCCTTTTTGCAATCTTATGAAGGTATCTAAATATCCTGTTTCTGTATTTTCTCTTTGTTGCTGTTATCTTATTCATATGTACAGTATCTCCTAGCTTTGTTTCCTGAATGCAGATTTGCATTGGTCAGTAATAAAAGTTTCATTCATTCACGTATTTTAAGAATAAGAGAATAAAAGAAGGAAAAAAATAAAACGAATGGGAAAGTTAAACTCAGACAGCAAGGAAGGAAATAGTAAGGAAGAGTGAGAATGTATTCCTGAAAGTAGGAATGAGATGAAGGAGGTTTAGGGGATAGTGCTCCAACATTTACAACCAACTTGCATGACGGGCTGCATTTTAATGCACTGATCTGGGTCATTACAAACTGTATTCACACTGGCTCAGATGAGCTGACAGTGGGGCTGCCTATCTCCAGCAGTAGAGATGAGTGTCAATAATTTTGCTGGGATGAATCCCCAGCAGTGGGGATTTGCTTCTCTAAACAAGCTATTAGAAGGCAAGGCCAAAGGGACCCAGCACTCCTTATTTGCTACTGCTGCAGCTGTAGAGCTCAGCCTTCTGAAATGAGAGGAGCTGTGAGGGATTACAGCCAGAGATGTGGAAAGATCCTTTGGAGATTAGATGTGGCAATAACGCTCGTCTTTGAGCCGTGGAATCATACAAAATGAAAGCCTTCTTGTGCCACGGGTCTGTGTCTCTATATTGTGGCCCTTGCTATGCTTTAGCCCTTGTTTTGAGAACAGACGGAAGCAGTGTTGCATTTCACAGGGGATGATGTATGAGAATATCTCAGTTTGGCTAATGATTCAGCAGCCCTGGGAGCTCTGTATCAGACCTCAGCTCTGAAAGTGATTAAATTAACCTGTTTAAAACACAGGTGGAGAATCTGGTGCTGCAGTTCTTTACCTTTGAAAGCTGTCACAGGTCCAGGAGAGTCCCACTTACAGCACCAATAGACCTGAATTTTCTCTATCCATCCTTAGACCAACCTTATACTATAAGTTGCTTCTGAGACCAATTAAAAGGGGATTTTAATGTGGTACAACAGATGCAAACAACTATATACAGTACCGAGGGATACAATTTCTTTTCTACTTACAGTATCTCACTAATATTGTAAGAACTTACATGTTGTGAGCTCTTTCCTTCGCTATGGACAACACAGAACATGCTTAGCAGAGTCTCCTTCAGAGCAGTAGCCATTTCTATGCTACAAAACAGTTAATGGTCATGATGCTTAGATGTACTGTAGATGTTTTAATGATTTGAGAGCACCTGTACTTTGCGCTTTATGAAGTAATGTCTTGTTGCTGTTTGAAAATTTTGTTTTCTCCTTTGACTACAGAAGAGATGCAAAATGGCATTTCATTGGAATTTTGGAGAGCAGAAGAACAGAAATTAGATAGAACATAGTCTTTCTATGTTGAAAAGACCTTAGGGATATTCTACAGTATGTGAAAGGTAATAAGTAAGAAAAGAGGTTCATAACATTTTGGAAGTACACTATTAACAAGATGCTGCCTGTGTTTCAGATGTCATCAGACTAGAAAGTACTCACTAACATGCCACAGACACTGGAGAGTTGTTTTCCCTCTTGTTTGGTCAAATAAAATATCTAAAAATATCATGTCTCCCACTAAAGTTCCACAAGTGACAAACTATGAAGCATCTGCTGCTTTTTAATTAATCATCTGAGCTTAGTAGTGGTCTCAGTTTTACCGCCCATGAGACCCAAAATAAGCTCCTTGTTTAAAATACCTAACTGGTATTCCTCATTTACAGATAGTTTCCGTTTAAATAATTCTGTCTGTTTATACAGAGAAAGTATAATTTATCAGTGATGAAGGTGAAGAAAAAGGGCACCATGATGAACATGTCTTTGTAAGGTCAAAATGTCATAGAAAATGTCTTTGCTTTACTTTCATGCTTAAGACTTTTATAGAAAACCTAAAGTACATTCTGAAAATTGCAGAGAGCAGCAGCATCATTGATTTGTGAAGCGAAGCAAATTACTTCACTATGAAAGTTTAAATGACAACATGTAGATGTGTTCAGATTAGTGTATTCAAACAAGTTGAAAGAGCAGCCTTTGGCTCATCAAACATCAATAAGATCGATCTGTGTTGAAAATGCCTCAGCAAATTGCATATTTTGCTTTGGAGGCAGGAGTTTGAGATAAAAGACCACTGAAAAGCTCTGGTCCCGTGAGGAATATGGGGTGGTGGCTGTGGGTTATTAGTAATTGCAAAAACAATTAATAAAAATATACAGTATAACAAGCACACACATTGGAGTTTCTAATAGTGCCGCAGTAAAGTAGGAAACCGTTGTAATGTTGTGCCATTGTTGAAACCTTGAGTCGTTTAAAGGGCTTACAGTTTGAAGTCCCTGCAAGGTGATGAGATGCAACTTCATGGTGTCTATGTGGTGGTGCTAGACAAACACCCCTGAATGTTCACAACATGAGTACACTGACCACAATGACTTCAAGAAGACCTGCTTCCCCTATGAATACTGTTAGGGTGATAGCATTGTATGGTACACAAGAGTAGTGCAGATTGTGGATGGGAAAGCAATTCAAGAGATTTGTCTAAGCTTCTGAAATATAAAATATAAAGAATACCCTTAGCTATACATGTAGCTGAGTTATTTTGTTGAAATAATGTGACCCATATTCATATTTTGAGTGCTTCACTTTAAAACATTAATGCACAGTGTTATTTTAAAAAAAATCAGAGTGAAGTTTCCTTCTCTTTGGTTCTTCTTCCAAATGGTTTATTTTTAGACAAGTTGTGGATCACACTCTTCTTGACAACACTGTCCCCATTCGGCATGCACAAAATGATTCCATTCACAAAGGTGGCTTTCTGTGTTCATACTTAATGACTGTCACTTACTTTTGACGCTCAGCGCAAATACTTTGATGTTTAAAATGAATTTTGATTTTTGAAAATAGTGTCAGCTTTTAGAGGTTTTTCTCACCCAATAGACACTTGAAAAAACTTATCCGCAGCGTTTGATGTGGAGAGCTGGAAATAGGAGAAGAGGATTAGGAGCCATGGTTGAGTAAAGGACTGCTATTTTTACTCATCCTGAACAGCTGGCTGTCATGTACCATTCCCCACTTCCTTATTCTGTCACAGATTTCGAGAGGTGGGTGAGGTCGGGAGAAGACTATCAATTCAGTTCACTAGATTTTAAAAAGAATGGGTTAGTGCAGTAGTTCACTCACTACAAACCAGAAAGAAATCGCTTCAATTAAGCTAAAGGGTGCTATAACTTGCACTTTAGACAAAACATCACTGTTAGCACACTTATTCAAATACAAATATTGACATGGCATCTTTAATGATAACTACAACACAGCTCTTTGGAGCATCAGAATAATTGTACTTGGCCATTAGTTAAGATGGCTCATTCTGGGGGATGAGCACTGACTGCTGGGCCCCCAGCACAGATGTTAGATCAGGAGTGGGAATCTTGGTCCTGGCAAGCTGGTGTCTCTGCAGGTTTTATTGATCTCTTTAAAGCAGCTCCACTGGAAGAGCTGGGCAAAGTTGTTCAACTGGACCCATTAAGCCTTTAATGAGCTGTTGAGAGGGGCTGGAAGGAAAACCTGCAGATGCTCCTTCCCTTGAGGTCCAGAACTGCCCATTTCTGATTTTGATCCAGTCTCAACCAAGCCTGCCATGATCAGTTTTAGAGATCCAATTAGATCTCTCTAATCTCGGCCCTCAAACCTGAGGCTGCTAACAGCTATTAAAATAGATATTTTAATCTAGCAGTAATTAACACATCATCCTCTTCCACACCTTGAGCTAGTGAATTAAGCAGTTCACAATGTTAATTTGTTCATGGTTTGATAACCTTTTACAAAAACAATGTGAAATGGACATGGCATTTATTTGCACCTTCGGTGAGTCTTTCAAATTTCAAATTGTAAGACATTGGGATATACTGTACAGTACAAAACACACGCTTTGTCCAAACATGTTAACCGATTTGGCAACAATGTTATTACATGCTTTACAAGAAAGTTGATATCAGAGCTACACATGATAATGATTAGCTATGAATACATTAGCAAATATATTCTATTAACTGAACAATTTGAGTTAGAAAAAATGTTTTATTTTTATCAAGAACTTTACCATATTGTTGAAATGTTATAATGTGGTTAGAACCGAAGCAAACAGAACTTTATGCAATTACTGTACACAACATCTTATTATTTACTAGGCTTGATTGTTGTCCATGTCAAGGAAATTCTATTTTGTATGTTTTAGAAACCGGTATCTAAAAATGCTTTAGTTCTTATTTCTCACTAGCAAACACCTTGATAAACATTACTTAATCACTATTTGTTTTGTTGGATTAATTGCTGAGGGTCAGCAAAAAAGGAATGAAATCCACAGTGAGGATTGTATTAAGTGACATAAAACAATTCTCACAGAAGACCGGTCACAGTCAGAGATAAATAAAATAATAAGCACTCTAATTATTTAAATGAAGCTGCATTAGAAGAGTTTAGAAAATATTTACTTGCTGTTTTCAGCTTTCAAACGCAGACCAGCTCTGCCTCCTAATTCTTTATCTCCAACCCCTAGGGCTTTAACACACAAGCAGTGTGTGAGTTATGCAAAATGATTCACAAACAGCCGACCACTCAACATACATATATAGTCTTTACACCCTGAGGCATGTAAGAAAATGCACAATCCTCCCCTTAGAACAAAGTCCTGTGAATTTACATTGAGAAGCTGAGCAGTACCTACAGGCCTGTGCTCACCCACCAATGGCACATATTCACACCACAGAAGCACCCATTCCAGGCACATCCTGACAGTCCCCAGACTGAAACAGGAGGCAATGCACTTGTAAATTATAGTAATGCAAACCCTCTTCTCATTCACTCTGAGTCTGGCTTTAAAAACTTGTTTCTGGAAGAGGGATTAATCTATTCAGGCACAAACACACTGTTTAGATTTAAAATATGTTTTATTCCTTGTCATGGAGTGAGGAAATGTGCGTGTCTGTTTTGGTTTCAGTAAAATCAATGGTGAAACATAAACAAGAGGACACAAATGGAAAATGTATCCATAACAGGAAAATACATTCAACACTAAAAAGAGATGGCAGTTGTTTACTCAAAGGGTTGTGAGATTTTAAACAATCCACCCAGCCATGATGCTGAAGCTGATACCTTCAGTTTTGTTCAAGGAATATCTGGATGAAATCCTCAGATTTGCTATTATCAAAAGAAAACGTAAGTTGGGCGAAAAGTAAAGAAAAAGCAAAAGTAAAGAATAAGTTGGGCGACTGTCCTTCCCTCATGTTTCTTATGTTCTTATGTTTGACAAAGAAAGATCTTCATTGCTGTTAAAAAAACTCTCTTTATCTGTTTTTCTGTGGTTCATCCATTTCTAATAATGCAGAGAATATATTTTAAGCTCATGAACCAAGGAAAGGAAAATCAATATTAATGCTTTATTGTTCATCAGTTCTTTCATTGGACCAAGTAATGATCAATTATATATCAGTGAACTGTCTGTAACGTTCTAAAGTAAATGTATGGTCTCTTCTGTAATCATAAATCACAGGAGTAGTGCAGTGACTTCTTACGCAACAGTAAATATAAACTAAGAAGAAATAACAAATAAAAATTCTTTCTTCAAAAAGTCTGTAATTATATCATCTTGAGGGACTTCACAATCACACTATCATCCTCTACAGAAGTGGTCCCAACGATCAGTTCTGGGGAACCCTGTGTTTGCTGGTTTTCATTCACAGATGCTAACTGCCAACTTTAACTGACAACTTGTTGTTTTAGACTTGGTTTAACTTTCTTAGCACTTACTGCTTAAAAATACTTCATATATATTGTTCCAACATCTTTGCATACAGAACTTTACTTTTTATTGACAGTTTCCTTCCCTACGTCTTGTCTGAACAAGGAGATTGCAATAGATGATCGATTTATACTGAACAAGTTGAGATAACAGTGTATTAAACATTCCCACAACCAGCATATTTTTTTCCTTTTACAGAGGTCCTGTGACTTACATTTCAGCAAAGCAAAAATCTAAATGAGAAATGAGGGAAGTTCTGAAAATCAGCTGATATACAGTACCCTAGAATTCACATTCAACTCTTTTAGAGAAGACAACAGATTTTAAATCAAAATGCTTATTAAACTGAAATGGTTAACACATATTGCTATTAACTGGGTTTAACAAACAGATCTTTTATGAAAAAAGGGTATTTTCCAAAATCACTGAAGGATCTAAACACTATGCTGCGTCACAATAAAAAATTGAAAAAGTCAATCAATATCTTTAAAAAAGGGCCTTAGCGAAAGATGATCATACTGTAGTTTCTGTAAAATAAAGAGAGAACAAAGAATACGCCTTCCAAGGCTTGGAACACTGGAGTCAACTGATTTGTTTTTATAAAAGTCCTTAAGTAACAAAATTGTAAATGGGGTAATTATTTCAATCACTTAAATGAATTGCATAATTTTGCTTTCATATCATATCTTAATCTTAGTAGAGTATTTATTTCTTCACAAAAGATTATTAACAGATTGTTAACAGGGTCACAAATGAAAGTAAGTCACTGGGCTTATTGAGATAATTTGGGTTTATTCCTCTATTGTCCCATAGTCAGTACTGTTTGTATTACGAACAAAGCACAACGTATAAATTACCCTTGAGAACTGCCCACACCTTTGGACACCGAAGAATGGCTAATACCTAACTTTCATTTCTGGGAGGTGAGATGAAACTGCAGCATACACGGGAAAAGTCCAAACATAGAGCACATGAACATTTCAAACAGACGCTGAACTTGATCAAACCTGGGACCCTGACGCTTTGAGGCAGAAGCTCTAACCAATATGTGCCCCTTGTAAAAAATTCAAAGGAGGATGTTTGGTTTGATATGACTTTCTTAATGATTGAGATTAATCTTTGGCTTCATAGTGTCACAAAACTATTAGCTAATTCTAAACTATTAACTGGCATTGATTCTGTTTTACTAGTCTCACCATATGTGACCACATCTTTTATTATATAAATTTAATTCATATTAAAATCTGATATTTTATCTTTTGTTTTGTTTGTTTTTTTTGAGGGGGGGGGGCTGAAATGGTTTCTGCTGTTGCTATCTACTGACCAAGAAAACAACAGCATAACATGTTTGGGTAAATTTGTCTACAATAAAGTTTTGTTGTTTTCTAAGTAGAAAAAATGTTGGTGCTGGTCTAATTTATTCAAGTAAATTTAAGTACACCATCATGTCAGTCAACTGTGTGTCTTATTTTGTCATCAAATAGTTAATGCCACAATTTCCAACATCTAATTTTGAAAGCTTTTTATAAAAAAAACAATAGTACAGGAAGAGTACTAGTCTGTTGCTGGGGATTACTCTGATTGCTTGGCTCTGAGAAGCTACTCAGATAATCAACAATAATATTTACAACTGAACTGCTTCAATCCAAGCCTGAGTTGTGTTTTTTTTTTATGTACACTTCTGAATTACTTTTTAAGGCCACCATTTGCGAACTGATTAAGTCACCAGCTACACATTTTGAACTCGGCATGAAACACATTAACCAGAGTAATTTTGTACTTTATGTTACAGTTTTGACAAGCACCAGGATAATAGCTGTGGACAGTCCCAGTTACTCGGGAATCTGAAAAATGCCAACATCCTTTTTTAGGATTTCAGTGAATTAATTGTTAGAAACAGAGCTGTCCCTCTATATAATCATATTTATCTTTTATTCTGAGAAAAACTGCAGTTAGTCTGGGCTTTCTGTTATGGTGTAAGGAAAACAGACTTCATAGAGAAGACATCACTTTCTGTGGTATCCTAGCAACACATAAAACTATAGCACAGGCACTGTTGTGAAGCATGGCAACAGACTAAGAAGGGGCTTCTGAGTTTTATGGAGCGTTTAGAAATGTTTAAATAATGAAATAAGAAAGGATGAAAGTTAGAGGAGGCCATTAGGCCTATCTAGCCCATCTAGTAGTTAGGAGTCACAGCCACCCAAGTCTTGAAATTAACCTACTTTAGGCATTTTCTTCAGTGTCATATTTTCACAACACTCCCCTGTGTGAAGAAGTACCTCCTGCTCTTAATTCTAAATACACTTATACACACCTTCCACTTGTGTCCTCTACCTTGTGTTTCACTTTCAATCCTGAAGACTTCCTCTGGGTTTACTTTGAAATCACTTTTGAGGACTTCAAATGCTATTGTATCCAAAATAATGTGTTGTGTATACAGTATATAGATGGATAATTCAGTAATTTGGTCAAATTCAAAGACGAAACTAACCTGGTCTGTGAACCTAAGAGAAACATAGTTAATAGTTTGGCATTAACTCAGTAGCTGAGGAAATGACAGGGCCGGCTGGAGATTAGCATTGTCACAGACCCCTCGCTTACATGGACTGAACCAGAGAGCTGCTAGAACAGCAAGCCTGGAGCGGAGGGGGAGAAGCTGGAAAAGATGTTTGCAGAGATCTGGACAGTTATACTGTAGTTATACAGTATTTATACAGAGGGAAGAAAAAGTGTGAAAGTAGAATCTGATCTCCTCCCAAACGTCTGTTATATATTAAGAATAACACAATTTCAGTAGCTCCATCAAATTCTAAAAATGAAAAGGCCCATGAATGTAAAGGGATAGAAAACTTAATGCTTTGGTCTGGCTGAGGAAATTACAATGATCAGCAACACCAACAAAGCTTGTGAACACAGAGTTATGAGTGAACTGGTTCAGCCACAGAGTTTGGCTGGAGCCAAGGGGAACATGTGTGTAGTGAGGAGTGAATGAGAAACACATATGATGCAGGCTTGGGCTTGTTTGCGATGTTCTGGAGGAACACTAATGGGGAATGAAGTGTAGAGAAAACCGGTTCAGGGACGCCAAATATGTAATCATAGTGGCTCTCTGAAGGCACCAGTTCTGTAGGGTTTGGGCATTTACTGAGACAATTATTAATTGTAGCAGTAAATCACAAAGTTGATTCTTTTGATGGCTTTAGAATCCAACCATGCGACATAACTCAAACAACGCGCACACACAGGTACTAATACACGAGGATACATTTATTAATACATAGAATATGCATATAAACCTAACAGATCTTATCGAGAGGGTTATCAGAATACAAAAGGTATATTCAATCAGTTACAAAGTGTTACACATATCAAGAGGACATACGTTCAGTATATCATTCATTAAGACCGTTTCGTAAAGTGAACTTGGTTACAACTTCTACATTAGATACTCAAACAAGTACATAACTCTTAGGAATTAAATTGATATCAACTGGTTGGGATAACAATTGAATTCTCGAGCTGTAATGCATTGAAGTTGAATACTCATCCAATCTCTGGGGATTCAGATCTCCTGCGGGCACAAAGAAACAGTTGCAGGCTGTTGCTGTCCAATCCGCGCTCTCTGGCTCCGTGCCAGGCTGTGATGTGCGGCTTGCGACGGTGCGCTGCTGATGCTCACTGTTGGCTTTAACTAGCAAAGTTTGTGCACAGGAGAAAAGATGACTGTGGGTCCCAGCAAGTCAGGAAGAGGACCAGTTCGTTATGATGAAGAGCTAGTTCTGAATAGTGATTCAGCTGTCCACAGTTCCGACCTGTTCACGAGGCCTGCTGCTGGTTACCCTCTGGCAACCTCCACTCTAGACTCTTAGAACAAAGGAAAGTTCTGGCACTCGGACACACTGGCCGTTCCGTGGTTGTCCGGGCTGAGTCTCAGGATGGTCAGGAGGCGCGCTGCGAGAATGTCCTGCCCTTGGGAGCCTTCTGCTCCTGGGCCGTCCTGCCCTGGAATTCTCACAGAATCTTGTTGAATCTGAATCTGAATCTGAATCTGAATCTCTCAGGCTCTCTGTGTTGCCTGTTTTTACCTGGAGGAACTTCAGCTCATTGATTGGCTGAAAGTTCCATGGGCATCAGAGTCCCACGTGGGTTACTCGGCCCTACCAGTCCCTGATTGGTTGATCAAGGTGAGATATGAGTCACTTAGTCCTGACACTTAGGAATGCAATCCAGATGTCCAACTCGCACTCCCTAGACAGATAGGCACCAATGGATGACCATTGATCATGATAGCCAGGCTTAGCTAAGTGCATCCCCCTTTGGGAGCTGTCCTTGGACCTTAAATCACCTTGCATGAATGGTTTCTCTGTGGCTGCACCCTAGAGATGAACAGAGAAATGAGGCCTAATTTGGGAAAGCTCAGAAACACTTAATTCTGCCTTATTATTAAGCCTCGCCGCTACATATCCCCCCTTTTTGAAGGTCACGAGGTCCTGAGGCGTTGTTGCCTTCAAAACAAAACAGAGTTAAGTGATGTCCCTTGTCATTAGAACATTAATCTTAAATGTCTACATTACTCCTCGAGAATTCATAGCAGAACCAGCATTGGATACAAACAGGATGAATAACATCTGGAGTATGTATAAACACGGTAGGAGACATTATCTCAGTCTAGGAATTACACATCAGGAAGTTCACTGTCAATATCTGATACCTCTGTGGTAGATATTTGGGGAGAAGTCACTTCCTTTCTTTTGACATGCTACCTTTGACTCATTCATGCTACCCAGAGTACATCTTGATGTGAGAGTACATCATTCAGAGTACACTGTCAGTCATGATCCAGCTACCCGGCAGTAGTGTTACAATAACAACAGTTCCTGTTCCCAGCCCCCCGATAAACCACAACACCTGTGTTGGGTATCTGCTAGGGTGGTTTGGAGGTTTGTTCCATTAAAGCAAACTAACTACCTGTACCTCTTCAGGGCTTACTGTTTCTTGGATTTCTATCCAATTGAATAGTGTGGCACCTGAAGGCATCTTAGACCTCAAGTTTGGTCTTATATTGTCTGGTTCTAGACAGTACAGTGTTAAGTCACCAAGCTGTACTATGGCCTCCTTGGGAACTTACAGGAAAACTATTGGTTAGGTAGCTGCATTGTGGTAGCTGTATCATGCCCGTCACAAGTCATAGTGTCAGTTAAATGTGGTGTGCTTACCAGCCAATTACTTCCCACCTGCTCTTCATGGGGTTCATTAACCTCCCTCTGCCCATTAGTAGCTTTACACCCTTCATTGGTGAATCGTTTAGACACAGCCAATGGATAGCTTTGGTAGCCATACCCATCTCAAGATTTGGAACCGAATTCAATCTTGGATTGCCTTCTGGGTGAGCTATGAGCGATGGGGTTAATGTCACATACTCCTCTACTGAGAAGAGTGGAATCAAGTGGGTTGGGATTTGTGCCGTGGTTAGACTGGCTACAGTGGCACTAAATTCCCTTAACAGGTCTTGTGTCAACATTCTGGCCTGTTGCACACAAGCATAAACCCACTGTATAACACCAACAATCATGTCCACTGTTTGGGGAATAAGATTTAACCCTGTTGCATAGGAAGTTGCCTGTAGGGTTTCCCCTAAGCTTTCCAACTTTTGCTGCTGTTGATACAGTCTGTCACTACCCTCTGGCATCTCTGACACCTGCCTTCTTGGGGCAGTCAGGGTGAGAGTGCCAGTAGCACACAAACCTACCAGAAAAAGCAAACGTGCAACAGTGGCGGCAGCAATCAGTCCTCCCAAAAGTCTTTTCTGGTGGCTGATCCCAGTCATCTCCTTCTGAGTGACTGTTGCCTTTCTAAGCTGGCGCAGCATGTACATGGTGTCTTTCTCAGTATGCCATGTGGCATCTTGGGCACCAACCTCCTGGAAATCTGGGGAGATCTGACGCAGCGGCTGATGCTGCTCCTCCTTTTCCAGGGCATCTGCTTTTTCGATTTGTTCATGCCTGTGCTCTAGGAACCCTGCAGGGGGCGGTGCAGCGGTGGAGCATGCCTGACCCTCGGCTGAGTGGTCATCTGGAGCACCTGAGTGATCTGGGATTGTTACCCCATTCTCACTGTTCAGGTCCACCCTGCACACTTCCTGATTGAGGAATCCCTCTATTGGCATGTTTACAATCGTTCGCTGGGCGTGGGTGTAGGACACCTGCTCGCTCCCCCCTTCCCTCGCTAGGGGTTCAGGGAGCTGCCCCAGCACTGGGATAGCTAGTTCACTGTCTTTGAACTCACTATCACTCACCAGGCCCATGTCAGTGCAGGCGGGGATTCTGACACCCCTCTTTGCGATGTCCTGCACTGGCAGGCGGGTGGCTTGACCATCCAGTTCCAGTCTGGCTGAACCACTGTTGGTCAGACTCAGACTGACAAACTGAGCTGGTGGCTGTAAGAAAACCGGCTCGGCTTTCATTCCCTGTCCCTTCCTGGGGACTGGGTGTGTTGGCAACCCTGCCGTTGAGGCAGGAACAATCAGGTCAGTCTCACTCACTACCTGGTAGTTGTGAGAAATAATATTACCTGACTGCAGGTTCCCTGGGTCACAGCAGAGGGAATCGGCATCTGGGATCAGGTGTGTCCACAGCGCAGTAGTCTCAGCGTCCAGCTGGACCTCCTGTCTAACCTGTGAATGTTGCACTAGGGGCACCTGGCGGTGGCCCTGCGACAGCTGCTCAAGCAGATCCTCACTAATAGAGGACCTCTCAGGGCCAAGGGTGAGGGCTACATCACCAACCTGGTCTCCTGCCATCTGGATCCCTTCCACCACTGCGGGGTGGTGTTCCTGAACCCTCTTGGGTGCCAGGGTGCACAGGGAAAGCTCCTTCTCATCGCCATGTGGGGAGATCTGCTCCTCTTTAGGGATGTAGAAGGGGTGTGCTTTACCTGGTGGATCAGGCGGCTGCTCGGAGCACCGCTCCTGTGGCAGGGAGGCTGTTGTGACCTCAGCCGGGACACGACTTCCCTGTATATCTGGGGAACAAGGAAATATTTTTATTTCTTGTCCAGAGGGAACGGAAGGAATCTTCACATAGGCTTCTGTGTTCGGTGGGCACTGTGTGAGCACAGTCTGCCTCTTGGCCCCCCTTTCCTTCTGTACAGAAGGCTTAGGAGCCTTGACCTTTTTCCACACTTTGCCTTTCTGGTGATCCACCAAAGGTTCCTCTCTGAGTCGCATGCCCTTTTCTTTTTCTACCCGTTTGAGCTTGCCGTGTGACATCAAACACCTTTCAACCTCAGTGTCAATCAGTGTCTCACTGGGTAAGACATCTCCCATGGCAGCCTTGAAGTAAAAGCTTCTTGCTTTTCCTCTGCGTTTTACTGCCTGCTCTGTGACTTCAGGGGTGGAGTCAGCACTCACTTGGGAGTGGCTGACCTTATCCAGGCAGGAACCCTTCCGCTCAATCAGATAGACTGAGGGAGGGAGAGGGGGCGGGTCTCCGCCTCCTCCAGTGGAGAGTATCAGCTCATTCACGCTTCCGGCAGCCTTGGGGAGCGGTTGTCCCTGTCCTAATAAAGCTTGTTCAAGCCTGGCCAGGCGGGCGGCTACTGAATCCTTTTGTTCAGCCTTTTCTAGCCCTTTCCCTCCCCCGGTGTTCTCATGGCACTTAGGACGCTGGGTGCGGTCCTGTGTGAGTGCTTTGGAACGGGGCTTAGCCAGCTCAGGAGCCTGTGCTCCTTCGAGCAGGGGGGAATTAACCCTGCTGGCTCTGACGGCGAACGCAGTCGCTTTAGCAACTTTTTGCTCAGAGCGACTTTGGACATCATACTCCCAGGCTTTCTGCACGAATCTCTTGATATCAGTCATTTTCATGGTCTGTGCATCTGTATGCATTAAGATCATCTTTCTGACTGACGGGTGGAGATTCGCAATGAATAAACCCTTGAAATGTGTGTTCTCTTCGCAACCCTCATCATTTCGCCCTGCAAAATAAGTTCGTCTAAGTCTCTCGTAATATTCGCGAGGGGACTCTGCTCTCTCGTGCTTAATGTTAAGAGCGGCGGCTATCGCAGCAGTCGGGTCAATAAACGCACTGTATTCTTCGATAAGTGCTTGACAAAGCTGCTCAAAGTCATTACAGACTTCTTTCATCTGCCTAGCCATCCACTCATGTACAGCTCTGCTGGTAGTTTTTCTAACCAGAAACACTTTCTCCTGTTCTGTGGCGTTTGGCAGGTACTGCAGGTTATACCTGAGGTCCTGAATATAACTCTCGATATTATTCTCTGACACTGCGGGGTCAAATCTCTCTATGTCCTTCGCTAGCTCTCTCAGAGAATGGAGATCTATTCTCCTAGCTTCTCCGCTGACGGAGATGTGGAAGAGATCGTGGTCAGACCTGTCGCTGCTAGAGAGAGTGCTTAATAGCGACTCGAATTCAGACCTTTTAGCAACCATCGTTAAACTTAAAGAGTATTACTTTTAAGTATGAAATCACAGTTTTACCACAGAAAACCACAAGATCAAGTATGCAATCAACCCGGTAGATCGCAAAAGATCACAAAACAATCAAGCACTGCTTAAAGAGCAAGGGGAACTTTTTTCTTTCGGCTTTCAGCACACTGTATTGTCGTGTATGAAACCCGCGGCGTTTTATATTGAATTATTCCGCTTGGTTGACTCATTTCAGTCTTGCCACGCCCACCCAGGGACGCCAAATAAATGTAGAGAAAACCGGTTCAGGGACGCCAAATATGTAATCATAGTGGCTCTCTGAAGGCACCAGTTCTGTAGGGTTTGGGCATTTACTGAGACAATTATTAATTGTAGCAGTAAATCACAAAGTTGATTCTTTTGATGGCTTTAGAATCCAACCATGCGACATAACTCAAACAACGCGCACACACAGGTACTAATACACGAGGATACATTTATTAATACATAGAATATGCATATAAACCTAACAGATCTTATCGAGAGGGTTATCAGAATACAAAAGGTATATTCAATCAGTTACAAAGTGTTACACATATCAAGAGGACATACGTTCAGTATATCATTCATTAAGACCGTTTCGTAAAGTGAACTTGGTTACAACTTCTACATTAGATACTCAAACAAGTACATAACTCTTAGGAATTAAATTGATATCAACTGGTTGGGATAACAATTGAATTCTCGAGCTGTAATGCATTGAAGTTGAATACTCATCCAATCTCTGGGGATTCAGATCTCCTGCGGGCACAAAGAAACAGTTGCAGGCTGTTGCTGTCCAATCCGCGCTCTCTGGCACCGAGAACCGGTTTTCTCTACAGAAGTTAACGAGAAACACGTGTGATGCAGGTGATGGAACGCAAGTCAATGTAGAGGTGGCAACTAGCAGCAGTTAGCTTGAGATTGGAACTCTGTGGTAGGCAGCTTAAGTCTCTGTGGCCACCTGGAAGACTAGCCTGAAGCTGAAATAGAAAGAAATGGGTAAACATTTGCTGATGTTTGATAGAATTGATTGGATGAAAACCCCCAACAGAAGAAGAAATACGATCTACATCTGTAGGTGGAAGTTTTGAGAGGAGAAAGAGTCAAGGTCTAACACTGTACCAGATGTACGGTACATCAACCCGATGCAGACATTGTTTCCATGGTGAGGGCTGTGAACAAGGAGGCCAATGCAGATGCTGTGAGCTCACACCACTGGGGCAAAGTTAGCATCAGTGAGTGCAGGGGCTCCTATGGGGACAGTGAAAAAGAAAACTAGTGAAAGGGGAGAGTCAGAACAAATGAATATAGGCTAGCCCTCTGGCATGGTGGTTTAAAAGCTTGACTAGAAACAGAGAAAAACGGGAAAGAGAGTGGAATAGGCAAAATTGGGATAAGTGAGAAGCGAAGAGTGAGACGAAGGGGGTGTAGTTGTTGGGGGAGCTGATAACATCAGGAGGATTGAAGAAACAACAGACAGCAGGAGCAGATCCTGTTGTTTTCCATGGAGAATTTGAGTTCAAAGATCTGCTTGTTCAAGAAAGGTTGAGACAGTGACTCTGGTCCTGACAAGTAGGAGGCAAATTCAATAAAGCAACCCCACATGTCTTACTCTGTCAAGACTGAAACACAGAGTGCTAGAAAAGATTTGCAAAACGGTTTAAGTAGCCAGGGAGTATTTACTGTACACATAGAGAATTTGAAGTGCATTATTAGAATACAGTTTAATATCTAGTGCAGTAAAATAAACATCCCTTGATCTGAAGGCTGCAAGTTTTTTTGTATATCTTAAGAGTTCATTTGCATTTTGCATTGTTTCCTCACATTGCCTCGAAGATGTAAAAGATTAATTTTTCATTTATAGCTTTTTCAAAGTCAGTATACCATTTTGTATCTATTGCTTATGGTTTTGTTCCCTTCACAGGTCTGTCTTACATTTCATCTGCCTGGTGTCTGCCCAGTCATGAATTTTATTTCTATTTATTGTTAAATTTCATTGTCTGCTTTTACAATCTTCTAAGCACCCTATTTTGGTATTGTACACAAGCTTGACAGGTTCACTTAACTTAGCAGGATGGTAAATATTTACTGTGAATAGCCTTAAAGTAATACGTTTTGTAAAAATAGGTCCTGAGACCTAACCAGTGTGTCATGCTACAGAACCAGCATTGTATTTATTAAAGGGAAAAAAACATGACAGAGCACCTACAGTAGCTTTTCTACACCTTTCACTCTGTTAACTAGTGTCTGACCTTACAGTATGTCATCCTGCATCTCACTGATTGGCCTACTGACCTGCCAATCACACACTTGGGCAGTTGACCATCAAAGGACAATATAAGATCACAACTACAACTGATACAATAATTGAAAAAGATGCATCAAATTATTAAATGAAGATATGTAAAATCAGCAATTTGACCAAGGCTTATTCACACAGGAGTCACAATAGAGAATAAGCCAAATCCAATATCCTGATAGTCTAAATGGAAAGAGAATGATACTTATATGTACCATGTACAATGTTGAATAATTTACAAATCTTAAGAAACAGAATCACTTACTGTATGTGCTTATGCTTATATATAATGTTTTTGAATGGCAAGTTGGATTTATCATCTTTTTCTATTTTCTTTTTTAATACTGTACTTACATTTTTTTTTCTTTGGCAGTAAAAACATTAAGTGAACACAGCCTGCTGTGACTTATCACTTCTAAACAGATGAGCTGCTTCAGAATCCACTTAAGGGTTCAGTGTCATCTTCCTATAATCCACCTATTTTATTTTTTTTTCCAGAGCAGTGCTTAAAATACTGTACCCCAGCTAAGCTGTGGCAAAGTGAGTCAATGGTGCATTTAAAACATGATTGGTGAACGTCACTTTCGTAATAAAGGAAGTTTGGGAGTGAGTACACAAGAGAAAACAACTTGCAATAAAGAGGAAAGGGAACATTTCAAGTGCCAGCCCTTTACGATAGGTTTGCTTACCATAAAATAAAGTGTTACCAGATCTTCTAAGATGTGTACTTCAGCCATAGACTGGAAATTTAAATTCTATTTAACAATTTCTTTGGTGATTTCCATTGCCTTATCTACAGTATTTGATTTAATGCATTTACTGTATTTCTAATATTTTCATTAGAATATACTGTAGATGTGCTTAATAATTGCTAATTGGTATCTGAAATTGCAGAAGTGCTTACTAAGAAACAAATATTGATTACAGTATTGAAAATTTAAGTTTATAAAAATGCGTACTGTGATTGCCTTTATAATTTGTTTTAGATTAAATCCTGTATCTTTCTCAGTCCTTCCTGTTACAATGTAACAAATTTCAGTTTTCAGAGATATTCAATTTACTCTTAGAAAAACATAGCTCTTGCAGAGAAATAAACCTAAACTTCTCTTTTATTTCTTAGGTCAGTATAGAGGTTGTTATTTTGTTTTGCATCATATAAAAAATCTAATCTGACACCTACAATTGCAATTTATAATAAAATAAAACTCTCCATTTACAGTAATTTTAATTATGATCTTTCTAATATAATGAAATAGCACTGGCAACCTTTGAATTCCTTTTTGCTAAATCCTCAACCACACAACTACTGGGCCTTAACTTTTTAAATGCATGAGCAGACCTCTAACTGGTATAACTGTAGGTTAAAATGAAAGAAAATGTTAAAGATCTAAACCCCAAAATGTTTCTGTAGTAATAGTCAGTCTGAAAATGAAAGGCATTTTTCTCTCTTTGAGATATATGCTGTTGCTGCTTCTCTGCAGAGTTACAACCCCTCTTTGTACAGTAAAAATAAATTACTTCCCCCTGCTCGTGAGCCATGCCTGTAAATTTCTCTATTTATATGACAGGGCTTCTCTTATAAACCAGAGACAGCGAATAGGAGAGACCGCCCCATAAAGCACTGCAGCCTCATAATCAAAGATATTTATGGATAAAAAACCAACAGGCCCTAAATTTGACTACAAGTAGGATTGAAAGCTGAAGTTAGACAACCTGTCAGTGAGGTTCAGTCAATCTCTTCTGCTGTAGAACATTTTGATTCAGCAAATTTCAATGTCTTTTTTTTCCTCTGTTGTGTCGACCTTTACGTTACTGTGCACCTTTTGTCTTTATGAAAAGGCACAATTTAAAATTCATGTCAGCTTTGCACAGAACCTTTTGTGTTCCTTGTTCCTTTCATGAATGTGCCAACATAGAAGAAATAGATATTGAACTTCTGTTTGTTTTCCAGCAGGCAGTTCCCTCATTGGTTGACTTTAAGTAGCCTATGCTATGAAAGATAATATAATGCCTCCAGCTCACTGATTATTGTAATCTGCTGCCCAGATGGATAAATATTCCTATTTTGAACATGGAAATTGTTAGCAAGACTGTGATAACAATTCGCAGGTATCTCTATTTGTTCTCTCTGAAATTTCAGTATAGTGGGGCTGGCAATCTGTGTTGTATAGATTGTGCCTGCGACATTGATTCAGATCCATAGTGTGCTTAAATACACTATTTAGGAATATATTTTCATGCAACAAAAATGAGATAAAGCATTTACTGTACATACTGTACAGTAGTTGCTTTATTGGCATACTGTAGTTACTTTATTGGTTAAACTTATTTTCTTTGCAGGCAGGTAAAAACATACTGTACACAATACATAATAGTTTTAACATCACACAAATCCATTGCCAAATAAAAAAAAAACCTGTGCATCAGATTAAAAAAAGAACAAAAAGTCAGAAGCTTTAAAAAATCCCCACAATCCAAAACAGATAAATATAGACGTCAGTTCCTCAGTGAGAGAAATATATATATATATAAGGTGCATATCTCCATCCAGCCATTTTCTAACTGCTTCATTCAATTCAGGTTTGCTATGGAGCTGACGTCTATCCCGACAAGCAATGAGTGCAAGAAAGGGTAAATCCTGGACAGGATGCCAGTCTATCACAGGGTTGACAGATGCACACTAACACTCACACCAAGGCTAATAGTACTGTAGATACTGTAAAAAAAATAATCAGTTACCAGTAGACACTGGGCAAATTAATATAAGCAGGAGTAAAATATAATTTAATCCTACTGCAAGCTTACTGAGGTAGTCTAAATCAAAGCCCGAAATGACTGTGCAAGCAGAAACTCGCACATACTAAAACATACTGGATCATTTCGTAATTGTGTTAAATAGTAAAATAGTTGTTAAATAATTTAGCAAAATCTCTTTCAGCATGCTTTTCATACTACAATACATACAGTACAACAGGTTTTTATAACATTGGAATAATAATGGGATTGTTTTAAATATTATACTGATTTCTGATTTATACTGATTTAAATATTATACTAGAACCTCTGTTTAGACAGGCACAGTAGGCAAACAGACAGTGCTTTGAGAAAGGCGCTGACACAGACACCCATTATTGCGTTGTAGTATCATGGATGGGTGACTATAAGAAAGAGGGAGGTTTGCTTCTGGAGCCTCGCTTATGAATTGTCCAGGGTCTGCTGTTTTGTGTAAATGCTTTTATTCATTTTCTAGACTTAAAAAATTAAAGGTGCTGTTCAGATCTGTGCACATGTACTGCGTGAGCAGAAACAAAAATTCCACCATTTCAAATGTATTTTGATCTGATTCAGTTTGTTATTTAAAATCAAACCACAAAGCAAGGCAGATTTTTGAATAGCCAACACTAACTGCTCCTTTCTGAATCTATCTGAAAAAACTGTGTACCGTGTAAGGTGTCTGAAAATCTCAACTGCACCATTTAACATTTTGATAACGTACAAATCCATACAAAATCTGTTGTTTTCTTTCCTTTTTTATTAAAATGCATCCAGAACCAAATATTACTTTAGGTCAAATTACATAGAGTTTTAATGGGTGGAAAAACAAAGCAGGAGTGCACCTTTTTTTCCAACTTGGATAGCTGTTTGTATCAGTTTTCTGGGTGGAATTGTGGTTTAATTGCAGAGACAATACTTTCTGTATCATGACAAGAACAGTATAAGATCTTTCACTCAAAGGGCATTTTATAATAATCCAAATGGCCACTGAGTAACACTGAGCCTCTGTTTTCTAGTTGAAAAAGCAATATAAGATATTAATTCCCTCAAAGCAGTTCAGCCCATCACCCCCCCCCACACATACTTTACTTAAAAATGGAAAAGAAAATCAATTTTATAATTCAGTCTTGTGTGAGCCTCACTGCCTTTCCTTGCAGCACACTAGAAAACAGCATGAGGCACATTAGATAGTTCATTTTTTATTTGTTTTGTGGCTGCTAGACATGTTATCAATCAAGAAGAGAGAAAAAATGTTTTGATACAGAAAACAGTCCCCCTGCCCGTAGCTCGCCTGACAGCTTAACTTCGATCTAGACAAAGTGTGCAAAACAGGAACAAACTGTTGAGACATCAATAAACTAAAACTGGGGGGAAAGCATTAATCCTGTACAAAACACCAAGAGCAAAGAAGATGTTCAATTAAACAAGTATGTCCATGTTTGCCAGATACATTTGACCTTTCAGATAGAATTGTTTTTAGTTTACAGATAAACTCTGTAGACGATGTAGGGTGGTGGATGTGGTTGAGAAGATGCGAGAGGCGAGGTTACGGTGGTATGGACATATCATGAGGAGGGACGTTGAGGAAGTAACAAAGAGGGTAATGGAATTTGAGGTGGAAGGTAACAGAGGAAGAGGCAGGCCTAGAAAGAGATGGATAGATTGTGTGAGAAAAGATATGGAGGTATGTGAAGTGAGTGAGGAAGATGTGCTCGACAAAGACAAATGGAGAAGAGCAACCAAAGCAGCTGACCCCAGGACAGTCTGGGACTAAGGCTGTGAAAAAGAAGAAGAAGAAGAAGATAAACTCTGTGGAAGTGAGCCAGTCTATTCAAACATGAGGGTTTTGTTTTAGTTGTCTGGAAAGCACTTACAGTAAGAAAGAACACCGAAAAGGAAATAACGGTCTCAATTGAACTGATGGCCATATGCAACGTGCTACTGTACTGCTTTTGGATAATAATAAGACATACCAAGCTGTATTTTAACATTATAGGCAAAGGTTCAGTTTAACCTTTTGACTACAGCTGGCACAAGCTTTGAGGAAGAGGAATGGAAGTATGTTTCTTGTTCTCTGATTGTCCTATCCTCTGCTTCTCTCTCACTTTGTCTCCCTCATTCCTCTCCTTCCTGTCCTGTGCTCTGTGCTCTGTAAGAGTGGCCGATGAAGATTGGAGATGGGATTTGAACTGGATCATGGAGTGGTTGGGTTAAAGTGTTTGCAGATGCTTTGGGTTATGGTGGGGTGATACAGTAGGTCCTCCCTCAAAGATGGTACTAAGGCTTAATGGAGGAGTCTCATTTGTTTTCAGGGAAAGGCAAAGTTGTATACTGTACTGTAGGTATTGTGAAAAATCAGGGCATTTGGTGGCATCATGTACAGAAGTGGTTTGCAGGAATTGTACTGAAGTTTGTAATGAATTCAAAGTTTGTCTAAATGGAAGATCATGTACTTTTTTGGTGAGTTGTGAAGGAGCTGACCACAGGCTTTTGCCAAACGGGTGAAACAAAGTATAAAACAACAAGAGTTCAAGATTCTTGTCCATTTGACAAGAGATTGGGAAACATGATGCATAAGAACCAGTGTTGGTGAATAAGACTCGGATAATAGCTGCAATTTCCCAAACAGATGGATGGAGGAAGCAAGAATCTGAGTCAACTTTGGCATCTGAGGAAAAAAAAAGAGGGTTTGAAGGAGGATGAGTCTGAGGATAGGAATATTTAATACATGGATAGACTAAGGGATAATTGGATTAGAAATCATTTAATGAGTCCAGTTTCTAGTGTAGGGGAGATCCCCCAATACTTTGGAAGATATGGCTGTGGAAAGTGGTATTGAACTGCAGGATAAAGGCAATGGATTTTCAGGATGGAAGAGAAAATCAAGTGATGAAATTGAAGTGGGGGACAGGAGGAGAGCTCAGCAGCACAGGATTTGTCTGAGGTTGAGGTAGATGGAGACTGAGCACTGTAAGGGTTATTTTTCAAGATATCAGTATGGCAAAACTTTTTTTTTTAGTTTTAATGGCTTTATTATTCATAACTGTGAACGTTAAAGGAATGCAGAGTTTTGGGAGGGCACAGATGGTACTAAGATATCTGCAGGGTCTGAAAACAGATGTGCTGTTTCTTCAGAAAGGCAGTCTCCCTTTCAAAATTTTGTATTAGGAGTCGGAACAGTTGTACCTGGAGGGACCCTCATTTTGGAGTGTTCCAATACGATTAGATCAGATGGTGTTGATACTGACAAGGAATCAAAATATTGCAGTGAAGGAGACTGTAGCTGGTGGTTGTTTTGGGGAGGTTTTTGAGGTAAGACATCTCTCATTACATTGCATTATTAAATGTGTATCCACCCATAAGGACGATGGAGAAGTGAGATCTTTTAAATGATTTGAAAGGGTGCTTATTTGCTGGTGTCATGCCCTCTGCAGCCAGAGGGTGCTCCCACTCTGTCCTGTCCCTAGGTTCCTGTGCTTTGCTCTCCTTCCGGTGTCTCTCTCTCTCTGGGGCTATATATTTCCGGGTCTCTTACTCTGCTTCACTCATCTTTGACGTTCGGATGTCCTGAAACCCGCCTAGCATCCAGGTCGCCCCACGTCCGCTGCCTGAGGGCATTGGTTTCTATTCGACTCCTGAACTGCTGAGCCCAGGCTTTTTCCCCATTCCGCCGCTATGCATATGGGTCTTTTTCTGCTCTCCTCCCTCTCCACGGTTTGTCCTCTCCGACATGCCTGACAGCTGGTGGTGCTTTCTGTGAATAAATGATAGTATCAAAATGTCTAAATTTGAATTATGGGATTTATTTTCCTTT
This sequence comes from Lepisosteus oculatus, assembly GCF_040954835.1. NCBI lineage: Eukaryota > Metazoa > Chordata > Actinopteri > Semionotiformes > Lepisosteidae > Lepisosteus > Lepisosteus oculatus. Next base: position 15,630,529 of record NC_090716.1, read on the forward strand.
CAATAAGAAATAAAACAAAAAAGAAAACAGTGTGAAGACTAAAACAGTGTCCACTGGGAGCACCAGTGCTGATTTTTAAAATGCTGTGAAAATCTTGCTGTAAGTGATTTTATGTAGAGTATCTGGTGTTGATGATGAGAGTATCTGACTCTCCTGTGTGGCATTCCACAGTTTTGCCCTTAATTCTCAATATCGTTTGCCTCGTGTTGTGGCTTTGATAAAGCATTCTTACAATCTGAAAAAAAATGGTCCTTTTGATATATATTTTTTCCCATGAAGAATATGTTGAATGAGATTATGAGTTTTTTTCAAACAGTTTGTCGAGAAAGTGTCTGACAAGATAAATTGCTTTCAGAGCTCAAAACACACAAGAGGTAAGATCCCAGGGTTTTATCATGCCTAATTGTTTGATGCTAATTCTCAGCGTGACTGCTTGAAGTCAATATTTGTCCATTCTCCTGAAATGGAGGATGCTAATTATTACACTGTTCAATGTAGTGCTGTAAGCACTGTGAATCCTACTGGAAAGTACCATGCTGCTTCTCAGTGCTCTCACATATCTATGATGCCCTACTGTTTCACCTTCCCTGGGAGATGTTGGATAACAAGCCATTCCAGTTCTACCTGTTTAATCAGCTCATCTAAATGGATGTTTCCAGGTTCTTTGGTAGCGGAGGAGATGGTAAGTGGTAGATGTAATAACTCAGGCGATAAGCAACAGATGCTGTTTTTGAGTTTGACAAATACCTTGCATTCTGAGCCTTTGAATGCAGTTTCTGTATCTGCATGTAGCAGAGGTATTACTGTTTTTCTTTCATTTGTTGTACTTGTTTCCCCCACCCCCACCTTTTGCCTCTCACTACTCAGTGTTTGGTGTCAAGGACATCTCTTCCTCAGGGCAAGCTCAATCTGCCGGAGAGATATGACAGCTTAATGGAGTTGTAGAGACTGCAGGGACAAGCACAGCATCACAAAAATCCATTGCTATCTCAACCCTCGTGCCAATCTGGTGCCATAATCCCCGGGGTCTACAGATTAAAGATGGAGGAGCAAGGTTGACTCACAGACTTTCCAGGGCAGAGTGGGAGAAGGGGGAGTGCTCATCGAGACCAGTCATGATTGAAGTTTAGCAGAGCAGCCTGTGATCCTTAGAGGATTCACTGAAGAGTTTAACACCAGACTGCAGATAATGGAGAAAGCAGTATGGTTAATTGAGTTGAGCAAATGTCACTCTTGTTGATTTTTTAATGGCATTCAGCAGCAATAATTGCCATTGAATAATTGTGAAAGAAAAAAAATGAAATTAAATACTCGGTTAAGTCAAACAGTAGTTGGTTAGTAGATGGCAGTGGACAACTGAACTTATTTTCAATTGCTCACACCCCATCAACCTAATCTGTCTCCATGCTGCCTCTGAAACCAAAGCAATTGCTACTGATTAAGACCAGAAAACAACCAAATGATTTAACTTATTATAAATTATCAAAGATGGACCAGAAGCTTCTGCAACATATAGGCACTGGAGCTTCCCATTATCGAGACACGGCAAAAAAGCACCTTCAATTTTGCTTCTGTAAGCACAGCCTTTATATAACCTTATACTCTAAATGATGTGTCATTATCTAACACCCATTCTATGCCTACATTTTACTCATATCTGCACTGTATACCCTAATGTTGCTCTCTCACTAGACTAAAGACTAGTCTAGGCTAGACTTATTGTGATACACACTATGTGTGTACACCAGTTCCTTTAACATGCATAAACTGTACCTATACTCAGTGTTTGTATTCTTAGCTTTAAATGGTCTATTTCTGCTTTAATCCAAAACATGAATTAACTTTGACTAAGGGATTGTAAACTTTACAATCCATTTGTAAACTTTCTTATACTTTTGGGGTATTCTCATAGACTCACCTTTGTGAATACAGATGTTTTGGTTATTACAAACGTCTGACTGAATACTGCTTACATACATCTTTTGTAATAATTTACTAAATCTCCTAAAATAGTTTTGATAAAAGTAGCAGTTAAATTATATCAAATGCAACCAATACATATTGGAAATTATTAAATCAAATTAAAAAGTATCTGCAATTGATTAAATTATTCTTAATTAGAAACCGTTAGGGTCTGGTGTATGTGAAATCAACCAGAATCAAGCAAATACCACTGCTGACAACCCTGGACTGGATTCCTGAAATGTTAGCAAACCTTTATTCAACACATCTGTGAAAAAAGAGTGACACCTTTTATACACAGTGCAATGGATTCATTAAGAAATAACAAGTTATCTACTGTATGTGTGTTAACCAAATATTGTGGTTAAGATAATATTGTAAACATGTAATCACCATCACCATCATTCATTTCTGGGTTACTCAGTTGATTGTTTCATGTTAATTAACATTTTGCCCTGAAAGAACACAACAATTCTGCACACATGGGTATTTACATACCCGGTATGGTGCGTTTCTACTGTTTACATATGCAATCATTCTTCTAATTCAGATATTATTTGACATTCGTCAACTTGAAATAAATTTGTGCTTTATGGATGCAAACCATAAAATTACGTTTATTTTCAGTTTTATTAAGATCTGTCCAATTATAGAATCAGAAAGTTAATCCTTTGACCATTTCTGTACCTATGTATTCTTGAGTTGTTTACACTATCAAACATATTATTTCAGGTGGAATGAAAATAATACAATTCATGTACAAATATGTACCATGAATTAAACCTGCAGATTGATTGGAGTTACTGGGTTAGCTTAACAGTTTTGTAAATCTGCATAGTGACAAGCTTATTGAAGGTGCGCTGAGGGTTATGACAGACGAATAAACAACATGCTTGCTCTCATTTTGGATTAATTTCAGAGAAACATTACTTGTAATCCAATTGGCTCTGAGGCTTTCCTGTCCCCGGGGACGGAAAGTAGTTTTTTACTTTTAAGACTCAGCAGCTGTAAAGGAAACACAATCCTGCACTCATTACCATTTTACTATCTATTAAACTGAAGTAGAGACCTACAAGGGATCAAGACATTTCATTAAGTCTTGACAACGTGTGCTAACTGTAGCTTCTATGAAATATTGTTAAAGAGAAATGCAAAGAATTAAAATCTCACAGATAAAACAAATCAAAACTTAAAATAAAAATAGGCTCTGAGCTAGACCATCTGAACAAAGTAATTTCTTTTGAAAAACTGCAATTCACAGTACTGCTCACCACAAACAAGCTGTACAAAATACAACAGATTTCAAAACAAAATGCTGCATATGCAGCCTATGAAAAGTCTGGATTTGGAATCTGATCAGAATTAAAGGATTTCACTAAAGAGGCAGAAGCAATAGCAGTGCAGAATAAAACTTTGTGTTTTCCTTTTGTGTTGTCTTATCTGAAGAAACAAAAAGGCATAAGCTGTAACAGTCTCGAGAGTTCTATACTGCTATGGTATTATAGAAATTGCAAAACCCTTATTCTGTTTGTAATTCACTGTGAAATTGAGTCAGGTGTAGTTCTGCAGAACAACAGTCATGAATATTACAGTTCTGGTATTAAGGTATTTTAAAATATATTTTAAGGCCTTGGTGTACAGACTAAACAGAACAGCACTGAGGAATGGTTTCAAAGGAACACATGGTGAGTACCTTATTTCTGAAGTGACCTCTTAAAAATTCACTTGCATTATCTGTATTTTTTGTTATTATTAACTTGTAATTATTCTCTGCTAAATCTTACTATACCAATAATAATACAGTAGGTGTGAATAATGATTTATGTGTATAAATAAATACAAATGCTTAATTGCCATTAGCATAACAATGTTGTTTCAGTAATTACATTACTGTTATCGTAATTATATTTTTAATTATTTGAAATACGTTTATCTCATATTTTTTTAATGCACAATGATATGAAATAACCTCCATGCTAAAGGTTATCTGAATGCCTAGAAAAGTGATGATATTTTGGGAGTACACACAGTATGCCCCTTAAACCAAAATACTTGGCCAGTTTTAACAATATTTGAACTAAAGTCAATTACTGTAGATATGTTACAAATGCACAGAAATCCTTTTTTACATTTACACTCATACACAAGTGATACAATGTCATGCCAAAACACATCCAGTGGAGTATTTGCTATTAGCTATATGGAGTAGTATTTTTTTAAATAATTCTTAAGTTACAAAAACCAGCTTTACAAAAAACAACATATTAAAGTGAGTTAAAGTTGTGAGTTGTGAACCTGACTAAGTCTAAAAAAGAAAGAAATTTAATATACAATATGGCTGAAAATCAATGCTGAAAAATAATGACAATAAGCATCTGGTAAGAAAATTGAAAATGAAACAATGATCTCCCTGTTTTCCATCTTCTGAGCAAGTTTGTTTTATATCCAGTGATTTGTTTGCAGTCTGCTACCATAAAAGCTGAGCACTCACTGTTGTGTTACTGTGGTTCCATACACAGATTGTTACATAAAAGATGTTTGTGAATCTGTAGTCTCTGCATGAATGGTTTACTGCTATAAATACACATATATTTAGATGTTAAAATGATCTGTATATATTTCTAAGTGTCATTTCCATAACAGGCTGTCATTATCATATCACTTTCTTCACCTTGAAAAGGGCTGTCGAAAATATAGGAGTTGAGGGCAGAGGAATGTCTGAGAGGTTTGTATTTTAAAAATGAAAGCAATGTGAGTTATTGTATTTCTGATGCCTATTATAATACTTTCATTTAAGTGTTACAATTATCTATAAAAAAATCAACCAATCTAATGAATGTTTCTTTAAAAATCGGCCTATGGTTGTGTTATAATAATGATGTATTTTATAAAAAATTGATCAAATACAAATGATTGAGTTGCATTATATGCAGACTACATGTAAAACAGGTTGCTCAATAAAAAAAGAAAAAACACAGAAATTATTGTACCGCTGCTTTAGAATGACCTACAGTAAATATACTCACTGTCCACAATATTAGGGACTACAGCCAATAATGAATTGGGCCACTATGAGCTGGAATAACTGATTGAACAGAATGCAACATGTCTCCCCCTACACTGAAATATTTGCAAGCTAGTCTCATCATCGTCTTCTAGCAGGGTCACCTTCGGTTGAGGTTGTGAAAGCAATGGGTTTTTGAGTTTAAACTGCATACAGTATTTAAGTGGTTTTTAGTAAGATTGAGATGTGGGGATTGCTCTGGGCTGGGATGAAAGTCTGTTTTATGCTCTTCAATCCGCCAGCACATTGCAGGTTTCCTACGGTTTTGCCCAGTGATTGCATAGTTTTTAAAATTTGTTCCACTCTGTCAGTAGTCATGATTGCCTTGTGCGGAGAAAGTAAATTTAACATTTAAGATGGAGGGGGACAGGATGCATAAACAATTAGCACAGGGCTTGGTTTGCACAAGCTAAAGCAAAACACGCTCCTAATTTTCTTGGCTGGAAACTGATGGCAAACATGAAAGAATACAGTACATGCACAGCACAGGACTAAGATTTTTTCCCAATAGTATAAATATTCCCTCTTTAAAAACGTAGATAGAAACAACTCATTGGAAATCTGGCAGCATAACAACACTAATTTTGCCACAGTGGTATGGCTGAATCAAAGCCTTTTATTTAAGACTGATACTACTGGCTGTTCATTGTAAGTGTTGACCTAATCAGAAGGAGAAGGATACCAAACCCCTTTAATGTGGAAAGTGTTAAGAGTCATTTCGAAAGACTCTTTTCAATTTGGCTTGTTTACCTGGGAGAAAAGGAAGGAAGATATTTCCTCATTTATGTATTAAAGTGTGTGAACATGTATGACTGTGAATGCCATAAGAACATTAGAAAGATTATTAAAAGGAGGCCATTCAAGACAGCTTGCCCCCTTCTTGATCCAAGATTTTCATTTATTTTTGAAAGATCAGTTTCAACAGCAGTTTCTAGACAACTTGTTCAAGACACCCACAACATTTTATTGAAATCCACTTCCTGTTTGTGGTCCCAAACACACAACCTCATGATTGTATATCCATAGCTTATTTGAGATCTGCAGCAACAGCACCCTTGTCACCTTCCAGCCCAATCTCATCAGATCTCAGAAACTAAGCTAGACTCAACCTGCTCAATACTACAACAAGGGATGGGAGACCTCTACAGTAAACCAGATTGCTGTTTGATGGAAGTCCCAAAAGCATGGTGGGGTCACTTCTTGGTGCAACAGTAGGTAGCAGTCTTTCCTCTGGGCCTGAATTTCCAAACTATCAACCCAATATGGTGACGAGAGTCTCTGCGCTGTAGAAGGTGACTTCCTATGGATGAGATATTTAACCACGTGTCTGCTGATCATTTAAGATTTTATGGCACTGTTTCTATCTATAGAGATATAAACCTTAGAAACCTTGCTATATTCCACTCTGGGTTTCAACAGTCTTGCTTTGCTCAAACTCAATCTTTAATTGATGAAGCAATGGCTACTGCATGCACTTCAGTTAATGATCACTTAGGTATTTTTCTGTACATGTAGTGCTATAGGATCCTTTGGGGTAAATATAAATAATACAATCTTTGTTATAATTTTAAAACAATAATTCTTTAGAATATAATAATAGTTCTAAAAGAGAAGAGCCCAATCAGTGTATTTGGCTAATAAGTGCTTTAGTAGCTAATTAATCTGTTGATCAGATTTAGGTGATGTTGGAAAGAAGTCCCCACAACTTGGCTGGATTACAGCATGTCTTCATACTCCCTCATAAAAATACATTGACACTTCTTGCTTCCTTAAATAGCATTGTCCTTTACATTTTGTTTCAAACATTTTGTTTCCAAAGTAGTCTGACCAAGGCAAGATAGTCTTTCAAAATGATCCCTCTTCTTTACTTTTTGAGGCAAACTACAGTACTTGTTCCAGTACTTACAGGTTCTTCACTGATTACCATTTTTTTGAAAGAAAACAGTAGGAAAAGAGCCTCTCCAGCAATCTGCTCACCTGTCAGGCTTTGATCAGCACTAATGGTAACCATGTTGATGCGAAGACCTGCAGAAGAAAACAGCCTTTCAATTTGCAGTAAACAAATAATCCCCTGTGTATGATTTAATCTATTTACAGCGGTTTATAGATAAAAGTTTTAGTTATTTAGGCTAATGCACATTTTGGAGGCTGACAGTCTGAGTGACTACTCCAGCAGGTTTGATGTTCACAGGGTTCACTGCGCCCCTGTGAAGTGTACTCAGCAGGTGTGTATCTATAAAGCTTTTGGGTTATTGGAAATGTTGTTTTACATCTGCAAATAACTCTTTTTCAACTAACAAGCACATCGATTAATAACAAGGAAAGCTACAGTAAATTATGAACAGAGTGATAATACAGTACATCTAAAATGTTCTGTCTTTCCCTCCTTCTTCTATATGCCCATGTTTGCTCACATTGTATTACCTATGCTAGTGATTTCACAGATTGTTTATCACTATTTATGGGCAACCTAGTGCTAATTTAAGTAGGCACACTACTAGGTTAATATGAAGATCTAATTCTCAGTTTCATTAATTTGGTCTTCCTTTGTAATGTTAAGTACTACTGCCTGATAATGCATATAAAAAGTTAATGCATTATTTAGTATATATCCAACAGTTTTCATTCCTTTTACATGGATACGTTAATTGGTAGGGATGGACTTTCCTATATCCATTTTCTTTTCATGATACTTGACTCCAATAAAACACTAAGGTTTGTTTGACATAATTTGCTGGCCCAAAGTCATGACATCCACTGAACTCCTCAGGCCAGCATAGCAGCACTGTGATATATTGGTAAAAGTTACAAAGCTATTGCCTCAAATGTTAGATGAGGTGGGGAAATGTTAAACCTTTGAGCATGGCTTTTCACATAGGTTGCTTCAATTTTCAATTTAAAATTTCATAGTTGTATAAATTGTTTAAAATGTAACAGCATAAGAGTGTCAGCCACATTAATTAATAACAATACATATTAGAGGTTTAGATGCCCTTGTGGGCCCAATATATGCTAATGCTATAAGTATCACATTCAGAAAGTGGATCAATATTTGCTAATGTTGGGTCAATCTTCATCCTGTAGATCAATACTTCTCATCAAATTGGTCTGGTACTTGGCCAATTGTGTTTTCAGAGAATGATGGCTTGGTGAAATATAAGTTCCATTTTGTATCTCTAAATTGGTGTACAGGCCAAAAAGGCACATAGCCAAGAGAGAAGTAGTGAGAGATTTGTGAGAATGCCACCATCTTACTCAAACCTCAGGCCCAATTGTGTGGCATTGAGCCAAGGTAGCTACTTATTAATTGGAAAAACCTGCAAAATGAGGCAAGGCTGGTCTGAATGAGTAATTATCAGTCAAAGAGAGTAAGGGAAAGCTAATGTGTTGTTGAGGTAGATATGTGTGATATCAACCATTACTCTGGAATACTGAAAGGACTATAAGCCTAACTAGGAAGAAAGGGCTTTAGTCTGCGTCTGTCCTCTAGCCTGGAAGGAGAAAGGAGAAATAATAATAGACTGGGCTTGCTTACAGTACTGTAGGATGCGTGAAGAAAATATAGCTATGGTTGAGAGGCATTACAGGTGCAGGATATGATGGTATTTTTTTTTTCTTGGCTCAATAAACAAAAAGTGCACAGCCAAGAAACAGCTTTGGCCACTGAACCAGGACTGATTGGAGTCATTAGTGCCTGGATGTTCAAGTTATTTCTACCCACAGCTGATGAAGTGAAGAGTCCATATGGCACAGTTTGAGTCTTGATACTCCCTTTTCTTTACCATCAGAAGACAGAAGGGCTGTCTCAGAGTGTGTCAAATGTGATAGAAAACAAACAAACTGACTGCTACTATGTCAGGGATGTTCAGTGTTAGATATAAAGAAAGGTTACCTGGCCAAACAGGATCAGCCAGGAAAGTTAGTGACGGGAATATTACAGGTGTTAGTGAATATATGCTGCTTTGTGAAGAGTTGAAATGGCTAGATTATTTTAAAATATGTTAAAAGACCATTGGGTAACACAGAGATAGTCTAATTGAATATTCCAGTCCATCGTTTTGTTAAATGAATTAATCATTAGTGAAATGCAGATGGGTGGCATAATTAAGAGCTGTATATATCTGTGCCTGGTGATAAATGATGAGATAAAGTATATGAAATGAGTTTGTGCAGCGATATATGATTAACGAAGACAGGTAAGAAGTCAGGAAGAAGATCTAGTGACTTGTGTAAGTCCAACCAAATGAAGTGCAACCCTCTACGGAAGAGGACTTTGCAGTCTTTCCTGAGGCTGAAATGGCATTAGAGAGCCACGTTCCTAGGAGGGATGCAAAAGACTAAAGGCAGACTAACTAGAACACAAAAGATAAAACGCTGACAGTGATGGCATTCTGGTGATGTGGGAGCTTGGCTGTCACACGAAGTCAACCCTATCTCAAAGCCATCAGTTACCTGGTATGAAGTACTTCAAGTACTGTAGGTAACTGGTTTAGCATACTAGACTGCAACGAAACAAGTAAAGGTTTATTCCATGCTGAAAAGAGGAAAAAAGAAACAACATTTCGGCTGTGGAGTGTCACCAAAGAAGGCTCCACACAGAAAAGTGTTTATTTTTTCTCATTTCAGCATGGAATAAACCTTAACTTGTTCCTTTGCAGTTACCTGGTACGTGTAGTATGTTGTTAACTAACAATTATAAAACTTGTTACGGTGGCAGGCCAGCAGTAGTATTCATTTTAGGTGCCCTAGAAGTCATTCAGACTTAATTCACTTGACAACTAATTTACATGTGGTGAATTAGGTAATTAGCTAATTGGTGAGGGATGAAATCAAATTCTCACATGGGTGTCACAGTTACATTACAGCAGCCAGGTCTGATCATTATTGCTGTATTGTTCATAGACATAAGAATTCGCATTTACAAAAATGTTAGTATGCATTATTAATTAGCATTTTTGAATCTAAAAAAATAAAGGAAATGGGAATACATGTAGTACATATCCTCTATGAATGCTGACTCCAGTTACATTTCAATTAGGAACATGTTACCAGTACAGTACATCTGATCCATCCATTTTCTAACCGCAGTAACCAATACTAGGTAGGGGAAGAGCCAGAGCTTATCCTGGGAAACAACGGACACAAGGCAGGATTCATGATGGATGGAACGCTCGTCCATCACAGGGCACACATAGACACAAATACACACACACTCCCCCAGGGCCTGTTCTCCCAGTAGCCAATAAACCTACCAGTACTGTATGTAGAAGGAATCAGGGGCTCCCAGAGATGCAAACACAAGGAGAACATACTGTATCACCACACAGATACTGTATGGAATTTAACTCAGAGCCCCAGCACTGCAATGCTGCAATTCTAACCACTGCGTTACTGTGACTCCAAAGTACATGTAATAAATATTAAATCTAGACATAAAGTACTAACAAGAAGAAAACATCATACATTCCATGTTCTGATATTGAAATATAATTCCTTTTGTTTTTCAAAATAATATTCACCTTCCTAATTCCAGGAATATAAGTTACACACTTAAAAGCTGGAGAACAAACTCTGTTTACATAACATGACAGTACATTCTACTTGAGGATGGTGTTGATGCTGACAGTTCATAGCTGTAATAGAATTGTTATATGTAACGTATGCAGATAAAAGTAATTCCAATGAATCAGTCACTGAACTTATAAAAAGCTTTTCTCTTGTATCTGATTATGATTAACTTCAATTAAAATGTTACATAACTATTCTGTGGTAAGAGAAATTTGTGTGGGGGGGTTCTATTTCCATAGCTTTGTTAGTTATTTCGCATTGATTTTAAAATCAATTGGTAAATATTTTAATTTGATATATTTTGCCAGTGTTCACTAAGGAAGACAGTATGCCTTTAGGGCAGTGGATCCCATTCTTGGTGGTGACCCACACACCTGTTGGTTTCTGTTTCTGCCAAGTCCTCAGTTACACAATCAAGCCCTTCATTGACTTGACTATGAACATATTCATTTGAACTTTTTGTTCCCAGCTCTTAAACATGTTGGAACACAAAATAAAATCCCAAACTTGCGGCTAGTAACAAAATGCAAATATTGAATTGTAGTAAACCTAGATCGAGTAAAGCTTCAGTTATCTGTTGATGGTGGGACTGAATGAAAACCAGCAGGTGTTTGGGTCACCAGGACCAGGACTTCCTGAACGCACATGTGTCAATCCCAACCTATAGTATCGTCCCTCCTGTCCAGCTTGTATTGCCAGAACCACATACAATCTATATTCAATCCCTCTATCTTCCCCAAGAAGCATTTCATTTATCCCTCTCTACAGTAATAACCTCCAGAAAACACATCCTGACACTGTCACCTTACTTTTTGTATTTTAAGTGGTGTCTTAGTGGCTTGAAACCCCTCAAGGATTCTAGCTCTTTCGAGTTTCCTTTTCTAGATTGCAGTTCTATAAGTTTTTCTCAAACAAGTCACTAGATCTTCTCATTGACTCTTCCCTCCCAGTCTTTGATAAGACACTGAAGTCCCCACTGGGCTTGACAAAAGAAACACAATGCACAACCTGCAACACTGCGCAATACAACCTAAATTGCTTCGAGATTCCCTCGATCACCAAGTACCACAGGCCTGGGTGCCACCCCCATCTGTAACTTGCAGGAGCTTTCCTCCAGACTCTGTCCCCTGGAATTTCATTCTCTCTTAGTGCAAATTAGTCATTCTGACCAGCTGTGCCACATTCTTCAGCTTCTCTCAATTAACTGGCGTCCATTTTGACTCAAGGCCACACCTCCAGGCCTGAGTTTTGAGCCCAGATGGTGGCTTCCTCACAAAGCCACCTCTATCCATTTCACACTATATAATATCATAATTACCTCCTGAAATCGCTGCTGGGCTTCAGGTTCTTACTGTAACATATTAATGCAGTACAGGGCAATAGACATCCTACAAATTATCATCTTGTAGATTTACCCACAGCAGGCCATAGATCCTTCAAATTACATAGACTGTGCAAATTAGGCACAAGATAGTTTTCACACAGCTGTATTTACGTTCGAGCACTGAATCACAACATTTAAGCTAATAAGCAAATTTACAGGTGTTCCAATAGTTGCCAATATCCACTGTTTCCATTTCCAGGTTTGTTTTATAGCTGCTGAAAACTACTTTTATCTTAATTAATAATACAATACCATTGAACATGAATAATCCAAAAATGTATTATTGTAGTTGGAGCCTGTCTTAGACAAAATTAAGGCAGGCACAAGGAAGAAATGGGGCAGGAGCTACAATTTTTAGAAAGAGAGACATTTTGCCATGAATACACCTCTCTGCAAGATCTATTGTGAAAGTGTGCCACCTCAATTGACAGAAGCATTGTTATAGTGTCACCAGAGAGAGTTGGAATTATAATAATGTGTTCAGCCACAGCACGACTGAAGCAGTTTGACCTTGCTGGTGAAGGTTTGTTCTCTTCCACAAATCAGAGCTGAATTCTGATTAAACACAATTCAGCAGCTGTCTCACAGGTCACAGGATGGGCCCGGCCCATCGATTTCTAAAACACTTTAGCCCTGTCACCTGGGCTGAGCACAGCACAAAGAACTGAGGGACCAAGGCTGAATTTACAGCAGACTTCTGTTCAAGTGCTGAGCTTGACACAGAGGCACCAAAATCAAGCCATCGACACAGCTTAAATAAGAAACATAGTGAACTTCTGATGCAAGAAACAGGATCTAAATGAGTCCTAAGAGTTTGTAAACACACCCATCTACACATCTGTTTGATATGAGTACTGTATTTAAATGTATTTTAAAGCAATGTTTTTCTTTTGAATTATAAGATAAGATCACTTTATTAGCCATATACAATTACTTGCATTTGGACTTTTTCTTTTCGCATAACCCGGCTTGCTTTCCATGAGATACAGACACACAGACAGGGAGAGAAGCTTGGGGTCAGAGTGCAGGGTCAGCCATTGTACAGCGCCCCTGGAGCAGTTGGGGTTAAGGGCCTTGCTGAGCGTCATCTAAGAATCTACATACAATGGGTAACACCTGGCTCAATATGAACATTTGAAGTTCTCAGGAGCTTCAATAAAAGAAGGAACTAAAGTGTTTACTTAGTTGTGCTGGGTGTGAGACATACTGATCAAAGGAATCTCTGGTTAATCAGGTCTTGGGTAAATGATTAAATTTCAATCAATGGTCTGGGAAGACAGCATATAACAAACAAGTACAAAGAGACAGAAAGGACACAGGAATAGAGAGAAAGAGAGGAGAGGGAAGACAGGAGAACAAGAAAAAAAAGAAGGAGAAGAAAGAGAAGCTCCTTGTCCAGATCATCCAGAAAGACCAGATTTGAGATAAATATTTTAACATTAAATATAAAGAATCCCTTAGTTAAAAAAGATTAATATCAGATTTAAAGAGACAGAGATTTAACTGTACAGTAGGTTGTATTCTACTGGTTTAAAATGCAGATCTACAGTACCTCTCCTGTTGAACTGTATAGGTCGTATATAAAGGAGTTAAATACTAGATAGCAGTCAGAGAATCTTCTGTTTGGTCAGGGACATAGGCTTCTGGGACCTTTTGTAAGTTTGTAAATAGCACAGCTTGTATGTCATACATTTATGTTTTGTGTTGTGTAGTCTGTGTCACTGTCATTATTAATAAATGTTTAACCCAGTGTGCCAGACTCATTATTCTTTTCACCAAAGCTCTGTCAGAAAACAAAGAACTCAGCTGCCTCTAATCATACCAACAAATAGGGTGTGTATTCTTGGCATTTTTTTTTACAATTTGGGGGTTATGGTTATTTCATTTAATTATTTATTAATTCGTTAAATCACTTTCTGATATTTTTTATTTTCAAATTGTACCTCAAATCATCTAGGAGTCTCCCTAATAAAAAAACCATCCCCAATAGAAAGTGTGTAAAAACCCAAGAAAGCATATTATGCAGTGAGGCAGCATCATTAATAATTCCCAGTCCCCTACCCTGCTGGAAGAGATTCACGGAGATTGTCATGAAGATTTACAAGTTAAGAAGCACAGAGATACATTAACATTAAAGATAATAGTTTTTGGAGAACAGGTCATGCACACTCATGTATACAGGGTGGTTGTGGTTGTAAAATCCTGCAGTACCTTCAGACAAGGATATATATTTCCATCCAGGTGATTGAAATTCAAACAGTACACACAAGGCATCATGGATATATGATTGGTAACAAGGAGGAAAATGGGACTGACATTGATACAGTATACAGTAGTTACAGGGATTTGCTGTTCTGAGCTAATGTCAATATTATACTGTATAATCACTCCATTATAGTGTATACAGTATATATGATGAATGATATGAGTCACCAATATGTATGTACAGCACATACAAATCAGAACAATACTATCTGTATGACAGTAGAATCTTACAGTGAAGATGAGAAAGAGAGTACACCATTTCTCTTAATTCTAACCCACAAAATACTCATATAGTATTAATGAATTCATTTGCATTTTTCTCATGTAGTCTTCAGCCTAAATTTGCACAGGGATCTGAGTATGTTTCAAATGCTATAATGCATTAGAAGAAAATCCAACCTCAGACCTTCAAATGCCGCCACATTTAATATTATTTTTTTTTGCTTGTTAATAAAAAATAAGACATCTGGTGAAAATGTGCAAAGGAAATTTGCATATAACATAAAAAAGGATGGATCAGAGGCACAGCACCCCTGCTGTTCCTCATGAATACTAAAGGCCCATGCTGAGCTTCTCTTTCCTGAAGAGAAATTACTGACACAGCATGAGAGGCTTCTGGGGAATGTGGTCCCGTCAGGACCATACTCTCACAACAGCTATACTACCTGTTGCAATAACTACATCTATGATTATCGTATGTATTCTTTGGTATTCAGTGAAAACTAGAGCAAATAAAATAAATGCAGATTTCTTAATAATAATAATTTTAACTTGGAAAAAACCCAAGCCTTACTTATTTTCGGCAAATGCTAAGACTATTAAAATTATTTATATTATATTGTAAATTATTTTGTTATGATCTGTATTAAAATATCTAAAAACTATACCAAATTAAGCATCAATCAAGTCTTGTCTCAGGAATCATTAAAGATAATGGAGAAGGGAGGAGTTCAGCCTTCTGACAGATACTGCATGCTGTATATTTAATAAACTTCCCTAATCATTTCTTCATTCTCTTCAAAATGAAATAACAAATCAATGACATCTTAATATCATAAAGACTCACTTTTATACTAAATTCTATACTACTATACCTCTAATAATCATATATATATAATGCATAAATATGAACTTAATATTTTCTAAATTGTATAATTCCATTTTGAACTATGACAGTGGGGATCATGCTTAGAATAGCAGCGAATTATCTTCTAGTAAATGAATGATCACTCACATTTTGGATCTTTTTAATACCCTGCTGAGACGCTGGCGGTTACGCCCTGAAGACCCTGAAGACCCCAAATCAAATCTTGAAATGGCTGGATGAGATGCTTGAATCACTTACTGTAGCTACTAGCAACCAAACAAGCTAGATGGGCTGATGCCCTGTTCTCATTTGTAGCTTCTCTCTTGGCCTTATGCTCTGTAGATCTGAACAGGAAAGAGTACAATGGAGCTTGATTGAGTAGTCAAAGATATTGACAAGCTGAATATATCAGAGTTTTTTAAGATCATCAATATCACCAGATCAGACATAAACCAATGCAGAAAGCAAGGAGAAGCGTTTTTAAAATTGAAAACAGGGGGAGCTTGCTACACAGAGTTGGCAAAGTTTTCTAGAAGTCATTTGTAATGCAGAGCTGTTGTTAAAATTCAATTTGTGGCATTTTTCAAGCCTGAGCAGGACACTAGATTAGCACTAGCAATCTAATGAGCTACTGTAGACTGTCTAAATAAACTACCACAATTTTAGCTTTTTAAATGGTCATGTGCTCTTTAAATCAACCACTTTTATAAATTCTGGAGGCTTCATATGGATATAGTGTGCCATATCCCTAAAGTCAAGATCTAATTGTTTTCCGAGCACTGCCAGTGGTTCAGTGCCCAGAGCCCTCCAGAGAGTATTCCCACATTTAATAGCGTTCTGGTTAAAGAATGATTCATTTTTGTTGGCTCTTAACTTTTCTTCAGCAGCCACTTATGCCCTCTAGCAATCATCTCCACTCTGAATTTGAAATAGGAAGTTGCTTTGACCTCATGACTATGGCAAAGTTCTTTTTTTTTTCTTTTTGCCTTTCTTATGATTTTTTTTCAGTTGCCCTCGCTTGCTTTTTCCCATCTACATTGAAAAATATTCTGTTAATTTCATCTGTGGCCTGCAGATAAATCAGGTTCTGCTTTTTTTTTCCTATTGAGAAGTGTTTGCTTTCATCCACTCCAGTGTTGTGAGCTTAGTTACTGTAGGGTTTCAGACTAAGTACTCTGGTTTCTGTTGCACCAGCTCCCTCATCCATCCATCCATCCTTTTTCTAACCTCTTAATCTAATACAGGGTCGGGGGGAGGGTGCTATCCCAGCAAGCAACAGGAACAATGCAGTACGCCACTGGGCTGACACATACCAACACACACATCCAGCACTCACACCAGGGCCAGTTTTCCCAGAAGCTAAGTAACCTACCGGTATACCCAGAGGAAACTTACAAACTCTCTGCATATAGCACTCCATGTCCAGAAACTGAAACTGAACTCGGCGCCCCAGCACCGCGAGGCGCATACAGTAGTTAACCCTTTGAACCCCCATGCAGTCTTGAACTCCTTTGTTAGAAGTTGGGACATGCTTTGTGTTGTATCAAGACTAACTATATCATCATCATCATTCCCAGATCATGTCTTCATCCTAGAGAAACCCAAAGCACCTCACATTTAGAAGGGAGCTCACTTCATCCACCAATGAAGCGCAGCACCTAATTGGATGACACCAGTCAACCATTTTGCTGCCTCTAGCAGTAGCATTATAAAGCTGATTAGCTGGGAAATGTATCAATTAAATTGTCAGTGGGATTAAGGGGAAATGTTAAAATGACCAGATTGTGCAAGCCTAAAATGGACACCTCTGTTAACACTCCTTCTTGCGCAAACAGCGCCATGCAGTCTTTAAAAATCAAATAGTCAGGACGTTGATTGAACGTCTAACACCAGCCTGCTGTAACACTGGGTATTGGTTTGGGAGTTCTGGTTCGAAAAGAAAAGTGCCTGCTGCTTGTCTAGACACACTTGTAGAAAACAGCAACTTTGTTTTCAGAGGTCTTCAGTCCTCCTACTGATCATGCCTAGTGGCCATTAGTTTAGATCAGGCTACAGGGTGACAAAAGCACCCAACTAAATAATTTGCTGTACTTTCATTTTGCTTGACAGTTCTGTTTTGTTAAAAATCCAGCCTAAAACACTGGAAATGTTTAATAAAAGCAAAAGCGTGTTAGGTTTTCCACCAGTCATTTGCATACTGTGGCTCAGCTTTAATAAGACTCTGGGGGTCTGACCTCTTGATAGATAGGATCTGCATGAGCAATGATAAGCATCTGAAGATGTCAAATAATCCTGGGAAAGGAACAGATGTAAAAGGATAAAATAGAAAAAGAAAATAAATGACAGATGAAGACTGGTAAAGAACAAACCACAAACTATTAGTTTATACAATTATTCATAACGTTTTGTAGCAAGAAAAGAAACTTAAAGTGAAGATCTATTGACCAATAAAAATAGAACAGAACATTTTTTATTTTGAAAATGTTTGTTTTACAACACTTTCTCCACTTTGAATATATAATTGGTCTGTAACAGAATGCTTACTCATAAATTGGATAATTTGAGAAAAAAGCATGAGAAATGCAAATGATTTTTGCTACATGTGACACTGTAAAATTCAATGAAGCATAAGTGAGCATGGAGATAAGACATCAGTGTGCACGTTTCTATTTCTGGCACCTCCTGCTCCATAAAAAAAAGACAAAGCAATGACCAAGTCTGTAAATGTACTCCCCCACCACCACCCAGGTCTTTCTAATGGAGTAAGAACTTGCTTTGGAACATTACATGAGGTGAGGCAAGAGCACAGTATCAGCTTAGAGGCGGAGCATGGCTTCTGTGACAACACTTCACAGATAAAAACTCTGTTAGTTCGTTAGTGTTTGTTAAATGGACCCTTTCTAGTTCATGGCTTCTCTTCCATTGCTTGCTAATCTCACCCAAATTTAGATTTTACCAACAGCAGCAAAATACACAATAGCCCTCTGAGAGTGCCAGTCTGAAAATCTCTGATTAGATGTAATCACACCTCTGATAGAGGGTTTTTTGTAAAGCTCTTCTCCCGTTATACAGTGATGTATTGAAAAGTCTTTTCTAAATGAACAATCAAATAGCAATGGCTCCTGCTTCTAACACACAGATCCGTGGCACTGCCAGAGTAGGTATTTAAGCCCTGAAAAGCCAGCCAAGACTGCACATGCATCAGTTAATTGGAAGAAGTGACACATATATTAACTTTTTTATAGTATATGTTTGGGCATTGTTATTTATAGAATTCAGTGAAACAATACTTGCAACTAGTAACCTACTGAAGCTCAGCAGGTGTGAGCCTGGCTAATACCTGGATGGGAGACCTCCTGGAAAAGTTAAGATTGCTTCTGGAAGAGGTGTTAGTGGGACCGGTAGGGGATACTCACCCTGCGGTCTGGGTGGGACCTCATGTCCTAGTATAGTGATGGAGACGCTATACTGTAAAAAGGGTGACATCCTTCGGATGAGACATAACACCGAGGGAGGTCCTGACTCTCTGTTGTCATTAAAGTCCTAGGGCATTTTGCCTAAATGAGTTGGGGTATTACTTCCTCCAGCTACATAATTACATAATAGCCGTGGATCAAGATGTTTCCAGAATAAAACTAGGGTAACTGTCATGGATGTCGGAAGGGACAAACCGTGGTGAGGCAGGAGAGTGAAAAAGACCCTATGCGTAGCGGCGAGACAGGGGGTTAGCCCGGGCTCAGCTGTTCAGGAAATGCTGTATAGAAACCTATGCCCTCAGGTAGAAGACATGGGGTGACCTGGTGCTAGGCGGGTTTCAGGACATCTGAACATCAGTGCTGAGCGAAGGTGAATGAGAGACCTGGAAATATATAGCCCCAGAGAAAGAGAGGCAACGGAAGGACAGGAAAGCACAGGAAACTAGGGACAGGACAGAGTAGGAGCACCCTCTGGCTACAGAGGGCGTGACAGTAAAAGGTGCCTAGGTGACTTGTTCCTACTTCCCACAACCATTCAGTATGTGTAACGCTTGCCTTCCATTATTAGTCTTCAATGCATTTTCCTACAATTGTCTCCTCTGGTTTGTCCACAACAGATTCCAGATCACTGCTAAGGCAGATTTAAGTAGCCTGATCCACCTGCGACTGGATTGGTCAGAAATTGCAAACAGGTGAAACAGGGTTCCTGTCTGTTTCCGTAAGGAAGGCAACCAGCACTGACTGATACAGTAGGTAGAGTCAGCAGAGTCAGTGGTCAGCAGCCATGGTAAGACTATCTTGCTCTGCAGCACTCCAGCTGGAGCAAGCATGACATTTTATCAAAAGTCTTCTGAAAATCTAATATACTATACACTATACATTTTCTACTTACATATACATACGTTTTTTTATTAGAGTAGGCAAGTTTTACCACAGACAATGTCATTTTCCCAGAGAAATTAGTTTGGTAAAGGGCAGTAAGGAAAGACCTGTAGGACAAGTCTTTCATTTTTATTAATCGTTAATTAATAGGGAAGAGAATTGATGTTCCTAACTGCCCTAAGGCCTTTGACACAATCAATATTAATATTGATGTTAAGGAACAAGTAATAGGTTTATTCCATGCTGAAAAAAAGAAGAAAGAGAACACAACGTTTCGGCCGTGGAGCCTTCTTCAGGTGTGAGAGAGACAGGGCAGTAGGCAAAGGTAAAGTAGCTGGAGAACAAAGGTTGGGAGGGAGGAGGAGTGAGAGGGGGGAGCAGGGGACAGAAAGAGAGGCAGATAAGGCTGAAGAGAACACGTCAGGGCTGTGAAGATTAAAGATCTCTCCAAGCCCATTGTTTCTCATTTCACCTCTGACGGCCACGACCACACTAATCTCTCCGTCTGTGTTCTCAAAGACGGTTTTCCGAACTCATACATCAGAAAGACCACCGAAACTAAAATTATTCTGCAGTTAGGATCACACATTCTCCCTTCCCTTAACGACAGATTACTGTTCTTTTAAATTTTCTCCATTCATTGGAAGTTTCATTTCACACCTCTCTGCACCCATTCTGACTTCACACCTCTTGATTGGCCTCTCTTTCTGTCCCCTGCTCCCGCCTCTCACTCCTCCTCCCTCCCAACCTTTGTTCTCCAGCTACTTTACCTTTGCCTACTGCCCTGTCTCTCTCACACCTGAAGAAGGCTCCACGGCCGAAACGTTGTGTTCTCTTTCTTCTTTTTTTCAGCATGGAATAAACCTATTACTTGTTCCTTTGCAGCCTACGCATGCTGACCCAGCTACCCACCTGAACTTAATATTGATGTTATTGGTTATACTGTATACTCTTCCATCTTTGCATAAATACATAATTTATTGCTATCATTTGTGTTTATGAAAACCAACCCAGACAGATGCCAGTTAAGACACAAAATGACATGTTCTTTTCAAATAACCCAAAACTAAGCCTTTAAAAAGTAAAAAAGGAACAATCAAATGGTGAGTTCTCTTTGGCAGGGATTTTCAACCAGGGGCCTTGGTATCTTTGAGGTTAACCAAAAATATTTAAATTTGATTTTATGTTTAAGTTACAAGGTCTTTCTTGATAGAAATTTATTGAAAAAGGAACCTCAAATATAAATGATAGTCTTTTCATCTCTGTGCAACACTAATATATTTCCCCTACACATCTCGTCAGTCAGTGCTCAATTTTTTAGTGGAATAATGGTTTAGCTTGAAAAATAATATTCTAAGCTGGAAGAAGAGTAGAGGTTTGCACAGATGCATAATAAAATACAATTTGCAAGGAGAAGAAAATGAAATGAGAAAATAAGGAATTCTATCAACTGCTCAGTGAGGCCCAAGTGCTACTTGATATGGAAGTTATACGCATTGTAATCAGAAAAACTAACTTCATTCAAAAAGAACATTTGAATGGGACTTGATTTTCTCCACCTTACAGTAGGATTGGCAGTATTATAGAATTACAAACAGTTTAATGTGATTTCAAACATCCAAATTCAAATTATAAATAACAATTAAATTCTTGTTTGGCTTACTAGGTTTATTTCTGAGCCTAACAATTAATTGCAAAAAAAAATCCACAGAATTAGTACAGTAATGCTGGTTTTGACTCAAACTTAAGTTGTAAAAACTAATTTGCAACAAAGCCATATTATCTATATGGCTAAAGAATAACAGATGGTGTCTTTAATTTATGACACTATTAGTTCCATGTAAAATTCAAGAAAGCGTAAGAGAAGGTTTACACCACTTCTCCTAATGACAAGCCATTGGAGTAGACTGTAGTTTTCACAGGATTATACATACAGTACCTGCGTATAATTCACCAGTTATGTGCCTAAACACAATGATATGTCTATTATACACTATATACTTTACATTTTCTTTTGTGAGCATCAAACATTTTTCTGTTCACCTTCAAATCACTGACACCCCAGTCAATATTAATGATTTTAGAGTCATTGGATCTCATAAGAACTCAGGAGCTAAGATTTAGCACGGTCAACACTAGGATGGACATCCTCTAAGACTGGTACATCTGAGATGTATGTGATGTTGTACCAGTAGGTGGTGCTCTTCCTTCGGGTCTAGTATTTCCAATATACTGATGCCACAGCATGGTGAGGGGAGACACTGCTGTACTGTAGGAGGTGCTGTTAAAAAGATGGGATTTTTAAACAGAAGTTCTGGCTACTTGGTCACGAATGATCCCATGGTACTGTTTAGGAGTTGTGAACAACTTTTTAATTACACTTCCTGCCTTTACAATCCCACATACCTGAAATTCAACAGGTGCAGTAAATATCCCCCATCTCGTTCTCATCTGCTACTGTATGTAGTGGGACTGATGACACATATTGGCTGCCACACGACAACAAGACGAGTGCTGCTATGTTGTTAATGAAATGGGTCCCCTTCTATATGCAAAGCACTTTTGGATTCTTTGGGATGAAAGGAGGTATGCAAAATGTATTACTTAAGTATTTATTATTGGAGTAACTGTCACTTAAGTCTGACATTAAAATGGTGTTATTAGAAGTTTAGTAGTGGCTCTGCACTACAAGGTAATAGGAACAACGATAACTGGTCACATGATTTCTTGTCTTACATTACATTCTGTGCTCATGCATATGGGTAATATTAGGTTTGCTGTCACACCTGCAGCATCAGGGTTACTCTTCAGTACTTTTGTGATGGCGTTATGGTACAGTATCTTGCAAAACAAAAAGAAAATACAGGACAAAGATAGACTAATGCTATCTCAAGGGAATGCACTCTTTCATATTCTGATTTTTATTTATTAGTTTCCAACAATTAAGAAGATATGTAAAGTGACACAACATACATAATGAGAAAACTGATTTCTGTTCAAAGCATGTCAACTAAAATCTGTTTTCTTTTTTGGGATATGCATTTAAATTAAGATCAGTAAAAGTACAGTACTCCCTAGGGGCTGGCACTGGGATTAGACTAGAAATTATTCATGGATGCATCTTCTTTTTGTGTAGGGGACATGTGACAGAAGAACAAATATAGGTCAGTTTTCCTGCTTGACATTGCTGGTATTTTGTTCATGGGCTAGTATTTATTAACAGTTCCACTTGTTTTGTTGTTTTTATTTCTAATCAGAAACTTTTGAAATGGGCCTACCTTTAATTTGACGTCTTTCTACTTACTAATCAGAGTACAGAATTTGCCTACAGTAGTGGTTTTCTTTCAGTTTCAGAGTTAATTTATTATCACATATATTTATATTATATTATTTACTGCAATTTCCCTCTTGGGATCAATAAAATATTTATCGATCGATCTATCTTATTATAATTGATCATTCCTATTTTTTTTTCATAAGGTAAAGCCATTTAGGACCAAAATGGAAGTTTTGTGATTCTGCTCTGAAAACAACTGTTTCAAGACTCTTAACATCAGAGATTAGAAGCATCAGACAAAGAAACTGATTTAATTTATGTGGCCGCCACTGTTCTAACACAATTAAAGATGTTACAATTACCTGTTCTTTTTTTCTAAACATTTTGGTACTCAGAGCTGTGAGATAAAATACTTTGCTCAAGGTGCAGCACCTGGAACTCATGCCCATACCTCTCCAGTCAGGAGTCTGGGGCTCTAACCACTGCTCCACTCAGGCAACAACAGTTTGCTCCATATCCCATTCCTTGTTGTCTGAACTCCCTCTTGCAACCCCATACTTTTTAATTCTAGGTTACTTGGTATTCCTGCTTTAAATAGGTTTTATTTGTTATGTTATTTACATCTCTAAAACTCACTGATACCAGATGTTGAACTTCATTAAACCACCTGTGGGTGTTCTATATGTTTAATGCCACACCATCTGGCTGTACAAAACACACTAATTATTAACTATGTAATGGCTACAATCAATTTTACTTTTCCATTAGTGTGCCTATATATTTTTTATTTGCTTGTTTGTCAACGAAATGGAGGGATCTGGTGTTATGCTTAACACGCACATAAAGCAGACTTATTGACATGTCACAGCTCAAAGATTTTCTTGTCTGTCCTGCAGAAAAAGAAGAGAGATAAAACGCAAAGGGATTAGTGGAAGGAAACAGAAAAGAAAGAGAAAGGATGTGTAGCTAGAAGCAGGAAAATGGATATGTTAAACAGGAGTATTTGTGATAGACTGTCAGCTCATATGATTAGTTTAGATTGTTGAAGTCCATAACTTTTCCAAATAATATGTGATCACAATGTGTATGATCCAGTTTTTAACCTTTTCACTTATGAATTTCATTTCTATTACCCCAGAGATAAGTCACTGAGTAGGTTATGTTAACTATATAACGGTTTATTTTCACTTTGTTTTCAAGTTATAGAAACATTTCCTATGTGGGTAAACTGTGATACATGCAATAAGCACAATGGTAACCCTGTGTGTCCCTTGTGTGACTCCCAGGAGATTTAAAACATGATTCAATGGGTCTGAGAAATCTTGATGAAGCCCCTTTGATGCACTGATAGCAGTTTAATGGTTGTGATATCATGTAATCCTGTGACCTGTTCTCTTATACCTCTGCATAAGTGTCCTCTGTGAACATATTTTTTTCTTTATAATGAATATCTTCAGTGGGGTTGAGTTTGAAGGTTCTCCCTATGTTTAGATGGGTTTTCTTCTGGTGCTCTGGTTTCCACTCTAAATCCAATGACATAATGGTTGGCTTCTGGTTGTGTGTGTGTTTATGTACTGTATGTGTTTTTCCCTGCGATGGACTGGTGTCCCATCCAGGATGTATCCTGCCTTGCTCCTGTTGATTGCCAGGATAGGGTTCAGCTCCCCTGTGACACGGTATTGCCTAAAGTGGTTAGAAAATGGATGAATCCCAAAGTCATTCAAGTAGAGCAGGGGATTCAGTTCATTCACACGAATCAGGTTCAGACATGAGAAATTTCTTCCCAGACTGAATTAAGGAAGTGGTTGTACAGACACACATTTAACAGGTTTAGTCTATTTCATTGTGATATAATCAAATACAGATTATGAATCATCCCTTTATAATCTCCTATATTGAAAACTAAGGAGACTTACTCTCTTTTTTCTTTCTCTGTATGATTTTCCTTATATCATTCTGTAAACATTGAAAATCAGTGATAGTGCTTGGTTGAAAACCATTTAGAAAAGACAAATTATTTGAAGGTTATCACATTACACTTGTAACCTCTACTCTCTACTGTCAGATTGATAACACCATTAACAGGTAACGTATCTGAGACAGCTAAAATTGAAAAAATCATTTTTAATAAATGTTTTTTTATTATAATTATTTTCTAGAAAGAAATTGTAAAAAATAATCACTTACAGAGTACAGTAAGTGTGAATATCATGCTTAAGCATGTTTATCTTACTGGAAATCATAATCAGCCAAGTAAATAAGCAAATAATAAAATTCTACAAAGCAACATGTAAAGAAATAACAACATTGGTATCTTACACAGTTCATAGCAATTGTTCATTAGTTTCTCGAACTGTAGTGTAATCATAATAAACAAAACAGAACAGAACAAACAGAACTTTGATCTGAAATGTTGTTTGTTCTAATTAAGTCTCTAGTGGCTTTATTTTTATTTAAAGTTTTTGTTCTTCCTAGATGTACAGATGTACATTCCTAGATGACAATTGTAGATATTTTAAGATGTATTGTGGTGTTTGTTCTTTTTCCAAAAAAATATGCAGAATCAGACTATGAAGGGGAATAAATAGCTACCAGTCTCCAACTCTCTTTGGCACGAAATAAAAGTGTCAGGTGTGAGAAGAAGAAAGTGATTAACATACAGTACTGAGAAAGTAACCAAAATAATAAAGACATTGCAAAAAAGGAACAATCTCATGGCACGTTGTAGGCTATCACTGTCATCGCCCTTGAGTAGATGCAAACTGAAGGGAAAAAGGATTTTGCCTAAAATGTAACAAAAAATGAATGTTTAAATAAAAGAAACTCTTTAAAAAGAAAACACATTGACAGAGTGAATAAATATGGGTCTGCCATTTTTGACAGCTTGTATCTTCAGATGCCGACCTAATTCCTCTTTGTCTCTTTTGTTTAAAAAAAAATCAGATTAAGGTGCAAATCTGCTGAAGTGAATGTTCTCCTTATCATCCCCTAAGAGCTGTTGTAACTATGTGTGAATACTGTATGCCTATGCCTGAGCAGTGATCCCCTCACTGCATCAGCTGTTTAATCCCCTACGGGTTGGGTAGGTGAAAATTGCCTGAAATTCTAATAAAAAATGATGCCTTTATTTCAGCATGACCGGCTATTTTTTTCTTCTCTGAGGACTACAGTTTTTCTAGAATGTCATCTGTAGCTGTATTTGGGATTGACATCAAGATTGTCTCACCTTGAGCCCTTGTGTCTTGTACCCATCTGACTAGGCTACAAATTGTGGCTGCTTCTGTTCCATATTACACCATTCCATAATTGCATCCCAAAACTGAGTCAGATGAAACATTTTAAGACAGCTCTTAACTTGGTCATTTACAGTGCAAATACAAGTATATCTCTAGCCAACATTTAATGTTTTTTTTTTACCTTAACCCTACACTGGCCTGTAATGCGTGCTCATGTAGTGTAAATACCATTATAACAGCATTTTTCAGGTGACTGAAAAGTTTCCTAAAGAAGAGAGATTTTTGAAGAATATGAATTCTCAAGTGCTTTTGTCAATGCTTTTGAGTGTTTTGGGCTCTTATTTCTTGGGTTGGGGAACATTTTCAAATCTGATGACCAGAGGCCTTCAGAGACTGATTGCAGAACTGCTCCATTGAAACCCCAGCTAGGGTAAGGGTTAGTGTTCCCACACTATGCAGAAATTTTTCATGCTCAGTTCTAGGTTTCAGGCAAAGTCAGGCAAAAAGTTTTAAGAAGTTAAAATGTGAAGTTTGCATGTTCACCACATGTTTACGTAGGTTTCCTCTGGGTGCCCCTGTTTTCTCCCACAGTCCAAAGACATACTATTACTGTAGGTTAATTCGCTTCTGGGCAGATAGGCCCTGATGTGAGTATGTGTGTTTGTGTCTGTGTGTGCCCACAGTGCACTGGCATTCTATCCAAGATTTACCCTGCCTTGCACCTGTTGCTTGCTGGAATAATCTCCTGCTTCCCCACGACACTGTATTTGATGAAGCAGTTAGAAATGTAACGGGAGCCAGTCCAGGCTCCTGCAAAGCGTAGTTCAGGACCCT
The DNA here is from genome assembly GCF_040954835.1 of Lepisosteus oculatus. Taxonomy (NCBI): domain Eukaryota; kingdom Metazoa; phylum Chordata; class Actinopteri; order Semionotiformes; family Lepisosteidae; genus Lepisosteus; species Lepisosteus oculatus. The sequence continues at coordinate 15,657,564 of NC_090716.1, forward strand.
ATGCAGACGGTATAATCAGGAAGTAAGTGGAAAAGGACATCAGGGAAGGAGACGAAGAGGATCAGGACGGGTTGACAGACAGGAGGGCGGGGCGATGGCAAACAGGTACAGACAGTCCAAGAGGGGGAATCGAGGGCACAGTACAAAGTCTAAAACCAGGAAATCCATCCAAAACAAGACGATTAAAAACAGGGACAGGGATATGGAACAAGGAGATTAAAAACGGAGTGATGAGGCCAGACGCTCCGAGCCCTGGGCCCAGCAGGGTCAGGACGCTGATTGGAATCCTATGCCTTCAAGCTGTGGACGTAGGGCGACTTGATGGCAGATGGGCCTCTGGGCGTCCTTGTTCCAATACAGAGCCAGGAATAGTGAGAGCCCCAGGCTTAAATAAGGAGAGACAAACAGAGGGCAGGTGCACATAAGCAACTAAAATACGAAAGTGCCAGAGCGCCCTTAAGAGGAGGGATTCCGATCGTGACCAGTAAATGGATGAATGTGCATTTGTAAATGAGTAAAAGAGAAGAAAGTTTACAGCAAATCACATGGAGAAATGGAAAATGTTATATTGCAAACTGGGAACAGAAAAGTATATTCAAGGGACAGCTGTTTAACTGGAGTGTGACAGATATATTACTGTACTTAATCTATACAATTTAAACAGTGCAAATCTTCAGGCACTACATTCACATATCAAACATATTGGTGGAAAGGTGAACAGTTGGCTATAATCCCATCTATATTCAGATAAGTCCATTACTTGAACAAGACTTACCCTGTCTTTCAGATATTCCAATTCTTTTCAAATCCTTTCTAATCTCCTAGTACAGAATTCATGCTCTATTGGCAGCTTCTCTGTGCCAATAGCACTTATATTGAGCCAAGGTATCTTCCTGCCACCCCATCATGACAGGACTGTTAGATAAAATGTCTAAAGCTTGGGAACCAGCCTGGACTGCTAGAACAGACTGCGGCTTCAGTAACTTGGACACAATCCTTTTAATTGTACTGAATTCTATTTAAATTCCATATACTTCATATAAATTAGGTGATACATCTGGTAACAGATCACTCGTTTATATACTGTATATGTAAATTCTACACTTTGTTACACAAAAGTTTTTCATGACATTTCTACATTTATATTGCTAAAGGTTTAGAAATCATTCCATTAGTTATTTTTTGTAAAAGAAGTTATCAAAACAGATGGATAGTTACAATCTGCATAGGACCTTAATATGTTCTTTATAATGGTTTTAACTCTTTATATTGGTTTAGGAAAAGCCTTAATACTGTAATAAATTTGGTTCAGGAGCTTTTGACTCAGTCACAGTCAAATTATTTTAAGACTCAGATGGTTTTCTTGGCAGTAGAATTCTACAAATCATCTTATTTCTGGATAATCAGGCAGATTTCAGTTGTACATTTTATTGCTGTCTCTGACACATTTATAGAAATCTACAATCATGTATAGGGTGTATTAAAAGAACAGTGCATGTCATTTGTTCTTTCTAAAGGAACAGACATGAGCACACAATATAACTGTACCTGTAATTACATAATTAATTTTTTAATTCATTCATTCATTTTAATTGCTGTTTTTTCAGGCGATATGTTCTGGAAAGCATTTGGTTTTACTTAATTGCCTATGATATTATAAATTATGTTGGGTTATTAATGTGCTGTAGGTAGTAACCATTCTGTTAAAATTTCTTTTTCAACAAGGAATTCATTAAGTGATCATGAATCCAGTCTCTATACAAATGCACATAAGGTTAATTGGCATTTACTGTACATTCCTTTATGACATAGTACAGTAGCTAATTAGCTTTAAAGAAAATGCATTTAGATTTTCAATATAATAAAATTTCAAAGACGTGCACCTATAACTAATTAAAATCAGTTAAAAAGGGAAAATAATGTGACTCGTATTTTTATCAGGTGTGACCTGTATCACTGAAGAGGAACGTTTTCATTATAACAAAGAACTGGAAGTAAAAGTTTTCTGAAACATTACAAACTGCATTATGCATCTCTACACAACAGGAGACAGGCAGTTAAAACAGAATCAAGTAAAAAATACCATAACCAATTCAAAATGTAATTTTCTTAAAATTGACAAATATCATTCAATTTTCCAAAAGAGTCTATTTTTATCTAAGGCTCAATAATGCACCGTCAAAGTAAAAAATGTTACGTAAATTCTTTTCATTAATGCGTCACGAAGGCTTTTCATTCACAATCCCATTCACTGTGGCTGTGGAGCCAAGGAGGTAATGAGCTCACTGACAAGAATGCTATGAAATGAGCTGGATGCCATTCTGGGACAAGCATTACGAGCAGATTAAGTGGGACAGAGTTTGTGCTGTTCCACCGGGGCTTGAGACAATACAGCCCAATCCCATCATGTTTTTTCAGCAGAATCCCCTTTGCTTGAGGTTTTGGTGAGGTTAACAGTGTGAGAGATTGTACTGCAAATTGCATTAATTCCACGAGTTTTCAGTAGGATTGAGATCAGCGGATTGAGCTGGCCAGGATGTCTGTCTCTAGGTAGCTGGGCATACACCAGGGTTTCCTAACATTTTTGTCATGGCACTTATACTCCTCATTATATTTTTGAAAGGGGCATCACTGCTTTACTACAACATTTACTGTACTGTTTATGCAGTGAGATGAAAGTGAATCACTATGCTATGTTAGAGTGACAATACAGTATATACCAACAAAACAGGCATCTGTTTTAATCGCAGAAAAAATGCATTTAAGCACTTATTTGTAGCTTTGGTAACAGAAATCCTGAAGTGAGACACTTGTAAGTTGAGAACATGTAATTATGTTGGTATACTACAGAATGCTGGCAGTGATATCACATTTAAAGAGTTAATATCCATTGCAATGTGAATTTAAGTACCACTGTAAATCGCTGTTGAAATAGGGCCAGTGCTGAATAGTTAGCAAGTGACTGTTTGTGAATAATATTCTGCATTTGTGAAATCCCCCAGGATCTCTCAGTCATTCGTTTATGTCATTGGCTTTAATTCATTCTTTGACAGGCAGGTCCCGTTGTTCAGATAAGTGAAATTTATTGCTATTAAAAACCCTCTGAAGAGTCAGTGCATTGTGCTTACAGCTGACTTATTGGATTTACTACAGGAAGTTGCAATCATAATTGGAAGAAAAAATGCACTTTTATTGCTTATAATTATTTTTATTCCCCAATTCCCAAGCAATGGTGATTACTCAGCACAATAAGCCACAAAAGAATGTCTTTGATAAGTTTTTGGAATAAAATCAATCAGAAGTTGTTGCTGTGGTGCTCTTGTCATGTCCCCTTCTGTATTAATGAAAGAGCTCAATATGCAACCTTTCTTGGATAATAATCACACCATCTGTCACTGCCTTCAGTTAAGGCTGTCCAACAAACAGCTCCAAAACCTGCATTAACACAGAATTTCAGGACAGATCATTTGGTTTTCATTTTGAAGGTTCCATTCATGTCCAAATCTTTACCAACATGTGCCCTTTTTTCATGTCCTCTTAAATCCAAATAGATATGCTGGGCAATGCTGGCATCACAAACTACAATGTAATGTGTTGATACTGTCACAAAGACAAAAGTACAATTTCAGCCCTGTTATGAGCTGGACTTTCATTTTTGTTCTATTAAAAACAAAAGGAATGAGATAAATTTTGTGACGAGACATTGAGATGGAAGATTTGTGACTGATCATCACAGAATGGAAGGTGATACATGTGTTCAAATTAATGTTACATCGTAATGATATGAAAGTACTGAAAATAATCTAAAATAATAATAAATGAAAACAAATACATTAAGATAAATTAAAATATAGGTTAACAAATAGTCATTGCCAATTTTAAAACTTGTTTTCTAGAATTTATGGAATGTCTGCATTTTCAGTTGTATAGTTCCTTATAAACAGCCGGTCTTATGCCGTCTGGTACTGGATTAAATCACACTAGTACTGTCAAGCAGGTAGCAACCATTCTGTTAAAATTCCTTTTTCAACAAGGAATTCATGAAGTGATCATGAATCCAGTATCTATACAAATGTATCTATACAAAGGTTCATTGGCATTTACAGTCCTTACAATATAATAAAATTTCGTTTGGTTTCTAATTAAGAGGTATATGCTTATTCTTATAAAAATGAGTAATAAGAATCATTATTATTTATTGCGGGTTTTTTGCCTCTCATGATAGCGAGATCACAAATCACTTAGTCAAGCCTAATACATTGTACATATGCAATTATACTGTCTTAAGTGAAGTGATTTCCCAAGTGTAATATATGTTGTTTTAATTGAATTTAATTGAAATAACTAATTAAGACATTTGGTTTCCACAAAAAGTAGGTGTGAAAATTCTGTCTTACTTTTCCAAGTTCACTAAAAATATCCACCACTTGCCACTTGCATTGTGCAATAAACACAGATGTTATCTCATGTTAGATGAGGTAACACTGTCACATGAGGTGCAAATCATCTAAAACATGTATTAATAATAAAAAAAATAAAAAAGAGTGAACAACATGGAATGAGAAACATTTGGAATCTTACATTTTGTTTAATAAATGAGTCTCAGAAGTGGTGCCAAATTAAATAATTGTATATTATAGTTCCTAAAAGTAATGTGGGACCCATTACTCATCAATACACAAATAAATCTGCATTTAGCATTCCAGCCCAGACTTCACTGCAGTTTGATTCCAGGCACCGTTGCATTATTCATTAGCTAATCTCCAGTCTTTAAACACTAGACATACTGGAGGAGAAGAAATAGGGGGAATGAGAAAAGGTGTGTTTTACTGTATATCTGAGCACAGGGGTATTAAGACAATTACCTTTTTGGAAGAGTTTTGATTCAGAATTTCTGAATTCAACGGACAAAGGACATTGACATATTGCACTGAATGGAATATACACTTTGTTTTGTAGTTATGTGTTGTTCTTATTTATTTCCCCCTGTAAATGTGCAATGCACTCTGGTACAATTTCAGGGATACACATAGCAAATGTCCTGCAAGCTGGCAGATATTTCTGGCGTTTTGGCACTACAATTACAAGCTTGACTGTTGTGCTGAATTTTTAGAGGCAGGATCTCTGATTGTGCTAATAACCTTGATGATTTTAAGGTTGGTAAATAGTTTAGTCTTACTGAAGAGAGAAAGAGTCCGGGTTCTGAATCTGTTGAGGGTACATCATTGAAAAGGTGTGCTAGGAAGCCTTGTGGCATGTTTTCCTTTATTTTCCAATGGTCCAGCAAAACGTTTTCTAGGATCTGGAAAGAATCAGTTGTGGTCCCACTGAATGTAGAGAAAGTACATTTCCAGTAAATCCAAAAAACTACTGTATAGTACTGTAACAGTATGCACTATGAGGTGATTGTTTCTCAGTGCTGGCTTCACAATTTTAATCCAAACATACTGAAACCTGAAGTGAAAATATATACAGTACAGCAGTTATAGCTGTGATTACAGCTCAAATACTGAAGGTGTTATGTGAATTGTGCTGTAGTATGACATGGCAATTCTGAATATAATGACATTTTTCATTGTTCGGTCTATTACAACAAAGAAGAAGCTCCCTAGTATTCATCAAAATAAACTATTTTATAACATTGCTTTTAAATATTACTGTATTTGTGCAGAGTAAACCATGGTATCCCATAGTTTACCAGGGCTTATCATAAGGTAATTCATTACATAACACCACGGTGATTATTCTCACTTAATAATCACTTAATGCTCACTTGGTGTGTCAGTCATACGAAAAGTATTTTTTATAGATGGGATAGTGTTATAAGAGCAGATCCTGTGAGCAATTGAACGGTTTTTCCACCTTCACAATTTCTGGTTGAAAAAGCTAATTTATAATTTCATATTTTCAAAAGAACATTGACACCTGTTTTAAGCAGGCAAGGCAAGCAGCAGTCCACACTGTGTAATTAACAAAGGGAGACTTGTTGAGCAGTGAGATTGCTCTGTCTAGCAGCTCATGAGCTGTGCCAGAGATAAAGATTCCAATTTCCCTTACACTAACATCATAAAGAACACTGTAGCAGGACAGATTGGCATCTAATATTTCTAATGCAGCAGCAGTTATGAGAAAATGTTAAGATTTAACCTTTGGAAACCCAAGTACAATTACATGTTTGAAGCCTGTGGATTTTCATTATTTTGCGTTATCAAAGTTAATTTTTATTCAAGGTATGGAAGCACAGTAATAAATTCTTGCTAAAGCGAAATTCAGCCAGGTGCCCGGATTGACCTGTAGTCTGTAAATTAAATACTCAGCTCTCAGGTGGGAAATCTGATAGGTACAAACCACAGCGAAGAACATATATAAGACATCTGAAACACAGAGCTTTTTTGAATGTTTTTTTTGTCTTGTGGTGGACCTGAATGGTAATTGTGTAGTTGAGGGATATGTTTGTGTTTGAATGAGTCTCTCTAGTCTGGTGTGTGCACACATAATACACATACAGGTATGTTTCACAGCACCTCATTAACTGATGTAAGTTCCATAAATTCTTGTTTTTATTGCAGGCAGAACCTACAATACGTGAAATCTTTTGCTGCACATACAGAACTTTCTGTGTGAGATCTTCTCTTAGAAAGTGACATTTATTAAAAGATATACATGGAAAACAGAAACTTATAATGAGTGTTGTAATATTTTTGGTTCCTCATGTTATTCTAACATTGCTTACACATCTCTTGCAGAATTCCAAAATGATTTCCACCTGCATCATTTGAAATATATTTCCCAGTCATCACAGAACTTTATTGATACTAATAAAGTGTGACTCTAAACAACAAAATTCTTTTCACAACAAAATTCAATTTTATATATACTGTATACACTGTAAGTATAAATCAGACTATTTGTATAGTATACATGTGTTTATTTAGAAAAATGTGTCTTTGATTTTTGTTTCTGAAAGGAATAAATCAAATATGCAGACATATAAAACAAAAATACAGTGCCAGACAAAGAAAATGAAAGGCAATGACCTAGACAGAAATTTTCCTTATAATAGTTTTATCCTCCTCCACTTTGAAATGAGAAGCCATGGTGTGCAACATTATTGTATGCGCAGCTGAAGAGTGCGAACATTTTAAAATTAAATGCTGTCATTTTATTTTGCAAAGGCACATCTTGGTAGAGTTTCTGTGTTTTGAGCTGTAGAACAAAACAGGCTTTTTTTGTCATTTCAGATTTGCTCTACAGACCTTGCATTTCTACAGCACATTGGACATCAGCTCCACACACAGCACACTAAGAGTTCTAAAAATTATTTACTTTGCCCTGGGTTGAATGCATGGGGCCAATGCTGCATTAAAGATATTTTTTGTCAAGCTGTCTGTTTGACTTCACTGATATAATATCAAAAATTACAGACTAACATCTGTGAAGCCATAAATGTTAACATTTGTGCAAGCCATTATTTTGTCACTCCCAGAATTCAGTTTTGTCTACTGTAATTGCTTTTAACTACCAATGGATCTTATATGATAAGTTTAGTTCCAACATAAAGGCAGTAAATATTCACATCTGAACCGTATGTGGTCAGTGCATTCCCCATTTCAGATAATGTTTTTTTTAACTAGTTGATTCAGAAATGATCCTGCTTGACAGCACAACAGAACATCAAAACAACTATGTGACATAGACTAGGATACTGTGTTGCATTATGTTAGTTATCCATTTAGAGCTGTACATAACAAACTGCTTCAGTACAAAATTTTAAAAAGACTCTATTATACCCCAGAAACATTTAAAAAGATGAAGTGGCATAATAAAGGAATATGTTCAAAATGTAACACACACATAAAGGATCACTATTGCACTTATTATGGTATTGTCAGCACATACAGTCATTCTGGACCTCCATAGTGGGGAAAGCTCTCAGGTATCTAACTCAATTCCACTTACTCCCATTACATGTATCCTTGGTGATTTATCAAAGGTAAAAGTAGTAATTCAATATAAAAATACTTTTTTGACTCTGTATTATTGCTAAAACAATATTGCAAAAAATGGGTGGGCAGTACGGGACTGTCATACAAAGAATGGATTAAAGAGGCTGTATCACAAGTTAAATTTGAAAAGATTTCATATAATTTACAGGGGAATCTTAATGAGTATAAGAATGTTTAGGGTTCATTAGAGACATATTTGAATGGCACTTGATGTTAAGAAAATTAGTAGGAAGTTTTTTAATTTGTCACGGATGTCGGAAAGGGCATGCCGTGGAATGGCAGGAGAGCAATAAAGACCCTGTGTGTAGCTGCAAAACGGAGATTAGTTCAGGCTCAGGAGGTCATACAATGTTGGGTAGAAACCAATGCCTTCAGGCCATGGAGGAGATGACCTGGTGCTAGGCGGGTCTCAAGACATCTGAACCCTCAATGCTGAGCAAGGAGGAAAGGGTGACCCAGAAATATACACACAAGACACACCGGAAGGACAAGCAAAACACAGAGAAACTAGGGGCAGGACAGAGTAGGAGCACCCTCTAGATGTAGAGGGCATGACAATACCCCCCCTCATAGGAGGCTCCTGAAGCCTAAAAAACAAAAGATCTGCACAGCGCTGGAGGGAGAAAAAAAACTCATTAAATTGAAAGGAAACCTCTGGGAGTCCAGCTGAGAGCTACCCCGTCTTCCAGGGTAGAAAACGTTTAATCGGTAGAGGAACGGGAGGCCGGACGAGGCGTCAGGGAGTGAGACAAAAAACACTTACAAAAACACACACCACAAAAATAAACCTGGGAGACCAGGGCAACACAGAAACCAGGAAGTGAGAAACCAAAACACCAAGAGAAATAAAAAGTAAAAACAAAAAACTCTGGGAAAAAGAAATAGAAAAACAATGCACACAGGGCAAAAAACGTGCTCAACATTCTGTCATGGATGCCAGGAGTGACTTCCCGTGGAAAGCCAGGTATTCGAATGCGGATGTCGGAAAGGTATACAGCAGAATGACCTGTTCACGGGCACGGATGTCGGGAGACACATCAGGAGAACAGGCAAAGCACAGGGAAACTCGGAACAGGACAGAGTAGGAGTGCCCTCTAGCTGTAGTGGGCATGACAGAATTATTTTTTTTGTGAATGTAAGATTTTTTTTTGTTATTGTCTAATAAGAACAAAAATGAGAGAGTAAAAAATTAAACATAAAGAAGTCCTCCAAAGTCTGGGGGGGGGTGGAGGTGGGTTTAAAAAAATTATTGACATTTCCTTTAATTTATTCCCTAAAACACTATAAAGCTGTTTTATTGCAGGATTTTATATTTATAGTATGTATACTGCTGCATACAGTATATGGACATTGGCACATCTTAGAAACTCTGTGATGCTGTTTTCAACAATGACAGTGTTGAAAGGGTTTTGTGAACTTTGTAAATACTTTTTCTGCTGAGGCTGCAGTATTGTATAAACTGGATTCTATACTGTGTTATATAGGAATGGGTGCTATGAAAATAAGTAACCAATTGTTTTAAAAGAAGTAATCTTTTTGCAAATAGGGAAGAGGAAGATTAGCATGATCTTGGAATACCACCAATCTGATCAGCACAGGGAAACGTGATGCTGTAGATAACAGAAAAGTGTGTTTCACTCCCATGCACATGAAATAACTTCTGAAATGGACATCTTTTACGGTCTTTTATGGGATGTGGAAAAGTCTTTCAAACAACATATTTCTAACGTACAATATTTGGATTAGCAGACTTCAATGCATCTTTCATTGAAAAAAATGAGCAATGTGATTAGATTGCACAGGTTGAAGAAGTATTTTTTAGATAGGTTTTTTAAAATATTTTTTAAACCTATGTAACCCTCCACAGTTTTGTTGGTGCTTAAATGTCTGACAACTCTATTGCAGGTAGTTGTCTCAGAGTACGGCATCTTGCCTTGCAGTTCAGACAGGCTGTGACAAGCGCTGACAGGAAGAAGCAATGTTAAATGGCATATGTTACCCTTATATAAGCTCAGGGCTCCAGTATAACAATAAGACAAGTCCTCAGGCAAAAGAGGTCAAATAGAGTGATTCACTAGAACACAAGGGCACAAGGCAGGGATAAAAACTCATCCTGGGGTAATGGCGAAGAGCTGTGTGGGTGAAAAGACAGCAATGAAGTCAGATACATACTGTATTGGGCACTTTCAACATCTGTTTGTTCAGTGTGTGAGGCCCAGATTTGTTGCTTGTTTCCAGCATTCCCTATCACAAAGGAAGGGAAAATCCTTAGAACCTTTATAGATTGATGAGCATCAAGTACACGTTTTCTGAGATTCTCTGAAACCTCTTTTGATCGTGGCATTATGTGTTTTCACTAGCCTGTATGGTTTACGGTTTTTGACTGTTTTATAGGATCAGAGTTCACAAACTCTTGTTGTCCAATTTTATGTCCACCTGATTTTAATTACCCCCTCAATTAGTTCTGAGTGAATTATTTCTGAGTTTTGACTGGGCTAGATCAAGAGTTCCAAGCTAAAAGTTGTAAAAGAGAGTGTTAAGATATTTCAAGATGCCTTAGAAATTGCAACCAAAGTTAAGAGAGTCTGCCAATCTGCAATCATTGTTTCCCCTCTTACAGTCACTAAAATATTCTTCCGTCGAAGAAAAAGCTTTGACGACAGTAGCAGGAAGGGTGCATCTCCAGCATTGTCAGGGTAAGTGCAAAAAACTAGAACTGCAGTCTTAGCATCTGCAAGTCGCAGGGAATCTCCTTCAAGCACTCATCTCAGGCCCCGGGTATAACAAAAGTCAGGAGGCCAGGCAGGTTAGGGAGGGAACCTGAGATCATAAGCCAGAATGGGGAAACATGGGACAGGCACATACATACACTCATATGCCAAATACACAAGCCCCTGTTCTTAGCCTTGAGTCCCAGGAGTTAGTAATGTCCCTCATAGTTCCTAACTGTCCCAGACAAGTTATTGTCTATCTGATACAGGACTGAGCTTTTCATATTTCATGAAATATGCTGTGCTACTCCAGTGGAAATCCCCTCAGCACAAAACTGAATTACAAGCAACTCAGCATTGATTTTCTGTTCTGAGCAAACTTACATTATGCATGTACTGTAAGTGAGGTAACCTCCACTGAATTGTAAAGTGTAAAAAAATTAGATCTCTATAGGGTCAAGGTAATGAGACCGAAATCAATCTAATAACATACATTGCAATCACACAGTTCACATGAATGACTGTACTAAACATTGAAACCAGACATCACCCACTCTTCACAGATTTGGGAGCAAAACAGAGAAGGTAAAATGTAATAAAACAGATGATACATGGGAAACTGGACAGACTATCCACCGACCATAGTGATACAAGTTAAGATATAAAACAACTCGATACAGTGGTTTATCAGTATTAACAACAGTACTTTGAAATACTGAAGAAATTAAAGTTAAGTAATGAAAAAAAAAGTTTGATAACAAGTCAGTCAATTTATAGAACATGTACTGTAGCTTATGCATTTCATTATGCACTTTACATAAGTGACATTTAATACACCCCTTTTATATTGCTTGATGAAAATATGAAACTCTTATGACACAAACAAGGGTGATAAACTGATGTTTAATAAGTTGTCATGCCAGAATTTTCTCTAATAAAAAGGACAACAGCTCCATAATAACAAGTCCTGCAGTTATTGTATGTGGAACAACAAAGAAATGAGTAATTCAGTTGTCTTACTATACTTGACTCTCAATCATACAGCCCACAGTGCTTTGTTACAATGGAGAAAAATAGTAAGTGAGTACAAGAGGATGTTCAGGATTTGTTGTTTTAGCCAGGCTGTTATTTGATCATTGTTTTTCTGTAACGTCCTCCTTGTTTTCAGTTCTGATACAGCAAAGTGCAGTGCGTAAGTCTGTTTGGGTAATAAGAGTCTGATGATTGAAGAAATGTAAATGTAAAGTGTAGAGATGCAAAAAGTCACAACAGAGATCAGCAGAAGTTTGAAATTAGTTTTAATTTGTGATGAAAAGGCCATTTGCCGATAACACCGAAGAAGATGCAAATAGCTCAACTCTAAATCCAAACAGTTTTGCAAGAAAGATATTTATAGTACATATTTGGTCATCCTCTGTTATGAATGGGTGTTTAGAAGTGACCCTTGCATATGCATTAGAACTATACAAAGTGCTTTCATGCATGGCACAATGGCTATTTTTGATCATTTATGTCATATGCCTTTCAGTTATTTCTGAAATTTCTTGTACAATAGGTGTCTGTTATTTTAAAATGCACTCAGCCCAGTCAGGAAAAAAACCCAGGTCAGGTAAGATTCTACAAAATCAAGGCTTGAAATTATAAAACAACTGTTATTGAGGGAGTTCATCAGTTTTCACTCTATCTTAAAATTCCAAACTGGGAACATTTAAAACAAATTTAAAACTATAAGTGAAATTGACACCACATTTACTTATATGAGCTTGTATCAGTCACATTAAACAAAACAGAGAATTATTAGTGTTGCCCCACTAATAATTTTTTTAACCTCTCAATTAGTTGTTGGTTGAACTACAGTATTTCAGTGGTCTGCAAAAAAATGTCTTTATCATTCCCAGTGGAAGAATAATCCTTATTTACACAAACCAAAACAACAACAATAATAATAATAACTGCAGACTTCTATTTTCACACTCAAATGATAGCTTCTTTCTTAAATTACAAATTACCTAACTTAAAGTGAAAGGTAAGACTAAATAATTAAAGGTGAGTTGAGCTTCATTGTCTTAATGGGACAGGTGGCCCTGCCTTTCATTCCAGTTCTATTAGGAATCACAAGACAGAAAGTGTATCCACATGTCAGAAGTACTGCTGAGTTTCTGTTTTTAACTTTGGCAACATCGGACATTGAAGTTTGCACATGTGTGTGGTTGTGCAGGGCAGCAACAACAGAACACTAATCTTGCTCAACAGTTGATTGTATTTGGAAACACTGATACAAAATGTAGACTGAACTGTAATGACCTGTGGCACAATTTTACCATGTTCCCATAAATTGATTGCAGCAGCACAATGTCTTACTTTGCCATCATTTTTTATTCAGAATTTTTGAAAGCAAAAGGATAACTCATCTATTTATTTTCCTTCAGATGTTGACCCCCCACCACCTTGAGGGAAGCTGTCACATGATGCAGCGAGATGTACCTGCATGAAAGTTTTCGAGTCATTTGCTTTTTCTTCACTGAGGCTGTTCACTTCAATGTGTGGTTAAAGCGTCTGGAACATTGTAACGTGCATGATTAGCTCTCAGTCATGCTTGCCATATCACCAGTGACAATTGGAATGTTTGTGTCAGCTCAAAGAGTTGGAATAAATCATGGCCTCTTCTTTAAAATTCTAATTCTGTTTGTTTAATACTGAAAAAGTGTCTGTTAGATCTGACAACTTCATTAACCAGCTGTCATAGTCAAACACTTTTTCCAAATGATATTGTTTCTCAACCACAAAAAAACACGATATCTCATTCTCTAGCTTAAACAATCTGACAAACAGCCTGCCCTATGATACCTGCCAGTCTTCAGTGGGAAACACTCAGCTGAGTCATGTCTACACCTACTCCTGAGCATAACACTTCAAAATGCCTGCTCTTAGGTGAGCTACCTTTGGGATTAACAATTATAACTGCTTCCTCAAGTATAGTCATAAGGTCAGGGGGAGTATCTTTGAATGCCAAAACTGTGCAGGGAATGAAACTGTGATTTCAAACAATTCACTTACATAATTCTTTTGACAGGCAGTCTAGTTATTTTTGTATTTTCCACCTACACAGCCATTCAGCGCCTGAAATATAATTTCCTGTTTTACATGTTGGTAATGTTGGATAACACCACAAATCCTGCACAAAATCATCTTGCTGTATATTTTTCATTTAAATGATGATAGACAATCTGAAATATCAATTTCCTTGATAATCTCTGTCTGACTGTGACAAGCAATATTACAGATACTCTATGTAATATTTTACAAACATCATGGTATTACTGAGGAGAAATATTTCAGCAGATTTCTTGTGGAAATGTGTGCACAACCACATCCAGAGATGCTGGAGAAATTATTTTTTCAGCATGCAAGAGCCAACATGAGTTGTGCCTTATCATTCCAAGACTGACTAAGAACTGTGCTGATAACCATAGTTCTCACTGCTTCCTTTGAGAGTGTTCAAGAGGCCTACACGGGAATTTTCCACTTGTATCTGAGTATCTTTAATTTTGACAGTTTTAAGTGCTCATTAGCAAGCACCAAACTGCAATTAATTATGCTGACAGACAGTGTATAATACTGTTTTTTGTAAACTCTTCACCCTTAAGGATCCTACAGCACTTTACATAAAGGAAGCAACCCACCACTGGAGTGCAACCTCCACCTTTGTGACATACTGTAGGGCCTCCATCATCAGCTTCATGACACAGCTTATCCAGCAGAGCTGTGAGAAATAACTTTACGTTTAATGAATTTGGTAGGGCTCATTTTAGAAGCGCAGTTCATAATATGGGAGACTAAAAACAAATAAAAGAAATAATATGTAAGATGACATTGGATTTGATTGGAGACAAGGTACCAATGCCATTTTAAAAGCACTGACACTCATTTTTAAGCTTTGAAAGGATTTAATTCAATTTAGAAGCAATGTACCAAACCACTGTATTAATGCAGGGCCTGGTGGCCACTTTGCTGTAAAGCACTTTGTGATGATACATACTATGAAAGCTGATAATACACTCACTATGTAAGGTAAACTATTTTCTCTCTATATAAAAAATATCCTTCTCCCTCCAGGCAACCTTATGAAAGACTAGCCTCTTTTAATGTCTTTTCCATTTTGTAAATGAATTATTTATTGCCGTATTGGTAAAAGAGTCCAGACTGTGATGGATGGGTTAAGTCTTTTCATTTCCAAGAGCTGTCTGTGAGATGGCAATGGGCAACAGTGCAGAACTGAAGTACAGCTTAACACCACTCCTGACATCAATTAATTACCCAGTCAATGGGTAACACATTGCTGAAGTTAACTTTTAGTGGGAATTCCAGTTGCACATTCAAAATGAAGTCAGACATATAGTACTGTACACTTGGGGCAAATATTTTTTTTGATCATCATAAGCAATTATCAGTCTTTTTTTCTAAAAATCAAAAGGATTCAGAAATCAAAAGGATTTGTGTCACGGAAGCCGGAGGCTAGCCGTGGAGAGACCGGCAGAACAGGAAGACTCTATGCGCAGCGGCAGGAACGGAGCAAACGCTAGGAAAGACATACCGGAAGAACAAGTAAAGATGGGGAAACTAGGAACAGGACAGAGAAGCAGCGTCCTCTAAATGTAGAGGGCGTGATAATTTGGACCTTCCTACTTATTTCTGTTGTTATTAATGGTAAAATACTTGTTCATCATCCTATTTATAAAATAGCTTGTTTTCTGAGCCTTTCGAGACAATACGAAAGAAGCTATTTTTTCTTTAAGGAAACTCCATTCATTAGAATTGGTGATTATTCCTCTATAATAGAGTGAAACCTTGTATTAATTAAAAAGTGGAGATTTTCAGTTGAGGTAATACTGTTCAAATTATACAATGCATTGGTAAAACCTGATTTTGTAAACTTGGCTAGATGTTGGTCACCACACTATAAAAAAGATACAACTGCTTTGAAACAAGTATAATGGATTGGTTATCTGATACAATTTTGATCTGAAAAAAAAGCCACAGACAGGTCAACTGAATATCTTTTAGTTTTAGAGGATTGAATGAGGATTAAAAGAGTAATAATTGTTTTGAAAATGGTATTGACAAAGTCAACCCATGGTACTGCTGTAGATGGTTCAAGGCTTAAATGATTTTAACGTGGACTTTGTTTGTATCTTAGATTGGCACAGTGTTGATGCAACAGGAATGATCACAATGTTTCTTAATTATGTGGCACTGGCCAAAGCATCAGGAGCTCTTAAAAGAGGTTGTCTTGGACATCTGAGACCAGCAATAGAGTGATTAGGATTTAGGTTTCTGGGGTGAATTACATCTTCCAATGGTTTCCAATAAGATTGAGATGTGAGGATTGTTCTGTCCTGGGAAAGTGCTGGAAGTCTGTTTTATGACTTTATGATGTTCAAGATACCCACGTATTCCCTCCTACTAATGTAATATACTGGCAGCTTGTTAAGACTCAGGAAACATAGATAGAATAAAGTACTGACAAATCTTTGAGGAAAACCAGCTTAACTGAGACAAAATGTCACCTTTCAGCAGGACGATGATCCAGTCAAACATACATTGGAAGTGTTCAACAGTAATGAACTGGAACAGTTGAATAATAATAAAGTGAATATCCTATTTAGAATCTGTGGAAAAGCTTGAAAATTGCTCCCCGTAATTTATCCCCAGGCAATTTAAGAGAGCTTGAGTGAATCTGCTACAAGAAAACGGGCAAATATTACACCAAACCAGTGTGCACTGTGACTTACTCCAAAATACATGTTTCTGTAATTGCTACCAAAGGTTCTTCCAACAAATATTGAGCTCACTGGTCTGAAAACCTATGAAATAAGCACACATCAATTTTTTTTTCATCTCACTCATTGATACGATTATTGAATGGTGCAATATACAGTACAAGCAGCCAGAACTCTCCATGAAGTGAAGATAGGAGCAAATTACTACTTGTCCTTGACTTGGGCCCCAAAGCCTGGCACTCAGCATAAAAAGCCTTTAAGTCGTATGGGAATTCTAACCCTAACTTTAGCCAGGGTTTCAACACAGCAGTTTCACAACCTGTCTCTGAGGCCATCAGGACATGCGATTTGAAAATGTTCCCCAAACCAATAAATATGAGCCTGAAATACTCAAAAACATTGACAAAAGCTCTTGTAAATGAATCTTCTTTAAAAATCTTTCTTCTTTAGGCAACTTTTCAGTCTAGTGAATGCAAAGCAAGATTCTCATCTATTCCCAATGAGACTGATGAGGTCATACATTTTGTACAGGTGGAACTGACCTCCTGCTTGAACATGTGGTAATGGCAACTGACTGACAGGTGTGCTGAGGTTCCACTGGTTGCTGTGTTGATGCTTGTGCATTCTACAGTGCTCCAGCCAGAGTGAGGATGACAGCAAGTTCTTTTTTTAATGAATATAGAGAAATATTGCCTTAATATTCTGTAATATTCTAGACCTGGGGTGCTACCTGTTCTGAAGTTTGTATTTTCTCACCTTGTTCAGGTGGGTTTCCTCCAGGGCTCTAGTTTCCTGCCACCATACAAAGACTTACTGGTAGGCTTCTGGTAAAATTGGCCCTGGTGTGAGTATGTCTTTGTATGCCCACTGATGGATTGGTATTCCATCCATTTTGTATCCTGCACTGTGCCCATTGCTTGCAGGGATAGACTTCAGCTCCCATGCAACTCTACATTGTTTAAGGTGATTAGAAAATGATTGGATGAGTGGATTTTAAAAACAATTATTTATAACAATTTACCACATCACTTTTAGCACAAGGTATATTATACTTAAATATAAGATATTTGTATTGGCTACAGCACTCTAGTTAGTCATTAGCACATTCTATGCTAAACCTGACCCGTTTTGTGTCAAACACAAAACCTGACTCATATACAATACGCAATCTAACAGAATGACCCAGTCCTTAATAATTACGCCCCTTTCTACAGTTGTACTGAAAAGAGACTTGTTGGACGTAAATGCTGCCATCATTAAACAACTCATTTTGTAAAAAGAATCATTTGATAAAGGGTCCTCGGTTTAGGGTCAAGGGCAGGTTGTGGTGTTTAGCAAAGTGCCAATTAAAATTCTAATACTTACTTAATGTCAACTGTGCTCAAGGTCTTAATATTCCACACACCTGCATACTGTAGCTGCCACACTCTCTGGCGTTTTAATACAGTACATGCCTTTAGACCATTGTTTCCCAGAGTTCCTCATCTCTCGGGAAATCGGCAGCCCTCTGGATTACAACGGGATTCCTAAAGTCCTTGCCATAGGTGATGGTCCATTATTTTAAGTAGGTAGTTCAAAGCTAAACATATAAATACATTTCACAGTCTCTTTCACAGCTCTTTCACAGTCATTTTATTGTGGTTTGTTTGTATCTTGTAATATCTGTTAAATCACTGTTTTATCATGGAGTAGTGGAGTAGATAGATTGAATAGCATAGATTTACTTCTGAACCTAAATATCTTTAAAGTTTTTCAATACTTACAATTAAAAATGAATGAGGCTTCCTCATTGGAAAATCTTTTTATTGTTTGTTCCTAAACACTGAATATTGTACGGCTTTTTCTTTTCACGGCTTTATAATGTCTGTGAATGGAAAAAAGCAAATACTGTACATCAGATATTTTTGCTCATTGTTCATAGATTCAAAAAGAAAAATGCTTTAAGATATACCTGTCCTGCTAGGAACAGCCTCTTGAGGTAACGTAGAAGAAAGTAATGATATTTTTCACATATTTAATTTTTTAGGGAGGGGAAAAACCTTTCAGCCCTATTTGTTATTTAAGTTGCATAGTCTGGAGTAGCTTTAAAAAAACGTTGGATGTATCATGTTATTTCAAAGGGTGCTTTCATGAAATTTTTTGTCAGAAGATGAAAAAATAGCAGACTTGCGATACAGAACGCGTACTGTTCTCTAGGGATTCTTTGGTCACCAAAATGGCTTGCATGGCAAAGCTATATTTGTCATGCAGCTCAGAATTTTATAAAACCCAAGTTCTCAGATATCAACAAAAGTTCAACATTTTCTGACAGTTGGTGCTAATTTATTCATGTGGTAAAAAATCCTTCAGTAACTTTCAGGAAATTGCTCGAATCTTACATAACCTTCCGTTGCAAATGTTTTAATCATTTGCTGAGGTCATGGTAGCATATAACAAATAAAGGTAATTTCATAGTGAATTAAACTGATCTATTTAGTTATAAACAAACACTGATGTACTTATATATTATTGATAAGGTCATATTGCAACAAAAACAAAAGTAGCTCAGTAAAAACTGTAATGTGATCTCAACTTACATCTAGCCACAAAAAACAGACTTAACAGTAACTGCAAAATGATTGCATGGATTGCTCGATAATCCTACCAGTTTGTCTCAACATCTGAGTGGGGAGTACCGGACTGTTTGTACTGTATCTCTTCACTTTGAACACTGAGACAGCTGGTATCTTCCTTCAGACTGGTGTTGGGGATTTGTGCAGCCTCACGGGCCCTGTGATTATCTCCAGATTTTTTACTTTTATACATACAAAAACAACCTGCACTTTAAAAGAGAGTAGAGCTGTATAGTTGTACATACTTATGGAATATAATGAGCTTAGTCTGTTTCCGTCAAAACCATTTAATCATTAACATTCGATTAAAAAATGGACAATTAGCCCAATAGAAATGTATTATGATATATCTTTTTTATCAAATATTATTAAATATTATCAATATACCGTAGATAATGTTGTACACAGGACTATTTGATTCACTGATAAAGGAAATTGTGTTACAATCTGAAGAGTCTGATGTTGCTGTAGCCTAAGGTAAACCATATATTGCTAAAATGTAAAATTATGAAGGCAACACAAAAAGTACTCTGTAATAGTATTCAACACTCTAATTATGTACTGTGAGAATTAAATAAACGTTTTACTAAAAGTTTCTATTATATCTTGTTGGCTCTGTATTTCTTTACTTATATTTTACTAACTCCTTCTCAGGAGGATAATATAGCCACATAATGTCTTTACTCATAGCTGGCATAGTTCTCAAGGAAATGACCGAGTGGAACAAATGATCTATTCAGCAGAAGGTGCTGCTTGTCAAGCAAGCCGGCAGTATGGAGAATATATGTATTGGTCAGCTTTCTACAATGACCATATATAGCCACAATGCATGCAGAGAGTCATGTGGGAGTGTAGCTTGTATTGTTTGTTTCACTATATAAATTAGCACTGTAAGCATTGCCTTTTGAGTCTTGTGTACAAGAGCAAGACTCCCATATGCATATGAAATAAAGACAACTGTTACATCCCAGTGTGTGTAGTCCATGTTTGTTTTGTTGCTATGTTCCACACTTCCTGACCTTGATTGTTCTCCCTCCCCCATTGGTCCATCATTACACCATTGTTTCCGGATTACATCATCTTAATTAACTCTCAACCAATCAGAACTCGGCTTCCTCAGTATTTAACTTGGAGGTTTTCAGAACGAACAGCCTTTTGTTTGACTTCGGTCTTGCTCGGCTCAGTTTTGATTTCGCTTCTATTTGCTTCCACTTCGTGTGTGTTTCTGTATAGCTTTGGCTTTGTTGGTGTGTGTTCGTCTCCTTGTACTTTACTTTGTGTTTATCGTTTATTTCGCCATTACCTTGCCCTAACGTGTTGTTTCAAAGCTCTTTTGTACCCTGTTCCTTGTGTCTACTCTCGTTTTCCTTTATTTGTATTCGTAGTTCACTTTTGTATTTGTGTGAACTTTTGTTTTAAGGGTTAATTTAGGTTATCGGGTACATTCTACACACATAGTTGATCTTCGTATTAGTAACACTAGTTTAGGACAGGTTTGTCCTGTATGGTTTTTGGGTAGTTAGTGAAGGTTATCTAAGGCGTTAGAAGACGCCGAAGACCAAGTGTTTTGGGTTTTATTTTGGTAGATAGATCAGCTTTCCCTCACTTTATTACCCAGCTCCATTTTGTTTGTTATTTTCTTTTCTTTGGCACCGCTCTAGTTCCCTTTCCCTGTGTGTTATTGTGTCCTATATTACGTACCAAAACGTTTGCACCAAAACTTGTTGTTACACTTCCTAGTCCCTTACCAGAAACCCACGTGCATCCAAAACCATCCTAAATGTTTACACCCCTTTACCCCTAGACACTTGGGCTCGTAACAACAACTTTCAACGCACAAACTCTTGGCTGATGCCCTTTGTTTGGCACAACAGTACCATTTTATGTAATTACTTATGATGTTTGAAAATTTTTTTGATTAATAATTGTAATCAAAACTTGCTGAAAATAAACACTTGTGTATGAAAGAAGTTAAATGTTAGCAAAACTGAAAAGCAAAAATAAAAGCTTAAATAAGATGATTGCATAAATATTTACCCCCATTAGTACGGAAAACGTAACTTAGGTTCACAAGATTAATTTGACAAGTCATTCCGTTACTTTACTTGTATGACCTCTGTATGTGAGCAATAATAGGGGTTCACATGATCACATAATGTCACACAGTCAGAAAGTGAAGCTCAAGCAAAGATTCTCTTCAAAGATTCATGGCACAGTGGTTAGCATCGCTGCCTTGCAGCTTGGAGCCCTGCATTCAGTTTTTGACCTGGTGCTGTATCCGCGTGGAGTTTGTATGTTCTCTCTATGTTCACGTGGGTTTCCTCTGGGTGCTCTGGTTACCTTCCACAGTCCAAAAATATACTGCTAGGTTAATTGGCTTCTGGGAAAATTGACCCTGTGTGTGTGCCCTGCGATGGGCTAGTGTCTTGTCCTGTCCTGTTCCTGTTGCTTGCTGGGATAGACTCTGACTCCCCCGCAACCCTTAATTGGATGAAACGGTTAGAAAGTGGATGGATAAATTCTTATTTTCCACATATTAAGGCTTCAGGTGTTGTTTTAAATATTAAGTTTAAAACAATGTGTACACATTTCATCAAAAGGAACACAATAGGAAGTGCTTAGTTGATCTGCCATGCTCATCATTCTGCTTTTTCTCTCTGTGAACATGTTTTCTTTGAAAACGTATATATCATCACATCCCTCTAACTGACTTTCACAGAACAGGTGGATGACAGTGTCTAATCAAAGCCATATTTATCCCTCCCTAAATGTTTTTAAGAAAATGCGTCTTAGCTAAACATCTTTGTTCTGGTAAAATAATTTCACATCTGAACATGACAATATTTTTTTGTACTTCAGACTCATCTAAAAGCTTCCAGGCATTGACAATCATTTGTCACTTTGTCAAGTCTTCTCAGATCTTCTTTGCTGTTCTATTGAAATATGTTTGGAGTTAAAGCACTGCTGTGCTCTAAGTAAAAGGCATTAGTTCTGTAATTAATTGTGATCAATGTTTTTTTTTTCATATGGAAGGATGTGTGTGTTCAGAGAGCACCACTTTGAGGGTGAAATTTGAAAAGTCTGTTGGTCACAGATAAGAGTGCAAGGCAAAGGAAGCACTCTGTAGTCACAGCGATAAACTAGCCCTCGTAGATGAAGACTGGATTCATCCACAGAGCTACGCTGGAAAACAGCATAAAATTGCCTTTGGGCAAATCCAGTATCTGGTTGCAGTCAAACTGCTCTTACATGAGCAGAGTATGTGTGAATTAGATTTATAGTGCTGTAGCTGCTGAATGCACACCTATACCACAGTGAAAGACCTATATTTGTTTAATTAGACCAGGAGAACAGCTTTCTACAGATCTAATTCTTCAATGATCCTTTAAATACCATGAAATGAGTCAATATAGTCACTATCAAAAGTGGCAGAAATAATTATGAAAATAAATTGATTTTACTTAAACTGTATGCACAGATTGATACATGCATATTTTGGCATAGCATTGAGACAGAAAAATGATCTTTGCAACTCTCATGTACTAATCTCAGTACGGACACAGTGTTTCCCTTGTTATTTTGAATGCAAAGTGCTCTTTTTATAGTTAGTTAATTGACAGGAAAATTCTATTAAAGAATCAAACAAAAAATTGAGTCTCACACATTTTCCAGATCCTATCCAACAAAATAAAATATCCATCCAAAAACATTGTGCTCCAACATGTATGTGATGATGTGCTCTAGCTGTTTAGAGCCTAGCAGAAAGAGCAAAATCTCCAGGTTTGATTAATTCAAAATTCTAGCTGGAAAAAGGCTG
This sequence comes from Lepisosteus oculatus, assembly GCF_040954835.1. Taxonomy (NCBI): domain Eukaryota; kingdom Metazoa; phylum Chordata; class Actinopteri; order Semionotiformes; family Lepisosteidae; genus Lepisosteus; species Lepisosteus oculatus. Next base: position 15,680,490 of record NC_090716.1, read on the forward strand.
TCTGGTCACTCATCTCTCTCAGAAATATCCCCTGTTCTCGGTCCAGAGACTGATAAAACACATCTTCCATGGTTACTGGCAAATCAAGAAAGCTGGAGATTCATTGAATGTTCCTTCACTTAGATTTCACTTTTGGTTGTGTTATTAACTGGTTTGGAATGTATTTTGTACATGAACAGCTTCACTAAGCAGTTACTATTAAAAGTGAGAAGTGAGATTCAGAAAGTGTAGTTTTATGACCCCAGGTGTCCCTACAGCTGCTTTAGTAATGTACTTGTGTGCTTGACATCCTGTCAAGTTTTTACATTTGTTAGTTTTAAACCCACAAAGGCAAACTTTTAAGTCTTCAATTCACATTGGTGAATTTTGAAAGCTTTGAAAGCTCAATATTTGATCTTTATGACAAAATGGCTTCCAAACATTTAAGATAAATTATTTTTCTTTTTGTGAAGTTAATGAGCAAACACAGAGCAAATCAGAAAAACACAGCACAGGCAAAATTATTCCTACCCTCGCTCACGATTACTGGCCAAAGAAGTTATAATAGAAGCAAAGTTATAAAACTTTGACTGCAACAGTAACGGAGCTCCAAGCCAAGAAGACTTTCACATACAGGATATCAAGACAAGATCCAGGGATGCCGGGGAAGAGAATGTGGTGGCTCTCGCCACAGTTCTGGTATATTTTTGACCAGCCAAACTGATCCATTAAAGCCAAGATTACAGTATCTAACAAGGACACCCGATGTAAAAGGGGCACATTTTCACCTAGAATAATGCACAAAAAAGAGAAACGTTGTTACCAAAAGTTATGGAAGTGCATCTGGAACTCACAAAATATACATATTATATATAGTGACAAAATGGTTGTCATAATGCCTCTTGGATAGAGTGAACAAAAGGGCTAGGACTAACATCACATTCCATATTTATGACGAGTTACCTTGAAATCAAACCCAGAGCCAGGCCTGTACTGTTTATATTTTCCAAGGTAATGCAAAATGTGGGCACATCCAGGCAGAAATGGACTCTGAAGAGCTATGTACAGTAGCTATAATAAAAATTCTACTTAGTAAAGAAAATGTAAGTAGATAATTCAATGAACAGCATTTTTGAAGAAAGAAAAGGTGTTTTGTACTGGTGTGATGTGACTCCCTTGATCGTGCTTACCTGTATGCTACTCTGCTAATAATACCCTGTGTACTGAGCATTCACAGTGCCTCTCAGATGGAAATCAGTAATAAGTGTAATAAGTGTAAATTAGGGTATGGAGGAAAAGGCAAAAAGGCACATACATTTAGTTATTATCTGTGAATGCTGTAAGGCCTTTTTTCCACAAAGCTTCCCCATAAAGCTCAGTTAATTCATCTCAATTGTAATGTTCACAGTCCCAAATCTTATTCAGTCCTTTTGATCTTTCATACTTGGAACTACCAGCTGTGACAATATATGCCAGATGCTGTTGTGGTTTTATGTGGATTTCTGCCACCAACAAACAGCCACTGCAGGAGTAGATGCTAGAGAAGCATACAATACCAGGGGGTATTTGCTTGGAATCCTGAAATATCCCAGCACAAATACAATTGATGATGCTGCATGCACAGTTTGGCAAGGTGAATCTGAATGCTTCTGGAGTCTAAAAAAACTATTTGATTAGTCTGTCGATATTTTCTCAGTTAAAGATTGATACCCAGAGTGATGGATACCAAGAGTGATACCCAGATTCTTAGCAGAAAGAATGGTGATGTGGTCTACAGGAGAACAGATGGAGATGTCAGCAGAGGAGGCAGAAGAGGAAGGAAATAAGCAAGTCATACTTCAGTAGGCTTATGATGGCAGTGCATTGAAGAGGCAGTCCTACTGTGAGACAGGCAGACATACTGTACAGGAAGAGACCCATGAGTATTAGGTGGAGAAAAAGTGAAAATTATTTCAAAATCATTAGCATAAAATTTATACAATGAGCTTTGGGAGAAGATGAGAGGAATCATGGAGCAGGTGGAGAGAGAGAACAGGGAGGCAATAGTAGAACAAACAAAAGGAGGAAAGAGAGCACAGCACCAAGAGACCTGTTAAATGTGATCAGTGAGATAGGAGGAGAACCAAAAGCAAGCAGTATAGAAATTCCTAGAAGAGGCAATATTAAGGGGATAATAGAGAGAATGGAGTCTACTGTATCCAATGTTGTAGAATTATCAAGAAGTATCAAATCACAAGGTTAAGGCAGTATGAGCTGTGGGAAGATAATCATTCACAGAGCGTAGTACAGTTTCTGTTGAGTGTGCCAAGGAAAATCCAGCTTTTCAAAAAGGTTCAAGCAGCAAAAGGCAGAAGGCATACAGTATTTGTCTTAGAAGAAAAAAAAACTTTTGATTTATGAAGTATATCTTCAGAATATTTCTAGCATATCTGGATTTTTTCACTGAATGTACAATGCATTTTATGTGTACAGTGGCATCTGTAAACACGGCACTTGTTCCATCCTTATGGCGACATTTAAGTAATGGCATTCAAGTTTCTTTCAAGCATCGCAAGTGAGTTTCACAGCAGCATTCCTTGGAAGATTCTGATATGATGTATTTTTCTTGTTCATGTTACAGACAGAAAATCTGAGAAGAGATGATCTGTGATGTATCTTGTCTTTTACTCAAATAAATGTCCCTGTGAGCACAATACCAAAAATAAAAATCAAATAATGCACAGCTAAAAGGAATAAATAAACAAATAAAAAAACAAAACATTGATAGCTGTTAGGGAAAATACAGAAAAAGCAATTAAAAGGAAGACGAAAAAAGTGCACTCTGTATTGTTACTGTAGATCTACTGTATGTGTATCACTGATGTTTTTTCTATGTCTGAGACACTAAAATAAAGGACTATCTGCTGTTCTCCCCTTATAAAATTAACAAGGTCCAAGGCTGTAATTGCACTGTGAGTGTGCAGCAAGGTCAACACATACGGTACGAGTGTGTGGATAGATCTAATCCTAAGGAAGTGGAAGTAATGCAGTGCTGGTGATGACAATCTATAGATGCAAGGCAGAGGTGTTTTTAGATGCAGACGTACTATTTGAATACTGTAGATGTGTTTGAAGGAGGTGCCAGGTAATGTCCAGAGCTATTGTAGAAACAGTATTTACCTTATATTTATCACACTGAAAGTTGGTGTGAGTTATAATAACTGGATATGTACTGTATGATTTAATTACTAACAGTAGACTTTACATCTTGTTTTGAGATGTGGAAGCCGGTTACAACATTTAATGACATAGAGGTATGTCTGGGAGCGCTCACTAAGTGTACACACCATTTCTTTTTATATAATTTCTGTAAACAGCAACATAACTGATCTCAACCTAACCTCATATTATTTTAATCACTGTACTGTATATGAATCAGACATTTTATTTTTGGGGGCGGAAGAAAACTAATAATTTTCTTCCCTATGTATTTGTCCTTTGTACATAGCTGAATTAGAATTAAGGCTGACAGTTAATGCATATTTGCTTGAAGGCTATCACATCTAATAGAAAGTATTTCATAACTTCAAACACAGAGTCGTGAATCCAGTAGAAAATCAATTTTTGTTATGAAAGAGATAATGTATTCCTAGTTACATTTTTTATTAAAACAGAAAAATGTGTTTCTAGTTACACTATTCATTTAAAAAGAGTTGATAAATGCAATAACAGTGAAATAACATTTAAGGGGCTTCAAAATAAATACTTATTGCTGTGGGATTTGTTTTGTGGCTTAGTGCCCAGTAAGCAGCGCTGTGTTTGTCAGTAGCTCATAGCCTTGCTGTTCTGTACAGATGCTCACAGCTGTGTGGAGTGTCTGAGTGCAGAAATGTTCTTTTAGGGCTGCTATGTGACACAGAAGTGAGGCCTGCACTGAATTACTGTGCAGAATCTGTAGACTCCAGAAAAACCTTTACAGGATGCTGAGAGAGTCTGGCTGTGGCTATGGACAAATAACATACTGTAACACATATTAAACAGGCATTTGGAATGAAATTCAAGTGATTTCTATCACAAAATTATCAATTGCAAAGCCTTCAGTTTCCGACCATCTGACCAAAAGAGGCATTTTGTCTTTGATTTGTCTTTTATGGAACCTGTCATATAATATTTAAGAGATGCACAGATAGTGTATACAATATTATGGTCCCATTAACAAACCTGAAAATTGTGATTATCAATAAGAATCCACTATGATTCTGTCTGTGATTATTCAATCTGGAAGACACAGGAGATTTGTTATTGTCCTCTTGTTTGTACAAGATCAGTTTCTGTAACAAATTTCACTCCATAGAGCGCATTTTCTATGAATAGACAAAGTTATTTTATAAGCATCCTGTCATTGAAATTTTGTAATTCCTACTTAAGAAACTGCAAATAACATTTCATCACACTGGAGTTTCATGTTCACATTAAGCCGATAGATAGCTGATAATTAGGAAGTGGAGGCAAAGGGAAACAGAGTACTCTCATTGTGAAAACAACCACATATCCTTGACTTTTAATTAAACATGTTGTTGTAATTAGGCATTGTAACTTAAAGCACAGTAGAAGGAGTTCATCTGAGACTGAAACTAATCAAGCACAGCTCTAGCAGAACAAAGACAGCTCCTTTCCCAATGTAGATGTTTAAAAGAGTAAATTGTGTTTTCGTCTCACAATGGAAATAATCAAGCACATACTGAAAACTAGTCCAATTAAACGTCCAAATGAAAAATCTCAGTTTATTGCGACATACGTGTATACTCAAGCTTTAACACCACCTATCAATATTGTATTGCATTCAATTCAGACAATTAAGTTAAGAAAGCATTATTCTGGGATTCCAAAGTTGTGTCCAAAGACATGCATCACAAGGTTTTAACATGACTCACAATCATGAGAAAATGAATTTCCTAGATTCTATATGCCATTTGTCTGGTATTGAAAAATGTGCAAAAAGATCAAAAAGAATATAATTAGATACTAGCAATGCCTCAAGTATTAGTTGGTTAATGTTGTTCACTCTTTGCTGCATTTTTACACAGGAATGTGTAAGGCGACATCACCAGCTCCTGCAGGTTGGCAGGAGTGCAGAGATTCTATTACATGTACTGTTAACTATTAAAAACAAGGTATGGATTGTCCTTTCATAACAGAGAGGTTTTACTGCACAAGGTGATGCCGTGTAGAATTAACTTTTTTAAAACAATAAACATAACGCCTTTAAAAGACTGGCTTTTCCAGGCAGCGTTAATAACCTCGGTCATGTAGTGCCCTTATTTAAGATAAGCGCAGGCACTACCCTCAGTGGACTCAGATGTCTTCATCTAGTATTTTATCATGTTGGCCTCCTGTAAGCTTTAGTGAGTGACACTGCGCTGCTGACATGATTAAGAGAGAAAGAGTGACAGCACTGGGTTTCAGCTTGGCTTGCAATCGATAAAATGATAAATAATTAAATAAGAAAAGCAACCTTGACTTATCGGAGAAGCTGCTGAAGGAACAAACAACAACAGGCAGGAGACAGCTGAGTCATGGTTGGGAACTTCTGTTCTCATATTTTAGTCAGAGACAGAAGGAGTTAGTGGTAAGATTGACAGCAGTCCCTTAAGGTTAAGCAGTTTGTGAATGGGATGTTTTTAGTTTTTTAGTTTTTTAGTTTTTAATGAAATACTCAACTCCCTCAAGTTCAGCTCCAAACTACAGGTCTACAGGAGCCCATCTGAATGATGTAGCAGATAACTTCAGATGCAAAACTTGCAAGTGAAGAGGTGTCATCTCTGGATTTGTGTATAACATTCTGGGACCTGTGTTCCAACACAACCAGAATTGACTGGTGCCTGCAGGCCCTTGAAATGAGACTGTTATTGTGCTGGAGTCACCGGCTTTTCTGCGCTGAGAAACTTGGGAGGAAGAAAGTGATTTATAATCCCTCCAGGTAATTGGTTTTCTGGAGTGGTGACCAAGTGAAGATAAAAAACAATCCATGCTCCTCATAACAGATGCTATAATTACCTGAGCAGCGCACAAAGCTTTCAGATTCCTGTTTTTCTGTGCAGTCATTTTTTAATAGAGTCAAACCTCTCTCTCCCCACACTCTCTCCCTCTATCTGAGCTTTTAACTTAGGAAGGGAGTAGAGGAACTTTGCTGACATTTCTTCCCCACCAGAGGTGTGTAAAATGGAACTTTTACTTTCTTATTGCATTTAGCTTTCAGCTGTATGCATGGGAGTAGCCAGAATGACAGTGGACCAGTTAAGGAGAATCTTCTTCCTAATTATGAATGTCGAAGATGAGATTGCATCCTTTCTTCAAACACTTTTAGCAGAGATCAAGCATCTCTGTAAAGTTTTAAAAGTTAGGTGATAGGGATTCTTCCCAAAAATGGCTTTTGTTTTTCATTCAATGCACTATTACTGAAACATACACTTATCTAAAATTTAAGACAGATTCCCTAAAATAAGCAAGACTTGATTCACTCGAAGTCGCAAGCATCACTGTTTCATTCCTGAGTGCACTAAGTATACTGATGTTAGCATTCGTAACCCTAAAGCTAACATTACTTAAAACTGGCCCTTGCACTGCACACTAGTTTTAAGCAGCATTAGAATGAACTTGCATAACTCCAGCTTTTCATTTTGCTCTTTCAATCAAACACTGTTCATTTATGCTGTCTTTTACTTATTTAAGAATAGAAATGTGTTAAGTCTTCATTCTCTAACAAGGAACTTATTTACTTAAGGATTCACTCAAGTGGAGTGGTGGCTCTGTGGCTAAGGATCTGTGCCTGTTGCTGGAAGGTTGCCGGTTCAAATCTGCTTCAAATGATAGACTTTTACAAGACAAACATACTAACTTGGCCAGTTCTCCTGCAGTTAGTTTTGAGTCATGAGTTAAAGCATTAAAATGATGCCTTGATTACTTTCCTTTCGGAATTGTGGTATTATTGTATTTACAGTATAACCTACTATAACTACTCTAACCTTAGTTAAGTGCACATTTCCTTAAATGACAAGTAAGTACTGGAGATTCATTAATGGATACGTTAACATTACCCGTCAGTAGAAAGTGCCCTTTAGCTTTTGAGAAACTCTTACAAGTAAAAGAAAAAATCACCAGTGTTGACAATGATTGAAATTGGTTTTACTCTATTTCTATTTCAGTGTCTTTGTTTCTGAGCTTAGAGTTGCCTGCTTGAGGACATCAATATAAATTAATTTCATAAAGGATAGAAAAAGAAAAAATAACAACATCTGTGCATTGAAATTTGAGGTCTGGACCAGTGCATCTTTTAAGTCGGTTGCAATTAATTAACAGGGGCACACAAGATAATTATTTCTTGCATCATAGATGGCTCTGTTATGAGCTCCAAAATTAAAAAAGAAAAAAGCATAGTTCTAGTAGCCTTCAAAATAGGGTATTAACCATTATTTTATGATATTGTTCTTTAATTTTTGTTTTGAAAGAAATAGAATACCCGAAATATTCCAGTAATGGATTGCTACAAAGCCAGCACTTAGAACACATTTCACAAAAATATATTTTATTTTTATTTTTGAAATTATAAAAATACTATTTTATATAAATTGAATGATTTTTAGAGTTTGTTTTCAGCATATTGCATTACTGTACATAGTTCCAAGGTACTGCGGTTAAATACAACACAGTGTTGGTTCTAATCCATGTCTGTTTTGGGGAGAATTAAAATATCAGAGCAGAGGAGGCTTACAAATGTTTTGGGAGACAAGACAATTACAGTACTTATCTTCCACGTAAAATTGCTCTCATGTGAGAGTGACAAAGGTGGGGAAAAAAGGTGGAGACATTAAGGAGCAGAGACTTTTACAATACAATAAAAATTACAATAACACGTTACAAAAATTGATGACAAATGGTAGACTGAGGAAGCACAGGGATTTGTTCACAATATGTTTTACCTTTTAAAAGTCATGGTGAATTAGCGTTTTTAATTCCGGTTCTATACCCCTTGATCTATCAAAAAACCATATGCATTATTTTTAATAGAAAATTGGTCTTCTTATTCAAAGCATTTCCCTTTCCGAAATGTAATCATCTTAACCTTTCAAGATAGAAGCACAACCTTCCCAATCTTGATGTTTTTTAAACTGCATCACTTTCAATCAATTTAGACATATGATTTGAAAAAAACAATCTATTTAATAAATTCATCTGTGTAGCAGGTGCTTCTCTCTGACATCTACATGTTCATCTGTCACTACAGCATGTGTTGTCATGGAGACATCTTGTGTTTCTTGGAAGACTTACTCATAGTTTCAGACTTTACTGTAGGCCTGTGAATTAAACCACCTGATCTTCTCTTCTTAGTCCTTGTTTGGGAGGTAAAGTATTTAAAGAATGACTGTTGTGCTGTATATTTAATAAGTTCTTTATTAGTCTCCACTAATACAGAAAGGTTTCTGCGGCCTGTGCTGGCATACTTCACATGTCCATGAGAAAGAAAGCAGGGAATCACTGCAAAATGTCTCTGATCCTCATTGACAGAAAGGTTCTTGCTTTGTTGATCTTTCTGTGAACCTTTGAAGTGGCAGGCATCTAACATTGACCTTCAATCTGCTTTGGTTTACACTTGCCCACAATGTAAATTGGCAGTGGATTAGTGCAGTAACATTATTTGTATTTCTCCAAGAACTTTCAGAAAATTTGTACTTTGTACTAGAACAAAATATTTTACAAAGGGAACTGAGGGTTTAAAAATACACATGGAAAAGGACATGGCAATATGACCATTTAGTTTATTTGCTAGCTGCTCAACATTTCTCTGGTCCTGTGGATTAAGTTCAGTAAAGTGTGGTCATTATTCTGCTCCCTTTCCATTAGTTTGGGTGAGAAATCTAAGCGGATTTAATGTGAATACATTTTGGCACAAAGTTACATGCAAAAAATGCATTTTTAAACTTCTCTCTCTCTCATCCTAGTGTTAATCCCACATCAGCAGGGTCTGCTTGTCGGCACGCCCGTCTCCATTTGGTGGTTTGAACCAAATCTTTGAGATGATGTTGCCATTAAATGCAACCGAGAATACTCCAACTGGCGCGTCGCTCAGCCTGTTGGAGTTGTGGGGGAAGGAGAACAAAGCAATGTAGCCAATTCATAGAGGGGGATTATTAAGAGGCATAGGAAATTTGGCCAGGACACCAGGGTTACAACCCTACTCTTTTTGAGAAACACCCTGGGATTTTTAATGACCACAGAGAGTCAGGACCTCATCTCATCCGAAAGACGGCGCTTGTTTACAATATAGTGTCCCCGTCACTATACTGGGGCATTAGGACCCACATTGACTGGAGGGTGAGCACCCCCTGCTGGCCTCACTAACACCTCTTCCAGCAGCAACCTTAGTTTCTCCCAGGAGGTCTCCCATTCAGGTACTGACCAGGCTCATACCTTCTGAGCTTCAGTGGGCTGCTACTTGTAAGTTGCAGGGTGACATGGCTGCTGGCCAAGCATTTTTAAACTTAAAGTGACAAAAAACCCGTCAGTTCTTTTACCAGCAGCAGTTTGGAATGGTGACTACTAAACATAAAAAGATGTTTTACATGTTCACATGTACTGTAGGAAATCAGAAATATCATAAATAACACAGTTAAACTGACTTTGACAGTTATTATTTTATTGAGTGGAATCTTCTTTTATACAGAAAATGATATTTTACGTGCAGTAAAAAAAGACAAGGTGCATTTCAAGCATACATTACTGTATATACATTAAAGGAAATACAAAATTCTGAGATGTCATGTAAACGTAGAGGAGTGATTCCTGGAGTCCTGGCTAAATTCCACACTGGGCTTGCATCTCTCCTTTACTTCTATTTCTCACGGCTGCTGTGCAGTGGTGCTGTTGGTGCAGAATGGCTGCCACACTCCAGTGGGATGATGTCAGCAACAGATGAAATGAGACCCTCCTGTGTGCATCCTTTTGAAACCTTTGGGATGCTATTTAATCCTACTTAATTAAATATAAAAAATAGGTATTTTAAAATACATAATAATAGTTTATATTCATAAACACAACCAGAGCTATTTGACACTAACAATTTAACTTTGAGAGCAGTATGTTGTGTTCTTTAAATAGCATCTATTCATCTTAGCAATTTACAGTGCTGTTCTACACCCATTAACAACACATTTGTAGCAACTGTGGAAAAAAGCAACAGAATCAGTCTTTGTTAAAAAATAGAAGCAGAACGGCAAAGACATAATGGAGAGTTGTATGCCACTGCCCAGCTTTTATCAAGAAATGGGGATACATTAGATAAATCGATAAATTGTTCTTGTTAGTTTTAGAGAATTAGAATATTAATATGATTAATATTGTCATTAAACCTTTCAAGACCTCATAGCTAAATAGTCTGAAATTATTGAAGTCTTTATATGAGATTGTTAAAATAAGAAATATTTAAGGAGAGTTTTTGCTCATCTCCAATTTTGTAAATCTTCAAGTGTTATTAGTCTGTTTTCCATTATTTATTTACTTTTCTTTGTCCAAATCTCACATTGTTGAAGATTATGCTCACTAGGTTGCTGTAAAATGGACTTACCATACTGTATACAGTATGTTCAAGTAGGTAGCTGCGTCAGCATGCGTAGACTGCAAAGGAACAAGTTAAGGTTTATTCCTGCTGAAAAGAGAAGAAAGAAAAACACAATGTTTTGGCTGTGAACCCTTCTTGTCATATTCAGTTTCATAAAATCAGAATAACTTCGATAAAACTTAACAATGAGTTGAAACCTGAAAAATAAACCCTTTAAAAAAGCCCTTCAGGACAGAATTCAGAAGTGTAAGATTACTCTGTTTTTTGTCACTTTTCTGGGAATTCATCAATGGACTATAGGTCGTCTTGTGTCTTCTTCTACTTTGCAAATACCACAGTGAAGAGAGTCTTCTTTAATTAAGTGTAGCTTCAAAGTGTGTAGAAGTTACTTGTCTGTCTTGAATATGCACTTTAAACCCAAAACACAAATACAATATTCCCTTGAATTTGAAATCATAGAGAAACATAGAGAAACAAAGGGAAAAAAAACACTTGTGGGAAATTTAAAAATGCAACAGAAGCAGCCCAATGATGAGTTCAATAGATCTCCAAGGTCAGAAACAGGGAGGCAGGGGGAGTGGAAGGGGGGGAATAAACATGTCAGACTGCAAGAGAAACCCTCACCCATGGAGAACAAGACCTGGGCGGTGCAGTGCTGCACTCTCTGTGTCCTTCATCCATCCGCTGTCCCCCTCTGGGCCCAATCACACACTTTACAGGACTAGACAAGCCTAACAAGAACAGAGGGGAAAAAACACCATTCTGAAGCTTATTAGAACCCAGCAGGTCATAAAAAAATTGTTTTGTACTCCGTGTCTTGTGTGCACAATGTAATAATATATTCCAGACTATTTGTTATTTGTTCACTGATTACGTAGGGTCTACCAACACCAACGCACAAATGCTAAATTAAAACCTGTTTAAATGATGGGCTTTGATTTGTAAGTTTGCAAAAGATTACTATTTCTACCCGAGTACTTTCCTTCTCTTTTCTAGTATTCCCACATGCTGTAGTGTGGAATGATGTAAAATGGTCTGCACAAGAGTGAGTGATACAGTATTTCTTCCTGTCAGTGTCTCAGTGTAGAGATGCAAGAAGTCACAGCGCAGTTCCATGAACGTGTGAGATGAGTTTTAATTTGTGAGGAAAAAGCCCACTTCCAGAGAACACCAAAGAAGACACACAGAAGGTGCATCCCACATGGTGCTCTCTGTAATTGAAGCAATGTTACGGGGAGTTTTATAGTGAGTACAGCCCTGGTTACCCCTTATTCTCATGAATGCTTATACTTCGACACATAGCACAATGGCAATTTCTGATAATTTTATCCCTGCCTTCCAATTATTTCTGATATGTCATGTACGAGATATTTCAGAACAGATACAAGAGGTGTCTGTTTAAAATGAACTCAACCCAGGTCAGGAATGACCCCAGATCAGAGTCAGGTTTCTGCATCAGAAACTGCATTAAATTATGTTTGTATCCAATGACTAACACAGACGTCATCTTTTGCACCAATATGCTGGTGGAGCTGCAGTCATTCTTCATCCAATGCCTGGATATAAGCCAGTTGGATTTTTAATAATTGATCACAGCTTGCTTTGATTGTAATTAAAAAAATATCTAGGAATGAAATTAGCCTGAATTTCTTTCCGTTCGTGTACATTACAGGACTAGACAATGTTTTTGTTTAATATATACTGTATGCGACAGACTAATTTAAACCAACTTCCAGCCTATTCATGGAGACAAATGTTTGAACAGTGAACCTACAGTCATATCACAAATTGTAAATTTGTTGCAAGCAAATATGTTCCATTTAAAAATTGTATGTACAAAAAAAAACCTAAGTACAGAAAAACTGGAAGAGACAGTGACAGACAGATTTTTCTCAACAGAATAATATAGGGGCTCTAAATCGCTACTGACAGAGGATAAACTAAAACAGGAGGTGAACACATTGGCCTAAAAAATACTACAGGTGCGTTAAACCTCGTAATCTGGTTAAATTTTACTCTTGGCTTGCTGCTTAAATTTTTCCTTTAATTTAGACACTGAACCAAATCCTCACTTCTCCACCAGGTCTGCGGTGTAGCAGGAATCCAGGAATGACAGCTGCTGCCTGTCAGCCAGGTGGGAGCTGCACTGCAATGGGTGGATGAAGTGGCGTAAAGTGCCTCAGGGCTTTACAGATGTAAGGAAATATTACTGATTGTTACATCTCTATAGGGAATGTTCCAGTCACAAGCAAATAAAATACAACCAGTTCTTCAGCTGAATAAATTAAAAATTTTCCCATTGTTGCCATGTGGAGTTATTCTGCCATTCTGCTTTTTCCCAGATGCAATGCCAGACCTCCTGAGTGCAATGCATGGTGATCTCTGAATAGCTTTTGATCTGAATGGCATGAGGCTGCGGGACATGTGCAGTGAGAGGAGTATCTAAAGCAGGTTAGTGTCTGAAGTTGGAAGACTCAATCAACATACTGTAGATACACTGCAGTGAGCTCAAGTGTGACAGCACTACAAATTCTGTCATGCATGGATGCAGTAGACGGATATGCTCCATTTTTTGTTTATGTATTTCATTGTTGTTGAGCTGCTTCATTTGGAAATTCCTGTGTAGGTGAATCATTGCTTCAGAGACTTAACAGCTCATAGCACTCCAATGCAATGTGTTGCTTTAATTTCTATTCTGTTTTTAGGTTCTAGTTGCTCTTTAAATAGGGCCTGTGATTAGGGCATAGTAAAAATACAGTAGATGTGCCTTGTACTGTATATTATACCTTAATAAAGACAGAATTTAAATCAAATCATTTGCATATGGGTGTCTAATACTGTAAGATTCACTCAGTGGGTTCTAGCATTCAATAATAGCAGCATAGCCTTAATAAAAGTAAAGTGTGGTATCTGGTTCTGTGAAGTTAAAATATTAAAGCCAAGTTTACATACAAAAGTGCTGTTTTTATATTAGTCTTCAGTCAGACTTTAGAAAGCTGCTGGAGTTGTTGTTAGTGTTGATAACCTTGAAGTACTTAATATTTATCCCAAGATTGGGTAACATATTTTAATCCAGAGACTGACTAGAAATATGTTTGGTCCTTTTTAACGTTAATTTTTTTTCTGGAGAGATAAAAAGTTTTATGGTTCACTGTTTTGTTTAAAATGACAGACGCCTGCTTGATATGACTGAAGATTGGACATTAAGACATACCAGTAAAAACATACTCACCTGAATCCTGAATCCCATGTTGTTATTACTTAATCTGGGAGACATCGCACATGGATAAAGAAGAAATAAACATATGAATTAATAAAGATCTGGTCAACTAGATCCATTTATGCTGCTGCGAGAGGCCGAAATTAGAATGTAAGAACAGAGCATATCCTTATTAAGAGTAATGGAAACTGAAGATGATACCTGTTTTCAAACCTTACCATATTCAGAGATTCCCAAAATGTGCACAACAGCACCCACAATGCCTTCTGCAGAAAGTATCACAATCGACATCCCTCCGCTCCGAGTCTTTCGTATTTTAGTTGATCATGTGCACCTGCCTCTTGTCTTGTTATTTAAGCCTGGCACTCTCGCTTTTCCTGGCTCAGCACTGGGAGATGGACGCCCGAAAGCCAGCCTACCAGTGGGTCCAGGAGAGACCCAACTGCATAAGCTTCATCACGGTGTCCTGACCATCTGAGTCCGGGGCTCGGAGCGCCTGGCCTCATTACCCTGGTTTTATTCCCTGTCCCTGTCCCGGATCCCTCTTCTGGATTTGAACTGTGTTTCTTCTTGGATGGATCCCCAGTTTTGGACATTGGACTGCGCCCCAGATTCCCCCTTTTGGACTGCCTGAACTTGTTTGCCATCGCCACGTCCCACGAGCACCAGATCACTGTAGTCACACACCCCTGTCTGACAAACCGTCCTGATCCTCTTCGTCTCCTCCCCTGATGTTCTTCTCCACTTACTTCCAGATTATACCGTCTGCATAGTGTCCTGAACTAGGCTTTGCAAGAGCCTGGACTGGCTCCCGTTACACTAAGAAACGACCAAACAACTTGATATAATCTACGAGAAACTAAGCTCTGTACGGAGGTAAAGAAGAAACCTCTTTGAAAGAAATTTAAGCGGTTAATTCGATGACCAGGATTTTAGGATGTACAGTAGACATCCCAGTTAAAGTCCCAGGAGATCTGGAGCATGTGATGCTATATGCACCATTGAAGTCCCTTTTGCAAAGATAACAGCTGGTATATATTTCTACTGTATGAAGCCTGTTGTAACAAGTAAATAAAAAAGCCAGTTCTTCTGTTTTGCTCCTGCCGTCCAGCATATTGGGCATATAGACATCCTCTCCCACTAGGAGGCTCAAACACTGCCAAACAAAGATGTTCAGAAAAAAAGAAACAATTTTTCAAGTATTGGAAGGTGCAAAGATTGTCATCATTAAAAATATCTCCCGTAGTGCAAATGCCTTTGTTTCTCTGGTGTGAGAAAGAAGAATAGAAAATTTTCTGTAGGTGGGTATGTAAAATAGGAGAATGGACATGCATGCTTTCTCTTACTATGGGAATCTTCCTTATTATGGAGCCCAAACATACTCTATGATGAGGGCGTCAAGTTATACATATAATCTTAAAGTCTATATGGAGAGACCGGTGGATGTGAAGATAAGGCAGTTCCCTAATTAAAACAAACCAATTTCACATTGAAGAAAGGAAAACGTATAACACACCTATAATAAGAGAGAAAAGAACTGTAAAACTAAAAATAATCCAGACTTGAAAGCAAATTTTAAGATGGTAATGTGAAAGTGAGTCCATCCATTGCAAACTTATTTTTTGTTTCAAAATATATCCCCTCAAATTCTACAAAAATATATTTGAATCTCACTCCTTACATCTGAACTTTTTTGGGGAAGTAGTGTGGTATGAAAATATGAAAGTGTTTTTTATCCTAATTTTGGATAACAAGTGGCAAAGTTATTAGTTTCAGTTGAAACTAAATATTTCAGTTTCAAATATGTTTATTGCTCTGCTTTATCAAAAATATTTGAGAATCCTTTTGCAATACAATTAACTTCCCCTTTGTTTTGTTTTCTGCAGAAAAGAAAACTTTCACATAGCAATAAAAATTCTACAAACATCTTGTTACTTCAGATGAGGCTCTTTTATTCTGGCAATATCTTTGCTTCTCCTTCCCAGCACATTTAAACCGCTAGTATGTTTTGTAGGCGGATTTATGCCACATATGTTCCAGGACTGATCAGAATAATAATTCTAGATACCAGAACCCAAATTCTCAGTCACAAACTATCAAAGACTGACAATTATCCATGTATCCCATGTGTTCATTCCACATAGAAGTCCTGTAGCCACATACTGCATACAGTAGATGGCTTTTTTCGAGATTCAGACAACACTCAGTAACACACAGAGCAGGGTCTCAACTATGACTGCAGATATTTGCGTATGATAAATTAGAGTACATTGTCTTGCAAATTACATTTAGATCATTGGAATGTCTTTCAAAATCTCCATTAGTTAAAATACAGTTTCTGGTAATAAAAGCCTTTAGATGGTTCTTATAAAAAGAATATAATGGTTGAATTTCTTGCTTGCCGAGTACCTGTGCATAGAAAAATAATGACAGATAAATAAGCACAGTAAAATGTTAATATGTCTGGTCATCAAAATGCTACAAACACACAGACCAACAGGTCAAATTCACTACTTAAGGTCCATCTGAATGCATTTTTCATTTTGAATATTTTTCACCTTATAAAAAATTAAACGTTTCGGCACCTACAGATTTTGTAAGCAATTTGAAATATTTAATTGTGTTAGAGCTCCCAGAAAAAAAAACAAGTTGAACTGAATAAATAATCTGTTCAATTAAGTAACTGACAGCTCAGTTGGAGCTCAAACTTGAAGAGATATGCTTGAGGGTTTATAAAATTTTATGATTAGTTTCAATTTTTATAACTACAAATAGCTGGTGGCAGTAATATGATATATTTGTGTAATTTAGAATATTATAAATGTTTTTGAGAAAGCAAATCACATATAGTTTACAAATACCTTCTCATATCTGTTGGTTTCCATGGAAATATGTACCAAAACATTTAGAGCAAAACTTTGCTACTGGCAACAAGTAAACCTTGGCTAATAGAATTGATTATTCTATGGAACAATTCAGATATTAGCGGACAAACACAAATGCATAATGATTTTTTATGAAACATTAAATCAAATCAAAAAGTGTGGTAACAACAGTAATAAAGAATCAAGCCCCTTGAGCTTTATGTCTTTGTCAATCTGAAAACAACAACATGAGCAAAATATTTTTTATAACACTTTGCTGAAAATTATATTAATATACTGTACCAACGCAAGAGGTTAGAGCTTTTTTCCAGAAAGAATACTTTGCATTATTCTGGTTGTTATTCTGAGTTAAGAAAGAACTAGTGGGCCTTTCTACTCCTTGATATACAGTGTAATAATGCCTTGCATTTTCTCCATATTGCACTGGATTCAAACAGGTCACATTTATTAGTCACAGGCAGTTTAAATTGCAATCTGAAAGAGAGTCTATGGAACAATGTCTCAAAGGCCACATAGAACAACAATAAATATTTCATTTTACATCATGGGACAGTTGCATTCATTATGCAAGAATAGTTCATTGCAGTTATAACACATAAAACTGAGAAACGGTTGTTTGACTATTTCGAACAGTTTCTAAAAGTTTGTTTTGGGAAAGCTTGCATCTGGATGATTAATTTCCACTGACATTGTTTTTTGCAGAGTTTATGAATGGCATAGTGATAACAAGGAGAGTCATAAAGCTGATTTATTTTTGTTGCCTAGACAGGTCCTGTTGAACCACAAATTTTAATGAGCAAAAAAATTGATTCATGAATGAAAGTGTAGTGGATCCCAGAAATCACACCAACTCACTAGTTAAAGTGTGTGAATCCATCATATTTATCTGCATACGTCTCTTTTCCAGCTTCCCTTGTGCTAGTAAGTATATTTACATGCAAATAAATTCTGTTCAATATCAAGCATGCAAATCGAAGGGAGTGAGTCTTTGGGCACTTAACCTTGCTGTTATGTCCATTTGAAAAATCTCAAAAATACCCCAAATAAAGCGATTTCAAAAGCTGCAGTGTTTGGAAGAACATACAGTATTCAAATTCTAAATATTTTAGTGTAGGGAAATTTCAAATAAGATTTATTTGTCAAATTTTGTGCAGAAATGGAGTGCCACTAGCCTTTTTAGGTCTCAGAAATAATAATCAAAAACCTATTTCCAAAATAAAGTAAAAATACTACTGGATAGTCAATAGCCAATGAATAGCCTATGCTATTGTAAGATGTGTTACCTGTATTTCTCTCCACTATCATGCCTGGACTTTTGATTTGAATTTTGTCAGTGAAGGAAATTGTAATTGGCAGACATCTGCAGCTCTCAAGGAGGTGTAAAATGTATCTTTCTAATGAACACTGCTCTTCACTGTGAGTTAATCAAAACCATTTCACAACGAGCCTCACTTGTGACACCAGGAGCCCAAAAGAACTAAAGTAGAAAATTAAAAGCCTTTAAAATGTGCAACCTAAATAACTGTTTACAATATTTATCCATGCTCTATGTCAAGGTAATTGTTAATGCTTTTTAGGAATGCTATCATGTTTTGGCCTAAGGTTTGGTGACACTGACATCAAAATGAAATGGAAAATAAAGATTTTGCACCTCTTTTTCACAAAAAAAGGGTACCTTCAATCTTAGACTAAGGAAGGATTAGACTAAGTACTGTATGAGAACACAACCTGTTACATTTCACAAAGGTCAGTAAAGTACTCAGAGCTTGAACTGATGTCCCACCAAGTATACACTTTCAAATTTTCCCAACCAAAATAAGAAAGGGTTTTCAAGACAGGTGTGCTCAGAAAGATTTCTTAAATTTGAATGACCTCTCAAGTGGTAAGATTTAAATTTGATAAAGATGATTAGTGTGGTTTCTGGTTGGTTTATTAACCCTTAATCCAGTTAAGTATGAATATGAGTAAATGAACACCCCTTTCTCTGCCCTCATTACTTCACCTCCCTCTTCCCGCCACATCTTCATCCTTGCAGAAGCTCCCTGGCTCATTCCTCCTGCTGCAGATGTCTTTGTCCCTATAGCTACAGTATGTACAGCACATGCACTAAACTCCACAATACTAAGGTTAGGCCAAAAGGCTGTCAACTTCAGGCATGTGTTGTGTCAAAAATGAATCATTCCTTCTACAGTGTACATGTTTTTACACTTGGGTCCTCACAATATGTCAGGCCTACATCAAACTGAAGAGGAGAGCAGTTGCTTTTCAAAGACAGCAACAGTACTGGGAAACTGTTTCCTAACAGCCCCTCCAACATCTTTGTAAATGTGAAAAAATGTGACTATTTTTGTTTCTCAGTTTTGCGTTTCCGCTGTGCGAAAGCTTTGCTTCATATTTGCTGTGCCTTGTGATTTTGTCGTAAGTGCTACTAAAAAAAGAATGGACTTGTCAAACAACATGAGAATTGCCTTTGCTCAATACAAAGTGCTCTAGGTGGGAATGCATGGCCCTTTTCCTGTCCTTAGCAGAGTCAAGATTAACACGGGATCATTATGTTAAAAGCACTAACAGAAGGGAGCGAAGAAGCTTAAAAGTGGTCTTAACTTGAGAGACACAGGAACATTATGTTAGAAAAGACAGACGTAACAAGGGAGGCAAGCTGTAAACACATCAGTGACTAAATTCATGACCTGTGCATACAATTCCAGCTGGCTCTTTTGTGTTGCTGTGTGAGTCAGTCCTGTTCAGTAACTAATGTCTGATGGCTTTGTGGAAGATTCAGAAGACATCTTGACAGGTACAAATACATACTCTGCTAAGCATTATTTAGCTTGCTGTCATGTTAATTTTTATTTTCTTAATAAAAATAATTAGAGAAATACTTGTGGTGGATAATACACTATTTAGAATTTTTGAAAAAGCTTTTAACTCTTTTTTTAGGCCCTTAACTGTTAAAACACAGCATACATCTATAAAATATTCTGTTGCCTTTTATATGAGCCTGACCCAACAAAACACAATAAGGAAACATAGAGTTGTATATGAATTCTCACGATATTAATAAGATACTGTGTTATCAAGGAAATGTTTTAATGTGTTTAAATTATTATGACATTTTTAAAGGTATTTATTACCACTGCACGTGCCACCTCTTCCATGGGTTTATCATTTACAGTACGATGCTGTTACCTAGTGATCAATATGCCCAAAATGCCCTGTTGTTTTAGTACCCCTTTTTAATGAGGACATCTCATTCTCCAGTTCAGTTTGTACCAATAATTCTGGAATATTCACAATGTAAAACATTCAAATATACAATACAAATACAATATAGAAATATATCCCCCCCAGTGCACACAGAGAAGTAGAGGGGGACATGTAAAAGGCAAAGATTTACACAAAGTCTGGTCTTTGGGCTCTGTGATTGTTGATTGCTATAGTTGCATACTCAAATGTGAATATGAGTTACATACCCATATTCAAAGAAATGTTTATTTAAAAAAAAAAAACTCATGGCAAGAGCTGGGTTCAAACCACCGACCTCCAGTCAGATGCCTAAGCCATTACACCAATGTGCCGCTTGACAACTTAAGCTATAACTGAACAGGGCAGGCAGAAAGTTTTCATGAGTCAAAATGATGAGAATGATGGTGAATGAGTCAAAATAGATGCAGATGTTTACAAAGAAAGTGTACTACTGTGATAACTTTGAGCTATACTGTATGAATATAATTATAACATTATTAATTTCTTTAGATATGCGATTCCATATTATATTCTCTATTAATCAAATTCTGAAAAGTATGTGTTTTTTTACTGTAATAGCGAGCACAAAAATTCATGGAAAAGGTTAAAACATTATAACTTTCTACGACGTATATAAACTTAATATAGTCAGAAGGAGCACATAAAAACTTTTCCAAAATAACCACAGTATGTAACTGAATGAAAGACTTTAATGCTTAAAATGTTGAGGAAGAAAATAGAATACTGGTGTGTATTTTTTAAACTGCCAATATCAGCCATATACAGTTTACATAATAAGATTAAGTTCCTAAATTAATATTGTTTATGACATTCAGATGCATTATGATACTCTTCTTTTTATGCTGAGCTACTAAAATTTACCTTTAGTTGTAAAGTTCAATATTAGTATTCAATATTAAGTGGTTTAGAACATGCACAGTGAAGAGATTAAAAGAAGCAATCGTTTCACTAACAAGCAATGCACCACAAGTGCCCCTGTCGGTCATTTTGCCCAGCCAATCACATACTGTGGTACAACGCAATTCATTTTGCATGGTATAGGGTTGTACCATGTATTTTGAATGGTTTGATCTGTATGTTAAGATCATATCTCAGCCAGAAAATAATGATACAGTAAATCTCATTGTAACGGATGCTTGTTGCAATTATTGTGACAATTGCGGTAGCAATGATGAAACAATGAATTTGTGTTTCCTGGGAAGAAATTTAAATGTATTTTTTTCTTTTCCAACAGAGTGTTTAACATTCACAGTTTTTTTTTCAGATTTATTTATTAAATTGTTAAAAATTCAGCTGCTGAATGCAATTTTATAAATACAAATCTGGATATTAGAACCAGTAGGCTGTCTGATCAGGAGTTCATATCTAAGTTCATGGGGTTTATATAAGCTTGTTAAAGACATTAATAGGGATTAGCCTACCAGAATTCACCATCTCTTCAGAGAACAGGGTTCAGATCACCTTTCCCAGTACTCTCCGATGTAGAGATAGAAATGCATTTATGAAATTAAATACTGAGTGTCACTGTGATAAGATATTACATCTATTTGTTTTTTTATTTTCATTTTTCACAGACATGGTAATGCACACTGAATTCAAACATGGACACCAGCAGGTGTCTGTCATTATGTGCTAATAGAGCTTAGCCTCACCAGCTCAGCAGAGGAGTGAATTTCCTGCTTATTATTCACAGTTACACATCTTTTAGTTTCTCCCAGGTTCACTCAGTTGCTTGTTTACAGTTCATGTGTGTGAATCAGGTGAATCTTCTCTCTTTGGCAGTAAGATGCTGTGTGCATGGTTTAAAAATATAATAAACCAGGTGCACTTGTGGTTGGAAAACAAAATCTGTGGTCATTCTTGAAAGAGATGATGGGATAGGGGTCTATCTTATGCTACCTCCAACATTCTAACCAAACCCAAAAAGGGCAGAAATAAAGCACTACTCCTTGAAGAAAATTGCCTCTTGTACTTAACATGTCCCAGCTCTAGGGACAAAGGTTGGAATTAACATAGAAAATTAAAATTAATTAAATTAATTAAAACAAAATGTTTTTATTTAGAACGAAAACATGCAGTGAAAACAACTCTAGGGTCTTTGGAGTGTTTTTGTTACCTATCGTCTGATCTGTACTTTTATACAACTTTATCCCTAATTTGTTTTGAAAGCATCTTGTTCTTCATGGTTGAATCTTTGCTTGAAATCCACTACCTGACTGAATGATGTTACAGAGATAGGTTTACAGTATTTGTTCTTAAACCTTGTGAACATATACTGTCACATACAGTTGTATGGCTTTCTAAGGTAACCTAAATGGATTCTAGATTAACAAAATTGAATTGAAATTTGTTACATCTGGATTAAGAAACTTGAATAACAAAAGTTTGAGTAAAGAAAATAAAAAGAACAAAACTGGATTAAATGTTTTAATTGAAAATGTTCTTCATTACATTAATTTCTCTCTTACATATGAAGAAAGATGTGAAGACGGGGGTTTGAATTTAATCCTTTCTGTAGGGGGTTTAGACTTCTAAGTCACAAGCTGGGGTTTATGGCAGGAAAGGGGGTTAACTGATAAGGATTGCAGATGCAAGCTAGGAACCCCCCTGGGTGTAATGTTAAACTGACCATTTGCCCAGAACATCGTAAACTGGCCAAATACCATGAACCCCCCTCTTTACCATCAGACCGAGTGACGTCAGAAACGGAGAACAAAACACTATATGACCCAAAAACAAGACTTCGGCTTTATTGTTCCTTGCATGCAATAAACTCATCTGTTTTACTTCATCTCGGGATCAAGAACCTTATTTCTTCTGTTACAACACATACACAACAGACAGAGCAATTTCATGTGTTAGCAAGAGCTAGGTTTTCTGATTAATATGTCACATTATATGGTGCTCCAGTTTCCTCCCACTGACCAAAATGGCAGGTTAATTGGCTTCTGGGAAATCTGGCCCTGGTGCCAGCGTGTGCCCTGCAATGGGCTAGCGTCCCCTGCAGGGGGAGTCACGCCTCGCACCTGTTGTTTGCTGGGCTACGTTCCCCTATGACCCTGAAGTGGATAGAAATAGATAGATGGATTGAGTATATGCCTAGAATCAGTCACATGGAGTAGTGGAATGGTTTAGATCCTTTTCTAACACAGATAAAGGCAGGGATTCTGCCTATATTAGTCCCCTGGAATTTATCTGTAAACATCCATTTGATAGTCTAAAGAGAAATGATTTTTTTTTTTAAAAATGTTTTTTAATTTTTAAAATAATTTTTCAGTTTGTTCATTTACCTAGGCAATTTGCTTCAATTTCTGTATGATCCAGTCCTTTTCTAAACAGTGCCCACTTTGCCTGGGCAAGACACAAAAAAAGCTGACAGAAAAAAATGGAAAAGCACTGCATAAATTACAATAGAATTGTATCAGTCAATTTAATGGTTATTAGGATGTAAAGAACTTTAAAAAACAAGAAGGCATTTAAAACTTCATAATCTCAGATGTCGAGAGTGTTAAAACAAACTGAAACTGTTTTTATTATTGACACCTATCGAATTGAAATGCTCAGACTTTTCTTGGGTTTCTAGGTGCTGGGATCCACATCCAAGATATTACTCCTGTTTCCAACTGAGGGCAACTGACAAGATTAAAGTTACAGTTTGAAACAGAACAATATTTTATGAACAGTTGCACCTCCTCAGTTCTGCCTCTTTTTGGCAGAAGAAAAAGCAATTTGGAATGTTGGCAACAGAGAAATTCTGGATGTAGTGTAGTGCAGTTTTATTTGCAGAAAAAGTTGGATTTAAGGTCAACGTTATAAAAGCTGATTCATCTATTTTTATATCAATACTATTAACGAGGCCTATACTGTATGTCCTTCCGTTTTCTAACTATTATTCCAATTCAGGACTGCAGGGGAGCTGGAGCCTATCCTGGCACACAACTGGCACAAAGTAAGATACACCTGGATGGGACACCAGTCCATTTCAGAACATACACAGACATACTGTACACACTCACACTGGGACTGGGACACTGGAACTGTGTGCGCTTAGTGCTAGAGATGGTTGAGCTTAAACTCAAAGAAAAGCTAAGCTTCTGTTTTGTGTTTGGTTTGTGCTTGATTTTGTTTATTTAGCCCTCTATAAATAAAAGAGCACTTGGTTTCTACCTCAGGACAGGTCTGTTTTCCTAGGACCTGCCTGTGAAATGATTCAATGCTAGAACAAACCAACCCCTGGGGTGCCATCTTCTATCTAAAGTGCTTATTTTTTGCTACCTGTGTGTTTCTCTTTGTAGTTGTTTACATCTGCCAGGTGCTTGCTCAGTCCTATTACAGATCCCTATGGTACTCCTCTAATTGCATAACAGTAATTTCAGCATTTAACCTTGAACTTTGTTTTCTATTCATTAACCAGTTCTCAATCCAACCACATTTACTGTGCCAAATGTCTACCACTGGTAAGAGTTAACTGCCTACGAATATGATCTCTTTTGTTCCTTCTGTACAATCAGTAGAATACCACCAGGCCCTAGAGTGTTCCTGACTTCCTTTTGTATTCAATTCAATTGTTTCCCTTCCATGTCCACCACCATGTTCTCTACCCTGTTGACACCTGTTAATGAAACTTAGCTTCTAATTTTAATTTTGCTTACAAATACCGGCAGAGCTCAGTGAAACACTCAGTTTTTCTGTTTGTGAAGGGTTAAGTACAGCACTTTATAGCAGTTAAGAAGCCACAAAAACAAAGTTTTATTCTATACCTATAAAGGCTATAATATCAAGCAACAGGGGTTGAGAGGTCCTTATGTGCAGCATCCTCTCACTCTTGAGAGCACTTGACACTGTCAGCCCCAGGCTTCAGCAATGGGGAAGTATAAAACGCAATTTTAAAGCCAAGAGCTGCCCTTCAGCTCCATACATTGGGATAGAGGAAAGGTTTCACTCAACAGCAAAGAGAGCTTATTCAGCTGCAGAAGTTGTTAACGGAAAAATAGAGTGATCCTGTATGTATTATACTTTATGTTTTGCACCTTCTGAAACCAATTGGACATTTGGGCAATTAGAAGATCCTTCTTCACAGTAATTGATAAAATGTGTCAAAAATGTTTGGCGCAGCAGTAGTGAACTGTGTGGTGAGATCCACACCACCCGCTGTCTCAGTAAAGCCCAATGCTATATTCAGGATCCCAGCCATCCTGACCACAGACTATTCTCCCCCTTGCGATCTGGCAAAAGGTACCACACCATTCAAGCACAGACGACTAGGCATAACAATAACTTCTACCTTTCGACAGTAAGCATCATTATCAGCTAGAATCTTCAATGCTTCAATGCACCTCCACACTCTGAACTTTTTACTTGGATACCACGTATATATCGTCCTGTGTGTTTGTCCTGTACTTTTACTGTTATTATTTTTTATTTACTCTTTTGTAATGTACTGTGCACATCCTGAGAGAACAGCAGACAAATTCCCAATGTACATGTACACACTGTATCGCAAATGAACTCCCCTCTCTCTCAACTGCTACAGTATATATCTGTAATGTTCACAACATTCAAGCTTTTTACTGGTTTTCTCATTCTTTCCAAAAGATCCATAAATCTCTGGAATCTGTCTGACATATTTTTTACTGTACGATTTCCTTTTATGATTAAAATATAACAGAAATCAGGTACTGTACTGTGGAAAGCTTCTCAATGCATTTTTTATTTACTTTTCTTTACTTGCGAAAACGTTGCTGAAGGATTCTGTTAATTTGTCTCCTACTGTAGCTATACGGGAGATACAAAAGAAGCATTGGAGACCAGACATGCACTGCAGAGTCAACCAAAGAGCTCACTGTGGGCATGTTTACAAGGACGTCTAGATAATTGATCTTATCAGAAAGATTCTTGCACAATTCCTTAATAAGCTTTAGTTCTTGCTCCGTTTGTTTTTTTTTTTTGTTGTATCTTCCATTCAAGCTCAACAAGTATAACCAAAAGATTTTGTTTCTTGAATTCAGCCACAAGCTTTTTCAAAATGGGGGGGAACTAGATGGACATGCCTTCATTACCTGCATGAGTTGGAAGTATGGATTACACTTTATTAAAGGTCAAGCAGATCACCAAATGTGAATATTATCTGTGATTAAAACAGTCGTTAGGATGGCAAATGAGTAAAAGGCTGAGAGCCTCAGTCTCTCTGCCGAGACAATCATTTTCCTAGCATTATGATAATCTACACAGCAGCAGGCTGCTCAGTACAACCTGTCGTTAAGGTTTAATTATGCTCAGGCAGGTCTCCTACAGAGCCCGAACAGCTTAACCCTTTCTTCTTGAACCTGGTAACAAAGTCGAAACCTCTCGTTCCCTCCCCATCGCACCTTGCCACCTGTCAATGCTTTGAGAGCTCCTGCAGTGTGTTCTCTCTGTCCCCTGGAGCCAGAATGGCGTTTCCACTTCCAGAATACCTGGGCCAGGGCTCACTGGCTGGATTCCAGTGAAGCCAATAATACTTCACTTGAATTTTTAAAGAAACTGATGCAAGAACTACACTTAGAATTAAAGTTTCTCTATCAATTACTAGCTGAGGTATCTCTATTTTCAGTTTGCATTTGGTATATGATTACACTGTAACCGGGACATTATTAGACATGATTGGATTTTACAATTTTCATTTCAGGGAGCAAATGTAGAAATTAAACATTGACATTGGTGCTCCCTTGTGCATATACAATTAATAAATTATTTACAATAACTGCTGAACAAACCACCTATCCATGTTACAGTTTGAGTCATTTCAATACGTATTTTTTACATACTGTACATAGTAACTAGTCTTTTATATTATACATTAAATAAACATGCAAGGAAAAAACAGAAATCTCAACTCCTTCCCACCCTAGAGTCCCTTTGAGAGCAGAACAAAAATGGTGATCTTTACAGGGTCTTTGCTCTCAGTTTTACTTCTTTTGTTAATCTAGTTCTTTCTCAATAAAATATGTGCAGTATATATTAAATAAAAGTATTTTGCTATGCAATCAGCATTTTAAATAAAGAAGAGATGACTGGTTACAGTGTGCAGAGTTTATAATTATTTTGTGGCTGTTGCTCTACCTGCACACACATGCAGGTCTGGTCCAACAGACCCAGTGGCTTTGCTGATGATGTACTTCCTGTGTTACCTGGCAGGGCCTGCAAGCACCAGACGGCAGAGTGTACCAGCCAGCATGGCCTGGCAGTGGAAACAGGGTACGTCTTCTATCAGGGTCAGACTCCTCAACACCCACTTTACCACTCATGTAAGAGCTTTCTGTGTTGTTTCCGGTAAAGAAAAGAATGGAAAAAATGACTCGCAGATCTTGAAGGACACAATAGTAAACTCTGATTCCATACAGATAATTTAGTTTTATATTCTGATCTTAATATTTACTCTACCTGAATAAGATGCATGTCAGCTTCAAGAAAATGCCTTATTGTTACTGTTGCCTTATCGATTGTCATCTAGATTTTTATTATTATTCAATTCCTTCAAGAGGCTTTTTGCCTAAGGCTGGTACAGAAAATAATTATTAACATAAAAACAACACTTGACACATCGAGTGCAGATTCCCGGTGGCATTAAGACCCTGATACTGCTTTTTGCAAGAGGATGAATTGAGGTTTTCCT
Organism: Lepisosteus oculatus; assembly: GCF_040954835.1. NCBI lineage: Eukaryota > Metazoa > Chordata > Actinopteri > Semionotiformes > Lepisosteidae > Lepisosteus > Lepisosteus oculatus. The sequence continues at coordinate 15,708,089 of NC_090716.1, forward strand.
AACTCATTTTGAGAGAGAGCAATCAATTCAAATTAAAGCACCAGTCCTTTAATACCAAGCCCTAAATCACTTGCAGTATTTTACCACAAATAGCCTGCTCCTATTAATTGCACAATTGTGTGGAGTAGGACCAGTATGAATTAATCCAATTGGGAAAACAGAATGTAATACTACCACAAAGTATAATTTAGTTTTGCTCTCTGTTGCGAGTCCCAAGACAACAGACTGATCACTCAGGAGGGCCCTAGGAAGAACAAGTAATTTACCAACAGCAGTTCTAACAAGTTTCATGCTATGCATATACGATCTAGTGGCACTCAAAAACTGTTCTGTTACCATTTTGCGGATGTGCTGCAATTAACTGTTCATAACCAATACTGCATTATTTAGAGATAATAAATCTATTTAAAGATAAAATGATACACAACACAGTCAAAGGAGGTAGAAAGAAGACTACACAAGCAAGGTTGCAAACTAGAGGAAGTCATTTCTTATCATGCTCATTTGGCATCCATTGGCTGCTACCTGTAACTGTTAAAAAGCAAACTGGCTTTAGCAGCAGGACAAAGTAAGTTATTCCAGATATTTGCAACCCTCTGGTAGTTCAGAGAAGGGAGGTTCAAAAGGAGGAATTTGCAAACAGTGTCTCCTGATTAATTTATAGCTTTTATGTTCAGACAAAAGAGAAGCTAAACAATTAAGGAATTACAAAATTTCTATGTCTTTTGGCTAGTTCAGTTTTTGTTTTAAGTCACCTTGAGCAGAGGTAAAAACATCATTCAAAGAGTTACTAATTTCGACTGAACAAATGTGTTTGTTTTTATGCTCTCAGAACTCATCCTGTGACATATGCATCTAGTATTGGGAATCTAAACCTATATCTTTATCAATGGAAATATACAAAATGTAATTGATATTGAAATCCTAATATAGCTTTCAATTGAATTTATTGCAGCTCATCTTTCAGTAATAGTTAACTAGACTGGGCTTAGCTTTAGGGTTTGGGTCTAGAGATAGGCTTTCCATTGAATTTTGTTAGCCAGAAGACTTCCTCGGTTGCAACTTTGACAGCATCTTTAAAAATGAATTATGATTCCTGATGAAGTCCTGTAGCGTCATACTGGATAAATAACATCTTACAGATCTTACAATCACAAAGAGATAAATGAAAGCATGGGCATCTTGAAGCAAGAAAAGAAACCTTACTCACAAAACATCCTCTATCATCTCTATATTCCCCAAGGGAAAATGAAATCTCTTTTTTCACCGAACAGGAATCGTCCTTTTAGAACAGAATGGATGAGCCTATTAAAAAAGGTTTAATTTTAATCTTTTTTCAGTGTGAAAACCCCTACCTGAGCATTTCGCTGTATCATTATATAGACTCTGAGACCGCTGTCAGAAGGCTAGATTATGACACCAGTTTTACATATTGTCACCCTTACAGATGATAATTGACTAAAGATAATGATGTTGAAGGAGACAAGTATGAAATTAAGTGAGCATCTTTGATTAAAATGCCTTTACAATAGAAGCTCTTAGCAGTCAAGCCAACCTCCAATTCTCATGCATAGTAATGGCATTGTGCTCGTGTTCACCAATGGCTTATATGTCTGTCGTCCAGCTCTCGTTTAGTTACTGGGATCAAATAAGGTCATTACTGAAATAAATTACTTCTTCGGCACTTGATTTTTTTTCTTTCGTACTTCCAAGACGTGTCAGAAAGATAGCCATTTCTTTAATACATAATAGGATAATAAAACAACTTAGCTTGACATTTCATTAGGGAGTGAAAACTGTTCCTTTTCCCGTCCTGAAAACGAAATCAAACGTACGACTCATCCCCTCTTAAAAGCCAGGGAAGGTTCATTCCCCCCTGGTCCCCTTTCTCTCTTCCTTTTGTCTGAAATACGTGAAGCGCACATGGAAATGTCATGTGCCATCTATTTTGCATTCTTGTAAAAGGCGTTTTGAACACAGTCTTGACAGGGCACTGCTTTTAAAGGAGTGTCATGAGTAAAACATCTCATAGAATCCATGTTTAATTCATTGCATCCATTTTTTTGCACACTTCCTGAAGTATTCTTATTTCTTTGCATGTCCTATAAAACAAAAAGCTAATTAAGATGTTATACTGGTGCATAAAAGTCAATAATGCTCAACACTAAAGTGTTGCATAATGCATTTAAAGTTCAACTCTAGATCATTTTCTGAGCATTAACCATTTTTAGCCCTAACCAGGCTTGAACTTATTGCTGCCCCCTGTCTCTTCAGGCACAGACTCTTCCTTTGTCTGTGTTTTGAGGCTCTGGCACTCTATGTTTGGCACTCTGGCTTTATTCTGTGTTGCTCCTAGATTCTGGAATGTTCTTCCTTAGTTACTTGTAAAATAATTATTTAAATTAAAATGTTAAAATCAATAACACTAGTTGTAATTATTGTGATCATTATACTACACAGAGACTGAAGAGAAAATAAAGAGATCTGATTAATACAAAATGTTAGAATGTGAATTTGAAAGTTATTAAAAATGACATTAAAATAGTCTGAGTACTACTCATTCTTGAAAAAGCCATTAAACAGGTAATGTATGAAGAGAACGTGATATTCTTTGCATATAATTGCTGCTTTGTTTTAAAAAAACGCTTTGAGCTGCATATTTCATTAAGCTTATGAAACAAAATTTTAAAATGGCAAAACCTGGTGACTGTCACCCTCCTCTCCAACCATGAGAGAGCGCTCCACTTCTCTCCTGTTCCTAGTTCCCTGTGATCATTTATGTCTTTCCGGTGTGTCCTGTTTTGTTGCCTATTTACTTCCTGTGTCTCCTCTGCTCCTCGCTCAGCATTGAGGGTACGGATGTCATGAGACCCGCCTCATTTCCAGGTCGCCCAAAAATCTGTGGCCTGAGGCCATTGGTTTCTACCCCGACTTCGAACGACCCCCTGAGCCGGGGCTAACCTCCGTGTTGCCCCTTTTTGCTGCTACGCATAGGGTCTTGACTGCTCTCCTGTCCATTCCCCGGCATGCCCCTCTGGCATCCATGACAGAATCATTGGCCCACTCCAGACCCCGCGGGCGGCTTTTTGAAATTTTTTGTTTACTGGTTTCTAGTATTTTATTTTTTTTACTCCTGGTTCCAGGCTTCCATGCCCTCTGGCCTCCCTATTCTCCTGGTTTCTATTCTATTGTGAGTTATTGTTTTACGTGTTGTTTGTTCCCCTGTTCCGTCAGGGTTTATATATGTTGTGTGCACTTTATTACGTGTTTTCGTCTCAGTCCTCAGGTGCCCTGCCCAGCTCCCTCTTCCTCTACTCAATAAAGGTTTTTCACTCAGGGGTACTGTCACACTCCTCTAATGTGTGTATAATGTACCTATATTCCTGTCTGCATGTGCCCTGTAAATGGGCTGGTGAACCCCATCTTGTGCCCATTGATTGTCAGGACAGGCTATGGCTCCTGAACAGAAAGAAGAGGTTAGAAAAACGGATAGATGGGAAAAAAGATGGTAAAGCGAGCGTTTGTAATCTGTTCGTCAGTACTAAAGGTTGTTAATAACCTATCATGTACAGTAGGACTGTATTTTAAGGGGGAGCACAATCTTAGGCACTGTGGAGTAGGCACTATAGTCGCCTACTGATAGAATCATCTGAGCATCACTAATCAGTGTATCAAATGTGGGAAAAAAAACCACAGAGTATCTGCGGGATTAAAATTAATGGCACACTGCTTTCCATTTGCCTCCAATTGCATGAAATATAAATGACAGCATGGTTTAACATCCCTCAAGACACCTTGCAATAACGTTTGCATTTTTATTTTAAACTATATTAGAGAAAGCAGTGGCTCAAAAAGTTATGAGGCAAGGGTTGTAATAAAGTAACCTTTAATAGTGACATAAGACATTCATAGTGGACATCTGTCACTCATGTTTTCCATTGGCTTTTGAAAGGCATTAATTGATGCACAATTAAGGTGAAGCTACTAGATAGTGATCTGTGTTTCCAGAGCCATGTCAGAGACCTGTCATGAGAAATCGGTGCTAAATGAACCTCATTAGATACAGTTTTGACAGCATCCTCCCTTAAGCTGCAGAATGCATTAATTATTTGTCTTTTTAAAAAGAGGTGGCATAATGTTCTTGACTTCAGCTTTGCTAGTCACTCCCATTTGGAAAATACTGTATGTGCTATCTTTCCACTCTGCGGATAACACATTGCATAGTACTTCCTACCTCTCTAAAGTCAATTTATGGGAAGAGCAAGGTGCCTGGGCCTTAACTATGAATTTATAGCTTTGTTTTAAAATGGACAAAAATAATGTGCTATCTCTGAGGATTCAACAATTCTAGCTTGTTTTCCACTGGAAAGCTACTCATCTTTCTGTAAATCTGGTCATGTAATTAATGACTAAATACCTCAGGAAATCCTGTTTAACTTGAAACTAGTCCAACCCTGGCAGTGCTTTTCTAATTATCTGAATCCCATTAAGGTTGCCCAGACACAGTCGACTGATGGTGCTTTTATGGCACTTTTTTTAATTTAATTTGAACCAGCGACTCTGGTAGTCTCTGGAAGTCTCTGGATTATACAGGGCCCAGCATGCGCACAGGGAAAAGAGCTTTTGTGGTAAAGCCATTTTATTACAGCATTCTTTCAAAATAGCACATTTTTCTGTTGTAGCTGTTATTTTTCCAAATGATATGAATTATGAAATTACACAAATTAAAAGGTCACGCTTTGCCATTGGTGTTGTTTCAGGATAACTGAAACAAATTAAACTTTTTTACATTAAAAATGAAGAAAACTAAACAAACATTAACAAAGAGAAGAAAACTGTTGAAACTAATATAAAACCCATGGCAAGTGAACAGGCAGAAAAACATGTATTGGGTTCATCATGTTTTATAGCAGGCAGCATGGTGTTGCAGTAGTTAGCATGGCTGCCTCTGGACCTGGTCTACTGTCTGTGTTCTCTGTGTGGCTACAAACCCACAAATAAAGGATCATTCCAAGCTGAAAAACTTGAAAGGAGAAACATAACTTTTTGGCTGTACAGCCTTTTTCTGGTGTCAAGGTACTTTGAACCTTTAATACAATTTTAAGGACCTTAAGAAGCATCCTTAATTTTCAAGTTATAGGTTTATTCCATGCTGAAAAAAAGAAGAAAGAGAACACAACGTTTCGGCCGTGGAGCCTTCTTCAGGTGTGAGAGAGACAGGGCAGTAGGCAAAGGTAAAGTAGCGGGAGAACAAAGGTTGGGAGGGAGGAGGAGTGAGAGGCGGGAGCAGGGGACAGAAAGAGAGGCCAATCAAGAGGTGTGAAGTCAGAATGGATGCAGAGAGGTGTGAAATGAAACTTCCAATGAATGGAGAAAATTTAAAAGAACAGTAGTCTGTCGTTAAGGGAAGGGAGAATGTGTGATCCTAGCTGCAGAATAATTTTAGTTTCGGTGGTCTAATTTTCGTTTACTTTTGAATGGCTTCAGTCTCATTAAATTACAGAAGTTATATATTTGCATTGTCTGACTACTCTCACTGTTGTGTAACGTGCACAAACTGTGATTGGCATCTCATAAAGTAAAATGTCACCAAAATCCCACTCTCAACAGGTGTCACATGGCAGTTCCATCTTGCGTTAGAGCACTTTATAATTAGAGCTTTGAGGCCTCTGTCATTAAAATGAATGAGAGTGCCTGTCTGTAATTTTCTTATTCTAAAGTTGTGCCTTCCTGTTGCTCTTAGGTTTGTATAGAAGAAAAATAGAAGAAAAATTCCCTGGCAAATGGCTATGTTTGTGTGTGTAGAGGGTAGTGCTCCGTATTAGGTTTAACAAAAATAGGAATGAATTTACAAGCTATCATCAAAAGACATTTACAATCATGCAGGTGTAAGTGCTGTTGATATAAAATGATGATACACTGAAGCTCCACTACACACAGCGTTGGAATGGAAAGTGAGCAGTTATTTCACCAACTGAATTTAGGAGAAACGTTTGACATGCCAATATGCAAGCCCAAGGTGGGATTTAGACAGGACATTGCGGTTAATGAATGCTCATCGGAATACACAGGGACCAGTGATCTGCAATGACCACGTGGTTAGTGCCTCAATTTAATATCTCACCAGAAGGACAGCAGCTCCTTCTGAAGTGTGTTCCCTGGTCATTAGAGATGAGTACCACCCACCGATTCATGAACACCACTTACAAGCTACCTGATTTTCTTGACCCATCTCTGCCTTCTTTAGTTTATGATTTCTGATGAGACCAGGCTTAAATGAAGTTTCTTAGGCCTGCCATCTATATTGTCGTAAGTGACATAGTGGAGACTATATGCTATAGTCAATTGACTGACAGCACTGTCCTGGATCACTGAAGGGAATTCTCCAGTGAAAATGCTCTAGTCTTGAAGTGCTTATTGTGAAGGATATTATGTTATGTCCTGAAGCTCATTTTAGGATTAACTGTTTACTATTAGTTTTTTCAAGTCTTTTCTATGCAGGATCAGCTACAAGGCAGAAACTGGGATGTTAAGTTGAGCTAGAGATCCCTTAGCGTCATAAAGAACTTAAATATATGGCTCTTGTCACGATTATAGTCCCCCCTCCTTAAGGGTGCTCCAGCCCTTTCACTTTAGACTTAATTCTGTGCACCTGATCCCTTTTCCCAGCCCACCTTAAATGCCAGGCGCTGACGTTCAGCCTGGCTCTGCATCTGGTTTTCGCACCATGCGAGTCTGGGACCTGGAAGCGCCTGGTCCCGTTAAGGTTTTAATCTCTGTTCCCGTTCCCGTTCCTGTTCCCTGTCTGCCGGTTGCGACCCGGTTCATGGTTTTAATTCCCTGTTTGGATGGATCTCCTGGCTATGGACTTACTCTTGTGTTTTTGGATACCCTCTATGGATTACTCTTTTGGATTGTTTGCCTCGGCCACATCTCTCCCGTGCACCAGCGCACTTTGGACACTCCCCCCTGTTTTCAGCCCCGTATTCCTGCATGACGTTTTCCTAATGTTTCCCCACTTCTTCGGATTGTGTCGTCCGCATAGGGTCCGGAAAGAACTGATCGTTACAGCTCTAGACAAAGAACATGAACATTATTCCAGTTACCTCTATCTATCTATCTTCTTAAATTGTTGTTTTTCTCCTTTTAAAAAGTCAGTAACCAATAATCTCAAAATGTGGACCGTTTATGTTTCACCGTTCCATATATGCCTTGTGGTCTTACTGGATTGGAAGACCAAAGCAGTAAAACTTAAACAAGAACAACAGTACAACCATGTTTTTTTCCTTAGCAATGTATGTATTTCTTACATTTTATTAAATTATGAAAACAGTTCCCCAAATCAGCCACTATTCCAACCATATGCTTTGCTCTTTAATCCAGGAATAGGTTTGTAATGAAAAAAGTATTTGAGGGAATGGTGATTTTGCATCACAAGGAACATACAGTACAAACACAGTAACAGTTTAAAAGAACAAATTAAGAATGTGTTTGGGAAGTGAGAGGAAAGAAGAGCACTCAGCCAAAACGCACACAAACATGGGGACAACGTGCAAACTTCAAGCAGATTGCACCCCAGGACTCAAGACACGAGAGACAGTAGTGATAACCACTGTGCCACTGTATTCATGGTACGATATTTAAAAAAATATTTCCTGTTTTAGAGGATCCAGTGAAGCTGGAAAGGACTCAAATGGTCATTCATTATACCTATCAATTATTGGGATTAAACAACATGATACTATGTATAGAAATAAAAACAAATCTTTCTATTCTATCCTTAACAAATATGTATCTTTGTATGCTACTCTGTATGGTGTATGACAAAATCCTGGATTTAGATACACAGTTGAATATACCCCCCAAAGAGTGGGGAGTGGGTCCAACCCATCAAGTGGTTGCAGCACTTTCACATTATATATTATAAGATTAGATTGTATAGATATGTGGTGAAACATTATGTTAGGTACCTGATATGATATAATTTAGAGTGCTAGATTATAGGCTTCTGGATTGCTTCTCTGAGTGTCAGAAACTACATTGGAATCTTCTATGGGGTGACCTTTCACACTCCACACGATGTAGCACCTTCTAATTTAGAAATTCTGGATAGAAGCCTGTTATTTCATCATTGCACACTGTCCACAATCCTCCTGTGATCTCAGAATGTATCTTAGAGCTTTAACCAAATGATATCTGCTATCTTAAAGCTATGTTTTTCAAAACTAATACTAAATGTCACCCAAATCTCTGGAAAATCTGTGAAAGAACTGAAAAGAAACTACATATATGTTTATTTGTATTACTTTAAGGCAATGTAGTGTACAGTATATCCTTATTAAGTCCTGATTTCACAAGAACAAATTAATCAGAATCAAAAATAAAAAAGAGACTGTATTTGGGATTAATTTGTGATCATAGATCACATAATCATGGACCAATCTTTGGGTAAAAAAACCCATGTGCCCATATACCTCCACTGTCTCCCTATTCTTTACATGGGTATTTCACAACTAGGTGTTAGAAGCCAGAAAGTAGCCTTCCTATTGACTCGTGTTGCGGGAGATTATTATTAAGGTACATTCTGAAAATTGTAATGTTTTTACCAATTTAGACTCGCTTCAGAGTGTATATGAGTGAACCTGAGTTTCTTTCAGTCTCTAAATGAATGCAAAAGTAATTATTTAATATTACAAAACTTCTGTTCACAAGGTGCAGTATGCTGACTATTTTGTTTTCTAAATTTGAGCTGCAACAGTTCTGCATTAAGTGACAGAAGAAATGGTCATTTCTTCCTTCCATGTTTTTATGCACAATGGTGGCATGTTTTTGATTTCACAAGCAAAGGAAAAAGGTGTACTGAAACTGTAAGCACAGTTTTGTGTGCTCTGTGTTAACATTTGTGCAATACAAAGGAGCAATTAAACTTTTCAAAATGCTCTTGCTGTACTCAAAATAGCAAGAGAAATGATCTGTTTACATTTTTTTTCAGTCATATGATATACACATTATATTAATAAACTCAAAAAGTAAAAACTGCAAATGTCATGAACCCATATTGAATGGTTTCAACATGAATTGTAAACCTAATAATGACTATATCCTTACCCTCAGTCTGCAACTTGGGCCTAACCATATCCTTGCATGTACAGTAATAGACTGACTACAGTCAACCATGCTACAGGATGGAAGTCTGATAATTAGGTTTTAATTAATCATGGTGTCAAAGTGGGTTGGTGGCTCAGGCCGAGATTGGATGGCTCCTGTGTTTTCATTCTAAGTTTCACATAGTTGTTCGTATGTTAGGTTGTACACGCTATACACAAGTAAACATGCCCATGTTGAAGGTATGGTTTCTTGAATCAATTTTTGATCTGTATCTTAAGTTTTTATTTCCCTGAAAGGGTATTTGATGTTTTAATATCATTTTTACTTTTTAGAGAAGTAAGTACTTTTCATGAAGTAGGGCTCTAAATCTACCATCTTAAATGAAACTATAATGCATAAAAGCTGAGAAACTTGTTCAATGTGAAACATGCAGAAACATTAAATCAAAACAGGCTTTTATATTCCGTCTATAAGTTCTTACATCCTTTGGAAATCTGCAGTGGCCTTTCTGAAAGCAATATTTGTCCCTTCAAACAATAAATAGTGGTAATAAAAATTCTCTTTATACTGTACACCACCCTGAATTCTTCTGCCCTCTGTTTGTTCTGTGTGTTCAACCATGTCACCAAGAAGCTTTTTGTCACAAGGGAGAAAGTGGCCTTCAGTGCAAATAATCCCCCCTGGCAGCATTATTTAGTTTCCCTCATATTCATCATCATTTCTTTTACCAGCATAAGAGGCCACACAAAGCCAGACATGACAATATTGGCTCATTTGAAATTGTTGCAATGAAATCTTATTTCATCGTCATTGTGAAAATATTGTTTGTGAATAACTATTGATAGTGCTGAATGAAGAAGTAAGTGGAATTCAATAAAATGGAAAAAAAGAAAAGAGAAGAGCACTTTAACTGCAGCATGAACAAAGTCCCCAGAGGCAGAAACACACTGGATTTATTTGTTTGCTAGAAAGAAAATATTGGGTGTTTAAAGCTCATTCTGCTGAATGGATGAGTCATGTTCAATTATGGACAGCACTTATATTATCATGAAATAGATATTTTTGCAGCAAGAGAAAGAATCTTAATTCTATAAAAAAAAAGGAATACCCCGAGGGCAGCTTTGGTCTTATATGGGAGAGAACATCCGAAAAGGTTTAGCGATGACTCTTGCATGTTTTTTACACAAATCTTGGGGACAAAGAATTGTAAAAATACATTTGTTTGTCCTCATAATTTTATGATTTTCATCACACAGGTATGGGTACCGCCATAATATTAAGAGAATTTCAAGTAAATAGCACCTCTATCTATCTATACATTCATTCATCTCATTATCTCTGAACTGGAACTTTATAAGGCAGTATCAAATCTTACAGCTATATTGCAATTATGCTATGTTAAAGGAAAAAGAAGAATAAGCAACATATGAAAACAAGTGGGTGACATGGTGGCACAGTGGTTAACATTGTTGCTGTGCTGTACTGGCTCCCTGGGTTCAATTCCTGGGTGCTGTCTGTGTGGAGTTTGTATGCCCTACCAATGTTCATGTGGGTGTCCTCCTGGTGCTCTGGTTTCCTCCCACATTCCAAAGACATACAGGTCCCATTCAGGGTGTACCCTGCCTTGTTGAGATAGACTTCACTCCCCCTCGTGACCCTGTTTTGGATAAAGTGTTCAGGTAATGGATTGATGCATAAATTGCCAGAATGTGAATGATGGATTTGATTTTTGACAAATTAGAAGGAACAAAAATGTTATATACTGTATAACAGCATGTAGTTTCTTTGTTTCTTTGAATCTAAGCCCTGTAATCCTCACTTGCTCACATTTAATAAAAAAAGAGCTTGATTCTGTTTGACATGATCTTATTAAACAGCTATTATATGCCTGTCAATTATCACAATATACACACACAAACTGAAACAGGTAGCAATAATCAAGAACATACAGGATCATGTTTTTATTAATTAAATGATCATTTTTGAACATGTTTTCCATATTAGGAACTTAAGCAAATGTATACAAAGACAGGGTATAGGAAAGAAGAAGTCACATTTTGAAAAGAACACTTGTTTACTCTGGAATACATTACGTAAATATAATGATGGTGTCGGATGATGAAGGAGTCTTCACAGAAACTGTAGCTTCTAGACCACCTCTCCTTACTTGGAAAAGGTCACCATCATGAGTCGAAAATGACACATGTTTCTGACTGGGCTCATAAAGTTTAGACTGAAAGAAATAAGGGAGATCCAGGCCATGTCATTGTCACCACAGCATGATGACAAACAAAGGGAGAAAGAATCTAGGGAAAGAAACTATGAAGTCGGTGAAGAGGATAACAATAAGGACTGAGCTTACAATCTAAAAACTGTGGGAAGAAAACACAGGTGTTGTTAGGGCTCAATCTGAACTTGTGTACTTAAGAAGAGACACTGATGTTTCTGTTGTACATTTCTGTATTGTTGCTTTTTTTTAGTCTATTCCTTTCTACTGAAAGTTGTTGTATGGGAGCGAGCCTAGAACAATTGCCCAGGAAGTCCTGTCCTCATGGGATAAAACATGATGGTGGAGAATGTGGGTGCAGATTTTTGAGGACACATACAGGTACAGTATGTCTCAGACTATACTGTAGATAAACAATTGCAACAGCATGTTCAGTTCAATAAGACACAGAAGGAGAAGGGCTGACAGCTCACATAGAGTTCAACACCTGTGAAGCAACAGAGGTAGAAGATGCAGCAGCTGCAGCTGGAAGTGGCTTGGTGGTTCAGATACTGCATGTGTAGAGGCTCCAAACACCAGAAAGATGGAAGTTGGGATGAGGTTTTTAGTGTCAGAAAGTGGAACAGGTGACCCAAAACAAGAACCAGCGGAAAAGCTCTGTAGACGGTGAGTTAGGAAGTATACAGTAGACATGATTCTCTAAGGGTTGCTTTCATTTCCCAACCCTCCTTATATAAAAAAATTACATTACATATTACATATTGAATTTAGTTTTCATGTAGGTCATATTGAAATGAAGCATTCTCTTGTGTATGTGCTATTGGGCGGGGATGCGATTAACTCCCGTTTGTAAATGTGATATGCTTTTTCAGCATAAACCATTTATTAAAAAAATATTTGGAAATCATAATGAGAAAAAAAATGTTTAAAACAGTCACATAAAACATTTTCCCAATTTTTTTCTTCTTTCTTCCCCACACCACATCATGAAGGTCAACACACATCTGTTGCTTCACATGCTGCTGGGTGCTAATTTAGTAATGCAAACAGACTTGGCCCATCTCACTCCCCCGTCTCGATGCACCTCGAAATGAAGATTTCTCTCTAACTGCTTGGTTGCTTTGAGAAAGCAGCTTTGGGCAGCACATGTGCCTTAATACTCTGCTCCAGTTTAAGAGTGTTCCTTTGATAGCAGGTTTAGGATGGCATTCCAAAATTTGCTGAAGTATAAGAAGAGGGATAAGCAGATATAATGTCATAACTGATTTGACTCCACAGAGTGAATGATCTGTACATTTCACAGAGGTTTATTCAAAAAGGCTCACAGCTACAGTATAACTTAAATACAATCTGTATACATTATTAACTGGAAGTAAAATAATTCATTAAGAAAGCATCGCATATGAGCTTCTGGACTGTGGCTCTCCATGTCCAGGTTTGGTCACCTCTAAACTAAAGTCCAACCGATGGCTCATTAATAGTTTATTATCCTGACCTTGGAGCAATGTTGAAAAATAATTCTGAATTTGTTTAAATTTAGTATTGGATTACATAAGAGTAAAACCGCTCCAATGCTTTATTAAGAAAGGTGTGTAAGTAGATAATACATACATGAGAGACTTAAAAGGATAATGTATAAAAAATAACTTTTTACTTTATAGTAAAACAGTGCAAATAAAACTTTGTGTCAAAGTCAATATTTCAGGGGCTGTACAGAGATATTGGATTATTTTGGAAAAAATGTGTCCTTAAATATTTAGGTTTATGAAAAGACAGGAGAGTTTAAAAAGCCAGTGAATCTTGTGTTTGTTGCATTGGCCCTTGTGAGGATCAGATTTGAATATGCATAGTGCAGTAGACAATTCCCTAACTACAGTCTTGCACAATGCTAATCTAAGTATTGGATTTAAAATCCTTTTAAGAGCTCTCATTTTGTTCATTTTCCTTAGTGATTTAATTTTAAAAATTGATCTGTTTTGTGTGTGACAAAAAAGTTACTTTACCTGATGGCAAATGGGGGCGTCTGAGGGCTATTGATCAAAGGGCTCAAGGAAAATGAGAGAGTGCAGGATGCCAGCATTGGTCTCTATTCACTCATAGAGGCATCGTTGTGCCTTCATAACATATGGTTTTAAGTGGAGTTGCTTGTGCAGACACCTTTGCAAAGAAAACACTCCATTTAGCAAAACCACATAATTATTTTTGCTTTTATCAAATTTATCTGTTCACATAAATTCCACAAGGAATAAAACATACCTGAGAAGGCATTTTCACATTGACCTGCCTTTTCACTTATCTAATTTGATTGGAACGGAGTGTAAATTGTAAAGAGTTATCAGATACAGATGGAATAAAACGTTATCTTTTTGAGGGAGAAATTGTGTTTTTTGGAGAAGAACCACTTGTCAGATATGCTTTCTTTTCTGACTTGATTTCTTTTATCCAATCTCATGCAAATAAAAAAATGATATCCTAGTTATTTTTAAGGAAAGAAAACCTTGGCCAGGAAATATCTCAATTAGCTGTACTATTGAAACCATCATATTCTTTTTTTCTCTTATTATTGCAACTTATTTGTACTTAAGTGTGTTAATTAAGAAACATCCTTCTTAATTTTCGTTTACTTGAAGGACTTCAGTCTCATTAAATTACACTTTCTTCTAGCACTAAAATTAAAAGAAAAAATAACAAAAATTAATATATTACAAATACTCAGGGCTGAATAACCATGAAATAGGATAGTTAAGCTTCCTCCTGTTCTGATGTTTTATTGGGTATCAGATAATTGTAGAAGAGGCCAATTGTAAATTGAGACTGGAGTAAAAATATGCTTATTAAAATGAAATATGTTAAATATGTTCCAGGAAAACTCAAAAGCATTTGTATGCAGCTCAGTGTCAGTCAAGTCCTGTTGGATAAATTGCAAATTATTAATTGTTAATTAACAGCACTTCATACATATTTAACAGTGCAGGCAAAAGTTGTACACAAACTGAGCTGTTGGAAATAAATTTAATGTTAATTGTTTCTTGGCACCAAGTGAAACTGTGCTGATGGGAGTTCAGAAACAATGGCTGTGTGTGTTTAGGAGGGGTTGATTGGTGTTTTCTAATACAGTACGAACAGACATATCACTGGTCTTACAGGCGAAAATGTGACAGAAGTAGTACAATGTTTTTGTCTTTAAACACATCTTTTCAGGCTGCAGTTGCAATTCCTGCTCTACTGTACATCTGCAGAACCTTCATACTGTGTATACTTTACAGGTCATCATCACTGCTTCACCACACAGCATCCACTACATAATTGTCTGTTTTTGCTGTTAATTCTTAATCTATGGTTACAGGAATGGGTTCTGATCATATTATCATGGCGGCATGCTTGTTGTATGCCTTGCATTGATATAATAAAGTACCAGCCTTTGAAAGTTTATTGTTTTATGTATTTACCTTACACTCCAGCGTATGGCTTCTCCTTTTGAAGCAATAACTGCAGCATTTATTTTTGTGTGTTGTCTGGAAACACTTAACAATCTGGCCAACCTGAAAGTCCTGTCAAATATTATCAAGTCTAAGTCATATAATATGCTGCCCTACTCATTTACTATGTGACTGTTACGTTGTCAGTGAAACTGTACTTTCATTTACAAATTGTGATTATTGACTTTGGTATCCTTGTATTACGCTGTAGGTTAAATAACTGTCTAACAATTTAGGAGATGAGGAATTTAGCATGATTACTAAAATTTCTGTACAATTATACTATAGCCCTTGATATGACACAGCATACAGTACAGAATGTACATTTGATCTCTTCTGTCAGGAGGTTTTTTCACCTAAAAGTCTAACATTTTGCTCCTACGTGTACTGCAGCTCAGTAGAGTGATTCCAAGTGACACAAACACTCGGGGGTAGTTTTTCATCACACTATCCTGGAATGTGCCAATACTATGCCCTCTTATTCAGTCTTGCATTGATTTTTTAAGCAGCTTTCTGAGCTTTTGCAGGTCGTCACTTTTGTGCATCACAACAGGGAATGTGCACAAGTATTTTAACTCCAGCCCTGTTGATCTGAATTAACCCTCAATTCAAATCCCTTGTGAAGATTAACTTTCCAGGTATTAGCTCCTGCATATAAAGTGGAGAAAACGAGATCGAAACGTGGATTGTTCAAGAAGAGGCAAGAAAGCAACTCCTGTCCTGGCTTCGAGGAAACCTAAACTCTTGGTGCTAGAAAAGATGTGTGCAGAGTTGAGGACAGGCAGCAACTAGGTTTGTGTAGGAGAGCAGAAGTGTGAGATTACAATTGAACATCCTCCCAGACTTTTGCTCAGCAACACCATTTACCAAACGCTGTAGAGCTCCTGGTTACTAGTTTAAAAATCTAGACTGGTCATGTTTATGGCCAGTTGAAAAAAAGTTCATTTAAATTGTAAAATGTGAAGTAACGTACTGTATGTAAATAGTGCATACTGTATCCTGTACATCTCTATCTTATTAAATTTTACCTATGATGATTGTACAATCTAGGCTCTGCCTTCTGTCACAACCAAATGGTCTTGACAGATCAAGTGTCCTTTCTTTTCTTTTTTTTTCTTTTTTTGAAAGATATTCCTTTCAATATACTGTAATTGACTGATTTTTAAGCACATGCCTTCTGAAAAACTTAATTAATCAAAACAAGGGCTCCTCAAAATTGATTCAACGAATTAAGATACTGAGTGAAATTCTGATTCTAAATTGTAGAAACTGCTTTTGCTCCTTTTATTTCTTAGTTTGTGATAGCAGACTCTGTACGTATGTGCTGTATAACTCTTCAAGGTCACGTGCAGTGCCTGTTTTGTGAATATTAACAGTCTGGAATGTGAAATATTATTGTGATAAATTCAGGGATAATTGGAAATGCTCAAATTTAATCAAAATTATTTTCTTTTACCTTTTTCTTTCAAAAAGATAGTTTTTCAGAAAGCCTCTATTTCTAGAAAGAATAAAAGAACAGGAATTTGTGATACCAGTTGAGATCAGATTTTTTTTAAACTATGGAAAGCAATGCCAGATTTATTAAGAAATGTATTATTCAAAAGGCTGTAAAGACTGAATTGCCAGTGGCTTAAAAAATATTGGTCAAGGGTAGGAGGGTCGTGAGACTAAAGCAATATTCAATTTTTCCAGCTACAGAATGACAGTGGATAAAAGTTAACCAAAAAATCTGTCAAGAAAATAAAAAAATCAGGTATCTAATCAGTCTTCTCAGATCATAGAATGTTACATTGCCTAATTATTTTGCAGTAAGGACCACAAAAAGTACTACAGTTCAGAACCACTTCAATGTGAAGCTCATTATGTTATCGGAGAATGGTTAAGAAATACCTATAGCTGATGCCTAGAGTGCTGTTCATTTTTTTTTAAAAAGCCCTCATTAACAAACTCACCAAGTTTAAGTGTAGAATGAGACTGTCATTCCAAAAAGAAAATTCTAACGAGAAGAATGAAAGTTTTGAGATAAGAACAGCACATTATATATGTTCTAACAGCTGTGTTTTCTGACTGAGGGTGTGACCACCTGTATTATCAGGGCCAGGAGGACCATGACAACCAAATGGGAATGCCTGAGCCTGTAAATCACACTGTGTGAGACCATGGCAACCACAAGGAAATGCATGGATTACATCCAATCAATTATGAATTCACAGTGGAGATAAAGGCAAAAAGACCCATCTCTCTTAAAGGCAAACATTAAGAAAATCTCATGCTGTAAAGGTAGCTGGACTAAAAGTAGCTAAGAACTACTGCTCATACTGTATTTTATGTCGTGCTTACTTAAAATGAACTGTAAGGGCCCAAAGGAAGTATTGGGACAGCAAAGTCAAACTAGGTTTTTTTTTCTGTCCAGTCAAGCAATTGGTATTAATGGTTATGGTATTAATACAGTATGTATGATGCAATATATTATACTTTTGATTCTGTGGTAATTCAAATATCTGCATTTATCAGCTTTGGGAAACATTCATTTCAAGTCAATTTCAATTTCAAAATTTAGTATTTGGTTTCATACCCTTTTGAAGCAGTAAGTGCACAAAGTCTATGTCACACTGAGCTCATCAAATGCTTTGTCAAGCCTTTACTTTGAGATTTCCCTATTCTTGTGGTGTATGCAATTAAAACGTAGAATGGAGTTGATCGGATGCAAATGACAGGTCAGTGGCTCTGAGTTTGATATTTCTGCCTTGTGGCGTTGTCAAATGGTCAGAACGAATTAATATTCCCGTTTCAATCATATGTTTACATTATATTTTATGCAGTGTATTATATAGATTACCATTGACATCAAATACCGTACAAATTGAAGTAAAAAAGTTGAGACAAATAAAACATTTTTTTTTAAATTCAGAGTTCTCATTTTTTCTTAATTTATCAGAATGTGATAATTTCAGTGCTGGGTGGCACAGGGGTCAGCAGCGCGGCCTGCCAGTGCCGAGGCCATGGGTCCATGTGCTGCTTGTGTATTCTCCCTGTGTTTTCATGGTTTTCCTCCAGGTGTGCCAGAAGTCCATAGGCAAAAGATATACTGTATTGGTAGGTTAATTATCTTTTGGGAAAATTGGCCTTGGTGTGAGTGTGTGTTTGTGTCTGTCTGCCCTGCAGCAGACTGGCATCCCATTCAGGGTGTACCCTGCCTTGCGCCCATCGCTTGCTGTGATAGGCTCGGAACCCCCCTCAACCCTGAATTGGGAGAAACACTCGAATGGATGGATAATTATAGTGTCACATTTCAGTGTTGTAAATCTGAGTTTTCTCAAAATGCACAGCTGTTCATTTGCTGTTAGCTAAATTTGCAACACTATCGCCATTTAAATCTTTGAAGAAAACATACTGTTTTCTGCCTCTGATGCTATTTCAATTGACTATAATACAACACAAAACTTTCTGGATTTGATTAAATTAAAATTAAGCCAGGGCCACATTTTTGTTTTATAGGTTTGATTTATTCATTGACACATTATATTAGGAGCTTGAGGTCCTTTTTTTTACTTCTCAGTACAGTATTTAATGCACATACTGTAGTACCAAGCAGTGTGAATAATTAGGCACAGACTAAAGATGCAGTGTGAAACCAATGACATAGTGAGATGAGATGGGCTTTCCATTAAAGGTAATGGTATGACTGGGGTATGACTGTGGCTTGTGGCACAGTCCATCACTTGGTGATGACCCTTCTCCTTGCCTTTAAGGGTAGTGCAATACCACTGCTGTGGTGCAACTCTCAACATTTAGATGAAATGTTAGCTATATCTGTGCTCCCCCTAGTGTCCAGAATGATAAGTTCTTCTGTTGTCAGTCAAAACTGCAGTTTCTATCTCCAATGTGGCCAACTGCAATTTATCCTTTATCTGCAATTTAGTGTGCAAATGTGCACACTGTTACAATGAACATGGGTGCAGTGGTTTACTTTTTTGTTCATTTTTGTTTTTACCCTTATCTAAGATTTCTAAATCATAACAGTGTATTGCCCAAATTCACAATCTTCAGACTGTCTGCCACAGTGGCACATAATTTGATAGACATGTAATTTGATTTACAGCTTTGGTGTAGATCCATTTGGCTGAGGCAATCAAACCCTGAGAGTTTTCTAAATAAATAAGCAAGCAAATACATTTAAAAACATTGAGGCTGATACCCTGGCACACAGTACTTCAAGGCAAAATGTGATGCCCTGATCAATCTCCGTCCAAAAACAAATAAACTACATGGACTGAATGGCCTCTTCACATCGTTCATCTTTGATGTGTTCTTATGAATATTAATATTTTCAGTCATTATCCATAGAAGTGCAGAAAAATATTATAAAGCAGTTTCATTTAGCTTTCTATGAAATCATTTTGCATAATCTCTCTGACTTTCGTTTGTTACAATTTGCAGATATTTATATAGTAACAAGGCATCTGCGGATTGTGATGGTACCTTATTGTTGCAGACACAATCGGAAGGTGATTATGGAGGTGCATGATCCTGATCCCATTGCTTGGTGTTGGTGTCCTTGTACGTGAACAGCTGAAATGTGCTCTATTATTGGTGTTGAGTATATTGTACTCAGAAATATAGAAGCATAGTGTTTCTGATATTCAAAGCAGTTTGCTTTTAGAGACACTCCAGATTGAGAGCACCCAGAACTTTTCCATGCTCAATACTGCATAATCTTGACAGACTTTGATGGGACAGACTTTTAGGTGCTGAAAGTATGGCTGATTAACTTGTCTTAAACACTAAGCATTTACTTCATGTGCTTCAATGAATAAACCAGGTCCAGACAATACAATGACTTTCCTTTGCCACTGGTCAACAATTAGCGTTATGAGAAGTTTTTAAATTTGTCACAGTTCCATTGCAAACTGTATAATGTACCTGTTGTTAAGCATTGAAGGAAAAATAATAATTTGTAAATTTTACTGTTTTACAGCTTTTTCAGACCTGTATCTTGTTCAGCATTGGTTATTGGTTTTAGTATGAGAAGTAAATAATAAAAAAATACCTCACTACATAAAACAATATGAAGTTCTAGGGTGGCGGCAATGCTCTGGTCATTAAAATACTCTCCTGAAATCTAGCAAGTGTGTCATGTGTGCTGTCAGGCGTCATCTGACACATCTGTGACACATCCCACAGGCTCTTGTGGGAGAGCTGTCCAATGACAGAAATTATAACTTGTAAGTACAGTACAATAAAGTCAAATTGGATGAATAAAATGCAAAAAAAAAATTAAACACAGTGAAACTGGACTTTTGTATGATATAGAAGTCAATACATAAGGACATGGCTGTTGAACATGATGAGCCATTTTACCCCACAGCTGATAAAATGGCCTCATATCAGGCTGATAAGAAAGGAAACACAACGTCTTTTCAGAATGGAATAAACCTTTCCTCCTTCCTTTGCTGACACGGCTACCTACTTGAACTACTTATACAGTATCAGTCTGTTGTGAGAGCCATTCCATACGGGCCAGGGTTAAACTTAGACAAAAGAATGCCTCAGTAATTGTCAGTAATCTTGCAGACGAACGGTAGAATTCATTAATGCATTAATTTAACAGTATGGGTTGGGATGCATACTGTATGAGTCATAACCTTGCATTGAATGGAACCATGAAATGTATGCATAGCTGCGTTTCTTGCAAACTTGTTACTTATTCAGAACAAAACCAGAACCAACAGTTTCCCTAACTATTTATGTTCTAATTTATATTGATAAAAGTAATCTGAGTACCGTATAGAGTATATATAATTTTTCCAGCCTGCTAACATCTACTGAAATTAAAAATCCACAATGCATACAGTAAATGAAGATGATATCCAGGAATCAACAGATATTTTAGTATTGTTCCATAAGGCTTCAGCTTCTGTTTAAATAAAGCATTACAAAAACATACATTTAAATCACATTTGGCCTAATAAACAACACCCACAATATACATTAAATTTAGGAGCACAGTGGTGTGTTATGAAAGATATAAGTTAATATTTTTTATAGCGTTAGTCATTTCAGGCTGAATGATGGATTTCCTTGTCTTTACCCACCTTGAAAATCCTGTTTCATGCATATTTAATGGGGTCCCTCAAATACGTTTTACATTTTGTCAGCTTCAATGATGCATGCCATCAAATAAAAAATGTATTTGTGCTGTTACAAGAGGACATTTGCAGCATGCATTTTAATAATAGCTTTAACTCTTGCCTTGTATACTTGGCCTTGCCTACACAATGCAGCATTTTGATCCATTACATTCACGGAGCAATTTGTTTTGATTAGAAATTACAATCCACTGGTAAAAAGTGGTATTTACAATTCCTCTTCCCAGGAAGCTTGAGTTAGTCATTGGCAATAATAATAGACCCTCAACCCAACAGCTACGCTGTAGTTATTTGAATACCTGGGAAGTGAGAGGATGTTGTATGAAGGTAATGATATCAAAAGACCATGAGAATCTCCAGGGAGCATTCAGCAGGAAAGATTAAAGGCTGTATAGTGACACTCCATTGAAGGCCTCAGGTGCACGGGTTGGTACAATAGCCTCCAGTGAAGAATGTATGCTTGTTTGCTATTCAAAAATCTGCATCACAGAAAAACTCATATCTTTGAGGTCTTTGCAGAGTATCTCTATACTGTTTGCCAGTGAATCTTAATAAAATGTGCAGACAACTTGCAGAATATTTAGTTAGTGCCTGAATAAAATCACAGTGAGATATAAGCAAATCCTAAGAAGAAACCACTGGGTGCTAAGG
Organism: Lepisosteus oculatus; assembly: GCF_040954835.1. Taxonomy (NCBI): domain Eukaryota; kingdom Metazoa; phylum Chordata; class Actinopteri; order Semionotiformes; family Lepisosteidae; genus Lepisosteus; species Lepisosteus oculatus. The sequence goes on from NC_090716.1 coordinate 15,729,703, forward strand.
ACCTACTTCAGATTGCAACTTGAAATGAGGTGTTAAGGTCTGCAGGAGGGTGAAGGTTAAATGAACATTTCTGTTTGTTTTGTTGAGAAACACAGAATATTGAAGAGTTAAGAGATTATAAAGGATTACAGCATACTATTTTATGATTTTTTCCTAGAAAAGTCTAGCAAACAGATTTGGGTTTTCAGTCATGTACAGTCGTGTGCTGTGAAGATGTTGGCAACTCTTAATTAAAGACTAAAAGAAAATCTAAAATGAGCTTTAGAGGTTTGTCCCCTGAGAGAACAGCCAATTGGTTTCTTTGTTTTTCTAAATGAGATATAATTCTTTATCAGGACAAACGGCCAGCCTTGATAACTAACAAAGTTATACAACACTAACCAACCTTGCATCCAATTAATCAGGAACTTTGCTCTTCGGAATGCATATTGGAAATGAAAAGTTAATGCAGTTCCATTGGGTGGGGAATAGTTAGAGAATGCTTCATCTTTCCAGTTACACATTCCAGCTACAGTGTTTTAGAATGTGAAGTTTTTTATTTTCTCCATAGCATCCACGTCAATTTGGAAGCATGACTGTTATTTTAAGGTTAAAGCTTTAATACAGTATCTACAGTATATGCAACACCTCTTTCTGAAGCTAAAACAAGTTAATGAATTAAAGGAACAATAGATTGGTTGTGCTAACATTGAAATGAGTGTGAGTGATTCATCTTTGATTAAACACCTGTTATCATTTCATTACTGTAACAAGTCAAGCTTTATGACAACAGTGACAACAAGGAGCAATGGGATGACTTGCAGGCAGACTAATTCCACTTGAAAGGAAACAATGGACAGGTCTGGTGAAATCAATCTGGGAATATACTCCGTGAACCTTCTAAATAACCATGTATTACATTTGGGTGTCGGCACATAGTCTTGCCAGTGAATTAACCTTCTTAATGGCTGTGAGATGCCATGACAGATTAACTTATTGGGTCTGACAGCAATACAGAATGACCCCACTCAGTCGAAGTCATGCAGAAACATATGGAAAGAGACACATAATAGTCACTTCATGCTGCATTTTCTATGAATAACTTGTTTTTGTTGTGTCTGAGACCTGAAATAGTTTTTTTTTTTCTTTCAGTGAGAGGTCACTCCATCTGTACATGCTGCTGGTCTCTAGTTTCGTAAGATCTCAACATTTTCTTCATGGCCTTGATTTGGGGATGCAATGTATGAACGTAATACCATGTTTAAACAAAATAATAATTCAAATACAGTATATATGTAACTACTGTACTGTAATGACGCAGAATCTTCAGGTAATATGGCCTTCCATTTTTGGCACTGATCTACTTTACATGCAAATATATTTATTGGAGTAATTACAGATAGACATTTTTTTTCTTTAATAGAGCTCACATCTGCATTTCAAACTAAATTTGACTGCCCTTGTGGTCACATGATCCACACCTTTACAAATTACCCCTTTTTGGGGATTATGTGTATACTTCAGACATCACTATACTGTACGTAAATTAATCCTATCACAGGCACATGTAAAATAAGCCCAGCCAATAGTTTTGATGTTTAATTATGATATGCCTTTGTGTTGCTCCCAATAAATTATGTTCATTGACCAGGAATACATAGTTTATATAGTGTCTATAACATACAGTAGTTATATAGTTTCCTAACTTGTTCCCTCTCATATTGATTCCAATACCCAGTTACGTTTTGTCAGCTGCTTGGCCAATATTTGAAATACATAGTAAGGACCTGCAGATCTAACCCAGTAAAACCTTGTGAGGCAGTATGTGGTGACTTTAGAGAAAGCCTCCTGTTAAGGAGAAAAACCATGTTAAAGCAAGATAAACCTGGTCTAACTGAATATGTGGCTAGTGAGACCCCACACTAGGATATTATCTGGATTGATGAGAAGGTGTATTAGAACAGTCAGGAGGAAAAAGGTTTCTGTTTGTGTCTAGGCTCCAGCCCAGGAGATAGGACAATGAGAGTTTCAGAGGGTTTCTGTCAGTAGCAGTGGTTTGAGCAGGTTTACAGACTTTTGGGACTCAGCGAACAAAAGGCACTTGAGAAAATGTAGCTCAGGCTACACTGAGTGGCATCACACACATCACAGCAGGCTGCACAGGGAAGAGTGCTTGCCATATTCAGTGGGATAGAGGTGTGCTGCAAAAGAGCAGGGTTGTCCAGCTGGACCAGGGCTGATGGGAGGCATCTACACCTGTCCCTGGAGAACTGGGGCATCACCTGGCAAGGGAGCAGCATATGTTTTCCCCACAGCTGATGGCAAAGGGAGTCTAGGCAGCATAGGTAGAGCTCCCTGGCCCTACCATAGGAAGACAGGTGTACGGTCTCAGAGAAAGAGAGTGTGGGAGGCATTAGAGAGATCAATGAACCAGTTGCTGCTGTTGAGTCGGGGATGCAAGTGATGACTAATGAGGCAGGGAGAGGTGTCTGTGGCCAAACAGGATCAGCCAATTAGTTAAACAATGAGTGATTGTGAAGGGCATGTACTTGGGAAAGACAAGTGCAGAGTTGAAAGAGCAGATCAAAGATACACTAATTAGTAATGAAGAATGATTAATGAAGACGTGTGATTGGGTGACACAGAGTGAGTCGGGTAGAATACTCTCAAGTGTCTAATTAGATGAGTAATCTAGTTAGGCACCTGATTATTAATTAAGTGATTAGTAAAGAGCTGAGTGAGTAAAACCACAAGAGAACACAAATAATACAATAATACAAGATTGTACAGAATTGTGTACAGAATTCTGTACAGAAATGTACAGAAGAAGGTCCAAGAGGGGACCAATAAAAAACCTATGGATCTGCAGGGAAAATGTGGATAGTTAAAGTGGCATACTGCCAGGGCTGTGGTCATGTTGGTTATAGTGATATTACAAACATAAATAGTTAAACTGTCTTAATAGTCAGTTCTGCTGTAATGAAGCAATGAATGAAAACAGCTGATGATGGAAGAATGCAGAAAACATAGAAGGAAAATGTATGTTTATGAGATTATCTGTTTCTCAAGCACTCTTGTGGCATACTGTACCATGTCAATTTGTAAAAACAATCCTCAGTAATATCCAGTGTGGATATAGGGAAAAGTTGTAAGGGAAACAGATATATAAAGAAGATCTGGCCACACACCTTTGTTTGTGAAGATGTAGTGAAAGTTCAGATTGTTTAATGTTTCAGAAACAGAAATGAGAGCATCTGCGTGATTCAAGACGTTTTTCTAAGGGCACTTAATTACCACAGGGCAAAACTGACAGTCCTGACAAATAGATACGTTGTGTTCTTAGAAATCATTACACAAGATCATAAAGGTTACAAAGGAATACCTTCAGCCAGTCTAGCTCCCTTTTTTATTAAACCAAAGACCCAATCCATCTTATTCTTGAATTCACAAATGTGCCTTCTTGGCTGGGTTCAGCCATTCACACTCTCAATTAAATTGAATCCTGCTTTCTCTTCTTTAATGGTGCAAAAGCACTCTTCTAGATTGACTTAGTCTGTACTTTCATAAATCTGAATACTTATTTCATGTGCTCTCATTTTCCTGTGGTCTGAGCTGAAAGATTCAGCTCCCTGATATCTGCCTCCTTATAACATTTATTTAAGGCCAGGGATTATCCTTAATGCTCTTGTTTCAACTGAATACACAGCGATAAAGCCCTTCCATAACTCGATCATTAAAAGTATTCTATTATTATATTATTGTAACAAAATTCGTTATAGAACAATATTGAGGTCCAAAATGGTATACTAAAGAGAAGTACAAAACAAAATAACTTAACCTTTTAATTATGAAATTCCCTTTACATATTAGCTAGTTGAGGATTTGGTAGCTTTTAAATAAAGGAAAGTTAAGCAAAAAGCAGCAGAAATCTCTGCAAAGAAATAACTTTCTCAAATGTTTCTTTAACTGTTTTTTGTCTCAATATAAATAATAAATCTCCATGTTTCTCATATATAAATGTATATGTTCTGCACAGTATTGAGCAACTAATCGAGAGGTCAGCCAGAATGAGTAAAAAAGAAGTAAGAGCTGGCATTCACCTTTAAAATGGTGTTAATTAGTTCATATCAACTCCATTATTCATGAGAGAGAGAAAGTCAGAGAGGCCACTTCATTTTTTTCCCTTTTTTTTTGAGAACCAGCTTTACACCATTAAAAAACGTTTTTATGCAATTAACATTCCATTAAGCTGGTTTTGATAACTTTTCAGCTACATTAGCTGATCAGAATTGTAATTAAACATTCGGAGAAGCTGACTAGCTGAGACTTTGGTGTCTCACTTTCTTTTTACTCCACATCTTCTTTGGCAATTGAATAGGTTTCTCTTTACGAAGCCTGCTTTAAAAGATAATTTTAATTAATTAGTGAGGAAAAGTGTTTTTAATGTTTTAAGGTTATCTATTAAAATTCATAATTTTGGAAGTGATTCATTTGAATTAATTGGATACAAAGATAGAGAAGCAGGCATTAATTTATACGTGTTCCTCTTCTGAATTTTAAGTAAAAAATAAACCTTTTTGAGTTGAAATAAATCATTCTTATTTCACTGAATGGATTCACTTGATGAAATAGTAGCTATATCCGAGTACAACGGAATAGTTTTTGTCTTTAATACAGTGGTGTTATAACTATAAAAACTTCAAAACTAATCATAACTTTGTTGCTAATAAAGATTTAGCGTTGGGCAATAGTACTTAAATGTGGTAAATTGGGAAGAAATTATGCTTTGGTATCTAAAATTTAAACTCATACTCCTTTTTAAATTAACAGAGGAAAGACATTAGCCTGGAATCATATGGTTTAGGGCAGGGTAAATTTGGAATACTAGTTCTAAAGGTTCTTTAATTGTTTCATTTAAGTAATTTAGTTATATAATTGGATTTAAATACTTGTGCTGGAGTGGACTGTAAGGGCTAAGCATTTGACTACGGCTGGTCATATGACTGTCAATCTGTTTGAATTTTCAGATAGCTAGTTTATGATTAGTTTGAAACCTGCTAGCTAGCATGATTTCAAATCACGTTAGTAATCAAGCTCTTAATGAAGCCGGAAGATCTCTGCACAATTGTGATTTGAGCATACATCAGTCTAGCTTCATGTGTGTACCACTCGTAGACTTGTGAGCAGTGAGCAGCCCTCACTACCTATATTTTCTATATAAGTTGGTACCACTGCTGAGCTCCGATTAACTAGCCACCTTCAGTTTGTATTTTAGCTCCACGAATTGTTTAACTCTACAGTACTCTGTTTTGCTGCCTATGGCAGTTGTCCTCTGTGCTTCTGCTCTTTCCACTATTGCATCTCCTTCCTGATATGACTTCATGTTTGCTCTGCCATTTTGAGACTGTCCTGTGACGGACTGGGAGGTGGCACCTGTAAAAATAACATTTAAAGCAGAAGAGTGGATAATATAACCAATAAATAATGTAAAGGTTAAGTGGATGACCACTGACTATAGTCTCTCCTATCCTCATACTATTTTAATGCAAACTTGTCCTGATCCTGAGTCATCTTAGCTTTTTGCCTGGTAAACACCTGGGTAGAATATTCATTTAATACATTACTGTAGGTATGTCTGTTATGTCTCCTAAAAAGTTCCCATTCTTATCTCAGAGACACTCTCATTAAAGGATTTTGTTGTTATTTTATAATTGCAATAATACATTTCTAGTATTTATTTTAAGGTCTAATGCAATATTATTTATTCTCTCTACCTTTCTAACATTTATTTACCTGTGTTTTTCTCTAAGAGCTTTGGTCATGAATTTTCTGTGCTCCTGGTATTGAAGATGGGGTTGCCAAAAGAAACTCACCGATTTCTTTTCTCCATCTTTCATCTGACCATCAGGTGATTATTGCAAATGAACTAATATGTTCTTATACTGAAAAATAATATTCTTAGGTAGTTTCCAGTTCACATTAAAGGAACTGCTTCTCAGAAAGGTGGACTCTTCGACATTTTTTGGTCTAAAACTCCCTTACCAGCTGACAAACTTTCTGAAGGATTTACAAGATAATTACTGGTGTCATTACTTGCACTAATCCCACTATCTTTGGCAATCAATATTCAATCTGACCTGGTGTTAAATCTCATCTGTGTTTACATTTGTGGTAATTTATTACTGCTGCTGAAGATGCGCATCTTTGAAGGATTTAATTAATGCAGTGAAATGACCCAGATTAGCCCTCTCCTCATGCATACTATTGGTATTGGTAGTACCAACAGCAGCCAGGTTATACCAGCCTTAATTTTACTTTGATTTTATTTAGGCACACAAAAACTGTTTTTCAATGTGTCAAAGAGCAAAGAAATTTTTGCAGCCCTTGCTTTTTTTCTTCTGTTCTCTATACTCAGATTTTACTTCACCTTTGATGACTTATTTTTGTGAGAAAACATTAGCTACCAACAGCGATGACCTTGTGTTTAGCCGCACACCCTCATCTTATTTTATATGTACTGCATGTGCCCTGGCTGCATTCTACGTGGGATCAATTTTGTCTGATTCTCTTTCTGTCTCTTTTTGATTTAGCCTTGCTGGAGAAGGTCATTGTAGATAAGACTCCAGCTCCTTTCCTGTGTGTACAGGATGCATTAAATGTAAAATTGTATCACTGGGCGGAATTAATATCTGCCATTGGATGAAAGGAAGATGTTTGCATGCACTAATAAAATGGTGATTCACTAGTTAAACCTTGGGATGTACATTTAATTTTAATATTTCAAAGTTGGTTTTCTGTTACTGGTGGTGTTCATACCACTAGTAACCTACATTTCTGGAAGCAAGATTCCTGTAGTGGCTTGATAAGTTTAGTTCAGTCTTTCCTGCTGAATTCCACCCTTTTTTGATTTAAACATTCAACACTGAAAAATGTGCACCCTGCCCTGAACTTTGGAAGATACATGATGCATTAAAAGGCAAAAGTCTTTAATATACAGTATCAGACTGAGGGACCTCTTTCACTGGTGCCTGAGTTCTTCATTCTAGTCAAGTTCTCAGTTAATTAATTGAGCTTTTGGTTAAATTACCTCATTTTAACTGACAAAAAGAAGCGGCAGCCATTTTGATATACACAAGAAGCCCATTTTGAAATTGATTTGTCGCATTGTGGTGTCCCGTGTCTACTTCATTTAGTATGTTAGTATGTTTTTTGTTACATGCTGTAGTTTGTGCTAAGGTGGTATTTAAAAAAACATATGACCGAATGTTGGCATACTTATTATTGCAGCAACTTGTTAGATTGCAACTCTAAAGTAGTTTAAGATTTTGAATATGCCTGTCAGATTTGCCATCTTTGTTGACACAGAACCTTAGCTGTTGTTAAAAATCTAATGCTTTATCTATTCCAGGCTGTGCAAAGATTAAAGCTGTTCATTTATCTGATCTTTGAAATTTGGGAAGAAAAATAAAACTATTTACAATAACTGAGAAATCCTTACAAGTGCACAGATCATCAATATGCATCAATCTATAGAACTTCAGCTGCAAAGAAAAAAGGTCCAAAAAGGCCCTTAAGATTTGTTTTTTCTAGTAGGAAGAATCACCAGTCAGACATAGTACAGTAGTACAGTGAAACTAATGTGCAAGGTTTATGATTTATGTGATTTTTATACAATTAAGAACACTAATTCAGTATAGTTAGAAAAGGATTTGGATGATATCACTAAGAATTGCATTGTTTAAATGAATTAATTAATAACAGTAAGAATAACTATATATTGTATGCTATTGTATGATAACATGCTAGTCAGAGCAATCAATGATAATGAATTAAAAAATGTTCAGTCACACAGCTGTAGGAATGTGCACTACAAGAGCACAACCTTAATCATTAAACCAAAAATGGTGCCTTTGATCAGTTGTGGAGGGGTATACAAACATGAAAGCCGTGTGCCTCATTTTTCTCCACCAAAGAATGACTCAAGGGCCCCTCTCAGAAAACAGAAGTCCCCTCTCTGCTGAAGGTGAAACACATGTGAGAGAGACCCATTCTGAAGAGCAGAGGAAAGCTGAAAGCACAAGCTGACAAAACTGGAGATCCCAGGAGATTGTGTAGTGTACCCATTGGCGCCAGACATATTTTTATTAAACCGCCCACCCTTCTCTATTGCCATACTTACATCATTCTGGCAATAAAAGCATGAAATTTATGTAACATGTATCTATCAGATTAAGTCTACATTTTGAAATACCACATGCAAGTTGTAAGGCATCACAAACGTGTCAGAATGCTAACTGAACAAAGGAGGATGCTTAATTTTCATAATTCTCTGTGATTATTCTAAACATGAAACGTTTGTCTGCGCTGTTTCAAATAATAATTAAATTCTACCACTTCATTATACCAGGCTTCAATGTTTTTTCCATATATTAATCTATGCAATTCATTTTTCGTGCCAGCAGGACCTTTGTTATTGACATCTGGCTGTAGATACTCTTGAGATTGACACAGCACATACTGTACAGTGACTTTCTAATGAACTTTAATTTCATTTAACTTTGTGGTCTAACTGGAACTTCATACTGTACCCAAACTGGTAAAAGTTTCACATGTCCCTCTCAGACTGATTTTGGATACGAAATATGTGTACTACTGAGTATTGTGAGTTTTAAACCAAAATCAAAAGTGTTTGATTCAAAATTAAAAAATCTGGAATTTGCATAAGGATACCTTCTGGGAGCAATTGTGCAATTAATGATTTGCATATGATGCTCCAAATCTTGCATCTGTAAGAACTAATGCATTAATCAAAATTATATTAAATATATAATATTACACTTAAAACAAATAATTTTCAATTATATCTGCTCAGTCAAATAATCTTTAAGAGGCACTCAGAAAACATGAGGTAGTGTAAATCACAGTTGGCCCCAGGGGGCCTTTTTAGATGCATGGGCACCATTAATCTGATGAGTAGTTTATCCAAAATTAAAATTGGTCCCATAGTTTGCAAACTCCTAAAAGGGTGAAAACGGCCACAGTCAAGAATAGAAAAGACTTCAGATTTGTTAGCAAATAGAAAAGTCAGGGCAGATTAGACATTACAGAGAATAGAAGAATAGTAATGATACAAGTATATAAGAAGAAAGAGGGAAAACCAAGTAGCTGGATAGTCTCTGGCATTCCAAACAATCCAAGACAGAAAAGACCATTTCTCATTGTATGATAAATCCTTTCTTAAATCCTAGGAATAAACCTGGATTCATGGGATGCTCATCAATCATGCATGCCTTTACCAAACCCTCTCTTTTTTGTGTGCTCTTTTAAACATGGACGTAAGACCAGTCATAAAATAAAGTTAGCTACTGTACCAGCAATCATTTAAGCCATGTGTTACTGGACATGAAGACAGAGAAATGGGGTTAGAGGCAGATGTTCATTCATTTTAAACTGCAAACCCAGGACACATACTGTACAGTACAGTATTTTATTGTATGTGTACTGTAACCAACTTATTAGAATCCGTACAGTATGCAACCTTTTCCCACCAAATAGCCGTTTAACCTCTTTAACGTGAAAAATCAAATGATCATACTAAAAAATGGTTTCTAAAAGAGGAGGGATATTCGGAGGATAAACTCTTTTTCCTTGGTGACCGAAATGCCTCTGAATTCCCAGCATTCACAGGTGCAAGACAACAAGCAGGCTAGGGAATTAATCTGCTTAACCAGGGCCTAGAGTAGAGATGATAAAGCCTTTTTAATTCAAACAGGATTTACACCAGCTGGGAAGAAAAAACATCTTCTCGATCTCCTTCACCCAGTGCCGCACTCTTACTTTATTACCTGTGTGTTTCACGTTAAGCAGACAGTTCCACACCAGTCAAAGAAATTTCCACAATTCCAGTGGCAGCTAAGTAATTAAAACTAATGCACATACGCCTTCCTCTGGCAAAATCTTTTTTTTTAATAGAAGTAATTCTTTTAATCAAAGTGCCTCTCATTTCCATTATTAACTGAACAAAGATGAAGTCCAAGGGTGCCGCCAAGAAGCTTAATGTATTTTGAAACCTGTAATTGAGAAATGGGGGAGGTATACAGTATAAAGAGGTTAATACAAGTGTTAAAAATGGATTTTAATTTTAGCAGTTTAACCTCGTGTGTGACAATGGGTGGCTTTTTGTATCTTTGTATTTTTTACTTCACTTTGCTCTGTGTTCTTTGATCCACTGACAGCTCTCTCTTCATTCTCTTACCCCTCTTCTATCTCCCTCTTCCTCTTTCCCTCTGTGGGTTTACACTACACAGACTTATGTTCTATTCATTCTCAAATGGAGCTTGCTGTCTTAAGTGTCATTGGAGATTTATTTTCTCCACATTTCACCTCAGATTTATTCAAAAGGCACAAGAGGCACTTTGGCAGGTTAGCTGGAATTTTCTTGCTGAATCCCATCTTTTAATTTTAACCACCAAGATTTTCTCGTTTGAACAGGTCCCAAATTGTATGTGGAATTAAAAGGAAATTTGGACAATGTTTCACAAATTGGACTGTATGTACATGCAAGGTACTTTATTCATGCATTAATTTCTTAGTAGTAAGAAACAGACATTTGCCTTGACTATGTAAAGCTGTGGTTAAAGGAATAGGAAGAATTGCAGGAAGGAAAGCTAATGCTGGCACAACACAGAAAACAAGGGATGGTGTACTGCCTTAATTTGTCACTGTCTCATTGCATGACCTGTATTTCTGTCAGATTTGTCCAAAGCAGGAAAATAGCTTTTGCTAATGACTTATAGTATTGCATGTTCATTTACATGTAAGCGGCAGAGCAGGTTGCAATATGAAAATCTAAAATGGTGGCTCCATGATCTGTGCATTCTCTCTTTGATCACATTAAAGCTAAGTTCCTTATCTATTGTACTCACGGTGCAGCCCTCTCCTCAGAGTCTCAGGCAATCATGCCTGTGAGGATTTTGATAATGATGTTGATAATGATGTTGGCAGAAGCAGCCCCTGCTCACAGCTGCCTGATCACTTGTGAGAGTGACTTAGTCAGCCTGCTGGCCCCGGCTCACGTAGCTCTTCCAGCCAGGCCTATGGAGACCTGCCTGGTGCTGCATGTAGGACTGTTGACCTCCACCACAATTTGTGTTCCTGCCTGGATTTATTTCTACAGCTTGAAATTAATTGGTGGACGTAACCACCAACTCCTTTACAGATGTTGTTTGTGATAGCTGTTTTACTCATACTCTACTTATGGTTTCTTTCCAGTATTCTATATTTCTCTCATAGTTTTATTTTATTTTATGATAATTTGCTTTGTGGACTCTAATGTCTTTACCAGTGGCTCGACCAGTAAAGGTGCTCACTCAAGCTGGCTGAGCTCTCTGAGTCGATGTTGCAGGTATGAGTGTGGGTCATGTTGCTAATAATAATACATTTTATTTGATATAGCACCTTTAAAAGTAGCATCTCAACGTGATTTAAATTAAAAAAAGAAACAATAGTAAGAGATAAAAGAGTTAGTATCATAAAAAACAAGGGTTTGGAGTACAACAGAAGGGGCAAACGGACATCAATTAATCTAAAGAGGAAGGTTTTGAATCGGGATTTGAAAGCACTCAGGGAAGCTCTAAGCATCTGCGCAAGACTCTGATATCCTTGTGGATATAATTCAAGAGCTTTGGGGCATACCAAGAGAAGGTCCTTTCACTTACTACCTATAAAAATGCAGTATGGAGATGTAGCTCATGAACTGCAGCATCATAGGAACAGTCCTCACTAGTGGTATCACTGTGTGGTGCAACAATACTACCATGCGTGACAAAGACGCTCTACAAAGGGAAATGGCAACAGCACAGAGGATTAATTTACCATCAATCGTAGAGAGTAACATCATCCTCTGTCAGAATAAAGCCCAATCCATCATTCAGAATCCCTATCATTCTATATGGCAATAAACTCCTCTACTCTTTGTACTGTATAACATGTAAATGAACTAAGGCTGTGAGGTGGGGAGTAGGAAGATAATAAATCAGACAGTCACTGAGGTTTCAGCCTTGAGTAGACTCTTATACTGTAGGTGAGCATGAGGAGTTTGAAGTCAACATGAAAACTGATAGGAAACCAGTGCAAAAGCTCCTGTATAGGAGTAACGTGATCACTTGCATGCTGGCCAAATTCACACACACTAATCATGTGTGACTGGGGTTACCCAAACAGGCAAAAGCATGAGTGCCACTGTGAGAGCATAGCTGATCCCAGTGGCACAGCAACAACTGTGACTCTGTTGCTTTCATGAGGGATGCAACTCACATTCAGTCAGCTCTGAACCTCCACTGTGGGGATGCATTGAGACACTTTCAATGACAAATGGCTGTAAGGAGGGCAGGTCAGAGGAATTTACCCACGCTTTCTCATCCCTCCCCATGTGTGGTTGCAGGTTTTGCACCTGTGTATCGCTGATGTGATAAACACACACCTTTTAAAGAAGAAGATTATTAAGGAACAAAAAACAGGAAGTTACTTTTACCTATTTTCTCCCCTCATTGGTGTGCACACTATATTTATAAACACATACTTGTATATAACACCCACATAATAATCAAGCAATATAATTATATCAGATAGTGCTTCTAAAGTTTTAAAATGAATTAAGGGCAATAATGACCAAGCAATTTTGTAAAGTAAAAAAAAAAATGCAGGCTCAGAACATTCAATAAAAGTGCATTTTTTTTAGATAAGATGTTAAACATATGACAGATTCTGGGCCAGAGTCCCAAAACATTTATTGCAGAATTCAGCTTGCTGTTGCTATTGGTTTTTCTTTTTACAAAAAAGACTGCATGATTAATCTTCTCATAAACACCTCAAGGGGTAAGATTCAAAGCATTACTTTTCTATCTGGTTTTGAGATAAAATAATCTGCCCCATTAGAAGCCTAGATAAAATCATGCCAACTTAGATACTGTATTAAATGCTTTCTGACCACGAGCACCTACTGTAGGCAAAAGTTGTAGTTATTGGCAAGACATCACACAATACAACCCAGATGAAGAGCACAGTACACAGGACCCCCAATGCCTACTCCATGTAAATGAACTAGATAGGTACTGTAGTTTACACATTGTTTGGCCCAAGAAGAAAGTATTCTGTATATTCTGCATATTCTACTCTTACTGTATTCTCTCCAGATGAACATACAATTTTATTCTCCTTGATGTACCATAATGAAATCTACAGTTAGGAATCATTGTACTGTATGTACATATGGTGATCATGTTATGAGCTGAATATCTAAAGTTCGCCTGTATTCCCGTTATACTGTATATCAGATTTAAAGCTGTTAGGTAGTGAAGTGTAACCCATTGCCATTTGAGCACCTATCACTCACGCATCTCCCATGGGCATGTTGGTACTGCCTGAATCGTCTCTGAAGGGGTGCTGGCAGGTCAAGGGAAATGGTGGCCTCACAGGGCTTCACATGTAATGGTCAATCCCCTGTGAGCAGCAACCATCTCTCATGTCACCCCTTGCTGGAACACAGGTGTCACGCCCTCTGCAGCCAGAGGGCGCTCCTTCTCTGTCCTGTCCCTAGTTTCCAGTCTGCTGTCCTTCCGGTTCCTCTCTTTCCCTTGGGCTATATATTTCCGGGTCTTGCACTCTATCCTCGCTCAGCATTGATGTTCGGATGTCCTGAGACCCGCCTAGCACCAGGGCGCCCCACGTCCGCTCCCTGAGGGCATAGGTTTCTATACGGCATTCCTGAGCTCTTTGCACTAATGAGCCCGGGCCTTTTTCCTGTCTTGCCGCTACGCATATGGGTCTTTTTCCGCTCTCCTGCTCCCCACGGTTAGTCCCTTTGGACGTCCGTGACAACAGTGTTCTCACTGAAAGCCAGTGCTGAGCAATCAAATGTATCCAGATCTGGTATAGGGAAACATAAGGACACAAGATATATGAGCACAGTCTGCTACCAGCATGGAAATCACCTCTCCATTGAAGAAAAATGCTTGTATACTATATGGAGACAAGCACTCTCAGTACCTGGTCTGTTTCCCTTCACTTATCTAGTTGTTAACCTGTTGCTTCATTCAGTGATTCCATAAAGCATGTAGAGAAAAGAGTTTCATGTACTCCACTAGTTAAACTTAGCGGCCTCATCCATCATCCATCCATTTTTTAACAGCTTTTTCCATTCAAGGTCACGTGGGAGCTGGATCCTATCCTGGCAAGCAAGAGACACAATTCAGGGCTCACCCTGGACAGGCAGGTTGTGGTTCTGTGGCTAGGGCTGCGCCCGCAGCTGGAAGGTTGACGGTTCATATCCTGCGGCTGGCAGAGGTATCCAGCCAGCAGCCATATCACTCTGCAACTCACAACTGGCAGCCCACTGAAGCTAAGCAAGTGTGAGCCTGGTCAGTACCTGGATGGGAGACCTCCTGGGAAAAACTAAGGTTGCTGCTGGAAGAGGTGTTAGTGGGGCCAGCAGGGGGTGCTCACCCTGTGGTCCATGTGGGTCCTAATGCCCCAGTATAGTGACGGGGACACTATACTGTAAACAGGCGCCGTCCTTCGGATGAGACCTAAAACCAAGGTCCTGACTCTCTGTGATCATTAAAAATCCCTGGGCACTTCTCGAAAAGAGTAGCGGCGTCCTGGCCAAATTTCCAATTGGCCCTTACCAATCATGGCCTCCTAATAATCCCCATCTATGAATTGGCTTCATTACTCTGCTCTCCTCCCCACTGTGGTGAGCGTTGTGGTGCACTATGGCTGCCGTCACATCATCCAGGTGGATGCTGCACATTGGTGGTGGTGGAAGGGAGTCCCCATTACCTGTAAATTGCTTTGAGTGGAGTGTCCAGAAAAGTGCTATACAAGTGTAAGCAAATATTATTATTATTATTATTATTATCCTACTCCATTGGGCCCCTGAGCAACCCCAACTGCTCCAGGGGCGCTGTATGAATGGTTGAGGAAACTGGAGCATCCAGAGTCAACCCATACAAACGCGGACAGAGCATAAAAACTCCACACAGATAGCACCCCAGGATGAAGCCAGGGCCCCAGCACAGTGATGTAGTAATGCTAACCACTGTGTCACCATACTGCCCTGAGCTGCTTCAATGTAGTCATATTTATCAAACACCATGGTACATTCCATTGCTCAGCTGAAAAACCCAAAGCTTGAAAATTAACAAGACATCAGCTCATTGTACATGCATTTGTCTGCAGAAAAATCACATGCATTTGTCTGCAGATTTGCTTTTAAGACATTGTCAAAAGCTGATTTGCTGTATAAGAGCAATATTGAATGACAATGATTGGGAGACTGTTACAGGTTGATCTGTGTTTTTCTTTCCTGACTGTGAGCTGGGAGGACAGTAGACAGTAACAGCCAATGGAGGTTTGTGACCTTTTTTGAAGGGTGCAGCACACAGCTGAAACCAAACACAGCATATTTCAAAAGTATGGAAAAGGATCAGGTTAGAAAAAAAACACAACTCCAGAGAGGTGGAGGTGGAGTGAGTGAACTGTCAGGTCTGGCTACAAGGGGCTCAATGTGGCATTGATTTTGTGATGAAGTTCTTGGCTGAGGTAAGAGTCTGATTTATTGGCGAAGGAGAGGAGAGATGATTGCATTTGAAAGAAGTGAGCCAAAACTCAAAATAAGTAGTTTTTAAGGTGAAAAGAGGACAGCAATGGTTGAAAATGATCTTAAGTTAAGCAGCAACAGGCAGTAGGACACAAAAACAGCAAAAGAAGAATAGAGAGTGGGTGTTAGTGAGATAGTGGCAGGTGACTGATTAATACAATAAATGGCGGGATGATTACACTAAAAGCCTGTCAATTATTTTACCCTGGATTGGTGACAGTCCCATAAGGTATATCCATTTTACACTCATGATTTGGTAAGTTATGGTTAAAATGAACCATATTGTGAACTAATAAAGAAAAACAATTTCTCAAATCAAGCTGGGCATTTTTACCAAATATTTAATCTAAGTAGATAATTAATATATGGATATGATGAAACTATGAAATGCTACAACAAATTACAATTTGAAAATGCATGACATGACCAAAGAATGAAATTGAATCTTTTTGGGATCAATTTTTTTTTTCTGCGACTTCTGGAATTAATAAAATATGACAACTTTTTCCTTGACTTGACATTAATTTTTATTTCATGGTGTTTAAAGATGTAAAGCAAATATATATTTATTCATGAGTATTTTAAAATAAAACCCGACAACACTCTAAGTATATTTCTATAGTAATGTTGTATAATTCCCATAAAACCTTCTAAATGATCTTTAACTGAGTTGTAGCAATTCTGGTCAAAGGCAGGTAAGGGTGGCTGAATCTGAGTAGGGTTCCTGCTCCAGCAGAAAGCTCTCAATCTTGTCAAAGAGCTTGAGAGCTTGTCAAAAGTTAAGGCTGTAGTCTGTTCAGTCCCATTGCAAGAACTGATCCCACTGACACAGTTCTTTGGGACAGATAGATAGATACTTTACTGATCCCGTAAGGGAAATTGCAGAACATGGGACATGGTTTAACATGGTTTGTTTAACACATGTGATTGTACAAACAGACACTCCTGCATGCTTGGTAATTATGTGAGGATGAAATACACAATGTTTGCATCTGATGAGTAATAACTTTAATTTATTTTTTAATTTTTAGATTTTTTAAAATATATTTCCATAATATACTCATTGACTAGGTTCTTGGTCCAGTCAAAGGTTAAGATCTAAAGCTTTAGATCAAAGTTCAGTTTGCATTCTCTCTTTTCAACATTTTGAGTAAAAAATGAAGGTTATTAACTGAATCTCAGGCTGGATAACAATGACTAGATAATCTCAGATACAATATACTGTAGATGTTTTATCACAATCGTAAAGGAATTTTGTGCCAGGAGGCAGACCATTTACAAAGAAGGTTAAGACATACCTATCCTTTTATTTTATATATATCCAAACATTCACAAAGCAACTAATTCCTGGATGTTGATGTCCTGCATGCATTGATATTTCAGTCACTTTTTCAGTTACATAAAATCTGTACAAAACATGATCAAAAGTATTGTGTTACTTGGTTATCAGTGTGTCTCCTCACACACTTGGCTACAGAAAGCAGTTTGCTGCAAAACAGTAATAATGGGTTTAGATGAAGTGGTAGGAAAGGGCAGTATCTTACGGAGAACTGAGCATGAGCAAATGCACTCAGCTGGAGTATATGAAAATAACCCACTGGAACATGGCTCACTGGGTAAAAGGCTCAGCAGAATATAAATTATGCATCATAGTGCTAATTATTCACTTAAATTAATAATCTAATCCTAACATCTATGGTGTAGGTAGGCTTTCTTTCATGTCACTATTAATTCAGTGGGTTATTTCCCAGTATGCTCTTTCCTGTTCCTCTCTCAGTTGACCCCTCAACTCAAGGCAAGTACTGTAGGTTTCATTTATCTACTAGGTCAGGTGGAAGGATTAGTTAAGTCAATTCCTTTTATCCAGGTCTTTCTTGTTCTGTATCCTGTCCATCCTTTCCTTATCACTGCTCTCCTGTGGTGGCATGACTGACTTTGAGAGAGACTAATGCACACTGCTTTGTTTTATAGCACCGAGGGATGTCGAGGGAAGCCCACACTGAATTCTAATTTTATTTTTCTGTTTAAGGGGAGTGAGGATGATAGATTATGTTGGTAGGTTGTGACTTTTTTAAAATTTGCTTTATGACCCTGGTAAACATGCAGACTGGCGAGCAGGGCCACAGAATTTTAATTTCAATTGTGAGTTATGATTAAGCATGAACAGAGACTCAGGAAGTCATCTGAAGTAATCGCATTGACTGCATCACATCAGGAACGCAATCAGCTTACTAAGAACATAAGAACAAGAAAACCGACAAATGAGAGAAAGCTATTTTGTATTTTGCTTGCTTGGTTTCTAAGCAGTTTATTGATCCAAGGGCATAATATTTTGAATGATTACCACTGAAATAGTTTCATTATCTTTTCCAAACACCACTACTCTTTGTGTAGTGAAGTGCTATATACAGTATTTTCTTTTCTCTGCACTCTTGTATTTGACATTGGTGCAAACATAGAGTGCATAACTTCTTTGAGTCTGGGGCTTCTTTTTAGCAGTGTGTGCTGGTAGTCTCCAACCAGACCTGGTCATAGGCCAAGACATGCACTGCTCGTGAGCAAGTGAAGGGGGCACAGCTACAATGCTGGGATGAAAACGTAGTTCTGCAGTTCACAATCGAAAATCAGATTAGGAGAGAAAAGCAGCAAAACCACAAGAGAAAGAGATGCAGATTCCACAAAAACAGGCAACAAAATAATTAAATCAAGCCTAAACTACCGGGCTTTTAGGTACCAAAAACAGATCTTCAAAAATTAGGAGACCTTTTCACCATGTTGGTAAATGTCATACATTTGAAAATTATTTACATTGGGGTTTTCTCTTAAAAGTATAGCACAAAAAATTGTTAGGTTTTCATTCCAATAGACATTGAAGAGGCACTTTTGACAACATTTTAAAACTCTGGGAAACAAATCTGTTCAGTTCAGTTTCCCATATGTAACATTAAAGTGAGTTACCTTAAAAGTGCTTACACCATGCTTAAGAAACTTAACCTAAAACAATCAATTGATGACATGGTGCAGAGCTTCAGAAGAGAATATTGTTAAAATGCTAAAACCACTTCAGGTTGCTACTAAGAGATTAGAGATTGGAGCAATTGTAGGACAGATTCCAATATTTTCAGAGAAGCTCATTTTACACCTGAGAAACTGTCATTTCCTCTTGTGCACATCAGAATTTGGACACATCCCTTGTGGTGAATATTTTCAAGTAATCAGGTATACAGTAGGTTGAAACAACATGCTGGAGTAATAAAATATTGCATTTATGTAAAGAATTTTTATTTGGTAGACTGTCAATATTGTATAAATCACCTTATACTGTACATTTCCTGGGGATGGATCTTTCAGTCAGATATTTTTTTTCTGCTATTTTTAAAAAGTAGAAGATAAAGAGAAGCACTCAGTAGTTGTCTAAGAAATGTGAAGCTTATGAAAGAATACGTAAATACGCTGCATTTATTTCACATATGAGACATGAATAAGTATGCAACTAGTGAAAGTGCAAGCAAAAATTTGTCAGTGAATCAATTGGCAATTTCAGCCACCTTATTTCTCTCCTAAATGGAATGTTCTCAACAGACAACCAGTTAAAGACAGTAAAAATCATTTATTCCACAGTCCTGTGGTGTCATTTGCTGTATTTAAGAAAGAGCTTTAGAATTGAATCACTTTACCATATGGGGCAACAAAAACAGAGGGCATTTTAAAATGTACACTTCCACTGACAGCTAATGATTTCTTCTGCAGTGTACTTAAAAAAAACAATCTCCACTTTTTTGTGTTTTCACTCAAACATGGGCACGAATATACAGTTATAGTCGTGGTCATTATAGTATTGTCTTCAGAGAACATTTATTTGCTGTCAAACACAATACCTTCCATTAAAAAGTGAAAAACAAAATGCTGCACAAACTCTAAGTGGGTGATAGATACGTGGAGACTCAGCAAGAGTTTATGAGAATTTACTGTATATCAGAGAGCACATCAGCATTTGAAGCTGAAATGATTGAATCAAACTTTCAGTATTTTTTGCTCATTGTACTGTATATTCCTGTCTGTGTTTTTTTATTCTTTTTTGAAAATAGATTACTTTTTAAGGTTGTATAATATTGATAGTAATCAGCAAGCACTGTAACATTGCATAGTTCAGGACCCTATACAGACGGTATAATCTGGAAGTAAGTGGAAAAGGACATCAGGGGAGGAGACGACGAGCATCAGGGCAGGTTGGCGAACAGGGGGGGCGTGACAACAGTGAACTGGTGCTCGGACTCAGCAGGGTCAGGATGCTGATAGGAGACCTATGCCCTCAAGCCGCAGATGTAGAGCGACTTGATGGTAGGAGGGCCTCCAGGCATCCGTCTTCCAATGCAGGGCCAGGAATAGCGAGAGCGCCAGACTTAAATAAGGAGCGGCTGAATTGGGGGCAGGTGCACGATATCAGCAAGACGTGAAAGAGCCGGAACGCCCTTAAGAGGAGAGATTACGATCGTGACAAGCACCCTCTGTAACAGCAACCATTTCATATAAATAAAACACTTAGTGCTAGTGCTGGGAAAAGAAATTGTATTCTAGGAGACTATTTTATACTTAGAGGAGCAAACAAATTCAAAGTTAGAGGTAATAAAGCGCAGGAGTCACTCCTCCTCTGCAAGTATTAGTGTCACCTGTCGCTGCAACTACAATTAAACAATGAAAGACAGCACCAATACAGTCAGATAGCTTTATTAATTATACAGGGGTTCCTTGCCTTGATGTCAGAATAAGTGCAAATGTGAAAAGATGGACAGAATACAAAAGACCTGTTATGCAAGTGCATTATCCCATAATTAAACCTCAATTCAATTACTAGCCCTCCTCTTCAGCAGGATCTAGACAACATTAAAATGGAAGAAGGGGTATAAAGCCTATAAAATATAGACCTGTACACAAATATAAGCTATAATTATACCATCCAGTACAATTATACTCCTACCTAATTCATTTATCCGTCCCGCTTTCTGCATACCAACCTTCCCTTAGAATTTAATTGCCATGGTAATGAACATAAAGTGTGTGTGGCAAATTGGGGATGAAATGATTTTATCCCCTAAAATAACAACATATTCCATCAGCAAGAATTCCTCGCTCTATTTGCCCTTATGACACGCGTCTCATTTACACTGGAATTATCAATTAGTCAGTCCAGAATAGCTCAAGCAATGCTTTCAGAAGTTGATGGGGTTAAAAGGGAAAAATGCTTCTTTAATTGGCAGCCAGAAAGTAAATCAGTAAAACAGTATTGCAGAAACCCAACAACCCTAGTGACCCCCAATGTGTGAAGGACCATCCACACTGAAGATTGCACAGGCAAAGAGAGAGACATACTGTATACACACATACTGTTCACATGGTGGCTCAAAATAGGACCTTCATGGGGCTAAAAATGTGAGCGTACAATACACATCTAACAAAGTTGAGCAAGGTTTATTCACTTCAAATAACTAAGCTTAACACTCCAGGTTTCTGATACAGGAAGTACAATGAGTTTCTTTTCCTTAATCAGTGGCTAGGGTTCCCAAACCAGAACAACCTTTAATGTGTCCTGTCAGCTTCCAGCTCTTGATCTCTTGATCTCTCCCACTCCCAAACTAGTCTACCCACCCCATCTCTAGCGATGGTGTATACCAAGAAAAAACTCTCTCTTGTCCTTCAACACATCTTTTGTAGTACCACAAGTGTCATTGTGTCACTTAGTGCGTAGAAGGTTAATTTGATATCTTGAGATATCTTAATCTGCAGACAAGGCAGAGAAGAGCAGGGAGGGGGAAGACTAAGAGAAAAGGTGACAAAGAGCTGACCAACCCAGGTCCTGGAGAACCACAGTCCAGCAGGTTAGGGTGACTCAGTTTCTATACACCTGCTGTATGCCATGAGCTCTGAAGCAGGTAAATTGTTCAATTAATCTTGTATAATGAAATAAAAATGTCAAAATCACATATGTTTCAAGTCTCATACAACTGGATAATTTACTGATCTACAAAATGTGCTGGTTTATGTCTCTCTTAGAACACGGTTGGTCACCTCTGCATTTGACCTTCAGATAAAATACTGTAAAGTCAGGAACATTATGTATGGCTTCAATATATTAATACAAATACAGTAAATAATTTAATTAATTGAAATGTATTAACAATAGCATTTGTTAAAAGTGTTTTCAGTTATGTGAGTCAGCTTGAGGTTAAGCGGTTTCATGCATCTAAACAAGAGAACCTGAAGCCCAGCAGATGAGCCTGAAGATGTTAAATGAAAACAATGAACAGATGATGAGCTGCTCCTCTAATCTCACGTCCCTGTGTAGTTACTCAGGGTATTTGACATAGCAGGCAGCTGGAAGTTTGATCTGTTTTAAATGAGACAAAGTTGTTAAGCAGCCAGCCTGGGCTCTTGATTCCTTGCAGCTCCTAGAGTGGCTTAATTTGAGGATTAATTCAAAGATTGTTAAAGCACAGTAGCTAAATAAGTTTTGTATACTGTACTGGCTAAGAGCACACTTAAAATCTGCTTAATTTATTTTTAGTCTCTGAAAGTATGTTGTTTGCCAATTTTCTTTAATTGGTCAATCTGTTTATTTATTCAAGTGGAGCTCATTTTTACTTGTAAACTTTTTACTTGTTATGAGTTTAGAAAAGCATAGATAAAATTTAATTCATTCCCAGCTTCTCTCCTGTTTTCATTACTTTTACCTATTTAATATGCATAATTGTAAATGTACATTTTCCTTTAATTGGTTATTTAACATATTTTATAGTGAAAGTGCAAGAATGCCATATCCACTAGATGTCCTGCTACAGTAGCTCCTGCTGGAACTTTACAGAGTAAGCCAGCACACCTGTGTCATTAATGTCGGGTGCCATGGATATGTGATCAGACAGTAGGCTTGATTCACCTGTGAGCTATCACCATCTCCCCTGTCTCAGGTGATTCAGGCTACAGTATTTAAAGGCTGCTCTGACAGTGATCTGGGCTATCATAGAATTTTGACTCTCAAGTCTCAGTATGTTCCCCAGCTGTGTTGAGGTCAGGATTCCTGACCTGGCTTGTTTATATCTCACTCCCAGATCACTCCGAGCCTCTTACACACATCTGTATTACTCTGTATTACCCAGCTTATTTATTATGACAAAGTCTTTGGATTCTTTCCTGAGATTTGCCGCCATGCTTCCTGGATCTGACCCCATCTGTTGGATTCCATCTTGTGCTTTGTACTACCCAAATGTTTACAAACTTGACTTCACCCCTGACCTGGGCTCTGAACTGTGTTGCTTGTGTTCTCTTGCCTGCTTGCACCACACTGTGTGTTTACTGCCTATGCTGCACTAACTGTTTCCCTAGTCAGTGTGCTCCCAGCCTGCACAGGGTTTCACCTATCGACCCACAGATCCGCTGCTTAGGTCTGCCTTATAGTATGTAGTCAATATTATTCTACAAGTGTGACCAGGTCTTATTGGGCTACATGTCTATGTGCTATATGTGCAAGGGATTTCAGCAGCATTCTGTGTTCTGCAGTACATGTGTGATGGAGACCATATGTTCCCAGTATGGCTTGTGAAGCAGATCATTTTGAAGGATTATTTGTTGTTACTAGGCCACGGTTCCACTGTGACCCGTGGATTGGTGGATGGGTTTTTCTGTTACAAAATGAAAAGCAAAAGAACAAACAATTAATCTTATTAATAATGTAAAGAGGGTTGGATTCTCTTGCGGGGAGTTTATAACTGTAACATGTTAACAAGAACTTTATAAGAAGAATATATATTAGCTGCAGACAAAATTTAGCTGATCAGCTTGAGTTAGAGTAAGGAAAGCAGAGGTACAGTACATTTTAAAACTGTACAGAATCCAAGACAAAGGGTTACAATGGTAGGAAAGCCATCCATGAAGGAATATAACTGTTTATGAGAACACAAATGGAAGATTCTGCTTGAATGCTTGAAAGCAATGGTCCAAATGGTTTAATAAATAAGAAAAAATATCAGGAGAAAACAGGTACTTTATAATATACTTTAATACTATAATATACTTTATAATATACTGTGATTAAAAAGAATAGGTATTCAATAAAGAAAAGCAATATTAGAATGAACACAATAATATTGCACAATACTGCAATTCAGACTAAATAAATTCAGTATTATGCTCAAATCCAAACATTTATGAGAATTTACTGTATATCAGAGACCACATCAGCGTTTGAAGCTGAAATGATTGAATAAAACCTTAATATTTTTTGCTCTTTGTACTGTATATTCCTGTGTGTGTTTTTTTATTCTTTTTTGAAAATATATTACTCTTTAAGGTTGTATAATATTGATAGTTATCAGAAAGCACTGTAACATTGCATAGTTCAGGACCCTATGCAGACTGTATAATCCAGAAGTAAGTGGAAAAGGACATCAGGGGAGGAGACGACGAGCATCAGGGCAGGTTGGCGAACAGGGGGGGCGTGACAACAGTGAACTGGTGCTCGGAGGGCAGGGCCATGGCAAACATGGCCCGGACTCAGCAATCCAAAACACACCTCATGCTAAGGAGAGATAAAGCAATGGCCCAAAAGCACTGTATTAAATAGTACTAGAACAGCACATGTGTTACATGTACTAGAAATATTTAAAATCAATATCCAGGGACCAGTTGTATTCTACAAAATGTTTAAGGAAATGAGAAATTATTCAATAGTTTCTAACAAAACTCTTCCAGCAGTCACTCAAAACAGGAATAGCCACTGACTGATAAATTGCTAACATTGTGCCAATCCATTAAAAGGGTTTAGAAAACTGAGCCAAGTAATGATATACTGTAAGTCTTACCTCCATTACAAGGTTACATGATGATTAGAACTAAAGTATCATCTGTATGACAATAGCATCTTAGAGGATTTAAAATGGAGTATCCTGTTTAATTAACTTTAATTAGACTTCTTTGAACAAGCAAGGACTGTAATAGATACAAACACTGTAGGTGATGTGGTATTTTTAGCTAAAAGTCTCCCATAAAACATTAATTTTTAATTTGATGGCTTTATGCCTTCAAGACTGTACGTGTCTTTTGGGTTGAGAACTGTATAATGGCTAAAAAACAGAATACTGATAAGGGATAAATGCTCTGATCATAATGATGTTAATTAGTGCAGCACCAGATGGATCATAGCTCTTCCTAATTTACATTTTGTCAAAACCTGTAGTTTCAGTATGCTCTAAGGGCAATCGGCACATTGGACCTTAATAAAATAGTGCCCAGTGTGTGCTAGTTTAACATGATCACTATCACAAAGGGAATGCTACAGCAGCAAGACACCCCACACGCCCTCCAAAAATCACAGCAACCATACCCTTTTTATCCACCCTAGTGGTCCCTGTGGAGCAGAACGGGATTCCTGAGAGCAATAAAGACCCCCATTTACAAAAGGACCTTCATGCCCCCACGTGTCCCTACTGTATGACCACTGTTGTATTCCCACAGTCAAAGGGCTCCTTTGCTGACAGCACACCACAGCTGCACAGCTCCCACACCCACCTGCACACCCATCAGGGAGACACTAACATAAAAGGAGGGGAGCCTATGAGTGGAACAGGAAATAAGGAACAGGGGAGCTGTGTACATAACAGTAACTACTTTACAATATTCTAATGCAATTCTGGTTAACAATTTGCATAATTTTTTCTTCTACCCTGGAATCAGTCCAGGGAAGAGCCACTAGATACAATCCTAGGTTCAAAGGAATGTCCAGTACTGACAGGCGAGAAAGAACTGAATGTTTTATCCTTCAATAAAGAAGACTACAAAGAATATGACTCAAATACTCAACCCAAAGGTTTTCTTCAGAGTCAACAGAGAAACATGAATCAGAGGATCCAGATGGAAACTACATTGAAGTGCATTTAAAAGAAAAAATGTTTTTATAGAAAATAATTCATGGCTGTCTGGAACAAGCTATCCATCCTTGTTTTTGAAGCTAGCTTCTTACAAATAATGGCTTAATGTTATCTTCAGATTCATTAGCTGAATGGACTCCTCTCATTTGGAATTTGGCATTTCTTTTGTAACTCTGTGACTGTGAATACAGTATGCAGTCCACGTGGAAACCTGAATTAGACAGATTAAAAATGGAGATTTGTACTGTAAGTGCCATTGAGAAAATTTTGTTTACAACAGCCAGAAGTCAGGTACAATATCACAATACGTATTGTAAGAACAATCTGTAGTCACTGTCCTTTGTGATGAAGCCAGCAAGTCTTCACACTTCACTGTATGATGGGAACGTGATCTGGACACTTTGAAGTCCAGTAGCAGCATTGCTGTGTTTGGGGAAATTAGCCCACTTCTGATTACCAGCTTAGCCTTGTATAAAACCAGCTAAGACAATACAAAACAGTATTTTCCACAAACTTGCAGTACAGACTCTTCTTTCTGAGATCCCCATTGAGGAGCCCCCAATGTGGAGATTATTAAAAAGACTGTGAGCTGTTATTAAAACAATGGGAGTACATGAAGTATTATTATTGTTCAGAAACATTCACAATTTTTGATGAGACTGACTAGATGAATTATTTAATGCATCTATCAAAAAATAAGGAACTTTATTATCGAGCAAATAATTGTAACATAACATTGTAAATGCCCTACAGTACCTGAATTAGAATCTTGGCGCCATTTTAATCATTCATTTGGGTGCTGATATTTGCTCACCTTGCTCAGTTTCCAGTGTGCTTTAAACTGCTTTCTCAAAGCAGATACTAACTGAAGTGCTCCTACTGCTGTAATTTAGTTCTTGATTTTATTACATTACCTTTACATACAGTACATTGCAATTAAAGCCTTAAAACGCTTCATGCAAGGAATAGGATTGTATGAGAACTGAATAGTATAGTGTTCTACATTTTTGTCTGGGAAGGTGTGTGCAACTGATATTGTGTTAGGACCTCTTGTTTCAAGTCCACATATCCTCTGTGCTGTGAAGTGTCTTCCACCTATTTCTCTTTCTGCTGGGCTTGTCAAGAGGAGTGGTTCATGTTCCTTCAGCCCACTTCTTCTGTGACCCACTATGCCTTCCGCTAAATCTTTTTTTTTTATCTCTTCATCATTCCATCTCCTCCTCCCTGGGCTACTTGCCCCCTTCTGTCACCAAACCAGCAATGTATTCCAGGACCAGGCTTTCTAACCACCCCTTATTCCTTTACAGATGTTGTCGTTATGATCTCATTCCTAAAGAATTTAATCTAAAATGTAACACCTTTTCCTTTGACTCTGACACCACCCACAGTAACACTCAGAGACTTCTACAACAGCTAATGCTTTCTACCATCTTCTCCCTAAAACACAGACTACTCTTTCTGACACACCCAAAGAAGGCTCCACAGCTGAAATGTTGTGTTTCTTATCTTATCTTTTCATCCTTGAATAAATCTTTACTTGATCCCTTGTCAAGAGGAGGTCTGGTGTTTTGGGATTTGCATTTGGGGATGCAGGAACAGAACACCTTGGAGTTGGTGAATGTCCCACTCATACTTAAAGAAAATGAAAAGGAAATCCCTGGCAGACTCCTTTGAGTGATATTTGAAGATCTAGTGAGAAGCATACAAAAGGCACAGGTGCAGTAAGGAAATGATGAAAGACAAAAACAGTGAGTGTGGTTCCTGCTTGCAGTAGAGAGGCTCTAATCAAGCATGAGCTTTAGTTTCCTTGTCAAGAATTTCCACCTTCGAATACTTTCATCAGCTAAGGGGCACTTTCTGTGTGAAGGCATGGGGCAGCACTATAAAATCTTTTGCAGGGCACTATAAAGAACCCAATATAGGAAAGAATAAGAGAAGTCATCAAGGCAAACATTACAGGTAGAAAGAGTGAAGCATTAAACCTAAAAAAGGGAAAACTAATCAAGTTGTTGTTTCTGTTAAAAATTGAATTAAAAAGATGTGAACTGCTCCTCTTCCCCCAATTATTAAGTCTACAACATACAGTATGAAATCAAGAGTTTTACCCTTCTTATGGCTTAAACCCTTTTCAAGCATCTCTCTGCTTTTCCATTTTGGGCATAAAACATCAAAAAGCCAAAGGCCAGGGGCTGGTTAAGTCAGGCACATTATATCCATCAGGCTCCCCTCACTTTATTTTCTCTAAATCCACTGTCAAATTTTGTTTTTGGTTTCTCAAACAGAGCGACTGAAAAGATGTGGGAAAACCCCCAGCCAGAACACGGCACAGGTGGGAGCTCTTTGAAATGGTGATTTTAAACCCCCGCCACTGCCTTCCTCTCCTCCTTCCCTTCAAATCTTGACAAAGTCTGCTGACAGGGGACAGGTATTAGCTTCAAATGCTTGACTCTCATTAAAGTTTAAGTGCTGCTGGCACTGTGGGATGCTGCCGTTGTTTAATGTTGGTCAGCACATTCCTCTTGCCAATCATCCCTGAAGGTAGAAGCCAAGCGTGTGACATTTGCTAATGTGCTTTTTCTGTTTTGTTTGAGAGGATAACTTCAGCATTCAGACATCCTGTACAGTTTAATCCCTTGCCCTGATATCTTTACACACATACAGTGCAAAGCATACTGCACAGACTGCAACTTCCTTTATGGAAGCGCAGAATAGAATGAAAAAGAACCTGGAGCACAAAAGCTAGATTTTGCCTAAGGGATGTCAGTCACAGAGATTTACTGTCAGCAGTTTGGCCTACCTCAAAGTTACTGAGGAAGACACAATTTTTACACTTAACTTTTTTTTCCCCTTTATTTGTGGTAAGAGCTATGGACAATGGCAGTAATCTAAATTCCTCTTTCTACAAAAATAAATACATGTACATTATACATCCATTAATTTTCTAACTTCTTTGTCCACTACAGGAGCCACAGCCTTTCCCGGCAAGCAACAGGTACAAGGCAGGACATACCCTGGCTGGGACACCAGTCCATCACAGGAGACACAGACACACTCACACCAGGACCAATTTCCCTTGTGGGAGGAGACCAGAGCTTTTGGAGGGAGCCCATTCAAACATGGGGACAGCAGAAAAAACCTTTCGCATACAGTATTCTTCGCAGTTTCTCAGGAATTTAATCCAGGGACCTAGATTCTTCCTCAGACTTTCAAGGCAGCAATTCTAACATTATACTGTACATCAATATACATATATTAAAAGAGCAGCTTGTGGCGAATGAGGATCAAATACCAGATTACTGCCTACTACCAATTGCTTCGTCAAGTCAGTTAGATCTCAGAAAGAAGAGTCTGTACTGCAAGTTTGTGGATGAGAGATCACTGGTAAAAAATACATACAAGTGGTGTTGATGGACTATTAAGTTCTAAGTTAATATAAAGTAGTTTCACTACCTATGTTTAGAATGTCTGCATGCTTATCATATGATACTTTCTTTACAAGAGGACTGTAGTGCAGCATTTACTGCACGTTCTTCACAATAGTCTCTTTGTCATTCTAGTACATGTACAGTGCCTTCAGATTTCCATGTTACACTTACTGTATATACAGTATAGGTATTGTGTAAATTCCAGGCTGACCACACATTAACTGTGCATTTCATTATTTTAACACATATTCATTAACATAATGGACACGGTGATTATTCACTTCCCTTTAGTGAACGAGGCTGTTTATAGGTAGTACCAGAGCTCTGCTTTAACAATCATCTGCTATTTTTTATGTTTAAAAAACTCCGATTGATTTATGCTAACTGCATTGAGCAAAATAGCAAGCAAACAACATCCTTTGTGTTTTACCCAAAACTATACAAAATCTCTGATATTGTTTTGATCGTGTGTGTCCAGACATTTGTATTGCTGTTTTTGTTTGTTTTTTTTCCCACTTAATGTGATAAACAGTACAAATGACAGCAGATTTCTGCTGCAAGAAGTCTGGGATTTCAAAATACGATGAGTATCAGCTTACCATAACTTCTGGCAGCATTCACTGCAAGTTACTTAGACGTCTATGGGTACATATTAAAACATCGTAGGATTTCAAAGGGCTGCTTACAGAAATAATTTTTAATTCAAATTTTGAAGATGAAAACAAAGAAAACAGGATTGTTAAAGTTATAACCTGATAGTTAAATAAGGCTCATCAGCAAATGTGTAGCAGTTGTTGGTGCCTGTGTTAAACCATTTTGATAGTAACTATCACAATGTTAAAACAACGGATTAACCTTTAAACTAAATAATAGGTTATCACAATTCCATTTTTTGTTGTCACTTTATCAATTACTACAGTACACAATGCATTTTAGTTTTGTGGTTATTAAGATTATCCAGTTCAAACCAACTCTCTGAGAGAAGAGGTTTTCTAAAATGAAAGTAAAAAAAAACTTTTGCATTCTGTGTTTATTTCTGTAACATCATTTGCAATTAACCATCATTTGAGTATTAGTTGCTTTAACATCTGTATTGAAAAAATTGTAACTGTTCTCCTGATAGTGCAAGTCAGGGGAATGGAAGGGCTTTGGATGGTACTGTAGCTTTAAGCACATCAATAGTGAACAAGTCAATAATAAGTGATGGTGAACTGTATCCCAATTAATGTTTAAAGATGTTGAATTTGTTAATCCCATTCCAGGGACTTTAGTTTCTCTTAAATTACCGAAGGATTTAGCGTCCCAATTTTGAACTCAAAATATAAAAGAGTAAGGGGAAGAAACAGCTGACAATCATCATCGGTCCATTATTCGATCACTATGTCCAGTTAATATCTCTCAATTAATTTTGTTTCATATGGTTGGAATATGTTTAAAAGCCTATACAGTGTTTAATGGCCTCTGAGAAGCATGTTCTATTTGCAGGGAAACACTTAGAGAAAAGTTCCAAGATTCCTAAGTACATGATATTGTGTGTTTAATTTGCAATGTACCTTTGGTCAAGTGTTGTGATATATTTTGTAGATTTTGCTTAAATTAAATTAAAAATTAGTAATAACATACTGTATATACATATTTAACTTATTTACACTTAAGGTAGTGCCATTAACTATATAAAAAAGTAATATTTATTTGCAACCCTTAATAGATAGTTAAAAATCTCATACCATCACTAATCTTTGACTGTATTCCCTTATGTAACGTAAAATAAGGTCCGAGACAAATATTAGACAGCGCCTGTTAAACTAACAGGGATTTATTTTAATCAAGGGAGTAATTGCGCTTAATTAGAAACCTTAGTTATGCACACTGTTGGTTATATGACAGAGCACAGTGCATTGAAATTGATTCAGTTATTCCTACATGGCTTCCGTATCATCTCACTTGTTTCCTTAATTGATTATTTTTTTCTTTCTTCTGTAAATAAGGTGTTAGCAGTACTGGTGTCTTAATTTCTTGTAGCATTAGATTAATTCATTTCTCATATGGATATAATGTGGAACAAAACATATTACAATAATCCTAGAAGAGGTGGCTAAAAATGTAATGCTGTTGTGTTAAGGGGTGTTGTTTCTTTCAATAGACTAGAACACGGATTCTCAACCTGCATCAGGACCTGCCTGATACCCAGTTTAGTGCTGATGAAGAAGCACACACGTGTGGGAGATTACTGGGCAGATCAGACTCTTAAGTGGAGATCCTACTCACAGTAGGTGGTATGGAACTGCAGGGGATCAGCTCTGGTTCGATCCCAGACCTGTGGAGCTTGTACTGTATGTTCTCCCTGTGTTCGCACGAGCACTGGCTCCTACTATATACCCTAAACTGGAAGAAGTGGTTAGAAAATGGATGGATGGAAACTTGTAACTTCCTTTGAACAAATAAATTATTGTTAAATTTCACAGATGCTAGTCTGAGGTGCAAACCAGTCAGCCAAGTTTCACAACAACTGTGGACTTCGAAACAAGACTGTGTAAAGGGGGCTCACACAACTGATGGTTCCGAAAGGTCTTTGAAGCCAGAAGACAGGGATAAAAAAATATTCCTTTAGTAAATATTGAATATATATAAAGCCTTTGTTGGTTTAAAATGACTTCAACAGCACTTTAGACACTGCAAAAACAGCTGCAATATATTTAAACTTAATTAGTAGCTGTTAAACATATGATTTCATTCTCTACCAGTGTACAAACTGATATTGTGTTCTGAGTTCAAAGATGCTCAACATTCACTATGATGTGAAAGAGATGTGAAACAAGATGTTGTAATTGTTGTTTTGCTAAAACTAGAGTGGATAAAAAGGTATTTTTTGCATCTTATTTTCTTCTCTGATATTTTTCATCACTGCTGTTTCACTTACCTAAATTAATAACATTAACATATTGAGAATAAAATTAATTGATAAATAATTGACACAGACCATACGGTCATAAACACTTTAGGCCAGTGAACAAGATGGTGTGCATGTCAGACAACAGTGTCATTCTCCATAGTTGAGGTGAAATAAAAGAACTGAAGCTTAATCAAGCTGCCTGTTGTCAACAACTTCAGTGATCTTTTTGAATGGAATTATTCTCTGCCCATCCTGCTGGTAAGAGCAAACATGCATAGAATAATTTGCTTGTGCACTGCATAAGGAAGTGGACATTTAAAATGCTGCCAATGAAACAGTTTTAATCTGTGAAGGGAGATGTTTAGCTAAGTGCCATATTAATATATAATGCCAGTGGTACAGAATTACTAGGCAGGGAGTGCTTAGTTTGTTTCTAATGACAGCATGATCAACCCAGATGAGCAGGTGTACTTGTCAATTCTAGGCTTAAGAGAGTATTTAGTGAGTTGTATTTATCCTCTTGTGAACACAGAGAATGTTTTAACGACTAAGTTAATACTTCCTGCTCATAAACAGGTGTGTTACAGGTTTGGTCTGCTGGGACCTTGCACTTCTGAAGAAGTCCCTGAACAGCTGCATGTAAAGTTGAGGGAAAATGTCTTCTTTTATTAAACCCTCAGATTCTATCATGGCAGATGTCGCTATTTATCTATTTCCACTTCATCACTTAGCAAAGAAACTGAGCAGTTTTATATTAAATTAATGTAATTTCAAGGTAAAGTTTCTCAAATACTGTTTTGCACTCCATGGAAGCAAAATGCATTTACCAACTATCTAAATTTGCACATTGTTTTTATACTGTTGTTTCAGCAACATTAGGTTGTAATATTTCAAATGATTCACTCTAGAGTCCAAT
This sequence comes from Lepisosteus oculatus, assembly GCF_040954835.1. Classification (NCBI taxonomy): domain Eukaryota; kingdom Metazoa; phylum Chordata; class Actinopteri; order Semionotiformes; family Lepisosteidae; genus Lepisosteus; species Lepisosteus oculatus. Next base: position 15,762,491 of record NC_090716.1, read on the forward strand.
TCTTCAGGTGGTAAACTGTTTTTTCAACAATGTGCAGTGTAGTAACCATGTTGGGTTAGAACAAGGTCTGTGCCATCATATCCAGGACAATGATTTCTGGGCTGTCTATTTTCACACTAATATACAGTATTCAGTAGTCCAAGTCAGCATTGTCTTTCTGTCTGCTGAAAAGGGAAAAAGGTTTATTTTATGACAATGACATTATATACAGTATACTGTACACCGCATGTGTGTATTTTGGTCAGATTAGTACATAAATGTGTATTTAAAATTGCTTTGGTATAGTTCAAAGAAACAGAAAACAACAACATACAGTAAAAGCACAACAATAACACGATTTTGATCCATAGTCATACACCCAGTGGATGAATTTAATGTTTGCTTTTTTCCATATATCCAGATATATTCCAGATATCTGGATGCTTAAAACAGGATTGTACCTGCACTTGATATACAGTACAAACGTTGATATATCCAATATGATGTAATTGTCTCTTATTTAAATTTTAGATTTTTACCTCTCATATCTTGAGACTTGACTACTTCTTCACTCTTTTCAAACAATGCAGACAGATGAAGTTTCTCTTACTTATTTTTCATTTTTGCGGTGGCCTACAATAATAATTTTAGTTTCACTCCCATTTTAAAGCAAAGTATCCCTTCAGTTTTTTCAGCATAAAATAGCCTCAGACAGAGCCTATATTGACTGCAAGTCCATCATTTTAAATCCCCTTACTTTTCTAAAGAAGATGAAGAATTGTCTTCAACTCATATACAAAGTTAGCAGTGAGTCATTTTCTATTAATTAAGATGCAGAGCGCATCATCACTATTGATTATAGTATGAAAGAAGATAGAGATGAACAATGAAATAGAATTTTTCAAGACATGTACTGCATGAAATTGTGTCTTACAATCATCTTTTAATCCTGTACTTATTTTTTTAAGTTTAAACTGAACATCATACTTCCTCAAACTATCCTACATACAGTAAAGTGATTGGTTTGTAGTTAACTTAATAAATGACCAGCTTCTTTATACGAACAGTCTGAGGTCTACAAAAGTACTTCGAGATTGGATTAACTTTTGTTTTCCATCTTATTCCACATACAGTGTAGCTTTAATTTCGGTCTGCAAGTAAACTGTTGGACCAGTTCTATGAGGCATAAACAAAGTCTTGTATACAGTTAACCTGTAATGCTTTTGTGTGGGAATGGATGACATTTCTAACAGGCGTGATTTTGATTCTCATGCAATGCCATTCTGTTACGCGTGTCTGTGTGCGTCCGTGTGTGTCTGTGACAGACTGGTGTCCTGCCTGGATCTATCCTATCCTGCCTTGAGCTCATTGCTTGCTGGGATATCTGGCTTATGACACTGAAATGGATAAAGCACTTAGAAAACTGATAGATAATGCAACTTACTACCACCACTGCTACTACAGTAATAGTAATAGAATGAAGCAGTCGTCCTTTCCTCAGGAGGCACTCAAGAGCCGGACCCCCAGGGCCGGAGATCCTGATGTGGGCCGTGGATGCAGCTGTCTCTGCTGGAGGGGAGGTGAGGACAAGCCAGAGTGGAAATGGATGTTTCCATGGCAGTGCCAGCAGCCTCTCTTGGGCTGAACCTTCAGTAGCGAACAGAAGAGCATGGAGTAGAGGAAAAGTGTTGTTAAATTATCTAATCTGTTTGGGTTGAGCCCTCAAGTATGGTAAATACTGCAGTTAAAGTCATTAAAGATCAGTTCTCCTTATGCTGGTGTCCTAGTGTCTCTTTGGTAAGCTCAAACTCATGCAGCAATAATAGTGCAATGCAAGCATTCTGAGTGTATACCTTTTGTATACCTTATCTTCTTTCACATTTGACAAAGTTATCTTAATGAAAAAAAACTACTTAAAGTACTGTAGAGTTAATCAAAGGAATTAGAGGAGAGCCTCTGCTGTACTGTATATTGCAGCCGACAGCAAACACCCTCGGCTTTGTGTTCTCTTTATGGGAATACACCAATTTAAAAAGATCATTTAGGTGCTGTAGGTTGACATAACATTATTGCTGTTTATAGCAGGATTAGGCATCTGTAATCTTGTTATAAGGTTAGGGCACTGGCTGTAATTCATCAATGTACTTTTAATACCTACCATCAAGGTCAGTTACCTACAACTGCATCAAATAGGGACTATACTGTGTAATAAGTGAAAAGTACGTTCTTAACAAAAAGGAACATTTATCCTCTGTTATCTGACAAGGCATCATTTTAATGTTCTATAACAATTAACTTTAATTGTAAATTAATATTAGTGCAATAATTGTAATCTGATTTTATTACGTACGGTTAGGGCCCTTTTGGTTTAATTGTATTATTTTCTTTAAATTTATCTAACTTATTATTTGATTTGAACATGAAACAAACATTTTAACCATAGTCAAATTAATTTATTTGTATTTCTTAAATTGAATGAACATTTAAAGACAAGTGACAACCAGACTGGGAGACTGGGACTTTTAAATGAAGAGATTAGCACAACTGGACCCCAAATTTTATTTTTCTTCCAATACTTATCAAAAGAATGCATAAAATGTTCACTTTGTAATGTATCTCTTGTTTATGTCAAGAGAAAGTAAAGAATCAAGTATTATAATTATGAACAGATATTGTAAGATGATATTTTTCTCAAATACACTTTTGTGACCACTTAGTGATGATTGATTATAGCAATGAACACAGGTAAAAATTACACAAAATAAATTGATTCAAATATTCATTTAACAGAAACAAAATCACTTACAAACCTAATATTGCACAAAGCCCTGGAATTACAGGCACTGGGTAATGCCCACAAACTGTATTAACATTACTCAGTAATGATACCTGGAATCTGGTACTGTACATCATTGCACCAAAGAGGTTTCTGGCCTCTGAAGAACAATTCACCTCTTATTCAATATTGTCTTGGTTGTAGCACATTCAATTATGTTTGTATTTGCCGGCCAGTACTTGTTTAACTGATTTTTAAATGTCTCTGGCTACTTATCCCATATTATAAATAGTTTTTCATTTGAAATAGATTTTTATTATCTTTATTATTTTTTATTGATATTTTTGATATATAGAATTTACACTTCATAACACACTGAGAATTGTGTGGAAATTTAAATAGAATTAAATTAAACAGCAACTTGAATTTCTATTTATTCTAACCTAAGTCACAATTAAGTTAAAATAAATACATTGTAAAAAAGAGAGTCTCTGGATGACAAGTTAAACTCATAAATGAAAAATCCTGTTATAATGGTATTTACACAAGCAAGCATTACAGGCCAGTGAAGGAATAGGGTTACGAAATCCATTAAAGGATGACAAGTTATTTTTGCACTTTAAATGACCAAATTAAAATTGGCATCCAGGCATCAGATTTCAAAATGTTCCTCAGACGAAGAAATATGAGTCTTAAACAATCCAAAACATTTTTTTAAAATCTCTTAGAAGTTGATTGTGTTCAGCAGAATATGTTTTCTTACAACGTATGTTCTGACTCCTTTTTGTTATACACTTCCAGAGCACAGCAATATACAACAAACGCAGCCAAAAGTCTCTGAAAAGAAAAAGTTTCTGATAGGAGCAAATGATCACCCGTCCTAATGCTCCCTTGGGACACAAAATCCAGCACTGAGGGTAGCAGTATGGGAATGCTAACCCTAACCCTAGCTAGGGCTTCAACAGAGCAATACCGCAATCTCTTTGTGAAGCTCTCAAGACATCAGATTTCAAAATGTTCCTCAGACAAAAAAAAGTCTTAAACTATCAAAAGCATTGAATAAAGCTCTTGGAAATGCATGGTCCTCAGTAGAACAAGTCTTCTTACAACCTTTGGTCTGACTCCATTTTGGAATACACCTCCCGAGCACTGCAATATACTGTACAATAAACACACCCAAAAGTCTCTGGAAATTTTTTTTCAGATAGGACCAAAATTATCACTCGTCCTAATATTCCCTTGGGACCCAAAATCCAGCACTGAGTGTAAAAAATGTGTTAGTAGTGTGGAAATGCTAACCCTAATCCTATCTGGGGCATAAACAGAGCAATTCTGCAATCTGACTCTAAAGCCTTCCAGCCATCAGATTTGAACATGTTCCTCAAACCAATAAATGTGTGCCTAAAACAGTAAAAAGAATTGGTAAAAGCTTGTGGAAATTAACATTCTTTAAAAAGCTTTCTGCTTTATTTCAGTGAAATATACTGTTATAATGGTATTTACATGAGCATGTACAGTATTAAAGGCTATTAAAGGGATTGGGTTTACCCATTACAACAGGTTTTCTTAAACTTTTCTTCTGACTCACTTTTGCGATGCAATTACCGTGTGGTGCAATATGCAATATGCAATACAAGCAGGCAAAAGTCTCCGAAAAATGAAAGTGAAGATAGGAGCAAATTATCACTCATCCTAAAGCTGACTTGGGCCCCAAACCCCAGCCTTGAGCGTACAAAATCTTTAATTTGTCTGCGAATGCCAACCCTAACCCTAATGAATGAACTTGATGGAGTGGTTAGAAAATGGATGGATGGAATTATTTTCTGTATTATCATACTATGATTTGGAACCACCAAATGGTAATTAGCTCAGATATCTGCCCTAAACGATGTCCATCATCAGCAGAATGAAGACCTGTCCGCAACTCCTCCAGGGGTTACAAGGGTGACTGAAGAGGAGCCCACATCTTGCTGGCATGCAGCAGGTCCTGTGTGCCCCAGTGGAACAGCAAGCCCAGGAAAATGGTAGCACTCGAGGAGCTCAACATGTTGCTCTTCTGCTTTGGAGTCAGGGAGCTAACGAAATATTCACAAAACAAAACAATTGTTTAATGCTGTCTTACATCAAGATAATCTAAAGTTGCATACAATATGCTGAATAGTATATTCACGTCCTGGATATGAAATACACAGATGTAACAAAAGGTTGGTTTTTAGCTTCACCACTATATTGTGAAAACTTTCTGACAGCTTCTTAAAAGTTGGAATGGATTTGCTACACAAAGGGGTAACACTCCAGCTATACTGTTCAACAGTGAGATGCAAACAAAATATCAATGCTGTTTTAATTCTGGGCGAGAGACTAAACAATGCTGCATTGTGTTTGAAGACAGTGGTTTCAAGGGATTTCATTGGAAACTCAGTGTAAAGTACTCTCTCTCTTTCTCTCTCTCTCTCTGACAGGTGCAGTTGGTTTGTTTTTTTGTTTAAAACTGTACTGACCTCGATACAAAAGCTTTCAGTTTAATTTCCTTTGACCTACAGAAAATGCTGTTCCTGCCTACCAGTGTTTGAAGTTAATTTATTGATAAGTACTGGCATAAGAGATTAATATAAGACAACAAAGCAGTCAGAAAGACAGGGCTGATTAAATGTGTACAGGCATGCCATTTATTATTTATAATTGCTTGACTTCTCAGGGTTACGTTTCAAAGTCAGAGCGACAGGCATGTGTCATTTATGGACAGAATTTCATTTTTCAGATACAGCTAAGGGGCTGTATGGCCTCTGAAGATCCTGATCATTTTTGCATGTGGCTGATTATCAGGGGACCCCATCATGTTCAAAATACAGGGCTTTCACAAAGAGCCTCTTGATATTAGTTATGCTGACAAAGATATTTGAATTATATCTGTGTGCAGTTTAATTAATAAAGTTCTATAGTTCTAGGAGAAACGGTGATATGTTTCTTCATAACGAAGGAACAACTAAGCCAACTGAAGACTATAGTAATTGTTTTTTTTTTATTTTGTTAAGTGCAGTATGTGTAAAAACAAAATAATTTACAAAGATCACATCCCAAAATGTAATTGTTTTCAAACAGAAAGAAATAGTGCAAAATGTATCACTCTCTGCCTCCCAATATAATAAAATCCTTACAATGAAAGTAATGGTCATAAACACTGTATGCCCAAATAATTAATATATCTGAATAGTGTTTGCATATTGTCCATAGTAAAAATTAATCAATACAGGAACTTATCTGGAATAGTTTTTTTTTTATTGAGCATACAGTACAAATTTGGAAAATAAGGCAGAGAGATGCCAAGGTCAATGATCTTGATAATTATATAGCAGTAAATGATATATTTTCAGACATATCCATATGGCTTTTGTGAATTTTATGCTTGCGTCTAAATCAATATATTCATGAATACCAAATAGTATTTTTAATTCTGATCATATAACAAATAGTAAAATCCCACTTTATCTCCACATTTAATAACAAAGACAAACTATCTCGTATACAGCATGATGAAAACTATATGAGGGTTATTGTCCAGAAAATGCAAATGTGGTGAGGAAATGCATAAATCAATTTATATATTCAATTTATTATGACATAGCCTATACAGTACATACACTGTATCACTTATTTAATTCAATATTTAATATTAATATTTAATTAATAAAATCCCAAAGAATCTCAAAGTACTTTACATATAAACAGAGAAGGTCAGGTGGAGAACAGAAAGTATAAAGAAGTGTTTAGGCCTGGAGTGGAACTCATCAGAAAAGACCATACATGTACCGTATCTCCATCTCATCTTACAGACCCTGCCTCCTGTAGTACAGTGCCCTTGGTCTCCATAGTGGAGCACTGGTTTGAAGTTCTGGCCCAGAAGCAACAGTGGGTCCACTGACACCATTTACAACAGCAACCTGTTTTTTTCTTTGAGCTCTCCTGTGCAAGTACTGGCCAGTCACAACCTTGTGTAGTCTGATGAGATTAGGCTAGAAAGTGGCAAAACTGCTGATGAATGTCACAGTAATGCAAAGTCAAAATCCAAACTTGCTTCTTCTATTAGATATACCCCAAAAATCTTTTTTTTTTTTTGCATTTCCGCAAAGATAGTTACAGGAGTATGTGAAATTAGCCTTAATTACAACATTTCAATTCATGGTATGGCTCTATAGCATGTGTACAAGTACATACAGAATGCACCAAAAAAAGCAAGTATGTTTTTTTTAACAGACTTCCACAGTCAGAGGTGTGTTCAATGCTAACAGCCAGCAAGCAGAAAAGGTCCCCTGATTAATGTTTTAACCATGGTAAATTACACCTCACAATCCATCATCATAGTTACAAATAGCCCCTCTTTTTCCTCAGATTAATTTTCTATGCACTTTTTTCCTGTTGCATTTAATGTTTCAAAAAACACGAAGAACATTTGTGTCAAAGTATTATAGATTCTTGATAAATAAGAAAAATAATATACAAGTTTGAAAACTCCTGTATAATTTCTATTTCCTTTTATGCATATATCTAACATTCCACTTCCATTATTCCAGATCTGAGATTATTTTCACATATTTGTGTCACTGATATGAAGTATTTATTGGATTCTACAGTTATAATAGCTAATAAAACAAGACTCAATTTGATTAAATCTAGGTTTTTTACATTTTGAATTTTGCAAAGGAGAAAATTAATACATTCTGGAGACTTGTTTAACACTTTCTGTTAAAATGCATTTTTCTGTAAAGATTATTACACTTCAAATAATTTACAATGCCTAGCTATTGTTATAGTGTGTTAATATACAGTACAGCGCATATGGAAAGTCTATACACCCTTTCCAAAGTTATACATTTTGTGGTCTACAGCCACTTGTAATTACCACAATAACATCACCAGGGTGCTTACAGCATAAGTTAAGGTGGTCTGTCTGAGAGGACCTGCTCAAATAATGAGGTGTTTTGCTTAGATCCCCGTGTAGCCATATCTGCCTAAACGCGTATTTTTTTTAACGCTACAACTTTCATAACAAAAACAGCATTTATTATCGTTTCTCAAAATATCCCAAACTCAGGTGATTTCCAATATCCTTTAACCATGACCATTAAGTTTATTTTCACATAATAATAATAAACAAATTAATAGTGTAATGTTTTAGATAGATACTGCACAATGGTTAAATAATATACTGTATATTTTAACAGCAAAATAAAAACATAGCACCACATAGTTTATATCACAAAACTCAAGACAACCTGACCTTTTCAGAACTGCGTTTTGTAACCAAATACAATAAGCATAAAGCAAATGAACCTTTTTCAGAGATATATTCATCTCGCATTTCAGTGTAGAAAATCACCAACATATCACTTCTCCAGCTAAATGTAGGCATACAAATGTGCTAAAGAACCCTTTACTACCTTGAAAAAGTGCTTTTTAACTTTAAAACAGTGCATTATACACAAAGATGCCTACTGAAGCCAATCAAATCGACCGGTAATAGAAAAATCTAATCTAAAAGGTTAAAATAGCTGTCTTTAAGCAAATTCTGACCAGCCAGAGACTTAAGCCCTCCTCTCTATAGCATGCCTACATAGTTTATTTTTATTTTACTAAACATTTCTTATGAGTACTGTTTAAGCAAATAAATTCCAGAAAAATGCAAAAAAGTAAAAAATAAGTGTAAAAACACTTTATAACCTCCTCTAGGATCAGCAGTAATTAAATACAACAGTAAACATAGTCAATAATGTATTCTTTTCATTATTTTTTTAAGGCTCACAAAGGACCTGTCTTCATAATAAATCATACAGATTTTTTAGATGTGTTCAATCACCTTCAAATGTTTATCCAAGAGCAGACCGAGAAAAAGACATTTACATCCTAGAAGTGACAAAACTTAAGAAATGAATTGAATTGAAGAAAGACAAAATGCTTTTGCTATTGTTTTGAATATGTCTTTCTAATGTTTTACTGTGAAAGACACATAAACATTTAAAGGTTTAGACAGGAAGCCTATGGGGTTCCCTTTAATTCAATTAAACCGTTTCATTGGAAAATATTCTCCACCTCTATTAAGGGCCACAATCAGTTATTAGATCAACTGATGAATACGACATAAAGCTAAAAAAATAAATAAATGGACATAATTATTACAACAGAATGTATTCCTGCAAACAACCACTCATAGTAATGTTCACTTAGTATGCTATATATAAATGGATATATTTTGCACATCTTGCATTTAAGAAGTTGGGAAGGTCCAGATCGTATTATTTGCGATCTGCAAGAAATATTTGTCTCCGCTTGTACTTACGGTACCCTGGGGGGAAAAAAATGAAAGTGTGAATTCTTTAATAAACATGGTATGTTTATTCTATCAACTAGCTGCATAAGTTAGGAAAATGTTTCTCAAAACCTACTTATCTGCATAAGCAGATAATAAACTGTTTAGGATTTTCAGTGGTTTTTCCAATGATTTCACGGACTGTAGTGTTGAATGTTACTCGTTTTAATGGTTTTCAAAGCTATCACTTGATGAGAGATCTGAACATTATTGTATATTAATGTTGTATTGGCACATGGGTATTATCTAGGTAATTACTGTATATGACAGTTCTTCAAAGGAGCATACAATTCCTGAATGCATGTACAATGTCACTAAACCTCTGATTGTTATTGATCACACTGTACTGTATGTGATCAAATAATGCAATCATATCTTTTTCTTTAATTAGAATCTGTACTTGTGAATTGCGTTGCAGTGTCATGGCTCAAATTTATTTACACACTTAGAAGAAAATTAAGGGAGTGCATTAAGGCTGAAAGGAATCAATCATTTAGAACAAACAGCAAACTACCCACCAATACTTGAATAATATTCAAAGCACACAACATACAATTTTATTGACAGAATAAGGTGACATATAAACCAATAAAAGTTCTGTATTTGTGTGACACAAATAGCTGATCAATCACTCAGAGTATACAAGATACTAATAAACCAGGGTTAAAAAACATTGACTATAATACCTGGATTAGTATAGTCATTCTAACCATTTCTTCCAATTCAGGATCAGAGGATAGGAGCCAGAGTCTATCCCAGCAAGCAACAGGCACAAGGGAGGGTACAGCCTGAATGGGACTCCAGTCCATGGCAGAGCAGACAAACATAAACACAGACATGCACACACCCAATGCTCATGCTAATTCACCTACCAGTATAGTGCAGACATCTTTGTCATAGTCAGTCTCATAAAAAAACAACATTCATAAAAACACACGAGGCTTTTAATTGTCCACAATGAGAAGGACAACTGAAGCTTCTCCGATCTTCATCCACTGGCTTCTATTAATTCTCTGATCAGCTACTTTCAGCGAAGCTTGTTTCCATTGTGGTTCAGACAACGGTGGTGCAGTCCAGTGATTAGTTTCCTGTCAAAATGCCAGGATGTCCAGAGGGCTTTTGCGAACGACCAAAGAGGACACTTGCATGGTCACAAGTGGTGATTGTCATAACATGTAAAGTAGATGGCATCTTCCCAAGACATGCTCCTCATTGGTGTGTCAGTCTGGCCCCATCAGTGGATTTGACCTTCACCTGTGGTCTCAGTCCAGATGTGTCTCCCTTTGGGAGCTGCAGGTGGAGAGGTATCGACGTGGGCAGTTCATCACTGGAGGTGTCAGGATATTTTTCAGTCCTGTCTTAATAACATTCCAAAAAAACTGAGTCAAAGAAGTTAAGCAATTCCAGGGACTTATTTTCAGTTGAAGGCAAGAGAAAGATTATTGTAACAAACACTTAATTCTAAGTGTAATCATTGCCTTGCTGCTATACAGTACTTGTAATATCCATATATTGGATCTAGCTATTAATATCTGGGCAAATACATTTCTGGAGGCAGACAAACTATTTGCATCCATAAAAATAAATATTGCCCCAGCAGAACACAACATTTTAAAGATTACCTGAAGGGTGCAATTATACAGCCATCTTGTAATCTTTATTCACGAGGACATTTAAAAGGCTAAAATACATTTGTTGTTCCCAAGTCTTTGATGAAAGAAGTGTTCCTACATATGGCAAATTCAAACCGTACAGCATAAATCAGTTAAATTTCTATTTAATTCCATTATAATGAGCAGGACCATTTCTTTCCTTCTATTCTATTATATTTTGTTTTGCTCCAACAAGCTCTTTATTAACCTTTTTATTTTGCAATTCTATAAATCTCATTACAAATCATATTTCATGTAATGAATCTATCCAATACTTTGAGAAAACTTTCATTTCTTTGTTTAGTCCGTAGTTTGTTGAAAAATTAAATTCAATAAAAAGACTTAGAAAAATGATCTAACAAGTACATATTGTGCAAATTTCCTCAAATATTATAAAGGAAATGAAGAACATTTATTATTTAATATTATAACACTGCTCTTTTTTTCTTTTTTACAGTACACTGCATATATGCTTAGATTCAACTTACTGTATCTATTAAGTACAGCTATTAAAATGTATTTTTATAAATAGTGTAGGAAACAATGATTTCATTAATACATCTCAGTTATCTGATACCATTTGAAAGAAACAAAACCATATAAAGACGTATGACGTTTTAAAATCCTCTTATACTGTAAACTTTTTTAAGAAGGTTATTGTTAAATAATATAGTTTGCAACAGCTTAATTGCTAATTACATACTTTGTAATAATATAATTTAAACTAGTCGTGGAATGGCTTGATACAAAAGTTTATCAATATTGTGAGAGTGGTGCCAGAATTTATGATGAAACAGAAGTACACTTAAGGACCTAAGGATAAGCTACAGTATACAGTAGGTTGGAGGTGCAACGACATTCATAAACTAGAGTGCATCAAACAGACTTAAAATTTGAGCAAATGCATGAAAAATGCACAAGAAAGGTACAGTATAGCCACATTAAATTAATAAAATGATAGTTCACAACGTTCAGTTTTTGGAGAAGAACAAGATTTTGCAGTGCATGATTATTATGTATACAGCACACAGGTACTGTATATATATTTTCAAACTGTGTAGAAATGTCCACAAGAAAAAGAAAAACATTCCATATGCACCCTCAGACATGTCTCTCAATATTCATTTGAGATCCAGAAGATAAGACCCAATCCCTTTTATTAAGGTGGTGGGCTGCTTGGTAAGGAACTATGTTGGCTGGATACGCTGGGTAATTTATATGAAGAATGAAACCTCATGAAGGATAAAATGCAGAATAGCCTCTACAGCTGTGAGGAGGAGCTGCTGCAGTGCTACGCTGCCCTCTAGCGTGCTTCAGAACCACTGCCGCTGCTGGTGCACTGCAAGACGCATTGCTTTCATGGCGCTCACTCTGGCCTTCATTGTTGTTGTTCTTGGAATTCTCACTTATTTTTCTTTCTTTTACAAGAACATTTTTCCTTTTGTTCTGTTCCAGCAGTGGGTACTTGGGCTTTGTGTGCAATAAAACAACCTAGGCTGAGTTTGTCTTCATGATGCCTTTGTAAAATAATCCCTGGACCAATACAAATATTAATTGATTAACTGCTTTTGATTACTGTCAATTTTCCTAATGCATCCTTGCAAGAATGACTTTCTGCACTCTGGCATTTCCTTTGTTAACTTCTGTGGAGGCAGCTTTAATTATTCAGAGCTACACTCTTTCCTTTTATGCAGTCTGTCTTAGGCTGAGCTGTACTACATGAAGCAGAAGCACAGTCATTGTTGAACAGTAATACAGTACTAAACCCCGGTAATTTAAAACAATTGTTTTAGCACATTGAACTAAGCACTATGAACAAATCTACAACAAATTTCAAGACCTCACAGTATGTCACTTACATATGTCCTATAAAACATTTCGCATGTGATTATAACATCTTGTGTAGCAGTTACGAAGAGATTGTGAAGCCATTATGCAGCAATATCCAATTAAAGCATTACTGCTTTTTCTTTCCCATCCACCAATAGCAACATGATGTCCATTATTTGATGGTCAGTATTGGTTTATATGTATGTGATATGTGTGTCTAATCAGTTTATTGGTGTCTTACATAAGGCTTGGGTGATTCTGAGACTCTTAAAGTATGCTGCAATTCACATTCGAGCTTCCAGTTCACATTAGAATCCTCTTGTGTTAATTAAGTGAAGGTAATGGATACTTCCTCAGTCATTTCAGTTGCTTTGCAAGTGTTTATGTCTGAGAGTGTGGGTGTCGTGTAGGAGGATGTTCCTTGATACCGATCTGTAAGGACAGCTGTTTCGGGATCTTGCTTGTTTTCAAAGCTTGCATGTGCTGAAATGCCATACAGCCTGTGTGTGGGGGAGGAAGGAGGAGTGAATGCATCACTCCTCTTGTAATCTCTCTGTTGTTTCTCTGCTTGTCACCACTTCATATTTCAACAGCTTTGCAAAAGGGGAGATGAGAATGCAGAGAATGAGGTTTGGAGTTAAGACAGATTACAAGGTTTAGGAAACTATTAGCAAAGCATTTTTGCCTTAGTCGATGACTTAATGACCTAAGGACAAACTAAAGCACCAGAGGGGTTTGAGTTTAACTGCCAGCGTGGACTCAAGTAAGGCAAGGTATGTTGCTACAAATTCTACAGTCTAATGGATACCGGTATTCTTTGAGGGCTAACTTGTGTCCATCCATCCGGCAGCAGGGGAGCCGGAGTCTATCCCAGCAAGGAATTTTCCAAACACGAACACAGATATGCACATACTGTACACACTCTCACAGGGCCAATTTTCGCAGAACCCAATTAACCTACCGGCGTGTCTTTGGACTGTGGGAGCATCTGGAGGACACCCACATGAACACGAGGAGAAACATACAAAATCCACACAGATAACATCGCAGGAACCAAAACCAGCACTGAGAGGCACCAAAGCTAACCACTGCAGCCCCAGTGGGAAACTTTTGTTTGTCATTTCAGTATTAGTAAATTTTTAGATTATGAGACGTTTTATGACAAAACACACAGTAGGTGAGAAACCAATATTTATTCTTTTGATTGTATTTTTTCTGCGAAAGGCTTTTAGTTCTGTAGGGAATAACATAATCCAAAAAATACTGACAGAAGGGTTGAATCACAAATAAAACATTTGACCACACAAACATACTGTATATAGCAAGATGTAACTATCGTATTTCATTACATTTGTTGGCAGCACAAAAGAAAAAAGCAATGCATGGAATCAAATCAGGCCCCATTTTATTGAAAGCTGGTCCATTTCAGGTTTTAGATGTACAATATTTTTTATGCTAATCTAACAGCAGATGCTATTCAAATTTGTTTCTTTGCTTAAAATAACTATGCAGAGGTAGATGTTTGAATAACAGTGACACATTTTAAAAGAGACCGAGCCAATCACTAACAAACTCAATGCCTTTTCTGTAAAATCCTCTACACGACTACTACACCTTCCAATGGCTGGATTGTAAAGATGTGAATCAAACATTCTCCTGGAACTAGTCCACACACCTCCAATTTCCATTCAGTTTCTGTATCTCAAAGAAACTCCAAATAAACACTAATGACAGGAATTCATAGGCAATGAAAGGGCATACTGTAACTCATGTTGTGGGCAAAGTTACTCGCGGGGGGAAAACTTCCAATGTTTAACTTCATGTCTTTAACAGACATGAAGCACATGGGAAAGTATAATGGAATTATTTAAAGGGAAAGATCGGTAACTTTCCAAAAACCAAGATATGTACGGTAGTTCCAGTATTGCAGCAATTGACAGCTACAATTATTTTGACCCATTAAAATAAAAAGTAAACAGTGCTACTGATAAAAATTGACAGATAAAAATGAATACAACATTACCTACCTGTCTGGAAAATATAAATTAACCTTCTAAACATTTACTATAGTAAATTATAGCAAAACCAGAGTATGGTTTTCCACATTCGCAAGGGTTTGGTGCAGAGAAGAATAATAATTGCTTACACTTATATAGCACTCAAAGCGCTTTACGGCTAATGGGGATAAAACAATAAAAAGAAGAGATTAAACCAGAAGGAACCAGTGGGGTGCTTTGTAGAGTGATTTAATTACCCAAAACACGTGACAAAGTAAAGCTGCTTGGTGGTACAGTGGTTAGTGCTGCTCTGGTTTCCTCCCACAATCCAAAAAGATACTGGCAGGTTAATTGGATTCTGAGAACTTTGTCCTAGTGTGAGTGTGAGTGTGCATGTATCTGTGTGACTGGCATGACTGACTTCCCATCCAGGCTGAATTCCACATTGCGCCTGTTGCTTGTAGGATAACAGGCAAAGCTGGATATTAAAAAAATTATTATAGAGCAAAGCATGACTTGTGACATGGATAAAACAGATAACAAAAGATTTAACCTAACAAGAAGTAGATTGTTTGCAGTTCTGCAGAGTGGATTTTTTTTGGGACTCAATTTATACACTTTGAAGGTCTTCCCTCCCACCTGTAAATATCGTCTACCAGACATTCTAGGGTGCAAAAAGAAACAATACAGTTTTATGAGAGGTACAAGAAGTGAAAGAAGAGCTATTGTGAGGGTTTCAGCTGTAATCTAAAATAAGATTGTCTTTGCACCACACACTCAGGATACTGTGATTTGCATTAATTGTATTTTCCTAGAAAAATAATTATCTTTTACGAGTCAGGCACTAGGAATTTTCTCCATTCCTGCATGGAACATAAGCATTGAATAGTGATGTCCCGGTCTGGAAATGCTACACAAGATCAACAGGGTGGATCAATCTTGAAAATTAAGTTCTTTCTTCCTTCTCATTTTTCATCCTCTTTCATACACATATTGTAAATCATTGTGACATAGGCACAATTTGTTATTAGTTTCAACTATACTGTATAAGACAAAATATCGTATTATTTAATGTCATGCAAAATGAGAGAAAACTAACATTAGTGAGGCTCCATATACTGTAATTGCTAAGCACAACAATAACAACAATAATAATAAATCTGAGTCTCAAAAGTCACAAAATAAAGAGTTAAAATTTTAAACAAAATTCATCTCAAAGTATATGTATTATTTAGAAAAACAGAGGTCAGATATTTACTGTACACTCCTCAAAATTTGTTATGAATTGATATACTGTATAATGGTGACTGGTATGTGTAGGTTTTACTGTGTTCTATACCAGCAGTATGGTACTGTATGGAGTTAAGGTCTATACAGTATACGGTCTAGGATGTATACAGCAGCTCTTTCTTTTCTACACCCTAATGGAGGCTCTCACTAAAGATTTGAAGCAGCTCAAAAAACCCTTTGCTGTTGTATTTTGCTCCCTGCCTTTTAAAAGCAATCTTTATAGACTGCGAAGAGATGCACAATCTTGTCTGCAGGGGCATCATGTCAGCATGCGAACGGCACTACGGCTGAATAATGATTGTTTACACACTCCACAAACATTAATCACCACAGTCCACCTCTTAGTGGGGGGCAGGGAAAACTGTGTGCATCAAGCAACGCTGATACCAAGCAGCCTGCAAAATTTCTAAGCTTCAGGAAAGGGTTTCACTGTCAGGTTGGGGGTGATTTGCCCTGTGGACTGTGGATAACCTGTCCACTGCACTCGCCTTGAATTACTTTCTAATCAAAAACTCACCACAAAGTACAATGAGCAATAATATTTCAAATTGGGATCAAAGCTAAAAACAAGAGCTGAGAAAATAGCACTGGTATTCACATACAGAGACTAAGAGTCAAGAATAATTCTTAATTGAAAAGAGCTCTTGCATTTTTTATAGACCTGTTGCATATAGTGCAATATTTTTTTGCTCTTTATCGCTAAATTCTAAATTAACCAGCTTCAACAACTCTTTTGTCCTGGGAGGATGAAATTGCGTGTGACATTCACTAAGGCCCTGTCTCTGTAACTTTACAGCTCTTCCTGTTTGTTAACGAATGTTAACATCATTATGGAATGGTTAGAAAATCTGACAGCAGAGTCCCTTGAAAGCAAAACCTTCCTTTGTGAGTATAACAAACTGTACTCATCCTAGGCACCAGGTTCCAAGCAATATTTCTAACATCCTGCTGAGTTTAAAGTCAGATATTTTTATTTCCATTCTCTGTGACTTCTCTCAGTCATCTGCCATCTTGACAAGTTAAACTCTTTACACCACATTGAGTTCATAACTCCTAATTATAAAGTCCAATAATGTCAAAAACTTCAAACTCAATTTACCAAATTTAGAAAAATCCCCCTTCTAAATAACAGAGTTTTGCATATGTGATCAGTCATTTTAATATTTAATGCAAATACAACTTGATGACTGTACCTTTCTCATATCTCAGTCCTCACTGTTAAAGAGGAGCATTTAAACACAAACCTGTCTCTTAAGACCATCCATAGATTTCATCCAATTCAAGGTGGTACCAGAATCTGTCCTGGCAGGCAACAGGCACCAGGCAGGCAAGGAGGGATTGACACACAGATACAGACACGCACACCCTCGCGCCAGGAGGAATTTTCCCAGATGCCAAATAACTTACCGCCATGTTTTTAGACTGGGGGAGGAAATCAGAGTACCTGGAGGAAACCCACATGGACACGGGGAGCACAAATGAACTCCATGGAGATACTGTAGCACCTCAGGTCCAGAATGGGACCCAAGGCCCTAGAACTAGGAGGCAGCTATGCTAACCACAGCATCACCATACTGCCCACCACAAGAGACCATTCTTGAGAATTAGTAGCCTCTCTATTATTTGTAAATAGACACACCAGGTGATAATGATAAATGAGAAGTCCACATTCTCACATATGGCTGTATTGATAATATAATGGCTTCAACTGTTAGATGGCAGTTGTTTTTTTAGTAGCACCCTTTGCTAGTTACAGTTCAAGTTTCCTGCATGCAAACTAATGAATGCATTCCTTGGGACAACACAATACTAAGTACATTTCATAAACATGCCACATTTTTAGTGTTTGTTTTTTGAATTTAGATAATTCAACAATTACAGTACTTCCACACTTCTTTGTTTGTGGATCCCTACATATTACTCTTCCAAAAGACATTGTTTTAATTCCTACAAGATCAGTAAAAACTTTTTTTTGAGTAAAGATGATTGCCTGGTTGCTGGTAGACAACATGTCATATCTGTATGGTTTTGAAGCTACACCATGTTAAATTCCAAGAAGATTTAACTCATGTTACAGGCAGAATGACTGAACATCCCCAGTCTACATAAAAATACTTCACATGCTCAGAGACTTTTCTGGGTTAACACATTCTTCATCTGCCAGTGGTGAATGGAAGAGATACTAACGGAGAGCTGTATCAACTGGTCAATGCCATTTGGACCATGACTGAAGACAATATGTTTGGGGACATCAGGGTGAGCTTTATGTTGACCATTATATTTAAATGCAAACTGGTTTATCAGTTTTTGTGTGACGTGAAGAATAATGTTTTTTGATCTAGTCTGTTAAAGCAAACATGCTTCTCAGCAATACATTGATAAGGTACTTCATCCTACAGTTTTTCAACAGGAATGTTGATTTTCCAGAAGGACAATGCAAGGTCACAATGCTAGAACTAAAGACTTCAAGCTGAGGTCTTGCTAAGGCCAGCTTTTCATCATCCTGCCTCTTGTGCAGTACTGTAGATATTCATCTACAAACTAGGTCAGAAGTATCCCCCAAGTTCACACTGGGCAGAGATACACAAAGAGAAAACTGTAATATTTTTTACTACTATGTATCTTTTAATATAAATTAATTACTGCTATGTTACTGGTTTTTGCTTTATACTCGTAGTATAAAAAAATATATGAGAAGTCATCCTTTGGGTATACTGTAGCTCAGCTAAAACAAAAACATGCACTTATTATCTCAGGAATGCAAGGTTGGGGATTAGCCTGATATTTAGACTGGTACCAGCCAGCTTTCAATTTTCACTAAGAGAAGACAGAGTTTTGCAGCTTAGAGCTACTTAGCAACAGTGAGTAAGGGAAAAAAAACAGTTACATTTTCTAGCGTCCTGTTCCCTGCTTCCCTGAGAGATAAAAAGGAAAGCACAGAGCAGGTCTTAGGTATCTTGTAAAAGCTTCACATTCTGTGTATAAACCTTGTTTCATTGTTACTGAAAAATATTCCACTTCTGGCCTTAAGCTGATCTTTGACCTTTCTGTTACCTTCAGCAGAAGCTCACTCTCCTCTTTCCCCAGCCTACTGTATGGGAGCAGTGGGGGGTTTCCTCTCTCTCCTGTCTCATGCACAGAAAGTGGAATCTTGCTCTCTCTACGCCTCACACACCTGCCTGTGGCCATGAAGGGCACGGAGTGCCCGGTGACCTGTAAGCCTGCCCTCCACTCCTCCCCTTCTGGACTTTCCTACACAGCTACAGTAGAGCAAAAGACAGAAAAGGTGCTATTATTCTAATATGGTACAATGTACAAGCACTGAAATACCCAGAAACAAAAGTGACATTCTGTGCTTTTGCCTCATATTCATCTTTTTTCTTCTCAAATCTAAATTGCTCGGGTATACAGCAAAAATACCAATTTCGACACCATTGTCCATATGGAGGTACGTATGGAGGTGCACATAGTGATTATAGTGATTTTGAACAGTGTGATTGTGCTACTGAGCCCTCATTCACTTCTGTGCAGTGCAAACATTGTAATACAATGGTCATGTGCTTTTTAACAAAGAAATTGTGTTTAGTGTCCTTGTCCCACTGCTTTTTTATTTTTTGTGTGAACTCCTATGTAAATTATGTAAATTGTATGTTTGTTGTATCATTACTATTGTTCTGCAAAACAATTTCGTTAAAAATATCCATGGAACCTTCATGAATTTTCTCTGTGCATCAGTAGTGACATTTTTTAATGTTCCTCTTTGTAACAGCTTCAGCTGTCATTCTTCTATAACTGTAAGAAATAGCATTTTATGTTTTAATATTAGCATTATGCATCTTACAACAGACATTTGAATGGAAAAAAATGGACTGTCAAGGAAGTAAAACCTACAGATATTTATTCCCCACCCCTAGGAAGACACAAGGACAAGAGAAATAAGAGAAAGTATTGAAATGATTGTCTAATATGACATGCTATTAAAATGCTACATTTGTGATTGGTACAACTGTCTTCCTTTTTGATGGCATTGGTTTGCTTGTTCTCAGTGGTTCATCTCGTAATTTATTCATTTTCAAAGTTTCTGGTTTTAAAATAGCAGTGGTGTGTTTATGATTCCTTTTGAAGAGTTAAAGCTGGCTGGAATAAGTAACGGATCCTTGCAACAAAAATAGAAGCAACCACAATTCTGTTAATCTGCAAGGGGCAGGACATTTATTAATATGATAAACATTATATAATAGTAACACTAAACCTTCTCCCCATTTACAGGATGTCACACAATGGCCTGAGTAAGGCCAAAGTAGGTCTATTTTATTACAGAATGGCTCCGCCACAAAAGCACCCAAGCAAAACAAGTGCAGTCTATCCACAGCACTCCTAGTCCCCCACATCAGAAAACAAAACCCCAAAAAAGAAAAACCTCCTTTTCTCACTGATCACTCTCTGTTTTCAGTCACACTACCTGCTATTCCAACCACCAACAACCAACCCCTCTTAGGTTTGGAGGGACCAGCTTAAATAGCTTGTAAGCCCCTCCCCCTCTGGAACAAACCATTTCTCCAATTCAATGCATGTGGTTTTTCCCATCTCCTTAAATAGCCCTTGAGAACTGGGGTTAGGTTTGGCCTTCTGAGGCTACCATAGGCTAACCCACCCCAGAAGTACCAACACCAAACAAACAGTGAGTATCATCCATGAGTGCTCTCCATTCACACCACAATACTCACCCATACCTGTGTTTAAGTATATGAAATTAGGTATGTTTATGTATGTGAATGTATATGAGATTAAGTAATATCAGTTACTAGTCAATCCCTGAGGATCTAGCAACCTCTCAATGGGAGGTGTATGAATATTGTATTTTCTGTGCAACCTGTACCTTGTGACAGGCTCCTCTGTCACACAGTAATTATAAGTTTTCTCTGTTAAAACAAGTGTTTAAAAAAATAATAAATAAAAAAACAAGTGTGTTTTAAGATTGCATTTGCTTAATTATTGATTCCTCTGATACAACATGAGTAACCTAGGAAAAATATATGGACTGTGTACATGAGAATGCATTTCTTTTGAAGTTCACTTAATACAATCCAATAGTAAAAAAAAAAAACAGAACTACAGACCAGTCCAATCATTTCTAAATAAAAATTTTAAAATGATACATCTACCTCACTTTTTTCCTAAGGACAGTCCTACTGCATATGTGCCTGCATTCCCACAGAGAGGAGAATTCAATGAAAACTTGGCAGAGTGATTGGAGTTTGAATAGATGTAGAAGAGTAGGGGCAGGTCTGTGAGCAATAAAGACACTTAAAGAAAATTTTAGTAGCACAGAGGAATGAAAAAACACATAAATCATGCTGGGCATGATCTGTTAAAATGTGTAGTATAAAAGGAAATAAAGAAGTTTATGGGCTTCTCAGCTCTTAAAGGCCTCTGTTTAAAACATAAGACAGGCTATAAAACAGAGATGCAAAATGACCAAGGGAAATGAGAACTAATGAAGTGCTCCTGGAGATGGATGGGCAGGACTTACTGCAGCACCATGCCAGACACCTATCAAAGTGCAGTGCTATCATCAAGGACACCACCAGTCCTCCAATGTTTCTGTTCTAATGTTGGTGTTTTGCAGTGAAGGAGGAGGAAATCGGCCTGACCCCACACGTTGCTGAGGTAAGGGTTCATGCATTCTCTCCATCTCACCTGTACAGTTACTATATGAGGGTCATGGCAACAACCCTGATTGACCAACAGCTATCTTCACCAAGCCAGCGTACTTACTTAAACTAAGAACTTAAAAGTCACAAAAAGGAGAGGTCAATCAGCTCATCTAGCTATTTGGAGGTTCATTGTTCATTGATTCCAGGAACTTAACTATCCATTTGTTGGAATAAATTAGGGCATAGACTTCAACTACATGTGTTGGTAACATACTCCCACGTCCCTTTGGATAAAGTGCCCCCTTTTCTCTTTTTTAAAAGCACTTCTACATCATTTCCACTTCTGTCTTCTGGTTTGTGTTTCACTGTTCATTCTGAAGCAATCTGCTGGGTGGGCATTGTCAGTGCCCTTACAGATTCTGAGTACTTGTCAAGTTCATTATAATTGTCTCTGATAAGACTAAAAAGTTTAGTTTCTTCAGCAGTGCAGGACATTCCCCTAAGCCTTAAAATCAGAATGTGTGTCATTGTCCTCCTTCTGTACTGATTCTCCTCCCTCTTAGTATTGCCTGTGCTGTTTCTTTACACTGGCTGAAAAGCTGTCAGTCTTACTGTCAGAAATTAATGCCTTTCAGCTCCTCAAGCATCACTGACATTTAGGAGTCTAAATGTTGTCAACTAATCAAACAACAGGTACAGTAACTTACTTTGTTTAAGGGTAAACAAAGGAAAATAACTGGCAACAACAGCTTCTATCTGGCAAACAAAGTCTTACTTAGAAAATAGACTTCTCCTGCCTTAGTTCCCCTCTAAGTTCACATTCTAAATTGTATTTTCAGAAAAAAATAACAGAAAAAAACAAGTAGTCAAGGTGGCACATGCTAGATGCTCACAGATAAATGCATGTTTATATGTTCTGATGTGAAGAAATGCAATTCTCGGGTCTAATGGATTTAATCAAATAAGTTAAAACAAGAATAAGAAAGACATTCATAACATGAGAACAAAAATACATGTAAAAAAATCATAATTTGTTTTTTAATATGAAGGTTGGCACACTATCAAAATGAAAACTTCTCAAAGTTAGTATTTTGTTTGTCCTCCCTGGACAATAACACAGTCCTGGCAGGTTTGGGACATAGAGCTCACCAGCCTCAGAGTAAGGTGCTGTAGGATGCCCCTCCTGCACAGCTGTCAAATGCCGGCTGGTTTGTTTGTAAGCTCAATGATGGTGTTTGTAAGTTCATCTCGCAGACTCTTTATTGGACTCTGCTCATAAGAAAAAGCTGACATTGGCAAGATCTGGCCATAGTTTCCTTGAAACCATGCTACTGCAGTATGTGGACTTGCATTGCATTCCTGGACTGGCTTGAAGTAACACAAATACTGCTGGATCAAGGACTGGGCAGTAAAATTGTAATATTGATTATTTCAAATGAAATTACTCCTTATATTATCTACTGCTCCAGCAGTTGACTCGAAAAATACAACATCCCCACATACATTGGCAAGGGCAAAACAGCATTTAATGGTGAATGAAAAACTCCAACTCTCTCTCAGCTACCACATTGGATGTGCTCTGAGCTGGAAAAGATGGAGAATTTGCCTCTCTGCTGTCACCATGTTACTCCTGAATAGTTTCTGAACATGCAAATAATTTTCATGCAGACAATGATCTACAGTTATTTCGCTGATCCTAGGGTTATTTATTCATAGGACTTTGTCATGCTGTAGTGGCTGCAGTCCATGATCTACTCATTTGGGCAGTTTTAACTCAACTCAGATGCTAAACACTGAACATCTGGCATTTATTTATAGGGTATAATGAGAGCCAGGGCAGATGTCTGAACCAGCTTTATTGATGGATTGTGTGGTGATCACATGGGTTGGTTCCATTGACTTATTGACCATTGAGAATGGTCTACATATAATTTTTACATAGAACATTTACACATTACCTTGAGAAGGTGCGATGATTTATAATCACAGTCATTTATTTCAGTTAAACTGGGCATTAATTTAGTAACCTTGAAGACACTGCAGAAAATGACAATGGCTATGTAATTTCCATCATCATGCAAGCTGGTTCTGAACTTGTGATGCTTTCTGGCCCCATGTGGGATATAAGACTGGAACGATTTTCCTCCATCAAGCCGTGTCTTGAGATACTGCTTATGCCTCACTTACTTTAGTTAATACATATAGTGTGTTTAAATTCCAAGCTAGTACTCCTCAAAGAGCTTGTTGTCTAGTGATTCTTGAGCTATTACTTATTAAAGTGTTAGTTATTAGTTGGTTATTAAAATGTCTAAGTATTCCTGAGCACTGTATCTCTTTTCCAGTGTAGACCAAGAGCAAATGCCGGCTCTGCTATAACCCCCGTGTGTTACATTGCTCTTTGTGTGACTTTGATATGCAAATTACACTACATATCAGCATGTCTGAAGTCTGCCAGCACAGGAGGAAGTATGTCACACGTTTAGTGCACAATCTGTTTTAGAAAGTCATGCATCTTTTCCTAGAATTTCTATTCTCCATGCAGGCAAAAAAATATCTGATGTGAACTGCAAACACTACTATAGAATTGTCTTTTTGGGAGGGGATCAGTATTTTATCAAAATATATCAGCTTTCCCCTTTTGGCCTTTATTGTTTTGATTTTAATGTTCTTTTTTTGTCAGTAGGTTGAGATCCATTTTCCTCTTTTTCAGTAGTGCATAATTTATTTGTGCTTTCCCCTGCTCTGAAGTGACATAATTCCTCAATCATTTCACTTATGGTCACGCCTCTGTGTTTCAGGCAGCAAGAACGTTACTGTTTCATAGCACAATGTAATAAATGAGGTAGGCATATCGAAGAAATGGCAATAACTACATTTCTCTTTAAAGGTCATTTACAGACAGCAAACCATTATGCTTTGTTAATGTTCCCTATCATAATAGGTCTTGATTCTTATCTCTCACAGTAATTTAATTTTGGGTGCCATTTGATGTTTTTCATGAGGGAGACATTTCTGTTGCCAATGAAAGCATCAATCAGTTTGATAGGACTGTATAAAAAGATCTGCAGATGTTGATTGGTTTATAGATAAGACTGATAGAGAAACTAATGTAGTTAGCCCCTTTCTTTCCCCAGAATGTGCAATGCACAATGAAAATTGCAGATAGAGATGCTGACAGGTACCCCAGAATGGGGTTCATGCAGCCTACAAGGTAAATGGAAATATTTAACATTTGTCATGTTGACTTATCTGAACCATTATTCTGCTGGTGGACTGAATGTTACTTTTACATCACTAATTTAAAAGGCCAAAAATGGTTCCTGAAGGCTTTTATTTAATTGTGGTCAGATTACCCAGAGAAGGTAGAATGACTTTCAGTCAAAGTGCATTTACTGCAGTTAAATGTGAATTAATTTGTTCACCGTGAAGACATTGTTGAATGTGACAATGACAATGTAATTTCCATGATCATGCAAGCTGATACTGAACTGATGAAGTGGTACATATTCCTTGAAAACAGCATTTCTGTGAGGCAGTTATTGTATTTCCTTTCATAGAATTTACCATTTTCATTCAATTGTTTAATGAACTGTTTGCATCTGGTTCTCAAAAGTCAGCTTTAAGTCTGCTGTCTGTTCCCAGTAAATAAATCATCAGGTTATCAACACTGATGTGTATTCTCATACAATAAACTAATTTAAATCTATGCATTGTTGCAGTACTGGGGTTAACAGATATGAATGGTGAGGGGATATGACAGGGATAGTCAGGAGATATCACAATATAGGTTATTTATCAATCAGTCTTGAAACCAGCTTATTTAAAAGGACATTATAAAAGGCAGATAATGGAAAACCTCCAACAGGCCAGGGACAGTGTGTTCACATGGATTTCTTAATTTTTTAACAGTTTGTTTGTTAGGAATTTAACTTGCCTTTAGGCAATTGCTTAAACTCTAGTTAAATTTAATGACCATGGCTAAAAGGGACACAACATGCACATTACACAGTATTAATATACTTATATGAACTATTATTTACAGCAAAGTACATTGCACACATACTAGATCAACCTTTCCGACATTTAATTATTAGCATTTACAAACATGTATCTGAAAATATTCTAACCTTTTCATAAAATAAAAAATAGTTTCATAAAATAAAGTCCTCCCTGATGCTACTGGTGGTAAAAGAAGATAATAGTTGGTTCCCTATACAAGAATAATTAACTCTGCCTGGGTTTAAAAGGGCAATATTCACACAAATAACGAAATTCTGCTTGTTTTCACTTCAGACCCTATAGTTTCTAATACCCGACAGGTTTCTTTCCATCAACAAGGAATACAAGTTGTGGCGAATTTTCTGTACTGTATGTTGAGAATTCTCTCTTCCTTTTCCTTCCCCTTTTTTCCTCTTCTCTCTCTCATGCCCTCCTCTCTCTTCCTCCTCTATTCTCCTCTCCTGCTGTCCACTCTTAATACTGCATTGATCACATGTGCTGACCCCAGATCTTGACTCAGTGGTGTCAAAACTCTTGATTTTTGGGCCCTGCTGCTTCATCAGGTAAACCTGAGCTGAATAAAACAATGGGGAAGGGCAGTACACACTGATACTCCATGGTAATTGTCTCAACTACTGTTTTTTTGGGAAATACATTTTTTTCAGTCAAAAGTAAAGCTGTTTTCAGGTTAAGGGTTGTCTGTAATTTGATCTGGATTCTAGGTCCTATTAAAATTCTAAAGAATCTGATTATCAATGGTCTTCTAGTTTGTGCCCAGACATAGGTTGCCTAACTGTTGGGTTACATTAACAGTAGGTTACAGTTTTTGGATATACTGTAAATAAAATACAATTTTAGGGTTACAATTTGGTTAAGCAACCAGATGCCCTACCAAAATCCAGATTCTGCCAATATTAAAATCCCACATCTTGACTGTGACACAACTGGGAGGTGAATTACTGTAGCATGTCTAGATACAGAATAAAGTCTCAGAAACTGTTCCTTAAGATACTCCTTTAGACAAGGATCATATCTGATATGAATCAAGGGTTAAAGGAGCAATTGATAAAGAAAAAATAATCTAAAATATTGGAACAATTTTATCCATTTTGTAACTGCTACATCCAATTCAGGTTCGCAGGGAAGCCATAGCCTGTTCCAACAAGCAACAGGCACATGGCAGGATACATGCTGGATGGGACACAAGTCCATTGCAGGGCACACATGCAGCAGACAAACACAGGCATGCACACACTCACACCAGGGCCTGTTTTCCCAGAAGCCAAAATATCAGAACCTTACTTATAAAGTAACCATGGAAAAGGAAATGTATCAGAAGAATCTCGGTGGTCTACCACAGGGGATTTCCAGCTGGTTGTCATTTCTGCTGAACTCTGCTGAGCACTTCATTGAATCTTTAATTGAAGTAACAAGCTCCTTGATTGAACCTTTGCAAATTCTAGTTTTTATGTAATCAAAAACAGGAGATCTTAATTTACATTTGAAATTACAGGGCCACCTCCAATATGGTGAGGAAATAAAGTGTTCATGTTAATCATATTTGGTTGATTTAAGGTGTAATTAACATAACTAAGAGCTTAGTTCTAAGAAACTATGGAACAGAAGTTGTCAGTCCCCAGGACAAGGTCTGGGAGCCGTTCTCTAGGAGTTTAATTCAATCGTGTTTCTAGAAGATGCTTTTGTTTTTGGAACTGTGTTACAATCCAGGTTGTTTTTATTTTTCATACAGCTCACCCTTAAATTATTACAATAACATGTTATTTCTTATCACATAGAACAATTATTCTTAACCACATGCTACAGTTAGAAAAGGATTTATTCAATCAAGTTCTTTGCACAGCATTTAAAAGTAATTGCTTTGTTCTCTCAAGTGCTGGTTGCTGTCTTATATAGCACTGCAAGTCCTGTATGGGTTACATGATTGAATATACCCAGTGCAGTTGCATGAATGTATGGAGATAATTATGAGCATGAATTTCAAAGCAGAATTTCAATCAGCAATGACAAAAGCCTCATGAGTTAACCAAAAGCATTAAACATGAATGTTAAGAAATTATGAGATATTAGAGGCATAATCCATCTGGTGATACGGATCACCTTTAAATCATCAATTTTCTACACAACACCGGTGCTATGAGCACAGACACATAGAATATGAATTATTCAAATAAGTTTAGGTTTTAAGGGGGTGAGGGCTACTGAGTTCATAGGATGAAAAGACAAGAATACATAAATTCGAAGGAGTTCAACCCTTTGGCTGTTAAAACCACCAAAATAATCTTAAGACATAAAATCTTCTGGGTTCTGGAATAGTTCAGTATACAGTTCTTCAGTATACACCGAGGACATGTAGGAGGGGCTCTGTGTCAGTGAAAAAGGAGAATGTCAGGAGCCAGGGGTCAGATATATAGTAATGCTGCCAATGTTTTTTTGCTAAATGCATGTGATATTATGTGCAGTACATTGTTCATTACAATACCCCTCAAACTGTGCACGTGCCTTTGATTTTATGTAGATAGAAATCATAAGGTGCATGTAAATGGGTATATTATAAAGCACTTCTATAATGAAAGTCTAAGGTGCAAAGGAATCTTTAATATGAAAGCATGGTTGTTTTCTGTGCTCTTCTCTGTGAAAAGCAGCAGGAATTTGCAATGGGCTTATGCTTCCTTTCTCCTTTAAAGGGGGAATTGAGGCTGCTATTTCTCACTTGAGAGTATCCTGCATGTCTGTTTCCAAATGGGTTTGGCTTTATCTCATTTGTGCCATCCTAATTTCAGAAATCTGCTGCCTTTCAGGTCTACAGTATGTACTCAATTTTAGGTTCCCATAGTCAGAGGGGTCCCTCCTATTACACAAACATTTTATTCACCATTTACAGGCTACGTGATCTGGTCTCCCTCTTGAAGGCTTAACTTTTTATCATTAAAATTGGCTAAACTGGAATTAATTTTCAGTTTCCCAAGGATTGTACCATATTTCAACCATGCAGTTGTTTTTTAATGATTTCCTCTCTGTGCCTTTATCATAAGAACTTTATTCAGCTTTACTTAGCTTTTCCAAAGGCAGAGCACCTTACAGATACACAGGCTACATAATACAACCATCAAGGAGGCAAACGAAGAGAAGGTAAAATGACGCACAGGTTCTTACTATTCCTTTCCCAAATGTACTGAAATAAAAACTAGAATTTAATTCGCATGGAAAGAAGCAACTCACATTTTTTTTAAAAAGCATTTTGCACCAAACCACAAAAAGGCAAGGAAACATCAATACTGGAGGAAACACAAGCACATACAGTATGTATTCTGGAAACAAATGATTAACACACTGAATATGCCAAAATGATCATATTCTTGACCTCAAGTGGAGGTGTAGTTAGGACTCTGTTGTGACCTTGAATATGATTCTTCACTCAGTGAAATGTCCTTGCAGTCTTTGTAAAAGAAAACTTAATTGATTGATTGAGTTAAAAGTTTATCACCATAAAAAAAATGTTCTTTTTGCGTACACAGAATATACAGTAGCTGTTTCATTTGGCCATATGAAATATATTTAGAGTTAGCTATGCATGTCTCTTAAAGCATAGTATGATATTAACACTGATACATATATTATATTTAGACCTCTGTTAATTTCATTACATTTTAATGTTTAACACAGAGCTCTTTACATCACTGTTTACACTAGAGATAATTACATACAGTAACTATGGTTAAAGTGGAATGCTTATGGTTTTTAATTTATGGACTAAAATTAAAAGCAGATTTTTTTTCATCTGTGAATGTGTGGTATTCTGTGGTACAAACATAAATGTATTAGGGATCATTTTAATTCAATGATCATACATTTGAAAAAAGAAGTCTTATTTTGTCAAGCCTGATTTTAATCTTTCACCCCCTCATTTTGTCTAGCATCTGTGATTTACAGCATTTAAAACTGTAGTACTGTATGTACATGAATAGACCAAAAAGGGAACAATAAGATTATTAACCACAATGCCCATGCTGACAATTTAATCTTCATCATTCCGTTGTTTTTCTATCATGTTAACTGTCACAACCCTCTCTGTTGCTCCATTTTCTGCAAAGACAAATGGAATTATCAGTGTCTCTCATTTAGAATGAAAACTCACATTAATGACCTTGACTTTGCTTTCTCTGCATACGTGGTTCCAAACCACATATTCCAAGTTCATTTGCCTGTGCATGCGATGGCCATCTCAGTGAATTATTTTTCTGTATGGTAAACCTCATCAGTGAGTAGTGCTACTGTAGTTATTCTTACTGAAGGGGATGGCGGTGGGGGCCCCTGTTGTATGGAATTCTCTGACATATCGAAGCAAATGCATTGCATCCTTTCCCTATTTCCTCATCCTCTGGGAATGCTTGTCCAATGCCCAGCTCCCTGTGGGTTGGAGTCAGCAGCTGTATTCTGTGTCACATTGAGCAGCAGAGCACAAGATGTGCCAGTAATATCCAGGTTTTCTTCTCTGTCCATAACTACATCTGCCTTCCTCTGTCACTTCGCTGCACCTTTTACCTGTTCTTATACTCAGTTTTCCTGACTTGATGTTCAACTAAAGCCTTGATATCTTGTGGTCATTATTCTCAAAAATCCCACAGAGCTGTAATAAATAAATAAAATGCTGGCATGTTTCAGAATGTATATTTTCTGCAACAAAAAATACTTCCTGACAGAGTAAAAACCCTTTACATGGTGTTCCCTTTCCTATACTTGCTGTACTTTCAACCTGTTGATTTATTTCACTAATTCTAGACTCAGACTAATATACAGTATACTGTATATCTCAAAGGTGCTGTATACAGTACCTTGCTAACTGGCAGTTTGGAGAAATGTGTAAAATGAGTCATCATGCTCAGGCATGGGTTTGATCTTTTTCAGAGACAAGAATACCACCTACTGGCCCACTGATACAGCTTCCAGCAGTTAGCTGATTTTTTTTTTACACGTGTACCATCCAAATAACATCCCAGTACTCAGTTCATGCCTTGGTTTATCAAATTAGACTTCAAGGTGGTTCAAACTACAGTCAGAGATTGGCAAAGCCATTCAGATTCAAATGTGTTGTGTCCCCTCTGGTGAAAATTGTGTGAGGGCAAATTCTAAAAATAACATTATACAAAACTGCTGGAAGTTTCCTGTTATTTAAGATATGACTCATTTTATCATA
This sequence comes from Lepisosteus oculatus, assembly GCF_040954835.1. Classification (NCBI taxonomy): domain Eukaryota; kingdom Metazoa; phylum Chordata; class Actinopteri; order Semionotiformes; family Lepisosteidae; genus Lepisosteus; species Lepisosteus oculatus. The sequence continues at coordinate 15,793,250 of NC_090716.1, forward strand.
ATTTAAATTAGTTTTACACAATGCCGCTGTCTCCTTTTCATGTCCATTTTAAATGCTATCTCTCTGCTTTAAGCTACCTGTGACCCAAGAGGATTGTTATACACTGGTTTTCAAATTAGACCTCCTGTAAAATAATGAAGCAGAGTTTCAAACACTGTTCCTTCTTCAGATCTGTTCTTGAAAGATCTGAGTAGTTTGTGACTTTTTTTTTGAATATCGCATACTGTAGGTGACATCCTGAAACTAAAAAAGGAAACTTAATTGGATTTCAAAAAGAAATGAGAGAGTAAGATGCAATAATGAAACACTTAATACATACCTGTATGCATTCATTTGCAGTGGCACATTTTTGAAGATAATGTCATTTCCGGCAGGCCTCAAGGAAATGTACATTATGTAATAGAATTATGTTCTTTATGAAAAACAAAAGCAATGACCCATGGAGCATACAGAGTGATTTGCCACATTTTATACTGTACATGCCACAGGTGTACGTGTGTGAGAAAGAAGTCAGGTAAATAACTCTGCAGGATGGTACGTGCCATTAGTTGTCCAGTGCTTTTATTACTTACATTTGCTGCACGACAGATCAGCTTACTGCCCTTTTCATTTTTAAGAATTCAAAATGATCAGCTTCTGTTTTGGATTTAACAGTTTTTCCTTTGGCTTTGTCATTTTGTATCAGATGACATCTTTTTGCAAAGACCCACACCAGGACAAGCACATTAAAAACAAATTGGGTAAAGTCTATTCATTTCTCTGCTTTTCCCCACCTCAGGCTGAGTAATCGACCTTGAAACCCTACCATTTACAGTAAAGTGAAACCCAGCCCTTTACAGAATGCAGCTTGAGCCACCTGCACTCTCCCAGATGCCAAACAACATGTTTCTCTAGATGGTTACCTTATGGTTCTGCTAACCCTTTGTGTACTGTACCTCCTTGTACCTCAAAAAACATAATGCAGCTAAATCTGAGGGTTCACACTCTTTTATACTTTGAAAAATAAAATCAACACGTACTGTACAGTACTGTATAATTCCCTAGACACAGATACAGGAGACTATTTTTAGTCTATTAACATAAGTGTATCCATGCCAGTAATTTTTGTATTCACATAGTACAGAGAATCAAGAAGTTTAATACTTAACGTACAGTATGTGGCTTTGAAGAACTGTTTTGGATTCTACGGCTATATTACATTATACACGACCTACTGCATTTTGTAATAATTTGATTTTTGCTTTGAACTAGATTTTCTCTTTAAGAAACTGTTTGGTTTAGGCATGCTTTGTAAAACTTATTTTGGTACCATTTACACTGTAACTCTAAAACCAGCTTTGTATTTGCACTCTTTCTTTACCACACAAAATATCCAATGCTGCTCAAATTTGAATGGCTCTAATTGTAATAGTCCTCCATCTTAGGATATCCCTTTTTTGCTGATTTTACAGCGTATTCAGTTCTGCGTAAACTATTTGGACTGAATACATTTTACTGTCATTATCCAATTTCTCAAAATAAGATGTCTAATCATTGAAGGTTCCATTTGGTGGTTTTGTTCTCACATTTCATTTATATTGTATTGCTATCAGAACAGGTTTCACTTCCTTATAACTATTAGTTTTTTGCCCATCTCTCCTTTACTTTTTTCTGTACCTATCCACAGTCTGGAGATGGACAAATGGATATTTCTGTTGTCTTAAGTGTCAACACCCTTTTGCAAAATAGACTGCCCAGGTGTTGAAGCTGGGCGTCATTCCAGCTCCCCCAAGACGGTGTCGCTGGGGTAAAACTGTTTGCCATATCTCTGGTTCCAACAAGATTACTTCAGACAAGCTTCCATATGCTTTAGCAATTATGGGAAATAGTCCATACGTACTCTGTCAGCTCCCATCTTGTCATCATCTATACTCCTGAGGCCCACACCACCTCTCTGTGCAAGCCAGGCTCACAAGAAAATGCTCCTATCTGTCTTTCTTCATAATTGCCCATCTTCCTTTTTACAGTAACTTGATGAACAAGAAGTGAAGACTGTCAACATCTATGACTCCGTAATCACAGCTCAGCCTTCTAAAGTATTTTGGCTTAAAATACATTCAGGCTTAAAAGAGAAACCTAACCTCCTCCACTCCTTTTGAGAATAGTACACCATACTTCTGCCAACAAAGTTGTGACATCTTGGCTATGAACAAATGTTTGCTTCACTGTTGCAGTTACCCTGTAAACAAAAGCCAATAAGGCCAACTGCCCCAAGTGTCAGCATCTTTGGTAATCCAGCATGGGGGTAACTTAATTCCACGAGGCAGGTCTGACAGCAAATTCAGTTGATGAAGATTTGAGAACTAGAGTGACTGAAATGCTAGAGTTGAAAGTTGGCTTGTTTGGTTGCTATTTGCCAGTTGATATGAAGATCTCATCCTGCTGTTTGTTGAAGTCAAAACCAGAGTATTGACTTCAACAACACCACTACTGCATCTTCATCATGATCCCTTGATTCTATCATCACTATATGGATGGAAACTGTAAAAGTATAGATATCCATGAACTTTGGTCATTTAAATTAAAAGTTTTAGTGGGTTCTTATAGCATGATGCTTCACTTTCTGCACATGTACTGTATCTCATCTGACATGAACTTTTCTCACTACCTGCTATTGGTAGAGCTATTGAGGTATTGCCAGAGATACTTCAGTACTCTGACTGCTCGATTCCAATAGTACTGTATTGAAACTAGTACATTATAGTACACAACAGCCATGGTTCTGTACGATAACGTTTCTTACCTCACACCTGAGTGCTCCGCAGTGGCTAACTTTTGGATTTTCAGTATTGCCAACTGTTTCACCCTTGACATCATCTAGAACACTATTATTGATGATTTATCTTACCCACTAACTTTAGGAAATGCTTAAAAGGCATGGATCCCTTCTTTTAGGTTGTGATTCTTAGAGACATACATTGTTACTCTGTATTTCTCTTCCTACTGTTGCTGCCACCAGTTTTAAAATAGACATACTTTCCTGTGACTTTTCTTGCAATTGTTGTGATATTCCTGTGCACCTGCAGAATGCATTTTTTCTCAAATGTGTTAATGTTTCTACTCAACAGGTAATGTTTTCATTTTTTCTATTGTGACCTTAGCATCTCTTACTGTACATACAGAAAACTGATAATGCTTTGTCTTTAGAGCTGTGACTATGTTCTGTAAGCATATTGTGAATTACCCTACTGCTCTCCATTCAAACACTTTGTTTTTTTTCCATGTTCCATTCTTACATGTTTTATCACAGAAATCTCAAAACTCATAAACTCTCTTCCAGTAATTCCTTTTGTGAAGTATCTCACTAAGTAGATTTCTAAATACTTAAAGGACTCTTCGCGTAAAGATTTGTCTCCCTAATTTCATGATCTGAAAGCACTTTTAGGTGGGTTCCCAAAGCTTGGCTGCCCAATTTTGACAAATCCAAAACTACTGAAGAATTCAGTGACAAAACTGTCGAGCTCCATAGTCCAACAAATGCACAAACTGTAGTGTTAATGTTTATCTTCTCTGCCTTTGTAATTACTGGGTGGTTACCTGTGATAATTTATCATGCCCATCTACTACTGAGACAATTCCATAACTTATAAACATATTAAGTGAAACATATATTGAAAATTATTATTAAGAGAGAACATATGGTATATTAGAGAGGATGAATGTAGATGGTCACATACGGTGACCAAATTACAAGAGCTCCTTTTCTAGACTACCTGTGGTTAATGTGTTTTCAGTACAACCATGTTTATTGATCCCAGCCTGGCGGTGTGTTGGAGTACGTTGTTTTGTTTTCCTGTGTTTTCTTTGATGACTCATTTTAAAAGAGCAGAAGTTATTGTTGAAAACATTCCGCACACCAATTGATTGTGACAAGTGAAAAGTTCTTCCCGGAAACCCATAGGGCATAAAAAAGTAAAAGTGCTGTCTTTAGAGCATTTCAAGTGTCTCAAGGGGTCAGTCTGATCACTGCGCTCTCCATCTTTTCAATGATAATGCTAATGTGAATTGAAGCCTGAGAGGGGATGATTGGGAGACTGCATTTGCAACCATATGGTAAAGGTTTGACTCAAAGTCCTTGAGCAAACTAATGGATGAAACTCTGACCTTTAAGAAAGATCTGTGCTAACTTCCATATTTTCAGCAACCATGCTGGTATAGTGATTCTCCTCTAAAGACGTCAGAGGCTGTTATAGAGCTACTATCTAAAAATGTACATGCTTTTACATGTGATCTGTGAATTGTTACCATTATGTTTATACAGAAAATATTGTCCTAAAAATGGATGGAGAAAAATACTGGCAAATTTTAGAGGAAAACTTATTTCAGTCTGTTAAAAGACCTCTGACTGACATGAAAATGCACTTTTCAGCAGGAGAATGATTCACAGCACAAGGCCAAAGCTACACTGGAGTAGCTTAACAAGAAGAAAGCAAATATCCTTGAGCAGTTGATTTAAAGTCCTCACTTGAATCCAATAGAAAATATATTCTAAGACTTGAAAATTGCTGTCCATCATTGATCCTCAATAAACTTGACAGAGCTTGACCATGTTTGCAAAGAAGACTGGGCAAACATTGTACTGTTCCTGTATATTTGGACGCTTATCCAAAAAGACTCAGAGCTGTACAGTAATTGCTGCCAAAGGTGCTTCAATCAAGCACTGACTCAGGGAAGTGAATATTCATGAAATCAACATACACTGTATGAGTTTGATTATTCTTTGCAGAGTTTTGCTGACATTTAACTTTTTATCCACATTTGGGTTTAAGCAGTCAAGTTATAAAAGATTCCCTTAAAAAAATATGTATAACCTGTCCATCCATTATCTAATTGCTTTTTCCAGTACAGGTTTAAGGGGGAGCTTGAGCCTATCCCAGCAAGCAATGGGCACAAAGCAGGATACACTCTAGAACACCAGTCTGATGGAGGGCACACAGACACAAAAAACATACCAGGGCCAGTTGTAGTGTGGGAGGAAACTGGAGCATCCAGAGGAGAACAAGGGGAGAACATGCAATTTCCATGCAGATAGCACCCCTAGAATTGACACCAGCACTGTGAGGCAATAATGCTAACCACTGGGCCACAGTTCCACCTTAAATGCATATACTGTACAAATTGTTTATAATTCTTCATTGGAAGGAGGTAAATACATTTCCAAGGCACTGTATACCTGAAACTGCTTCTATCTACTACTTGAATCAAACTTTTATTCTCTGGCATTGTGATTGACTGCTTATTTTGGCTTCTGTAAAGGAAGTCAGGCAAGTAGTCACCAGCAGACAGCTCTGCCCAGAAAAGGTGCCTTTAAAGGAATGGTGAATTCTCTGTCTCTCCGATTCCTGTGAGTGTGTTTGAAGTCTCAGTTAAAAAGACTTTCTGATTCAGAGCCCTTGTCTGCAGCAGAGAGTGTCAGATGCTGTTGTAATGACATGACGCACATCAGCACATATCAAAGCAATAGCTGTCGAGTTCAAATCAGAACTTACAGTCTCTTTGTTATCATTTGGAAGAACATTGTAAGTAGTCCAGCTGGTCCAGTGATTCAGTCCAGACTGAAAGTCACCTCAAAGTCGTACCTTGGCTAATGGTGTGTTACTTAGAAGGTCAGATAGTTACAATCCTCAGTCTCCACATTTGTAAACTAAATAAAAAATTTCATGATCGTTAAAGAACAATTAAATGAAAATCTTACACCATTTTGACACATTAGATAACTGTTACAATTAAAGACAATCTTTCACAAATTGCACTTTCATACTCCTCTTTCTGCTGCCTTCTGCTCCACTGCGGGATCTGTTGTCTTATTGTAATGATTGGTCTTTCTTACTTTTTCTTGAATATAGAAATATATTTTATATATTTTCTTTGTAATCAAGGATCTGAGAGTCAATGTGTTCTGGATCCCCTCAGTCCTTTGTGTAAAGAAGTTTACCAGCCCTAGAACAAATTGGGAAGATTGGATTCTTTACAGTATAATCTTGTTAATTAAAACTGCAAACGGACATGTTTCCAGACACAACCTTTGTAACTGGGAAATGCAGTAGCAGGATGTTTTAGCTGGCAAAGAGATTATTTCCTTCTTGCAAAAGTTTTGTACTGCTTTTGCACTTTGTGTAAAAAACATGATTAACACCTTTTCACAGGTTAGCTTTATCTTTAAGTTACTGTAAATCTGTTCAGTGTTTAAGCCAAATCTGTGGTCTGAGCACTCAAAATAATTTTCTTACTTTATTACAAATTTGTATGCTTTCTGCAGATTTGCAGCAGATTTCTTTAATCGTCTGTAGATATAACCTCTTCAAAAGTTCTAAACCTGATGTTTCTAGAGAAAAGAATTAGAGAAGATTAGTTTTCCTTGAAAATGTTTTTGCTGAGTGCAGTTGATTAGGACTGTTTTATTTTGTTGTGTTGTTTTGATGAAATTCAACTGGCAAAAAAATAATTAGAATAATTATTCTGTTCTTATTAAAAATGACATTTAGGCTGTAGTCATGCTTGAATATAACTCCAGTAATTTAATGGTGACTAATAAGGAATATATACTGCACCAGTTCAGTAAGCATTTCAGAAATGCAGAACATGTATGTGATACTGATCTTTTTAATCAGTGTCTCGGTTGTGACTGTCTGCATCACTGTTGATCAGCCCAAGACCTGCTTAAAATCCACAAACAACATTTTTTTTGAAAGACCAAATACTTATAGTACATGAGCTTATTAAAGGCAAGTTAGCTAGAGAACATAAAAAGATAATAAAGTTAATAAAACATTAATGTAATAAACATTTCCAATTGTTATGCAAAATGTTGTTTTCTAGTCCAAGTTTAAAGAAAATACAAATTCTCATGACTTAATAAATTATGATACAATTATAAATGAATCAGTACATTTGTCATAAGAACTAACAAACAAGGTTGATGTGACTAAGCAACAACAGATGAAGGATGAGTATCATTCCAGCCCTGCCCTGCTCTGTCAGTGAGAGACTGTGGAGTGGGTGGAACACACAAGACAACAAGAGGTCCTGATTCCAAAGTGACCTGAAGCCTGTGGCTAAGCTAAATGATGTTTTCCTTGATTAAAAATAAATGACTCAAGCTACATTACTGTAGAAAGACTATAGCATGTTATAGAGTTTATGGACTGACCATTTACCACAGATTTTTTTTATCTACCACATGTGTTAAAGGGGAAATTGCTGTGCAATGTGTGTTAGCGTGTCATGCCTTTCCATAAAGCAAGATGACTGGACTAATTCCAGATATCAAAGACCCACATCCAAACTGTTTTGTATTTTAGTGATCATGACATGACTTGATAACAACCAGCTTGATGATGTACTTCTTCTTGGGATAAAATAGTTTTAAAAAAACTTTAATTCTTGACACCAAACCAATACTGCTGCTTTGAAAATTAAGATGTTAGAAAAGCACAATGTAAAAAAGGAACCTGCACAGCTGTCTTCATAGATTAGTCTAAAGCCTTTGATATAATTTGGTTCTGCCAAAAAGACTCATTGATACTGGCTTCAACAAACAATCCCTTGGTAGGTGTTTGCCTACTGATTCTTGCATATGATCACATAGCTTTTAGTTTTGCATCGAAAACCTACTGAGTTAAGCACATGTTATATCACTTGTTTGTCAGATCTGAATAAAAAGAGAAAATTTAACCCTTTGGGTTACTATAATTATTACATTGTCATTTTCTTTCATGTCTGTTCAGAGGAAAAGACTGGGACCCAAGTCATAATGAATAAAGCTTTCTTTTAATAACTACAGACTAGATTGGTTAATTGATACTACAGAAAAATATGTTAAACCATTAAGACCTGGATTCCTACATAAGGGATTATTCACTTCTTGTTTTCATTTTGAAAAGGAAGGGATATTTACATAGTCTTCTTGGAAACATGTGATATGTGGTTTCCATCACATTAGTCACATTATACACATCAAGCACTGTCCATTCAAACAAAGCATCAAAATGCATAGAAGACAAAATGGAATACAAAAGTTACTAGTACCAGTTATGTGCTCCCAGAGTACACACGGTACCAAAATGCATAAGAAATGAAAACTTAACCCATGTCATGGCTTGGGTGATATTTTATTATAACATTTCATGTCTCCCCATCACACCAACTTAACTTCACAGCACAGCAAATCCTATGATTGGCAACCCAATGCACAGAACACATGACACCACTTACTCAGAAAGCAGTCCAGGAACCCCAGTTACCAGAACCAAATGTCCAATTGAACAGTACAGCACTGCTCCAGAACTCAGTCCAGAACCCCGTCCCGGGTGTCCTGAACACCTGCTGGATTGATGGGGATTTCCCCTCCAGCCTGTTTGTCTCCAAGTCCATCTTTTGGGTAGAGGGGGGAGGAAGATGATGCTGGGGCTGTTCTCCTCTGCTCTCAGTCCCTCGCATTGAGTCGAGTTGTCCCCTGGGTCCCACTGCTGCAATCTCTCTTGCAATACGTCCTTCTTCAAAGTCCTCTGACTGGAGCTTTTTCAAGCCCCCTAACCCAGCTCCTGACTCATCCCCGGAGGGTGGAGTATCCTGAATATGTCCTGGGTGTGGGGTGAGCTAACTGCTCGGGGCTCAATGATCAAGTGGCTGGATGCTGGTTTCACAGGCATAGTCAACCCTGCCTTGCAACCCAACTTGTCACCTCTGAACTGTGTAGTTGCCCCACATCTGTGCTAAGAGGGCCCTTGATCAGGGGATCGAGGGCAAGAAGACATCAAGGCAAGAATTGCATCAACACTTAGGATGATGCTGGCCATTCAATGTAACTTAAGATCAAAGAGCTGGAGACATCTTCAATCCCACACCCATCATTTATTTCATTATGACATCATGAGATCCTAGATCAGAAAAAAATGCAAATGTAATTGATAATATAATGTTGATAATAACTGGGGAATAAAGTAAAATTATATACAATACATAGAAATGTCTTACACATTCATCAAACTATCCACTTACTTATGAGACTTTTGCAAATAGACTAAACTGGCCTTTCCTAGATCTTAATTTTGGTAAACACATGTGCATGCTAGCATTTCAACTCTTAGTTGACTATACTGTTAAATTGCATGAATCAATTTAATGTCCCTGCTGCAGGACACAAGGAGAGTGGCCTTTTTAAGCAGGTTGTTCCCAGAACCTCATCTACTCCCTCGACCTTATTGATTCATTTTTGTAGCTGCTAGCAATGGAAATGTTTTTCAAAAGGGTTTGAAATGAGCAAGATTCATGTCTGATGATGGGTGTAATCACAGTACTGCTAACTTGCATTACTTAAGCAGTAACCTTAAATCATTTTAAATAGCTTAACCCAGCCTGCACTCACATAATTTTCTTGACATACCCTCTGTTCCTCTTTAACTCCTTCCCTAATCACTGCGTAAATCTGGCTGTCAGCAAGTAGAGGGGATAAATCGATAAGATGACACCCCCCACCTCTAGAATTCTTCATTTTCTTAATATATTTCCATAATCCAATATACAGCTCTTAATTTTGATCTGCATATCTGCAGAGGGTCTTCAACAAGCATTTTGCAGAGCTGAGTATTGGCATAACATCCTTTTTGCTCTAGAGCAGTGAAGAGAGAAAGGGAGAAAAAGTTAAATGAAGCAAAGTAATGATTCATGCAAGGAATGCATTTTAATTATTTACTAAATTTGAGTCTTTCCAGTTTTTTACTACTGTGGGCATTAGTATCTCAAGCAGTAAGTCTCACATCAAATAATGCATTGTCAGATTTACAGTATGTAGAACTTCTAAATACATCTATACAGTAGCTTAAATAAGCACATTTAATTAAGCATACTTTGTATTACAGAGCAAATATTCACACGTCCTCACCAAAAATCTGTAATCAGACAATTACTGATGAATGGTGTTCTGTTAGTCCTCTTTGTTATCAGTAATTATGTTAACCTCATTGTCCAGTCTGGTAACCTGTAAGTTGACTTTTTGTCATGTCATGTTGTTGTGACATGGTTTAAAAAATATCCGATCAACTATTTTTATCATGTCTGTTTTACTGAATGCAAAACATATCTTTAGGTTTCTTAGTGTTAGACTAGCATAAATATACAATGATTTTCAATAAAAGCTGAGGACCAGGTCAACGTCTGGGAGATGCACACATTTTATAATTGTTTAGATTAGAGAAAATTGCCTTATTTGCACCCTATTCAGAAACATTTTATTTTTCCTTTCTATAAAATATTTTTTTCCCATCATCTTCAGTAAAAAAGACTCATTCAAGCAACAAACAAGTGAAAGCTTTTAGATTTGTCATTAATTTATTGATTCTTCTTGTAGGTTCTCTAAAGAACCCAATTGAGCACAAATATGAGGTGGTAAAAGGCAGGAACAAGTGACAAGACATAAGAAATGTGAACAATTGGCCTGTTTAATGGATGAAAGGATGTCCAGGTAATAGAGGTTTTAGGGAAGGAAGAATTGCCTAAAGATCCACTCACATTAATCAAGCTGCTGTGAAGCTTAAATTGAAAACCCAAAGTGAGTAAACAACATTAAGGAAAGTTGGGCCCGGTCTATACTGGGATCAGAGACATTTAAGGATATGTCTCGCTGGTCCTGTAAGTGGTATTTATACCATTGCATTATTCACTTGTTTTCATTGTGGAACAGATGAGGTATTAAGAGGTATTAACAAAATCTTCCTTGAAATATTTGATCAAAGCCCACTTTATCTCTCTAGTCTTGAGTGTCCTGTAGTTTCCTTTTACTTCCCTGTCCTTAAATTAGGTGAGGTTATAAAGCCCGAACTTTACTGTCCTGGTAAGACTTACTGTCCTGTAAGAGGTGCCATATTTCATACAGTATGAGACTTTAAACTAAGTTCTTAATCACTAGAGATCCCGCAATGCTGTTCATTACAGAACAGGAATTCAGTATCCTGGCTAAGCACCATTTTGAGACTCAAAGTTTTGGTCACCCTAATACTCATGCTTAATTGATGTGAAATTACTATTTTGCATCTCCCATGTGAGTGATGAGCATCTGTGGTGGATGAAGTAGGATCCACCTCTTGCATATGAAGTGTGATCCATGGGGATAGAAAGTGTTACACAAATACAACTATTTATTATTATATTCTTTAGACACTCCAACGTTATCTTCTCCACCTGAAACTACTACTATTTACAGGAATTCGTTTTTTTTATCCAATGGGATCCATCCTCCAAACAGCAGTAACTGCGGGACAGCTAAAAAAAAAACATTAGAAGGTCATAGGGTGTGTCAGGTTGGTGGTTGCACATTCTGATGGGGAGCATTGAGAAAATAGTTCAGAAAATAGTTTTATAATGTCAAATAACCTCTCCTTTTTACAGCTCTTAAAATACAGTAAGTCACCAGCTTCCCTGAAATCACAGGCTGATCAGCTACTAAAGTGTCTATTTTCTATGTTATCAGCAACTGATTATCCCTGTTTAAGAAAAACCCATTACCTTAATAAGGAATCTGATAGTTTTCCTTTCCTATTCAGTACCTCTCCTCTATAGAAGAGTAACTGAATTTAAATGAAGTTCATTTGTGTTATGCCTGGGCGAGCCAGAACTTGCAGCTTCCGGTCTCCATGGCAATCGGCCATGTTTACACAAGGAGTCAAACACCTCCAGGTGCCGTGGGAACGTGAACAGGAAGGTTGTCTATGCCACCTGCCCCCACTTAATATGTAATTACCTTGTCAGTGCTTAATACTTCAGCCCTGCACTGTCCACAATCAGGCACTCTGTCATTGAGATCTTCTCATGAACTACTCTACTTCTATGCTCTGTATTCTTCCTAAATCCACCCAACTCCTTGATCTTGATTTGGAACCTGATAGCCAGCCGGATCCCTGTGTGTTTTCCCTTTGGTTCGCGAGAGTAGTCGGAGTTCTTAGTAATGTACCTGACCTGCCTGGCTGTGCAGCTTCCCTGTTCTGTTGTGCTTCTGTCTGCCAGTCAGCCCAGAGCATCCCCAGCACTCGCCGGCCAGCCTTCACCAGGGCGATTTCAGCCATGCAGACGCGCCTTTCTCCAGGAAAACAGTTTAACAAAACTCTAGTGCAAAGGTGTCATGATGGCTAGTCTGTTGCCTCATAGTCTTTCGATCACTGTGGGGAAATAATTTTTGAAGTCAGTATGGTATTGGCTGGAACTAATCAGTCTTGTAGAGGTTGTCGTCTGTCAACATGATCTATTCAGAAAGTCTCATAATGTTTTTTTAATATACTAGAAAAAAAGTATTCTTTGTTGTTGTTTTAAAAATGAAGGTGTAGTAGACAAGACCAAACCTTTGGCCAAACACAACTGAATATTAATATGGGTAACAGGCCATCTTTGTCAGTATTCATCCTTTTGAATCACTGATCCCCACCACTATGCTGCAGCCAATATCTGCACTTGTTTGTCTGCTTACTTCCTGTCTCACCGTGACGTCTCTAGGGGTGTTGCCAGCAGTTTCTTGGTGGGCTGTGGTGTTTCTAAAGGTTTCTTTCTCTTCAAAAGCAAAACTATTGAACATAAGGTTTTCTCCTAAAACCATAATTTGGGCTTGACTCACCATATAGTAGTGTCAGTCATGGAATTAGTGGCAGCGGTGATTGCATTGGTGATAGTAGTGGTGACAGTACTAGTGCTTAAGGTTCTGGTAATACTGGCCAGCAACCCCACATCAGCCTGTCTCTCCCTCAGCCAAGAGAGTCAAGAACGAATCAGTATATTAAATTATGCAATACTGGATTTGTCTAAAGTTCCTGAATTATTTATTATACCACAACAGCCATGATCAGATGTTTTGATTATACGTGCTTTCTTTTAGTCCTATAATAATGCCTTTAAATTTACCTACTGTGATTTTCTATTGTATGTCATTTTCAGCTAAGGTAATCTTTCTAGCAGTGCTGCAAAGGATTTGGAAGCCCAGTACTAGAATTAATCTTGAAACCCATTCAGAACGTATCAATGTTCTACATTATGGGAACTCTTAACAAATAACAAATAACAAATGGGGTGCAACAATGTGATTCAACTAACATGCCCCTATGGTAATGCATGCATTAATTAGTCACTCTGAACCAAAATTGAACAAAATGGACAGCAGTCAATGCCTGTTTAATTATCAAGTTTCTGACGACTTTTCTCTACCTTGATGCCTTTTGAGAATGTATTATTTCGCTTCTCCTGTGAACTTTGCTCAAAGAGGTGCACAAGACAAATAAATAACAAGATGTCCACAGTGTCCAAGTGATATTTCCACCTTGAAAGTGGCAGATCCCCACGGGAAGACATTGGTAGAAGGTGCAAATGTTAATTAAAAACGACAGCACTTCGTCGCTCATCCTCTGGAACTTAAGCTGGGAACAGTGCTCCTGTCTCACTGTATGTCAGAGTGTTTTCTGTTCAGAAAGGAGAATTAAGTTTGAGCAAAAACATTCCAGGTGAAAGGGGGGTAACACTGAATACACTAACAAATAAAATTAAAACTAAATTCGAACATCCATTAATGTCACCCAAAAAGATTTTCAAATCTCTCACCTAACAACTTGTCAGATAAAAAAACAACAACTTTGGCTTCAAAGGCACCTGGAATATCTCTGGTTCTGAGTGATAAATGGTGAAGTTACAGTTTTCCCTGTTTTTAATTACAAATGTTTATTAAGCTGCTTACAGAGGGACAGGGTATTTGGGCAATGTGCCTGTAGAAAATGATAAGATTATTTTTATTGCAAATTAATGAGCAAAACAGTTTCTGAGAGAATCTCAGTTTAATGAAAAAATAAATAAATCTGGTCCTCGGGGTCTACATATATACTTTAAACAATAATTTACACACTTTGATAGTTTCTCTGGATATAAAATAGTTTGGAAAATCAGTCCTTATGCCTTTGAATCCCACTGCTAGTAGAATTTCTCTTGTTCCTATTCAGTCGTAGTCTTCCGATTGCACTTACAGGATCTGGGAAGTAAGATATCCCAAATTTTCATCCGATTTGATCCAGAATAAAACTGAAATAGATTGCCCTAGATGATGATGTTTTGTGCTTGTGAATTGCAGGCATAAGATTAATTGAAAATATACTACATACGGTAGCAAAATACTATTTGTGCAACTTTATACTCAATTTCCTGTTCAGGGTAACAATGTGGTGCTTCTGAATGAACTCCCCTATGGAATTACTCATTAAAATGAAAAAAAAAAAAACAATTTCAGCACATACACTCAAGTGTGCCTCAGCAGGAGCTTTGATAAAATATAAGGAAGTTTGTCAAATGATAGCATGATATTTAGCCCAACTAGCTTGTTTGGTTTTCAGCAGCTGCAGTAAGTAATCTGAAGTTGTCCAGCAGTTTCTTGAAAGAAACGAGGCTATCATCTTCGACAAAATAGCTGGGTAGCTTGTCCCAGACTCCAACAAGCCTTTGTGTAAAGACTTTTCTCCTCCTCTCAGTTTTAATGCACCTCCCTGCACTTTCTATTTATGTCCACTTTTTTGGGTTTTAGTGTTGATCCTAAAAAAAGTTAATAGTTCAAGATTGAAATGATTCAGTTCTTTTCACCTGTTAGAGTAGGATGGTACTCCAGGCACAGGAGTGTATCTGGTCATTCTTGTCTGAACGGATTCCAGAGCTTCAGCATTTTTTTGTATCATGGTGACCAAAACCATTCAAAATATTCTAAATGAGATCTTACTGATTCATTGTACAAATTTCACATAAAATCCTTTGATTTACATTCTGAGCCTTTTCATATATATTCAAACATTTTATTAGCTTTTTTACTGTTTCTCTACATTGTCTAGAACAGTGGTTCTTAAGTGTGGTCTGTGGACCACCAGTGGTCCAGGAGCATGCGCCAGGTGGTCCCCAGGCTGACCTAATCATCTTTCTCAAAGCATGTCCGTGCTGTTTAGTTCAGAAGAAAGAATATTGTAGCATCCGCTATGAAGGAGCTCCCCCTAGGAGCACTGTTAAGAACTGTAAGCTGTAAAAAGTGGGAGGGGGGAGTTGTGTGTTGGTTCTAGGTATTGGGGTTTCACCAGCCGATAAGGGAACTGTGTGTGTCAGTAATGGGGCAAGCACCAGCCTAGTCGGCTTGGCTGGCTTGAGGGTCTGCCGAAAGGGCAAAGTTTCCATTCATTCTCCTTGGCTGTACCCTTCTGTTGCCTTTGTGTTTTAATGAAGCTTGAGTTACTGCGGACCATCTCGCCTCTTCACTCTCCCCATCAGCGCCTTTTGCTTCAGTGTTTTAGTTTTATGCACCATGAATGAAATGATGTCACATGCTGAAAACGAGACGGTCACTTTGGCGGGCAAAGTCCCTGCCACCCTGCAACAGTCTATTGTCGTTAGTGATGCAACAATCTGCTCTTTTTTGACCCGCACCTACCCTACCCAATTTAAAATGATAAAAGAACTGTCCGAACCCGCTCCAGTAGAAATTACACAGAACAATATTCGAACATTCATTTGATCAACATTTATTGAAGCAGCATATCCAGATTCCTTGTTTTAAACAGACTAAAGTAGCCTAGGCTGTCGTTTTTGTAAAGTGCTTCACAGTCGATGCAGATAACGTAACCTGTGCTTTTTTTTTCTATTGAGCTGGCTAGCTCGCCAAACTTCTCACACCTGGCTCTTTTGTCCCACTCTCTTCTTTATTTTTATCTCACTGTTGTGGAGTTCTCCTGATCTGCCTTAATGAGGTTTCCATTATGTTTTTTCTTTGAAATACACTGTCGTCTGTTTGCTTACTGTTTGCTGTTTTTCTCCCATTTTCCCTTGTGATACAACCGGTTGGGGGCCTAAATATGGTAAAAAGTCTGTTTTAAACCTTACAATCACTTTAATTTAAGATACAAATAATCTGTTTTCTGCAATATTTTGTTTTTGGTCATATATCAACCCACATCCGCCCAACCCAAATTTTTTTTAAAAATCTGAATCAACATCACTAGTTGTCATGATTGCATGGTTACATTTTGATACTTGAGTGTGGTTCGACTGTTGCACTTTTTTTGTTGTATTATTGTTGATATTGTAACAATTATCAGGGGTCCTTCTTACACACACCCTTACTTCACTAGCTGCAAAAAAAATTAAGCTACTGTATATTTCAGGTAGAGAACAGCATCAAAATACTCCAAGGTTAGTAGAATTTTAGATTAACTAGAGAGATGATGACAATCTTTATTTTTCCCTTGCCTGTGTAAATTTAACATTTTAATTCTCCTGCTTTAAAATGCTTAGTCACACAGTGCCATTAGAAATGTCTGTTTTTCTCTCAGCTATGAGCTCATTGCTCTCAATCAGTTTACTGACAAAGAATTTGTTTTGCTGTGTTTACAGTGAAATGGAGGATGACCTTCATTTTTTCTGGCTGTGAATTTTACGTCACACTGAACTATTTCTGAAGTTTAATTAAGGGTGTCTGTTTTTCTATCACTTTCTTATCACTCTGCAGCTCTCAAAAGCCTGAAATGTATCAAACAGATGTGCAATTGGAGTATGATGTGTTTCTTCGCTGATAGCTCTGGCTTCATACAACACAATGTTTGAGTGCTGAGCAATGGGCCATGAGTTCAACATTGCTTTTAGAAATGTACTGTTTACTGGTCTTGCATTTATGCACATGGCTGTCAGAGAATTCATCACACAGATCTATTCAAAAATATATTTCCTTACACCCTAGCACTGTAATTATTTCCTTAATGATTACTGAACTATTCTGAAGCTTTCATTGTTTTAGTGCTTAGCTTTAATCTAGCATAATGAACAATGAAGTTGCATTGTAATAATGCACTCACAATGCGAATATTATTGGTATTCTGGCATCATTAAAATACAGCATTAAGTGTCCCAGCATGATTGCCACTCATTAAAGCTCAGGTGTATGAGCAGATAAATGGCAATCTACAAGCTTACTATTTTGCAAGATGTGGACAGGTTGATTGATGTTCTTCTACAGCTAGGCTGTATTCCATCAAGACAAGCAAGGCCAGAATAACAATTCATCACTGAAGCGTCTTCAACATATTTTTGTCACTCTTATAATTTGAACTGTCAAAAAATGCGTTTATTTATTTTTTCACCTGAGAGTGACAAGTGGGAGAAGAAGTGGAAGTATTTCATAAAATGGTCATGTACTCAACCGTACATAACATCTCTACAAGACCAATGACTTCATACACAACAGGTGTTTTCTTGCCATTTATAACAACGATTTCAATATGGTTTGCATTGACATCAACAGGTATGTGCCTGGTATTTAATCACTGTTCAGGTGAGATTTATACCAAGAGGTTAAACTAATGAGGATATCCGGAGGTTGAAAATTGGAAGAAACTTACAATAAACACAATGAGTCTCAGTGTTTTTGTTGCACAAAAAACTTGAAAATGTTCACCTCCCACATAAAATACTTGTATGAACACAATAATCAGTGCAACATACTGGCATATACAGTATGGTATGTGCATATTAAAACAGCAATGCATGCATTACTTTTATACACGCACTCAAATAGACACACCTCCGTATGTGTCTGCTTCTCTGATTAAGTGGTGAAACATAATGATGTTTTTAGAGAGGCGGTAAGTCTGCAATCACTGAATGAAAGGAAGAAGCAGATAAGTTGAGCTAAAGATGAATAATTATTTTGATTTAAATTAGAAATGATTTGACTTCTAGAAAGAGAGCGGAGAGTCTCTATTAGCACTACACCACGGGGAGTAGGACACCAGTTGAAAGTACTGAATGTGGAAGTGCATACAGAACAGGGGGCACTTTGTTACACAGAGGGTTGTGGGATTGTAACATACCCAGTGAGTGTACGGTTCCACCATCTCGCCACCAGAGGGCGCCCTAAGCTCCAGTGGCTGCTCGAGCTCCAGCTGCGCAGCAGAAGTGCAGACGAAGCAGACGTCAGTAGCAAATCCCTGGTTGCATAGTGTAGTGTTCCAGGGCCTCCACGCCCCCCCACCTCAGGTCCATATAGTACAAACTATTCTCTCAGCCCTTGTAGTGCTCAGTATTGTTCACCTCTGTGTTGAGATCTAGATTCTGGCTTTCTTGAGTATTTATTTCTCCTTGTCCTGAATCCTCCACTAGTTAGTTTATTCCTTGTTATTCTGAGCCTTACAGACAGCCACTATGCCCAGCCCACGTTGTGGGAACTGGTATCCTGGCTTTCAGTTGAATGTGATCCTCGGATACCCAGGGTAAGGGAGGTGAAATAGAATCTATTGTTTGAGACTGAAGATGATGCTGAGGACAAATAAAGTGATGGTTAGATGCGTGAGTACGTGACAGGTAAAGTGTGTTGCTTAGAGCATTTTTTCTCTCTTCCTTTTTCTTTTTTTATTTTTCTGACAACTTGGGACTATGGTGTTTAATTGTTCTTCTGAGTTGGTCCATTATGCTTCTTTTTTAAGTTGAGAGACAGGTTTTTTTTTTACCCTTTTCAGATTTTTAGCAACATAAATTAAAACAAAAACTGAAATGATTGCATCTGTCTTGCACTGGTGGCTCTGGTTGATCCGAGGAGTCTAGCACCTGTAAAATGTCTATTTGACATAGACTGCTACGGTCCCTGAAAACCGTTACTGTTATGACAGAGCCAGAGATTTTTGTGTACTTGTATTTATTAGTGTCTTAAATAAATAGCACTTTTAAATCTACAAGTATACTTGTGTCAGTTTTCACAAGACCCACCTATGAAAAGCAATGTCACAATGCTCTGAAAGAGAAGAACGAAATGAATGTAAAGATAAATAGAAAGATAAAGAAGGTGCATCATCTGGTTTATATGTGCTAGGTGCTGCAGCTTTCACCACAGATTGATCCTGGTGGTGCTGGAAGCTTTGATTATGTGGCTCAATCTGTGGCACAATGGGAAACCTGTTTACTTGCATATACAGCTTCAGCCATGGTTTTATTCCAGTGTTGTCCTTATACTATAAGGATTTTTGAAATATTGATTGCTTTTCCCTCCCTCACAATATGTCACACTAGTAACATCATCAACAGCAACAAAAACATCAATAGTAATAGAAAGAGAGGCCAAGAAAAAGCTTAATATTGAAAAGAAATCTCAGTCGGAGAGAAAAGAGCTAAGATCGTATCATTAACTCGATCAGATCAGATTTATCAGTCATGGAAAGAGATACAAAACAGATGACTGTTCCATTGTCATCCATTTGATTTAGTATTGAACAAGTTAAATTAATATAGTTGTTAGGTGCAGGGTGCACAGTATTACTCAATATGTCACTGAACTGTATCTCAGGTCTAAAAAACAAAAACACACAGCAAATATTTCACACGGTGCATTAAGGAGATACCTGTTAAAGCCACAAGGATTTTAGCATGGGATCAAGTGTGATCCTGCAAGAATTAATTTAAGAAAACTCTTATTAATAGGCCTCAGTGAAATAAAACATCACCTGTTTCTGTGGGGCTTAAAGTTGCCAAGACATGTCTGAGAGATGGACCACAATGGAATACCTGTCAGGTTTGTTTTTTGCCTATATCATCATCAACTGCATTTTCTATACATACTGTATGTAGCATGTGACTGACACCAGTTCTGATCATGGAGGACAAGCAATGAAGGGGTCAATAAATGGAGTCTCTCCACACTTACTATGATAAGTGTTGTATGCTAGCTTTAGTTTAGTAGTTTGGTTAGATTTTGACAATGATGAAATGAGCAAAATCCAGTCATCCCTCGCTTTTTCGCAGGTTCGTACTTCGCGGTTTCGTTTATTCGCGGGTCGCCCCCCCCCCCCGAAAAAAAATTCTGGGAAGTACAGGGCAGGCAACAGTATTTCCGCGAGTCGGCATGTGTTGTGTATTAGTCCACCTTTGTGCCTTTTCTCATCTGTTAACTCTCTGCATTTCGTTGTTCAAGTGAAGTTCTTTGTGCCCCATTTCCATTATTTTGATTAAATATGGGACCTAAACGTGCTTCTAGTTCTCGTGCTAGTAATCCTGGACCTAAAAGATGCAGGAAAGTGATGACTTTGGCAGAGAAAGTTGCACTTTCAAACACGTTAAAAGAAAGAAAATGGAATATGTCATTTATTGGGCAGAAAAATTAGTTATTAATTTGTTCCCAAGACTTTTATGTCTTTCCTTCGTCTTCCCCCTCCCTTTCTATATGTCAAAAAATGCAAAAATCAAGCAATATGCTCTCGAATGTCCTCTTAATTACCCTCGATTAGAAAAAGAAGAGTAAAATGTTGTTTTTGGGACTGGGGTTGTTTTGGAGAGGGCGGTTAATTATTCGCGGATTTTCATTTTGCACATGAGGGAAACGTGAGGGATGACTGTAAATCAAAAGGGATAATGTACACAAAACTTCTGCATTCACTTGACTGTATGAAGAAATTACAGTTGTGTTTGTAGATCATTTATGAGGAATAGATCAGGTAGCAGCTCTAACGGTGACGTTGGGCTGGAGGGA
This sequence comes from Lepisosteus oculatus, assembly GCF_040954835.1. NCBI lineage: Eukaryota > Metazoa > Chordata > Actinopteri > Semionotiformes > Lepisosteidae > Lepisosteus > Lepisosteus oculatus. Next base: position 15,813,792 of record NC_090716.1, read on the forward strand.
TGGGTGATAGGAAAGATGCATGCAGATTTGCAGCCAAAGAGTGGAACTGCAACATTTAACATTAAACATGAATGACAAACTGCCATTAAGCATGAAAAGTCTTTTCTGCAATTATAGAAAAGTTAAGATTAGCTGAACAGAGCTTTTTAGACTCAGCTTTTTGAAAAATGCATTGAAACTAATTTTTATGCCATGCTGTTAGTGCATGTGATCTTCACATGTACAGATATAATTCTATTTGAAATCCTAATAACAATATTCCCAAAGTGAAGTGTTATAATAGGCCAAACTGGGGGGATCCTTAAATGTTTTCTTTAGGATTAATATTGTCCATAAACATTTGGCAATTCAATTTCCCTTAATTATATTGATAAGTATGGCTAAAGTGCTACCAGTTAATGTATCCTAGATGTTGGGGAAAAATGGATTTTGATACCATTAGCTGATTAGGTATGAAAGTACATTATCTCTCACAATGTGAACTTAATGTGAATTATTTTAGGACACCATACCCTCCGCCTGTACTTGTAAGAACCAGACTGTCCATCTAGCTCAAGTGAAGAGAGAAAAATGAATAACCCATTACACTGCAATTTGGAAAAGTTTTGGTTCATTCAACATGCAGGCTCCCAGACCTGGAAGATGATATAATTAATTTTAGAAAAGGAAATGTTTCAGCTCTTCACTGTTTCCCTGTCTTGTAATCCATATCTATTAATCAAATCGCGCAGCCTGGTAAACCTTATTACCTGACTCCATCAGTTCTGGGTCTGTTCTAAATTAGTTGATTGTTTATTTATGCTTCTTTACAGCATTGAGATCTTAAAGCACTTTTGCTTGGAAACATGACCATGATCATCTTACCCCTGGAAATGATTTTGCACTAAGACATTATCCCATTATAACAATAATGAACAGAAAGCTGACTTTTTTTCACAAACTATTTCTTACCAGATGTAGAAACTGAAAATTGCACTCTTTGATTATGAATTGCTAAGCACATTCTCAACATACATTTTTAAACAGAGCAGTTGTCAGTTAAGTATCCAATCTAGAAAATCTGCCATCAGCAAGCCTTACTGTATATCCACAGACCAAAAGACTTCACAAAAATACATCCTTATCCAGTTAGGTAAATCACAGTATTGCTTTCTAAAATGGCATGAAATCTAGACCAGCTTTGCTAGCGTGCTGGGGAAAACACACACTGAATACAAATGCCACTTGCCTGGAAACGTATCTGTAGCAGCATCCAGCATGTAATATATTGTAAATATTTTGTAAATATTGTAATATTGTAAAATATTGAAAAACATGTTGTGATTTAATGTGAACCAAAATGGTACCATTCAGTTCCATTTCTCGTTTTTGTTGGTGATATTTCACCTTCAGGGGTGTGCTCTCCAGGTGAACATTAAAAATATATTAACCATGTACTTACTTACAAGAGGGTAGTGCAGGGTTATGGTTAGGGCTCTGAAAGCATAACCGGAATGGTAATCTCTGCTTCAGATATGGTTGTTGTACCTTCATATTAGGTATTAGAACTAGCCCTGATTGCTCCAGGCCACCCAGCTATATAAATGGGAACAAGGATTGCTGGAGGCGACTCTGTGATGCCGTTATGCCAAACACGTTACTCTTATTCTGTAATGCATTCATTTAGACATAACATTTAAATTAATTCTTCTAAACCTTCCCCTGATAAAGAGTAATCCAAAGAATATTGTTCCGTTTTTTTGTGTTCAGAAGTAAAAGGCTCACTGTGACACTTGTGGTGTCCTCTGTCTCACTGGGCAAGCTGTTTAATGAGTTTGCAGTATATTTTTTATTCTTAAAGTTTTGGCATAATTACTTTATTTGTGGTGTTCTCTATCCTCGTAAAATATGACCATGGTCAGATTTTAAGGTATTATGTAGTTTTTCCATGATTTTGCAAGGCTTAACTGCGCATTCTGTTTTTTTTAAAAAAACTGTTCCTCTCCAGCTGTATAAGTTGCATTATTTGATTATTAATTGTTTAGGGCATTCTAAATTAATCAGATCTTTTTAATGAATAAAATTATTAATTTCACTTCAAAACATATATTTGTACTAAACTACTGCATGTTTTAAAAAAAACAAAGGAATCATATGAATGATATAACCTGTTTCAATGCTCAAATAACATGTATGTACTTTATTTCACAGAATAATAAGTGCCATGCCTAAGTAACTGATTACAAAGCAAATGAGCATGAGAAAGGCTAGTTCAACATGAACACCTAGATGTATTTGAGGGTTTTTTATTTAGACTATATTTATGGAGAGATTTGTCTTAACTCACTATGGCAGACAAGCAGTAATTAGGCAATTTCATCTGGCCTGCAAATAGAGATCATTCTGACCTCTATATTGTTCAAATAGGTTCACTTGGTGAAAAGCTTAATTTTCACAACGGTTTACTTGAGACTTAGTTGTGGTATGCTGTATAAAGAGATTCATGGGGATAGATGTGCTATTTAGGATAAGTTTGGTTTGTAGTATCCTGAAGAGTGGAGTTAAAATACAGTCTCTTTCTTAGGACCTCTGTTTTCTATTGTGGTTTTCCATGGGCTTGGGTCTTGTGAGCTACCAGCTGAGAGGCAGGCTTAATAGACTACTTGGCTGAGTGATATTCCCTCAACTGTAGGAGGAAGAGGTTAGAACGTGCACACAAAATGTTGAATTAACCAAAGGACAGCTGCAGAATTGGAAGTGGAAACTGACATGTGGAAAGAAAGAGATTTCTGTACAGTATGATGTGTGTAAACAGTGTATATATAGGTTTTGAGTGATGATCGATTGAATGACTTGGTTGTCATCCCTCCTGAACTTTAGGAAACTTCAATTACAGTGAATGGAGACTCAGGCAAGGTTACTACTAGAGTGATGGCAGGTACTGATTTGAGCTCCTCTGAAATAACACATTCATTCTCAAGGGGGAATTATCTGCTTCCTGCACAGGGGCCACACATCTGCTGGTTTTTCCTTTTTTGCTAATATCAGTCCGCAGTCCGGTACTCTTTTACTGCAGTTACACTTTTGAAGCTGCCTAAGTATTCTTGTATCAGTTCTGTACATTTGGATTTGGGAATTTGTGCCCATTCTTCCTTGCTGATGTGCTCAAACTCTGTCAAGTTGGAGGAGCATAAGTGAAGAGCATCAGTGACAAGCAATCCTCAAGTGCTTCCGCAGATTGCAAAGGGGATTTAAGTCTGGGCTCTAGCTGGGGCACTCAAACACACTTGCTTTGCTTTTCCGGACTTGCTCCAGTGTCACTTTGGCTGTCTATGTGGAGAGGTTGTCCTGTTGGAATGCGAGTCCTCTGCCGTAATCCCGTGCTGACTGAGGTAGATTCTCCTCAAGGATTTTCCTGTGTGAGGCTCCATTCATCCTATCCTGATAAGTGTCCCAGTCTCTGCTCCCGACAAGCACCCCAATGAGATAGTAGCGATGGTGTTACGTACGTGATTAGATGTGTTCAGTTTGGACCAGGCATTGCACTTTGCATTCAGGGCAAAGTTTTAAAGTTTTAATAGGTTTTAATTGTTTCCCCAGGCTGGAGGATCTTCTGCCACATGATCACAGCGCCCTCCCCACATTAGGGCACTCTGTGTATAACTGTGTCACCAGACTTTATATTTTGATGTTGCCAGTTTAATCCTGGGACTGGTGGAAGCAGTCAGTCACTTTCAAAAATTTGATCTACTCTCTGATATAAATAATTAGGCCTTTGTTTAGTTATTTATCATGTGTTAAATATTTCATCCATAAGAAATAACCTTAAAATATTTAATTGAACTGAAAAGAAGAATAATGCACAAATGCAAAACAGTATAACTTTATAAAATTGTCCAAGAATGGAATAACTTGAAAGAAGTTCAATTGTCATTAAATACATTATTTTCTTAATAGCATACAGAAATTATCTAAATTTAAAGATGTATCTGTAGTCATGGTTAATTTGATAATGTTTGATTAGTATGCAGGGAATTACCTTTGTCCATCTTTAATCTTGTCAAAACTAATGAATTCAGTGTCTAATAATTCCTCAAACTAAACGTAATTCTAAGAATTTTCTTTCGTTTTTTCATGGCAGGGGTAAGTGTGATTAATTTTAATTAGTTCACAACAGTCATTAAAGGAATACTTTTCCAAAGCTGCTTTGGGAATGTTATTGTTAGTCTTATTTAACTTTGCTGGATCATATCCTAGTTCATTTGGACAGAGGTGTCTAATCTATTAACACCCTAAACCTACAGTAATTTCAAATCTATTTTCACTTATTTGTTCATTTTTATATTTATATCTCTGATTTTATCCTAACTTTCTTTTACAGTTAAGGTGCAGAAGAATATTTACAATTAAGAGCAATTCAAAATCTCATAGATATCCATCCACCACTGGCAATGTCAATGGACATTGTGTTTCAGAATTATACTGTACTGCACCTGCCTTACTGCAGCTTCACGGGATCATTCAACTGCATTAAAGTCCATTCAGATGGCATTTCATAATAGGCATTAGCATGACAGTGACAGTGACATGACAGGGCAGTGCGGTTCTGTGGCTCAGGATCTGCACCTGTGGCTGGAAGGTTGCCGGTTTGTATCCCGTGGCCGGCAGAGGAATCCTACTCCATTGCACCTGAGCAAGGCCCTTCACCCCAACTGCTCCAAGGGTGCTGTATAAATGGCTGACCCTGTGCTCTGACCCCGAGCTTCTCTCCCTGTCTCTGTGTCTCATGGAGAGCAAGCTGGGGTATGCGAAAAGACAAATTCCTTATAGAAGAAATTGTATATGGTCAATAAACTGATTTTATAAGCAATTCATACTTCAAGTTGTAAATCAACTTCTAGCAATCGTATTTATAAAACACCTCTGGATGAAACACAAGAAGCTGCTTTTTTTGCTCTTAGATCAGAAGAATAGAATTGATTCAACTATAGGCCTGGATTGAAAAGCTCCTGAGACTACAAAATTTAACACTTTATATGCAATGATGTCACTCTTAAGACATGCTGCGCCCCTATGAAATAATCCTCACTCTCCTTCTCACATTATTTTTTTCTGCCCTTTTGAAATATGCACGCTAAAGTTCAGTCTAGTGAAATGCCAGCATAAAGCCGTGGTGCAGAATGGACTTAATTGGACTTGATAGAATGGATTTAAAGTCCCTTGCGAACATGATCAGCTCTAAAAATACACAGTCATAACTTTGACCTTTTTTTTCCTAATTGTCTAATTATTATTTAAATACAGTAGTTATGCATTTCAAAATAAAAGAAATGTATACAGAAATATTTATTTTCCTTAGCAGTTACCTTGTAGACCTTGTAGATTAGTCTTTTTAAAATGGATGGCTTTCTACTAATATTGTAGAAAAAAGATTGCTGTTTTTGTGTTTGTTTATTCTGAGCAAAGCACTGCCTTGTCCTAGGGTTATCGATGCAGTTAGAGCTAGCCACTGACATTAACATTTTGTAAACTTCATTTCTCTAAATGTCAGGCAACCACAGGTCTTCTTAAATGCTTTGAAGAGCCAACACAGAGATCAAACCTCACATCTGCAGCCCTTACGTTTATTTTCAAAGAGCTTGATGATTTAACTGCTAAGTGCTCCTGTGTTACTTTTCTCTCTGCCTTTTAGCTCTTTTTTCAGAATTAAATTAGCTTCAGCATTTCAGAAATGGTATGCATTTTGCTGTTGCGGTTCTGTTATTAACTTAAAATTAATTTTGTTATTATTGAGATTCTGTCTTCTGTCTACTAGAAAGAATAGTGTATGAGTCATAACAAATTTAATGATTGGATTAATTGGACTTTAATCCATCCATCCATCAGTCTCACCTGTTGTCCCTTTTCATATCTATATTTGTATCAATGATTTATCTGTACATGTGGGTTATCTTACTTCAGATGTGGTGCATAAACAAACAAAGAATGACAACCTGTGTTGGTTCACAAAAAAGTCAGACTTCCATATTCATCCTAAATACTACCAGGTTATGAGCTTTAATAAGTCAACAATTCCATTGAGACTCTTCAAATCCTAAGCAAGTCCCAGTGCATTATATGTGAAAATTATGTGAATGGAAAAAAACAAAATTCCTGAGACTGATCTATTGTGTGTTGGATAGTGCAAGGAAAGGGGGGAACAGCTTCAGACCACATGTCAAAACAAAACAAAGCACATGATGATGACAATTTAGTAAGGGAAACTTCTGAATAATTCATGTGTTTTGTATAATTATCCTTTTGCTTATTGTCTCAAATTTATAATTTAATCTTGTCATAGTTGTCGAAGTTAATGTTCCACACAACTGGCAGGTTGGTGGGTTCGAGTCAGTCAGGTCATAAGCTGCTGAAAACATCAGAACATCCTCTGAAGGTCTCTGCTGGGACCTTTGACAGGGATTCTCTCAGGGGCAGGGCTTGGACCATCTTCACGCACTAACCCTGATTTTGTCCTCTTTAAGAAAAGAGATGCAAAGTGGTGCTTCTTGACTGTAAGCAGTGTGTATGCTGGGAGGTTTAATAACAATGGCAGCCCCAGTCTACACTGAGGTAAGCGAAGTACAGTAAGTCCAGCACTGTACAGCCTCCCAGAGTCTTTCACCTGATCTCTTTCGCCCCAGCTATAACCTCACACCAACTCTTTCATGCTTCCTGTTCTCTACCTCCTCTCCATTCCCTGTACTCCCTACTAAGCCTGAAATAGACTGCCGGGTTATTTTCTGTGCAGACCCTTCTGCACTTAGAAGGCATTCATGGCAGAACCAAGGAAGCCTCAATAGGTCTGCTTTATTAGGAAGTAATGAATGGGAATGTCAAAAGACCAGATGTCAATTAACATTCCCAATGTACTAATAAAGCTGAAAGACAAATATCATGAGAATGACCTTTTACTCTGCGAGGGCTTGCAGAAGCTAGCAGGTTCTTATCAGTTTGACTTGCTTGCCAAAACCCTGAATTCCCATCACTGCAGCTTGGTGTGGCAGGAGCACACAGCACAAACACGAGGGACCTTGCAATAAAGAGGCAGAGAAGATTTAATCCAGCAAAGAATAGAAGAAAGGTTTTGAGATCAATTACTGGCAAGAGAGACCACAATTTATCATGTGCAGCTTGATATGCAATTTGTCATTTCTGTGATACCCTTAGGTAGAACAGTGGTAACTACTGATATCGCATTACTGGCCTAATTAATGAGAACAGAGTCTATCTCCTCTCTGGGACCTGCAGCCCAATTAAATATCAGCATCCGAAGAGACAGTAATGATGAGCGACAAGGCAGATCCCATAAGAGAGCTATTAATCTTCAAGCACACAGACTGGCAAGCTGTCTGTGTGCTTGAGCCCTGTGAGCAAGTGTAGGGTTGATGTTACATACAGTACACAGATAAATGATTTTAAAAACAGCATTGAACAGAACCGGAGAATAATCTAAGCTAATTTCTTGTCAAACACAATGCCATGTTATCTTTTTGGTCCATCATAGTCTCCAGGAAAATCCTACAGTAGGTTTCTTTTCAAATCATATTCCCTGGAAGACAGACAAAACATAGTTTGATCCATGTCAAAAATACTGTACTAGAAAAAAAATACAGAACTAAATTGTCCTGGTGAAAGAGAACATCTGTACGTTTTAGATCATTTTAATTTTATTGGTGAAGTACTGTAACTTCTTTTATGGACATAACATGAGGTTATTTTAAGGCCTGCATAACGTAAGTTTCTACATCTTGTATAGCCTGAAATGCATCAACTTGCTGAGAATTTTACCTCTTTTCTCTCATTCTAATGTTTTTAACATTACAATACCTGTCTAATATTCAACCATGGCAAGCCTCAGACAATTATGTCTGCGCTTTATGCTGTTGGATAGAGATTAACAATTAAATAACCTGGCTTTGGGGCAGAGCTATGAAATTCTTCCTCACTGTTGAAGGCTTGTGTCTTCCACTCCTTTCAGGCAGCATGTTTCAAAGATTTCCTGTCATTGTACTCTGTTCTTTTGGGAGTTTCCTGTTAATTTATAAGAGAGAACTTGGATCAACTCTGAGAAAAGATTTCATAAATCCATCAGTGAAGGTGGCCTATTCATTAGGAGTTTCTATAAAAAATACGGACAGAGTATTTAATAATTTTAAAGTGTACTGCTCCCTGCCATAATTTTCCTCTTCCCAGTCTGACTGTAGGTGATGGCTCTAGGTTTCAGGAACAGGCACAGTCCTTATTGATGTCTTTGTTGACGAAGAGAAATACTTTCTCATATTGTTACATTATTTTCTTTCTTTTTTGCAATTCTGTTGCAAACTGTTTTCCAGTTCAGTGATCACAAAAAAATATTAAAGATTAAAGATCTTCCTTATACATCTGGCAGAGATGTTCACAGGTGAACAAAGAAGCAAAAATCAAACCATGATGGAAATTACTGTTTCCATGTCATTGCAGTTCTTACAGTGCAGAGAAAATGTTTGTGTATCCCCTGCACTGGTATATTTTAGACCTAAAACATAATTAGCTTTGAATTAAGTCTTTATTAAAGAGGAACAGGTTATTTGCTTTTTATTTCTCAAGACACTGTTTTGATCTATGATTCATTTATTATATAATCTCATATAATTCAGAATATATTCTATTACATTTTAGACAACCTATGGCTTGAAAATGAATTTATTATGGACTAAGGCAGGGGTTTCCAGTCCTGCATCTGACTGGCTTTATTCCACTTGCAGCTAGTTCTATACAGCTGAGACCGTCATTAACTCAATAATAGAATCAATGTGCACTATTTGATTGTTTTCATCTCTTAAATATGTTGGAGGTTGTCTTCAAACTATTGTGTTTCATTGGTAACTTACAAGTCCATTTTGGTCAGTTTTTCCCTGCATTGTGATGAGCATAGTTTATTACCTTGCAGCTGCTTGGATGTGCTGTATCTGTTTTACACAGGCCCACTTATGTTCTACCACCACTACAGTAGATAAGTCACAATACGTGTAACAAAAAGCAGATCTCTTATCTCTGAAGAAACTGTTTTAGCCAAATACTACCCATATCACTTCTGTTAGTTCCCCATGTTTAAGCAAAGACTATTTAAAACTTCTTAGGACATTTACTAGATGTACTGTACTGTATCTGCCAGGTGTACTTTTAGACTCCAAAGTCCATATAAACAAAAGAGAAATTCTTTCATGTATTTATTAGCTCACACTTACTGTATTGTTAAGCAACATATTGCACATTGACATGGTGCCTACCATTATACAAACTATGTAAGAAAAAGTCCACACAGAGGGGTTATATTTGTGTAACACTCTTTAATGTTTCATGATTTGATGCTTTTAAATAAGACATTTTGCCATCTTGGCTTGTTCATAGAATTATCCTCTTGCATTGCAAGACTCGGGCTCATTAAAATAATAATGTATATATCTACAATCATGTTCAGTACTTTGCATAACACAATAAAATAAAAAAGAGAGCCTGAACTTTGCGATTGCAAAAACCTGAAGTGTTACAGGATATTTAAATACTCAGCCTTATCATCATCCATACCCCCGTGCTCTCCAGATGGAGGCACAGACAAGGTTAATATTAAAATATTAACGGGACCCCCTTGAAATCCAGATGACCCAAGTGAGTGAAGCTAGCCTGAAGTCATAAACATCTGGTCACAGATATTTACAATTACAGTTACAATTACCAAGTAGCCTTGTTGTAACAGATCCCCCTTGCGTGGTAGCCAAGTGTGGGGGGCATCTGCACCCATTAACCCCCTATTTCACCTAAATACCATCACCCCAATCTGTTCTGGGCTTGCTGTTGAAACTGGCCCTCTTCTTGATCTTTCAGTCTCTTGGGTGTCTCACTGCGAGCCTCCATTTCTCACTGTCCTCCTGACACTGAGGATCCAACCCAAACCTAAACCAATCCACTCCTAAACTCGCTGAACACTTATACAAGTGATGCTAATTCCCTAAACACCTCGTGTGCGCTCTTATTATGTGTTAGGGGTGGTGCAGTAGCTCTGTAGCTAAGGATCTATGCCTGTGGGTGGAAGGTTGCCGGTTCATATCCCACGGCTAGCAGAGGAATCCTACTCCATTGAGCCCCTGAACAAGGCCCTTAACCCCAACTGCTCAAAAGACAAATTCCTAATAATTCTGCTAGAATCTTGATGTCACCCCCTAATTCTGATGCACCAACTGCGGCTGCTCCATCACATTTGTCTACAGCTGAGCAGAAGGTGAGATCTGTTTCTTTCATTGACTTGACAAACCAGCACATAAAAGCAGGAAGGTTACAAAATCCACCCCTAGCAAGTGGAATAAACTGAATCAAAGAAGATGCAGGCCTATTGGTCTTCATGTCAATAATGAAAGCAGAAGAAAGAGGTCTTGAAAGGTTACTAATGGTAACAGCTAACAGGGTCATTTCAAGTTCAGTCCTTTCCTGATAAAGAATTATTCCTTTATCTTGGCTATTAACTGGCTATGAGTTACTTATAATTATGACTGTAGGTCTTATTAAATTTAAAAGTAGTTTTTTCACGGAAGCTTAACATTCTGTTCAAATCTTACGAGCATTCATTATCTTCAGGGCCTTCAACCAAGCACTGAGGAATTAAATGCTGATGATGATAGTTACATGCATATTTTGGATATATTTTCCAGTTGTTCTTTTTCTAGATTTTGTTACAAAACTGAAAACCATTGTATGAATATTATAATTTTTGGCATAGTACCAACACACTTAAATGCCGTATATTATAATTTATGAGAGGCTTGAAAATGAACACTAATGCAGTAATAAAGGAAATAATGTAATTCAAAGGCATGAAGAGGAAAAAAGCCCTAATCTTCGTGTAAAGAATCAAGTGCTTTTTTTTACCATTACATCTTCATGGAGAATCTGTTCTTTTTCAGAAAGATGCATGTCAAAGCAAAAAAGGAAATTAAAAAAGGAGAGAAATCAAATAGGTCTTATTACATCAAATAAGCTTTCCTGTTAACAATAAAATAGACATAACAGAACTCATCTTATCTAGCAGAAAAATGTCATAAAGCATATATACAGCCTTTTATGAAATTCTAAACAGTTAGGATTAGCTGAAAGAAAAATTAGGTGACAGATATATTAAAGGAATATAATGCCATCATAAAAAAGAGACTGCCATTGTCTGGTATAATTTAGTCCCTCTTTTCTCACCAGGCATGTGGACTTTTTAAGATTAAATCCTGCATTTACATTGAAATGATTTCTATAGAAATAATAAAAAGTATCATTCCCTATGCCAGGTCCTCGAACAGTACCAAAAATGTCCAATTATTGATCTTTCAGGCTTTCATCTTGCAATACAATACTAAGGGCATTCTAACACAGCTAAATTTGAGCGTGTAGAATATGGAGGCTTTATGAATTAATGGCAAAGATTCCTATGTCTTTACACAGCAGTAGTGAATAACACATAGTTGAAGACAGAGCTTAGAAGACTTATGTGACATAATTTGACATAATTTATTTTTCCTTTCTTTGCAGTTTCTGAGCGTACTCAGCACAGTGCTAGTTGCATGCCCCTGATACCTTTCTTTTATGTTGAGGAGAGACTAAGGGAAGGCATACATTAATAACTGCACAAAATAATGGAAAGTGACCTCCATCTATCCTCTACCAGGTCTCTAGCATATTTATTTCATTCTTATCCATTATCATTCAGTCAGCAAAGCTACAAACTGCAGGAGAAAGAACAGTATTTGTTTAAACAGATCCTTAACAGCTTTCTTAGAAATTAATAGTGTATTTCTTTAGAGGTTTAAATCATTAACACAGATGATAAAGTACTGTGGCAGTTATAGTTAGAGAATTGTGATATTATTGTAGTGCTTATAGCATTTTTATGAAGTCAGATTATACTGTGTCATTAAAGTTTATAACAAGTCATGGTTTGAAAATGAATGTATTGGTAGAGTAAGGGATGTTACACCATTGTTTAACACTCATCCATTCATTTTCTAACCTCTTCCAGTTCAAGGTAGCTTGGGAGCCAGAGCTTATCCTAGCAAGCAACAGGTGCAAGGCAGGATACACCTGTAAATCTCAGGGCAGAAACATAGAAACACTCTCATACCAGGGCCAGTTTTCTCTGAATTGAACCTCGAGCCCCAGTCCTGCAAGGCAGCACAGTAACGCAGTTCACAGTTTAACATGCATCATGAATAGTGCTCTTTAACATTAGGTTTCTGTAAACTAATCATTCCAAAAATATCTTCCAGCCACTTTAACAAATTTTGTTCCAGATGCCCTCAACTTCATGTGTCAAAATCCATCATCTACAGTATTTTTGTCCTTCTGCATGAGCTATACTTACAGCACTAAATAAGAATGATTTCTAAATACATTAATTTTGACAAAGTACTTTCAAACTAGCAAGCATACAGTAATTCCAGTAGAGTCCCTTAATTAAGCAGAGGTTGTTTCAAACAATTATTTTATTATTGAGATGGTGTCTGGACATGTTCTTTCTTCCAGTGTAATGCTGTACTACTCCGTCTATTCAGGAGCATTCGCAATAGATAGTTTGGCAACAAATTGACAAATTTCATTGAGAAATTATTCAGAATCTGTAATACATGTTTTGCATCAATTACCTGATTTGAAATAACTTCTACTAATGAATCATTGTATGTTTATGACAAAAAGATTGTTCTCCTATATAAATGATTAATTAATGTATAATTTGATGTTATTAACTTAATATATAATGTGGTGTTATTAACTGTTCATTAATCATTTGTCAAGGGCCACTTGCAAAGCCTGAAGTGTTAAATTTACATGTTTAATTTTCTGATCATCCATAATCCAGGGCTCTCCAGATGGTGGCACAAACAATTTCAAATTATGACAGTCTACTGACTAAAAGGACAAAAGGGGTCAAAACTGCAGGAGACAAAAATATCTGGTTGCAGATTGTGTTTACAAAGTCATTACCACATAACATATGTAAACAGAGCCGGTCCAGGCTCCCACGAAGCGTAGTTCAAGACCCTATGCAGATGGTATAACCCGGAAGTAAGTGGAGAAGGACACAGGGAAGAAATGTAGAGGATCAGGACAGTGTTGACAGACAGGGGCGTGACGATGGTGATCCAGTCCTCGGGGGGCGTGGCAAAGGCAAACTGATCCAGACAGTCCAAGGGGGAATCCGGGGCGCATTCCAGTATTCAGGAACCGGGAGATCCATCCAAGAACTTGAACTTGAACTTTATTGCCATATGTAACCAGTGCTGGTACAATGGAATTCTTACTTACAGAAAGTCTCTCGATTGTAAAACAACTGTAAAAAAACAAAACAAAGTGCAAACAGTGCATCAAGACAATGTACAAACAAACAATAGACAATGTGCAAGTAAACATGCAGACAGTTTGAATGTAAACAATACAGACATGTAAACAATGACTGGAGACATACAATAAATAAATTACAATGAGATGATGATGGTGTAGGTGTGGTCCGAGGGGGATGGCTAAATGTGTTCGCCAGTCTCACTGCTTGTGGATAGAAGCTATTGAAGAATCTAGTGGTAAGTGTCCGTATGCTCTTATATCTCTTGCGTGAGGGCAGTGGGGTGAAGAGCTCATGCCCTGGGTGGTGACTGTCCTCTGTGATGGCCAGAATTCTACCACGGCAGCGGTCCTCATAGAGCTGTTTAATCTCGGTGAGACCGCAGCCGATGATCTTCTGGGCCATATAAGACATTCAAGACATACAAGGTTAAAATCCGGAACAGCGTACAGAACAGGAACAAAGTTAAAAAGATTGGTCATTCTATGCTCGGGGAGTGTGACAAAGGCAAACTGATCCAGACAGTGCAAAGGGGAAATCCGGGTCACAGTCCAAATTCAAAAACCAGGTGATCCATCAAAGACGAGACAAACAAGGTTAAAATCTGGAACAGGATCCGGAACAGGGACAGGGAATAAAACCAGGGTAACGAGGCCAGGCGCTCTGAGCCCTGGACTCAGATGGTCAGGAAGCAGTAATGAAGCCGATGCCGTCGGGTCTCTCCTGGACCCACTGGTAGGCGGGATTAAATAAAGATGGACTAAACAGGGGGCAGGTGCATGTAATGAACTAAAATACGAAAGGGCCGGGGCGCCTTTAAGAGGAGGGATGAGGATCATGACAACATGCAGATAACTTTGCAGGAAAATCAGCTGTTTCTTTCATTTCCTTAACAATCTCTCACAAAAATATTCAGCTATTGCTAAGGTGTCCTGTTTTGTGAATTGCAAAAAATGCACACACAAGTGTTTTTAAAGTTTTATTTTATTCAAAACCTGAATGCTAAAACTGACTTCTAAGGGTAAGGACAGTAAGTCACACTAAATGACTGCAGAAACAAAAGGGAAAAATGTTTGTACACATTCAGACCTATGAACCCAGTGTATGGTTGAAACTCCTCTGGCAGTCTATGCCCACTTTGCGCATCAGCTTTGAGTAATTTTTTCTTGGCAGATCTGCTCAAGCTCTCTCATGTCGCTTGGGGATCGCTTACAGACAACAGTGTTCAAGTATTTCTATAGATTCTCAATAAGATTCAAGTTAGGACTTTGGGCCAGTCAAATACATTTACTTTCTTATTCATAAGCCACTCCAGTGTATCTCTGACCTTGTTCTTTCAGTTATTTTAATGCTGATAGGTGAATTCTAACTGGTGTCATTTTTTAGCAGACTGAAGAAACTTCTTCTGTAAGATTTGCTCGATCCATTTTCCCCTCAGTCTTGACAATCTTCTCAGTTTCTGTTTAACGTGAATACCCCGATGCTTCCAACAGGGATGGAGTTGACTGTGTGATATACAGTATTGTTTGAACTAGATGCATTGTTTTGCATTTTTGATGATCACAAAACTAATTTTTCTATGTTTCCAATATTGAATAAAAGTATTGTTTTAAAACTCCATGCAAGATTTTAGCTGTTCTATTTTTTTGTGTTGCTACTCTACCATAAAGGTCAGCTCTGATTCTCTGACATTTTCTCTGTTCTCCGCATTTTGAACTGTTGGCCTAAAGTGGCATTCCTAACCAGGTTCTTCCTTGCCTGGCTGCTCAGGTTGGAGGGACTCCATGACTTATGTGGCGCATTCAAATATGTTTTTTGTATGAAATAAATTTAGGTTTGCTACAGGAAAGGGTTTGAATAATTAAGTATTAATGAAAATAGGAAACTTCTTTTTGTTTCTTTTGCTTTGAATGTGTGAAATAGATTGGATATATATATATAACCATTTGCTGCTGCTTTAAAGTGTCGTGAAAGAAAGTTTTAAAGCAACAAAATATGAAAAATGTGCAAGTCTGAATCCCTTTGCAAGCGTACAATCAAGTAATATAGTCTAAAAGCAGGAAGACTACAATATCCGTTCATAAAAAGTGGAATAAACAGAATCCGGGAAATGGAGGCCTACTTGTCTTGATGCCAATACAAAAGAAAGAAGGGCTGATAAAAAGGTCTTTGAAAGGATACTAATGGTACTGTAACAGCTCAGGGGGTAATTTCCAGTTCAAGTCTTACCTGATAAAGAGTTTTTAGGCTGTACCTAGCTATGAGGACACAGAGGTTGTGTTCTCAGTTGTTTTTATCGTTGCACCCCTGTAAGGGGGATATGATTAATAAATCAGACACTCACACAATGTTCCTTCAACAATGGCTTTACCGCGAATGAAGAAAATCGCGCAAATGCTGGAAATGCTGTGCTGACGTACTGTTTAGTTCCTGGTAAAATACATTTCAAAGGTTCATTTTCGCTGCTGGTTCAAAGAGAACACTCACATTCGTCTAAGAACATCAGTGCCACTCCTCAAAGTGGCATTTCCTCAGATACTCCTGATGTCCTCTCAGCACATCCAGCAGTGAAAAAAACAACAGCACACTTGTATCTTTATGATGAAGCTGATTTTTTTTTTTATATGGGAGAAGTTACATTTTTTAAATAGATTTACCAAATATTATGACTCCCGGTGAATGGATGAATGAGTTAACAAAAGCAGCTGTTTCACCTGAACACATGTCATTATTATTAAAGACCCACTTACACCACCTTGCGCCCCCTGCTGGTCGGGATAGACTCTGACTAT
Source organism: Lepisosteus oculatus (assembly GCF_040954835.1). Taxonomy (NCBI): domain Eukaryota; kingdom Metazoa; phylum Chordata; class Actinopteri; order Semionotiformes; family Lepisosteidae; genus Lepisosteus; species Lepisosteus oculatus. The sequence goes on from NC_090716.1 coordinate 15,829,956, forward strand.
AACCCACCCCTTCCCCATGATCCTTTACTGGATAAGTGGATTCAAACCTGTATCTGAAATAATAAAATCACCAAGTTAAGAATCAAGTTAAGAAATAAGAGAGGCGTCATTGATATATTTAGATACATTAGAACACTGGCATGGGAAAGGGTCAATACTTGTACGAGCATGCCTGTGTCCCGTCACAGTAAACACAAAGAAAAGGTTGGGGAAATGAGGACTTCGATTCTTCCCCATTATTGAACAAAATGTAGAAAAATAATTCAATTTAAATTTTTATCTTTAACTTTTATTTTTAATCTTGAAGTTTGATTATTTAAAGCACCATATACCACGCTGCTGTATTCATGCAGTGCTGTGATGAACATGTTGTTAAACTTAGTAGTTAATACAGTATAATAAAGTACTATGCAAGCAGTATTTTCCTGCTAGAACTGTAAACTGTCATGTCACTTGATCTCTTGTGCTTCTTAGGGAAGGAAGATTTTCTGTTTCTGCATTTAAGAGTTACAGTACTAAATCTGGGAATTACTAGTAGTTTATCATATTTTTATATTGTATGTCTCAGTACACATCTACTAAGGGGATGGCATTATAACAGTCTTTAAACAACCACTTTTTATTGTCTCAGATGAGTACAATTTTAATGTAGTTTTATTAAAATATTGGGACAGTGAAGTGATATGGCATTTTACTTGTTGAAGAGGAAACTAACATTCTGTACTTTTGCCTCATATTTATTTTTTTATCTGAATTATAAATTTCAATGGTATACAGCAAACAAAAAGACAAATTTACTTTCCACCTCACTTATGAAGTCTTTATCAGAGAGGAAGTTGAAAGCACTCTATTTGATTTGGAGTGCCTCATGCAAAACAAGAGAAGGGTGATTATATTGATTTCCATGCCTCTCTAATCTTTCAGAATTCTTCAGGCAAAAATAATTAAGATCAAATGTGGAAAAACAAACAAGCTAATGATGTGATAAAGTTAGTTCCAGAAGTGCAAAGCTAATCTATGTAGTTTCCTTAGCATTCTAATCTTTGGACCCGCCTAGGTTGGATCTGACTCAATAACATTAATAAACTTTGAGTTAATAATTTTGTAGCCGACTTTATATCAAAATAATAAAAATAACAGCTGTAGACGTGCAGGAACTGTACAAATAGGCTTTGAAGGATATTGTTAGGGTGTTGCTGGCCTTAGAGATAATGTAATTACAAGTTAATGGTACACCTTTTAGGGGGCACAGTGGTTAGCATTGCTAATTGTCAGTAAACTGCGGGTTTAATTCTGGACCTGAAGAGCTGTCTGTGTGGTGTCTATATGTTCTTCCCATGTTCTAATGGGTTGACACAGTGTACTTTGGTTTCCTCCCACAGTAAAAACACATACTGGTAGGTCAATTGATTTCTGGAAAAATTGGCCCTGGTGTGGGTGTGGCATTTCTGTGTGTTCCCTGGGATGGATCGTAGTCCCATCCAGGGCCTTGCACTTGTAGCTTGATGGAACAGGCTTCGGCTCCCAAGCTACCTTGAACTGGAAGAGGTTAGAAAATGGATGGATGGATGTTAAACAATGGTGTAACATGCCTTACTCCACCAATACATTCCTTTTCAAACCATGACTTGTAAAATTTAATGACACAGTATAGGCTGACTTCATAAAAATGCTAAAAGCACTACAATAATATGACAATTCTCAAACAATAACTACCACAGTACTTTTTCACCTGTGTTAATAAAGGTCTCATTTAGAATAATGTGTAGAATTTTGTGAGATGCTTGTGCACAATGAAAAATAATTTTATAATGATTTGAAAATAAGGCTACATGGACCAAAAGTCCTCTTTCATTAGTAACTGTTCTTATGTAGAATATGCAGGATATAGGAGAATCCACTCACTCACTGTAATATGCATTTCTTATGTGGCAACTGTGTGTTCAGCCTGTTCCTCTCTGGATTCAGACAAATCTTCATGTGCTGCTTTTAGAACATCTTCAGGATTTCTGCGTATGAGTTACTGTAATATACATCTAGCACAGCGACTTGAAAAACATCTCACATCCATTATACAAGTATGTCCATTTCTGATAGAATGAGTTGACTCATCCCTGGTCTTCTGGCTGTATGAAATTTACCAAGACTGAGTATTTTCTGGTGCAGTGTATGTAGGCATTCTTTTATTTATTGTTAGTTAGGCAGATAAGCACATTAAAGTTTTTTTTTCCATCGGAAAAGTGTAACAAACCTTAACTTTTGTTAAAAAATGTAAAATTCTGTTTCATTCTGTTGCTGATATTACCTGATGTGTTAGTCTCTACAGACACTGTACATGTCAAGGCGTTGCATCGAACAAGTCCTCATCTGCAGATTGATTCTAATGTCGCAGCATTCAATGGCTATGTTGCAGGAAAAGAATGTGACAGTTGTACAGGGATGTCACATTTAGTTTCAAGAAATAGCTAATGACCTGCGGTCTTCAGTCACCTGACCAATGGGAGGAATGCAGTGACAGTTTAGGTGCCGATGGAAAGGGACTCAAACCAAAAGAAGAGTTTCTGAAGTTTGAAGGAGAGATCAGTTTTATGTTGTACTTTCCAGAATTAAGTCTAGTGGAAGCCTTCTAGGATGAAGCAGAGGGTTCCCTGTCAAAAGCAAGCATAACAAATTAACAAATTCGTATCTGATCAATAGCACACAGTATCAGTGAACCTGCTAGACAAATATTTTCAGTTTCTTAGAATGCTCAGTATATCTGACCATATCTGTCACATTCATTACTAATCTACTCTACTGTTTATATACTTTTTAAACTTTGCTTTTTAGATGCTATGTAGATGTAATTTAATGCTTGTCACAATGATTTACATTTTTTATGTGTTTCCTTTACATCCCTATAATACGCTTCAATTAAGTTAACACTCTTTATCTCAGAGCCAACAGTAAGGGCATCTGCTGTATACATCAATTTTCTATTTGCTTCTCCCAATACAAGGTCATAGGGGAGCTGGAGCCCATCCCAGCTAGCAATGGGCTCAAGGCTTGGTTCACCCTGCATGGGACTCCACTCCATCGCAGGCCTCACTGACACTCACACCTACTGTAGGGCCAGTTTTCCCAGAAGCCAATCAACCTACTAGTATGTCTTTGGACTGTGAGAAGAAACCGGAGTACCCAGAGAAAACCTACAAGCACATGGATAGAAAATACAAACTACACACAGACAGCAGACCAGGACAGAACCAGAACTGGCCCCAGGGCCCCAGGGCTTTAAGGCAGCAGTACCAACCACTGTGCCACTGTGCTGGCTAAAGGCATCCATATACAGTAGCATTAAAGTCTTTCTTTGTGGATACAACCACGATCAGTGTGTGACAGAACAGCATGGGTCTCTAAGAATGCAGATATTTCACATAATTGTTCCATAGTGAAGTGTCCTGAAGCCTGAGAATGAATCTTTATAATTTTAATCAGTCCACTGAAGAAAAAGAAACATCCCATAGATGGCCCCAAGAGTCCCAGGAAGCCTTCCACAATACGTTATCTAAAAACGTGATAAGAAACCCAGAAGTCTGTGATCCAATATGCACAATCTCTTGCAGGGAATTGCCACCAGCAATATATAAAAGTATATTAAAGGTATTTGTTATTTTTTCTGGAGATAACGGTTTTGTAATTAAAATACATTTTTCTATAAATAACAGAATTTGCACAGGTTTCTCTTGGCTTATGAAGTTTTTCTCTGGAGTAATTCCCTCTAATGAGCATGGGAACACCCCCTGTCTGATTTAATTAACCCTTTTGCTTCTTAAATGCATACAGATTTCAGCAGCTAACAGTCATTTAAAGTCACTTCCACAAGATTAGCAAAGTTCTATTTTTTATGTCCCCAATGGTTATTGACTTATCATTACTTATTGCTTTCTGTGATATTGAAATAAATGTTGATTTAAAACAAACATGGTCTAAAAAAATCTTGCACAGATGGCTGAATCATTTACATATTAAATAAAAATATTCAATAAAATACAGTAAAGCTTTAGAACAATGATTACATTGATTCTCCACAACTACAGTATGTCATATTGGTTTAAAGGTTACATCTAATTTTCATTGATTCTACTCTTAACTATATATGAACTAATCTCAAAGTGCTTAAAGAGCAGTTCATGGACTTCCTGATGAATTTGTCTCACATGCAGAACTTAGGACTTTGTATGGAGTTTTACTCTTATCCTGATATACTGTAATATCCTGATAATATTACTCTAATCCCAGATATACTTACTACTAAGGAAAGGTTTCAAAGAAGGAGTAGTGGGTAACAGTAATGCTCTGTATTCGTTTGTTATTGGATGTTATGTATAATACATTGAATATATTATTTCATAATAATTGATTTATTTTCTAGCTCCCAGTGTGAATTACTGTAGCCGCTGCAATGTAGATGTTGTGTTTATATGCCTCATGTGTTTGGGGTGTTCGGCTTTCAAAGAACAGTGCAATGTTTATTTTGGGTCTGCTGGCACCTGATGTTTGCATTGAAAACTAAGAAGTCATCTAGAGGACAGATGTGCTTCAAAAGTTGAAATGAAATGAATCACTTGCACCACCATTCACTCTCACTCATACAACCACAAGTGTGTGTCTCCAGCAATATCCTGTCATTTATTGCCTAGCAACCAAACAATCAATGCATTGTCTCGTAAAATCAGCTCATAATCTCCTAATAGATATACACCAGGTAGATCTGGCTGTCCCATCACAAGAATAGAATAAATCAATCCAGAACATAGAAAACATATATGTATAAGTACACTGCAGTGATATTGTGTGCAGGGACAGTTTCCTGACAGTTTCTCAGCTATAAACTCTGACCAAGAAGTAAGAAATTCTACAATGAAGTGCAGACAGATACACAAAAAATAATTGGCACTGTAAAATGTATTCACTACCACCTGCCAAAAAACTGAAATGGAAATGAACAGAATTGAAATAGCACATCTCTGATCTTTCATAGTAGTTAATTTGTAAAAACAAAAGAGCTTTAGAATTTTTGCAAACTGAAAACAGTTCACATTCAAAGGATTCAATCAAGATGTTGTGTTAAAACCCTAAGGGTTTACTAAATCTTGCAAAATTTGAAGAATGAAATCACAGCCTGATTTTGTCTTTTGTTTTCGTCTATTTTTAAAACATTATTTTACCTCTTGGCTTTTCTGCTATCAATATACAGTATGTCTGAGAACAAAAGTTGAGGTATTTTCAAAGTTGTTATATTCTCATTTCAAAGGACTGAGCTCTGTCTTTTTCCTCTATAATTCAAGAAGGCTACAATTCTTTAACCTATTCAGAAGGTTTTCCTTGGTTTTAAATAAGGTTTTCTAATTCATATTTCCATATGACCAAATGAATTAATAAACATATTGATAAGCCTTCAGGGGTTTCTCCTAAGCTTCTTATGCTGTTTGACTTGGTTTGTATTAACTACTTTTATATTTATTGTCCTGCTTATGTGACATTAACATATCCTTCATGATAAATGTTTATATACTGTAGGTGTTCCAGTGTATCATATTCAAGCATTGTAAATTACATGAGGTTCGTATCCTTGGCAGAGGTCATTGAGAAGTGTCAGCTTTAGCTTTTTTCCTTTAAGTCCCATTATTGGGTATGTGTTAAATCTATCGGCACTGTTAAAATCTGTGCTTTGCATTCATTCATTGACTGACTGTAGATGAACTGCATCCAATAAGAGAATCTTAAGATGGCATTTGGAATTGTTCTCATTGGCAGTCTGCTCCAAACCACACTGCTTGTTCAAGAAAATAAATCTTCAGCACTCATTAGCTCCAATAATATAACTGCCTGATTCTTTTCAAGCTTCAGTTTTTGTGCTGTTTGGCAGCTTCAGCAAACACATCTTACTGTATTTGTCTGAAGGAGGAAATTGCCCTTCCACATGTCTCCTGATTTTTAATGCTTTTGCACAACATTGAGCCATACACAGTACTGAACCTTCAAAAATAAAATAGAGTTCCATAAGCAAACCTCCCCATATAATGCTGCGCTCTTCCATGCGCTCGTCAATATTGCTGTCCCACTGTGGGTTTAGTTCCTGGGGTGCTGTCTTGTGGCGTTTGTATGTTCTCCCCATGTTCATGTGGGTTTCCTCCAGGTGCTCTGGTTTCCTCCCACAGCCCATAAACTTGCAGTGGAAAAGAGCAGGGTGGTGAATGTTGCTGCAGTAGCCTCGACAGAACCATAGAAATCCCAGGTGCATCAGAAGATGTGTTTTTCAACATATGTAAAGCCTTCAGAATCTAGGGTTATAAAAACATAGTGGCGTCTTGTTAGGGTTAGGGTTAGAAAAACCATGAGGCTTTGACTTGAATCAGTGTCATGGTTATATTCCTAAAGTTAACCAGAACACCAAAATAAAACCCACCCCGACACATTGAGCACATGTGAACTCTGCACAGAACGCATTCAGTGTAACACAGCAGTGGAACAGCAGTGCTGACATACGCACCGCCATGCAAACCTTGGGCCACATATTACAATTAGCATAGCAATTTGCTTTGAATGTATGCAGAAAATACCACCTACTGTATACTCATACAATCACTCAAAGACCTCTTCATTTTATTCTGCATTTGAGCTCTCAGGAGACCCTTTTCTCTTCTTACCTCCTTCTCCTGATATACAAGACCAATGCCTCTGTTTTGAATATTATAACTTTCATGTCTAAAATGAAAGACTACAGAAGCATCTGAAGAAAGAAGGAGTAAAGCTTTCAGTGCTGAACCCCCTTCTCTGTGTTGGGTTTCCAATTAGGACAAGTGGCAAGTGGGAATTCTGATATTTGTAGAAACCATCAAAGGGGTAAGTCCTTTGTATCTTCCCGTATTTTCTCTCAAAACCTCAGGGGGGCATTTTGCATATTCTTTCCTGTATATTGGAGCATCCTAATTTGTAAAATAATAAACACTTAATGCAAAAAAAGATTGTACGCCCTTTTGCAAATAAAGAAAAAAAAATTTGCATAAAACAATGTCCTGATTTAGGTAAATATTAATGAACAGACAGGTTGTAAAGTGTTTAATATCAAGGCACAAGGAGTAAGGCCAGAAGGAGGAGAAGAAAATAGTGATTATGCTGACAATGAAGATAAAAACAGGAAAAGGACTATTGTACTAGTTTACTGCTGTACTCGTACCTAATCCCAGCAACACCGGAAAAGGTACATTTTTTTTGTCATTGTGAATATTATGAACAGATTGTTTCTGTGAGACTCTTTATGCCACAGAGACTTTGGTAGTATCTAAGTCTACATGAGGTATTGATGAATATTTCTACTGTCACCAGTACTATTTGAGAGGGTTCTTGCTAATTTTAAACTTCATTTAGATATTTAAAAAAAGGTATAATATTGAAGAAACACTGACCCAGGAGGAAGCTGAAACAGAAAGGAGCAGGGCAGTGGCTGGTTGAAGTTGTCAGTGACAGGATGGGCATGCTGAAATTAACCCCAGCCTTTAAAATGGTCACTTTACCATGCAAGTAATTCTAAATAAAATGTGTGGTCCCCCCCTTTGTGAAGTGCATCAGCTAAAAGTTACACTGTTTAGGTTGACTGCTGTCTCTAAATTACATGTGTCTGTCCTGGTACAGTCCTGCCACACACCCTGAGTTTCCAGGATAGAGTTGCTTCAACCCATAAGAGGAGTAATAGGCTTTCTAATAATGGATGGATGTAATAAATAATTACTGTATAGTACATGTGGTTATGTAGAAGGTCCATTCTCATTAGTGTTGTAATTGTATCAGTATTAGCAGATGTTAATGTTGATACAATTACAACATTAAATGTTGCTTTATGTGTGTTTTTGACATTAAGGTGAAGTGAGAAGGGATCGATCTTGTTGTTTAAAAAAGGTGTGTCAGCCCTAACCTTTTATTCTAAAAGTGTATCCAGACTGCTTTCATTTAGAATTTAGCAAATACCTTAGTCACTTTGAAGCCAACAGGCATTTCATGTTTCTCTGCAGAAGAGGCATTAAAATTCACTTGTTTCTTAAAGGTTATTTCCAGGATCATATACAGTTATTTTCAATGCACATAAAAGTATGTTTCTTTGAGAGTAACACAGGTTCATAGAGAATTTAAGCTGTTTATAGTTTGAGGAGCAGTGCACTTCAAACTTACAAAAATTGAAAATACAAAATAAAATCATGTCCAGCCAATTGAAATAGTGATGAAACTGGTTTATTGCAGTCTTAGTGGGTGAAATTTACTGTACATAGTTAAAAGATATTGAATTTAACACACTATTTTTGTTCTTATATTGTCATTTGACCTTATATTTGCTTTGGTTTCATATTGGTTTTAAAGTATTAACCGTGTTTTGCCACAGGGGATAGTAAAATTATTGTTACACATATGGGGTTACAAAAATAGAGAATACAGAAAATGACTGAGTAAGTTCATCAAGAATTAAGATAATTAATCATAACCCCCAACTAACTATTTTGCCAGTTGTAGAGTTGTCGGAGGCAGTTTCTCCCCACTGAGAGCACATTGATGTTAGTGGTGGAGGGGATTCCCATTCCCTTTAAAGCTCTTTGAGTGGATTGTCCAGAGAAGTGCTATATACTGTAAGTGTAAGGAATTATTATTATTACACCCTTGACAGGAAGCCAGTCCATCACAGGCTACAAACAGACACAAACACTCACACCAGGGCCACTTTTCCCAGAGTACTCGAAAGAAAACCAAGTAAACACAGGGAGAAAATACAGTACAAAGTCCACACAGACAGCAACCCAAGTCAGGGGCTGGACCCAGGGCCACAGCTGTGTGAGGCAGCATATCAAACCACTGCTCCACACCGATGTGAATATCTGAAAAGCTGAATATCTAATAACCTATGGAATAATCCTGAAGGCAAATAAAACATAAATAATTTGGAAAAAGATAATGGATTTTCAGCACTTCTTTCTATAAAGAATGAGCAAATAGCAGGCCGTGATTAAGATTTTACCAATATCATTACTATACCCATTATCTATTTATTTGTAATCTGTTTTGATTCTAGAAATAAACATCCTTCTTTCAGGTACAATATATACAGTATATGTTGGAGTATTGTCAAGATATCAGTTTCATTACAGCTCCTGTGTGCTGGATGATCTTCAGCCAACAGAGGTCATTCCAGCAGCAAAAGAACATACAGTAAGACAGGTTACAAGTTGAAGAATGGCAAAGGAAATTAAAAGTTTTACGTTTTTTAAAGGAAAATAGCAGCATTTTTGCTCCTGAAATGAATGTACTGAGGATCTGGAGAGATGTTGATTGTTCTTATTCTATCTTCATTCTCTTCTCATTGATTTCAGAAAGACTGGAGTGGATTTCAAGAGCTCACAAAGTGCTTTTTTGAAGGTCCTGAGTTACAGTATATCTTGAATGGGGCGGCATTATAAGGGAGAAGGATGGAGATGGAGAAAAATACTGCACTCTATAACAAGAGAATAGTCAAGACATAAGTACCTTATATATTTATAAAATGACACTGTATTTCTGAATTACATGACATATTGGGACTGTGCAATTGTTTTTTTCTATTTACTGTGAGAGCCAAGACTTGATAGAATTATGGCATGACACAGTTTCGCAGTCTACATTGTAATTATAAAAAGGATAGCTTACAAGTCCCATAGAATAAAAGCATTAGAAATTCTTATTAGATCTAACCTGGGCAAAATTATTAAGAAAAATAATTAACATTAAGTATAAAATACAGTTAGAAAAGACAAAAAGAAAAAATAAGTTACAGAAAACAATTGAGATTGTTTTCTCCAATTTAATGAACTCTCTTTTCACACATCCACATATTGGAAAACAAAATCAGGTTATTCCACTTATGTGTCTGAATAGAAATATTCTACTTTTGAATAGTCACATGTGATTAAACACAAAACTAAGATAAAACATTATTCCCCTCTCACCCAGTGAAGATAATGGTTTTCAATGTTTTCCCAAAAAGAATGCTGCTTAATTAAAACAAAATATTTTGACTTTCCTTCATTACAGATTTGAAGTTCTAATCAGCTTAACACCTCCCAGAAAAACGTAATAAAGTAATAATTGAAATATTAATTCCAGGCTGTTTTTCATTTCATTACGATACAAATTATACATGAGCACAATTTCATATTCTATTCCTGACATATCTCATTGTTCTACTTCTCTAACTGCCCATTATATCTGTAATTAAACCAAGAGTAGTCTTTGATACAACCATCTCGTTAATTATACAACAATTATTTATGTTCAAATAAAGAGACAGCTACAGTATAGACAAATTCTGCTCTGGAATGAAAAGGCCAATGTCTGACTACCCCTGAATTTACACTCCTCTTAAATCACATCCCTTTTTTTAAGGTTTTCAGCTCTTTTTCACTCTGCCTTTAGACTGTAAAAGAATCCCACGTGCTGTCACCCTGAAGCCAACTGTCCCGATCGTAATCCCTCCACTTAAAGGCACTCCTGCCCTTCCGTATTTTAGTTTATTACGTGCATCTGTCCCCTGTTTAGTCCATCGTTATTCAAGCCTGGCGCTCTCGCTATTCCTGGCTCAGCATTGGGAGATGGACGCCCAGTGGTAGGCATCCTGACCATCTGAGTCCGGGGCTCGGAGCGCCTGGCCTCGTTACCCTGGTTTTATTCCCTGTCCCTGTTCCAGATTTTAACCTTGTTTGTCTCGTCTTTGATGGATCACCTGGTTTTTGAATTTGGACTGCGACCCGGATTTCCCCTTTGCACTGTCTGGATCAGTTTGCCTTTGTCACACTCCCCGAGCATAGAATGACCAATGACCCTCGCTCGGATATTACAGTGGAATTGATTTTAAAATCTGCATATTTTTTGTTACTTAGCATCAAACAAGTGCACCTTACATGCTTATAATCATATTCACAATCAAATGCTCACAAATATTGTATCACAAGAAAATTGAATTTCAATCAATGAATGTACAGTAGAACAAAATAAGGCCAAAAATATAATCTCTTACTATATGTTTCTGTATGTAAATACAATTTGACATGACAACTTGGCATTCGGCTCAGTCTTGATTTGATTCACATGCATTAAAGTGCAGAACATATACTGTACACTGCCTATGAACCATTACCCTCTTATTTTTGCCTGCATTTCCATTTATGATGCTTTAAAAAATCAAATCCTTCCAGCAGCTGTTCGGACTGTGCTAACGTTCTTATAGTTTTATTTTCGGCAACCCTGTAATACACCGGTCATGCCAATAAAGCTCTTTAAATTGAATTGTGCTACTTGCTTAGTGCATTCAAGACAGCCAACCAGTAAGAGCATGTCAGCTAAGGTCAGGACTTCATATGATTACATAACAATTAGAAGAGCCATATACCTATTGTGCCACTTTGTGAACTACTGTATATTCTGAGATGGGCCCATCCTTCTACTGGCAGGCAAGCTCAGGCGGGATCATTCTATCATTCTGTGGGGACGGGTGTGCTCTCCATGCACAGTTTTCTCTTTCTGAGTGTTCTCTGTCCCTCTTTTTCCAGGGAACACAAAACTGCCTGCACAATGATGGACGTTTCCTAAGATGGGTTTTTAAACTGTCTTATGGGAGAACTGCACCTGACTCACATATTGCATTTTACAATAACACAATGCCCATCCATCTCACTGCCTCTTACTCATCGTTTTCAAAAACTATTATTTTTGCTCAGATACTTCCAGTTCCCAACCACTCAGAGTTATACAGACAAACTGCTCTGCACCCCAGTGTCACTTTTAATAAACCTTTTCTCACTGAGAAACTAAACCTATGAGATACTGCCAAGGACACAGTCGATATCTGCTAGTGGTTACATACTCTATACCACAGCAAATCAGTGATCACTGCCTCCCTGCATTCTCTCTCTTTAGTCTGCAATGTCAGTCATGCTAAATTAACAACGCATTCCCAATAAAAATGTTTGAAATTTGCACCAGACCATTAATCCTATTTGGTACAAATTACCAAGGTATGTCCAAGAATATGCTTAACTTCTCTTTTGAAAAGCCCATTCTAACTGCCTTTACATTTTTATATTATCAAAATGTCATGATACCATTGAAAAACAGTGACCTCAAAGCCATGCCAAAACATATCACTCCATTTCTGCCTGTGGATGATATAATACCTGCCCTTGTCTTTACAGAGTCACATTACAGTCTATTACTTGCAGATTTTGCAATATGCAGTAACTCCTAAGAAACACTGCTAGGAGCAAAACAAAAAATAACCCAATAAAAATAATAAAACCCTTAATAAGAGCCTTAAAAAACTCAATAAATCTTGTTGAATAAATATAAGGTTATCTCACCCAAAACTCTAATAACATTGCATCCTCTGTGTAACAATAAAACCACAAGATACTGCAATTCACATCAAGACAACATTTCAGCTTTTAAACTCATCTTTATCATATCAAAGTGGACTTCTCATTGTATTTAAGTAATAAAACAAGATGCCTTTAATACTACAGGTAGATGAGAAATGTTTTTTATGGAAACTCTATGGAAAAAAAGAAGAGTTGCTTGAAATTCATAACTTTTACCCTGTCTGGGTTTTTACAAATTGTCAATGATTGTATGCAAAATTCTGAAATGACTCGGGTTGAGGGTAATAAACAAGAATTAAGGCCTGCCAGACAGTAGCTTCGTGTATCTTGATTCAGGAGGTGCATCACTCTTCCCCTGTGATACTAGTGTGTACCGCAGCACTGCAGTACTGCAGCCGAGAATTACCTTGCACAGCTGAGATCTCTATAGGACCGTCTTCACTCAGCAAGCAGTCAGTGCGTCAGGCAATTTGTCTGATTTCCTTGTTTTCAAACTTGTTTTCCCAGCACCTTTCCCTTTGTGTGTCAGCTCCCTCACTAGAGCAGTTCACAGATCAGAGGATTTGTAATTAAAAAATAAGGTGAAACTGCCGAGTTAGACCACAATGGAAATATTGCTCTTTGTGACAAAGTGGTGAGTGGATGACATACTGTTACACATTGACATTGCACACTGGTTGTCACAGATCAAAATACTCCATACTGCAGAGCAAGGTTAACACTTTTCTGAGCCTTGAAGAACGTCTTTACAAAATGCACTGAATATGTGTTTTAAAAGATTCCACAACTACAAAAGAAAGCTCTCAACAAAACTTGCATGCCTGATCTCAGGCAACAGATGAAATAAATTTTTTAAGTAGTTGCTGTGGTGTCTGAGCTTTACAGGCTAAGAAAAGTCAGAAGACAAACAGTCTTAAACAAGTCTTAAAAAACAGGTCTTTAGATCTGGTCCCTGAGAGTTACTGTACAAGGTCCATTAGCTTTCAGTACAAACCAAAACTCAATTAATTGATTGAAAAAAACTCTGGTTAAGAGTTGAGCTTTATGATACTGTTAATTGCAGCATCCTATAAATCACATGGAAATTTAACAAAGGATCAAAAAACATCCTTTGCTTCGTTTGGCTTCTCTTTGACTACCAGGAGCCAGTGCGTAAATTATGGTTGGTTTAAATCAGATGTAATCCCACTTACTCAGTGTGTTCTGAAAGGTCCTGTACTGTGACCTATTTAGTATTTACTTTTTGATCATATCTCTCATCATTAGGGACTTGGGCATCATTGTATGCTGATAACACTCAGGTTTATTTGCAGACTAAATCAGATAGTACTGCTGCAATTCCTGCACTTTCCTGATGCCTGTCATTTTGACATAAAGATATAGATACAACAGCCTTTCACAACATAAGCATAAGTTTATCTTAAGAGGTTGGTGACTATGACTCATAGTGTAGTAAAAGTCAAACGGCACCTGTTAATGAAAGTTAGAAACTTTGGTTTAACCAAGAAATCAAAGTTGGTGTTACTTTCAAACATACTGTCATCTGAAGTATGCTAGAATGTCATAATCTTCCATGTACAGTACAGTACATGTAACACTGCTTAATAATATTTAAGCTCAGGTGCTTAAATTCTGATACAGTACAAGTCTGTATTTCATCACATTTAGAGTACTGTAACATCATAATAACTAAGGTTCTAGAAAGACTTTAGTATGTCCAAAATTATGCAGCATGTATGCAAACTACAATTACTCTGCATCATTAGTCATCACACCTTAGATTAGAAGCTTCTCCTGTTCAAATGTTAAGCACTGAATGGTCTAGCTTCAGGGCATTATAAAGATTTATTGAATGAGTCTAGTTCAGCTCTTGATCTGAGATCTGCTGATTCAGGCCTTACTCTGCTAAAAATCAGGCTGTACAAAGATGATGGAGCTTTCTTATGTGCAGCATCAGGTCGGTGTAACTTACTGCCAAGACGCAATTCAGATGAGGTGACGGTAAAGTTTTCCACTACAGTTTTAGTCTTGGTTTTACTAAATTGTTAGCTTTTTTATATTATTCCATTATTATTATTATTATTATTATTATTATTATTATTATTATTATTGTTATTATTATTATTGTTGTTGTCATTGTTATTATAGTAGCATTGTTTATGTAAGTGCTTTAATAGTCCCTTTGTGCCCATTGGATCATGTTGACAGCATAATAAGGCATAGGAAAAGCCAGAGACTGTTGCCAGGGTACTGTGTTATGCACAGCCACAGTTTTGGCATTGATTGGATTCAGATGTTCTAACATAGAGGTTAATAAACAAATCATGTTTATGGTATGACTGATGACAAAATGTTTAACTAGACATTTCACATGCATTTCTTACATGATTCAAACGCTTCAATCATGTACAGTACAACTGTTGCATTCCTATACATTTTTAATTTGTTATTAATTTGCCTGTGCCAAATTGTTAAAAAAACAAGTTGCTCACTTGACTGTATACAGAACCGGAAACTCAAAGCGATAGGGGTGTGTAACCAAACCAGAACTTTATTTTTATTTTTCCACCAGATTGATTGATTCAACCAAGCTTGTTCTTTACAGAATTATCAGCAGCTTGTCAAAACACTTCTCCCTATGTTGATGGAAGATCACTGTTCAAAACAGCAGAGTAGGCATCACGAGTTCAGCCTGATGATTATTGATGGAGGTTTCAGCTTAGCCTTAAAATACCTCGGTCAACGTCCTTTACTGTGAAAATGACTTTATGTGAGAATGACTGAGAATTCTTGTTGTGGCATGTTCAGTGCTCAGTGAAAGTGATGCTGTTGTGTTCTTTTTCTCTTGCAAGAAATTGAAGGTTCTTACGGTGCTGTTTTTATTACTTCTGAATGCTCCTTTCATCCACATCAAAACAGTAGAACAATTTTCAACCATTGCCAACAAACTTTCTTTTGCCTTTTTTCTTCTACTCAGAATTCAAAACCAAAAAGGCTCTTGCAGGTGACACTTTGAATGACTGGGGTATTAGCAAATGATAATGCAGAGCCAAAGTAAGACTTGATGACTGACACCCTCTGAATCACATGGAAACATTAAGCTGTCAGAAAGATGAGTTTGAGCAGATAGGAAACAAAAAGTATGATATGAATAAAAAATAAATAAACTTACCAGAAATCCAGCGAATGATTTCACTAGCAATTAATCAATTGAAATTAATCATGTTTTAGAATAAGTATATTATACATAGAATGCTATTACATAACTCCACTAATTGTGACCTAAACGTAAACATCAACAATTTTCAACTGACTGAAGGCCAGGAAACAACAATCATGACTATTGCAAAACAAATGTCAAAGATATCCATACAGTTGCTTAAACTGCTGTGGTATAGCAAAGGAGGAAAACAAAAAGAATAAACATGATAGAGATAAAGAAAAACAAAAACAAATCAGTTTCTTGTAACAGCTCTGAAAAAAAGAGCTATAATATTTATCTGGAAACTGCAGAGAAAATAACAGTTTAAGCAAACTGGTTGGGTTTTAAACAAATAGAATATCTTTCCTGCCAGAGAGGTGAGAATAGGCTAATTTAATATATGTCACTTGTTTTCATGTACAGGAGATAGTAAGCAGTTGGGGCCTGTTGTGATATTTATGAAACAAAGAAGGCAGAGAGGCAGGAAGTGTCTCTTGTGACGGCCTATTGTTGAGACAGGCATTGTGATGGGTAAAGAGGAGGCCTTTGAAAAGCCCATAGACAAGGGACGAACATGGGGCTGTGTCTGTTAATTCGAAACCGAAGGAAATGTCACATTTCCATTTCAAATTGTAGCAGTGCACTGACTCACAATTTGCTATCAGTCAGAGTGAGGTCCCTTGACATCTCCAGACACCTTCAAACAATAGCATTCGGGCCCAGCACCTAAATCTTTTATCAGAGAAAATAAAAACAATACATATATAAAATAAAATCATAAACCAAGGAGCTGGAATAAAAAAAAACACTTCTGCTTTGGAAATGTCTAGTAAGCCCTGCTTAGCAGCAAGCGAGGGTCAGTATGCCATCAACCAAAATGCCCCTCATGAAGAGCAGACCTGATGCTGTATGAATTCAACAATATTGGCTATTTGATATAAATCTTTAAAGAGTTTTTTTTATGGCCAAGAGTTTTACACAGACTGTATTCCCTTTGCTGTCCTGTATTCCCATCTCTTTCCCTCTCAGCAGGTCCCTTTCATAATAAAGTATTTTTCTGTTCTGGCAGGTGAAGAAAGCAGGGTCCTTTCTCACAGAATGTGACTCTAGAGACATGGAAATACATGTCTTTTATAAAAAGCTTCTCAATGAAATGAGAAGGCACCACACAATCTGAACATCATTTTTTGTTGCCTTTTTTATGTCTTTTGCAAATACAGTACGTCATTTTCAAACAGGGATAGCACGAAATCTCTAATTATGTACATGATTTTCAAGCATATGCTGTCTCAACCCCTGACTGTGAACAGGAGAAGGGAAGAGCAAAACTGGCCTGGAGAGTCAGACCATATGTGATATCACATAATCTTCCTGCTGAGGAAGTCCCAGCTCTGAGTTTCTTGAATCCTAACAGCAGCACAGATCTGCATATCATGCATACACCACATCTAATAATGATTGATAAAACTGTGAAATCTGAAGTGAATCTGTTTGAATGTAATCAATCCAATGGTAAAGGACCACCTGAATATTCGCTATAGTTATGTCCTGATTTGCAGGCTAGGATTGCACTGGTGATTTTCAGTTACACTGAAAGTGCTCCTCATGCTCATTCAAGGGTGAAAGAAAGGGAGAAGGAGGATGCACAGGTAGTGGGCAACAATGGAAACAATTGGGTAAACAAGAAAGACCAAGTATGGTACATTGAAAGCAAAGCTCAGTCGTTAATTAAACAGCATCCCGACCTGCTTATGTATAAAAATCTGGACAGGCCTCATTGCCTTTAATTCTGGCTTGCATGACTGCAAGAAGAGACCTCAGTCACTTTGAAAGAACAGTGTTTGCTGGGGCTTGTTTGGAAGACGTTTGTGTGACCCAGACGGCTTAAATTGCTGATGTGTCACAAGCACCAGTGTCTAAGGTGGTCTACATGGATCTCGGAGGCAAAGACGTTAAAAGGAAAGGGCAACAGTGGGCAGAAGCACTGTGATCATGATACACATGCATCATTTTGAAGTGCAAAAGAAACTGCAGAACAATTGATTGCAAATTTCAACAGGTGGCGCGAGCAGCCAATTCAATCAAAAACTTTCTTCCCAGAACTCCACTGAGTGGGACAGCTCAGCAAATTTGGGCTGAAGTATACAAACTGCTCATCACAATTGAGCACAGGTAATGGAATACTGAGCAGTGCAGAAATGAGATACATTCAGATGATTCTCCCTTCACTGTGTTCTAGTTAAATAGATAAGTGCAAGAATGGCACTAACCTAAAGACCTCTACAGCCTGGAATAGTTGGCTTCAAAAGTGAACATTGTTGGACACATTTTCATGGCATGGTTTGGGTGCACTCCTGTCACACTGATCTGTACTTAGTGATTACCTTCACCACCTGTGGCATTTCTTACCTGCTGGGATGGCTGTCCTCCAGGATGACAATGCCTCCATCCACAGAGCATGGGTGGTTAATCAGTGGTTTAAGAAGCATGACACAAATGTTATCATGGCCTTCTCCAACAGATCTGAACCCAATTACTAATTTCTAGGATATTCTAAAATGACACCTTTGATAGAATTTTCTACCAGAACTCCATCAACCAAGACGTACAATATTCATAAATCATAAACTGCTTCGGTCCTAAGAAACAGTTGTGGATTGGACCAGTTAGGTAAATTAGTTCAATTTAAACCAAATCAAAAGTGAAAAGAGTATATCTGAGAGGAGGAACAAAACAGCTGGATTATTAAAGATTCCTATGTCTATGACTATGTCAACATACAGAAGCTGCACAGAATCAGGGTCTACTTATCCACTTCAAATTTTCTCCAATATTTCAACACCCATAAAAGAATAAAAATTACTTTTTATATTGCTGTTCTTATAGAGAATGGCATCTCATGGTATTATTGTTTCCATTTCACAAAGTCCCTAAAAATCATCTTCTGTACTGTCATTGCTACTGCTGTTCTATCAAATGTGGTAAACAGAGAAAAATGAAAAACAGCACAAAACAAAGCCTAAACCACCTTCTATATACTGTAGATGACTGGCTTGACATTACAACTCCTTGTTTCCTCCTTTTACAAAATAAATTAAACTACATCAGTAAAGATTGCCTTGAAGATTTTAACGTTAGCCTTGGCTGCTTTCATTACTTGCAGGCAAAGTGGGTGCAGTAGATCTAATCGTGCTCCAGAAACCAGGCCTTTGCGAGAGAAGATAGAGATTGAAATGGAAAGAAGCCTTTTTAATTTCCTGCGCTGACTGGCAGCTGCTGGACCTGACTCATATTCCATGACGATACACATCACTACGCCCGGGACTCTTTCAACACAGAACTTCCACTAAATTACTTTTTTGGTACTGTTCATTGAAGTCCTTTGAACCTCTTAGGATCTTCAATAGCCCACAGTCTGTGTAACATTGCTGAATATCTCTAGGTGTCTCTGGTTCCCAGATATATGCAATATTGTCACAGAATTTCATATTAACCCCAAAGGGAACTTGATTTTAAGAGCAAGTTGATTTTGTTGATTAATTTGTCACACCTATGTTCCTGATGTAATTCTCAGATTATCTTAACTTAATTATTTTACTGCCATCACAATTTAGAATATTTTGCACAGCTCTTTCATTGTAGGAAAACGTACAAAAAGGAGAAAAAGACGACACAAGCTAGTCAATGTGCTGTCTAGTTAAAATCAGTAAAACTAACTAGCAAAACCAAGTTCTTGACTACACACTTCTTCAACTCCAGAAATAGCATATTTCAGTGTTTTGACATACTGTACAAATGCCTTACAAACATCTTTAGCCAGATAAGGATTGCATATAATCAGGAATTTCTTTATTGTTAGGATTTTAAGTGAGGGGAAGCCCTATTTTAAAAGAAACAATCACAAAGTAAATAAAACCATCTGGCCAAAAATGTAAAAAATATCATTTTATTATCAACCCTATATAAAATAGGTAAATACATATCAATCAACATAAGTTCAAAATATAATTATATGTAGATAAAAATAGACCATTTTTAAGTATTCAATCGATAAGGTATTATACACCCCTCTCTGCAGACCGCACCAGTGCAGACTGAGCTGGAGGGAATTACCCACAGTTCCTCACAGAACGGTGACGTTTCACTTTCTAGCTTATCACAGCGGAGTGGAGTTGCCGCGGAGAATAAATGATTCCCGTGTTAGTAAAATTCAACTTTTTTGGCTGTTTTAATACTCAAATCTCCGCATGCCTCTATGACAAACGCAAATCTGCATCATGCACGATTTTTTCCACATATTCCACATAATTTCCACTAAAAAATCAGATCGGTTTCAACCAAACTGCAGTCGGTTTCTTTGCTCGGTGTTTGGAACTCTGCATGGGTGTCTTTGGCAGGTCTGAGCAGTCTTACCCCTCTAGCAAGGCTGCCATTCCTCAGCCAGGTAGGCTATACCAAATATCTCTCGCATTTAGTAGGATCTAATCAAACTACCGAAATTTGGGAGAAATGTTAGATTCTCATCTCGTATACTTCTGCTTACCTGCTGCACACATATGTCTTACACCCAGGACTTCTTGTTGTGCATCTTGCTCATATGCCTCAGGCCTCCCCACCTGCACACCCGCAGCATCTGCATGGCTCAGTTCTCGTATACTGAGGGCAGGGAGATCTGGGCAGCCTCACGTTCCTGGCTAGACTGCCATTCTCTTAATGGGCAAGCTGCACCACATACACTCTGTATACCTCTTCTCTATCTCACATTTAATAGGATCTATCTGAACT
The DNA here is from genome assembly GCF_040954835.1 of Lepisosteus oculatus. NCBI lineage: Eukaryota > Metazoa > Chordata > Actinopteri > Semionotiformes > Lepisosteidae > Lepisosteus > Lepisosteus oculatus. The sequence goes on from NC_090716.1 coordinate 15,850,377, forward strand.
GCTGAAGGATATGTAATACTGATGTAACCTGGCAGTGATGTTACCTATTACCTGTTTTCGTTTTACATTTATGTTGTAAAATGTGTCCTGTAGTTTATGGATAATTCCATTCTGCTCTTTGAAAGTTGTGTCCCCAAGTTGAACTCTTCGTTTCATTCACTAAGGAATAACATTTAAAATCAATACAAAAATATTCTGTATGTCCGCTTCAAGGTTTGAGTATTGAGTACTCTCCATTCTCTTGCACGTTAATCGGAAGATCTTTTTTGGGGTAATTGAATAGAGTTTTAAAAAAATACTTATTTCCTATCACTTTGGCGTTGCCTGTCTCAATTACTTGAGCCACTAGCTGCTCTGGCATAGAAAAAGGACAGGCTTGTTTGTATTTTTTTCAGTGAATTTTGAATTTATAAACTGAAGTACATTTTCTGTTGCTCTTCCAAATAAACATCATTTTTCACATTTGGTGGCAAAGACATTGAAAAGCAAATGATCTAACTAACCAAATGCTCGGGGGTATTATCGAAACAGGATTTTTTTTGATGGATAATTACTAAGAGCAAAGGCACATTTAATCTGTCTTCTCAGTTTAGCCAACCTTCCAGACTCCCAGTCCTGATGCTGTGGTTTGTGTGTAGTTATGCTAATCCTGCTCTTCTTGTTCTCAATGCTATGATCCTGCTATGACAAAGGCATGTCTTCAGGGGACCAACTGCATGAACTGGTGATTGTCAGCCCTAAAGACATTACATAAATGGCTCTCTGGAGACTCCACTGCCCACCCAATGTAAGGAAACCCCCTCAGGCACTGAGCATTTATTACCGCATGTGTTCAATATTTCTAAGGCACATTCATGTTTTATAAATCAGTAGTATGTTAACACATTATTGAAAAATAAGTTACAGAACAAATAAAAATTGGCAACTTCACTCCACATCTTCTTCATACAGGGGTAAATTTAAGCGAAACATAATTGTTCCCTTTTTAAAGAGCATAACAACAAAGGTACAAATGTATGGCTTAAAACAATCGGACATGAAATAGATGCCTCTTTCCTCAGAGGTAGTTTTTCAAAATGTATAGTTTCTTTCATGCTTTCATGCTTTGCTTTGACGCTCTGCTACAGTGGAACAGCATTGAAAACTGTTACAGTTTCCATTACATTTGCTTTGACACATTTCGCAAGTGACAGTGGTGAAGAACAAACTCCCAAGCTACTCGCTTCAGCATCAAAACCCTGTAAGAAGTGTAAGATTTAGTACAATAAGTACATTACGTGAAAGTCAATATTAGCATCAAAAATTATTTTGAAATTAGCTTTTTAATGACTGAAGCCACCTAGCATAAAATGATCTTTAAAAAATAAATATCAGTTTAATTTCAGGATATGTTCAAAAAACAAATAAAGGGAGCTCAGTTACAGTGAGAAAAAAAATTCTAGCATTAATTTAAATATACAAAATATGGTACCCTATGAATTTGCTAAATGTTAATCTCCATGTTAATCATCATCCATGTTAATGAGGCCAGAGATTTTCATCCACTTCACATCTGATGTCTTTATTTGCAAGATACCAGGGAGAAAATCTGTTCTGAGTGCCTTGTCCACCACTGGGACTGCTGCACAGTGAGGTCTTCACAGACTTCATCCATGGCCTGAATGTCTACAGGCATTAATCCTTACACCATGAAGGGTGGCTTGCTCGTGAGGGCAGTGATCCTACACCTTCCTTCTTCAGGCAGAAAAACGCTCCTCTCCCTGGTTGTGAAAAGGGGAATAACATAGCAGGAACATCACAATGGATGTGCAGTAAACAACAGTCATAGTACCGATACTAAATGACAGAAATTGATATTGTCCCAGACCATGACAAGTGTAATTGCAGCATTTTGGATCAACAAGGCAATTGTGCGGCACTTTCAGAAAGTACAACAGCAGATGGACTGAATTGGAGAGACTTAGCACAGGGCTTCGTGCCACAATTCCTTTTATGGTAGTATGGTAACACACATCATTATATTCCCTCTGCGCTGGCCTGGCACACCGACTGCAGCATGCTGGCTAATAATGGTCTGACCAGTGCCAGCACTGGTGAGATCCAAGCCTACTGCATCAACAAACAGGAGCTTACAGCAGTCGGTACTCGCATCAAGCTCGATGTGTGTGAGATACTGTACTGTACTGGGTTTAAAGTTGTATAACAATGTTCACCTTCATCCTATTGTACTGTAGAGCAGTGGTAATGCACGCAGACACTCTCACTGCTTATCTGATACGCACCTCACTGCTCATACCAAGTATGTTATAATTGCAAAGTTTCCGTACACTTACTTCAAAGTGTTCATGTCAGAATGCCATTACTCCTTCCTTATTTTGTTGAATAGGCACCAAATATTACTGCTTCATGGTTACGCAGAGCCTTTTCGAAATGTGTCCACTTGTGGTTGTGTTGATGGCAGTAATCCCTTGTAATAATGTTGTGCTGGATGTCCTTTAGGCAAATGTATTTCTATGCCAGCACTGTAAACACCTTCTGTGCTGCAGTGAGAATACTGCCGTGCCCACCACTGACATCTTTCCTTTAGATTCTGAAATACATGATTTAATTGCATGTACAGCACTGTATACCTGACTTGCCAATCCTCAGTCCAAAATATTCTGGCAACTGAGACTACAGCTGGACATCGCATCCATCTGTTCTCATTGTCACATCCGTATTGTTCCATTTTAATTTCAGGTGACGACACGCATTTGTTGTCGACTTTGATCATAACCACAACTAGGACCATGAGTTTGAACTCTACCTCAACCATCTTCACATCTAGCAATATCATCTGCATGTTGCATGTTGTTACAAACTACTGCTGTTCCCACATGGCCTGTTGTTTAGTGACATGGTGATTATTCAGTTTCCTTACATTCTCATGTAGACAAGACCATCTGCAATAATGAGCCGTTAGTGATAAAATAATTTACTGTTTTGAAATTAAATTAAGCAATTAGCATCTGAAACAGATGTGAGACAATAGTAACGAAAGATCTGAGTAGATGATTAAACATTTTACAGTTTACATGTAGCTTGATTATGTTCTGCATGTATTATTCTTAAAAATTAACAACTCAGTTTGGATTGTTTGTTGTTTTCACAGACGTAACAAAAATCTGTAAAACCTGCAGATTTTTAAGAACACTTAAAGTAACTGGAAAAAGCCCATTCCTTTTGTAATGGAAAGTTACTGATGCTTTTCACAAGGTTACTTTGTTAGTTTTCGTACTGCCTCTTATGCATTAGAAAACTGAAGCAGCTTAGTACTGTACATTTGTGGAAGTATTTCCTGCAAAAATGTCTTTCATAAGTAAATGAACACCAATGTGCAGTACATCTGACAAGTGTCGGTGCATTTCTAATTGATTATTATTCACCGTTCTCATGTTATAAATCTTTGTAGAGTTGAAATAATAGAATTGCAATGTACAGTATTTTTAATAGTGCTTACAATTGCGGTTCCCTGCAAAACAGTGAAGAGTACCGTACCAATCCAAGGAATGGCTGGAAAGAGTTGGGAGTTAAAGTGTCAGGAGTCGAAGCCATGTCTCTTGACACTCCTGACAGGCTCATTTGGGAACAGATGCACTTGGAGAAAAGACACAAAACTAAAAAATGATATGACTGCTGGAAGAGTTGTAAAAGGACAGCAGCGGTTGTTCAGGGATAGATCGAGGTGAATGTTGGGAGACATGTAAGGATGCAGTACTAATTTTTAGTTTTGGATTTTAAGAAGATATGTTTTTTTACTTTTGATTTAGTCAGACAGTGTTGGCATGATTTGGCTTTACCACCCATTTCATGGATCCAGGTTTTCAATAGAGAGAGAAGGTCTAAGTTGGCAGATCTAGGACAAAGAGTTAGATTATACTTAAGATAAAACCTGCTCTTTATCTTAAGTCCTTAAGATAAAGAGAAGTACAAGAATAATTTCAACAAGACGCAAAATGTAAATAATAGTAAATGTTCCAGCATAGAATCTTGTGGAAGACCCAGGGCAAGAGGGATAACACAGATTTAAAGCAGTATGTTTCATGAATTTTTTTCTGGTAGACAAATAAGAGAGAAAATAATAATAATAAAGAACAGTGCCAATCATCTCTAGATAATTTTCTATGTGATTTTTTAGGGTGCTGTGATGGACAGGATAAAAAGCTGCACAGGTCCTGTAGTTGAAGAATATTAAGCAACCCTGAGTTAAATGTAATCATCAAGTTAAGTATTAAATTAAGGACTCTTTTAGTACTCTGTCTTTTTGTCTTAACCCTGACTGAAAAGGTTCAAATAGCTCATTAGATCCCAAATGAAATTGTAATTGACCTGCCACCACCTTTTCTGAAATTTGTGCAAGAACAATCAAATTGGAAAGAAGTTGGTAAATTGTTAACTACCACATGGTCCACATTTCATTGTGCCTTTACATGAAAACACATACTGTAAGTTGAACAATAACCGTTTGCTGAATTGCATTTTCTTATTTTTCAGTTACTCATATCGACAACTTTGTGGTTGCCCTGTTAATTTGTACATTTTACTAATTTACACAGATGTTTTTTTTAAGAGGTCTATAATGAAACTCAACTGTTCTGTACATCCCATCAGTGGAATCTGTGGCTGACAACAAGAAAATAAACAAATGATGTTATTCTGCTCAGTTTAACACATGAATTTGTTTCAGTTTAGAGGTAACATACCAGGCCCATCTTGTCTCAAAGTGTCTGGTTGATCTCGGGCAGTTGGACAAGCCCAACCCCGACCCGTTCTTATTAGAACATACAGTATGTGACAGAAGCAGATTGTGAACCTATGACACAAGTCCAAATTTCATGGATTCACTGGTAATGTAACTTCTTTCAGCTCAGGACTATGGGGGAGCCAAGCCTACCCATCAAGCAATGCAGAAGGCAGGGTACACTCTGGATAGGATGCCAGTCCACTGTATGGCTGACAGACACAACACTGACACACACATTCACAATTCCAGTCCAGGGTAAACAGTGAAACAAGGCCCTGAGGGAACACGTAGAAATTAAGAAGAGGTACATTTAAGTCACTTCCTTATTCGATTCCGAAGGGTGTTGTAGCCAACACAGTCATGTTGTGGAAGCAGATTTCCTAGGATCCTCAAGAAACAGCTGGCTAAAAAACTTAATTAACTTAGTCTGCCTTGTATTTCTTTCTTAATTATTGCCTCCACTGGCTGCACCTCTCAACACCTCAAATCATCCTGCTGTTGCTTTAAAATGTTAAATCATTGTTACAAGTTTCAGATTCATAGGGTCTTATCAGAACTCTCTGCCGGGGGTCTGTCTATTTTAATCCTAAAGAAATCAGAGCTTCATCTGGTCTTTTTAAAATCAACCACAGTGCAGACCACGGCTGTGTCCTAGGGATAAGATAAGTAGAGAAGTGTTATGAAAAGGAAATAAAGTTAATTTAAATCCAAGTGACGAATCAGTAGACCCCACAAATATGCTTCATTTTGAAGAGCAAATTAACTTGTATGCTGCCAGCTCTACCATTACTTATTATATATTCAGCATTTAATTTGGAAAAGCTAGCATCTCTTGCCCAATGATCACTTATCTCCATTATTCAACAGGAGTAAAAAATCTGCTTTTAATCTTCTAAGCTGTAAATGTACATAGAAGGCAAGGGTTTTTGTTGAGTGTTGTTTTATGTACTGTACATAATTAATGCACGAGTCAGGAGCACCAAGTGGCTTTTACATAATTTGTGCTGTTTTAAAGAACCACAGAGAGTTCTTTTGAAACGGAGAAAAAAAAAATCTCTGTAGTATTTCATCTGCCTACCCAGTTTCCGGACAAACAATGGTTCATACTTTCAGCTCTGTTCCACCAAGATATTCAATTTCCAAGGACATCAGGCCTGCATATTCAATTACCAAGGTTGTGGAATCAAGGGGAAATTAGTAATGTAATTTTGGGAAATGTGCTGGGATGGTTGAGCCAAAAAGCACAGCTCTCCGTCTGAGTGCAGCACCTGAAGCTTTCATGTCACTTTCCTTCCAATCTGTATCAGCTGTGCGTGGATAAGGTCAGCCTTCTGGGTTTTCCTCTTCATTACATGCTCAGCTTCTTATGACAATGTGGTCACATCAGCCCTACCCTAGCTGACCACCCTGCCAAAAAAATAATGCAACTGCAACAAAACACCAATTATAAAGTAATTCAGACACATACAAACACAATATGGAAACACGGTGGTGGGGTGGTTAGCAGCCCTGGTTTCGAACCCAGAACTGGGCTGCTATCTGCATGGAGTTTTTATGTTTTTCACATGGGTTTCCAGGGGGTGCTCTGGTTTCCTCCCACAGCCCAGAAACATACCAGTACTGTAGGTTAACTGGCTTCTGGTAAAGCTGGTCCCGGTGTTTCTGTCTGTCCTGAGACGGACTGGTGTCCCATCCAGGCTGTGCCCTGCCTTGCTCCCATTGCTTGCCGTGAGATGCTCTGTCTCCCTTGGGACCCTGAATTAGCGGATGGACAAACACTGTATTATGGCCTTGTGCATTACGCAAGACTAGGTGTAAGTGGCCATGTACAGTTCTCCTTTCATGATAGCATCTGTTCTGTAAACAAAACGTCAAACAGTAATATCAATTGAGAAATGCAGTAGGGCATTCACAGGAAAATCTAGGCCTCCTAGATTATTATCTCCTATGTTCCAGTGCTTAGATGCATTGATCCCTTTTCTCCATTAAGAATTATGACCATCTTGTGTGTCACATCTACCAAAATGAGAAGGAAAATTTGCAAAATGTACAGAGAAAGCTTTGCTACTCCTAGCACGGTGTCATTCTCTTGTCTTCTTTGAAGGCTTCTAAGGGCGAAAGTAATGTAACAGAATTCCTGAGTAGCAGACCAAGCCCAGGGGTTATTGGGTAACAAAACCCAACATGATCAAAATAGGCACTCAAACTGTATACCACAGAAGCAAAAGTGTTCTAAACATCACACTTCATCATGCCAGAGGTGTTTTTAATTCCATTTATTTCAAAGGTAAATTACACCAATGGCACCACATGTTTTACAGAACAAATTTCTACTTCATATACTCCATAAGACATAGAGTGATCCAGACCAATCCAGGCTGGAAACCTCTGCCCAGCCTGTGCAAGGTTTTATCAGTGCTGTCTGTCTCATGAACCACTTTGTGTACACCTGGGCTTCAGGTCTGCGGTTCGGGCATCATTTATTTACTTCTCAGGTACGCTCCAAATGCCTGTGTGACCTGTCACGTGGCTTCTGGCATGTTCACCGTTTAAAAACGATAATGTGGATGCAGGTGATGATTGTCTGCAGTCACATCGCTGATATTTATTACTGGAGTTTAACAAGGAAACAGGGCCTCAGGCAGGTCACACTTTTTAATCTGCAGTGACACCTGCTGGCTGAAACGAGAAGCCCTTGGAAATGTGCATACAGTAGGCACAGTACATACTGTACAGTAAGAGCTGGTAAGAAATGGCAAGTTAATTTTCTTTGGTTGTCTTCTAGTTCAGTACTGTATCCTTCTAATTACATGTCCTACAATCAATTCAGTATTGTTGCCAACGTATATACTGTATATATAGTTAGGACGATATATACTTCTATATCACAGCTTGCTGGGATGTAAATATGAATATTGCAGCCTTGTATATAAATTTTGTACATTTTAATAATGTACTGGTCCTTAAAAAAGACTGAATTATATGACAGCTAAAATGGCACAAATTGAATGACAAAAATATTTAAACAAAATTAGTGGAATAGTGTGCTCTAATGAAATACAGAAAACATGATGAAGCAACCCAGTGCTGCTGCTTATTCTCCTGTGTCTATGTGTACAGACTGTCATTTTATTTGCTGTTATCTTGTATTTCTTTTTTCTCAGGTTCTCAAAAGGAAACATCTAAGAATACTCTAGTCTCCTGCTAGAAAAATGTTATCTTTTTAAATAATACATCTTAAAATTGTTAGTAAACAGACTGGATAAAAAGACACACATAAAGGTATCTGAATAATATTTATCAGCCTAAACCCCATACATACTTTATAATGTGAAAACAATCCAAACACTTGTTTCTGACACTACAACTAGAGAAATAACATTACATTATAAAAGACATTTAAAGAGATAGTTTTGTACCAGTGAAAGTTCTTACAGCCAAAATGCAAAAATGATTCAGTCAAATTGTCTCTTAACTTTCAAAATCTTTAGCTGGTTAAAAGGAAAAAAGCAACAGGTACAGGGAACCTGCATTCATATACACAATATACAGTATTTCTGCATACAATAATAGTACAGTTCTTCTATTCTTAATGCACATCTGGATATTTAGAATTGCCAGGATCTTCAATTAACAAAGAACAACCTTCTACTCAGTGCCTCTTAACAGTGACCTAGGTAGAACATTTTTTAAAGTGCAGAGAATTATTTATGGCTGTTCAAGCACTGACCTGACATTGCTGCTATAGGAACTTAGAGTGATCAAAGAGATGTGGCCAGAGAGATGACTGGGGCTGTATTCCTGGGCCAGACAGACACATAAAAACACAAAGTCCATGCCAAAAGGGCAGAACAGGGTTGGATCTATCTACTGTTGCTGTCTGCTGGCCGTCTCCCATCTGCCAACTAAACAAGCCAGCTGAGCCAGAACTTAGCATCAGTCTACTTTCAATATTCCCGTTTTGGTTAAATGTATGACCATCAGATCAGTAGAGTAAATTATACATGCTGGCAACATCTTATTTAACATCTGAAGTACCAGACAAAGCACTTTTCAGACCTGACAACCATGGCTTATCTGAACCTCTTGTCAGATCCCCCAGCCCACCATCACATTTAACTTTAAGAAGTGGGTACGTTTTCACCCTTTGCTGTAGAGATTTTGCCACTAGATATTAATGACACAGGACAAACATATCCTGCCAGAATTCATTAAAATGTAACATGCCAATTTACTATCTGCAGGTATAGTGTTGTATCAGCCTGCTTTTAAAACCTCTGGTTCCAGTACTGTCCGAAGGGGAAAAAAATCAAGAAGGGAGCCTAAACCATAAAGCACATCCAAGAAAAGTCTTACTCTACTTAGAGAAGTTCAAATCTTCAAAATTAAAAACACTGATGAGAACTTCAGTACTTAATAGTGTTGGCACGCAGTATGAGGCACAGAAACCAGAAGAGCGCTAATCGCTGCACATCTCACAGTTGCTTCATTTTTTTTAAATAGAATATGTGCTCTAAATCAAAGAAGTGTGTTCAGTGCCATCAGTGGAGCTGGGGAAAATGTCCCGAGAACAGTGCTGTATGCAGCTCTTGAACTCTTCCATTCATTAGTGGAACACGTTTAATTAAAATCAGACCTTAAAATTCAAATTTTAGCAGTGCTATATCGTTATCTAAAATGTGAAAGCTTAATGTTCTTAGTAAAGGAAAATTCCAGCAAGTCCTGTGTAAGAGTTGAGCTCAGTGCACTAAAACTAAAGTGGCACTGTTCTGCCTATTTTACTGCCCAAGGAAATACCCTTCCCCGGTCCATAGGGGGTGGTATTGCTCTGCCCTGCTGATGTCCTATTTCACTACACAAGTACTGCCTGACTGTTCCACTCTCTTTTATTGTGTTATGTTCTGAATAAAGTGCATTGTGCATTTGGATAAACATCATTACTCCACTCGCAGGAATTAAAATGTACATTAAATGCATTAGATGCCTCTTCTGGATTGTGCTTCTTAATCACAGGCTAACTTATTTCTATTTCAATTGGACATTTCTTTTTTCCATTTGCTTCCTGCTCTTAAAATGCTGAACCAGATCTGTTATTGGTATGTACCCTGCAGGACCGCACGTTGGTCTACTAGCACATTTACCGTAGGTGTGCGAGCTGAAATCTAACCAATTGGAGGTTGACTCAAGAAGAAGGAAAAACATAGGTTCACTGTAGGAGGTGTTTGATAGAGTGTCATTTCCAACAGTGTCTGTGCAATTGATCACCTATTAAGACCTATTTAATCAGAAATAAGGGAACAGATTCTTAATTAGCAAATTGAGTTGTTGGAAATAATGCACTTTAGGGCATTCTCAAAACCAAGCACAGACCTATAGACACCAATTAGCACTAATGATTAAGGGCTCAACTGTAACAAAAAATCAGTAAACACAGGGGTACCCCAGGAGTAGTACTGAGAACAACTGAACTAGAACACGGAGGAGCATAGGATAAAATAAAATTCATTCAAGAATTCCTTTAATTATAAATCATGTGCATAGAAACTAACCAATAAAACAACATAAAGCAAAAGGTAGGACACTCAAGATTTCACATCCAATTCATACAGTACATTTAATATTAAGCTTGCTGGAATGTTGCATAAATTGCATAACATTTATAAACATTTATTTTCTGTCTGTCTGACTAAATCATTAGGTGCATAAGAGTTATAAAGCACAGACTTCCAGGGACAGTACTTCAAAGATAAAGATGATTTGATCTTTGCATTTTGACCCTGCATCATCATCCCAATCAGTCAAGGTATTATCTTCTGCTGCAGCCTTTGAATTTCTTTTATACAGCAGACACGTGTGCCATATTGTATATTCTCAAAGCAACAATATACTTCAGATGTGCTTTATTGTCACCTGTGGCAACCGTCTCTATCCCACAACAGAGCACCTGCGAGCAGGATTGCCCTTCCTATCTCTCCCCACCTCTCTGCGGCTCTGCTAACTGAAGGGCTGCGGTCGGACCGTGGCAGCGGGGTGAGGTGCCAGCAGGCAGTATCTGAGAGACGATCAGAAGGCAGCGGGGGATTCCACCTGTTGTTGTTCAAGCCATAAATGGCTGGCCTGCCCCACTGACTCTAGACACAAACAACCCAGTGTTCAAAACTTCAGAGTTTCGTGTGTTTATTCCACTGCCTGATATCAACTGCCTTTTGACATTTTTAATCCCAAACATCCCTGTTTTCCCCTGAATACAAAAGTTTTTACTGCCAGCTGGAGAGGGGGCAAAAATGTTCTTTTCCCTGAAATTCCTGCTATGAAATGAGCCAAATCCTAGCCTTTGTTAACACATCCTCATTATGCAACTGTTTTCTTTTGACGATAAAAAAAGTTGCACAATATACAAAAATAAATTGTATTTTTATCAATATTCCTTTTTAATTGGATGTGTGCAATTTCCCCCTTTGCTCCTTTGTTTTGGGTTCAGTTCACAACTCAAGTTGACCTCTGCTCTTGACTTTCTAGATTTCAAAACCATACTATGACAACAGACTCTTCATCCCAAGCTATCCAAAACAACACTACAATAAATGATAAGATGGATAATATGCAAGAAATCGCAATCAATCTTGGGTTTCTTATTATCTAAGGTGGAAAGATAAACATTTATTCTCAGTACATTAAAAATGACTTAAAATTGATAAAATTTACTTTTATGAGAACATTGTTCTTCTAACAATACTGACCACTGTGCCACTGTGCTGGCCTAGTGTCTTACATGTTGAAACAAAAACAAAAGCATGTGGCAAACACACAGTGTGATAATAGGAAACCAGGACCACATCATCACACAAATAGCACAAAACAGTGTGAAGGAAAACTGCACGTTTTCAGAGACCCAGCTTGATTAATGTCTTTCCAGCAATCAACTGCACCTTCACAAACCTACATTAGTAGAAACACAGATTCATTCAAAAACCGGACAGACTCTGTAGTACCATGATATAATCTGTTTACTCTTTTCTAATCTTTAATTAATATCATGTCCTTCATCTCCACAAGAAATGTTAGAAGATGGCAGACAAAAATAAAGGAAAAAATATTTTGTCACTAAATTAAGTTATTGCAATTTCAATGACTTAATAAGACATAGTTTCAGTGACAGTAAAAAAGTGGAGAGAAGCAGAAGAAAAAAGGGAATGTGGAGCAGTGTGTGATGCTTTTGGTATAGCGTTGAAAATATGTGAAAGAAAGACCTCAGGAAATGCCTGCTGTGTTTTTCTTGTCCACATCTCTTTAGTGTTTTCATAATGTTTTGACACAAATGGAAAGAAAGAAACGGAGCTGTTTGCATAACGGTGGCCCAGAAATGGGTAGGTAATTATGGCATGCTTGCACACAGCGCTGCATACAAAAATGAATGTATTCCATGTGAAGTGGTTTTAAAAGCAATTATTTCAAATAGAAAGGAATACACGTGTATAGTGATTTAAACTAAGACATGTTCTCTAGCATTGTATATTTTTATATGTCATTAATTTGATTTCTTATTATAGGACCTGACTGACATTAACAATTAACGCAGTTAACTAAATATCCACTGCCAAAGCATCATAAAAGCACTGCAGGAAGACTGAGCTTGCAAGCCGTATTTATGTATTTATGTACAAGCCATTAGATTGTGGAAATGTTATTCATGGTGTGTTCTCTGATGGCGGTACTACCACGTGTCAGGGAATTTTTTCATCCTGGATTATCACAGTACTGTGAGGCTCCTGAATTCATATATCTACTTTTAAAGCTTTTCAATTACTTGCAAATATAGATTCATATAAAAAACAACAGATCAAAACACCAGATGTGCTGGAATAGAGTGAAAAATGTATTACAATTATGTTTTCTTGGCATACAATGGCTTAAAAAACAATTGGAAATTGGAAATGTGCTCGTCTGTTTGAACTCCAACTGCCAATAAAGCTCCAGACTTGTGTTCGCCCCCACTGGCCAAGCAGCACATTTCCTTGTAATGAAGGAGATCCAAAGAAAAGCCCTGAGTTAAAACTGGTACTAGGTAACTGGGTCAGACTTAAGGATCCTGAGCCTTTGGTGTCTCTTCAGGAAGTGTCTCAAAGCAAGGCTCTTGGATGTTAGCTGCTTGATGCCTGCTGACTCCTGGATTCTTGTAGTGTAAAGCAATCGTCTCCCCCAATGTCATTACAGCTTGTTCCTTGCCCAGTACAGCTGCCACTACAACCTGCATCATCTTGGACCGTGGGCTGGTGCCTCAGGTTGGAGGAATTTGTGTGAAAGCACAACATAATCGTAGTCAAAGTTCTCATCTAAAGAGAAAGGGACCACCTCTGTCACCACCTGAGAAAGAGAGACAAGTTTTAAAAGTATAGAATTCCTTTCAAATTCACAAAATGCAGTATTAATAATAACAATGATACAGATTACAGTTGTTCAAAAGGTCTGGTAAAGTTTCCTGTAGCAAACTGTAACAGAATATAATCAGTTTTAAGGAAAGGTACAAGTGCAATGCTATACACAATAAAGCTGTGACAAAAACACAAAGCGCAAAATAGAGTAGACAAATCTCAATGAACATCTGCAACAGATTTCTACCAGCGATCAGAAGTATTCTCTGGGAAACCGATCAGTTCTCCTATATTCAGGGCTGCTCAGAATTAAATATGAAAGGAGTCAATATCTGACCAGAACATTTCTTTCAGTTTTTTTTTCTATTATGTATTTTTTTAGGATTCCCTGCACTTTCTTAAATTTAAGTTCTGATCTGGCTCATTCTAATGACCCATACATACCAAACAGTTCCTCTTGGAAGACGTCTGGTAAGGCTGGATGGTGGAGAATCCCCACCACACTGGAGGCACCAGTCTAACAGTGCCTAACACTAAACTCCACTGGCTGAAGCTGACAAACTTTCCTAAAATGATCATTTAAGGAAAGTAAAATGAAAACAGGAAAAGCTTCTGATCGAAGTAGTGTTTGTGGATCAGTGTGTGGCGCTCTTTCTTCTAACCTACAAAATAGCAATCGATATCTCAGTGTGGAATTCATATGGTAACAATAGGTGCTGTGTCCAACATACACACAGTCTAATTAAAGACCTCATGACACCCTCTGAAAGAGCACAGACACTATCCTCAGTTACGTGATTGAATTCCTATACTTTTTTTATATTATTCTAGCCTGTCAGAATTATCCTTATGTTTAATTCCTCTTTTCTCCATCTCATCTTTTGAGAGTAACAAATATCTGCTGGGGACCCCTCCCTCACTGGGAGTTCAGATCAGTCCACTCTCACTGATAAAGTACTTTGGGATCCTTTGCAGTCAAAAACATTATTTCAAGGAATTTTTATGTGTGTATATAATGCAGCATTTAAAAAAAGTATATCAGCACAAACGTCAACTGCAAACACAGACATTTCAGTATTTTCTGTTCTGTTTTTCGATGTGGTTTGTTTGACCTTTTGAATCTGCAATTCCTTTGTAAGGAGAAGATTAAGATTCTGGGTTTGTGACATAATAGGTTATAATTTGCATTGCAGGCATGTGAATTTACACACTGTATCAGATGGAGCACATGGAAAATAGGTATATTTGTAAGAAAAATATGAAACTCTCAGGAAGGAAACATGCTCAAAACTGGTTATTTGCTCAGTTATATACCCTTTAGTCACAGCTAAGCCATGAAATGCAAACCATGATGAAAGACCAGCTTGTTTTCCTTTCCCACTCTACATTGAAGTGTGTTTTTTGGAAAACACAGCCTAATACCGTCAAATAGCTTAAGCTGATAAGACATACACACACCAAAATTATATACTGTATATATAAATAACTAAACATCACATGAATGACAGTGGAAAATACAACTATATATAATGTTAGATATTATGGGTTTTCATATTTCATTTTCACACCTTACAATGTTAAAAACTAAATCGCAGCTGCTGAGACTCAATATTAATTATGTATTATTTCTATATAAAGGTCAAGGCTAGCTAATGACTATGAAACTGAAAAGAAATGTAGAATTTGGGAGAAGTTGGGTTCATTTCCTAAACCATAAAGTTATTAATCTCAAGGCTGTGTTTCCAAACATCATTTAACTTCCAATTCAGGACAAAGGTTATACCTGATTTAATGCCAGAGATGAAAACACAAGCATTGACATGAGAATCTGTAAAGTGGTAAAACGGGATGGAGGGTATTTTGTGAACCCGTTACCCTCCTGGAAGCACCCCTACCTCACACTTGGAGCTTGAGCCCTGGAGCTGCTGTTTCCCTGTCCTGCACTTCAGCTGGGTGTGGCGTAGAAACGATGGTACATAAGATGGCACCTCTTCCTCTGCTTCTCCAGGAAGTGTTCCCTGAGCTGGGGCCACGACAGAAAGCAGAGTTGAGCAAACTGACCTGATGCATTACTGGAGCAGACTGCATGAGGATCCTTCAGGGAAAATCTGGATGAGATATCTGGGGCAATAAACTGAGCATGATGGGTCAACTGACCCCCTTTCACCTGTAACCCTTTTCATGTCCTTATTAAAAACAAATTTTGCACCCAGTGGACTTAACAGGAAATTTTCTGCAGTCACCCCTTTGTTGTCAACCCTATTTCCTCAGCTGCCCTGTGAACCCAAAAGAACTGCAGCCTCCAGAAGGACCTGCTCCAACGGCAGCTGTGTGTCACCCAGGTGCTACACCTCAATAGTGTCCCCGCTTATACTGCATATAAAATACTTGGGATCATTTAGAATTTAAAATGTCCTACATAAATGCAAAGAATTATTATTGTCATTGGTAAGACACTGAGATGTCCTGCTAAAAATGTTCATAAACTAGCTGTCAGCTACTGCCTTGCAGCCACACAAAATGTAAAAATGTAAAAATAACTTACACAAAATGTGGTACTCTAGCAAGGCAACTATATTTAGTTTCATACAGTACAGTTGCTGTTTTTTTGTATTTGCTGAAACCAGTTTGGTATAACAAGTTCCTTAAAAATCAGATTTTCCAGAAAAAAATAAAACCTTCCTGCATCACACAGGAAGAATGAGAACCAACCGACTAATGCTCCGAGACACTGCAAGCACTGCACAGAGTTAGTGCCCCCTGAAGGAGTAACAGCCTCTCACTGTCATCACTGCTAACCTGCAACAGCCTGAAGTCACAGGAGCTGGTGCTTCTCCAGAAGCCACAAAGATCCCAGTCAGGTTAGTCCATCCCACTGCAAATGTTTGCTGGGACAATTGTGAGCCAATGCGTAGAATGCCCTGATCCCAGCTGGCTAGTTACATGAGACAATCTTGGACTGATAATGCCCAGGCTATTCGACACAACCCGAGCTGTACCAAGCACCGATATAATCTGCTCAAGAGCCCCAATGCTCT
This sequence comes from Lepisosteus oculatus, assembly GCF_040954835.1. Taxonomy (NCBI): domain Eukaryota; kingdom Metazoa; phylum Chordata; class Actinopteri; order Semionotiformes; family Lepisosteidae; genus Lepisosteus; species Lepisosteus oculatus. The sequence continues at coordinate 15,866,570 of NC_090716.1, forward strand.
TATATTTTAAGTTGTCCCCAGACTGAATGACTATATCATAGATAAGAGAAACCCCTTTAATTTATCATGTGTATACTTCTGAGAGGAAAAATAACTATATTCATTCTCAACCAAACAACAAACAGAAACAGCCACATGATCAATTCTACCACTAGTGATTTTGGGTGTTGGCACAGATCTAACCATGAACCTTTGCACTTACTAAACAGTGCTCTACCAATAGAGACACTATCACTAATCTGTACGTATGCATGCATGTATGTATACAGTATATGCATACACTTTGTACACACATACAGTATGCTTCTGAGAATTTTAAATCAATTTAAAATAACCACAAAGGCATCCTTAAGATACAGTTTCAGACACTAATTATCATTATGTTTTAAGTACATTAAGCATGATCCAAATTGCTTACATTGCTCACATTTCCAGACCCTTTCATCACAGGACCTTCCATTATTAACAAAGGCCTGTACAACCCCAGGAGCAGCAAGCCAGTTTTATCATAAACCTGCTCTGCATTCATCTCTCTAGACAACCAGAATAATCATACATTCCCTGCTGAGAGAAAAAGCTCCCCCACATCACATAATAGGCTACTGTAATACCAATGACATTACCTGATCTACCACCTTATGTATCAAAAATCCTGTACAATCACTGCCATGCTGATTCTACGTAGACAGCCTTGACTCTATAACCTTTATCTGTGGAGGTAGCTAACCTTTCAAATCCATGCACTGTACAGTAAATAGAATGAGCTGCATCTCATGCATAGAGTTAGCAAATCACATAAATGAAAAAAAGAAAAAAAACTAAATAAATAACAGAGGACGTCGAATGCCAAGGAAGAAACAGATGAAATTCCCGTTTGATGTGTCACCAGGGAGATAAGGCTTAATCTCCATTGAAACTAATCAACCAGCAATAATCCCCTTCATTGGGGCTGTAATGAAATATAATCCAAAAAATGTGAACGTGGACCTTTTGATAACGCAGTAAAGCATCTGTGAAGTTAATCAGAAAAAAAAGTGTTTGTTCAAAACGACTGTCAAGAAGTGATTTCTTATTCTGACATGAGAAAAGGACTTAAAATGTAAAAGCCATTAAATATTGACAGTTCTCCCTTACAGCCTTTCATAGCCCTGTAGTCAGCCTTGGCAGTAAAAAGGATGATAATCCTAATTAAAGCAACTAATTAGTTTCTCAGTGGAAGCCATTAATTACCAGCAGGGAAATAGACAATTCTGATGCCTCCCAGGTGATGATAGTGTGGTTGAACTGGGAAGGCAGCTTGCCCCATGCTGCAGCACTAGACAGGGCTCCAACAGGAATACAGACCCACACATACCCCACAAATGCATCACATTCTGCAATGGAAATTGAACATAGAATCCCTGGCAACAGCATGGAAAGACTGCAGCTATGATGTGAACAAGCAGCTCTCCATCCCAAGTGACTCCCATGACTCCCCAGGCTGTGGTGTGGCAGAGGAGCAAAAACACAACAAAACACGGAGCTCCTGGAGACGTACCACACTTAAACATTTTCTTAAAACATCAGATGCCAAGAAAGCGATAGGTACTGTAGGTATTAAGCCAAAGGATTTTTTGGCAGCAACATATCACAAGAACACAACCATCGCTGTAAAGTTCTTTGGCAGAATTTGTAGAATTGTTTTATGCCCCAGCACAAGTTGTTTGAGGAGACATTTTGTGGCGAACACTAGAATGATGCCATTAATAATGCTGGGAGATAAGAAGACAGCAGTGTGCTCTGGGTGAGGAATTAAAACTAACCAACAAGTGTCCGAGGCATTAACAAATTGTGGATGTGGCATGATTAGTGTACTGAGTGGGGATAGCCTTAGAGATGCTACTGCAGAAGAAGGAAGGGGGAAAGTTGAGGTGGGTGAAATTTGAGCTGAGAAAGTGAATGCAGCACAGAGGGTTTGGACACAACAAAGACAAAAATAAGATTTTTGTACCAATAAACTGAAGGTGAAGGGAAAACTGACCAAAGAGGGCAGACGTACATGTAAGAGAATGTACTCCAGACCAGCTGTATTAAGTGATAAGATGTTTCATCTATCAGATGAAAGCGCACCCTCTTAAGATTCTATGGTTTAACACATATCTGACCTTCACCTAGTGCTCACCAAGTCCTATATATACAGTCCTATACTCTCCAATAGACAGATGGATGCACACTTCTTGATAATCACTAATAATGTTCATTTGTTTAGTAGCACCTGATTTTAATTGCCTTCCTGGAGAAGTAAGGGTGCACCTTGTTTTTCACACAACGCTACTGAATGTTGGCTGATTGTTTTGTTTAATAATGACAAAGTAAAATGTGTGTGTGTTATCTATCACTTGAGGTTAGCTCTATCTACTGTTAGGATTTGGGGAGGACCAGATGAAGGTCAGATGGTCAGATATGTAAAACCAGAGAATCGTAACGGGGTGTACTTTCTTTTGCATATCACTGTAAGGAAGTTGAGTGAGATTCTGCCTACATGAAATATGTTTAAACACGGTTACACTTTTTCTTATCATTTGGGAGCCTGCCAATGCTAACATCCTTAAGGACAGACAAAGGTCCCTATATGTTTTCATGTGATCCTCTCTTCCTCTTGTTTGTTTGAATTGTCACATGCATCACCAAAGTACAAGGCCAAAGCTACACTGGAGTGGGTTAAGAACTGATCAGTGTAAGTCCTTGAGTGACCTGGTCACAGTCCCGACTTGAAGTCCATTGAGTGTGGAAATACTTGAAAACCGTTGCCCACAACTGATCCCCAAGCAGCTTGAGAGAGTTTGAGCAAATCCGCCAACGGACAGCAATCACTCCAAGCCTGTGTGCAGAGCTGGTAGAAACTCACCTCGGAGACTTTCAGTGGTAAAGGTGCTTTCACCAAATATTGAGCTCACAGGTCTAAATACTTATGCAATCAGCATATTTCAGTATTTTCTTTTCATTTTTTTTAGTTACATTTACTGCAAGTTATCTTACCCTTTAAAGTCTTCAGTTTGAGCAAATTAAATGTTAAAAAATGTGTATGCATCATTTTGTAATTTAACAAAAAAGAACACCATATAAAGGCTCTGAATAATTTTGCAAGGCACTATAATCAAATTATGACAAGGTCACTATTAAACCTACAGTATAAGACTTCCCCTGAATAATGTACATCCTTTCATGACAAGCTACTGTAATTAGGTAATATGTATGTGGAAATCACAGGAGATATTTCACCTTTAAACATTTAACATACTCAAAGCAGACATGAACAGACGACAGAAACTCATTGATATCTTCCATGTGTTAATTATTAAAAAATACAATTTCTTAAAATAATACATTCACTTGTCAGAAGATATAAGTCAACTTTTTAAGCTTGATTTTATAGAGAAATAGTTATTCATCTACTCAAACAAGATTTTTAGAGAATGACTAGCTCTACAGTGTATAGGTTTAATACTGAAGTGCAATGCAGCAAATTCATAATTGTCTATGCTAATGAGGGTGAATAAGTGTAGCAATTTCCATTTGTCAGCTTATTTGAATGACAGTGAAAGTGTTGGAAAATTCTGAGTAATGACATAGACCAGACCTCAAAACATGACCTCCTCTCTTGAATTAGCAGTAGCCCTTTCAGTTAAACCTATACTATCTGGAGTCCTTAAATCATTTTATACTACTACAGTATAAATACAAGTTTTTGTTTCAATTACAAAATAAATATTTTGTCACTTTAATATTCACCGTGTGTAGCATGCTAGTCTGAGGTTTTCAGGTTCAGGGTTCGACTTCAGATTTAGGGGTGGTCTTTAATGGGGTTTGGCATGTCCTCTGCATGTCTTCCTCAGGACGAGACATTCAGGCTGCAGTCTCTACATTGTGTGTGCCCTGCGATGGCCTGATGTCCTGTCCCAACTCTAGCTCTGCCTGCTGCCCTGTACCTGCCAAGATACAGGAGGCTCTGACGCCTCGCTCCTCTCTAGAGATGAAGTGGTTACTGAAAATGCATGGAGCTCAAATAAATATCCATCACTGTGTGTGACAAAAATTTCAAGAGCCCCTAGATAGTAGGATAGTTCTCCTTAAAGCTCATGCTCAAAGCTTACTACTTTCTAAAACATGCCTGTTTCTTTAATGCTAGCTCTGTTTAAAAGCAAGGAAACTGATCTCAGCTGCAGCAAAACTTGTATAATGTATATACACTACCAGAACATCACAATGAAGACTTGCTCAGAGACACTGTACACACCCCCAATTTCGGCTTATCTTATTTTAAATGGTGTTAAAGACCATGTTTGTTACCCATTACAGCTAAAAACTTTACCAGCCATCTGTTGTACGCACAACTACTAAGGGCTAAGTGTTTAAACAAACATTTCCATGTTCCATTCTTCTACAAAATTAACTCTTAGTAAAAGAGAATGGAATAATTTTGTAATTTCAGACAGTACATTATGTAATATACGACCTGTGGAAAACGGGAATACAATGTATAAACTAGTGTACCTGTTCCTATGGTCAGGTCACTTTCTTCATCACTGCTAAGATGCACAGATTCCAGGTAGTTATCCAGCTGTGAAGAAAAATGTCAACTATAAATGCGTCTCCTATCACTACCAGACCAGTGTGGGTATTTGCACGTTTCACTTTTCAAAATGAATGATGAGTTTTTTAAAATAAAATAGTTTATATAAGACATATTTATATCATTCTTTTACACACAGTAATCATTCAATTGTTATAGACGGAGCATTAAAAGACACACCACTATGCATGTATGCTTCTAGATAAAGTTTAAGGATTCTGGAAACTGACTAAATGTTTTTTCAAGTCATTCTGATTCACTGATCATTCATGACAGACCATATACACCTGGGGAGATTATGACTTTTGCATAAGAACTAAATTACCTCATTAGAGAGAAAGTACAGGTGATGAGATCCATTAATCTGTTAAATGTAAAACCCTGGTAAAAACCAATTAAGAAAAACACAGAAAAGAACCAATATGCTCTGCCTATCAGGCAAGAAGTGCCTTCACACCATCGGCATATTGGAGCAATATCTCACATGGATTTACTAACAAAAGAGACAGGATCTCTTTTGCAGTGAATTTACGTTTTGTGCAGACCTCCCTGGTGAATGTCAGTGAGCATGACGCAGATGAGCAGAACGATATTTTAATTGTGGTGTACAAGATCAAGATCAATTTATTAGCCATATATTATTTCTTGCATTAGGGCTTTGTCTTTTCGCATACCCCAGCTTGCGCTCCATGAGACACACAGGCACACACACACAGAGAGGCTAGGGGTCAGAGCGCAGGGTCAGCCATTTATATGGTGCCCCTGGAGCAGATGGGGTTCAGGGGCCCAAAGGAGTAGGATTCCTCTGCCGGCCGCGGGATTTGAACAGGCAACCTCCCAGCCAGATCCTTAGCCACAGAGCCACCACTCCGCCCCTGAAAAAAGACCCATGGATGGCGAGGGTGGTTCCAGTGTGACAGCAATCTGACTACATGGTGTTACACAGATCAAGTCCTGGGACCTCACTACCTGCCTTTTCTGTGGGCTCATCCCAATGTGACAAAACACCAGCAGAACTCCTCATGCTGCTCATGCAGCAGCAGCTTTCTTGGAATCTGAAACTGTGAAGGGTGTGCTGTAGGTAAAATATTTTCCAGATTTTCCAGACTTGAGCCACCATTTTTGCGATGAGCTCAGACAACATATCTAGGGCTCAGAGACCAGTGAACAGGCACATACCTGCACAGACTCATTAAGAGGGATGAAACGGATTCCCACAAGATAGCATCTGTAACCTGGTGTAAACTGTGTGTTACAGATGTACAGCTTGTATTGCTTCCAACAATGACTACACATACTAGTAGCCTGTAATCTTCACTGTAGACTCCCTGTCGATAAACCCTGCTGATGACAAATGTTTATCTGCATAATGAGTTTATCTAAACCATATCTGTTCCAGAAAATACAAGTGTGTCTGCTACAGAAAAGGTTATCTTTTTCCTGATCATAACTTGGTGAATTTGTCACAGTTGTGCCTCAGAAATAAGGTACTATATATACTGTATAATACAGCATTTACTTTGTTTCTACTTTGTGACAGCTCTTAACACATTAACTGCATGATTAGTAAATTATCACTGACTAAGGCTGTCAGAAAAAGAACTGTATTGGAATGATTGGGGAGTCTAACAACTGAATGTTGCTAAACCACTGTGAAACCTCAAGTAAAGTCCACAATTCTTACACTATTTAATGCTTCATCCAAAGAACAGAATAACAAAATTAAATCATTTCAACTGAGAATACAGTCATTTTGCTTTATATCATCCATCACCCTGGCCAAACTGCCAATGTTACTGCCCTGGCAATGTATGTGAAATATAATACATTTGAGAGGTGTGAATAACACAGGTTGGAAGAAAATATGCGGGAGAGAAGACTCAAAAATCCCCAAACAAGAAAGCAGTCAACAAGAAATGTTATGTCAAATTAACACATCATTGCTCTGAATAAAGCAGCGTAACGTGAGAGCAGGATTACTGTACTAAAAGCTACCTATGCCAGTTTCCTTCTTAAAGGTACAGATAGAGGGAAGAGAATTTCCATGAGTACCTACTGCAGAGTTCTGCACAATTCTCACCTTTAGCTTTCCAGCCAGGCTCAGCTCTCCACTGTGTACACTTCCCATCCTAACGCCTGCATCCAGCACAAACTATAGGCAAAAATATTGATATTTTAAAACATATACTGTACAGTACAGCAGGTACCACAAAACAGTTGTATGTTAAGATAATGCAGTATACTGTATCACAATGCATTAACCCTTTACACCACAATATAAAACAGTCTTTTAATCTAATCTGACTATATACAGTCCATACTATCTACCTGTCTATTCATCTATACATCTATATGTTATCCATATTCTGTCTTTCTTCATGATAAGGTCCAAAAATACCTTCAAAAAGCAGAAAAGCAGAAAATCCAAATTGGGTATAAAATGAAAAACTAACTCCCAACTCAATCTGGAAAGGAACAACCAGCTCTGTCACGTACAGGACAGTAAAATACAAAAGGTCTCCTGCAGGACGTCCAGTTTTCATATCAAACCATTAGGCATGTTTCACAGGTTTCTCAATTAAAACAAAAACTCATTGATGACATACTCCATTGTCAAAATTCAACTGCTCACCAAAGACATCTTCTGCTTAAGTCTGTTCACAAGAATCTCTACAAAAGTATGAGGAGGCTTTCTAATTATTTCCCCAGTGTCTCTGCTGTGATTACACCATGTTTTACAAATGCACTGAGCAGGCACTTATAGTCTCTCTGAAACTGCTTTGAGTCATGAGCGCTAATGGATAAAAATGTTTTATGTCAAAAATATACATTCCAAGAACTTAATCTGATTCCCAGGACGAATGTATTTTTCTTAGTTTGTGACATTTCTTGAGAGATGAGCAGACAGAGCACTGCATTAATGCAGCCTTCCTGCACACAGTGCTCTTCCCAAGGGCTGCAGCTCTGCTCTGGAGAAACACCAACCCCTGATTTGGTCATTCAGCCTCACTGTGCTTCTTCCCAGTGGCAGATCAGAGCATTACCATGAAAATCAAAGGATAAAGTGTGTGAAGGGCTCTCCTTTACAGAATGGTTCATACAGTACGTGCCTGGGACACACAACTCATTCTTTGTTTCTAAACTTGATTCCCTGGGATCCTTCATGAAAAAAAAATGGTTAATTAGGTGCTGTCAAGTAAATTAACAAGCTGGGCTGAGTGGCCTCCAATTACCTGTAAGCTTATTCATCTAACCATTTTATCTTGTCTAGATAAGACTAAATATGAAGATGAAAACCTCTTAAAGAGAAATTAACGAGAAGTTCCTCACCTTATAAAAAGATCTTGATGAAAAATTCATTATTCCATATACAAATTTAAGCAAAACCCACTTCCTTAAAAAGGGGAACTTGGATCTGTGTCTTTGAAGGAGGACACCACAATGTGCCTTTAGCTCTTATGGAGGGGATGCAAATTAAAATCAAATATGCATATCCTCTCCCTTAGTTCAGATGGTTTTGTAAAGACTGTAACATGTATTTACATGTAGTGATTCAGTCATAAGTCTTTATAATGTAAATCCAAATCTTGTAAATGATGTGAATCTAATGTAAATGCAAATGAAAGCCAGTGAACCAGACACCTACTGTATGTATGCTGAATTGTTCACAATAAAGGTGTTTCTTAAGATCTCAGTCTGAGGAGGAATATATTTCTTTCATTTTTTCACTTTTGCTTTTGGCTTTGGGTTTCACACAGATGTTGAGAAAAGCATGCTGATTTCTAAATGAGCGGAAATCTATTCTTAGAAGCCTTGGAACTATAGGACAGCAATCTCTAAACAATGTCATAACATGTCTGCTGTAGGTTCCTACTGTAAGCCTTTTCTTCTTTGCTCTCCAATAACATCTATTCCTTCTGTATATTTGAATTTTGAAATGGGCCAAGCATTTAGAAATAAAAACATTAAAATCAGTGTTATAGTGCTTAATTACTCTGCACCGTAGAGTGAATCAGAGAAAGGGCATCTTAGGTTGCCTGTTGTTATTAATTATAATTCTTACTTCAGGTAAAAAGCATGGGCCTTTCCATGCACATCTTTTTTGAACAAACCACAAGACTTGCTGTACAGCAAACAGCTGAACTTTCTTTTTGTTCTCAATCTCATCCTGTGCTTGTTTATGGAAAAGTACAAAAAAATCATTCTAAGGAAACTCAGTTATAAATTGTAATAATGACAAAAAACTGAAAAGCTTTTAAGAATGCATATATAAATAAGCATAGGAAAAAACATTGCAAGAATCACATTCACCAAATAGAGCACAATGTTTTCAAATGATAAGATTGAGAGGGCAATAATGTAACAGATTGGAAAACATGCTTTACAGTAGGTCGTGAGTCTCAATGTCTCTAGTTATGTGGTCATTTAAGATTGAGGACAACATTTATTGCATAAAGCCTTGAGGGAATAAAGACAGATGATGCAATTATGAATTCAAATACCCTAGTATATTCAAAAAGGCTTTTACTTTCATTATTACTTGATGAAACTGATACATGTTTGTCTTGTCATGACAGATATCATGTATATTTTTCCAATCCTTTTTCCTCATTTGATTTTTTATACATGAAAAATTTAGCTTTTCCTGGCTTGATCATTTACTGTTCTACTTAAAAAAGGTACATTCTGGTATCTGGAATCACAATTGATAAGAAAACTACAAAATGTCTTTTATGATGTTGACACATTTCGAATTCCACCAATTGACTGTAAAAACAAATGGTGTCAAACAATGAATGGCAGAAATGTACCTAGGGCAAATCATATCTTTACAGGTAACAGGTGAGGAAGTCAGTACGTTGCAGTGTGTGTGGTTAATAAGAGAACAGAAAAAAAGCCTGTAAGTTGAGCACCCCTCCACATTTAGGCCTTTAGATTTACACAAGCAGGCTTAAAGACATTTAAAGGAAATCTATAAACAGTGAATAACCTCCTCTTTATCTTCAAGGCGCTCTGCGTGGCAAGGGGGTGTTCTTGTTCTCACGTCAGGTGTTGCCTTCTCATCCTCGTCTTCTGAGCTAACATGGGCTGCTTGATGCACCTCATCAGATACTGAAGTCAGCTCATTGCTTCCTGTGCATGTGGGACAAATTACTATAGTAGAGTGAGATGCTAAAACCCCATTGTTCAGCCTGCTCCACTTTTACTCTGACATACTCTTCTGTTTCCTGAGAACCAAAAATTCCTCCAGTAGAATCAGACTCTAATACAGCAGAAAAGGATGATGGGTGTGAGAATCTGGAGCACACAGTTTCATTTTCTTCTCTGCAGTGATTTCAAGTAACAGACTTAGAAAACAGAACTCAGAGTTATATTAGAATCCAGCGCTTAAAAATGCACTCAAAACTGTTTCATTCAATGCTTTCCCAACATTGTAAACTAAAAATTAAAATAATTTCCTGCAGAGCTAGCTATTCAGATGTGTGAATCCAAACATCTAAAATGTTGTGTGTTTTATTGTTTCTTTCCACTTCTAGGGATGGAATTACTACTTGTTCTTTTCACAAACTGACACAGCTATCCAATCTAACCTCTTCATAATACTTTCATGTTCAAAGTTGATGAGCTATTTATGTTTTGATAACATCCACATCTTAATGATGCTTTGCTACAAGATAATAGGGGTAAAAGTCACACTTCCTTTCAAAAGCATAACGCCCTGTTGCTGACCTGGTGACAGGTGGGTGAAGGAGCCCAGAAACTCCTGGTAGGTCTGTTCAGAGGAGCTGCAGAAGAGGTCCAGGGTTTCCTGAATAATCTGTTCCAGATCCATGGAGAATATCAAACTTCTGAGCACCTGGAAGACACAGAGAAACAATATCATACCAGAGCTCACACTATCTACAAAACATGCTTAGAAATGAATAAACATCATACGACATTATGATGTTTCTGCAAGAAAAATAAATAAAAGTTATCCTGATTTTATCATTATTTTATTATATCCATTATTTGATTCATTTTAATTTGAGACATTTGAGAGTAGCTTGCAGTAGTTTCTACAGTGTTGCTACAGGACACAGCATTTCCTTTCTCAAAGTGCACATTGCCAATGCCCTAGCCCATAAAGGGATATATTCAAATACTAATTACACTAATTACACTGCTCTCTTAAAAAGTAAATATCAAGGGCTATTACTGCAATGCGAGAATAGTAATATACCTGCAGATGCTCTGATTTTCTGATGAAAACAATACCACATAAAGCGCACCCTCCTTCTGCAGGAGTGTACTTCCCTTAATCAGTAAGTATAAAAATCACTAGGAGCAGACAGCTTTCTCATCTGCTTTATTAAACTATATTAATTTAAGAAAATACCACTTCTACATTTATTGAATATCCATTTATTATAAAATAGTAGTTAAAATTTAAACAGGATTTTTAACTGTTTCTAAAATGGTATAAGTGCCACTTTTCTCCTTAAGAAGGGGGAAAAAAAGAGGGAAAATGTATTTTCGTGAATGTTATGTGTATACAGTAGCCCTTACAAAAGTACTTGAAAAATTTCCCCCTTTTAATTCTCACATTTCCACAATATTGTTCCCTTCTGGACTGGTAATCATTTATTTTAATCTGTATTAACTGCATGGAAAAGACAAACATATAGTATATGCGAGACTGTTTTGGGAAAAATAAATTGTTGCTTTTTAAGTTGACAATTTTACATAGCATCTCATAAGCATTGTGTCATTTTTCTCCCTAAGTGTTCACAATAACAAAAACAGGAACTGGGCCAATCAAGAGTAAAAAAAACATCTTGGTTTCCCAGAACTGCTAAACAATCTTCCACTATTAAACTGCCCCTGAACCAGGACTTTGATCTATCAACCTGGAGGACAGATTAAACCACAGCCTATCATTCTGCGCATTACTTTTGTAGCCCAGGTTACAGGTGTGAAAGAAGACCTGCAGTTGAAAGCTGAAATAGAAAAGCAGACACTGTTTTGGGTCTTTAATGCCCCTCACATGTACAATCTTCACTTAAACCTCCCTTTACCCTAAATTTTCACTCAGACTCAGCACTGTTCATTCGTGGCACTGAAAAACAGGTGCTCGCGTGTTTGTCTTTCTTGGAGTAACGTTCAACAAGACACTTGTGGTCACACTCGTCTTACGTGGTCTCTTTCTTATTTTGTAAAAAACACAATGCTAATGAAAGCCTGACATCTGCTCCACACAGACGTTCCCTCTCAGGGGGAAATGAAGCAGCAACCAACACAGTAACAGTTAATGAAAAAATAAAATGAGCCTGAAGCAGGAAACAAAGCTATTAGTTGTTAACACTTTCCCCTTGAGCTTCAACACAGCCTGCTAGAGTACATGGCTCCTGATACAGTGCGTCTTGTCAAACAAGACCACAAATTGAATGGGTCACATTACATAACAGCATTACTGTATACAGTAGTTGCCTCAATAATATGCAGGCATTGATACCAGTTCAAAATGTTTAGGAAAACAGGAGATCAAAAACCGTGCTACAGAAGTCAATACTGAAGTCAGGTTAGCAGACCCAATCTCTCTCCTCCATGTTTCTATTTGTTTCTATGGTCTCCTAAAATATGATCACACAGCTATAATGGAGCTGCCCTGCAATAAGGCTTTAACGACATCAGTAGCAGCACCTAAAGCCTCCACCTTCACCCTCACTGGCACTAGGGATTCTAGCTGTGAAAAGCAATATCATGTAGTCTGTGTAGGCCCCCAGCACAATGCAAAATGCTTTTTTTAATTATGTTATTGGGTGTAATGGAAAAAAAGTAAACAGACCTGTTTCGAGAACCACCTCTGGAAACTTCCAAACCATTTAAAAAGGTGGCCATAGAGCCTTCTGAAGAGACCTACTGTAGGATTCTGCATGACTATTTTCTAGGATTTTTAAGGCAAATATGCCAGATATCACAGGAATGGCCTCACCTGTGACAGCCAAGTCCCTATTCCAGATAGTAACCACTGCTAACAGTTTAATTGTACTCTAGAAACATAATAATAAAAAGAAACATAAACAAAAGAGCAATCTGTTTCTTTTGCCAAGTTTACTGTGATCTATAGTCCTAAAAACAATTAAAACTGGATCACTTTTTTACATGCAGTAATTGAAATAGCCTGAGGTATAAATCGTGGCTCATGAGTAAAGATACTAAAAGATTAAAATACAATTTATGGAACTAAGCAAAAATGTCTCCTATTCTGCAAATAATTAAGACCATTGTGCAAATCCAAAGTAAATCTGAACACAGCTCTCTACAAGCAGGTGAAAATCTGCCATCCAATATAAAGATGGCCTTCCTACATTGGCAGTGCTAAAAAAGAACAAGAAAGAGATTAAAATCTCATTAACTGCTGGAGACTGTAATCATGCTCTGATCTGATATCTGCTAGCTGTCCATCAAACTGCAGAAGCAATCTCTTATTCCTTCATATTTGTTCTATTGAAAAACTGAGCTGAATGTCTTGCTATTCATTTCACCTCACTGATTTCAGCCATGAACTCTTCAGTTATTGCAAAATGTCACATTTTCCAATCAATGTTTAGGTGAAATTCAAAAGTTTTTTTTCTGTTGGCTGGAGCTAAATTTGCAGGCAAATGAAACTTCAACTTGACCCGAGAGCTTTAACTTAATGGCTTCTGTCCTACTACAGGCCCTCCAATCCTACTCCTTCCTGCGCCCCTGTCCATTTCATGTCAGCAAGTTCTCCCCAGCAGCTGCTGACTGACTGCTTGTGATGAAGGATCACTGTGTCTGCAGCCACCGCAATGAGCTGCAGATCTCGCAAAACCTAAGGAAGGTGTCAAGGGCAACCCTCCCCCAAACACAGGTGCCCTTCACACAGTACACGCTTTGCTAACACAACTTATATTGTACATCACTGCATTTACATTCACAGATCTGTTCAGAATACAGAAACGGCATCCTTAACAGTGTGGGACAGGCTACTGCAGCAGGACTGTAAAGAGTGCGTTGAAAATTAAGATGATAGGCTTTCAGAACTAGGTTAATGCCTCATTTTTATAGCATGCAACAATCTGGAGTGAAACGAGCTCAAACGGGGATTAGAATGAATATTTTGTGGGAAGAGAGAATTTACCAGAAGAGAAAACTCCCACCTATTATAAATTGTAAAAAATGCATTATACCCTTAAATTACAAAAACAGTGAATTCAAAGTTCCCACTCATAATTAAAAAAGGATTTTTAAGAGTATTGAGATTAATGAAAAAAGACCAACACTGCAGTGTTGATACAGTATATTCAATATTCATGAGCAACAAGATCATGCACTAATTGTACAGAAACTGCAGAAAAGTGATGCATTTTATATTACTTGAACTTGACAGTGCAGATTTACTCAAAATAAAGTAACAAGCTTGAAATATCTAGCATGCGAGTTACCTTGCACCACATCTTCCAAATCTCAAAACTTGAAAGTTAATCCAGCTACTATGCAATAGGACTCTTATCCATTTTCCGTGGTGTTAAATTATGTGAATTTTTTCATTGTTTTTAGAAGCATAGATTACAGTAAACTTGGCAAAACATACTGCTTTTCTTATTTATGTCCCTTTTTATTTTAGAACAGTACATACATGTATAAACCATTAGCAGTGGTTACTATGTAGAAGAGGGACTTGAGCGTCGCTGATGAGGCCATTTCTGTGATATTTGGTAATGCACCTTAAACAGAACTGAGCTACAGAATGACAGATTAAATAGATTATTAGAACCACACTACAGTACTACCAACCAATACCACTTACTGTATGATCTCAAACTAAATAGTGGCATTGATGTTAGCAAACAGGTGTAGAGAAACAAATAAACAAGGGAAACAAACAATTACGTAATTTAGAGCAATCTGATAACATAGACTATGTTAGACTATATGTTAGACATAGACTGTTCCATACTGTCGGCAATAATCTTTAAAAGAGCAAATTATAATCTGCACCATTTCATATACTGGAAGATTTGCCCAAAATATATTTTCCTCACCACTGAAATTCTACAGTCTTTAGTGAAAACCATGTCCAAGGAGCAAAACATCTGACAGAAACATGCATCAAGTGCATTATGTCAAGAACCCGATGGCCTCTGCGTTGCAGTTGATTGTGTGAAAGCTGTGAGCAAGAGAAAAAAGCCAACTACCTGGAGACAGCTAAACACCAGGAAGAGATTACACTGCCAAGTTGTTATTTCATTTAAATAGGGCAGATCAAATGTCATCACAAAGAGCACCAATTGTTCTGTCTCAATAATCAATAGAAAAAACTAATAAAAAGGTGCAAAATAATCAAGCCACTAATGTTACTAAGAGACTGAAATTCTTATATTTTTATCCCCAAAAAGGTACTGTATTCATGATGAGTGAAGGAAAGAAAAAGGAAGATGAAATCCAGCACAGTTCTCAGACTTTTTTATTATTCCAAGGAGGAGCCAGAGCAGCTATAGGGAAATCTGTCTTAGTTATGAAGTGTCAATTTAAGCTGTGAAGTCTCAACAGTTCCCCGGGGGCAATTTTCATCAGATATGGATTAATGAGATGGCAGCCAACAAATACTTGTACATAAATACACATTAAGTAAGAGGCCCACTGAGAACATGTATGTGAAGAAAATCAGAACTGTTACCGTCTAATACATTCCTGATCAATAATGTCATAACCTACAATATGTACTGTTTACTGTACATGTAATACTTTCCTTGAAGCTCTGAGCAAAGTTGAGAGCTAGCGGTGACCAGAGAAGGAAAGTTAGTACTATTACAATTACAAAAACATTTGCAATTTACTTGTAATATTACTTGGTTCTGGCACAGAAACAGCAATAAGAGAAGTGGGATCTGCTACAGAACAACAATCCCGTTGTCCCTCTTCACAGGAATTGTTTTTAGAATAAAGCAAATGCTAAACTGCACATGCATTCTACATTTGGATGATTTCTGGAACTTTACAACATTGGCTAAATCTGCATAAAAGTATTAGTACTATAATTCTGAGTTCTTCAGTGTCCATTTCAGGAGCTAATTCATTACATCTGAAGGACTATAATCTCAATCAAAGTTATTTAAACCCATACAATGTAATTTACACCCCTAAGCCTAAAAGGATCTAGATATACTGTAGTGAACATTAATTATAAAAAAATATATAAATTATACAAGTCTTGTTGGAATATAAATAACATGCTCAATAGTGAAGATCAAAAGACGAGCAGGCAGAAGAGAAACATACCTAATTGTACTAAAGAATATGGGCTCTGTACAGTATAACCCAGCAGCAGTAAATTAACAAGTTTTCAAAAGCTTTGTTGTCCTACAATATTTTTGTTAACACTGTAAAAATATAGTTGTAACATGAAAATGTATACTGTATATACAGTATGTCACAATCAACTTTTTAAAAACTATTCAGAACCCACCTTCAAACTAGATAAAAACAAAGTAGCAATGGGGAGTCTTTTCAATATACTGTAAATAGCCTTCTGTCAATTTCTAATGGAAAAGGTATTATTTCATTGAGCTGCAGTCCAGTACCCAAGTAAACGCAGTGTTGCTCACTAAGACAATGGAAGGGAGGTCTTTTGGTTGTATTCACGATCCTTAAGGAGGCCACGGGCTCTTGCAGTGACTTGGTTTTCTATGCAAGCTGTCTCGGAGCGAGCACTCTAGATGGCTTGCATTACGTCTGCAGATCCCCTGCGCTGCGCTCCAGGCTGAGAGAAAGACTGTGTGCTCTCTGCACATGCTAGCAACACATCTGCTTCACAAGTCACAGCCAGCTGCCCCCGAGCCCTCATCTGCACACCCCATCTCAGCCTGGCGGTGTCTCTGCCTCTGTTGCCTCTCCAGCTCTGCAAGGTGAAAATCACACACACAGGCGTTTCACAGGATCATCCCAAGAGCCCTAGCGGAGACGCTCTCCCAACTTCCCTAAGGTAAGAGGAGGATTCCCCTCGCTTAACAGGGAAAAACGGGGCCTCTTTCCCTAAATGTTCAGAAGAAGAAAGTTTAGCAAAGTGTACAAACTCTGCAGTGAATTCAAGAGGAATCACCCACTGCTTTATTAAAGGTGACTTACAGCTACTAAACTGTAAAATAATAACAGTGCAAACGGGATAAATAAAGGATTGTTAATACAATATTATCAGGTAACACAACAGCCAAACCGAAATGCCATGACTGTACGTTTTATGAATTTTGATAGTTGTAGACCACAGCAAGTACTTTACAACCAAAGGAATCTCCAAAGATCATGCGAAAGAGTGGATCATTGTGGTCAACGGAAAGCAAACGGAAACTGACAAAGTAACAGTAAAATATAAGATAAATTACCGAGCGTATTTACTGGGGTAAATTTCCAATGGGAATTTCTTGGGATGTTTTCACTCTTGAAATTAAATAGCAATTGTATCGTTATTATTACAATGAATAATTGTAATTTATCATTCTCATCATTGTAATAACGATGTGAAGAGAAAAAGATTCATCTTAAAATAAAGGGCAATGACAGGTGCTGTAACAGAAAACCGGTGAAAGAATGGTACTGTAAAACGCAGGGGACACGTCCATAGACAGTACATGGACAGTGTACGAAAAAGTTAATTAAAGCTTTTACTGTAAATGAATCTTTTCACATCCCGTAGAACTAATGCTCAAAACACAACAATAATATAATAAATATAGAATAATAACGTTCTAGGCTAGTAAATGAAAATTAAATACCGGTACGTCCAACTAATATTGAGAGGTCTATTATACCCATGCAATCATTCAGATTGCGTATTTGCATGGGGAGTTACGGAAAACATTGCACATACTGTACGATAGCTATCATCAATTATATTACCCTGGATGTTCTTGTTATAAGATTTAAAAAGAACTTTAACACGTGAAAAAAAGAAACAACATGAAAAATAAAACTTACGTTACTTCCTAGTTCCCAAAACCTTCTCCAAGCAACGGTTTGGAGCAATGTAACATGGGAAATGTAGTTTCCTCTGGCACTTCCTGTGTCTCCGCACAAAATAGACTATGAAGTCCGTGATCTGAGAATGGCACCAAAAATTACAGTAAGGTGTCTAGATAAAATACAGTAAATAGGTTTACATGATGCTGTAAAAAAGAACACAATCTGTGGATTCCTAAATTTCGGAAGCGCATTGCTGCCACCAAGGAAAAAAAATCATCACCCTTATCTCGTAATTATGATTTAGTACTTCACACGTACTTTACGAACTCGTGCGATAGCACAATTGTTGTATAATACCTTTATTAAGTAGGTAGCTATGTCTGCATGCGTAGGCTGCAAAGGAACACGTTAAAGGTTTATTCCATGCTGAAAAGAAAAGAAACACAACGTTTCGGCTGTGTCCTGTAAGACACCAGTAAGAGTCCATAATGAATTTCCAAACTCTGGAGAGTTATCTGTGTGGTCTTTGCTGATATTATGTATTTGTGAGGACTAGGAGCTCAGATGGTGTCAGCATGATAAGTATTCAAAGAGACCTAAGGTATGCATGAAAAATCCTTAAGTTCTCTACAAAAAGTATTATTTATTTTTTCATAATGCAGTTATGAATCCCTCATGACTGATGTAACCTGCTCCAAAAAAAAACTTTAAAACAGTAAAATTATTTTTTCTTCTCCAGATCATTCACGGATAGTTGAGAAATGTGTTAAAGGGCTGGGACTCTGGCTGTTAGTGGAAAAAGAGGAGTCTGGTTCCTGTATGTTCCTTAGGAAAGGGAAAGGGGCTCACTGTTTTCAGGGTTAGCTGGGTTATTTCACCTTTCTTTGTGGGTAGATTCTTACACTGTCTCTGAGGAATAAATACAGCACCTCCCTTGTAAATTAATGATTTAATTGTGAGTTATAAAGTAAGTGGTGGAAGTCAGGATTAAAAACAGAAAAACTCAAAATTAGACTGTCCTTGAAATGCTTATTCATATGCAGGAAGCTGAAGGACGGAAACGTCCCGGAGGTGAAATGAAACTAATGCTCAGTTTTCAATGCATAATGATTATATTTACAGCACAATGCAAGCCAATAGGAGATTCAAAGCATGGCAGAGCCAGATATGGATTAGTAATAACCTAACTTAACTGCAATTTTAAACAAATCTGCATTTATGATTTCTTTTAAAATGAAGCAATGACCTGAAATTTTAGATAAGTGTCAGACTTCAATTTTCTGCAGACAAAGAGTTCTGAAATAGCCTCCCATTCAAAAGTAATGGAGCCAACACAGAGAGCAGATTGAGCCATCAGTCTCGCTTTGCTTTGACAGAGAATTTATCAGACAGAGATTCACTGAGATGTGGAAGGCATGAGCTTTTTAGAGTACAACATATTTAAACACAGCAAATGGTAGAACTGTCATTTTTGTAGATACCTAAATGGCTCCAATAGTTTCAGCTTATGTTCTATAATGTCATTTTATAGGGAAAAAATGAAAAGGTTATAAAAAAATAATTTTCCTCAGTCAAATTTCCTGAAATGCTTTTTTAAACTAAATCATATATATATATATATATCTACATAGTTACAAGGAAAGGTTGAGTCCACAAGGAAAAGCTGAAAGAAAGGAAGAATTTGATGTTTCACTGTTGAGTCTTTTTCAAGCGTGGACATCTTCACACCTGAACCTTCTTCACCTTTAAACCTGTGCTGTGCTATTCCTTTCTATGCTTCTGTGTGGAATTAGTTTCTGCTATACTGTACGTTTTTGTGTCTCACACAGGTCCTAAAGCACAGCAAAATACAATGTCCCTGCATTTGGTGTCAGCTGTGAACTGCTCCAGCCTGATCCACCCTGGCTTCTCTCTGATGAATTTCGATGGAGATGTGTTCTTGTTTGGCCAGAAAGGTTGGCCCAAGCGATCTTGCCCCACAGGAGTCTTTAATGTCCGCCTCAAGAAGGGAGAACTCAAATTGAGGTCAGTTTTGTTCTCCAATGACTCCTGCTACTTGCCACCTTTGCGCTGCCCTGCTATCACCCACTCAGGACCTGAGGATCTAGAGTCCAGTGACACTAAGAAGTTCCTTATTCATGGGGGCAGGACTCCCAACAATGAGCTCTCCGGTTGCCTCTACATCATGTCCCTGGACAGCAGAGGATGCAACAAAAAGGTGACCCTAAAGTGTGTGGAGAAAGAGCTTGCCGGAGACATTCCTGAAGCCCGGTATGGTCACACAATGAGCATGGTCTACAGCCGTGGAAAACAAGCATGTCTGCTTTTCGGTGGCAGGTCGTATATGCCCCCGGGGCAGAGGACCACTGAAAACTGGAACAGTGTGGTTGACTGTCTTCCAAAAGTGTTTCTCATAGACCTAGACTTTGGTTGCTGTTCTTCTTATACCTTCCCGGAGCTGACAGATGGCCAGTCCTTTCATGTTTCTCTCTCCCGAAAGGACTCTGTCTACGTTCTGGGTGGCCACACCTTGGCCAACAACACCCGCCCTGCCAGGCTCTTCTGCTTCCGTGTGGAGCTCTTGCTGGGCAGCCCCATTGTCACTTGTGAAGTCCTGAACACTGGAATCTCTGTGTCCAGTGCTATTGTGACAAGGGTGGGCTCGAGCCATGAATACATCATTATGGGCGGCTACAAGTCTGAATCTGAGAAACGCCTGGAGTGCAACACAGTGCTTCTGGAGGACAGCGGGATCCACATAACAAGCAGAGAGCCGCCGGAGTGGAGTGGAGAAATCTGCCACAGCAAGACCTGGTTTGGAGGAAACATGGGTGAAGGGCTGGTACTTATTGGAGTCCCTGCAGATGGAAGGCACAATGTTCCAGAAGTCCACTACTTTTACACGGTCAACTTCCGCCAGGAAGAGGAACCGGGACAGAACTGCAGCCAAGAATCCACCGACCAAGAACTGGAGGACTCCGCCCCACTGGAAGACTCGGAAGAGTTCTACTTCAACCGCGACCCCAGCGAGCTGGAGGACAGTAACGATGAAGACACCTACAATGAAGAGGATGAGGACGATGAATCTCAGACCGGTTACTGGATCAAGTGTTGCCTTGACTGTCAAGTGGACATCAACACTTGGGTACCATTCTACTCCACCGAGCTCAACAAGCCAGCCATGATATTCTGCTCCCGGGGAGAGGGTGGACACTGGGTCCACGCCCAGTGCATGGATCTTTCAGAGACCCTTCTGGTCCGTCTCTCCCAGGAAAACACTAAGTACTTCTGCGTGGACCACATGGACGTGGTGCAGGGCCTTCGGACCCCTCCGCAGAAGATCCCACCCTTGAAGCGCACGCCCATGAAGACACAACACAGAAAGGCACCTATAAAGCTTAAGATGAGCCCTGCAAAGAAGACTTTTCTCAGGAGGCTATTTGAATAATATCTACTGTCTAATTCAGACAAACCTTTCTTGACCAAAAGGAATATGTGGAAAACAGAACATCCAATTTGTTTCCTCTATTATCTTTTCTAAGATTATTTTAATTGAGTGCATTGTAGTTCTTGAAACTGTTGTTTTGTATTTTTCCATGTAGCACACTGGCAGCTTAAATAAAAAGAAAAACTTTTGAGCTAGAATTATGTATTTTATTTTTTCATGTAAACGTTTGCTAGCAAAATGAAAAAAACATGACTTTGTCACATTATTATTTTATTATCTTTTGAACTCTCAACCAGAAACTAGTGACCTCAGTTGATTTCTCATAAAGCACTTAGCTTCTTAAACTAAAGCTATACATTTATAAGTCATGCATACGTGAGTTTGAGTTAAACTTTAATACTAATAAGGATAAAAAACAAAGAAAGGGGTTTTTAGTTTTTTAGTTAATGGGATCAGCAACAGTAATTTTTTT
Organism: Lepisosteus oculatus; assembly: GCF_040954835.1. Lineage (NCBI taxonomy): Eukaryota > Metazoa > Chordata > Actinopteri > Semionotiformes > Lepisosteidae > Lepisosteus > Lepisosteus oculatus. The sequence continues at coordinate 15,888,068 of NC_090716.1, forward strand.
AGGTTTACAAACACCATTCAGAGACAGCTCTTTACAGACAAATAGAACTAATATTTTTTTCTATGATGCACATCGCTGCGTATTTATTCCTTTAACATTAGTTACAATTGTCTGCATAATTCACCACTGTTACTTACTATGAGTTTAACATCCACACTAGCAAAATGCTGACAAAATAACTTTCTCTCAATTTGCCTTCACACACATGTCAGCTTGATTCACATCCAAAAAGAGGAACTGACAGAAAACCCAAAAAACAAATTCATGCTTCACTAGTAAACCAGGACCAGAGAATATGTGTGGCTGATAATAGGAAGCAGTTCTTCACACTTAATATTTGGAACAAACCACATTGAGGAAGCTCATTCACTCTGATCCTTTCATTTCTTTTAGAATCTTTTTATAATCAGATTTATAATCGAGCAACCAATTAATTGTGAAGGTCTTAATACCCCCCTCTCACATGCAACCTTCCCTGTGATTTTATGTTTTCTATATAACTGAACTGTGTTCGTATCACTCCACAGTGCAGGGGATTGGAGACCCGGACCTGTTAAAAAGCTTTTTAATTATTAAAATAAAGTTCAGACCCCTTGTGTGTCCAATTTTATTAAAAGGAATGTCCAATAAATTGTGTTAATAAATACATAGATTAAATTCCTTGTGTCTTTATAGCGCAAAGCAAAATTAGGGAGTGGAGCCTTCGAATAAAGGTGCTCATTTTTAATTGAACAATTCAATTTAAATTTTAAAATGACCAATTTGGATACATTCAAATGGGCTAAACCTGGATTGGGTTACTGTACATATTGCACCTACAATTTGGTCTTTTGAGGAAAGCATAAAAAAAAACAATTTAAGTACAGAGCTGCATCAGGATGTGTAGACTGCAAAGGAACAAATAAAGTTTTAATTCCATGCCGAAAAGTGAAGAAAAGAAACAATAAGTTTTGGCAGTTTAACCCTTCTTCAGTTGTGCTTCACAGCTGAAATGTAGTGTTTCAGATAAGAATGGACCTTTGCCTGTTCCTTTACAATAACACTGCAAGCATAAGAGACAGATTTGATCTAGACCTCACCTTAACAATGTATTTTTTCAATTGATCAATTATCTTTGCATTCTTTGCCAACCATACATTGCTAACTGGCTTTCCTGTTTTTCCTGCATCCCCTGGTTTCACAGGACAGTAATTTTTCCTGCTACCCTAGAGGAAATCTGCCTCTGAAAATGTGACATAAATAAAACAGGAGAATAAAGAAAGAACTGAGAAAGTGTCAAGACAATAACCAATCATTCCCCCTACATGGGTCACTGTGAACTTTCTGCTTTCCTTTTCTGACAAACCACTCAAAACCAATGGTCTTTTAAATTGGCTCCCGGCCTTTTTGTTTTCAGGAGACCAATATTCTTTTAACTGAGTCCACTGAAGGTCAGCCATTCAAAAGTCATGTTTCTCAGAGGAATGCAATAACGCCAGGTTTATTTCACTCTATTTACCTCAAAGAAGCGTCTCTCATCAAGACTGATACTCAGAGTTGACGCAGAGTTTATTTTTATGATGTCTACAACAGAAGAAGGCAGGAGTCCACAAAAAAAGGAACATTTTATTTCTTTGGCAAGTGCAGTTGAAAGTTGTGAAAAACACACTTGAATTCCAACTGCTATAACTGCATTACAACACTGCACTACTGTGTTTCCAACATCCATGGTCCAATTAATCCAAATATCATGGACTACTAGCTTGGAAGGTGAAGATTGGAGATTATATACTGCATTTAATGGACTTAACTCAAGTACTCAAAATTCTATGACATCATCAATCAGAGACGTGAGTTGATGCTCCACCAGCTGTGGAGCACATGCAAATTTGACACACAGGAGCCCTAAAATGCCTAGAAGGAGGGCATGTTTCAAATACATTTGTATTGTGTGAGTCCAGCACTTCAACATTGTAAAGTGATTTTTATCAGAACTCAGAAGCTAAGCATGGTTGGGCCTCATTAATACTGTCATGAAAGACCTCTTAGGAAAACCAGGATACTGCTAAAAGGCACATTCTGGGCCTTTTGGACCAGACTTTTCCAAATAATACCCCAGTGTGGTGACAGTGGCACTGGGGATTGTAGGTTGTGTCTTTCAGGTGAGATGCTAAACCTGGATCCTGGTGACTTGGTTGTTAAACATCCCCTTGGCACTTTTCACGCAGTTGAATTGATAACCCCATCATCCTGGCTGAATTTCACTGTGGTACTGAACTACCTGGCTTTCCTCAAGTTCTTCTTTCCTTAGTGACTTAATTTCACACATATTCACCTCAGTGGCCGTGTGGTTGGGCTGCTGGTTCATATAGGATAACTGTATGGGTACTACACTTCAGTGGGTCACCTATACAATACAATATATCAAGTATTTCAGAATTGTTTGGAATAAAATAATGATTATACAGGAAACGCAATGCATTAATTGATATCCTCTTTTGAAACCAAGAAGTGGAAACTATTAGTGTTGAATCAGACAAGGATACACTGCACTGCTTTACAGTACACCCTACTGCAGTACCCAGCTGCTCTTGTTTTCCTGTTCTTCTTAGATAACGTTGTGCTGGGCTCCAGGATTTAATCCATACCCTCGCCAAGAGGGATTGAATCAACCTCTTCAAAAACAGAACTTGCACAGGAAACCAGCCAAAAAACTAACAAAACAAAATCCCAGCTGGGGCTTCTCTTTAGTGTTAAGCGGTGCCAGAGATCTGATCAATATAGTTTAGAACAAAAAACTAAAATGAAGCAATGAAACGACTTGCTTCTTTGATGCCATGTACTGTATCTTGGAAATATCTTTGCATTGGAGGCCTGTCGTGACGCAGCGCTCAGTTCACAGACTGGAAATCACAGCCTGCCTTTCCTAACCCAGTGACAGATTTCATGTCATCTATTATGAAGAATGATGGAGCAAGGGCAGTGGAGGGTTTTAAGCACAAGGTTTGTAAAAGCTATAAACATCTTACTGTGTAAACTGTGTAAGCCTGCAGATGTTTTTCCTTAGCCATCCAACCATTGCCAGAAAGCCAATTAATTCTATTAGGGGTCACGGCACAGGGACAATTAGCTTGGCCAATTACAATAAGCAGCATGTCTTTGATGTGCAGGAGGAAACCAGAGTCCATGACAAAGCCCCATGTGAACGCAGAAAGAAGCACATTCCTCACAGGAGGCAACCCAGTGCTAAACCAAAGCCGAGGTATACAATCTGTGAGGCAGATTACTCTTCATGTCAGATTGCGATTGACTGAAATCAATTTGGGATTGATTTCAAACTCTTCTCAATGACAAAAGGTGTCTCCAATATTAATTTTATTACTGCAAATCACATACAGTAAGGGCTTAAAATTGTGTTCATGACTATGTATGGAACTAGAAAACTTTTGTGTTCAGTTTCCTGCTTTTCCGGATAACTTTCAGGTGCAAAAGAGTTTAAAATCAAGCTGCATGAACTCCATTTTATTTCTTATCAAATTACAAAGCAAAAAAAATGGTAGACATCAACACTGCAAAATCCCAAATCCCCAAACCTATAAGTCAAATTTTAATATAAAGCAATTTTGCAGTTATGGCTACAGTTAATTGACTGCCTTCTGTAGTATTAAAGTCTTTGTTATTTGGAAGAACTCACATGTATGAAACTGTACAGTATTTATTCTGGTAAATCAACAACACTGAATATTGGAATTTGGAAACACCTGTAAAGTTTATAAGAATTAAAAGAATTCTTGCATTTTTTTTAAGATTTAAAATGAGGCCCAGAGTATAAATTTCAGTTGACTACTAATAACGTAATTAAACGTAGGACCAGCACTGATTTTTGTCAATACCTTTATTAATTTCCTTTCTACATAACATAATTATTATAAAACAACAATATAAAATAACAAAAAGTAAAACAATTAAATAAAGAGATGTTGCTTTGCAAACAAGTGTGCATTGATAATTCACAAGTGGCAACATCGCATCTCAGTCAAGTGATGTGGTCATACGTCATATGAATGAAAGTGCTTTAACTGTAACAAAATAGTGTAATTTTTTTAAACATGCAGAAATAATCTCCAAGACTGAGCTATACCCCAATAGCAGTAAAATGTGTAAACTGCAAAAAAAAAGATTACTCCCCTAGGAATAAATCAAATTTAATAAAACAACAGTATAATAAAATATACCAATAATAAGTCAATAAACAAAAGAAATGAATGAATAATTCAAAAAAATATTCAACATACCAACTTTTTTCCTAAAGTAAAAATTCATCACTCCCACTTTACACTGATAGGAAAATTAGTGTAATAACATAATAAACAAAGTTCACAACTGGACTGAACATTTAACCTCAGTATAAGGCATTGAATGTTTCACAAACCAAACTAAAGATAATGCATTTTATAATAGGTACTTAAAAAATGTGTATGGAAATGTTCTGTATCTTTCTGTATGTCCTACTATTATATTTAACTAATCGAAAGGGTTGCTTATTGATGGTTATGGAAGTCCACAAGACTATACGTAATACTTTTGATTATCAACTGATTATCAATTGAGCTTTTAAAGCTGCTGGATAACATACTGTATGCTCTTTACACACTCCTCTAAATGACTGGGGTAGACGACTGCTTTGTCTTCGCATTGTACTACAATATACTGTAGGACAACATTATCAAATATTTATATCAGCAATAACACATAGTTAATACAAGACAATACTAAACTGAAAACTATTTTAAAAAAGGTAAGAAATAAAGAAAAGTAATATTTTTAGGCTGTAAAATATTTCATTTCTATGTCCTTTTCCAGCTCGCAAAACCTACTCGTAAACATGCATCTCAATAAACAATGTATGCAGATAAATCCCGTATCGTTAAATTGAAAATCGGTGCTTGATCATTTATAATAGGTTATCTGCAAAGAAATGCTCTTTGACAGCAGACAGTGACAAACTGAATTGCTCTTAAGAGTTTTGTTTTCTGCTCGTTTGCGGCGGAACCCACGCTATTGGTAAATGCGGAAGTGAGGAACGGTAACAACAGGCTTACACGAAAGGCTGCCCAGAACTCCAGCGTTTTTGTCTGCTTTGAAAGATCATTTTACTGTTTATAGAGAAACTGACCTATAGACCACCTCTCTTGAAGATATTTGTATAAACCTGAAATAAATAACAGAAGGGCATCATGCAAAGACCTTCCTCTGTTCACAGATTCCTGGTTCAGACTCATTAATCTTACCTGGTATTTCCCATCCTTCTTGTTTAATGTAATATGGTTTGAGAAGCTGTCCTTACTTGCTGTTTTTACGTCTTTGAAATGTATTTAAATGCTCATTTATCTTGTATGCATTTCTGCACCTCAATGGATGACTTTAGGCTACTTTGTTTAGTTGTGCCAACAATGCTTTAATACATGTTCTGCATCAGTGATTCACTTTGCTGCCAATATACAGTATGTCTACAATATTATACTTTATTGATATGAGTGTGTGTGAGAGAGATCAATACCAGATAGCATGTACTCAAGCTATATTAAGATGTATCTTAGTCCTACTGCATAATAACATTAGAATATTATTCAACGCGCAATAAAATAAGCAGAACAAAAATATATTACTTAAAGTAGTTCAGGAGGCTTTGCTACCGTGTTTTTCTCACACCTGAAGAAGGCTCCACAGCCAAAACGTTGTGTTTTCTTTCTTCTCTTTTCAGCATGGAATAAACCTACAGTATTACTTTTTCCTATATTATTTAAATTCTGACATTATGTTTGATTTTAGTTGGGATTTACTGGGTTATCTGGACAGAGGAGACAAAAATATTTGGAAAGATGTCCTTTCCCAGTTTCTGGAAAGGGAATTGGATTAGAAATTATCTCATTTGACTTTTTTTTGTCTTCAGCAGAAAAAAAGAGATACAGTGCAATCTTGTCTTTTTTGCATTAGGTCAATGATTCATTGCAATATGCTATTAAGCGTTAAGCATATTAATTGCTATTTCACTGCAATCTGCCTTTAATGACTAAGAATATAATGCTTCACGCTACTCTAAATATATAAAGACAAAGATTCAGATTTTTTTTTAAATTCAACCAAAATGTTAACAGCATATTCCAAATATCTTATTGATTACTTTAAGTTTTACTGATTCTTTTTATCTAAATTAGTTGACATTTATCTTGGTTTTGACATTAGCCAGTGGTGAGTGATTTTCATGGAGATAAAAGTTTAAAAAAAAAACAAATCACAATATAAACATTAAAAAATAATATTTTTATATTTACAAACTAAGCGATTAAACTAAGAAACAAAATTATATAAAACAGTAAACATTATTAAATGTTTAAAATTAAAAATAACTCATTGAAAGTTCAATTGAGATTAATATTGTGCACAATATTGCTGTGAGGTAAACTGGTTAGTTTGTATATTTTAATGGTTTTGTAAGAAGCAAGGTAAAAATTAAGCCTTTGCTGAACTTTCTGTGAATCTTGCAAAATAAATCTAGTTTTCTTACCCTATCAAGTGTATTTTCCATATCACCAAAATATTGACTCCTGCCCACAAAAGTCACATACATATACAGTGCAGCCTGTTCTAGTGCTACAATATGCAATTAGTCCTGTTATTATTCTAAAGTTTTATAATAATTATATTTACTAATATTGTTGGTCTCCCAATGTGAGGTAGAATATTTTCATCTCCATAAATTACATTTATCTCCAGTTTTCTGATTGAAACTGAAACCTTCAAAAGTCTCTCCTACACCAACAACAAAAATGTCTTTTAAAATGAAGCAATTAACAGTATATTCTCATAAGCAGAGCATTAGTGGAATGGATTGTGCACATTTTTTGTTAGTTTTAAAGTCATGAAATGCTCCAATTTTAGTGTTGTCTCCACGGAGCGCTGAACAAAGTACTTTAATAAAAATATGTGATTCAAAATAGATATACTGTACTGTAGATTATGTACAGTATATAAATATAATTCTCACTACTAATAATTCCTTGAGACTCTCAAATAAAATAACACTTTTGCCTCACAAAAACAATATACTTCCTAAATCCTCAAAGCCACATAAGCATATAGTAATTTGCAGATCTTTGTTAAAAAGTGATATGCTTCTTTCTCTTCTCTTATGACCGAACTGTCTGCTGTAGCATGACATAGGCCTTAAAGAAAGTCTTTTACTTCCTCCCTTCCATCACTCAGCCCGAACTAAATCATATAAGTGGCCGAATTCAAGCCATTCGGCTGTCGCAGCTAATTTAAAGACTGTTTTCCTCGGTCTTCCTGGCCAACAGCCTTAGTTCTAAACAAGAACCAGTTTTCAGGAAAACAACAGCACTGCCTTGGCTTGCTCAAAATTCAATTGAGTCCATGACATCGATATCTTCGTCTTGGGTCTCCACTGGATTGATGGTGGCTTCCAGTGCTTTGGCTGAATTCTTGTGCGCCTCCATGAACTTCTGGAGGTATTTGGAAGTATAGAGCCAGTGGTGTTTGAGAATATCTTCCAACTCGTAGCTTTTGGACTGCCTGGCATTCATCTTGCGGAATCTGCGGAAGAGCTTGTTCCCGGACTCGTTCCCTTCGCTTGCCCAAGCCCCGATAGACCCGTCTCTCTCGATGATCTCAGGCACGTGGGCGAGGGTCTTGTGGAGGTAGTTGGTGATTTTTCCATCGTAGCGGTACTTGAAGGTGGTAGACAGGAGCTCAGCAAAGCGCTGGGAGTTGAAGCTGTAACGACAGAGCAGGTCAGGACACTCTTTGGCAGGACAGGTGGAGCGCCAAACAGGCTTCATCTGCAGGTAGAGATGCATGAGCTCCCTGAGGGCCTCCTGCCGCTCCTTGGAGGGCACCAACTCGCACACTGCCTCCACTGTCTCTCTGGTCATCAGCTTTCGTGAAAAGTTGCCGTTCATTCTCATGACTGGCTTGAGGTTCATTTTCTTTCTCAGCTGTTTGTCAAGAGCAGATTGCCACCGTTTCCTCTCCTCCTTGGTGGGGCTGCTGTTCAGGTGGACTTCTCCGATTTCATCTTGGAATATTTTGTAGAACTCAGTGGCATTCCCGATGTCGCAGTGCAATGCGTCGATGCATGCCTGGGTCTCCATAAAGGGTTTTGCCGAGATTCCTTTGACCCGATCGCGCAGGTCATCTGCAGACTCTGAGTAGGGGTTGGTTCTCCAGATCTCATACCTCTCCAGGTTCTCCTCATGGCTCCTAGTTATTGCATGGAGCACCTTGTTCTTGGAAGCTTCTGCCCTTGTCGAATCACAGAGGGTGCAGATGTAAGTTGAGCCAGATGCCTCAAGTCCTTCTACGTCCCTAACCAGTTTTTCATCATACCCTGTTCCCCTAAAAATAAATCGAAAGGACCTCAGGAGACCTCCGATGGAAAGGATTAGACGGCTTTCTTTCATGTCTTCCCGTTCGGCCATCACAGGCCCCAGGATAGCGGTTAGTGTTTCATGGTCAGATTCATCTGCAAACATCAGGCACAGGGGTTTGCAGCAGAGCTCAGAGTTTGGTTTCAGCTCATGGAAGACTTTCACATTTTCCCCTTCTTCATTCCGAGCCAAAATGGACATAATGGTGAAGGAGAAGCGGACGGCTTTCTCAGGAACTGCTGGGCCACTCCCGTGTTTCTCACTGACATCTCCCATGCCATCACAGGACTCCTTGACCACAACAGTGAAGCCCTCAGTGGAGCTATCATCCAACCCCTGTTCCTTCATGCCCTCCAGAATGTCCTCTTCCAAGTCTTTCAAAGCTGCAACAAGAGCCACATCGTAGCGAAACCTCCGAGTGATGGTGTCCATCTGTTGGTCATCCACAGAAGGCGTCCAGCCCGAAAGCCCATCTATTATCCCGACATCTGTGCTGGTGGAGACGTTCTTCAGTGCTGGCTGCCACTCAAAGTGGTGGTATCCTGGGAGCAGGGCTTTCTCTGCATTACGGAGGGTGTGCAAAGGCTGGAAGATCTGCCTCCCGCTGGTTGCTTTGACAGTGCGGTACATCTTGTGATACTGGCTACAGCTCAGGAAGGTGTTGACTCGGATGGCAAGGCAAACAGCAGGATGTAGCCCATATCCTCTTCCTGAAAATACAAGAAATTGCTCTGTCAAATGAATCAAATTTAACCACTACATAAACATTGCCACAACTAAAACCTATGTGTTTGGTTAAGATAATATACTGTTACTGTAGCTCATTTTGTATTCATATTGAATAAACTTACATTTTCACCTGCCCTCTGATTATAATTATTTGCACTGGCTGTAAGATTATTTATGTATATAAAGTAACAGTACATTGTTTTTTACATTTTTAAGGTGTCCTGCAATGACAATCATTCCCCAAGGCATTATTTTTAATGCTAAATTAAACACATAATGCATTTTTGTTTTGAATGGAAGCATTCAACAGAGAAATTAAAAAGATATCCAAACCACTCCAATAAGAGAATGAGTGGTAAAACACATTCATGGATAAATATATTGCAATCTTGACTTCCAAGAGAGTCTGATCACAGAGAAAAAGCTTTTAAAACGACCTAACTGTAGATGTAGATGTAGATTTTAGTTCCATAATAAGTGATTTTCTTGTGTTAAATGTTTAGTAATAAAAGTAATTAATAACAATAAAAGGATTAGATTAATCTTGTGGTTTGAGATGAAAATAAAGGCCATCTGGTTTTATTCAGAGATGGACTATGGTTAAAGTGAATTATGTGTGCTTATGGTATTTTTATCTGCACATATTCATTGCATATGAGTAAGAGAACAATTTTCCTGCCTTTCATTTAGCTTGAAATTATATGAATAAAAATAGCCTCTGGTTACAATTTATTTCTCAGCAGGAATTCAACAGCAGCCCTCAGAGACATACGCTGCATTATATTCAGTTAAATAACTCTTACTGAATTTCTTCATCAATTAATCCTTCAATTATAATTTTTACAAATTTTAGATCAGAGATCGTAACAACAGTGACCTTGCATCATGGCCTCCAGCTCGTCCGCCTGTCGGTGCTCATTGCCTGCTCTCAGGGCCAGCAAAAAGAGGGTGAGACAGACGGACTTGATGTCTCCCCCTTCTTCCTTCTCTGCAAACACCTTCACCTGGTGCTTCAGCCCCCTCAGTCGGTGCTTCTGGGCTCTGCGGGTCAGTGAGAGCAGGTGCTGACGTGGTCTCCCTCCTTTATTCACCGGCAAGTAATTGTCGTTGCTTTGGCCTTCTTGGTGGCTCAGGGTATGCGCCCCATAGTCCTCTAACCGCACATGCTCGTCACAGTCCTGCGCCGGGCACCTGATCACGAGGGAGTGGAGAATGACCATAAAAGCTTTAGCTGGAGTGACCAGGTCAGATGGGATGCAGGGCTGCCTGCAGGCAGGGCAATGGGTTCCAAGAGCACGAATGTACTTCAGGATGCACAATCGGCAGAAGAGGTGCTTGCATGATGACTGGACAGGGTCAGCAAGCAGGTGATCACACACTTGGCAGCTGACGGAACGGACGAAATCAGCTGGGTAGTCCCCAAGAAGGAGATTAGTGCTGAGGTGGATGTTTTTGCAGCCTGTGATCTTTTTGACCCATAAGCTTCTTTGAGCATGAGGTTTGGCCCACACCTTGCCGTTGCCCAGACTTTTGGGTTTCCGGCCCCTGACACCTCGTTCATGAAGGTCTAACCTGGTCCTCTTGGCTATGTGGGAGCTGGGAGCCTTGTACTTCCTTTTGAGAGACACGCCTGTCTGGGAGCAGAGCCTGCAGTATGCTGAATGCGGTTTCCACTGGGGAACTCGAGTGTTAGAGAAGCAGCAGAAGCCTCCCCCTCGCATAGCCACCTTCCAGCAGCGGTGGCAGAAGAAGGTGGGGTGAACTGTTTCTAGGTCACTTGTCACGTCCACCTTGAAGACTTTCAGAATGACCTCCGGCCAGCCTCGGGCCTTGCACCCCATCTTCCTTAGCGCATCTCGGCTCGTGTCATCCAAAGGGCCCTGGACCTCATGCTCTAGGTTGGTCTTGCCTCTTTTCAGAGCCCCACCACAGAGCCTGCAGAGAGACACCAGTCGCGCCATGTGGGTTTCTATCTCCACAATCTTCAGATCCACTCGACTGTTCTCCACAGTCTCCTTGGTCTTTGCTCCCAAGCAGAGCTTCATGACACCCATTGAGGGACTTTTAACCCCCATCATTTCTTCATCTTTTGAAGGTTCTGATAAAATAATATGGGCAGTTTGGGTCTCTTGTTCCCGGGGAAGTGGAGCCTTCTCAATGGACTTGATACGGAACAGCTTGAACTTCCAGTCGGAGAACTTGGAATAGGGATGCTGGATCTCATCTGGCATCGAGCGCCAAGGGGTTTCTGCCAGTGGCACTGCCATACTTGCAATTGTTCAGTTCCTACAGGAAGAAAACAAGAAAAGCCATGTAAATATTATAGAATGTTTTATATTTCTACATCTATAAAAACTAGCTCATTTATAATTTAGAATACTGTAACTTCTCTAAACTTTCTCTCATAATCATGACAAAAAACTTCAATGTGCCTCAATGAAATATAATGCACACTTTTGCAAACTGTTCAAATTCAGTGTCAGTGTGTCAGTCATGTTCAATACCACAGTACAAATCAACACCCAAAAGTTATAGACTCTTAGATTCTGTCTGTATGAGTGAAACTTCCATGAAGGTTTTAATTTTCAGTGTTATTAAAGGTTTATGTTTCCATGGTAACTCACTAGACTTTCGTCTTTTGCATTACACCATACAATCATAACTAGACTGAATATTGTTCAGAAATGATAAGTTTCATAAAAAAAGCTCAGCACTCAGCAACATAGGACCCTACACAGCTTGAGTTTAATTACATGAAATTTTAAAATTTTGTATTTCTGCAATTATGCCATGCTCATGTGTATTGTGAACCTTATTTGTGCTAAGTTATTGACACCTTTAGTTTCAATATGAAAGACTGTGTGAAGGTTCAAAGAAAGCAGAGTGTTTCAAAGACGTGGTTCACCTCTTTGCAAGAGGATCTTGGAACTGACAGCAACTATTTTAGTTTAAAATAAGTTCAGCATGTAGCAGTAATATGGACTAACATAACATAACTTTATTAGCCCTATACAATTTCTTGCATTAGGAATTTGTGTTTTCGCATACCCCAGCTTGCTCTCCATGAGACACAGACACACAGGCAGGGAGAGAAGCTGGGGGTCAGAGCACAGGGTCAGCCATTGTACAGCGCCCCTGGAGCAGTTGGGGTTAAGGGCCTTGCTCAGGGGGCCAACAGAGTAGGATTCCTTTGCTGGCTGCGGGACTTGAACTGGCAACCTTCCACCCACAGGCGCAGATCCTTAGACACAGAGCAACCACTCTGCTGAAGATGTGTGGAAGATATACTGTAGGTCAAGATGTGGACAAGAAACAAGCCTAGATGTGTGCGAGACAGAGGTGTAGAATAATATTTGTACATCTAAGTAATGCATCCAGTTTTTTTACAATCTGAAACTGTTTCAAAGTCATCATTATGTAGAGATACTGTATACATCATGACAGATCCCAGCTTTCTGCTGCACTTTCTTCATTAGCTCAAGGCAGTATATTATTTGAGAATTCTGGAATCTGAAGCAACTGTCTCAGGCTGACTGCATAACACGCTTAAATCTTTGAATACCCTCAATCATTATTCATCAATGTTCAGCAAAAAAAAGCACACCGAAGTAAACTAAACATTCACTGAAAGTTTAGTGGTAAAGCCATTGTGTACATCAATAACATTGTCATCTGTTCTCCTTCTAAAGAAGACTATCAAAGTGTTTGCAAACTTTCTCGTAGTTTTTTAAGGATCTAAAATCAAGCATTCCATATTATTTGTAGCACATTAAATCTGTTTCATAGTTGCAATTAAATCTAAGTGGAACACCTGTTTCCCTTAATATCAATGACACACTATAGTATTTGATTCCTTAGAGACAGGCATTGGCTGACAAACCATTTCACAATAAAAGAAATCAATTTTTGAGACATTAGTCTAAAATGTGTCATGTGGATAACCAAACACTTCTCTTTTCACTGACATGTTTATACAGTGACACATCATATAAATGCATCATTTATATTTTATTAATACTTTTTTCCATATTTAAATTCATTTTGAATAAAGAATGTGTACGGTTTTACTTATTAAATATATACATATATTTATTTTATATAGTACATGGTGGTAGTAAGGAGTCTGTACTTTATAATATTTAGTAATCAATAATATGTTACACCCTTTTTAATATTAACCTTATTTTATTATTAACATGTATTATTGTTTTATTGTTGTACCTGCACCCTCAATAAGGTTTAGCACACCTTGGCTCTGCTCTGGCTATAATTGTGCATTTTACAAGTTAATGAGTTGTAGATCCTTTGTACATAAAACACACAGAAAATTCACAGCTCTCATTGTTAACCCTTCCAGTGCTTGGTCAAGACACTTTACTTAACAAATAACCCTATTTCCCTGGACAGATTATACTCCTCCAGAGCAATCACTACATAATTTTTGTGACGTTTTTTGTTTAAGGTGTAAAAGCAGTATTTACATATACTGTAGGAATGGAAAGTCTTTGATTAAACAAAGGAGAAAGGAGAACAAATGAATCAGGTAATTCTTTGTGCATTGTAAAACACTTGCACACATTGTTGACACAAAACCGAAAACATCTGCAGTTGAATTAGAATTCCTCTGCTGGTGAATAAAGAGCTGAGTTGATTTTCCTTGCCTAGGCTGAGAACACTTTGATACCACCAGAAAGTGTCTCTCCTTCAGAGTGTTGCACTGTCAGTGCCAGATTCAGTTTGATAAAACATCTAGTGTTAATCAACTTATGTAAGACTGTCAGTTACCAAGCATCTCAATCCACCACTTCTTGATTGAAACTGATACCTTGGAATCTCTTTCAAGAAACAGCTGTAAGAGATCCTTGGATTAAAATGTTAATATTAATCCAGTTGCCTCAGATGGCCTAATGGTCCAATGTATTTAGTTGTAATGTAATTTATTTAGCTCTGAAACAGTATTAAGGAGGGGTCATCTACAAGGAAGAACTCTACAGTAGTAAAGATTCAATAATTTTAATGAAAATTACAAATGCTTACCATTATCTTGGTTTTCCCACAGTATGTTCATAATGGCGTTCGACTGTCACTCTTCTGATCAGTTTGAATAGATATTCTGCTTAGCCCAGAGGACAATAACTCAAGTCTCCATACAGTGTGTACCACTCTTTATTAAAAACAAACCAGTTCTGCTCTCTCTTACCTTGTTTTTGTTTCTGCAAAGAAAGTTTGCATCTGTTGTCAGTGCTGGTTCTGCATGAGAACACAGAGCCACGAAGAAGCTGTGGTGTATCTCTTGCTGTCTCTGTAGATTGGGACCAGGGTGTCACAGTAGACACAGACATCTCCTTCCTCATATTTATACTTCCAGAGGACCTCAAGGACCTCTGTCTCCAACAGCCAGGAGCAGGCACCTGATCATGTGCAAGAGATGAGAGTGCAGATAACTCCTCCAACCATCAGCTGCTGTCTTTGTGTCGGTTTAACTTGGTGGTGGGGTAAAAGTTTGGTTCACCCCAAACAGGTGTTTCAAAACGAAGATGTCTGTCCGCTGAGGCTACCCCTTTCTGAAGCTGTGGGTGAAACAGGAATGTTAGTATTAGGAGCAGAAAAAATATTGAAACATGTTTTACTTGAAAACACTGCAATTAATGGTACAGTTAAAGAAAAAGTTCCTGGTATCCAAACAGCTTTACTTTATTGAGAGGTTCTCACACAACGTGAACACTAGGAAGTCTATTGTAAGTTGGAAGTACTGTATGTACACCTGATGTTTGTTCCCAAATTCAACATTTACTCGTCCACAAATTTCTTTTCTTGCTTCACTGATCTCAGCAGGTTAGTCAAGATAAAGAATTGTGGTGTCAAAGCAGCAATTTATACAATTAGTCCTAGCACCAGAATTAGCCTGTAGCGCTGCCAGAGGCAAGCACAGACCCAGGCAGACGCAAGCAGAGCAGCAACTGGTGACTTGGGTACCATGCAGGGCCTGATGCAGCCGCTCCTTCAGAAGATGGTATTTATCCTCTAGGTGTGGAAATGATGTCTCTGTTCATTGATCATTTAAAGCATCAATAGGCATGTAGTGCCCATGGATGGTTCCCAACAGGCTACTATGGTGCATCAGAATTAAGATTGCAGACCCCTTTCCCAGCATGTTGGATTGTAATCAAGTAACGAGCCTATAAGTCTAGTCAATCTGAATTAAAATACCTCAACTAGCAAACACATTAGAATACAGACCATCTAAAGCATGGAGCATTGCAAAAGCTACTGTAAATAGACAGTTCACCCCATTTCCGAAATCACCTGAAGAGCCCAGCACTGGGTTATCTTTGTCTGTCTACACATGAACGGTAATCTCTTTTACATTTCTGAACCCTGTAAAAGTAAAACAAAGAGGATAATAGATTTCGAGTAACAAAATTCCAGACAACATCTAATCAGAGGTCAATAAGTCAACAAATACACACATTTTTGTTCATTGTTGCATTTTGTTATGGATATTTGACGACAATTATTGATAGGACTTGTTGATAGGATTGCTTTCAGTCACCAATCTGGACTCTGCAAATGACATTATAAAGGAACATAGCAGTCACAGCACTGAACAGGATCAACCAGTAAACAGCAAGAAAATTCCAATAACGGGAAAATCCAGAACAGAATAACTGGACACAAATCTTAGCTTAAAGTGCTAACAAGCTGGTATCCATGTAAACCATCCAGAATTACAAGCACTTCTGGGTGTAAAGGCAGTCGGTCCAGGCTTCCATAGTTCAGGACCCTATGCAGACGGTGTAATCCAGAAGTAAGTGGAGAAGGACAACAGGGAGGAGATGCACAGAAAAAAACAGGACGGGTTGACAGACAGGGTGGCGTGACAACAGTGATCTGGTGCTCGGGGGGCATGGTGCAGGCAGACAAGTCCAAACAGTCCAAGGGGGAAATCTGGGGCACAGTCCAGGGTCCAGGAACCAGGGGATCCAGTCACGACAAACAAGGTTAAAATCCTAAACGGGATCCGGTAAAGGAGGAGGGAGTAAAAACAAGGTGACAAAGCCAGGTGCTCTGAGCCCTGGACTCAGACGATAAGGATGCTGTGATGAAGCCTATGCCATCGGGTCTGTCCTGGATGTCTCCTGGTTTCCGGACGTCCATCTTCCAATGCTGAGCCAGGAACAGAGGGAGCGCCAGGCTTAAATAATGATGGACAAACAGGGGACAGGTGCACGTAATCAACTAAAATACGAAAGGTCCTGAGCGCCCTTAAGAGGAGGAATGACAATCGTGACACTGGGCCTGCAGTTTGGATGATATCTCTAACCATCTGTAGTGAAAGACATACAGTAAGAATGAAAGGTAGAAAATGTTAATTTCTACTGAAAGATTGATCTAAGCTTTGTTTTAATGAAGAAACAGGGAGCTCTGCTAGAATGAACACTGAGAATAAGTCAAGATTTAAAAAAAATGGTATTTGTTGTCCAAGGGGTGCTTTGCTGGGATTTTGCGAATGCATAATTTACAGGTACCACTGCTACTTTCACAGTTGAGCAGAAGCTTATTTGCTCAAAAGTTCTGGTATTATCTACAGTAACTGACTTTCTGCTGGAGGTACAGAATGCTGGAAGCTGCAGGTGTCTAATCTGTTATAAGACTTACCCTGGAGACATGCTGATTCTCTCAAATTTACTTGTTATTGATAAACTAATGGCAGTTGTGGATGTTGGGAACTGACATATAAACCATCTGGCATATTGTGTTTTTCAATGCCAACATAATGAGTTTTTTGCACCACATGTTTTTTTTTTAAATCCATCGTTAGAATAATATTTACCAAAATCACTCAGGACTACAGCTTCCAAATCACACACCATGCCCAAAGGAAACGCAGTTTTAGAATGTCAAGAACTAAATATACATATAATAATTCCCTAGCCACATAACAGTATGACAACCACAGATCGATATAATTCATGTGGTGTAGAACTGAATCCCTAGCAGGGACACACGGAGACAATGAACAAGGAATGCTAACTATCATATTGGATGAATTACGAGAGCTAACCCATTCCTACCGTTTTATATGCTCCTTTTCTGTTTTTCAGAAGTGCAGATATTCTACAAGTATTAAGTAATGAATGTGCAGATAATTACAGAATAGTATTCTTAAATAAAATATGATTGAGGTTGAATTAAAAACACACTTCAAAAGCACACCTTCATGGTCTCAGCATGTGCAACCACAGCTGCAGTAAGATTTGCTTACACAGAGCAAAATGGTCATATCTGAGGAGAGAGGTGACAGTCGAGGTCAGGAGGCTACAGTATGTCTACGAAACGCTTAGGGATACTGAGTGGACTAAAAGGGAAAGATAAAAGGGGCATTTGGAATTCAAACTGTGAAAAGGAACAGATTCCAGCTGGTCATTGGAGCTTTACAAAGGTAAACGTGATCTGGGCTCAGAAAGTTGATCCTGCCTGACTTAACAATCCTTACCCAAACACACATGCACATCCTTCCGTATGCCGGAGTTAAAACAAATGAACTAAGAGCTAAAAAAGTCCATTAAGATGCAGAAACCCACAGGAGACACAGGCAGAATTACAAGATTATCATAATTTGGAATGGATTACACAAGGCTCATGCATAAAAGAAAATAATTAAAATTAATCGCCCCCATTAAGCTCTGTAGCTTCAGCAGTGTTCCTTTGAACTGAAACAAATCTGGGTTTTACAAGCATGCTCTTAGCAAGAAAGGATTTGTGTGCCAGGAATGGATAAATACACCTCCCACCACACACCTCTTCACCTCAGGGATGACAAAAGATCGGTGACCTGAGTCAGTTCCACCCTTTCTCAACTTTTAATTTGCTGCTGCAGTGGTCCATTTAAGGTCAAACTAATACGTGCTACTATATAGTTGATGACAAAAACTAAGAACAGCAAATAGACTCTTGCCTTAAGGATCTTGTTGCTACCACTTATTATGGATATTATAGTGCTAGTGAGCACCTAGTGAAAGAGACTACTAATTAATTTCTAAACTTTTTATTTGCCTACGGACCATCCAGAAGGAATATAAGAACATATGAAAGGTTACAAATAGCAGGAGATGATTCAGCCCATGTAGCTCATTTGCTTGCCAGCAACTAATTGATCCAAGAAATTTAACCCACCTTTTCCTGAAAGAAACATTTGTATTGCTGTTACAAGTTAATCATAATACCAGGATCCAGACTCCCGCATGTAAAAAAAAGTGCCTTCTGATCTAATGTTAAATGCTTTCCTCCTTATTTTATATCTGTGTCCTCTGGCTTGTGTTTCATTGTAGATTCTGAAGGAGTCCATTCGGTTGGATTTGTCAATATCTTTAAATATTTTTAATACTTGAGTCAGATCCCGTCACAGTCTCCTCAGTCAAGACAAAAAATTAAACACTTTCAGCCTTTTAGACAAAGGATATTCCTTTGAGCCTTCTCTACATTCTCTACATTGTCTAGAAGATGGGATGTGTGAATATAGATACAAAAGTATTTTTCATACATAGCTTCTTGAAGCTAATTGGTCTCCTAAAGTTTAGAATTATAGGTTTTGTTTTTGCTATTTGCATGCAATATTCTGCTGTTGTCTACACTAAGTGTCAGTTGCTGGGTGTTTACCCAATCTTGAATTGCATTTAAATCTTTTTGAGTTTTCTATGAAACATGAAGAGACAGTGAGACCCCTCTATAGTGCAAGAGCCCAAGAGACACACACATGGGATTGAGCTGATGGAGATGGTCCTAAAGGTGACGGAGTTGTCAGATGGTGGGACCAAGGAGGATTGATGTCTCTCTCACTTCGTACAAACAAAAACGTGACTGGCATGGGAAGTCTTTTTACTGGGGCTATCTCTGTGCCAGGTACAGGGGCATATATCCAAATTTCTACCTTTTATTTTGCCTCAGTGCTTTTATTAACACACTGCCTTTACTAACACCTTATTTTGCCATTTGCTAGAACACTTAGGACTTATGAAAAGATTGTTCTCCTAATTAAGTCTCAGCAGGAAAGTGAAAAAAACAAAATTCTATTCTGTCTACTATGCTTGAAGCATTTGTTTTTAACCAAAGGGGGAAAAATGAAGCAGAGCTTTTAGTAGCATTTTTTTCTGAAAAAAACAAACATTTTAACTCTTTCCAGGCTTTTTAGAAAAACACACTATATTTGTCTGAAACAGCCAATGAACTGCTCAGAATCATGTTGTGCCGGGCATTCTAAATCCATGTCAGGAGTTCACAAAGCCAGGAGAACGTTAGGGTTTGTTGCCAGGTGTGGGACATGGGAGATGGGGTTCCTTAGCTTATTTTTCACTTCCTAGGGGTCTGGGGAGCCCCTTCCTCATTTGTCACTGTTCTGAGGACAGGGATGTCTTCATATTACCTTAGTTTCTTCGGGCTTATGGGATTGCCAACAAGGCCTACCACAGATATTCCTATTCATACAGTATATATTCATATTCAGATATTATACTTTTTGGTGTAAGAACCACGGGGCTTACGTTTTAAGAGCTCTTGGTGTGTCAGATATGGTTTCACTCTCATTCCTCTCATCAGAAGCACACCTGGATCCTTGCGATTTTCAGGCCATCTAAGATGGGTGCCACTGTCTTAACTGGACTAGTTTACTATTTTATCTGGAATTTTAAACAGTTAAAGATTTACAAACACCAATAACGCCTGTAGGCCTGCAACGGTACCAGTGTCACAGTCTTCCTGGGAACTGCCTGCACTGCAGCGGGCCATGCACCTTCTCCAGTAGCTGAACAGTGTGGCAGAGGAACCTCCATGAGCTTAGCTTTTTATTTTTTGTGTGTCTCAGTGATTTGGTTGACTCTCCCCTGTCATTCATTTTTAATTAGTTTAATTCACAATTTGCATTATTCTGCTGGCATGTTGTAAATCCTCACCTCACACCCAGGTTGTAAATGCAAGTGATATTTTCATGGTGATCCTAAAAGTTCTACAGTATATCAAGCTCCTACTCTTTGAGTGTTGAATAATCTGCATGTCTATTAAGTGGACATAGAGTGTTATGCAAAATAATTATCTCTCCACAGAACAATTTGGATTTTGCATTAGTATATTTTAACAATGGACCAATCCTGACTTCATCCTCATGGCGTGTATAAAAGTTTTTTTGCTTCTGATGCTTTAGGCTCTTTTAGGTTACAATTAATTTTAACTTGTTTTTAGTTTATGAACTGTAAGAATACCAATGTTACAGAGTCATAATATCTTACTGAATGCCACTGAGGCCAAGGTTATGCTTCAGTTTTCAGACATATTTCCGTTTGTACAAGGAAGGAACAAAAGATTGAATTTTGCCTTCACGGTGAAAGCACTAGTTTTAATAAAACTCTCATTACCTCCAGGTCTCATTGCTGGTCCACTACGAATGCCTGGCTTAAAAAAATTAAATGAGTCACAACGTTCATCCAAATGCAAATGCAAACAGAAGAGAAGTTACTGTATTTTAAGTGCCTTACTTTTCCATGTTTAATGTCATGGCTGTCTCCATGAGAGCAGAGCAGTGGAAACATCCCAGTTCTTTCATTCACACTGGCTTAAATTTAAACTTCAAGATTTTTATGACACTGTACATCCTGTGCCATAGTACATACGCCAACCATGACTTCCAGTATACTATAACACCATGCAGTAATTCACACTCATTTTAAACTCCATCAAATGACGAATAGCACCTATCTGGTCATTACATTCCGGTTAATGCTGCAATAACTACTGCTTCATGTACAATATCTATGTAGCTATCCCTTTCTCACAGCTTTATTTGTTCTCTCATGTTGTGCTTTGTTTAATTCTGCCAGCTTTCAGAGTCCACTTGCTCAATGCCATCATTAACAAGCTGTTTAATTTGCTGCACTATGTTTCAACAAGTTTTACAGCCTTTTGTTTGGCTCCATACGCTCTCAAAGGCAAAGATATCACAGTGCTTAGAGGTAATCTCGGTATGAGGTGTCCTGCCAAATTAACAATTCTGTCAATCCCACTGGTGTTCGCTCCGTATACGCCTTGATCCTGTCCTGCCTGGATGCTGTCTTTTTTTTTATTTCCCCACTGTTTTCTACAAATAAATATATTCTTTAAGGAATTACTCGCTACTCTTTGCGTTGTGAAGAACTGAAAACACTATCCTCTGTTTCAGGCACATGGTGGATTTTCTTCTTTCCTTTTACTGTTCAGCATGGAAACCACCCCTCTGCTGTTTCCGTTGCAGCTCACGTGCTGACACAGCTCTCCACTCGAACCTGTTTTTGTTCTTCACATTGCGTGTGAGCAGCATGCTTGCATTGCAGTTAGGGCTGCTGCCACACAGCGTTTAGGTCCTGCCCTCCTGTCTGATCACTTAGCTGCACATATAAAAAGCTTGTTAAATCTCCTTTATTGACTGCATTGAACAGAAGTGCGTGACCTCCCTAGACTCTGACGAGTGATCGTGGCTGCACTGGTAAAGGAGCTGCCTCAAACACAGACCGAGCTCCATAATCTGGGTGTTGCAGGTTAAAGGCTGTACAATATGTCACTATCTGACAGAGAACAGGGTCCACCAGGCAGCAACATGTAATAACCTAAAGGAGTGGGGATGACAATAATTGGTCATTCTTTTTTTTTTAAATCTCATAACTAGTTTTAAATAAGAAATGTTATTAGACTAACAACATGTCCAATCAAATGGAGATATTCATGAGTGATTTGCATAGGGCATCATGAAATTATACACGTTTGTGCAGTAAACATACTGTACTTCTTCTATTTATGGTCCATTTCTATCAGGCACTTATTATTAAGTGTTATATTGTAGATTATATGCACATTGTACCTTATTGTATCTTCATACAATTTATTTAGTGATAAAGAAAGTGCAGCTAGTACTTTTTAAGGACAGTTGGGTCTTAAAGGTTTTCAGGCTGTGTCTGGGTTTGCCTGGAAAAGCAGTAGCATATCTCCTCCACACTGAGAGATAAGAATCTAGAAGACACAGATTCAGCCCTGAGTAGTCCCTTGGCCTTACAATCAGCAGACTGGCAGTCTTGTAGAGTAAGAGAGAAAGAGAAAACTACTGCTGCTGTGTCAGGGGCTCGAGTGTTGGTTATAGGGACGAGTCCCTGACCAAACAGGATCAGCCAGCAAAGTTAATAAAGAGTTGACTTGTAGTTAGCAACTTCTTTAATGTGAAGACTGAGAGCAGGTCAACACCAGTGTAATGCTCCAGTGTCTAATGATAACTGAAGACAGAACCATTCATCACAGCGTGAAATAACCCGTTTCCCTGAACTGCATTCATAGAGGAATTAAGCATACTGCACATACCCTGTATCTTCTTCTTCTTTATCCTAGCGTTAACTCCGCCTCGGCAGGGTCCGCTTGTCTCCAGTTGGCGCGGTCATAGGTGTCTTCCGGGGCAACGTTCACTTTCCGCGTGTCTTCAGTGATCCGATCCATCCGCCGCTTCTTGGGCCCTCGCGGCCACCGACCCTGCGGGCTCAGTCGCATCGCTGTCCGTGCACGTACCCTGTATGAACCTGCTTAACGGAGGTTTTCACAGAACTGACCTGCACTGCCATATACACCAGTCCCTCGCCAGACGGACTCTCACTATCTGGAAATTTGCATCAGCGGATACCAGTAATTAATACCCAAAACTCATTATACTGTTAATATGAACTCTTGTTTTGTTAGACAATCCACCATAAATGCTACAGAGCAATTAATAAATATTTTTTGCGGACTACTTCTCAGAGAATAGCAGACGACTTGTGGCAGGGAAAAACACAGTTTACAGCATCCCAGACTCCTCTCAAAGTTCACCGCTGTTGTTTGAAATCACACATTATTAACTAGCTGCTGTAGTGTTATTATCTGAGATTTTTGTACTTTTTTCTGTAATCATGGGTCCAAAAGAGCACAAAAAGACAAAAGTTGTGTCTGTTGATGTTACTAGGGTAAAAAGGGAAAGGAAATCAATACCCTTAAGTGTCAAATTAGAAGTTTTAAGAAGAATTGATGAAGGTATTTGTTTAGCCAAAATTCAGCTTCATCTTCAGTACATAACATGTTTCAAAATAAGCAGAAAATCAATCAAAGTGCAGAGAGAGGTTGTTGGTGCGAAGTGAAGACCTATATCCAGGGCGAGACAACTAGTCTTTTATTCCACTGGATCGGCAGCCGCAGACAGCGCAGAACACTGAGTGCCATGCTGGCCCAGTGTAAGGAGTACTGTTTTTACATTTAGTTTTCATTACATTATGGCCAAGATTTGACACTCAAACCTTTCACGTGGTGACTTTTGGGGCAGTTACAAAACAAATTGGAATTTTCCCATGAGGAATAATGGAAATGGTAATGGAAATGAAAATTTGCTAAAAGGAATTTTGCTATCTGGACAAATTTTTGGAATTAATTAGATCTGAAAAGCAAGGGATATATTTTTATCACAAAGTTTCATTTCTTGTGAGGACGTGCTGTATTTCGTTGCTGGAATTCCTTTTACTGCTCTCATATCTAAGCCACTCATTCTCTGCTCTGAGAATGTCATTGCTCACCCATCCAATAAAACAAGTGTCCTGCTGCAATACAAGTCCTCATCACACTTCTAGCGGCATACTTTACTTTTTCCCAGTATCACTAAATCTCAGGTTCAGATGTCCATTACTTCTGGACGTTCTTACCATTCCTGGCTCTCCTAACCGGTCTGCCAGTATTCATGCCAGCTGAACTCTCAGTCATTTAATTAAACTCTTATCGCTAAGCTAATAATTTGCTTAATTAACCTTTTGGCACCATTTTCAGTTGCTAAAAAGTTGCAGTTAACTTAAAATCTCATAGTTAACTTAAACTCTCTTGTATGTTATGAGCTAAGAACTATTTACAGTCAAAGTTTAAAATGAATCAAATTCTTAGTTACTGTACATAAACAATTAAATAACAGAGAATTAAGCTAGATAACACCTGGTTTGACCAGAATGAGAAATGGGAAGCCTTCTTTTCCATCTCACTTTGTCTTGGAACACACTTCCTGCCTAGCACAAGATGTGCGTTACAGCACCGGTTTTAATGGCAAGTCAGTCTGCAGGGGAAGGCCTCTCATGGTATTTCCCTGTGGAGCTTTAATAAGAGTGATCTGCATGATGTCCTCTTAAACTAAGGGGACAGCAGTATTATAATTGTTGCATTGGAATGTAATTGGCCATGTTCACCATCAATAAAGAAGACCTACATCCTGACTCCCGTAATTAAAGTATTGCTTTACATCCAAAGTTTTACATCTGAAGAAGTAATTAAGGTATTAAAAAACGGCCGACTGAGCAATACTGAACTAGGGTTCACTCGTGTTTGAGTGTACCTATTTAACACTGTCAGCACTCACAGTCCCGTTTTAGAGACAGTGGGCCAACAGTGTTTTCAGAGTTTCATCCTTGTCTCACTTGAGAGTCTTTATGGTAATTTGCACAATAATTAACCGTAATTAACCATGTGATCAACTCTATTAAGACAGGTTTTTTTTGCTAGATATTAGGGAGTAATGAAACCATGATACAAAATTACAGTAACATTGTGGATAATGTACTTTTACTGTTCTGCACTACAGTACATTTTTCAGAACTCAAAATGAACAAATCCAGACCGTAGAGTGTCTTTTCACTGTTAGCCTGCTCAGAGATTTCTTTTCTTCATAACCTACTACTCCTGTTCACTGTATTAAAATGTCAACTCCTCACATACTATTGAAGCCTTTCCTTTTTTTAAGTAATATGGTCTCAGTGAGAGGCACATTGGAGCCGTGTTTACATTACTGCCTAGCAGCACTTTGGCCCAGGTTTCAGTTCTGGAACTTGGGCACTATCTGTGTGGATTTTGTATGTTCTCCCTGTGGATGTGTGGGTTTTCTCTGGATGCTCCAGTTTTCTTCCACAGGAGTAGGATCACTGCCTTTCCTAATTTATATCAGTCATCTTGTTTCCACTACAGTTAGTAAACTACAGTAGTCAAGTTTGCAGATGATACAAAAAAATAAGCAAACACTGTAGAAACAGAAAATGGAATTATAAAAAATCTCAATGAGACTAGACAAACACTGGGTAGATATCTTTCATAAAGACAAGTGCAAGGTTTAGCAGGCAGGTGACGAAAACTATAAATACATATAATAAAATCTCTAAGCCCCAGGGTAAGCCAAATCTGCAGTAGTTCAAAACTGAGAATTTTTCTTACTGTTGTGCGTTTATCCAGCTTGGAAGCAGTGTTCTATTCAGTACATAATAATCTGAATTAAACACAATTAGAGGAAGCCAGAAAAATGATACAGGACAGGAGCACAAACAGTGTGAGATTCTTACAAAAACACAGCAACCAAGTTCTCATGGACTCTAATTAAATCACATACTAATGGTGTTGTTTTATTATACATTAGGAAATAGTCTTTGTGTCTTTACACTGAAATTAATTTCATCACTCTTCACAGTCCTGGCTCAGATAATTAATACTATTGGGGTGCTTTCCCTGTCTCTGCCTGTTTGTTAAAACTAAACACAAGATTAATTAAATGCCTCTATGGATCATCAGATTCACATCAGTCTTATTTGCTTGCCTGCCTTTGTTATTATCCTAATTGTTATTTTTGTTATTAATATGATTGTTAGATGAAGTGCTAGACATTCCATTTTTCTTTGTCTGAGGTTGAAAGATATTGCTAATTAAAATCACTGACTATATGGTCAGAAGTAAACTACATGCATGAGTGTGTTTTGTAAATGGTGATCGTAAAGTGTGGTGTACTACAGAAATATTTCATGTTTTTTAAAGGATTTTTTGACAATACCCTAACCAACACATGCTTCCACTTACTAGCACCAGTTGAGCACTATAAACCTGAGATGTCTACTTCAAGTTTGGAATATGTATCTCAGGTTTATGCTACCTAAGATTTCCCATTGAATTGAACTGCTGACAGTTTTCCACGTTTCCACCTGATCTGCAGTCTAGTGGAAAATGGATGCTGTGTAGCATCAGGGGTGAATGAAGTGAGTCCATTCTTATACTGTAAAAAAAGCAATTCAGTATCCTTTGGGATTAAAAGCGCCAAAACAATTGCTGAAAAAGCAAAATGCAATGATGATGACGTGGCACACAGTTTACTGAGAACTGGACATGGTTCAGTGGGTTTTCTAATCAGTCAGAACTGGGAGTAAAGTGTTATCTCTTTGCTAATTGAGTGTTGTTTGTGTGACAGTATAAAATGCTTATAATCTTATCCATTTCAGAAAATAAATACAATTGATGACAACTTTCTGGCCATTCGTCTTTATTTTGGCAAATTCCCTCCTGCTGTTTTCAAATAAATATGCTGAGTTTACAGACTTGCAACTGCTTTGAGGTGTTTTAGATGACCAGAGTTGCTGCAGCAACATTTAATGAACAGAAAAGCATTAATGAGATATATAATTTAGAGGCAACAATAGCATTCCATGAAATTGAATTAGGTAATGAAAAACCCAGCAAGGCACAAAATAAAATAGGCTTATTTAGCATCTTACGAGCACAATTCAACATTTCACATTAGGTAAGTAAAACAATTGTGTTGGGTTTTTTTACGAGATATAACCTGAGCACAGACACACATTACTTAATTTAATTAATGTTATGAACTGCAGATCAGAGAAATGATAACTGGATGTTTTCCAATTCATCTACAAAATGGAGGAAAACACTGCGGCAGGCTGTATATATTTTTAGGCGATTAGACGTAGATTGATATTCAATGTGAGATAAGATGATATTTATGACACTTGCTACTCAATAGTTTTAAAATGCTCTGTGTAACTAATGCTTTAAGCAATATCACATTATTATAAAGGGCTCATCTCTTCAAACTCTAAGACGCAAACACATATATGCTTGCTAATTAACCTTGATAATACTGTATGAACCATAAACATTTAGTAAACCAATTTCAGGAAATGCCCTTTAACTTAAAACATGTGTACCATCAAGACCACATAGTGTACATCTGTACCACTCTAAACAAATGACAACAAAAGCAAGACATGTCACACTTGTAAAATTAGCATTTTTCTTTTACCATGCTCATCTTGCCATTGTTACCCACAGTTCATAACACCTCACAATGCTTGGCCATGAGTCTGTTTCCTACAGCTTACTGCTCTTACTGTAGTATGCCAAGGCAAACATTCAGTATGTTACCCTGATTAAACAGAATGATGCTGAATGGACCAAAACAAATCCTTTCCCAGATCATTTCTGCAAACCCCACAGAGATCTTGTTCATTTAAGTAGAATCTGTGGGTTTCCACTGAAGCCACTGAGAGTGTGGCAAAGAGCAAATCTTATTCCTGTGACCAAGGTAAAAACTAAATTGAAATGTCACAATTTTACTGACAAAAGAACCTGACAAAGCAAAATACCATCAAAGAGACCAGCCTTTTACACAAGTGAAAAACACGTGGCACATTTTCTGACTGATTTAATTGTATTAAATGCTCAATGAACTTAATCTTTTTCAGAATATTATTGTCTTTGTCTGCAACATTAAATGTTTCCAATGATTTACTGTACAGGGAATGGGAGGCAGGAAGCATGAAACCCTTATACAAATAGCAAAAAGCTGTGTCAAGGTGCTTTAAAGAAAAAAAAATGACAAAGCTAAACCAACAGAGACAGGTAGACACAAGGTAATACAAATAAATGTAACAGATTTAAAAACTCGTGACAGAGTCCCAGTTTTAGGATTATTGAACTGATGTTAATATAATCCGCCAATATTATTTCAACAACTTCTGAATTCAAAACCTTTCCTGCATTTAATATAATAACTTTGCATAAACCTTGAAATCTAGAAACCAGGATTTTGGTAGAACCTCATTTAAAATGGTGGATAATGAGTTACTAGATATTCACGCATTATGCACCATCTTAAATGAGGTGGTTATGGTCTTTGATATAAAGTCATATACTCACTTGCTGTTTTTGCAAAGATCCTAACCATATTAAACTGTCTTAAATAGCACCTTAACAGCTATTTATGTGGAACAAATTGAAATAAAAAATAATATAATACACCCTCATTAAACCTGAGTTATGTGGACATATTGTGCTTAACATATTGAAAACAGCTAATATATTTATACATTAAACAAAAGGGGCATAAACATTAACAACCAGGCAATTTCATTGACTACATTCACCAGGGAATGAACAAAAATGTCCATGCACCATCCAGCACAGTACAAAAGGTTACATATGAAAAATTGCCCTGATATTTTTTCCCATGAAACTCATAATTAATAATGCAGCATAAAAGTGTTTGTATGCTACTGTATTGAAATATAATACAGTACAGTATATTGAAGTAACAAGTGTTTTTGGTATTAGTCATATGCCACCTGCTTAGAATTTATCATCAATTACATTGATTTAATAATCATGTACAGTGAAATTTGATACAAATTGTGGTGCTTTTGGTCTTCTGAATGGTCTACTTGAATAGGTTTTAAGCTCCACCTTGCACTTCTGTCCATGGTATGATATTAATTGGAAGATACATTCTGCCCCCAAATCACCTCAAGGCTGATCACTATTGCTGTACAGACCCTTCATTACTGTTTTTGTGAGTGTAAACCTCTCAAAAACAGTTTAAGGCAACTTTAAAACACTCCAAAATGCTTTACAAGAAAGCAGTAAACTTAAGATAGCTACAATAAACACATCCAAGCACAGTCTAATCCTGTGGTGTTAGACTCTGGGTTTGGTGAAGTTGTATGTCGGTGTTCAGTCCAGCTATGGTCTTCCTGTTAAGCAGCTCAGTTACTTTCCAGTTCAACATCAGCTCACAGCTCTTCAGGTAGTAAGTAACTCTCCATTACAGTACTTTCAGCTGCCTCCAGCACCAGAATTGGAGACCTCAGTCAAATTTAAACATCAGGAAAAGGAGGTTTAAAAATAAGTATTTTAAAACAACTTGTAAAGACTGACGGAGACCCTGAGTCCCTAACTGTAATTGGTAGGGCATTCTACAGTTTATATGCTTTACTATTAAAGGTCATACAGTATCACCCATTTTACAGTATATTACTTTGCTTTACGGCAACTCAGCACTCCACAATCACTATCCAGTCACTCTCCAGTGTGTGTAGGATGAAGATGTGATTACAATTCTAGTATCTGAGCTTTGGCCAGAAGAAGACCCTAAAAAGTACTAAAACAGAAATTAATTTTAGGACATGAAATTTAAATTAAGAGCTACTACATTAAATTTGTGTAGTGTACTCATTAGACCCAACTTAGAACTGAATTTCTCCTTTATATTTTTCAGTGTGGTACTAACCTTTACTTGTTCCTGTGAAGCTAAGTAATGTTGAAGCAGCTTCAGTTTAAAATATATTGTACAGTTTTGGTTACCACACTGCAAAAAAAAAATATTGCAGTTTCTTGGATCTATAGAAAAGAGCAACCAGATACTGTACGTTACCTGATTTAAAACGAAGGTCCTACAATTACAGTCTTCAGCAGGGATAACTATAAGATGTTTGAATTATTTAAAAACCTCAGAGTTATTGATGAATTCTGTGTTAGCCGACTTCTTCAGACACACCTATGAAACATGAACCAGACTGTGGCCAGTACCCTGTCATCTTTCAAGAAACAGCTGAATCAGATCCTTGGATCAATCAACAACTAGCAATTGGTCTAGATGCTCCAAATGGGCTCTTGTAACTGGTCTTATGTTCTTAGAGTCATGAATTTAGATCTTAGCATCCTATAAGAATGGGGTTGGATCAAAGCCAGGCAGTGTTGGTAAAACTGGGTAAAAAGAACATACACAAAGAAATGTCTGATTGATGCAATTTAACGAGAAACAGACTATACTCAAACAAGACTCTGCCATCAGTCTGTAAAATATCTGTAAAATAAGGATTAATCAGAACATAATTTGCCACTCTATTGAGGGTTCGATGCCAGTTTAATCTACAAAATAATTAAGGAGGTACAGAAATAAGCTTATATCAAACTTAGCTTTGGATTTGCTTTTGAAGCGAAGCTCACAAAGCAGATAACAGTGTCAAAAGATTATGTTTAGAACTGCTAGAGCACATCAGCATTTTTATGATATCTGAGATTACTCTTTCACTGTATGTTGAGTGGATTTGTGGGAGTAACTAGGACTTTGGGGATCAAGGTTTTGAATACGTAATGAAATCTTGCCACAGTCTGATCATAAATTAAATCAAAGCAGATGTCTCCCAAACTTGTTACTGATATTTCATCACAGAGTTTCCAGTATATTGATCTGCAAGGCTTAGCGCCATCTTTAAGGTATGTTCAGCCACTTTTCCTAAGCGGAAAGGACGGAAAGTGGTTGGATAAAATGACAGAATTCACACTAGATAATCAGGACACACTAGTGTTAATTAAATCTCACTTACCCCAATCAGGCTACTGTGCAGCCCTTTCCAGAGAACTCATGTCTCCCTCCTGCAACCACACAGCCCCTGTGTTTTTATTCAAACCTTCTCTGAGAGCATTTCTGAAAAAGGGATAACAAAGCCCGTCCATCATTATCAGGCTCAGTTCAAAAACGTAATTAGACAAACACAGTGCTCAATCAATGTGGCTTCACATAACCATTACAAAGCAGCCTTGATGCTTAACAATTATGGCCATTAATCACTCCACACTCTCTTCAGGATGCTCAGAGGGAATGGAAATGAATCAATTGGGAACAGGGAGACCCGATGAGAAATAATCTGCTTTTTCTCAGTCTCCCAGATGTGTACTTTCTTTAATAAACCTCCTTGTCTTAATTGTAGGGATATGTATCTATTGAAATCGATCTTGGCATTGCTGGAGGTACAGTGTAGGTCAACAGCTTATAAATGAAGAAAAATGCAATAGGACAATGGCCCAGAGCCCTTCTGATCTTTGACACTACAGAGAGCGCAAGGACAAACAGTCTTTCCTCTGACAAGATGCATTCAAGGAGATGGCACGATGTAATCACTTCATCATTGTCTTTCATGCCTGTGGACACTGATGTTTGTAATACGTTGTTCACCGACATGATGAACATTGTCCTGGTTTCACAGACAACCTCAGCAAAACTAAAAATTTACAAGAGTGCTGTGTATTTTACCTGTACAGTTTGTGGCATGTGATGTGAAATTGATCAAGCAAACTAACTGCAGTACAGATTTAAATCCATCGTAGTTTGTTAATCAAGACATATTCTGTTCTCTTTTTTCAGAAGCCTACTCTATTGGGAATTATCTGTTGATGACTGCACTGTATACGATTAATCTCTTTTATGTTTAGAATATCAACACAGCTCAATGTGCAAAGTTAGTGTATACAATTTGATCAACATGGGTAAGAAATCAACAGGTAAATTAAGGAAAATGTGACAATTCAAAAGGCACTAGAGAATATCAATCTCATTTACCAGTGAACATATTTTTGTCAAATATCAGCTGCTTTCAGCTTAAGGTTTAACATGAGATCATGATGAAGTGTTGTCAATGGTCACACTATGGAGAAACAAAATATCATCAAATTATGATCTGGTGTCTCTCAACAATCAACCTGTATCAATCAATCAATCAACAATTTTCTATAGTTGGTAAAACATTCAATCAATTTCTATATTTTCTATCACTTAATATCAGACTTTAGGAATGGAGCAACTTGACCAGGGTAACACACATTGAGTCAGTGAGAAAACCATTCATTAAATGAGAAACACCTGGCAATGAGCTTGTCACAGTCTCGCCCTTCAAAAGTATAGAAGCGCAGGTGGGATGCAGCAATAATGATGGCACAGCCACAATTGCAAAGAAGTGCAAAAGTGTTTATTGTGTGAAACTGTGTTCCCAAAGTCCACACCCAAAAAAACACTGCAAAGAATACAAACTAACCAAAGGCAAAAAAACCCCACAAAACTACAGTATAAATATATATATTAATTGATTTTTAAAAAACGATTATTGTAGCCAGCTCCTACTCTACACTGTTACAAAATTCCTCCTATCTTTCTTTTCCTGAGGAGCTCCTTTCCTAGGTAAAACTCCTCCCCCTAGAATATTCCACTACATAGTAAAAAATCTACAAAATAATAATCAGAATTCTGATATACACCTTTCTCCAATAAATACAAAATTTAACAACATTAAATTTGGGGGGGGGGGAACAATTTTGCCATTAAGAAAACAAAACAAGTCACTTATTAGAAACACGTGAGTTCAACACCAATTTATCCATATACATTAAGTTAATTTCACTTATAAAAACTAAGTTAACAGGTGTTTGGCTTGAGTTAATGTTTAGTTTTGATCATACATAAACGACCTTACTTTACTCTCTGTGTACACCCACAAAGCAAGCAAAGCTATTGCTGGAATTCCAGACTAATTCAGGTTTGTCTGAAACTAGATTTATTGCCTTTGTTTAAATAGTGAATTGCTTGTGTATTTGCCTGTACATGTGGATCCCTCACGAGCGCCAGGTGATCTGGAAATGGAGTCTCCAGTCACAGAGCTCTTTACCTGAATCATTGAAGCTCCAAGTCTTAAAACACCTCCACCCCCATATAAAGAACAGAACTCTTGCCACTCTCTCTGGGCGCCAGTCCCCAGAGAGTGGTAACCTTGTGCCTAAATTACAGTCTCTGCCCCATGCTTGCGAAAGCAAATTACTGTAGGGGGTGGAAAAGGCTGATAAAAAGTGATGCATGGCAAAACTGGAACAAGCAAAAGGGAAGAGTAATTGAACCATATTTCACAAGGTTGACACCTAGTTCTAAGGAAAGAGAAAGCAAAAACAGAATCTCTCGAACACGTTATTTAACCTCTTCACCCCCCCGTGTACTGTGCCACATGCTACAGTATCCTGTACACTCTGTGGAGGCTCGTCACTAATACAATTAACAGCTACTAGCTATGGGAAGGGGTAACCTGAATAGTCTTCCAGCCACTGGATAAGCAAGTGAAAAACAGGCAGAGATTTGCAGGCTGCGTGCTTGAAAAAACTAAGGGAAACAGCCCCCATTTTATCAGCATACTGACTGGCCAATTAACAGGAGAGCTGCTCCAAGCCATTTCTGAATGGAGCCTAATTACAAAGCCAAGCTGAGGCTGTGAAAACCTGCTGAAGACAGCCAAGCAGGGCGCTGTTCTGACGGACAGCTTGTTACTCTAGTGCCATTAGTGCCATTATATCTACTGTAGGTAAAAGAAACGAATCACCAAGACTCATCCGTTCAGAAAAAGCAGGAAATAAATGTTTCCTTCCTTCCCAGTCTCTCTGAATGTGTATGCGCTGTGTTGCAGATCTCTGAGCTGATAGCCTGTCATTCAGCATTCGTGCCCTTCCAGCCCTCTTTCATGGATTTAGAAAGAGAAACTGCAGAACGTGGAAAGCCCAGGCAGCCGCATTTTCCCCAGCTTGTCAATCAGTCACTTGACAAGCCTCCTAGATAATACTAGAGAAAATGCCTGATTGACTGTGCTCATCTATTTCTTTTTTTGTTTTAAAATCTCCAGTTTTACCTTCAGATAATGCAATGTAAATGTGCAACATTTGCTTTTATAGTCACAGTTATTATACTCACCATGTTTCAGTCACTTTGATGTTTCAGTAAAAATCTATTATTCTTTTTTCCAAAGACTTGGCATCCTGTCCATGGATAGGGAGATTCATGGGAATCTGACCACCTCTGCTCTGATCCAAAATCACAACGATCAAGAAAACATACAAAATTCTGTCACCTTCACAAGACACATTCCGATACATATCTTGTGTATTGGTATTTGGAAATCATTTAAAGCAAAGTGTCACACAGAGTGAGGACAGAGAAAGGGCATGAGCAAAACAGAGAGATGAAGAAATTAGGGAACGGAGACATAAGAAACAATACTTATATTCCAAAGGTGGTTTGTAAAAACGTAGCATTCCTAAAACAGAACCAATCCAGTCATTTTATCATCCACACTAATAATTTGGATGAACAGTATGTAAACAGCATAAAAAATGTATGTGTTGTTAAGATCTTGATTTAAAAGTTGTATATCTGGAACCTCAAAAGTGACCTCTCACGCATACCTCTCAGGTAATTCATTGTCAAGGATGGATTTTTTTTATCTGGAATTTAACAAGCACAGACAAAAAAATATATAATGCGACTTGAAATTCCCCTGCTCACCGTACAAAATAAAAGGTTACAGTCCATCAGGGAGTGACAGGGAAGTTGAAAAAGAGCAATACACAGCAAAAGCCCAGGCCATGGCAGTGGCAGTGTGTGATAAGTAAACCTCACAGAGATATACAGACTCAACCGGTATAGAAACAGGACCGTGAAGCAGTGCACAACTTGCGTCTTTCTCCAGGGGTTCATTTTCTCACAGCTAGCAAACAAGGAGCATAAAAATGGAGGAAGCCAGGAGCTTGGGAGAACATTAAAATAGACTAGACCTTTCTTTCATAATTTGGTAATATAAAAAGCATAAATATTCTAAAAGCCAACGGATAAAATTTAAAGTGCAGATGCAGCTGGGTAGCATTAACGCACACAGCAGCATGTATTCATCTAGGCATAAAGAGTGTCCTCTCACCTGTATTCACTACTTCATTCTTCTTTGCAGGAATTAATTGAATGTACTGTACTAAAATTCAATGCAAGCTATTGTAATTCTGACACAATCACTGTAACAGGGGTTAATGGGAGTGTAACACCCCCCACACATACATTTCCATTGCTTTCCCCTGTAGCCCAGACTCACAAGCATGCATTTTATCAGTAATGGCATCAGGGCTGTATTTCAGCAATTGCCTGCTATCAAGCCTGATGTCTGCAGTTTCATCTGAAAAGCCAAGGCTCAGAGCTGAGTAGGAAACATTTAAAAACCCATTACTAACACATCTGAAATATTCATTAATTCAGTGTCTATTTGTCAAAAACTAATAACACAAAAAACACGTTCACTTCTCTTCTTTTTTATTGTGTGCATTTTTTATTTAAAGCTGATGAAGAGCAGGAAAGCTTTTATGAAAACAATCCATCACATTTTGAAGAATTAAGGGAATGAGGGTGGAACAGAGTGTTTTGACATATGTCACCTAAACTATTGCTAATACAACCACATGTGTTTAACAAATGGGCTCTGCTCTGATAGCTATAAAAGCAGAAAAGATTTTGAAACTGTCATCTTTTCCATATTTTTCATCACCCATATCAAATACTTTCCAACTCAGTTGCTCATTCTGCCACATCAATTCAAACAGAGCTTCCCTTCTGAAATGATACTTGGTATCACCATTAGCCCTCTTGGATCCCTCTAAACAAAAGAGCTCCTCTGCAGGCAGAATCGAAGCACAAGAAGGATGGCTGTTATTTGTGAATATGCGAAAAATCACAAGAGACAACTCCCACACTACTTCAGTTCTTGTCAGGGTTGCAAAGGAGAAGAAAAAAAGACTAGAATATATCTCTACCAAGGTTGGAAGTTCACAAGCCAAGTGTAAATCATGCTGCTCAATTTCCTGTAAGAAGAGTATGGATCTGTGTGACCTGAAAATGGGCATGCCTGGCTGCCCCAACAGTCTTCCTTTCACAGAACACAGTGAAGATAATGAGCAGCTGGAAAGTCACTGATCATTTGAACCTCAAGCAACAAAGTGAATGCAGCCCCAGACATGCCAAACAAACAGAATCCAAAGCCAAACAAAATCCCTGGATACTGGCATTCTGTAGAGTAGAGCCTTTCACTGTTGTAAGTCACATTCTCCCTTTCAAGTCAGAATTGTCAGGGCTGGGTCATGTTTTTATGATACTGCCGCTGATCATCTTTCTTATGTGTGTTATATTCTCTTTTCGTCTGCATGTGAGAGGCTTCTGCTGCATCATACCTGGAATATTGCACCACTATTTTTGCGGGGCAGCACAGTGGCACAGTGGTGAGCATTGCTACCTGGAGATTGTATGTTCTCCCAGTGACTGCATGGGTTTCCTCCCATAGTCTAAAGACATTCTGGTAAGCTATTGGCTCCTGGCAAAATCGGCCTTGCTGTGTTTGTGTGTTCTGCTATGGACTGGCATTCTGTCCAGGGTGTACCCTGTCTTCGCCTGTTGCTTGCCTGGAAAGGCTCTAGCTCCTCCACAGTGTTGGATTGGATAAAGTGCTTAGAAAATGGATGGATATATTTTTTCTCTGTCTTCTGTGACTTCTGATGTTTCTCTTCTATGCAACACAACATGGATTACATTTGATCACTACAGTATGTGATCATAGTTACTTTGGGGGAAAAAAGCACCAGTGAAATCAATATCCCAAAAGTAATTCTTAGTCTGTAGAAGTGGTCAAGGGGTACACCATAGAAACATGCCACATGCCCTACTGACATTTTTTTTTTAGTTTTGTAGTGCAAACCCTCCTGCCACTGTACAGTGATATTGGATTGTATTTTCAAGAGCAAAGGAAATAATGGCATCTTCACTGGTCCAAATGTACTATACCACTACCCAGCAGAAAACTAGTACAGTATTTTCCAAAAGACTCCCAGACACTACATGAAACAGTCTCGGACTCACCTTCTCAGATCACAAGAGTCCAGGCTTCAGGCTTCAGCAGTTGCCTAAGAGGTCCTTGAGCAGTGATGCTTGCTTTAAACACATTCCATGATAAGAACACTTGGCATACATAACGCAGATCAGCCTGTAGAGACAGGGAGAGAATCAGCCTTGAAGGGAGCAATCTGCCATACTTCATTGTCTCACCACTGACAACATCCTCCTGCCTGCCTCTTATCTCTCACTATCAACAGGAAGTAATAGCGAGAAGTGATTGAAATTTCTGGTTCATTGCAAAGAACCTTACATGGATACCAATTTCAATAAAGCAAGCACCAAGGATGAGGCTCATGACTTATATCCCACCTGTATTCCTCCCACAGCCCCAGGCTGAACGCCGGTGTTACTTCTTTTTATTTCTGTCCTTTTTTCAATATGTAGAAATCTGTCTTTATGGATGTCATTCTGCAACATGTCTTTTTAATAGATTTACCTAGCTCTTGACAACTTATTACTTTTTTTTATGGAGCAGAGTTGAGAATGAAGTTAATTATGGGAGAAGTTCCATGGTTTGAACTCTGAGAGCTACAGCATGAACAAACTGCAAATTACAAGAATTCAGAATAGTCCATCTATCCGTTTTCTAACCACCACTTCTAGTTCAGGGTCACAGAGAACCGGGGCCTGTCCCAGCAAGCAACAGGCACAAGGCAAGGTGCCAGTCCATTGCAGGACACATACAGTAAAGAGATACACACACTCACACCCAGAGCCAATTTTCAACATACAAATACGCACACAGACAGCACCCAAGGATCTGAAGCCAGAGCCCTAGTGCTGTGAGGCAGCAATGCTAACCACGGCATCAATGTTATTACAATCATGCAATGTTAAAGAATAAAAACAAAACAAGAGCAATGCAGACATAGAGCAGTCCCTTTCACCCACATCTCTTCTTTCACAGTCTCCTTTACATCCATTCTGAGACTGCTAGTACTAGGATTGCCCTCACATCTCCACTCTCTGTTGCACAAATTGTGCTGCAGGTCATCATCTGCCATCAACATACACTCTACATAGGCTACTATTGAACAATGTAGAGTGAAATAAGTACAGAGAACAAGAAACACTTCTTTACCCAAAAGGATGCGGAAGTAGGGAACAAGATATACAGTCATGCCATTGAAGCAAATACCTTGGCATCTTTCACGACACGGTTGGATTAATCCTCAATTAACTACAAACTACTAAATGGACAAGATGGGTGATTTGTTATTGTTCTGATGTTTTGACACCACATTACACTGCACATTGGAGATACTCGTCAGTCACACAGCACTTTTCTGACCTTGCAAAGGCTCTTTCTTGGGGACAAGAAGGCTGAGTCAGCGGTCTTTCCTGAATAAGGACATGCATTGCTGAGATCCCTGGTTACAAATTTATTTTAGGGATTTGGGGATTTATGGTTGGCATGGTGGAGCAGTAGTTAGAATTGCTGACTCACAGCGCTGGGGCCTGTGTTCAATTCAAGACATAGGGTGCTGTCTCTGGGGAGTCTGTAGCTTCTCCCTGCATTTGCCTAATGTACAGTACAGTCATACCTTTTAGAAATATAACAATTTAATGGTTTTGTAAAGGCCTTAGACAAAAACTTTCTGTAAGACTTTTGATTAATCTCCCATTCATGGAAGACATGGGGGCTGTCTTTATTACTTTCTAAATTAATTTGGACAAATGTGATGGCTGTTGATATGCTGAAATTAATATGCAGTGTGTTTATTTTCCTCCTAATGTCCTTTCCCCCTCATGTATTATAGTGGTTCCTATTTTCTGCTTTGTAGGCTTTATGTGAAGGGAAATGTAGCCATAGCACTGTTCTGTACTTAGTTTGAAGAGCATAATTAATCAACATCACAGATGCAATTATGTGAAACACCTTCCTCTAAGTACTTAGGAATAGAAAAGCAAAA
This sequence comes from Lepisosteus oculatus, assembly GCF_040954835.1. NCBI lineage: Eukaryota > Metazoa > Chordata > Actinopteri > Semionotiformes > Lepisosteidae > Lepisosteus > Lepisosteus oculatus. The sequence continues at coordinate 15,926,827 of NC_090716.1, forward strand.
TCAAAAACAATACAAAGAAAACAAGGAGTGATGTTCAGAATTAATGTACCGGGAACTCACTCCCTAATCACATAAAAGGCAGGGCTGGAATTTGTGACTTCCTTTCTTTTGTTGCAGTATCTATAAATGTTTTTTGTGAAACCAAACTTGCTTAAAGTCATACTGGGCTCAACGGCAGAGCTACCAGTCCTTAGATTTTACCTTGTTTCTTAAAAGTTAAAAAAAAAACACTGTGTGCTGTGGAAGCAGGAATCTTACCTGTCAGGACAGCACAGCACGTTATCACATAAAGGCATAAACGCACAAGACAAACTCGTATTTCTGACCTTTCAAAGGCACTTGCTCAGGGGTGAGAGGGTCAAGTCATTGGATAAGGTAATGGCACTTGAATAAATAAAATAAGAAAAGATGCTGTTCAGACAACAGCCCTGTCAATTCCCCACCCCTTCTCTCTGGGTACAGTGAAGATAAACAACAGACCTTTTCAAATATTTAGTTTTTTTCACTTGTCCTTTAACTAAAGTCTATTATTTTAAATGCCAGGATGCCTGTGCCCTTTTAGCAGCGCCAATATAATATCTCTGTGAAGTCGCTGTCAGTAACAGGACAATGGGTTTTCTGATATTGGATGATTTAGAGCTGATTTAGTGCCTCATACCCTTAAATCATCGCAAATGTAATTATTAAAAAACAGGCTATCAGCGTGCCATGCAGTGCAAGGTAAAAAACTTGTGTTGTCACAGAAAGAAACTTCAGAAAAGTGTAAGTTTTTTTAAACTATAGGAAGACAAGCAGGCTGCATTAGAATTAAACCCCTGTTAAACTTCTCAAAGAAAGAAGCAAAAATGTTTCCCAAATCTGAAAGCCAGTTGAAACTGTTTTGAAATTTGGGGAGACAAAAATCAGGTCAAGTAATAAAAAAAAAAGACAATGTTAATGAATTCTGAATATGTATAAAAACAAGAAGATTGTCAACAGTGATGTAATGGAGTGTAATAATATAATATAATTCATCCTCGAACCACTTTTTCCAATACAGCCAGAGACTGTCCAAGAAAACAGTGGGCACACCCTGGATGGGATGCCAGTCCTCCGCAGGGCACAGACAGACACACACACCAGCGCCAGTTTTACAGAAGCCAATTAACCCACCAGTATGACTTTGGACTATAGGAGGAAACCCACTAAAACATGGGGAGACCATACCAACTTCACACAGACATCACCCCCAGTCTGGAGTTGAACCCAGGGACATGGCATTGCCAGGCAGCAATATTGACCCCTGCGCCACTCTGCCACCCTTGAATATTTCTGATGTATTATACAGTATATGTGCGCGCACACCTCTAGTGTACATGTGAAATTGTGTTCATGAGAGTGGGAAGGGGGGAGGGGGCTGTGGACAGGTGTGCATGCTTGCCAATAACTGTGGATGAACAGCAGAGACGAAACCAGCTTCATTCAGTAATCCTGTCCTTGAACACAAGCCAGAGCCGGCAGTCGCAGAGCTCCGCAAATTAACCTCCAGGAGCTCTGGAGTGAGCAGGGGATCAGGTCTGTCACCTAAATCCAAACCAAGGAGAGACGTAGAGAAAGAGTGTCAACATGGGAGCCCAGAGTTCATCTTGATCCGCGCCGTGACCTTGATGAAAATGTTGCTCAAGGAGACAGGGCTGTGGAATATCAATGAGCACTCATAATACAATCCTAAATGGAGTGGGTAAATAAATAATAAACACTGGGGGGGAGGAATAAAGCAGACTGAAAAACCAGTTTGCAAATGAGCTACTCAGAATAAACCTGCCCTTGCAATCTCCCAGCAGACCCTAAGGGAACAAAGCTTTCTAATAGAAAAGGCTTTTTATTCTCTCTCGCTCAAACCACTTGATAAAAAATCCACTGTTTAGTCAATAAGATTCTTTAATAATGTAGCATGAACAGATTTGATTTGTCTAGCCCTTGGGAGCACATGGATTTGACAGCAGCTCATGAGAAAAGAAGAGCTTTATTATTTTTCTGAAAAAAAGCTGTGGAAAATGCACCTCACAGGTTTAACCGTAAGTTTAACGGCTTACTTTAGGAAGCTAATTATTTTTTAAGTAAGTTTTTGGTTTTTCAACTTTGGCTCCGCTGCATCTTCATTTAATGCTGCTTTCAGCCTAAGCTTGTAAAAAAATGTTAAACTGAAGTCTTGGCCTAATTTGTTTCTAATGTGTTTTGAGTTCTGAGGCTTTTGTTGTTTATTGTTTTTCTATCACTTGATTCTGGTAATGTGCTCTCTCTCCTGATCTTGCTGGCTGGGGTAACTGAACAATCAGTAGCACCTGGGTCTCTCAGCCACATGAAAGCTTTACACCTGAGTGGAATTACCTGCATGATGACTTTGTGCTGGGTGGCCAGCCTGGGAACGAGGGCAAGCCCTGAGATCCCAGACTGAGTTCGAAAAGCACAAGATTCAACACGAATCTCTGGATTAAACCATGATGCCAAAAGAGACCTCCTGCCCATGCCATTCCCTCCCGTCTGTATGTTGTTCAAAATCCTGACATTCTCAATGTAGTGGATATTGTTCTACAATGTTTGACCAGCCGCTGTAAAGCTATGGAGAGACTCATCATAATATGAGTAAACTTCATTCTTTCATGCTCCAATTTTGTCTATTTGCTACCTGACATACAGTACATATTTAAAGAGCCGATACATGTTTGATTTTCTGGGGAAAGTGGCTGAGTAGCATAGTGACCTCACAGCCTCAAACATGTGGAGTTAGCGTGGTCCCCTGGGGAGGGGTGTTTCTTGCAGGGGTTTTTCATGTGTTCCTGTTTCCCCTTGCAAAGACAAGATAGCTTGTGAATTGATGACGATATATAATCTGTCTGGATAAGAGATATTTGAGAAACTCCCACCACAGTGCAATAGAAACGGTACTTTGGTGATCTGAGCAACGCATGAACATTTTACAGTAAAGATTAATCATTTGTGCCTAAAAACAAGTCTGATCTCTGTAGTGAAATGATGGGACGAGATGATAATTTCAGTTCCAGGATTATTTTTTAGTCATCAATTTTTGCGCAAAATAAAGTGTGTAATTATTTAACCAAGCAGTCCCTTGGGATCAGAATACCATTGAACAGGACAGCAGTACAAACATGCACATAGATTTGTCCCTCCTGAAAAACTGAAAAACTAGAATTGAGTTTTTTATGGTTTACGTAATTTAGATTGAAGGCCATCATGATACAGTATTCATTTCCAACAGCAAAACACTTTTATGTTTTCTGGCAGCCTGCTCATATTCCTTGTGCAGTGTTGTTTAAAATCAATATATTTTGCTACATGGTATTGTGCAGCCCAGTACCTGAATCAAAAGGCTGCATTGCTACTGGGACAGATGGCTAATTTAATTTCCCCCTTAAAATATCTGTTTAAATTTTCTGTCATCCACTGTCTTGGAATGTATCTGCAGTTTATTTTGCACGGCAATTTGTTTTACAGTGTTGGACTTACAACAACCATGTTCTGTGTGATTTGTTGCTGTTTGAAAGTAACAGATATTGAAGCTCTGTGTAGTCATTCAGAATCACGTTTTATATACGTAATTTTTTAAGCGAGATTATGCTTTTATCCATATTTACTTACAGTTGCCAATAAAAATTCTTAATAAAAATCATGATATGCTCTCAAGGAAATGTGAAAACACAAAAGCAATATATTGATAAGTAAAATAGATACGCTGTGAAAGAACAGTACGATCACAGTATGTAAGGTACAATAAACAAAGCAAAACACGGTTGAATAAAAAAGATGTGATTTGACATTTCTCTATTGGAAGTGTTTTAGAGCATTACTCTTGATGTTTGCAGGTAGCAAGGGAGAGACATCATAGGATGGATATTATTTTGAGGTACAGTGGAAAAAAATAAGGTCTGAAGATGCACATCTTTTATGAAATGTCAGTAGGAGATAAGACATTGTTCAGTTCTGAGGCTAGTGGTAGAATATAAATGTTATAAAATGGTAGGTGCCCAACACAGTAAATACAGTAAGGTACAGTATTTGATCATACAACTCACAAGCAATGCAAGATTGTAAATAGCTGGTGTCAGCATTCTGTTTCTGCTCATGTTACTAAAGAAACAACTGAAAATGTAATTATGTCATGAACCTTTATCAGCATAATATTCCTTCCATCAAATAATGTTGTTATTGAATTTGAGAAAATGTCTTTAGAACCTGGTGATTATACCATTTTTATTTTAGGATTTCAGTCTGAGTTGTTTGATTTTAATGTTTTTATTGAGGTCAACAAATCTTTGCTTTGATCCCCTACCTACAATTTTTGCTTTGTTCACACTCTGAGAGTATCATCTCTTTTCTTTGAAGGGTGATAAGTACTTCTTTGTCTGCTGGTGTGATTCCTCCAGCTTTAAAGCACAGTATTGCTAAACCCTTACATGAAGTATCCCTCTACAGTCTGCAGTCACCCATTCACAAAAGGCATGTAGCAAGAAGTGATTTCCAGGAAATATTTCAATCTGCATTTCATTCAACCTACAGCACAGAAACAACCTTTTTAGGGTTGCAAATGATCTGTTAATGGCTGAGGGTTATAGTTTATTGGTCATTCTTATGTTGCGTGCTCTTAGAGCTCCATACTGTATGATGAATCACAACATCCTCTTTAAATGTCCATAGATCTGATCAGCACTCCTTACACACTCTAATGGTTTGAGTCTTATTTATGTAGTGGGACACACTTGTATCACCCGGTTATCGTACTTTTTCCACAATAATTGTACTGGTGTGCCTCATGGGTCTGTACTGGCTCCACTCTTGTTGTCATCTACTGTATATGTTACTGTTAAGTCAAATATTTATTTTGTTCAAATACTTAAACAGTACTGCCTTTTCTTACATAAAGCTACCAGGATATGAAACATAAATGTACCAAAATATACTGTATATAATAAATCAGAGGTTATGTTAGTTGGTTCTTAGCCTCAGATTGCTCCATGTACAAGTCTGAGATTTTCACTTCACTACTCCAAATACTCTTGTCAGGTTTCTTGTCACTCATCATTTGAAATCAGTGTCCAGTAAAATACACAATAGGGTGAGTTCTATAAGTGGATTCTTACATAATCTTGTCCCATTTTATATGCGTGGTCATTTTGCACTTATGCTCTTCTTTTGCCTGATGTTCAGTAGATCTGTGTACAGTATATGTGCAAATACTGTAAATGTCACAAAGCTATGAATGTTATTTTTAAATCTGTGCTTAGTTTTAATTATTTTAATTGAGTAGAACTAGAGGCTTTTGTTCAGAGTTAAGGGGTACAAACTGAGCAGAGAGTTAGCTAAGCTTAGCACACTGAAGACTGAATTGAAAAAGAGCTCTCATCCATTCCTAGTTTATGTGGCCTGTCTGCATTTATACAGCCTACATCTGGTGCAATATCCCTCTGAGACTTTTTAGCAATATAAAAGCTGCATACTTAATGCACTATTCAACAGCTGGTTACCATTCCATTGCACTGTCAAAAGAAATAAGCATTATCCACATGTATGTCATTTTTTTAAAATTTCAGTTATCTAGCTCACAGGAAATACAATGTATCCTGATCTATAGAAAACATTCCGCCTGGCATCTCTTCCTTTTTGCCTGTGTATTTAGATTTGAACACCTACCCAGAATTACAGCCCTTTCAAGGCTTTATCCCTATTTATTTCTCGTCTTCTGTTTGCAGACTGACCGCTGGTGAAACTCTCCAGCCAATTGTCTCTTTCTTCCTTTCTGTCTCTTCTTTTTTCAAAGGATGATTTCGCTCAGTTAGTTTGAATGTTTAAGGGAAGGCAAAAGAGCTTCTGTTTCACATCTGGGTTAAATGGTGTGACATCTGCAGTCCACACTCCATACTCTGATGTCAAATGTGGTCGCTGCCTATGTAAATCACCTCTGCTTCTTACAAAAATATGTCAAGCTGGGTCATCTGAGTTTTGAACCACACATCCTCAAAAATAATAAACACTACAGTAAAACTCTAAACGAGCCCCAGAAGACTTGCAGTGAGAGCAGAAGGTTTAAGGAGGCTTATTAAGTTTACTGCAGAAAGCTGCAAGGTCATGCAAAACTATAATTTAAGTTACTGTGTGAGAATGAGATTGATTTTTAAAGTTTTATTGTAATGAAATAGCTGTGCACTTGGACGCAACTCCACTGGGCTACATGTCAGACATATCAAGGATAAATATATCACGTGAATTTAAAAATAAACATTGTGTTGAAAGGAAATGTACAGTATAAACTTATATTAATATAAGAGCATTTAAATTTCAGTATAATCTCAAGTACTTTAAAACCTTCTCTGTTAAGGACAGAAATAAGGGTGCAAAAAGCAGTGTAATGTAAAGGATGATTGAAGGTAAAACAGTAAATTGAATCAGGCCAACATGGAATAGCAGAGCAGGTACTAAGGGTTGTGCTCTCAGTTGCAGCATATCTGCATCTGGGTCAGGTCAAAAGCAACATGACTAACAAGCATTTTCTCTTCACAGTGTTTTATCTGTATTGTCCCGACATGAACTCATTCTATTATCCATCCATCCTTTTTCTAACCACATCATCCACCTTAGGGTCTCTGGAGGAGCAGGAGCGACAGGCACAATGCAGGGGACATCTGTCAAAGGGCAGACACACACACACACCAGGGACAGCTTTTCCAGAAGCTAATTAACCCACCAGCATGTCTTTGGATTGTGGGAGGAAGCCCACACAAACATGGGGAGACCATACAAACTCCACACCCCCAGACAGCACCCCAAGTCTGGAACTGAACCCAGGGCACCTACACTGCACCACTGTGCCCCACCGTGTTCCACTTTCATTCTGTTGTGCATGAGAGAATATTCACATTTATATATTCTTGGCCAAAAATAATAATCAGATGTAAGACCCTGAAACAGTTAATACTTGCAGTACAGAATGAGAGATACAAATGACAACTGTATAAAAATGGCACAAAATGCCTTTCTTTTATTACTTGCACAAGAGTACAGGAAGGACAGCAAAGTATTGAAAAGTCTATTTGCTCTTCTGCAGTTCTTTTCTTTGCAGAGAAGATTATAGCTTGTTGGAATAAGTGCAGTGGAGCAGCAAAGAGCCATTAATAAAAACCCATTTTCCTTCCCAACCATGAAAAGTTAGAGATTGCCGACATCTCAATGTGAGGCTCATCTGAAATACTGATGCCACAGCAGTAGGAAATTAGAAGCAACATCTCTGTGCCTGCAATGCATAAAATGTCTATGTATTAAAAGATGACAACACTGGCACAAACAACTATCACTCAATAATATGACAAAGAACAATATTGAATTGTATTTATGTAGGGCAGCACGGTGGCACAGTGGTTAGCATCCCTGCCTCACAGTCCTGGGGTGCTGTCTGCATGGAGTTTGTATGTTCTCCCCGTGGAGAACCGGTAGGTGAATTGTGAGTGTGTGCATGTCTCCGTGTCTGAGCATGTGTGCCCTGCGATAGACTGACAGCATCCTGCCTTGCGCTCGATGCTTCCTGGGATAGGCTCGGGGCCACCGTGACCCGGAATTGGGTAAGTGCTGATTGAAAGTGAGTGATGATGATGTACTGTATTTATGTAGTGCTTTTCAGCGCAAAGGATCACAAATTGCCCGACATACAGGAGGGGACGCACTGCTTCCACCAGCAAATTGCAGCACCCATTCTGTGTCTGCAGCCCCACTGCTTGGCAGCTCACATAGAGAAGTGAGAAACTGTCATGTGAGAGGCATTTAGCCGAGTCACCAGGATAAAAGCCCTTAATCTTGCAAGCAGTACCACGGGACCTGTAGTTTCAGTTTCCAAGTGGCTTAACATCTCATCTGAAGGATAAACTGAAATCCTGGTTCAGGAGGGAAAATGCCATCAACACCACTTGTGGGAATAATCTGCTCTTCCTTGGCCATTAGCAGCGTTGCTGTTGTTGAACAGGACAAAACTCTGCTGACCACAAACTTGCAGCTACACCCACTACTCCACAGAAACCACCACAGTTGCCTGAAAAGTCTCCATGTCTGACCTGTAATGTCTCTCCTGAGGAGGGGCAGGGAAGGGATGTGACCATATGCTTCCTCCAGCTCTCTGGCCCTTTTTCAAAACAAACAGCCTAGTTTTTATCAACACAAGGTGCAAGAGAACCTCAGCCAGCCCTCCACCCACCAAGTGAATAAGTAGGATATAGTAAATGCTAACCGAGATCCTATTGTGTGATTGTTATGCTTTATCTTTCTTCTGGCAATATGAAATTCAGGGGTCAGTGCTGCCAGATTTATATTCATTGTTCATATTTTTTTAAAATGAGGCAGCCATGCAACGCAGCAGTAAATGGGTGCTCAAATATTTAAAGACAATTTTTAAGAACGCTTTTAAATGTTTTCTCCCCAAAATAAATTACCTACACTGTATATCCAATCTCCATTTTTCCCCTGTGTGTAGTGAAGCCATTAATACATTCCATATTTGTGTATAAGTTCAGGTTCTTGAAAATCAAAGTGAAAAAGAACAGATCTACAGAGAATGAGACTGCATGTTGCAACGAAACCTGCTTCAATAACATTCGGGTCTCAATTTAGTGAGACCACAAGAACGTGCACCATGAGTGCTGCTGGAGTTTTAGCATTAGAAATTCAGTAGAGTTAGATATTTGCATAAATTACAGCTGATCTGAATATTATCTAATCCCCTCTTGAGCAGAACAACAACAAGTGCTGTACAGTTCATGTTGAAATAAAGGCAATTACAGGTAGGAAACATGGGATTTTGCTTCCCAAAGTGCAGATGCGGAGCATTGGATGCACATTAAAATACCAGAAAATGAACCCCAGAGTATTTGCACAAAGAGACTCACCTTGCAGCAGAGCTGTTATGGGGTTCATGAGGAAAGACATCAAAGAATTAAGCATAAATCATTTAATAATAAAGCGTAAAAATATTGCATGATAAGGGCATGGTAAAAATGACATCACCCACATGGCTCAGTGTCATCCTCCTGACTATAGAAGACAGAGGCTGGGACCCCAGAGTGAGAAGTGAAGGGGAGGATGGATGTGAAAGAGAGGGTTTACTCCTGGTATTAAGTGGGTTTTAATTGAGGTAATGATGTCAGGAATGACTAGTTTGGGACAGCTGAGGCACATTGAGCTTGGCTGCAATCATTCCCCTCCCATGTTCATTGTAACTTCCTTGAAAACATCGCCTGTTGTTAGCATCTCATGCTGACCTGCATTTAGCAACAATCCATCAAATCTGAATGAAAAACCTAATTACAACACACTATATTCATTTGAAAATCCCTCATTATAAAAAAAGGAAAAACACTTGCTTGCCATATCAACGTCACCCCACATGATCAAATTATGCAGTTTCCCAAAACCCGTTCGTGTAGTATAAATATCAGCCTTCTGTGTGACCACCCCATCAGCATCAGGCCCTGTGTACACTACAAAGGCTGACACAAGTTCAGGGGAGCTCATGTCTCCTCTCTTTTGTGTTTATTGCTCTGTCTCCTGAGGTACTTCAGGCAGTGCCACTCATTTCAGAGAGGCAGGGCTCTTTATCTTACAATGTTTCCAGGAGACCTTACCAACTACAATCACTATAACAAAATATAGTGACTGATGCAGCCAAGCCAGAAGCAAGTGCAGCAATCCATCACAAACCTCATAGAAGGAAAAGAGAATAAAATGGCATAATTAAAGGATCACTGCACCCATTAACAACCATTTAGCGTCAGAAACCAGGATTGCAAAAAGTCATCTACACATTGGGTCCTATAATCAGGCACATATATCAGTTCCAAAGAGCCAACAGGGCTCTCTGTAAAGCAACTGGGGCAGATAAAGCAATGTTCTATAAAAGTTCAAACTCAGGATCCACCTGACCAGGTGCTAGTCTTCTTTTGGGAATTCCTTGCAGTGACTGAAATATTACGAACGTGTACTACATCTGCGAGCATGGCAAGTATTATTTTCCACAAGGTTTTGAACTTGTGGTTTTAGTTCAGTACCACCCTGTTTTTCTCAGAAGATCGATTTCAGCTGCGGTTGTGATGAGGATAATGGTATGTGGGAATGGACTTCATATTAAATTCGCAACCACCAGTAGTTAATACATGTGATGTTGAGGGCTTTTTGCAGTCCCCTTCATTTCAAGCCAACAGTGTGTTGCATCCCCCTGACTCGCTTGGATAGGGGCTCCTAACATAACGGCCACTGTGTGTCTGCAGTGGTCAGATAGCCCTGCACCAGGCACCCTTTCTCACCTGAGTTCACAGGAACAGTCTTGCTTCAGCTGTGAGTTTCTTAGTTGCCATCTCTCTCTCAATAGCAGCAGAAATTATAAGAAAATGTTATTGTATGAAAATACAATGCAGCTGCCATGTACAAGCTGCAAAACTAAAGCCACTAGATTGCGGTTTAATGGTGCTCCAGTCTGTGTGGCTCGAGTGGGAGCCGTGTCAGCTGCAGAGAAACCAGGTTAATTCCAGGCTAAGAAGTAAGAAGAAACAGCAGTTCATCTTAAGCACACCTGGAGAAGAAGACATGTTTTGGCTGAAACAGCATGTTTCAGTATTGAATTAACCCTTACTGTACATGTTCACTGACGCCAGAATAAGGCTCAGAAACCAAAACAGTTTCTTCTTTCTACTGTTCATCAAAGAACCTTTACTTGTTCATTTTTATATTTTTTTTAGTCTCCTTTTTTGCCGCTGCTCTGTTCCTTCTAATGGACACATCTGACCTTTTGCCTCTCGCTCAGCCTCTTCATTAGCAGGGTGTTCTTTATGTGGTCGGGTCTAAGCTAGGACATCCGTGTCTGTCAGGCACTGAAAGCCAAAGTTGCATGAATTTTCTTTTAGAACACAGAATGTAGATATTGTATGAAGCATTCTCAACATCCAGCTCCAAGAGTTGAAAAATACAGTGCAAAAATAAAAGGAAAAGTAAAAAAAATCTTTGGTTATTTTACGGTTTCCATCTAGAAACATTCATTCCACCAGATGAACTGCATTTAAAGTTTAATTTATAATAGAAAACGTAACTGAACCATTGTCCATCTCTGACCTCTAAAACTCAGTTGCACCAGCCTGATAGAATGTTTCCTTAATCTCAAATTAACTCTAATGGATGACAGTGTCCATTATTCAACATATGAAGTTAGTAAAAGTCACAGAAGAGGGAATGGCATTTGATTTACCAATGGTTGCTAGTAGGTAATTAATAAGATATAATTTAATTTAGTAATTTCTTGAGGAAAGATAAGGTATTGGCTTCGGAAAAGCCTAGGAAGCTTGTTCCAGACAAGTTCCTCTACCAAACAGCAAGGCCTACAATTCCCAGTCTAACATACATTTCCACTTACTTTTCCCATTAGTGTCTGGACATGTACAGTAGCTCACTGGTGATCCTGAAGGTGTTAAGCAATTTGGTCAATATTAAACATAGAATATGGTACTTGCATCATATCCTTTAATAGCCTTCTGTGTTCAAGACTAAAGAGATTCAATGATTTTGTTCTGTGAGTGTAGGTAATGTACTAAGTAGCTAATCTTTGGATTATGTTCAGAGCCACAATATCAATTTCTTACCACAGTAAATCCAAAAGAGCACAATCACAGGGAAAGGCCTAATCCACTGGTATCAGGTCACATGAAAAAGAGAATGTCCACTACAAAACACTGTATTATCACCTTGCTCCTTGGTTGCTCCCTGTACTCTCTCTGTCAAAGGTAAAGTATTTTTTTCAGTCTAACAATGCAGGTGATCCCAACATTGTATTCAGGTTTTCCACAAAAGTGGTTCCTTCTTACAAAACTGCTTTTTTTTGTTACCTTTTCCCTCTAAAATAGGGATTCTGTTCATGATTAGATTATGTCTACTTTATTCTTTCACATGACAGACTTTTTAAGATTGTATCTCCATAGCCCACACAAAAATGTTGGTAATAGCACCTCTAAAGTTTTCTTTATTAGATTGTCAATAAGATGATATCTTAAAGGAGCGGTTCCTTCTGAAAATATTGTTTTCATATAGGGAGAGCAAGTGAAACTAGTTGTGTTGGGTTTGATACCTTCAAAACTACTTTGCAATCTGGATTGTGCTTTGAACTTTGAAGTGCACAGACACTAGCAGTAAACCTGGTATTGCTGCAAAGAACATTTGTGTAATGGAAGAATGTAAATACATTGAAAAATGCAAAACTAATAATGTTACAACAGCAACTTTCTGGGGAGACAAATGTGATCTAAATGGTTTAACAGTATAAACTGCTTGGATATTTTCATTCAGCTTGTTTTTAAATGGAAAGCGTTTTGATAAAAAGGAATGAAAAGTGGTATGTAAAAGGTTATTATTTTATGTTAAATTGTAATATAACCAAAGTATTACGAAGGTTAACTGAAATTTTACTCATTTAAAAATTATGAAATAGACAGACAGGCAGACAGGAATCATGGGTATGAATATAAATAAGCATTAATAAGCTCCCTGCCAATTTCTCACCGCTTAATCTCCTTCAAAACTAGATAGACAGACAGATTAGATAGACAGATTCTATAACGGCTGTTCAAGTAGCACCTTAGTTTCTATAGCAACTATAACTCTTAGTGTTGAGGGGAATTCAGAACACAAGCTCAGATGTTATTCTCATTTATCTCCCTGTTCCCCTCTGTATTATCACAAATCCATATAGCATACAGCAGGCTGGGCTCAGAGGTTTGTAGGTTTTATTTGAGTGTCATTCAACTCCCAGAAAACTCTCTCGACTGTCTGCTATTTATCATCATGTACAGTACGCCAGTGAGACAGTGTGGGAGGTCATTTTCCTAGAGGAGACCCATTTTTTATCCTTCCTCCTCACCATTACTCGTTTAATCAATATAAATCAAGGTGCTTCTAAAATTAAACGGAAACCCAGGTGTCACATCTCATGTCTGAGGTGGTGAGTCTTTCCCATGCCTGACTTCACACTCATCCCTCTATGCAAACAGGCTTTTCCAACACACAGAACACAACATATTCTCCCCTGGGACGATTATACTCGCATTATATTCACAAAGTCCACATTAATATACTTAAAAGCACTGGCACAAAAACCTCTGAAATATGGATCTATTTATTCTGCCATTCATCTTTCAAAATAATGTTTAGATTCTTTATTTTGCTAATACAGATGAGTGAAGGATTGGCTCACAGTGCATTTGTTGAGCTATACAGAAGTGACTTGTTCATTGTGACTTGTGTGTGTTGAAAGGGATAAAAAAAAAGCTTTTCCTTCTTAAGGTACAGTACTTTTCACTCTATAGGACAAACAGTATTGTGCCACCACCTACCTTTTTAAAAAAACACTCAAAATAGCATTAACTTGTTAACACAAGCAAACCTGGGAACCCAAAGGCTGCTATTAAGTGTAGGAGTGCTGCTTTGCTTTGGCAGTTTAGAAGGCTCAAGAGTGATCCTATCACTTACCAGATCCTCCTAACACGAGCCTCCATTCCCCTGGTCACGCCAGCTAGTGTCCTGATCTGATTTCTTGTGTCTGTCAGTGGGCACAGCCTTTCCTTTTGCCTTCCTGGGGTGAGATGCACAAAGACACAGGAGCCATGAAGCAACACATCTTTGCCTGATCTCCCGCCTCTCCCATGAAAAAGAGACAAGAAACTGTCCCCCATGTCTCTCTTCCACATACCAGCTGCATTTTCCAGAATGGCTCTAGTCAGTAAAAATTGTGAATTTGTGAGCAAAATGGTTCAAAAGATAGAGTTGTCAAAGTACATATTAGCTGCTCATCACTGCTGGTTGAAACAAAGTGGGGCTTATTCATCCTGGCCCTGGAAATTACTACAAGTGTTGAAGCAAACACCTTGATTCAAATTCCAAAGCTAAACTGACCTATCGGAACAGCTGCAATAAAATTCATTAGAGGGTAGATTTCAAAAGTGTGACTTCACCAATGGGGCAGCCTGCCTTGAACCCACTGTTTGTCAGGATAGGCTCTGGGTCTCCCGCAACCCTAACGTGGATGAAGTGGTTAAGAAATGGATGAATGGGCTTCATGAATGTTCAGGATATCCTCAGCACAGGTAGAAATGAGAGTAACAGCCATTTCTGAATCATAAACCTTGGGGTTAACAGCTAATGCAAGCCACATTTTTGAATAGCTATGAAATAAGCAAAAGGCTGCTTTTGTTTCATTCGTTGCAAAGTCACAATGTGCACAACAGTTTCTTTCTCTCTACATAATCATCTTACCAATCAAGCTTGACACCCCCTAGAAGTCAATAAATCATTTACATCTGAAAATCACAACAATGTGAAGCTCAACTTGTCAGAGCCCTGCAGAAAACAAAGCAAATCTAATTACAGACCGCTGAATTCATTAATCATCATCAGCTGTAGGTATTTCATGTTATTTCTTCCAACACAATGTTTCTAGAAACAGGCATATACAGTCGCACTAGGGGCCAAAGGTGCCAAAGTGTGAAATGATCTGTAAAACGCTTCTGGGAGGATGGAGTGGGACGGAGTTTGCTCTTCATCAATATTTGATGTCCTCAATTTATACTGTATATAAATGTTTATATATTAGCAATGACCAATAATCATTTTTCTCAAATGTCTAAAATTTAATCTTGATCTTATCTTTTCTTTTTAATGTACCTCCACTTAAAAGATCAAAGTGATTACCTTCTGAAGAACACAGCAGCCAAGACCACCTGTGACAGAAGTGTTCTATGTATTTTTTGCTGTATTTTATGTAATTTTGCTGTGTGTACTCAAAATCATACAAACCCTAACAAAGGAAATAAAGTAACAGGAACTGACAGGGAAAAAATATATTTGCTCTTCCAGTTGTATTGTCCCCATTTTGTTGCAATATCTCTGTTAATATTAGAAATTAAAAAACAGATGCAGCTTCGTGGTAGTATGGCTGCTGAGTTCAATGTGTGAGCCGTCTTTTGCACACAAAGATGAAATGTACACAATCTTTGGCATCAATAGTAGGCTCCTTTTCCAGTTGAAGCTGCAATTGTTATTCTGAAAGCTTGTGTGAATTTCTTTCACATGTAAAAGTGGATCCTATTAAAAATGGGATAAGTAACTATACGCTGTACATCTTTGTAATACTGATGTACTCTATATGCAAAGCAGATTCATGCAGTTGAGGTAACTTCAGTCCTGTGTGATTCCATTTGTAATTTAATTTCCTAGGTTACAGAAATGATAAGAGCAGTGAGAAGGCTTTTTTGGGTTGCTCCTATCCAGATGTAGGTACACTCTGAATAGCAGCAGTCAGACAAGGGACGTGCAGGCTGGTAGGATCAGGGCTGGAGCAGGTTTATAATTGATTAGGCCCCTTATTTAAAAAACACAAGTATCACTTTTGGAGATCAATTTTTGCTCATGGTGTGATCAAAGAGCATTCAGAAATTATTTGTTTTGCAAAATAAAGCTCTAAAGGGACATTGGGTTTCTTGCACCAAAGTGTCTTTGCCTTTTTCGACATTTCCAATTGCTTCAGTCATGAGAATGAAACTGAAGAAATAACAGGGGTGCTCACTGAATTGTCATTAGAAATACTTAAAAAAAGCTTGTAGCATAGGAGATCAAACAGACCTCACAGAAGTGCACTGACCAGTCTCATGATGGCACTACTGAGTTCCACAGATTCCAGACACATTCCTGACAGACAGACATACCTGAGGATGAGCTCAGAGTAACAGCCATCAAAAGCTAAACTTAATCTGAACCATCTGAACTGTACACTTGAATGCGGTCTGAAGCAGTAGTAACTGATTTGTTTTAAATATGGACAGTATTAGGATGAAAAACTTCTAAGGAAAACCAAGTTGCTGCCGTAAGTAGCACTGTTAGACCAGCAGGTGGCACTCTTCCTCAGATCTGAGGACAGTGGACACTGTGGCAGGAGGTGCTATCCTTGATGAGGTGCCGTGGCACTGCTCTTAAGAGCAGGGGCTTTTAATCCTTGGTGTGCTGGCATTGGCTTGCAGGCTGTGGCATATTTTGTCCCCCTGAACTGCTTCTTGTGGTGTATTAGGACTGCTGGTGCATGTGAGTGCTGTGTGTCAGTGGCTGAAGGACTTTGAGATCCTTTCTGGATGAAAGACTCAAATGTTTACCATTTATATGGTCATTTTGGGATGAAAACAAAACAATGACATCAACTAGGCGAGGGACCTCCAAACTAGAATCACGCTGTCTTGACAAAAAGCGCCGCACCTCCATGACTTGAGCATCTCGACAGCACCCCTCCTTCAGCAGGACAGAGGTCCACAGATACGACACAGCCAGCCGGATGCAGATACCAGCCAAGCAGATCGTCTGCCTCCGCTGTCTGGGGCCAGAATGGTCATTTAGGGACAAGTGAAAGCTAGGAATGACTAAACCCATTTGACTACTTTAAGCATCTTTGGCTGATGCCGTTTTCTGTAGTGATAAATTATGTGATAAATGAAGGAAAAAAAGGATATGCAGCAAGTGGGTTACAAAGATTCCGCATAGAATGTAAACAAGCAGAGAGCAAAACGGACCAAAGCCCTTGATTTCCAGCATGACCTCAGAGCACACAATATGACTATTTAAAGGACTCGCATCTCAAATGTACTGTATGTGGTGGCTTCTTACAGGAATAAGCTTTCTGTATCAAATCTCTGTAGATTTGGGCTGTAAGTTTGCATTAATGCAGAGCTAACCACTGAGTCTTAATCGATCTTATTACAATACAGAGAGTTCTGCATGCTACCAGTTGTCAATCATGTTGGCTATTCAGAGTTCAGAGCATTTAGATCTGTACATGCAGACAGTTGTGACAGTTTGGGGGAGTTGCTGGTCAGCGTCTGCACTGTTCTCCAGCACAAACCCAGGTACAATCTCACCTGAAACAAAATACACCTCTAATAATCCCAGAAAAATACTATATTTGAAGTTTTAACTTAACTTTTCCACAGATCTTAATCTCAGAAACAGAAAAAAACATCCTATTTTGAGTCTTCAGAAAACACTCTCCAAAACAAACTTGTTACTTATTCTGTTTAGGATTCACAAACACCCACCCACCTACCCACTTTTTATTCACTATGTCAATATAACTTTACCCCGTATTCTGTCACACAGAACACTGTACATACAGACATAAGATATGCAATGATTTGTTTGTTAATTTTCTTTCTCATTTTGCTGTGGGATAAAATGTCTTCAACAACAAGTTGGATTAACAACCCATTCTGCTGTTAGCTGCATAGCTTTAAATATGCATGTTAGCATGCTTGAAGTTTAGGTTGCAATTGTTAAAAAGCCTGAAGGTTGGAGTTTATAGCTGATAAAGATCAATTGTTGAACCATGGCATTCTGTAGAAGAAAGATGTGCTGTGGAGTCTTACAAATACGCCCTGCACCAAAGGATTACTTTAATAAATCCCTTTCTTGACAAGTCACACCAGGAAAAGATCTGTGCAGCGTACCAGTCACTCATTCCAGCCCTCACTCACTGTCTATCAATCTCCAGTCAAAGTCATATCATTCCTGCTCTAACCATACACTGCGCACAGAACAAAGAAGAACAGATATTTAAAATTCCCCAGGAGTATCCATTAAGACCATTAAGGACTAACACTGCACTGGATTTTCTTTTTATACATTCATTTGAGTTGAAGGGAGCTGAAGCGATGCCAAGGCAACATTACGAGCATCATCAACAATTCAGAGCTGATTTTACTGTGAGGAAAAGCAGTCTCAGGGACGTCTGGTATTGCTTGCTAAGTTTCAAAGAAAAAGGTCTAAACAACATGGGGTCAAGATATTGCCCTATTCAAAGCAAATCCCTTAATACTTATTGAGTTGCTTCATTTAAGCTCATACAGTATGTCTTATTGACTGGACTATTTATTTTTAGATTCTCTCTACGGCTGATTTCCTATAACCATTCCTCTGAAATCTAGTAACACTTTCAATTTGTGGCACCAATAATGTATGGCATATCCATGGAACACTGTCATTTTGAACACGAGTGTGACAAGTTACTTACTTGGCCTGACTTGCAGCCTTCCTGCACGAGGAACAACCGTTACTGATTGAATCATAAAAAAATCTTGTGTTTCTGCCAAAACTTCTAGATTTATGATTAAAGGTGACCTAAAAACACATAAGGCTCCTGCTAACACTATGCATCATCGAAGCAGACCTTTTAGGTGTGGTGTGTTTTAAGACCACACAGTCATAATGAATAATGAGAATGAATATTAAATAGCTCTGGTTGTTTCACAGTGCTGAGGGGAGCAGCCAAGGAACTGCTCTTAGCAGCTGTCCAAGGCAGCTCATTTTGACATTATATATGGAAAAAGATTAATTAGAAATCTATTTAGATGGCTCCACCCTCTCAGCATTGTGAAACAACCAGAGCTAATTGATATTCATTGCCATACAATGCACTGATGAAATAAGGTGGCCTATTCAAACACTTCTATTGGGAAAATTGTGCAAGTCGGAGCAAATAAATTAAACACACATAGAATGAGATCACAGGGAGCACATGAAGATACAGAATCACAGCTCCCCAGTGGGCACTGGGCTGAAAGGGACCAACTGTGGCCAGATTTGCTTGCATGGCACATACTGATGAGGATAGAACACTTGTGCTTCACGGTTCCCAGTGTTCATGTTGAAGGCTAAGTGCAGTACGTGTATGGTATTTAAAGTAAGTAAACAGAATGGTCACTGGTTTTTGGTGCAGAGAACACCTCAAAGAAAGTAAAAATGCAGCTTTTCTGACACATGACAATTAAGTGGGTGTGAGCTAATGGAATAAATGCTGTGATGAAATAAAATAACAATGCCCTTGAGGGGCCCCAGCTGGTGATGAGAAGTGACAGGGAAGCACTGTTAAAGATCTCTCTAATGTAGTGCTTGAGTGGCCAATACCAAACACATCATCAGCCTGATGGCTCTGCAAAAGGCCGACCTCAGGCAGCCCAGGGCACTGTGTCGCAATGAGAAAGGGCACGAAGGTTGCTCTCTCCTGAAATATGCTCTTGTTTTTGAGTAAGCCATGTACATACTGTATAGTAGGGTGGAATAGTGGTGCAGTGGTTAGCATTGTTTCTTTGCACTACTGGAGCCTTGGGTTCAATTCCAGCCCAACCCCTGGTGAAAAACCACTGTCCAATCCCACTGAACATGTGAGAGCTCACACACAGCTGGCACTCCAGCCAGAGAAAACTGCTCATACATCACTGCCAGTGTAACAATTTGCAGGAAAATGTTTGCAAACTCTCTGTTTCAGAGTACAAATACTGTTGAGCTAATTCTGTTTTTACAAACTGCAGGATCTCATTCAAATCTCATCAGTGAAGCTGAATTCTAAGTACTCGTTGCATGCAATAAAAGTAAACACAAAACGTAAAGGTTAAAGCCTAGCAGGAGATAATGCAGGAGTACACTACATTTTTGTTTTTTTCAAAATCATTATATTTAAAAAATGTTTTTTAATATGGGGTTAACAAAAGCTGACCAAAACATAAAACATTTAGGAAAACATCATGATAATTGATATTAATTTAACTTTATGTGCATAAATGCTTGATACTAAAGTCACAAGCACATAAAATGTTCAGCACTTAGCACCATCTATGCAACAAGTACTGTATCTTGGTCCCATTTATGACATTATACTACAGTTAAAAAACACTTTGAAGAAATGAGATGTGCATTTTAGAGTTGGGTTCATTAGGAAAATGCAAAAGCTTTTTGAAATAGAACTGTTGACACTTGCCTCAGAAGGAGCTATGCCAGCTGTTGCCCATGGAGATGGAAACAGCAAACATAGACAGGACTAAAGGAAAAGTTATCCTGACCACTTTCAAAAGATCACCTTGATCTTAAGGCACAACCAGCTCTGTTCGCTTCAACCTGTAAGAATAATACAGGGAATTTCTGTCTTTTTTCATCCTTGCATTTTCAGAAATCACTTAATCCAATATAAGGTTGTGGGGAGCTGGAGCCTAACCCAGCAGACAAAGGACGTAGGGCAGGATACATTCTGGAGAGGCCAGGAAGAGCATGCAAACTCCACACAGCGTGCCTCTGGCTGGACTCGAACCCAGAGCTCAGGATACTGAAGGCAGTCTGCATTCTACTGGGCTGCTCATGTCTCTATACATAAATACAGTATCTTTCACCTAGACTATAAAAAGTTCAGCGAAGTTTTGACATGCATTTATTTAATAGACGGGCCCTTCTGGAGAGCACAGCAAAAACATGCTTTAAATACAATCATTTTCCATGGCCTTTTTAGAAACTAACTAATCTGTTGTGTAACCACAAATATCAAGACAAGAACAGAACTGCATAATGTAAAAGTATGGTATATAAATATATTTAAGAATGAACAGAATGGATATTCCAATATCACGCTGTCTGAGAATATCACAGTCAGCTAAACAAGATACAGCCAGCAAGATTTACACGACAGGTTCGCCTCCCTCAAATTTGCAAAGATATTTTCATTTTAATTCCCAATGGACAATATCACCAGAAAACAAACCGCAAACTGAGCTCTAGTACTGTTATCCTCGTATACTTTTGTTGTGCTACTTTAATACAAAATACTGACAGCTCATTTTGCGTGGTACACAATAGGAAACGCAATTAAAAATGCAGTTGTGAAATTCCTGAAGTGCTGTATGTCCATACCCAGAAAGATGTTTCAGCACCAGTTATTGTTAGCTATTTTTTACCGTTTTTCTTCAGCTTGCGATTTAAAGAAAGTGACTGCTCAGATCTGCCGTTCCACTGTCTCTGGGTCACAGATTGAAATACACACATCCATACATAACCGCTCATGACAGGTGTTTATTTTACATTGCGTGCTTCTTGCAGGTATCAAGCGGAGGCAAAAGAGAAAGTAAGACCTTAACTGAGTTTTTTTCGTGAAAGTTAAAAAACGTGCACGCGATACAACAGCGCCACCAAAAGGCTAAGATGATACGAAGCTGTTCATTTTTATCTTTTTTAAACTGCGCTGCAATGTGATTAAAGGAAATTAATTTAGGCAACAATTTACATGCAGTTCCCGGAATGCAGTGCAATTATGCCGACATGTACTCTTATTGAGCATTCATTTATATTAAGTATGTTATCATTACCTTCCGATATTTTACATACAGTACTAGGGTGGACACAATTAAATTTATATTTAGCATTGCTGCCTTACAGTGCTGGAGAAATGTTTTTAATTTATGGGGTGCTATCTGTGTGAAGTTTGTATGTTCTCCCCATGTTCAGATGGGTCTCCTCTAGTTTCGCCCCACAATCCAAAGACAATCTGGTGGAATAACTTGGGCCTTGTGAGTGTGTGTGTCGGTGTTTGTGTGTGCCCTGTGGTGGACTGGTTTCCCTCCCAGGAGGTATCCTGTCTTGCCCCAGTTGCTTGCAGGGATGGGCTCCAGCTCCATGAGCCTTTACTGAAATAATAGCAATAACAATCTGCAGCCGAATGGATAAAGCTGTGAGAAAACAGATGCATGAATGTTTGGGGAGGTTCTAGACCACACAGCTGAGGAGAAGAGATCCGGGCAAGTCACTGTTTACTTCATGTTGAGTAACTGGGGGAGAGTACAGTCTTGCAATTAGGGATTAGGAACTGGCTAACAAAGGGACTAAATACTTAATGACAAAGAAATGTACAGCTTTTCTAATGGCATGGAGCCAAGATTGAAGTTGGACCCTATGCAGTAGCCGAACAGATAATAAGCACGGAGTTGATGAGTAAAAGAGAAGGCCAGGTGTACTTCGCCAAACCGCCAGATCCCAAAACAATGTCGTTGGAAAGCGCGGGTCAGATAGCCGGGAGATCGGAGAATCTGCCAGTAGTCTGGTAGCAAGGGAAACGCAGGCAGGCGCTCCACTGGTATACCCAATACTGAACACCATGAGGAAAGTAAGGAGCCATGAAATATACTGGGAGCAGGGAGGTGTGGTGGTGACCGAGGAGTGTGATCAGCTGATTAGGTCAGGCGCCGGCGTTTGCTCTGTTTACCGCGAGCCGAGACAGCTTTGCAATGTAACTTCGGTAGAGAGACCACATCTAGCCACAAGTGAGAGCACCACTTCCCAAGTCCAGTCCTCAGTAGACACTCATTTACATCCCAACTGCGTTCTTAATTAAACCCATAATTGAAGTGGAAATCTGTTTCTTTAGGTCTTGTCTTATTTTGATTAAACTATTATTTTTATTAAACTATTATAAACTCCAAGAGTTTATCTGTCACTGTTTTTACGTTACTGGGGTAATCACAATGTTTCAGGGGTAAAATATTTTTTTAAAGATGCATTTTACACCCAAATACTGTAATTCAACTACGGAAATGAGTTGGAAGTAAAACTTCAATCCACTTAACAATCACAAATTAAACTGTAAACCCTCGAGTAACAGAATAAAGTGTCTGTTAAGAAAACTGAGACCATATCTTTCTAAGTTTCTAACTCTAAGTTTTTTGGTTAAAAAACTGATGTGGTGTTATCCTGGTTGTGATCTCCCAGAAACTGTGTTTCTGGAATAGAGGGATTGGAAGATACTGCAGACTGAGAGAATAAAAGGCAGATGAGGCCTCTAATGTTCGAACCTTAGGGGTTACAAGTAAATGTGCTGCATTCTCCATAGCAAAGGAATCTGAGCAACAGTGCTGCACTGATCAATGCAGAGGCTCCATGATCTCTTGTGGAGAGTGCATTGAGCAGAGACGGAGAGGCCTTGTGGAAAATATACCCTGGACTGTGTCTTAAATAACAGCGACTGTTTGCTGAGCAGGGCCACAGTTCTCACTATCAGGTAGACAGTGCAGCAGTGCAAAAAACACATCTCATGAATACAGGACTGCACACTGATCGTGTCAAGGTCTGCACCGCTGGTACTGTGTACGATTGAACTGGGGACTTTTCTACATCCATTTCTGATACTGTATGTGACAATCAAGAAGCCTATCTATGTGTAGGATAGGGTAACTCAACCTGGGACTTCTCCAGTCTGCTCCCTTACATACTTTTACTAAATCTGACTCCTTAATTATTCAATTGCTTATGAACAGAATCAATGTACTGAAGTGGAGATGATTGGATGAACTGTACAGTGAGTAGCTCAGTATGTTAGTTTTGGTTGGAAGGGGCGTGTAGGGGCTAGCCTAGTTTACAGTTTAACAGTATGGAAATGATAGGTTGCTCAAGGGTCTTGGTACAACTGCTAAGGAAACCAAGACCTGTGGTTTACATTGCAAAGCCTGCTGGGATATGGTAGCTTTCACTTTCATGGTGGTCAAGAAGTGATGGGTAACAGCAGTGGTTATGAGCACCATAGTCATCTCTTACATAAAAACATAGCAAGCTTTTAGTCTAGGTCAATTGACTAATTAAATATTGTTTAGCTTGCCCCAAGTTGTTTAAAAGTTAAGTTAGGTTCTTTCTCTGGATTACTTGACTTTTTTGTTATCATCCTGGCTCAGGGTGATTATTGACATGTCTTTCAAGAAGGTCTAAAGCTCATTTGATTGCTAATTAAGCTCTGCACTATTGATACATTGAAAATAATTCTCATTAAATTTAATAATGAATTCAATTAAGATTTGCTATTGGGGTGGAACTAGCCTGTAATTAATACCTAATTAGAAAGTTGATATCAAATTAATTAGTTTCATTTAGGTATAAAAAATAACTTCATAAGTATAGGTTATTGCACTCTCTTATTTAATTATTGAGAAAATTATTACTGAAAAAAAACAGAAATTAGAATCAGCTCACCATACCACCAACAATGCATTAACGAGTGCACCTAGATTTCCATTTTGAGATTGTTAACTAACACACAGTTGGTTAAACAGTTTTAATGCCTGTGATTTTAAAATGTTCCAAGTGTCTTAGAGTCAGTCATTCATCAATCCAGGAAGTTAAGTGAAGTTAATGTTTGTTGCTGATTCTCCTCTTCCTCAAACTGTGTAATAGCTATGTAGCATTAATCAGGTATAGGCCAAGATTAGAGACAATTTAAAGACAAACATGACACAGAAAAGAAGTCTCTGATCATAAATGCTAAATGCAGCAAAAGTAACCCTAGCACAATATGACAAGTGTACACAGGGTGTACTGTATATGGAAACAGGGTGTATACTGTATACAAGCCTTTATATTATGAACCGAAGTGCACATTTTGGTTTAAATGGTTTTACAAAAGCTTAAGAACAAACACTGGGCCCCTCTCTTTAAAGAAGGGGTGTGCTTTAGGAAGTCATGCATGCATTCAAACCAGATGTATTCTTATAGCCTTCACATGGAGCACAGAAGTATAAATACACTTACCTACAGGTTACCTTTACTTGACTTGTAAAGGAATAGTTGATGTGACCCGAAGATCTCACATTGGTATCAGGCAAAATGAGAACCACAGCTTTAAGACCCTCCACGAAATTCCATCTGCTCCTAGGGGTAGTTTTTGCAAGCTTTCTCCTGTGTGCTGCAGCATCTGTAAGTATGAGAACTGTTCTTTATACTGAAGAAGAAAGAAAGATTAAGCAAGCCACAACATGCATTACATTTCCACAATTCTAGACATGGATATCTGGATAGAACAGAGTAGATAGAGTGCACTCAAGAAAACACAGTTGCTTCCATTTATTTTCTTATTTTAAATAATATATAATGGATGATACATGGACAGCATTAAAACCTTTTCCAATTGCACAGAAACTCTTACTACAACTGGCAATCAAATTGACCATTCTCTGTCTGCATTTTCATTTCAATTCACATCACAATGTACACTATTATATGCATTCTTTAAACAGAAAAAATGTTAAAAGTGATCCAGTATCAGAATCGCTCTCTCTCTCTTCCAGGATTCATCAACTGGCCTCCTGCAAGGTAATTTCTGATCTTTGCTTTTCTGTCCAATAGACTTGCGCAATTTGCTGCTTTGTCTTTCTACCAGGTTCTGCAGTGAAAGGGATGAAAGCAATTCAAAATCAGCCTTTAATTTCCATCAGCCTACAAAAGCATTATGCAATCTCATGTCATCTTGTCAAGTGGACACAGGGGCACATACAGTATGCTCTATACCGAGATGTACTGGGGAAAGCCTTTCTCTGTTAGTAATGGATTGTTACTTGCTATGTAAAGACATGTTTTCAGCCTGTTACAGGCAACAGACCAGAAGAATCAGCTTTTCGATGTGTAAAGGTAGCTGATTGTTATATCGTAGGACTGTGCCATGGTAACACTACAGAGACAGTACACAGCAGTTATAGTGCTATATTCTCCACTCCAGGAAATGTGTACAGAGGAGCTAGATGGGAGGACATACTGTACTCAAGCACTAGAGGAAGGTGGATGTCAGACCTAAAACCTGTGATCCATATGACCACTGCACTGGTGTGTCAGCCAGTGTGTTGCCCTACGCAGGAACGTCTCAGGGTAGGATAGACACACACAAGGCAACAAACAGGTACACTGGACTGTCAAACCCAGGCTTCCCCTGGGAATGACACAGCGAAGTGTACACTGATCTTTAGTGCAATCTCCCAGACTGTCTGAGCAGGCACGGCAACTTTCGCAGCAGAACAGCCGGTTTATGCTATAGGCGCTACAAACCGCAATGTGAAACACCGGGCAGGGGCTCATATGTAGAATACATAATAAACCTTTACTTGTTCCTTTGCAGACTACGCATGCAGACGCAGCTACCTACAGTACTTAAATCTCATGAAATTTTGTTTTTACATAAAATGTGTTTTAAAACTGAAAAAAAAAACATTTTTCTAACACGTGAATATTGTATTCTCCATGCCAACTTCTGTCCACTTTGATAGGTTAGAAAGGGGTACGTCACTGTTCCACGAGGAACTGCGGGTAATTCCCTCCAGCGCAGTCAGCACTGATGCGGACTGCAGAGAGGCCGCATCAGCACCCTTGTGAAACAGTCAGAAATGGGGCACCCTGAGCCCTTGCAGACTTGAGCAGAAACGCGCATATGAAGCGTGCAAGACCGCGGTGGCTGTGGTTTAAAATCCTGGTGGGGCAGTGCTGTCATCCCCTTTAGTAAAGGCAGTTCTCTCCAACGGCTCGCAGAAAATTTCCGTCTGTTGAATCGATACGAATATAAGGGATTTTGAGGGGGGAAAATGCGTCAGGCAAATAAATTCTCAATGGACGGCAGCACATATCTTGACTTTTTAGGACAAAAGTCTACAAGTACTTCCAGCAACTATGTTATGTTACAGTGAGGCCTTCTCAACTGTCCAAAAATAGTGAACAGGAGGTCCCGATCCAACTGGTCGGCTTCTGGTTGGACGGGGGCACTAGGAAGAAACCAGCATTGCTAGACATTAAATGTTAAATTTAAGTTTGAGGTCTTGGGAACACTCTAGGAAAATAAAACTCATCAGACAAGCAAACAATAATACTTTTCCTGGAGGGATTTTTTTTACAACCGGAGTTCAGCAGTAAATGTACGTTTGTCCAGGAGAGGGCGCTGCTGATACAAAAATGTCAAATTCACACACAGGCGAGAAAGGATCCCTGGCTCCTGCAGCCCTTCCACATGGGAGTTTTTAGTAACACTGTAGCTCTTTCATGGGATATTCGAATTAAAAACATTAACCATGAGTCTTTTGGTCCAAAAAACTATCTCAAATTGCCCATCACAGTTATAAATAACAACAGAAAAGGCTTTACCGGAATTCAAACTTAAAGGTAGGAATTGAAAGCCTAGCTGAAAAAAAAAAGGTACTTCTGCAGAGACTCATCAGAATAGAATAAGCAGTTCGTCTCCAGTGTCAGATGAATGACAATTCAATTTAGTTCAATTTATTTTTATGTAGCGCCTTGCACCACAAGGTTGCCCCATGGCACTTAACAAAGCTGTTAAGACAATCAAACAAATAAGACAGATCCACACACATTAAAACTGTGAATTCCACAGAATTAACGGGATGTGAAAGTGACTTGTGATATCGGCAGGGAGATCATTACCTAGCCTAGGAGCTAAGAGGAATGGCACCTCCAGACCCTCCATCCCCTGAGGCTTCATCAGTTTGTATATTGGCCACCTGATAATGACCTGGTCCAGATCATAATCATGACCAATCAAGAGGGCAGCTAGTTCATTTGAACGGCAACACCTCCGGGTGGACCAATCATGGCCGCCCTTTGGGTTTTAGGCTTCTCTGTTTCCGTGGTGAAGTTCAGGTGCCTCCACCATCGAGCCACGTGAGCTCACCTGTTTTCATTGTGGTTGACAGGACAGGGTGAGACCACCGAAACAGTGAGTCCCAGGCCAGTCTGTTCATCTCCCATCTCCCCAGGTCAGTATGGGAGGGAAGACGGAAGAGGGTCTTCCCTGGGTGGAAGCTGTGCTCTCAGGCTTCCTCCCAGTGCAGCAGTTATTTTCCCAATTCAATTATTTGGACCAGTTTAACAGCTTTTCCCAGCTCTTCAGGTGCTGGTGATTTAGAGGCTGACCTACAGGACTCGCTAGACTGCCCATCCCTGATCAGGACTGGAAAGCAGTAGTTCCCAAGTCCAGTTCAAGGGTCCCACTGATGCTCCAACTTTTACATTAGTCTGTAACATCACCACTCCTACACAATACATTTAAAACATATAGTACAAATTCGCATCAGCTTGCAATACGGCAGCACAAATCACACAACTCATGATGGGAAAGAGTACAATTGTCTGGAGGTGTTATAAAGGGGGTTCAGTACTATAATATCTATACTGACATATACAGTAGACAGATTTAATGCCATTCCTTTTTCAATTCCACAGAAGAGGAATATTCAGCTGATGGAGGGCTCCTCCTTCAAGCTGAAGAAGCATCAGGCTTTGACCTGATGGAGGAGGTGGTCCCTCCGAACACGAAAACTGTGAAAACCAAGGGTCAGTGACATCACATCGTCACCCACCCCTGCCATCCCTGTCAGAGCAAGTGACCTTCTGCTGGATAAACTGTCTTACATCATCAACGAAACTAATTCGGCGCATTTCGTGTTTCGGTCAGTTTCTTTCACTGTATTCAAAGCCTTATGCTTTGCAACACACAATGAGCTATTCTAAAAATATGTTTTGTTCTATCAAAATGTTTCCTGTTCTTCTTAAAAAAACCTTATTGTTCTTGGAATGGAATGTAATGGAAAGGTGAACTATTAAATTAACAGCAATAAATACTTTGTTGTTTAGTTCTTCTTTTCCATTTGAAAAGCATTAAAATAAACTCATTTTCAAGAATACCAAAAGCTACTTTTAATTCATGTGACAGGGATGTGATGTTCAAGGCCATTTAACATGAAGTGCTCTTCATAACCTTTCAGCTTTTAAACTGAGGTCCTGACTGCTTGGTCATTACAGGCCTCTTGGCTCTGTTCATAAGACGGGTGTTAACCCTGCTGTCCTGCTGCAGTTCACTCTAGGCCTGGACAGTCTGGCCTATCTAAAAGTTCCTCCTGCATCAGTTTAATTGTTGAAGCAATGTCCTGCTCATCCACCTGATCTCCTGTGCAGTCAGGATGCAGGTGCAGATTGTCTACTGCATGTCACCTCTGTGGCCACTGCACCTCAGCTGTGGGTTTGGATGAGACCTTTTAGGATCCTGTAGTAGAGAAAGCTGTGAAACAATGTCGAAGAAGTTCAATTGACGAGTTGCAAGGAACAAGCAGAGGTTTATTCCAAACTGAAAGTCAAAAGAAAGAGTGAAACCATCTCTACCCATGATCAAATTGTCTTTTTTTTGTTCTGCCTAGGCTCATTTCCAGTTCTCCCATTCCCCTCACACACTACAAGAAGTTTTACAGCAGATTTTTTGCATTTCTCATCTTTCTTTTTACTTTAAAAAGAATTAACCTCTATTTGCTCATAACTATTATTTGTGGCATAACGCGGGGGCGTGTTCAGTATGGAGGCGGAGTCCCGGATCAAGGGCTACATGTTGCCTTAGCAACCCTGGCTGATTAAGGACGAGCTACAGCTGTGGAGCCCTTTAAGGCACACTGAGCTCCTCCTCGCAAGGGGAGAACCTTCCACCGACAGTCCTGAAGGGGATTGTGGGGAGAACGTTAAGGCTGTGTTTTTCCTTCGTTTTATTTTTTTCTCCTGTCCCACTGTGAGGACCCTTTTCAGACTGGACCCTGTTGAACAGGAACAGGCCAGTCTGGACGCCACTGTGCACTTTTGTTGGAACAAATAGCATTGCAAGTGTTAAACAGAACCATGTTTTTACCTAGTGCCCCCTTGGGCTAAAAGAAAAACTTTCATTAGCTTGCCCCACAATGATTCAAATTGATTTGAAAACCATTAACTCTATCACCAGCGGTGAAAGATGTGAAAGCACAAGAAAACCTCATTTTCAAGCTTGCAGTAGTATTCCTTGTGCTCATACTGTAGTAAGAGGGTACCTTGGCAATTTGAAAGCAAAATAGGACAGTTTTGGTTTTCCTTAATCAGCAAACGTTATTCAGCAGACGTGAATAACATGTTGTGCTGAAAAGTACTAACTTCTACCGTGGTGTGAAGAGTAGAACAGCTGTCTCCGGACTGGAGTGTGCCGTTTGTGTTCATGTGGGTTTTTGCCAGAT
Source organism: Lepisosteus oculatus (assembly GCF_040954835.1). Taxonomy (NCBI): domain Eukaryota; kingdom Metazoa; phylum Chordata; class Actinopteri; order Semionotiformes; family Lepisosteidae; genus Lepisosteus; species Lepisosteus oculatus. The sequence continues at coordinate 15,956,529 of NC_090716.1, forward strand.
GTCCTGGTTTTCACCCAGCTTCTATAGACATGCTAGTGGGGTTGGCTGGTGGCTCTGTACTGTCCCTGTAGGCATGTGTGAGTGCTCTGTGACGGACTGGGGTCACATTGGGGTGCCTTTCACCCATGCTTCGGAACAAGACTCTGGATTCTGCACCTGCACCAGGGCAGTGAAAAATAATAGGTGGGGGGCTGACGAAATGGTGTCCATTTTTAAATATATGAAAATGTGTTCCCTTGAAAGACCATTCACTTTGTCCAAGCTTCTAAAAGGACTTCCTACTAGACAATTACTAGACAAGTTAAAACTCAGAAATGTTTAAGCTTTTACAGCTTTAAAGATGAATTCTGAGGAAAACCAGTCTCCACAAAACAATTCTTGCCATGATTGGAAATGTCGATATACAGAGATCAATATTGCAAAAAAAAAACTAAATTATTACCCATTTAAAAAATGTTTTATTACAAATATAGTAGCAGTTTTTATATAATTCACTATAAGATAAAGCCTTAATCGTGTAAAATATACAATGGTCCTGAAGAATTAAAACTCCAGTGTTACAGAATATTTATTCTGTATTTCCATAAAGAGATTTGTGCAGTGGGTCATTCCACTACTGTACCCTTTCTAAAAAGCACATAGTTTACTATCACCCTGTTTCTTACTGCCTTATTGTTGAGAACTATTAGTGTTGTCACCTGTATAGCACCTACAGCTCCTTATAGTTTCATTTTACAGGAAGTCAAAAGTCACTGTAACAGTAATGGTTATTCCAAGAATGTACATTATTTAAATGACATACTTATATAATTATAGTGTAACACATTTCGAACTCTGACAGAAAGTGAAATGCATTGCATGTTCAGGGCACTATATAAAATCTAAACCACAATCAAGCACTGCTGCTAGGAAAATTACAATGAGTTAAGTACTCAATAACAGTGCTTAAAAGTTGGCTAACACATCACGTTTGTAAACAGTTTAATTGATCCAGAGTTTGGACTTTAAGATCCTCTTGTGAGGTATTCAAACAATCCTTGGCATGCTAAAGCTCTTCACACAGTTATTTGTTCTCTTTCTTCCCAATTTTCCTTTTGCATGATAATTTTTTTTAATTGGAAGGGAACAAAGCCTTTGTATCCATCGAAGGTGTTCCTGTGTTTCCAAGCATGGCCCGACAGAAAGGAACAGATTGGTTGCCGTCTACTGGGAGATGGTTATGAAACTGTTTGTAAGCAGTAACATTTTTGTAGGTAAGCATCAAGTGGTCTTCAACTAGTTGTATTCGGTGCATTGTTGTGCTTTACAGTAGTGTGCATTTCTCCTTTCATTCACAATGAAATCCTGTTAGGGCAGTGATCTGTAGCTCATGTCCCTGCTTAATGAGCCCGAGTACTCCATTCCTTCATTGTAGGAGCCTAGCCCTGTCTTGTGCTGCATGGCTTCTGTTTCCTTCAACAAGGAGCTGACATCTGCCATGAGGTCAGGGCAGACATACTGCTCCACAATGAAAGTCAGAGGCAGGACCCCCAGGAGTAGAACCCAGCCCAGGGCCCCCAGCCAATAGGAGGAGCCCAGGCGGGAGAAGTCACTGCTGATCTCGCCCAGATGGTGCTTGGTGAAGAAGGACCAGCACATGACAAAGAAGAACCCTGGAAGAGAGCGAGACATGAGGGTGACTGGGCTGGCTGTTCAATCATGAGGTGCAGCAAGATTTTAAGCTGAGACCCTCTCTCAAAACAAGACACAAACAAGCATAACTGAAGTGTGTGAAGTGCCACGTAGGCAGCAAAGTATGAAAGTAGAATGTTTTGTTCCCTTTTCATTGCTAGTTTTTCCTGGTGCTGGTAACCAGTATGGTTTATTTGTTTGCAGAGATCATGGGAGAATATGGGAGGAATATCAGATCTGTTGCAAGTCAAGAGATTTTCCAAAACATCAATGTAATTGCAGGTTTACAGCATATTAATTAATCCATTTCAGATTTAAATTACTTTTGCTCTTTCATAAACTACAGAATAATGTAGTGACTATTACATATGCAGATACCTCTTAGATGGTCTAATTAATATGAGCAGCTACAAAGTGGGAACAATGTATATTAACAACATCAAGAGAGAATCCGGGGAATAGTATCTTGGACCTCGGTCTTGTGTTTCATGCAGGCTCAGGCTGATGTACTGTATTATAACACTGAGCACTGAAGGTTTACATGGAGAACTGTCTGTGGGATCCCATGATGCCCCATACCTATCCTAGCCAGCCTATCACAGTGTGCCGAAGCACCAAAGGCCCCCCCCCACCAGAACCGCACTCCCCTACCTGTGGGTACGAGAACGACGAGCAGCAGGGTGGTGGGGTAGAGAGCCTGCCCGGCCAAGAGGAGGGATCTGATGTTGGCGTAGGAGCGGGTTGTGCGGGAAGACCAGCAGAAGGTGAAGATGAGGCAGAGACTGGCGCCGCTGAAGGCCATGAGAAACGCCAGCACTGCAAACACGCGCTCCACCTCCAGCACTGCAAGCACACGGCAGCCAGCGTTAATACCTGGCGTCCACCCCCTCCCCCCCTTGTGCACTTCCTCCGATTGAGTGAATTAGCTTGCTACCTGCTGGAACCTCCTGCCTTATGTGGCCAAGCCTCAGGAACACTTGACAAACACTTGGGTAAAATAAACAGAAGCTTAACTGAAGAACTATTTCACAATCTGAACCTTGGCAGACCACAATAAAACCATGCAAAATCAGCCTGGATAGGAATTTGGGGTAAAGAGACATGACCACTATTTTAACCTCATATTAACTGGTCACTCCAGAGCCAGAGCAAGGCTGACCATTCTGCTCAGCCAGCCCTGTAGAGTCCTGTACTGTACTGTAGATACAGGGTCAGGAAGCGCTCTGCACAGCACTTCATATAAACAGTGCAGCAATGCCCTGTTTTATGAACATGTCTTGGAAAATTTGAATTTGAGGTGGTGTGTGCCCCTAAGTATAAAACACGTTGATGGATTGATTTTTTTTTTAACTTGGCAAAGTGGAAATTTGTATTCATGGGCAGCATATTCTCAGTTACATTTTCAAGTCAAAACCTGCCTCCCAAGCCTCTAACTACTGTTTCTGCATTTAGTTTCACAAAGAAGAAAAAATAGGGTTTTACTTTGGAGTAAAAAAGACCTGTTACAGTGGTTTTGAATCCTAATATCGGATTTTACACATTTTCTTTAACTGAGGAAAACAAGTATGTTTCTGTGAATATATTTTCTACCACAGCTTTCACATCACTCTTTAACAAAAAATCTGTCAGCATTTATAAACTCACACAAATCTATATGTTCACAACTAGAGTACTAATTGCAAACACAAACATGAGATGAAAAAGCCACACAAAAACAGTACAAACCTTTTATAACACGCAACAGCAAGGCTTAATTTCACCCTAAGCTGGTTATTTTTAACAAGCCAAGACCTGCAACCAAGGCATCCACAGCTGAATTCCTTAAAATCCAGAACCTTGCAACAGATTGTACATTATATCCCTGGAAAGTTCAGGGATTTATATTTAAGCCATGCAGTGAAACTTACTACACTGTAACTGAAATCAAAGTTTGTGAACGGTAAGTAACAGTTCAGAACAGAGATTTTGAATTATTATCCAATTATCTAAAATGTAGACTTTCTCCTCCCCAACATACAGTACAACACATTATTTTTTATGCAAAACATTCTTATTTTGGGGGAAAACGACTATTTAATTATTGTACATATTTTGCAATTTGTTATTTATAATATAGTACCGAAATTTCTTTGAAATGCCAATTTTTCTTTTGTTAAGGATATAGGGACTGTCCACATATACTGTACAAATCAAACCACAACATAAAAGCCTTCCTGTGCTCAATATCTTTCTCTTTATTATTAATTTCTTAAACAGGTGTAAATATTTGCCTGTTACAGTTATCACTGATTAAATGTTTTACAGTAAATGAAAGCAAGTGTCACAAACTTCATAGCAGCATTTATCAATTCTTAAAGGGGACTTTAAAGGTACTGTATATTTAGAATTATGAAATACTCATTACAAAATGAAGAAATAACATTGGTAGTGCAAGGTCTGTGAAGATGGATGTGATAGTTTGCAAAGAAAATACAGTGAGACACCAAGATGCTAATAAGAGATGATGTAGTCTTTGATAGGGTGATATTTACACGACTGACTTTAAGTCAAGTGGTCCTGAGCTATGATGAGATTAAATGACAATGAGTATGTTTTAGGAGTAGATTACAGCCTTCACTGGTTTGGAGAAATATGACTTTCTTAACTAACATCAGAAAAACAGGTCATGTGGCCTATATTTGATGATATTTGAAACCCAAAAGACCGCCATGTACTTCTGCAAGGCCTTTTCGTGTTCTATAAACAAGAAGAATATTTTATCACCAGAAAGCTATTCCTGTTTGTGACTGATGCCATCATGAAGTATGTTTGCATTCATTGATCTGAACTCCACGTACAATAGATTTGGAAGCGGCAGCTGGTGTCATGTCTCTGTGTCATGTCATGTCAGCTGGTGTCATGTCTATTAGTGACTGCTGGAAAGCATGATGGAACTTGCTTACACAGACCTCCAAGTGCTTTGCAGGGGGGTTCATTTTCATACACAGGCTGTCTCAGCCACAGTGCTCGATTCTCACAGCAAACATTCATCATAGCCTCATCTATCACACTGCTTTCTCAGTCTTTCCTGGACTCCACTCTCAGAATAAAGCTTGCTGAACAGAAACACACACACCTGTACTCAGAGATCATATCCTAACCTCTAATGTTATTAGATTATGATAATATGATATTTAAAAAATAGAAATGGTGAATAAAAATGATAAACATAAGTTTGCAATAAAAAAGGCAGACAGGTCCCAGAAGTACATAAAACTGTATCTTCCGAATCTTTAAACTGTCGAAATGATAAAAGTAATAGTTACATTCACTTCACTTTTTATTACCAACAATCTACAATGGCACATTACAGCCTGTAATCAGTTTTAAGCTAAAGCACGAAAAATCCCATTTTAATTAAAATCCCCTTTTTTCCTGCCCCGTTGTTCTGAAATGAGAACCAATGTAACTAAGACCATTAATAGCTCTGTTCTAGCAATACTCCTGATCTTTCTGTGCAGCCTGACGTCAGCTGATCCATCTATAGCTCGGAAGTTGGAGGAAGCAAAAATTGTAGTTGAAGAAAAAGAATGAATATACTGCATTTAACAGGGAATCAATGAATGAAAGAAAGAAAAAAGCTTTTTCGATGATGTGATCAAAGTCATTCCCCGTGTCTAGTTTGAAGGACTAGTAACGTGGCATGTGTGAAGAAAGCCGGCCTCACCTTTAAAGATTTGCACTCCTGAGGAATCCATGTCCCTGAGGTAACTGTCTGAGTTGGTGTCATTTTCTTCTTCTCCAGTCCAGAGACCCACACCCCCCAGCCAGTCAGGTGTCCACACTGCGTACATCACACACACGCAGCCCGCGAGACCCAGCACGGACTCAATGAAGCGAAATCTGCTGGTTAGGATGTCCAGCTCAAACACAGTCATCTTCTGTGGAGGAAGGCGTCTACCTGCACGCGAGCTGCGAGCTGCGAGAGAGGGAGGTGTGGAGCGCAGGCAGGGAAAGAAAAACACACTCATGAGAAGAAGCGGGCAAGGATGACAAATACATCAAGCAGCGGAACAAGAGATGAGGGAGAGAAAACAATTCACTTTGCTTACCCGCTTTTCTTCTTTCACTTCAGAAAAACCTTCAATTCAGGCACACGTTCTCCAGTTAAAGGATAAGGACAAAAACAATGTTAAAGAGCAGCGTTTTGGCTTGAGACAGTTAAAAAATGATGGAGGAAACTAAATTCCGACTGATTCAATCGTGTTTCTGGTTTCTTCACAGAAGTGGGAGAATAAAAAGTTTTTTAGAAAGTGGTGTTTTTTAGAAAGACACCACCATATACAGAGAGTTCAGGTTTGTCGCTGACACGTAATCAGAGTGCCGCACAAAGCACTAGTGACTTCTAGGTGATGTACAGTACGTTATCACTCTGTGTACACGAGCGAGCAGTACTGTTTTCCATTCTTTGTACAGTAGTTAACCCCTGAGACAGAAAACCCCTACAGCAAAAAAATCCCCCCCCCCCCCCCCACAAACGTCAGCTAACCTCCCCCTCCCCTCCCGCCAGCAGAGCCAGCCCCCTGCACGTTCTGCTGATGACTGGCTCACCAAGTAAAAGCAAAAGACCCAGCAGGAAAAGAGACCGGCCTACTGCTCTGAAAGTGAAAGAGTGCCGAGCGAGGAAGTCCCTACATGGCAGCTCGCAAACGCCGTGGAAGGGAAACTCTCACGGCCCCGTCAGGGGAAGGGTGACACGTCAGAAACCCCCGGCACGTCGGAAACCAGCAGTGGGGGGCATGTGTGGGGAGCTCTAGGAAGGGGGCACGCGCGCGCTGGAAAAAAACAGCTCTAGCGAAGCCCCTCAGCAACACTAAAAGTTCACTGGAGGGCTGGCATTTAGCGGCGAGGATGACTTGTCCAGGCCCACACGGAGCGCGGCTGCCATAGTAACCTCTCTCCAGCCACAGTGACCATGTGGGCTTCGGAACGGAATTTTCTACGCAGTCAAGATTTCATTGCCCTCCCACAGGTGATGCCGACGGCGCACTTCACACTCCTGTGAACAAATCCTGATGCGATTTGCACTGGCCGGCCAGAAGAGAGGTCTTGTAATAAAAAGCTGTTAACTGTACTACCTTTCCTTTGCAAGTTTTCCCTGAATTCAAACAGAAAAATACCTGGAGGATGTGGAGGATTCATGTGAATTAACTATAACTACCAAATAACTATTTAATCCCATATATTTTCTTACTAATTCTTAACCAGTTTAAATGTGATGGAAGAAAAAAAAAACCTGCTTTATTAGTGACTAAATGAATTACCACAGGCTCAGTACTGCTTAAAGTGAAATTACAGGGCAGTAGGCACCTCCTGTTGCAGAAGAATAATGACATCACTCATAGTTTATTGGATATCCATTCTTACATGTAAATAACAAGAAGGTTAAGAGATGTTATGTATTATTCTGGCAAACAACTTAAACTAAAGTTAACTACATGAAACTACAGCATTGCACATACTCAAGGGCTATTGTTGGACACTTACTGAGCTTGTCAGAATACTTTCAACAGGGACTGACTGTATTGTCCTTGTGTAATCAAGATAAAGTGAGCAAAACAGAGCTGATGAAACCAGTAGGGAACCGTGAATACAAATGTTATATTTTTAAGGATATTTTGAAACTCTACAACTGTTTAGAATTGTAGGAAAGTAGACTGCGAAAGAGAGTTTAAAGGTATTGAAATAGGATCCATACAATCATAGAGGATGGATGACAACAGCTTTAAACATTCTGCATGAAGCTACATGATACATTCCAAGAGTAATTAAATGAAAAGCTAGAAAGCAACCCAAATGGCTTAATTAGGTGAAAAAGATGGAGATACAATTCAAGACACTGGGCAGATGACATTTATTGTAGTTAACAACAGGATGTTACATGTAATTATCAAAAATACAGTATAAACTATAAACGCACAAATAAGAAACACTGAGACGCCTGTGAAAATGCCCTACTGTAGGTGGTTTATGTTGGGGGGGTGGCACAAGAAGAGAACTGGGCCATAACTGGTGGGTGGGGAGTTGTGAGACCCACCAGTCTCCTAACCCCCCAAGGGGGTGGGGTCATGTGTTCCCCATCCATTTAAACTCTAGTAACCTGTATGAGCCACTGTGCTCTGGGCTTTGCCTTGTTTCATGATGACACACGAGTTTCATCTTGGAGATATTGTGGGGAAGCAGTGAAAAAGGGCAAAAAGTGCCGATACACTAGAAGGACTGTAGAATTTAAATCAAGGGATATAAGGTTAAAATATCTTGATTTCTGTAACCTGTTTACATGAACCATTACAGAATTAAAGGAATGCTGTACATGCACACGTTCAAGATCTTTTGAAGCCTGAACAGGGAAGACGATAAGGAGACCCAAGTCAAGTATTCAAAAATCCTCAAAGACACTGACAAACATAAGCCAGTGGATATCTTCAGCCTCAACAAAAACATGAAAACATCAGAATCACGAATCACAGGACACAAACAGAAGCTTAGGGGAACAGAGAACAGGAGGCACTTTTCCAGCCAAAGGGTTTGCCAGAGTCTTTCCAACCTCAAACCCATCATGTCTTGATGCTAAAACCTTCACATCTTTCAGGAAAAAGGCTAGATGAAATCTTGAAACAAAGTTATTAAAAAGTACTAAAAACCAAATGAGCTAGATATGGGGAATGTCCCAAAACTTTCTTATGTTTTAGTTGGCAACTTAGGAAAGAAACCAATACTACAGTAAATAACTAGATGCATCAAAGCAGAAAAGAGAAAATTACAAGGCACTGATCTTGCCTTGAAACACGTTTTGAAATGTGAAATCCCTCACATCTAAATTAGAGAGGTTCAATGTTCCAGTTAAACAATGTTGTTTTCATTTGTAACAGATGGTCAATAATTCTTGTCAGTTAATTCTTCACTGTCGAAAAGTCTTTTTTTAACTTCCATCCCCCCCATTTATATATTCATCAATTTTTTAATCTAAAAATATATCATATGTACATATACGGATATGTACATTATTAATCCATAACGTATGTTAAGGCTATGTACGAGATACAGTATGATCAGGACTAGGGTTTGTTGCTAACCTGCAACTAACCTACACCAGAAGCTGATAATCATCACATTTGTCAATTTATGAATACTATATCGATATATACTTCATTTAAAAGGATTTGCTGAAGTCAGTGCTTACAGTCTAGAATTTAAATGTCTGGCTCCAGTAACACGGTCTCAAAATATTTTGAATAGTTCATTATCTAGAGCCGTGTCCTTCAGATGGTCTGGTTTCTCATTACCACAGAAGGCTGTGATTTTCTAACAAGTCATTCCAGACTTAGACTGATGGATGTCAAAATGAACCTCCACTTCTCTCTGACACAACTACTACCATGTAAAATCCCCTGTATCGCTGCACTGTTTCACTTCCCTAACAGCTACAACCCCAGAGAGAAAAACAGTCCGCGATGACCTCATTCATCTTTGGTAAAGACCCTGTCTTGCCCTGGCCCTGGTTCAAGTGTGTGTGAGGGGTGTGGGTTCCTTAAAATAGTTCTGTGTAAAACTGAAAGTTTCACTGAAACACGAGGTCCTTTTCAATAGCTATATTACGGACCACACAAAACACAAAAAGGAGACATCTGATATCAACTGTCGCAACGAAATAATTCACAAGTTATGGCAATTGTGATTTTGTAATAACTTCACAATATATAGCTTCTTTAATATGGCAGGGCATTATTTAAAAAGCAATTCTAAGAACTTTAAAATATCTGAATGTATTTTTCACCCCAGTTTCTGAACCAACAGTCCACAGGCAGTAGAGCAAGTCGCTACATCACAACACACCACAATACTGCCTCTCCTGCTGTGGAGAATTCAGGGCTGTCCAGCTCCCCAAGAGCTGACATTACCATCTGTGACAGGCCCAGCACCACTGAGCCCTGTCATGTATGCTGTGTATCCTACATTCCTGTGATATAGTGATTCGGAAGCTTAAATTTTTTTATCATAAATACATACATTTACACGAAATACCAGACGGAACATTTACAATTCTAATTTGCCCACAAGTTTAAATAAATTTAAAGATGGAAAAAAAATGTGAATTTGACAGTTTGGTGACTACTAATATTAAAAAGTGCAAGAGTAACTGAAGAAAAAAAATACATATCATTTCTAGACAGAAGAGTAAGATAGTAGGGTCGAAGTAGCCCTTTTTGCTTGCATTGCTTAATAACTCCTGTCTGAATCCCAGTGTTTTTAATCCATCCCATACCTTTAATTAAACCCATAATACCTCTTTCATTAGAAACTTTCTACATTCATAATGTAATCTGTCTGTCAAATGTCAAGAAATCTACTGCAAAATCAGACGGACTTAGAGTTTAGTGCAAATAGATGAACATATAAGACTTATATTAACAGTAACAGCTGAAATCTCAAATGTCAGTTCAAAACGAATTGAAAAGAAAGGGAATTTTCAGATCCTCCTACCTCAAAATATCATTGGCAAACAGCAAAAGTCTGAAAAACTCTGACTCCTGCTGATAACTTACAGTCACTAAAACAACCAAGTGAAACAAATCCCTTTGCTTCTTATTCATGGTTGTAACACAGTCATGTTCTGTGTTAAGAAAATATGTATATACAGTTAATGGTAATACTTATTCATTTACCTAAACAGAGTAAGAGTACAGTTCTTGAAATTGAGGGCTGCCCAAGTGTTGATCTTTTAGTAATGATCAAATATAATTTCAAAATGCCAGTAAGGCTGATTGTTATGTGGAGAGGTTGTGCAGATTCATGTACTATACTGTATGTACCAGCGACATGAAACGAGAAAAATGAGGCGTTTCACTTCAAGAACCAAAGAGTTTCTTGTAGCAGTTGCTGAATCTAAGAACCGGATCTCCCATCACTCCTTGGGTCTCTCTACCAGCTTACTGAATACTTCGAACACCTCGGGGTTTTCCTGGGCAAATGACTCTGGGGTGTTCTTCTCCAGCCAGTCCGAGGTGCGGATCTGTTGCCACAGGACGCCGATCAAGCTGTCCAACCCTGAGGCCGGGGGGCCCGACTGTAGCGAGACCTGGACGTCGTCGTCAGCATCACGGCCCAGAGAGACTTCAGAACCCGGACAGGACTGCCTCTTTCTCAGCTCCGACTGGGCTAGCTTCGTCCTGCCCCCAGAAGTGCCAGGTTTCGCCTTGCTGTCCTCCAGCACGGTCCCTTGGTCCAGTTCTTCCAGGGTTCTCCTAAGTCTCTGCATTCCTGGAGTGGAACAGCAGTGTTACTGAGATTCTCTCACACTGACACGCGAAAGCCAGAAATGATAACCGAATTAGCCTTTTACACCTCTCAGCTTTAATTGTAAGCTGCAGCTCTTAAACTGAACTGTTAAATAATAGAAACGCATTATTTATTTACAATTAATTTAATTTAAATGTCTGATACAAAATTACATATGATTAGTCTGTTACTATTGTTATAAAACACACAATCACATTTACATTTAGGGTTATATTTATGTTACAGAATTACACCTTTATAAATGGAAATTACTCTTTATATTTTAATAAGTTACTTTTATTCCACTTTTACATCATTAATAATATTACATTAATATAATACAGCATCATTACTTATCATCAATAATTAGATATAATCTAATAGTTTTATTATAATACACTCATAATAAACAGATGTTCACATAAGGGTATTCAGGTCTGCATCCCATTTTGAAAAGAGTACCTGCTTACAGCTGTGAAGTCACAAGTGCAAACCTTTCAGAAGAACAGTAAAAGAACAGGAAACAGGGAGCACTTTGATCAAGGCTGTTCAGCTCCCAATACACTGCCCTGGGTAATAGCCAGAATGCATCCAATTTTCAGTGCCAACAATGAACTGTTCTCCATTGTACTCTGGGACCAGACAATTTCTGCTAGTTCCTTTTTAATTGGTGAACTCTGTTAATAAAAATGCAAATGTATCAGAAACTAGAATATATAGGTGTCCAAATTAAGACCCACCAGTAGAACTGGATGAAGGCCTCTTTCTCTCTGGCCTGCTATGGCTGTCCGGGGAGGGACTGGGCTTCTCCATTGTTTCTAATGGTAGGAAGGCTGAGACACATTGACACCTGGGAGGATGGAAGAAGACAGAGCAGACACTCACCTAGCTGAAGCCGATGCGTCTTGTCAGCGAATACAATTCTGAACCAGCCCGGCGTGCTGCAATGAAAAGCCTTCCCACAGCTGACCAGGACCTTGTTGTTGAGAAACTGACGCCAGAGGGTCAGCTCCTCCTCAAACGTCTCTTCTCTGAGGTACTACAAAAAAAACGAGACCAGACCAATAACCGTGAAAACATTAAATCAACATGCCATCTCATCACCCCCAGGGATGGAGAAATGAATGGGTTAATCTACAAGCCATCGTTTTGTCAGGATCAGAAATACTGAACTGCTTCCCAAGAGACCAGACAACAAGGCAACAAGGTGATATCAGTAACTCAGCGGGCTGGAATCGTTAAACAGACAGCGCTGGCGACGCCCACCTTTCTGAAGTCAACCCAGATGTAGAGCCCTGCTGGTCGGTTGAGAAAGGGAACATTGAGGGCCTTCAGCTCACTGACTATGTACTGGTGGGCAGTCTTCAAACGAGTCCGATTGGCCTGCAGATAGACCCGATCGATCCAGTCTGCAGAGAAACAGGAGGGTTAATAGTTCTTAAGGCCTCGTCTGGACACACAGCTTCTGTGCAATCTGCACAGGGATTGTTTTTGCAGGGACGCTCTCTGCATGGAGTTTGTGTGCTCTCCCCATGTTCACATGGGTTTCCTCTCACAGTCCAAAGACATGCTTCTAGGTTAACTGACTTCTGGGAAAACTGGCCCTGAGGTGTGTGTGCGTGTGCGCCCTGGTGTCCCGTCCAAGGTGTCTCCTGCCTTGTACCCACTGTTCCACCTTCCCTGCATATCTGTATTCGATTATTCTGTTTCAAGACTGCACAGTAAGCTGATTATTGTATTGCTGCAGAAAGCTTTGAGACTAACCTCATTAAGTGTTTACTCACAAAAGGTAAATTTTACCTAAAAACATTTCTCAGTGCAATTCAAGATAAAACAAACTGCACAGCAGCAGTACTTTAAGGAAGACAGAGTGGGTTTAGTTTGCTCAAAGGGAGGCTAGATTTCCACCACATGGGGGCGCTGTGAGGCGGGGGGACAGGCGTGTGTCATGGGGCTGCTGTGGGCCCTGGGAGAGGTATACCCCTGTCGCTTAGGAGCCGGGCCACCTGGTGCTGTGTTGGTCCCGGCACACCGTGGAAACTAGCCAGCTTCTCCAGAGCCTCCACCACCTCGCGGTTCTCCGAGTACAGCGTGCCCACGCGGATCCCGGACGCGGAGAAATCCTGCGCAACACGAAGCAAGGTTGGAGACGTCCCGCTGCCAAACACCTCCACTCTTGTAAGGCAACATGTCATGCAGAATTAGAACGAGCCCACTCGCTGCCCAGCCCCTCTCACAGCTCAGGGACCAGCGATCCACACCTGCTCAACACCTCTCGGCTCTCACCTACAGTACACCCGCAGTAGCTCCAACGCTGTAGGACTGCGTGTTTTTAAAGCAATCCACTTGCCAATCTTGAATAGCTGGAAACGCGAAATACCAGTCACCAGCGTACCTGCATGAACAGCTCCGACATACCTGTACGCTTGATTTCACTTTGATCACCGCTCTTGTGTTCAGCACCTTCCTTACCACTATTATCATTTTATTACGCGTGCCTGCAATCAGATCTGCCGTTTCCTTTTGTACCAACACAATATAAAACAGTAAATTCCTCACACTAATAACACAAAAAAAGAAAAGGGGGGATTTTACTACACTCTATGCTTAATTTCTGTCCAAAGAATGACATAAAATGTATCGCCAAGCAGAAGCTCATAAGTGAGCAGTATTGCGTTTATAGAGCCAGAAAACTGCAGGACAGGTTCCTTTCTCCAAGGACACAGAAAAGGCGACACTTACCTTACTGAGCCCCCACAGCACATGAGTCCTCTGCGGGTCTGGCAGTCTGGAAACACATAAGCGACCTTTCAGTCACGAGTACCCCCTCAACAGCTCCAATCTTTCCTACAGCGCCTTGAAAGTTTTAATCAACACTGGATTTAATCCATCCGCCCTCCATTTTCTAATCACTTCTTCCAATTCAGGGTCACAGAGGAGCTCAAGCCTTTCACAGCCAGCAGAAGGAGCAATGTGGGATACACCTGGATGGAATGCCATCGCTTGGAGGACTCAGATACAGATACACCAAGGCCAGCTGTCTGGTGGGAGCACCTGGAGGAAACCCACACGAACATGGGGAGAACATACACTCCACACAGACAGCACCCCAAGTCTGGAACTGAACCCAGAGCTCCAGTGCTGCAAGGTAGCTGTGCTGCCCTTGCATTTCCTCAATTTAGCAAATGGGTTCAAAGGGATGAAGTGCGTTTAGGCAGAAGAAAAAGCAAGTCACTGAAGCTCTGATTCAAATGTTCTTTGAGGGTCTATGATGTACTGAAATATAATGTATTATAATGTCAAATTCGCAAGTTACACAATTGGCTTAGTCTATACCAAATGATTAGTGTAATAAGTATGATTTAGATTGGATCTATGAGTCTTTATAATAAGATAAGAAGGGTGTCGATTAACTTTTAATTTTCCACATTTAAAAAGGAGCAAGTTAAAAAGTCAAAAGACTATTTAAGACCTTTCTTAAATAGCATTTCCTATCATAGGGTGATATCAACTTAAAACATGAAAAGCACAGTGCTTTTCTGGATTTCTAAGCAGTGCTTTTTGTGATTTATGACAAAAATAACATTCCTTCTTAATGTGGAAAATTAGTACGGTGCTAAATACGGTACGGTACTGTCCTGCACATGGAGTCTGACTCAATTGCTTTAAATTTCACGTTACTAATATCCCCCCAATCTGTGAAAATCAGTAGCTGAAGGTGGTGGAAGGTAGACTTTCTCAGCCCAGAAACAGTGTTTCTTCTGCATGGTGGCAAACATCAAAATCCCCCAAAAAACTCTGAGCAGAGCCCGTCACTCAGTGCCACTTACTGTACCCCAAAGCCACAATCCAGCTCCTAGACGTTCCAAGTTTTAGTGATTTGCGGTCATTCATTTGTCACACATTCATTTGCTGTCATGTCATCAATTTATAAAACAGATCATGTACATTTCTGCTTTATGTTCAATTTAATATGAAACACTTAATGCAATAAAACATGGAAATGTAGTTTAGCAAATTTTCAATTTCTTTGGATTTTTTAACTCAAATTTTGTGTCTGTCAAAATTCCACCCTTTAGCTAGAGCAGGGTTACAGAACTGGAAGACTCACTAAACTAATCCTTGAAGCAACTTCAGGGAAAAAAAATACTACAACAACCATCTTCATAAGTATTTAAAGGATAAACAGTGGGATCAATACAGCACATAAGGAGCTGGCTTTACGAAAATACTGCACTGGAGAGGCCACAGTTTGAGAAGTACTAAGCTGGAGTCTAGCCTTGGACACAGCTGGGATTGAGTCATTCGGCTGATCTGGACTGTTGGACAAAAACAACCAGAAGACCCGAGAACGTTTGGCTGAAGCCCCGTGGGGGACGAGCTGAACTTACTTGCTGAAACTGAGAACACTGTGAAAGCTGACACTGTCGTCAAACACTGAAAGCATGTAGACTTCATCAACAATGCTGTGGAGCTCGTGCCTGAAAGAGGGACAACAACGAGACACTGACAGGGAGTCCGAGATGAGCAGCTTGCAGGGCATCAGGTCTATCACAGAGCCACACACAGGAGCACGAATATTAATTAATTTCCAAATTAACGTTTTGTAAGGTTCAAGACCACGGGATACAGGACCAGGCAACAAAGAGTGGACAAGATGAACGTCTTGTTGAACTTGTATTTACTCATCATAATGAGTTTTTAAAATACAACTGAAATACTGGCGAAATGTCACAGGTGAGAATTTGATTTTAATTTTTTGGAGTACTCAGTGTTTGTTTTTTTTACTTTAGGAGCCAGGCTGATATTTATAATTATGGAAAAGCATAGAACATGAATCAGACTTCCCAAAGGAAGAAACAAGAGTGGCTAATTCCATGCTTAAGAGTATAAAGAAGTTGTTTCAGTTTCAGTCGTGTCATCTTGTCCTGACGTGTAATTTCTAACATCTTGGCCTGCAAGTACAGTAGATCAGTTAGGGAGGCAAATCTTCCCTCTCATTGAGAATATATTTACCATTGAGACTGTTTCATCCATTTGAAACCATTATGGAAGACCACTGATCTTCAGAAGCTGATAACCCACCTCTTTGCAAATTCAAGGAATTCTTTCATCTCACTTGGAGAGTAGATGTCTCCCAGGGGATTATGAGGGTTGACCAGGATAAGTGCTCTGACATTGATACCCTGTGCGGTATGAACACAAAGACTAAGCAGAAACCCAAGGCTATAGCATTCCACAATTCTGTGAAGAATTAGCAGTCTTATGATCTTCTGTTCATGAAGTAAAAACAGATACACAAGGTCTAAGCAGTCCATTGAACAATACAAACGACAGGTACAGGATATGAATGTACAGCTCCCATTATCCACTTTATATCCAATTTCCATATCAATTTTAAATTTCGGAATCAAGATAAGATCGTTAACCATTAACGGTTTACTATTACTGATCAAACAGGTTCACCAATGCAAAAATCATGTAGGTACTGGAGAAACAAATAAAAGAAAATCTTGTATCATCCCACTGTCGGTCATCAGTCATCAGGGGACACTGTCATATCACAAGTCGAGTGAGCACCAAGACCATTCACCCACAGCACTGCTAAGTCACTTCTGTAGCTCTCGCTGGTTATACCAGCAGTCATCTAAAAACAGGCCCAGACCAGGCTGGGAGGCCTCTTCTAATTACGATACTGGCCTTCCGTGTGAACCCTCTCTGTCCTGCACTATTCTGTGGAAGGAAGTGACTGTTCTATCTGAAGCCAGGTCCTCTCATCAAGCTGTGGTTGAGTCAGTCAGCCGAATTTGAGTCTGCCAGGCACGGGGTCACTCACCTCCAGCCTGGCCTCCTCCAGGGCCTTCTCCAGCTTCTCCACCGTCAGCTGGAAGGGACGGTCCCCGCTGTACCTCGGCTGGGAAACAACCAAGAAGAGACTCGCTTCAGCTCAGGTCTCGGCGGAAACGCTAACTAAACTCACAAGGTAAATGAACAAAGAGGAGGATCTGCAGAAACTGCTCGAGCAGGACGGAAGAAGGGTGTCACACGAGGGCTGTCCTGGTCAGAGAGCGCGAGTGGCCTATGCACCGGGTACCTGGCAGTCGAGATGGGCGTGGACCATCCTGACCCCGCTGTACAGCCTGACGTCTTCAGTTATCACTCCGTAGAAGGGCGTCGGAATGAGGATGGCATCTGAAAACACACACAGCCTGAGCCAAGACTGACCCGGACACTGCCCACTGTTCTCATGCGCAATACAGATGTCGATGAAGCTAAGAACTAAATTGTTAGTTCAATTAAATTTTACCTGGAACCTTCACTGCCACTTTCTACGATGAAATCAGCACATCAGCAGAAAAAAATATCATGGTTTGCTCATCTCTACGGGCCTCCTGAGTCTCTCAGCCAAAGGCTGCATGGTCTGAGATCCTTAGACTGGGCCTCATCACTAATGGCCTGCAACCAGGATCCCCAGTTGAACGCTAAAGGGGGACAGAGTTGGCATCACTCTCCCAGTATTCTCTTGGGTTTTGGGCAAACAGTGGCTCATGCAGTTTCCTGCAGCCTTGTAATGATGTCACTAGGTGCCAACAGTACTGAAGAGGAGACAGGCACAACGGCAGGGAAGAAGAGTTGGGTGAGCATGCTAGTCTTCCCCATCCTCACTTCTTCCAGGGGCTGCCGCTGAGGAGCTGAGGCTTCAGCAAATAACTGGAAATTGTTTTATTTGGTCTAAAACAAGACAAATGAGCCACAGACATCTTCTGTGCGTGTTTCAGGAGCTGAAAGCCTTTCCTGATAATGAACTCCAGTTGTAAGCATACAGACACTGACATTGTAGTGTTTTAGAAAGGCTTTATCCTATCAGCCTGTGCGTGCTGCAGGTCTTTCCTGACAGCTGACAGCCTCTTGTGGCCACTGTTCGTCACTGCACCTGCCATTTCACCACAGCAGTCAGTCAGTCAGGGCTGCCGGCTGCAGCACCACTCGTGCTGGTGGCACTGACCGCGTCTGACAGGGTGGTTCCCAGCCCTACTCCCAGGGCACCACTGTGTCTGCTGTGTGTCCCAGACAAACTCTCAATCACCAGCGCTGGGAGACTTATTGATCAGACTGCATGTTCAGACTGAGGGGTTCACCAGCGCCCATGTTGTTTCCAACACCTGCAGCAGACGGCACTTTCAGCCATCGCTCTTTAACTGGCTTTTAACAGCGTGATTTTGCAGATACAAAAATGAGATGCACTGAATGGCAGTTTTTGGGAGTGTTTTTGTCGTTACATTGGTTGTTCGTTGAGAGTGGATCTCTAATTACCAACACTAATGCCAGCAGCCTGGTTTTCTGGAGTTACCTCCTTCCAGCGATGTGCTGGCTTACCTTCATGATCACACAACACTGCAGCAAGACAGGAGAACAGAGACCCACAGCCGTTCATCACCACCACCTGAAGGGAGAGGAAAGCAGAAACACGTCCTTCCTGGGATGCAATAGCTGGGAAACAGCACACAGCTCGTTTATACTCGACTCCTCTGCAGCTGCAGTGCTCTGAGTCTTTGGTCCACCATGTGTCTGCAATAATAAGTTGGCCACAACAATGGATTACAGCTATCAATAAATAGTGAAAGACCTGGCCCTCAGGGGCTTCCCTATTTTCCAAATGCACAGAATTTTTATTGTTTATCATTGCCATTTATTTCGTGTGTATTACGTGAGTAAAGTAGTGTGCCTTTTTGCCTTTCACACAACATCAGAATGCTCTGAGGCTTCTGCCTGTCCTTACGCAGTCTTATTATCATCAAAGGAGTTGAACACAAGAGAACTTGACACTGTTTACATCGAGAAGCCCCGCAAGCTCTTGTGTTTCGCGGTAAGGCAGGCGGGGGGGAGCCCACCGCAACTTGGACACCTGTGGCACACGCACGAGGCGACTCACGTTGTCCGGACTGAGAGGCGAGGGGGCCGTGCAGTAACAGGACAGGAAGCTGGCGACCTCCTCCCGCAGGCTGTGGAGACAAGGGGGTGAGAGACCAGGCCGCAGGGCCCTCCAGCAGCAGCCCTCCGCCCCGGCTGACAACAACACCTCTCTTGCGGAGAATCAAGTCAACACAAAACGATCAGGTTTGATCCTTTTACAGGCCCAAACTCTAACAAGGGGGATTAAAAAACAATGGATCCATCAAACTTTTACAGTGCGGCTAACGCCAAGGCCTGGCTTGTCGTAAATCGTAAATTTTAAATCTTTACTTGTTGCTTTGCAGCCAACACCAGCCGACGCAGCTCCCTCTGCGTGCCTATTTACATTGAAGCGGTCTTAGTAATGGCTTTATTCCCTACAGGCCCATGGTGAGCCAGAGCCAGGCTTGGCAGATGCAGGCTGCAAAGCGGTCACATACACTGGATGGGACATTGTACAGCCATCCTGTATGTATAGACAGGGTGCCACCCTATATCTGACACAAAATAACTAAACTGTCTATGGATTTTCTGTAAATGAGAGCTGTAATCTGACAACTATTTTCTTTAAATACATAGTTATACTTCACTTAAAGGCTGGCCATGCAAAAAACCACAATAGCACAGGTAATTCCCTCAAGGTTTAGCCATAAGGCATGCTTGCAATAAAAGAGAAAAAGGAGGAGCTGGAATCCAAGAGCATAATGTGATGATAAATACTCAAACTTGTATCCAATATGCAAATGGAACAGTAATTTCTAATGTAGTTCAGGTGGGTAGCTGCATAGGCATGCGTAGGCTGCAAAGGAACAAGTAATAGGTTTATTCCATGCTGAAAAAAAAGAAGAAAGAAAACAACGTTTCGGCCGTGGAGCCTTCTTCAGGTGAAACGAAACGTGTTTTCTTTCTTCTTTTTTTCAGCATGGAATAAACCTATTATTTAGTAATTTCTAATGTGCTTGCAGGCTGGAAATTACAAACAGCTCCCCCTGCTGGCCTCAATGCTGCTGCATCAAGTGCCTTGTTCCTGGAAATGTCATACAATCTGAAGCAACTTACTGTACTAAGCGACTTTACAGATAAGAGGCACTGAAAACTGTACAACCCCCATTCAGCGTCTGGCTTTGTCAGCAGTACAGCATGATCCTGCTGGAGTACAAAACCCATGATATCAACACGATAAAGCTTCCTACGTAAACAGCTGTCAAGATAAGATGGCATTGGCTGTGGCCACAGGCTGGGTCTGTAGATGGGATGGAGTTTCGGACAAGCTGTTCTGTACTCATCCCTGATCTGGTACTACTCAGCTTTTCCATGCATGATAAAGGACAAGAACGAGCGAGCAATGTTAAACCAAGATGCTGCACAACACTGTGTTGATCAGGAATGACAGAGATAGCGTAACAAAAACAAAAAGTCTTGAACCACTTATCACCCCCTGGAAGATACTCTTCGATCTGTAAACTAGCAGCAAATGAATGGGCTAGGCTGTTTGGTCTTGCTTTTATTTTTAAATTTTCATAGGCTATAGTTCAGAAAATTTAGCATTATCAGAGATCTGCCATATCCTAGTCTCCTGAAAGAGATGAAATAAATCCCCTTGAAAAATTCTGGAAACCATTCCCAAGCTTAGAAACCCCACAGATCTTTGGAGCAAGGAGCGTGTTGAAGCCGAGAACAAATCTCACAAGTCCCCAAACAACTCAGGTCCTTGATGATGATCAGTTTTGCAGGTCTGCACCTGACAAACTGTAGACTACAATTTATCTTCTGCCAGATGTTTAGCTTTTTAGCATAAAACCACAAACAGAAGTCCTTCTGGAGTTTCATTTTAAAATGCTACATTATACAAAACCACACTGCAGCACAGAAAAGCGGCATCACAGGAAGAGCCGTCACCGTTTATCCTGATTAACTCTGATGACTTAATGTACAGTACACATCAAGCACTTCTTGGTCATGTTGCTTGGCAGTATGGCAGTAAGGCAGCCAGACAGTGGGGTTTGCCCCTGCTAGAAACCCCAAAATCCTTTTGGGGGAGGTGACCTCCCATCCGCCCTCACCTGCCCAGCAATAACAAACAGTCAGGTGGCCAAACACAACCAGCAAGCAAACACCTCCTGCAGTGATCTGCTGCCTGCAGAAGGGAGCAGATCTCCAGCTGCACACAAACACAAGGAACTGCGCCATGATAAAGGTTAAGTATTTGCAATGCAGGCGTGGCCATTGCTAGACTTTTGTTTTGTACCTGCGTGCCAAGTGAACTGGTTTCTTGCATTGTGAATACACTGTTCATGGTTTTGGACCATATTGGTACCTTAGCACGTCTCCCCAGAGATACCAACCAGCACCAGTCCCACAGTGTCCCAGTGCTCCCAGCTTCTCCAGCGCCAGGTGGGTACTTACAAGGGATGCCCTTTCCAGTCGGGATAGCGCAGCAGAGGGGCATCGATCTGAAACATGTCCGACTGCGTGAGCTGAGGAGTGACCGGAAACAGAGAAAGTAAGAACCACAAACTGCACTGCTGAGCTGGGAGCTGCAATCAAAGCAAATTCCAAAAAACATTCGGGAGAAGCCCAACTGAGCACATGCATCCCAAACTATGGGAACACACTCAGGGAAACATCCCTGGATCAGATATTAGAACTATGAAAACTGACATGAAGAGCTGACGTCAGCAACACTCATCAGGACCTGGTTGAGCTCCAAAGACTCGGCAGTGGCGCAGGAGATGAAGTACGCAGCCAGATTAGAAAGGACATTCCTAAACCAAGTGCCAATGCTGGAATTTCAAAGCTCTAAACACAAACTGGCACAGTAAGATATAAAAAGACCATGGACATCCCTTGATTTAAATGGATATGATATAAAATGTTGATGTCTAATTGAAGACTAGAAATAACTAAACTTACAGCTGTGTAGAGCAGAACTCTCACTTGATTCCGAAGATCTGAAACGTTTTGGAAGTTACTGATGCAATAAGCACCTAATCTGTTCAAGTACAGTTAAACTAGTCCTTGAAAGCTGAAGCTTCTTTATTCCAAATGAGACAGACATGATGTGACTTGATCAATCTTGCTGGACTGGATATATATTAATTTATAATATTATATATATATATCAATCTGAGACCTTCACAACAGAGTCCAACCCTGCTACCAGCTTGTCATCCTGCAGCTCACAACTGACAACCCGCTGGAGCCCAGCAGGTGTGAGCCCAGCCAGTACCTGGATGGAAGACCTCCTGGGAAAAAGGTTGCCTCTGGTGTTAGTGGGGCCAGTAGGGGGCGCTCACCCTGCAGTCTGTGTTGGTCCCAATGCCCCAGTATAGTGACAGGGACGCTATACTGTAAAAAGGCACCATCCTTTGGATGAGACGTAAAACCGTCTCTCATCTGACTCTCCACGGGCATTAAAAATCCCAAGGAGTTTCTCAAAAATGGTAGGAGTGTTACCCTGGCATCCTGGCTAAATTTCCCATTGGCCTTTACCAATCATGGCCTCCTAATAATCCCCATCTCTGAACTGGCTTCATCACTCTGTTCTCATCCCCATTGAGAGCTGGTGTGTGGGGAGCGGACTGGCGCACTTTGGCTGCCGTCACATCATCCAGGTGGGGGCTGCACACTGGTGCTTTACCTGTAAAGCGCTTTGAGTGGAGTGTCCAGAAAAGGGTTATATAAGTGTAAGCAATAATGATTATTGCTATGCCTTTTGTTTTCCTATGCTGAAAGCTATGCTGTCTTTTCACTGCTACTGGTGCCCTGCAGGTGTCACACTTGCCTCGTGTTCATTCTTGACAGACACTGGACCCAAGCGGCAGGTGAGCTGGAGTGCAGGTAAAGTATCTCTGAGGTGTTGTTTGAGTTCTGTACCACAGTGTCCCCGCAGTAGCGAGTCCTACTTACCCGTTTGGACAGCAGGTCAAAGCACAGCTTGTTCTCACTGACACCAAAGTTAATGATACCCTGAAATGTAAAAAAGAGGGAAATTGATGTAGTGCAAACAGCTGAATGAAACACAAACCACTTCAAACTTCCTCTTACCCAAAAGCAGCTAAAGGAGTGAGACAATTTGATAAATCGGCATCCCTTAGCTGCAAGAATGCAACTGAAAAGAAACTACGCCGTGGGTGTAGCCAAGACAAGCACTGCGCTGAGGAGCGAAACTTTTCCGTTGCTGCTTGGTTTCCGTCCTGCCTTCCAAGTCGTCAAGGAAACCACGCAGAAGATAAAGGATCACCTGTGTGTTTTCAACTTTCTTTTGTAAATCCCAACACCTGTACGAAGGCACATACACACTTATTTCTGCACAGTGTCACTCCTTTAGCCACAGGTACTCACTCCGATCTACCCCCTTATTAGAGGCTTGGCTCCCAACTACAAATCCTTGCAGGAAGAATCCTGCAAGGTGGGAAAATGGCAGCCGGAAGAGGAGAAGAGGGGTCAGAGTCCTCTTAAGCAAAACACCCCCTGTCCCCCCTCATCGGCCGCAAGCCGGCGCTCGGAGTGGCCAGAGGTCACCCCGCTCTCTGCGCGTGGGGGCGGGGGGCACGTACGTGGGGGTTCTCGTCCTCGTCGTGCTTGTCGGCGTGGTACAGGGCGTAGCCCTCCTGCAGGATGCCGTCGTGGCCTCGGATGCGATTCCCGCGCCGGGAGAGGTAGCGGCTGGCGCAGAGGGGGCGGGGGCTTCCCTCCGGCTCGGGCTCGGGCACGGGGGCCCCGGCGGCGCACGTGGGGGCCCCCCCGGGCCGCAGGGCGCTCACCAGGCCCGCGAAGACGCCGAACATGCGGAGCTCGTGCTGGCGCTCCAGCTCGGCCCGCCGCTGCTCCAGCCGGGCCCGGCGCTGCTCCGCCTCGGCCTCCCGCTGCAGCCGGCACTCCTCCAGCGCCAGGAAGCGCTCCTCCGCCGCCCGCTGCGAGCTCAGGAAGCGCACCAGCGCCTCGTCCAGGGACTCCCGCCCGCGCCCCGCCTTGCGCCGCTTGCGCAGCCGTGGCGCCGCGCCCAGCGAGGAGGGGCAGCGGGCGGCCGGGCGGCCCACGTCCCCCGCCGCGCCCGAGCCCCCGGTCCCCGACGAGCAGGCCGCGTTCTGCTCGCTGAAGCCTGGAAGAAAGAGACCAGCGCTGAGGCGGGTAACGGAGACACTAAGACGAGCTCCAAGCTCACAGCTCAGCCTTTTACAATTACAGGGGTTTTAATGAGAATTTGTCACTTTTGTGTTTTCAACTATGAGCAGAAATGCTGGAACCCACTGTGCTCCTATAGTGAGGCATGAGTGTATAATGGTTAACCTGGAAGGAAGCCAGAGGCTTGTGGATGGCATTACCGTGCACAAGGCCAGTGTCTGTAGAAAACTCTTGCACATACAGTACTGGATGTGGAACCACATCCTGCATTGTGTCAGGGGCCAGGCACACAGCAACACAGAGCATGATTCTGAATGACACAACCCAGCAGGGTCTTCTCAGATACTCGAAAGGGAAAGATGTGGTTCATTCTTCTCAGTAAAACATATTACTCTCAACAATACACTGGTAACGGTTATACTCTTATACTCCACGTCCGCAGATATTCAGTGCTGTGGGTGGACTGGGTCTTCACTGTAAGCCAAATTGGGTCAATATATTAAAAACAAAATAAAAGACAAATGTATAGTTACAAACACAAGATGGCTTAGGAAGGAGAGATGAAAGGCATTTGAAAATATTATTAAATGAATTCTAAAAAGCACTCGTATATGCAGTGTTTGCACACACCAGTGAACAATTCATGTTAACCTCGTGATCAATTGAGGAGTTCAGATAAACAGTGCCCGGTGATTTTGCTTTTGATAAATGTTATATTGTTTGGTTTTAGTTATGTGCAGCTCTCGTGCGAAGAATGATATCTAAAAAATTATAATCGTCACATGAACGCCAAAGGAAACCGTGTGCTACCAATATACAGATGTGTCCCCATATCAGTTTAAATAAAGAACAGTTATTTTACATGTCACTGCGTTTTCAAATTGGTTTTTTTCTGCGATTTTTCACAATAAAATACATGTCTAAAACACCCATGTTTCTCTCCCACAAGGATGAGTTTTGTAACTAAAAGTGATCTGATCGTCCCGGGAAAACCTCTGATCTAAGCGCACTCGGACAGCTGGGAAGATATCTCTGCCTGCCAGATATCTTGCTCTGGAGAGCAGCGTCTTTTCTAAAGCGAACGAGGAAATATTTAATCCAACTACAAGTAATACCTACTGCATTTTCAAGTTATTAAACGCCTACATTTCCAGTATCGGCGTTAACCTGCCAGCTCCACAGCTCCGCTTTGACCAGAACGCCTAAAAACAGATCTGCGCGAACTGATTTTCACTTCCTCGAAATCAGGCGACCGTAACTTTGCACTTTACAATGCTACAAATGAGAAACGTAAGATGTTCGAAAATTATAACGTGTTGCTTCCCCTCTAGCCGCTAGACCGGGGTCTGCTGCCCGTTACTACGCAGAACTCCTCGGTTCCGTCGCCAAACGGGTGCAATACTGCATTGGAGTGGGATACAGCTGCTTAATACCATCTATTTGAAGTGTAGTACGCTTCTTTAAAAACTGTCTCACATGCATGGTGGATGCATTCCTGCTGTCGCACCAGAGAGACGCGTCCGAGAGGTGCCGGACCCGGAGCACAGCCTGCCTTGTAACTTCTGAGACACCCCGGGAGGCCACGACAGCGGCCCGGGTCTCCGGGTTCGGCATTACCTGAGGGGGAGATGCTGGCCTCCAGGAGCCCGTCCTCACGCCCTCCCCCGACCGACCCCTCTCTCTCCAGCCCCAGCGGCCTGTCCGCCTCCGGCTCGTCCCCGGAGCCGATCGGATACAGCATCTCAGGCGGCGGGTCCGGGGTCAGGCAGGGGTCGTCGGAGTCCACCTCCTCGCACTTGATCTCCATCAGCTCGCCGGCCTTCGGGGGGTGGCCAAAGATGAAGGCGCCGGGCGGGGGCGGGGGCGGGGCGAAGGCGTGCAGGTGGTAGCCGCTCTCCACGCCGGGCACGCCCTGCAGCACCTGCTGGGCGATCACACTGCCGCCCAGCGAGCCGTAGGAGATGGACGGCCGGTTGGTCAGCACCCGGTCCATCACCTCGTAAAACTTCCAGGTGCGTCCCCCGCGCACGGTTTTCTGGTTGTCCTTGATGCGCCGGTACTCCAGCTTCATCTTCTTGATCTTCTCCCGACACTGGTCCCCGGTGCGGTGGATGCCCTTGTCCCGGAGCACCTCGGCGATGCGGTTGAAAACATGCTGGTTCCGGAGGCAGCTCTCCAGCTCCATTTGGACCGACTCGTCCGCCCAGAGCTGCAGCAGCTCCACCACCTCGGGGTCCGACCAGTTGCTGCCCCTCTCGTACTTCTTGCCCCGAAAATCCATCCCTGACCCGGCCCGCCCAGGGACCCGTCTGCCCTCGGAACCGAGCTGGACTTCAAACCGGCCGGTGGTTCTGACCAGCCAGCCTCTACACCGGTTCGGTGTCAAGGGCCAGTTCTTCAAGTGTATTAAGAGGGGGGGGAACCCGTTCTTTGCAAGAACGTAACGCTTACTGTTTTTTTTTCTACCCCAGTAACCACCTGGTTAAATGCTAGCAACTTAGACTGAACTAATTACAGCTGGTGTGCATCGGGCTATACGAATAGCCAATTATTTACCCCGGGTTTTCTTTAGCACTTATCTGTTTCATTTCAGCCCGAGTGAAACGCTGCAGGTCTGTGCACTGCTGGTGTTGCGGCTGTCGCCCGGACTCCCTATTACGAGCTGCGAGCCCCCGGCCCGGACTGGCCCGGGACAGCTCGCTCGGCTTGCAGGGGCTGGAGGTGACAAGTCTCCCGAAACGGTAAGACTGGTTATTTTGGCCACACAATAAAATGGGGGAAGAAGCGTACATTTTACATCCGGGTTGACGGCACATGCGTGCTGTCCTTATTCCGGGATAACTTTGGTCCGTGTCAGTCATTCTGCACAAGCTAGCAAAGGGGCATTTCACAGGAAAAGAGCAAAACAGAGACAGCAGGCGAGATAGCCGCAACGCAGCCCGCCGGCGCCCTCTTGTGGAAGCTGGGTGCTATTGAATACTCTGAAAGGGCTCAGTACAGCACAACCTCATACAAGCTCAGCAAGCCAGTAGACTTCTTCAGTATTTAAATAAAAACATAAACTGAAGAAATTACACTTCTTTGCTCTGCAGAATCAATTAACTATCTCTAACTCTAACTGCAGCCTAAATCAGAAGAATTTACAGTGTTGACTGTTGTGAATAGAAAGTCAAAACGTTTTTAAAATAGAAATAACTTGGACATAAATAAGTAGTTAATTATTTAACAAGTGACCAAATACCTTTTTTAAACATTTGTACCTCAGTAATCACCTGGTTAAATACTAACAGCTTAGACTGAACTAATTACAGCTAATATGCTGCTTATACAAGTAGTTCAAGTAGGGAGCTGTGTCATCATGTGTAGGCTGCAAAGGATCAAGTAAAGGTTTATTCCTGCTGAAAACAGAAGAAAAGAAACAGCGTTTCAGCTGTGGAGCCTTCTTCAGGTGTGATGCTTCGGGTGTCACACCTGAAGAAGTCTCCACAGCCAAAACGTTGTGTTTCTTTTCTTCTGTTTTCAGCCTGGAATAAACCTTTGCTTGATTATACAAGTCATAAACATCCAATCAAGCCATTGAAAATACAGTGTTTAACAGGAATAGAAACCAGATGTCCAGACCCGGGTTAGACAGTCATCCTAATCAAAGGCTAACTGTATGGGTAGTACACCCAAGACTTTTGAGGCAGGAAAAATAAGTCACATATCAGATGCACTCACATCTGGAAAAATCAAACTAAAATGCCTATGGAAACCCATTCAAACCTCATATTGTTGTTGTGTTCATCTTATCGGTTTCCTGAGTAATGAACTATTGTAGCTTAAGGAACTGACAATCAAACAAAACCTAGGAATTGTACATTTAATAAAATCTTTTCAGTTATAAACATGCTTTTATTTATTTTTACCTAGACCCATACCTAGCAGCTTATATAAAATAATCAAAAGTACTGTACAGTAGGAGTTAAAAATACAAATAATTAAAATAATTATGGTCTTACATAAAGCATTAAAAGCGAATCCTCTAAAGACTTTTTGTGGGAACGCTGGGAGCCATGTTTCTGTCCTTTTTTTCAGTGCATATTGTACAAATAACCAGAGTGCAACAGAAAGGCAATTTTTTAATCCTTATTGCTGGGTCTCTGTATCTGAACGAACACCATGAGCGTCCAGTCCTGGTCCTGGAAGAGTCGATGTGTCTGCTGGCTTCCTTTTAAAGCACCAGCACCTGAAGAGCTGCAAGAAGCTGTTGCATTGGCCAAACAAATCCAAGCAATGAGCGGACTACTGTCATTAAGAGCTGCATTAGCTGGATGACACAGGCAAAAGACCTGTGTTGGACAAGCCTAACATGGACTTTTCTTTCTCATGGGGCCAGGTTCTGCAGCCTTAATCAGAAGATTTGACCATGCTCTTCAGATGCCTACTCTGCAAGAATATGGCTTTTTAGGACCAGACCTGTAGACCTTTGTATTGGCTCTTCCTTGTTCAGACTGTTCTAAATATCACTTTTATTGTGGACCATGAAAGCGTAGCTGCATTCCCCATGGCCAGATTCCTGTACTTGAGATGGGAAATGTCTTTATTATTCCCAAGAGGCAATCTGTTTTACAGCAGCAGACACTGAAGACAAATACACAAACAATACACATGAGCAAGGGTATCAGCTGTTGAGCAGGGTTCTGGCCAAGGTATAAATGAGAACCTGAAGCCGTTCGTGTTTAAACTGGAATACATTAAACAAGGCGTGCGATGAGTTATTTAGGATGGAATATGATTTTTTGTACACCTTACAGGCTTGGGATAGGGTTAATGACCTTTGACATAGTTTGACAAGACTTACTCCTCAGATTCAGATTCCCAAACCAGCAGATCAGGGCAAAAGCAGGTGTTTAAAGACCTAAAAACACAATGAGTTAAGTCCTTAAGATCAGAGATGGAACAAAAACCTAAAGGACAGTGTGGGTCTGAAGGACTGGAGCCAGACATCCCTGTCCTGTAAGGTCTCCCAGATGAGGCTCACCATAGAAGAGCCTAAAATAAAAAGGGCAAACGAGTCTGGTGCAAGAGGATTCTTCACCTAGTCACCTCATAATTCTCCTCACAGCTCACTGGGTAAGCAGAGAGACGAGGTCTGCAGTTCTGCATCCTCTTCAACTGTGTTCAGATTAATCCAGAATGTGAACAGCATTAACAGATAAACAACAGGCCTCAGTGTCAGTGGAAGAATCGGGAGTTTTCCATGACTGCTCTGGTCGAGTCCAGTCAGCCACACTCGGCTGCCCTCGGGCTGTGCCGGGGGCGCATGAGGCCGGGCCGTTGGCACAGCGAGGCGCAGTGAGGGCTGCAGTGCAGGTCTGCCTCGCCCTGTGCCTCAGCCTTCTCCTGCTCAGAAAAACCTCTCCCCTTTTCTCCCAGATTAGCAAGGAGTCCATGCTCTTGGGGAAAAAAAGGTGCCAACTGCAAAATGCAATTTGTCTTTAATTGTTTATTTAGCATTCTCGAAGTGATACTCTCAGAACTACAACAAAAAGTCTTGTTTTTATGCACATGTTCAGTCCCTTAACCTTTGCTCGTCCCCACAGAGACGGGAACCAGAAAATGTTAACTGTTAGGTAGTGAAGAAGATGAGATGGCCTGTTCCCTTTTTCCCATGAACACTAGACCCTGGCAGAATAAATATTACCCAACAGAGCCAACACATAATATTAGGAACACTCATTCTTTGTGCCCCCAGAAAAGCAGATTGTTTGATGGTTGTGTGTGAGTTTATGTAACTGCTGCTAAACAAGTCACAGGTCCATCTTTTCAAAGCCTATGGATTACACTAGTTCCCAATCTCAAGAGATTGCAAACCACTTAGTAATGCTTAGTGTCTGACAGCAAAGCATCAAACCACAGAAAACAGCAAATCCAGCACTACACTCCCCCCCGTTCCCTCCTGTGACTGCGTGGGGGAGCCACACGTGTCCCTTCAGGCCTGTTTTGTTTTTCCATCAAAATGTTTTTAAGCAAACACAGATGTTCCTATCCTCAGCCAAGTCATTTTACCAAAACAGCTCAACTAGACTAAAGGGCTTCAAGTAAATTGGTACCATTGCAGGCCTGACAGAAAGCTATACAATGACTGTATTGTGTAACCCTGGCTGCTTTGACTTTGCTTTGCTCTCCACTTTGTTACTATCTAGCAGCCTTTCGCTATTTAACTCTCCTGGTTGAGTTCCTAGCAGGGCGGCACAGTGCAGCAGCTGTTAGCACCGCTGCCTCTCGGCACTGGGCCCTGGGTTCAAGCTCGGAGCTGGGAGTTCTCATGTGCTCCCAGTGTTCGTGTGGGTTTGCTCTGGGTATGCTGGTTTCCCTCCCAAAGTCCAAAGACATGCTGGGAGGTAACCTGGCTCTGGGAAAGCGGTCTTGATGTGAGAGTAATGTGTGTGTGTGTTTGTGTCTATGTGTCCTGTGATGGACTGGCCTCCAGTCCAGGGGGAATCCTGCCTTGTGCCTGCTGTGTGCCAGGGTAGACACACCTGTATAGGATAAAGAGGTTAGACAATGGATGGATGGTTGATGAAAGTATTATAGGTCATATCTCTTCTTCAGGGTGTGTATTCGATGAGTGCCTGAACCAAATTTGCTCTCCAGAATACTTCACTGGAATAAATTTAAATGACTTCAAACTTCTTCACCATTATTCTAGGAGATTTAAAACATTGAGAGTTGAAACAAGAGAGCTGAAATGAAAAACTATCTATGGGAATTCTTCATTAAGAGTTCTTGTCTGTTTCTTAATAATTACGACTCAGAGCAGAACAGTGACTGGAGTGGCAGAAATTCACCACTTCTTGTGCTGTAACATGTTTTTGGCTTTGTTTTGACAGAAAGTATTATAAATGAGAGAAAACAAGAGAGACCCTCATTTACATTACACGCACATTTCTTTCAGTCTTTATAACTTTTTAATTTTTTTAAATCACACCTTAGAATAATTTCCTTGCCACTCTTACTGTAATTCCCCTTCTGAAATCCATTAGCGCTTAATTGCAGATCCAGAGGCAATCTGAGACATGTGCTAACTGGCTTACATCTTGTTCCCAGCTGGCCAGATTCAACAACTGGCCAGCCCTTAAAACTGACCTACAGACATCTGACTTTGTGCTTGAAAACTCTGTTGTTAATGACCAGAGAAAGAAGCAGGTCGTCCCACTATACATCACACTCATTTCCTAAACAGTAAGGAAAAACTTTAGAAAAAAGTTTTTGTAATTACATAAGAAAGGAGGTTAATTAGAATCCATCCCAACCCCAGTCCCTTACTGCAGTTTGCCTTTCTCCTTGTCAGCTACAGACCGGCCATCAGTAAATACAGACTGAGCAAACAGCAAGAAAGCATTGATTTCCTGTTTAGGGAAGTGCAGTGAGCCCTCCTTATTTTCCATTACGACACTGAAACATAAATTCCCACCCCCAATAGCCCTTAAAGAACCAGATATGCATGGACTAAGAGTTTCCATTGTGACAGGGCCAAATTGGACTGTCTGCCAAAGCCCCCTTCATCGTTGTGAGCGTAAACCCCTTTGCAAAGCACAATGCCTTTTAACAGCGTCATTTATAATTCCCACCCACGAGAGTGCTTGGCCACTCGAAAGGGCTAAGAAGAGCACACAAGTGAAAATGGTTTGCCTCATGTGTGGGACCTATGGTTTTTCATCTTTATTTAGTGTCTTAAAAGAGGTGTCCCTGTTGGTCTGTGTGGATTAGAAGTTGGTGTCCTCACACAGACAACATCTCCCAGAATTTCTTGATGTGTAGCGAATTGCATCTATTGCCTGCCAGAATCTAGGTCATGCAGAGTGTCAGGGGAGTTTAGATGCCCAGGCATTTGACACTGGCAATTTCCCTGCAACACCAGAGGAATTCGACGGATTAACATTTACGTTTTTATTATATGTCAGTATGAACTTCAGGTGCTCTGTTGGAGAAGACTACTGTACACTGTGTTCCGAACCACAGGTTTAACTGAAAGCCGAACTATCAGTAAATTTAATCATGTGAAACAATTTTTGGCATTTGCTTATTTTCAGTCTTAGCACTGATGGTAGCTTTGGTCAATTTTGTCTCAGACCAGTCCTTCCAAAACATTATCTTGCTCCAGAAAGAAAAGTTTATACTCTTAAGCCCATTAAATTAAAGGCCTCATAATTTGTCTATGAAATGACACTTAAAATCACTCTCTAAATCAAATGTAGCAGGCCTTGTAGGTTAGGAGTCAAGAGTATAATCTACATTAACAGCTTTAGGTTGTGTTTGTACCCTTGCTTGTGTCAACGTGCCCTGTTGCACACACTGTGTGTATATTTTGAATTCAAAAAGTGACCCGTGCGTTTCAGTTTACAGACTTTGCTTTTTACAGACAGCTGGTCTGTGTTCACTTGACCCTTAGATCTAAGCAAAGTTGTTTCCTAGAGTGATTTAGAAGTTGCTTGACGTACATTTACTGAGGGTTACAGGAATTGAAGCCAAGCGTTTGTCCTAACAAAGTGCTGCAGTAAAAATACCACCAGTCACAGCAGCAGAGAGGACAGGATCAGCCAGGCGGTGGGGGGAGTTTACAGCAAACAAGCAAAATATAAAGGAAAGGAAGTTGTGAATGCATTCAGAGCACAAAGGTAGAAAATTTGTGGAAGTGCATTTACTGTAACAAGGAACAAGGGGGACATCTTTACCCTAACAGTGGTGGGAGTATGAAATAAGGTGCCCAGCCTCTCATCTGTAACCTTTTGAAATGTGCTTATGTTTTCTGTTCCATTCCCTGCTCACCTCAGAGTGAATCAGCATATGTTTCAGTTGCAAACCTTCAAATAGTCTGAAGTTAAGTCACTTGGTGAAAAAGATGGACTATCAAAAAGGGGCAGATAGCACTAGAACTCTATCCTTTATCAGAAAGAGCACTGAGGCCCTGGGTTCAATTCCAGACCTCGGCTGCTGTCTGTGTGGAGCTTGCCTGTTCTCCCTGTGTTTGTGTGGGGTTTTGCCAGGTGCTCTAGGTTCCACCTACGGTTCAAAAACATACTGGGTCACTTGGGTTGAGTGAACGTATGCATGTCTGTCTTTGTGTCCTGCAATGGACTGGTGTCCTGTCCAGAGTGTATCCTGCCTTGGACCCGTTGCTTGCTGAGAGCTGGAATAGGCCCCAGCTCTTCTATGACCCTGTACTTGGTAAAGTGGTTAGAAGATGGATGGATGTCTTCAACACTCTGAGCTGTTACTTTCAGACAACAAACAGAAGAGTCTAGCTTTAGAACAGGAGTGTTTTTGTAATGATACAGCCCAATTATATAATAAAGACTAGAGCCAGGATCTTACTTGATTTTTTTGTTCGAAGACATCGGAACATGAAAATGAGCCCTGCCATGCACGATTAAATACATTTTGACCAGTTCTCAGCTCAGCTGAAGAGGTACAGAGCAATTTACAAAAAGGGCCATTGCCCACACAAAAACTTCCCCCAGCGATGAAGTGCCCTCATCTGTATTCTGAGTGCCATCATTTTCATTTCAAAAAGGCCTGTTCAAGCCCCCTGTCCTTCAGCTCACACAATGATTCTAATGGGCCCCTTTAATTAAGGCCTTTGAAACAACCTGGATGTCTGCAGTCTTATTGTTAATTAGGACACCACACAGAGATTCGGCATTAGTGAGCCATGAGGAATGAATGGATATTTATAATTGTTACTCACACTCTCCCCTACAGTTTGTTTTTCCATCATACTCTGTTTACATCCTGTGTTTTACAAGTGCCCAAACACAAAGCTGTTCTGTCCTGTGTCTCATGCTTTCATGAAATAGTCTTCTTTTCTACCTGCTGCCTTCTTTACAGGGTTTCATTAAAAAGGGTGACTCGACAGGCCGAGAGGGTACACCTCAATGTCCTTCTGCTTGAAAGTACCTTAAGTAGATAAGTACCTTATCTATCGCTAAAATGTGTCCAATGCAACCAAAACAATGTATTGGAAATGTTGTTACAATGGTAACAGTCTGAGACCTTTGACAATAAAAAGAAGGCAATAAACAGTGCCATTATGTTGCGCCTGAAAAACATGACTAAGCCTCCATTGCTCACTAATAAAAATCAGAGCGCACACTGCAGTTCCAAAAGGGAGAGTTCATTATATAACAATCGTATGTTCCCACACATACGTGTTGCCACACTGTCTCAAAACACTGCAGTCTTCTTGTTCCTAGGGTATCCCTCTTTTGGTTAATGTTCTTTATTAATTAAGCTTATTGAATCCTTAATTAAATTATTTAATTACAACAATGCAGTAGATGCCAGAACTGTGTTTTTACTTCACAAATGTTCAGTGCTGTGGCTCTCAGCTCAGGTCCTGAGGGACTGCTGTGTCTCATTCCAACTGGACCTTTAATTTCTGGTGCTAACTGAAATGTCTAATTGATCTGCTTGCTTCTGTAGAATTTATATTCTGCACTTAGTCCTTAGTTTAAAAAGTGCATTGTGTCCAACATACCTCATGCAGTCTCTCCTTAACTTGCTAATAAAGAGCTTTCTCTTATTATTACTGTATATCAACTTATTTCTGAATAGAAAACTGTTAATTTCTGATCAATTTAGGATGAGCAGACCTGGATGAGAATGAAAATGTACCATCAGCTCTGGAAAGTTCAAAGTTCAGCTCAGATACAAGCTCAGAATTTATGTTGTTGTGAGTTCAGTTCTCAATGAACTGTTTACAGAAAAGAGTTGGTGTACTTAACTCTTATATTATTAGTTCATTTTGATTAACTTGCCAAGCTAGCTAACTGAAATATTTATTAGAATAACATGGTTTAGAATATCAAAATGCTTACACAGAAATTAATGTTTTACTTTGACTTTTCAGCAGCTTGGAGTCTTGGAAGATTTTATTTTAAAAAATAAACACCTGCTGGGTGACAGGGAGGGAAGAGGTGCTGCCACACTGCTCTTGGGTCCTGTGTTCGGTCCTGCCCTGAAGTGCCTTTTGTGTGGAGCTTGAATGTCCTCCTGAGTCTGCCTGGGTTTTGCTTTGGTGCTCTTGGATCCTTGCACCTCGTAATAATATGCTGGCTAAGTATGACTGGCTATTCTAACGGGTCTCTTTCTCTCTGTCCGTGTGACAGGCTGATGTCCCAGAGTGAGCAGTGCCGTGCTCCAAGTCCTCATGGCCTCGCTCCTCAGCAGGAGAAGCAACTTTCAGATAATAAATCAAAATACCTAACAATACAGATTTCACTCAAAGAAGTTACTTATGAGACTTAATGAAGAGGTTTTTTTCCAGATAAATTAACATATAAATTAAAAGATTTTAACAGCAGTGTATGAATCCCTGAGGGCCGTGGCACTAAATTAATAGACTTGATAACTCCAGTCTCTATAAATAGGGCTGCTGTGAATGCTTTGCAGATTCCAGCACATATAAAGAGGAATGAAAGTAGAAACCAGACAAAAAAAAGCTACCTCTCTACTTTTCATTTTTGCTCATTACTTAATGAGTTGTACTAATTGAAATTGGACGAGCATGCTAAATGAGAATAGTCACTGTAGTTTTCTGACCTATTTCTCAGTGGTGGTTCGCAGGCGGTCTTTGTGTGTCACCTCCTGACTCTAATCTTTTTTTGCAAAGCCATAACAAGTGAAATTGCTGAAAGCACGATAGACATATTGACACTGCAGGTAGGATAAGCAGGCCTGTAACGGTCCTTTCCTGGCTTGGCAGACGCATTGCTGTCTCACAGCTCTTGGGTCTAGAATTTGAGTCAGATTACAAGAGCGTTGCGGCTGGACGGCCATCTTGGTTAACTTGAAAGTAAAAGAAAAGTCTTTCCAATCACTATGGGTAGCCACTGTTTGGCAGGCTCATAAAAGCAAAGACTGGGGTAAATGACTAAAGCGTAGAGCGTAGGTTTGTGCAGCAGCCTCACAGCTCATGGCTGAATTCCAGACGGGGTGTCCTTCCGTGTGGAGCTCACAGGTTCCCTTCAAGGGTTTTATCTCAGTGTTCCCGTTTGCTCCCGCCCCCAGAGATGTGCTGGCATCTCTAGATTCTCCCTGTGCATGCCCTGCAACAGCTGAGCATTCTTTACACGTTATAGTCCTCTCCTGAGATCTGTTTTTCCGGGAGAGGTTTCAGTGTTGTCATCAACCCTACCAGAAACGAACTGCTTTCTCATAATGGATACACGGATCCCAGATTTTTTTTCCTGTTTGCCACGTTTCACTTATGTAATGAAAATGTCATAGCAACCACCTAGATTTTCCTGAACATTTCCCTCTGTACAGGCACCCAGTCTCCAAGATAGCAGATTTTCTCCTCGGTGCTCTGAGCCACTATGCATCTACAGAGCTTTTCATACTGTTGTGCTGTTTTGTTTTCTAAGTTTTGGAATAACAGGAAGCTCGCAATTGAGAAGTAACAGCCCTCTTATCCAGAAATTGCAGTGAACCCTAGTGCTTTTACCGCACTGTCGAGTTCCCTTTTCTAGTTTAAGAGAAAGTATCCTGACCTCTCTGGTTCCTTATAAGGGAGTATAAAGGTTGACTGGAAAAATTCAACATGTTATTTCAGCTCTTCTTCCTATACTTCACCAAAGTCCTCACAGCTGTTTTGTATATCCACTGGACACATTGAATATTGTGAACAAATATTTTGGACAGGAATATTAAATAAAAGTGCGTAGCAGCTGGGTCAAAACAAAATAAAATCTTCTGTCGGCAAACAGCTCAGCTTGTTTATTTATTGTGTGTTGGTAACTGTGCTTACTGGGATTGTATTTTATTAATATAATTAAACAAAATCACAAACAAACAAAGCATTGAAGCATTTATTAATACTACAGTAAAATAAAGTATGTGATGAATTTAAAGCCATGTTACCTACCAACATTTGCCTGAGACACGTGAAGATGAAAATTAATTTGATTAAAATGTTTACATTTATTGTAGTATGCCTAAATTGTGCATTCATTATTCATACACTGCTTCTTTATGGGATAATTTCCCATTTGTTCTAAAGTTTGAAAACTCTTGAAAAACTTAAATGTAAAGGAAAAACCAAATGTAGCTCTACTTCTCTTTCAACTACAGCTGTAAAGTAGTCTTTAATTGTGTTGTAAAATAGTGTACAGTGTGCGTTTCAGACCACTTTATTCTGCTAACTTCTCCAAACTCCCACTTGGAAGGAACAACCTGGCTTCAGATCAGCACGTTCCTCACCAGGGTGGGCTAAATGAGACCGAGTTAATCAAAACGACATGTAACAGCATCCGTTTCAAAAACTAATAACCATCATCATCATCATCATCACTACTTTGAGCCCTACCCAGGAATGAAAGGAAAGTCAGAAAAGCGTTTCTGACCCACACAATCTAAAAAAAATCAGATTGTAGGACTGCAGTTACCAAGGCAACAATATAAAAAATAGGTTAAAACATGTTTTCCAGTGAAACCCCAGAGATTTGGGAAATAAGAAATTACAGAACATAATGATTTTGAGCAATTTTTAAAGAAGGATGAGGCACGGGTTTTCAAGTGGTGACAAACGGCACAAATCTCCTGGAGAACGGCAATCGGTAATCGTATCTGGATTCCATTAAAATGCTTTCATTCCTTTTAGGCAATTGGCAGTAGTTTATCTCTTCCCATTTCAGGGAGAGTGATTCACACGTGAGCTAGAAAGAACTCGAATGTGTTTTAGGCTGTGATGGATAGCAGTGGCAGCACTCAAAAGGATAAGAGGTGAAATCCATTCTTACCTACCCCAGAATCTCGAGCACACAGGCATTAAGGTATTCTATTCTGTTATTTCTTCCCCTGCCTGGCACAGACTGGGAGAGAGACTAACTGCCAAAACGGACTAAAAACGGAGGATTAAAACACGATTCACACACAGACCTGAAATGCAGAAAGGCCTACCTCTAGCAAGATAAATACCGAACACTTTGTAGAAATGTATTTCTAAATGCATTTCATACTCTGGAACTGAAAATTGGAACTTATGGAAAGGCCTGAAAATCTTTTACTTTCGCACCTCTTGGCACTTTAAAAATATGAGCCTGTTTACACAGAGTCCAAAAATATTTTATGGTTCAGAGTAAATTTAATAATACTCAAAATTTGTCAACACTGCTTTTGATTTGAATACATTGCGCAATATTTTAAAATGTAATCTACTCTATGGGTGTGTGTATTCACTTGATACATGCAAGAAAAACTCCAGCAGGCATTTTGCAATAACTTTCTCCAAACCACAAGAAAGTTTATCTTCTTAAATTTCAAAGTCACTTCTCTGTAAGACGTGGTGGACTTGAGATTAATCGATCACCACAGAGAACAATGTACATTGTAGATTTCATTTGTAGGCCTGCGCTGTGGGGAATGCAGGTCAGGAGCATTAATTCACTCATTTCTCAAGTTCTGCAGCCCTCAAGGTTACTGACAAATGGTAAACCTCAGGATCCACGTGTGAGGCAGAGATGTTTAAGAGAAAGACTGAAAAAAATACACATTTTTCCCCACAGAGAAACAAAGCACCACCAACCAGTCTCTCCTGGGTCTGTCTGAACACAGAAAGTTGATCATGTTCCCAGTTTGTGGTTGAATGTTATTTGCACCACATGCAGCATTTACTGTATCACGTCCCTCCCGAAACACTGGAAGGGTCAGTGTAGGGCCAGAATTTCCAGACCTCAAGAACAGAGTGTGGAAGTGAATGTAAAGCACTTTGTATTTATTTGTATTAAAACAATTTTATTGAAATTTAAGAAAACTTTAATTGCCCAAGAGGAAAAGTGAAAATACTTCTTTTATGGACACATTCACTTCAATACTGTGTCTCATCACCAAGTACTTGGTTGTGTGACCAAGCCTCACCCAGACAAAATGTTAAAGCAAGCTACAATCAATATGCCAGACAACTTCATTTGTTTTCAGTTATTTATTACAGTAAATAAGAAAGCTCCAGCTTTACAAATCTCTCAGAATTTCATTTGTGAAAAACAGTAAAAAGTTCTCAACCTACAAGTGATTTAGAAACAAAAAAAGATATTTCTTCCATTTCCATATCAAAAAGTTCCTCTATTAAATAAATAATTGTAGAATTTGACAAGCATACACAGTAAACTTGCAGTTCAGTTTTCTTCTCTCAGATACAAAAATAAGGAGATGGGGTTAAACGCTTCGTTGCAGAGAGCTGGACCCCTGCCAGTTCTGTTCTGTGTTTGGAAGTGAAAGTCCCTTTGCCTAGAAGGATTGAATTTGCCTTGCTGGCATGTATCCCTCTCTGCTTTCTGAGCATTAAACAGCTGTAACCTATATTAAACCCCTTCATAAATAAGCAAGACGTTGCTTAAAACACACTACACAATTCAAGTCTCGAGTCCTCTGGGCCACTGATAACTTGCTCGTGTGGCGTCTACTCCTTCAGTCTTCCCAGTGGCTTCAACAACCTACTGCTCGTCGCAGGACACATCCTGCTGGACAGTCCTGTGACTATCTTTCATATAAAAAAAGACATTTTTCTTTAATCTTATAAAAGAAAGCAACTATGGAATTAAACCTTTCCCATCACCATTAAAGATAGGCTTGCAGTGTCCTTCCCCCATGCTATAGCGATGTGCTGCACTTTGTCATGAGTTCAATTCTCTACACTGTGCTCCCTATGCTTTCTACCAGCCTATACTAAACCTCAGGAAGTTTATAATGCATCAAATGCATACAGAGCTACATATATATATAAATGTGTTTATATATATAAATTAGAAATAAATACGAATGCATATACATACATAGAGCAGTTTTGTTCTAGATATTTGGCAAAGAAAAGTTTAAGTGGAGTCAGGCTTCAGTATGAAGCAGCAGTGAGCCCCAGGGCCAGACGGGGCGCTGGCCGGGCTTCACTGCGCGGAGTCCGAGTCGCTGGAGTCCAGGCTGCCCTGCATGGCCGAGGCCGCCACCCAGCCGCGCGCACCCTGCAGGTTCTGGGTGCTGCGCCGCAGGCTCTCCAGCGACTGCAGGAAGGACTTGCGCGCCTTCTCCTCCTCCAGCGGCGAGGCGCCTTCCTCCTCCACCTCGGCGATCTCCGCGAACGTCACCGGCTGGGTCTTGAAGCGTGACTGGCGGGGGCGCCGCAGGCGGCTCTTGCCCCGGGCTGGGGCTTTGGGCACGGGCAGCTGCTGGGGGAACTCCTCCATGGCCGCTGCCAGCAGGTGAGCGGGAATCATTGTCTGGAACCCGCCGACTTCCAGGTGCCTGGTTGCCATGGTCTGTACTGGACGCTCAGACTCCTCGGTTACAGCTTCACCAGCTTCAGAGCTCCTCCGAACCCAGAGCTCCCACAGGCTATCCGCAAGCTGAGAAAGCAGGAGACAGTTCAGCCTGGCCTGCAGCAGAAACGAGCTTGGATTCTGACAGCCCCTGTTTTAAATTCCAATCCCAGGCAGCGCTCCGACTTGAAGGTCCTGGCACACGTGGATCAGCTCCTCTCCCGGCTGCAGCTCCTCTCCGTGAGCTTGTCTGTCAGCTGCGCTGCTGAAGCACTGTGGATGTGTTGTGAGATCAGATTGCTGCTGGCTCAGATCTCCGTCTGTCTCTCTCTCTCTCTCTCCCCGTCTCCGTCTCGTTCTGAACTCGGGCAGGCAAGAGGAGATTTATATAGCCCTCTGCTGCCCACTCAAGAGCAGGCTCCCTTTGCCACTCCCTCTCCGCAGTCACAGTTCCGGCTTCCATACCAATCCTCCGGAATCAGCCCCTGAAATAGTCGGCTGTGATGATGAGAGCTGAGAGACCGTGACTAGGAGTCACCCCCCAGCACTGCAGTAGGAACTCCCCTCGTGAATACACCAGCTCACACACACTTGCAGACAAACTGGGAAATCGGATGAGAGGCGTGGGTGTGCTGCTTCAAGAAGCAGGAGCTGCTGACTTCCGGCTAAAGCCGAGGAACTGAGAGAAGCTGCATGCTTATAGCCAATACTGAAGAAGCACACACCGGCACGGTCAAGATGCAAACAAGATTTAATGCAGTGAGTTTCGTAAGTTAGCTGGCTTATACAGCTATATTGTGTAAGGGGTGCACACATACAAAGGAGACTATCGTGCACAGGTTCCATGGACGATGAGAGTGCACAACAGGCTGCCCAGCTGGGGAACCTGCTGCTTCCTCAGTCTACTGAAAACTGAGGACATGCTCTCATGCCCCCATCATCCTGTTTGCATATTGACTGAACTTCATCCTCCACAGTACGGTTGTCATGATAATTGCATATGCAAATGTACACAGAAGCACCCTACATATAAAACATTTCCATCTTTCAATCAAAATACTTCAAATACAAATGAGGACTTTGGAGTGTTTTATATGCAGTGATCGTTTTCAAATGAATACACAGGTGCCTGGTTCAAGCACACAAACATTTGGCTGAAGACCAGACCTGGAAGCCTCACAGACAGCAGTGACATGAGAAATGCGAACATTGAAGATCTCAGACTTTGTGCTCAACAACTTGGGAAAACTGGGCTTTTGGAGTGGAGCCTATTTATCCCAGTGAGCTCTCTCTTTCATGTAATCCAAACTCCTAATTGTTACTTCTGTTATTGAACGGGTTAATCTACTAAATAAAAGTAGCTGATGTTATTTGTTAGGAGACTTCTGCTTATTAAAATCTTAAAATCAACAGCTTTTTAGTAAGTTTTAAAATATCAAAGACATGGTTCTGAGGTTCATGATTGGGATGTTTTAGGGTTACAGGATCAGGTGAGTGTCTACAGAACAAATTGTTCATGTACTGTAATTTGAGAAACTAACTTTTGTTCTTGAATACTTAGTCAGCATTTGTGCAGTGTTCATTACAACAGAATAGAGGAGAAATACTAAAGCCTCAGTTCACAGGGAATAATACAGACTGTTAAATACACAGCACAATCTGAAACCTACTGTTGATACTCTTTGGCAAAAGCAACCGCAGATTCAATTGCATCACAGTCTGTCCTATCCTAATGTGATGCTTACTGGAAGTCCGAATATAGTATTGCAGATCCATGTAGTCAACACTTTGCAGAAGTTCAAAACAAAAACAGCTACAGTATCTGTGTATTGAACATCCACCCTGACCCAGTCAAGGTAGAATTTCAGGTTTTTACACAGAATTATTTATTTTTTTGTTTACAACAAATCAGCTCTTTTTCAACCAAAACAAAGTGGTTGACAAAAAAAAACGGATGACCAGTGACTGGTCACACTCCACTGAACCCGTCAGAACTCTTCGTTAAGAAACTCATCAGACCCTCAGAAACCCCCTTTCCTCAAGCCGCAGTCATGTTGCTAGGGCAGGGAGTCCTAGGTGGGGAGATCATCTGTTCTATATTTGGGACCGGGGTCTCTCCGTCAT
Organism: Lepisosteus oculatus; assembly: GCF_040954835.1. Taxonomy (NCBI): domain Eukaryota; kingdom Metazoa; phylum Chordata; class Actinopteri; order Semionotiformes; family Lepisosteidae; genus Lepisosteus; species Lepisosteus oculatus. Next base: position 15,999,014 of record NC_090716.1, read on the forward strand.
TCCAGGTTCGTGTGTCAGCGCATGACGTGCCGATTTCGTTTCGGTTTCCCGACTCGGTAACAGGTGGCCTGGGCGTGAGCCAAGGACAGCGGCGCAGCCCCTTCTATTCTGGGTACAAAACGGGCACAAACACACATCGCAGCTTCCCAGCTTAGGCTGATGTAGCCTTACAGAAAAGGGACGGCTAAACAACAGAAAGAGGCTATGATTAGCGAGACTGGAATCATCTTCACAAGTCCTATATTTAAAGGATAATCCTCACACATTCTGTTTTTATACTCAGCGGTTGCTGAGATGGTTTTGGGTTCATTAAATGTTAGAGGCAACACCTCAATTAGCTCACCAATTATGAGGTAACCAGAGACCACCAGTCTTATTTGACATGACCTGGGTCAGATTATAACCCAGATACCACAGAATTGAGAAAGTAAAGCAGCTGGAAGAATCACTACCTGGGTCAAATAGCGCAAGGTTTCTTTCTCATCTAATTGGGGGAGACAGGCAAGGACACAGGGTGAGTAATATTGTTATTATATAACAGGCCTGAAGAGCAGAGCATTAGCAAGTACAGCCAGATTGTGCACAACATGTATTCTTCAATCTCAGCTGCAGAATGTCATACAATTCAAAATCAGCTCTAGAATGTAGTTGCTCTACTTTGTGATCGGTGTTGTGTAGCACACATATTAATGTCGGTGACAAAGCTGCCAGTTTTAAGGGTTTCTCATTTTAAATTGATCACAGGAGGAGAGCTAAGGCAAACGATGAGCACTGTTTTCTGAGTCAACTGATTTACCCTCCTCACTACCAATTTGTCAGAATGTGGTAGCATAATCCCTAAGAATTAAACAGCAAGTTTAGCAAGAAACTGTGACAAGCAATGTATTTTGGGGACCTATAGAGTCACAATCAGAGAGGAGCAACAATGTATCGAATAAAAGTCAGACTTATCAGTCATAAGTGTTAAAAAATGTATTACTTATATAAGATTTAGTACTGTATGAACCTGCTAAATTATAATAGTATAATATTTAGTATTACGTGGAGCCCAACACTTACAGAAAATACCATATATTTTACCATATATACAAACCACTTAGAATGCTTAGAAAACAGCAAAATCACATAGAAATGTCTCGAAACAAAGAACGTCCACTTAAACTCCAACAGCATAGTCAGTGCTGAATCATAACCTTTAATAGGGTTGAGGAGTTATGGGTGATACATTCTGCTGCATAACAAGTTAGGATGACCTACAGTATATGGGAGGTGATGTCTTCATGAAGTCAGAATCTGAGGCATTCATAGCTGCACAAAGTTTGTCATCTAAAATGTCTTGAGTGATTACTCCACATCTATTTAGAGGTTAGTAAGACAGGGCAACAAGATGGGATTTCTGCTGAAGAAAGGATCTTCTGTGTCAAGTATTACATTTCATTCTTCACCGCATCTCTTTAAATCAGCAGCAGATTAAGGCAACGAAGATGGGATAAACCTGTCCAGTTAAATTTTAATTGAATCAGTTTAACACTCCGAGATGAAGAGCCGTTAATGGAAAACTGCTGGATTCTGGATTCCAAGGAAAAGATTTGTTACAGAGTTCAAGTTACAGAATTTCCATAAACTCACATTTCCTTTTGTAGGCACCACAAACTACTACAGTAGAAACAAACAACAATTCAAAGTATGCTTAAGACCCAGACTGCACACCAGTTTATACTGTATTTTCTACAAAAATGATTATGATGAAGTGAACATTTTGCAATATACAATCAAATATATAATATGCGAGTTACATATTTAACAGCTCTAAGTGATGTTAATGTTGGACACTTTCTGGTCCAGATTTTAAACACTCTGTACTTCTTTTCCTGAAGTACCTGATATGCCCAGTTTGCCACTCTGTAAGAGTCCTCTGTATCTACAAACAGAGGATCTGCTCTTGGGCACATGTTCCTATGGTTGAAATCCCTGAATAAAAGATTAATAATCACACTGGTGATTATGCCACTTAACTGTCTACAGAAATTAACAATCACACCCTTCATTGCTAAAATCTGCAAACTCTGGGGATGTGTTCTGATGATCCTGTATGCATTCAGACTTAATTCATTTAAGATGTGTCTCATTTAAACATGTCTGAAGACTGGAAACTGAATGCAACTTTGCTTAAAAACACTGTTTAAAATCTAAAGTTTTTAACTCCTGCCTGAGAGGAAATTAAAATTGGTTACCAACCAGAACTGGCCATTCTGTTAACCTACTGTGGATTAATAAAATACCAGTATGCTAATGTTCTTATGCAGCTGTTTCTTGATAAAAAAGCATCTGGATATAAGCTCAGATAGCAGAGCTTGGTACATTGTCAGAGAGACTCATAAGCCTTTGGGGAAAAAAAAAGTCCTCTGTTCTCAATTCTCAATATACTTCCGTGTAATTTCCACTAGTGCTTATGTTTGTCGGTTCTGAAGAAGATCTGGGGGTTGGCCTTGTCAATGCCTAGAATCTCGATAATTTTCTGGAACATTGATTTGCAATCAGATCGATCTATTCATTCTAAATTTGTACTGTTGATCCATACAAGTTTAAGGATCAGGACTTTTCTTGGTCTGTTTACAAAAGAAACAAAACTAACTTGCGTAGAAGTGGAGGGATGTACTAATTCAGACAGTCTTAAAAGGGTGCAAAACTCATTTCGCAGTTACAGAGAATATCCCCTACAGAATGAAACTGGTGTTTATGCATCATTTCAGATAGCACTTTTCCCACATTAGGGTCCCAAAGCACCGCACATACAGAATGGCACCATGTTCATCCACCACAGCTGTGTGAGACAGGGCTGTCGTCACACGACGACGACCATGACTCAGCAAATCAGTTAAGAACTGGAATTAAGTAGCAAATATATACAGGTCGAACCCATCGTGCCGACTTAGAGTGCAATTCAGCCAGGACACCCCATCTTCAAACAGCCTCATGGGATCTTCAAAGAGTAAGTAGTCAGGACCTCGGCACATGAAATTTTTGTCAGCAGCAATAAACAATAAGATTCTCCATCGCCAAATCTCCAAACTTTGGGAATGTACTCTACTGTATTCTGAAGATTCTGCATTCAAGCTCAATTCATCCATGACTTGTGTCCTGGTCTGTGAAGTGCTTTGAGATGTTGGAAAGTAAAGGCACTATATAAAATTGCCTTTTCCATTGCTCTTGATCTTATTACTATAAAATAAAGGTTTGTTGATACAGCCTCACCTGATTCAATCTAATAAGGCTTTTAGTTTTATGGGAGAGCACAACACAGTTTGTGCACTTGGAGATGTGCTTCTCCGCCTTTGTACTCAAGTCAAAGCTAAAATGGAACAAACGAAATGCAAAGGAAAAAAAAAGGCTTTGCAGCTAATGAACATTACTACTGACATTTCACTGTTACCTTATGCTTTTATGTTACAAAGGACAAAGAACATTATTTTAAGGAAGCAAAAAGAATTCAACCAATGAGAGACTGACATATTTCAGCAACAGAAAAAGAGCTAATCCAGGGATAATAGTGGCCTGCCCACCAGCTGGGGAGGGGTTGCCATAACAACAAGAAATGTCAGAGAAAAAATTCTCAGACTGCAATCTGTAAACACAAACACGGAAAGAGAATACATACACATATAAGGTTGCTTTGTGGTGAGACAACACAAAAAATAGCCTGGGCATCTCGCTTGGTCTTTACTGTACTGTATACATAGAAAATTCCTTCCAAATCGGTTGGTGAACATCTTTATTTATAGGGAGCAACAGACTTTCAGATAAGAGTTTTCAAGACAAGCAATAAAGATAAAAAAGTGAGGTGTATGATGATCATGGGAGCCGAGTATAAAGTTACATAAATAAAGGTTGTTACAAAAATCTGAATCTATTAATTTAAATATGAATCAATCTCACCCCGTCCACTTCTTCAAAAGAAATAAATAGCAATGAATTCAACGAAAACATTGACTTTGTTATAGGGGCCCCACGCCCCCAAACATGAACACCCAATGAACTTTCACTTGTCTTGTTTTATTTCAATATGTTTTCATCTCCCATTGTGTGTTGCAAACATTTTTTTTTCTTCTGGGTTACAGTTTTCAATACTAAAAAGCGTGAAGGTAAAGATGTTTTAGGAAAAGTAAGAGAGCAGTGTCAACACTGAAATAGATTAAGAGACCTAAGCATCACATCCACACTGGTACTCCTCCCAGACAACACAGTCCTGAGGCTCACTCAGAGCTCTGCAGATGTTAATGTGTTCTGTATACAGTACGTACTTTTCCAAATTGATATATTTGCATATTTACAGATCAGTCAACACTACACCCCTCAAGGCAATTTTTAAAAGCAGTAGAGTATATAACTAAAGAGAGACAAACATAAGAAATGTTTATATTGTGGGGAACAACTAAACATTGTTACTCTCAACTCTAGGTACATCTGCTGTTCAAGTACCTCAGTTCAAATGATCTATTAGCCTGTGTGTTTATGTTGAATCTGAGGATCCATGTTCAAGTAAAACCATGCTTGGATATTAAATGATGCACATTTATCCCGACTAACCCACAAATACCTTTGTGTTTTTCTCTAAATTTTTTCACTCTAAATCTGCCATCCTCTGCAGCAAAGAATAGGACCCTCAGCCTAAAACAGCCAGCATTAGTCTAGAGTCTGTCTAAGAGGTTGCCTCAGACCATCTCAGCCACTGTAAACAAGAGACTTGTCAGTCACATACTGCCTGGCAGCACGCCTGCAAGGAAGAGCTGGATTTCCCCAGTCGCTCACAGGGACTCAGACAGCCCTGAAGACACGCACTGCTATTTTGCCCTACTGGCTGGTGAAGGGGTCACCCTCTCGCGACGTCCCCGGTCTGCAAGCTCATGGGAGTCCAAGTGGCCATCTAGTCCTCAAGTACCTATCATTGTCTTACAGCGCCAGCCCCATCCCCCATCCCCTAAAGGGATTCAAAGGTCCTTTCTTCCTCAGATCCAGAGCACCTTTTGCTTATGTACAGTGGCCTTCGAAGAGAAGTGCAGAATGATTTACAAACACCTAAATGAAACGTCTCCAAAACCCTGTGGAAGTATATGGTGAATTATAGTAGTTATGCTTTTTCTAAAATATGACCTTATCCTCCATGCCCAGTTCCTTAACTTTATTATACATGCCTGTCAGACTCACTGTATGCTTACGTGTACTTTGTAGTCTTAGGAACACAGCATCATCCGATTATATTTCAAATCGGAGCTCAAACACACTCAGAAGAGTAGTGCACAACTGGCCAAGCTGTGTCAAAGACACATGATCCTTAGTACTGCAACTTAAAATTCTTTACTTTTTGTACAGCAGTGACACCTATGACACCTTAGATGCCTGCGAGAACACCATGACAGTCGGTGAAAACCACAAGTGACACCAAACCAGGTGAGTGTGTTAGAGAGGGGCATGAACACATCTTTTAACCACCCTCCATGCACAGGACGGGGAATTGATAACAGCTGGCAATTCCAAATCCGAAGGCTATAATAACTGATGTTTCATTTCAATTAAAAATCATATAGATATCCCACATTCTAATATAAATTGAACCTCTTTTGCAAAGTAGAGGGGTGGACGGAGGTGACTAAAAACCCAACCTAGGGTAAGAGAGAGTTCAGTGCCCATATTGACTGGAACTTGCGTCAGGGCTGTTTGGTACAAAGTCAGACATACTGGTATTGTAGATATAAATGACAGGGCTTCCTGGGCATGCTGACAGACAAGTCTTGCTATTTCAGCACAGTTACTGTAGCTACCAAGATGTTCATACCACTGAAATACCAAACACTCTTGTCAGAGCTAAGTGCAGTCCTTAATGGGAGAACTCAGTCCAATGTCAATCTCTGTAGAACAATGCATACTTAGTTTCCAAAATACTGTGTGTTTCCAAGGAGGGATAAAGAGGAGAAAAAAGTATGGTCTCAGAACCTTGAACATAAAAAAGGAACAGAATTAAAGTAAGTGGCCTAAGCAAAGTCCAATAAAAAAAGAAATCTGTGGCAAAACTTGTACATAACTCTCCATCATCAATCCCCACCTGACTTGACAGAACTTGAGCAAGTTTGCAAAAAATAAGTGAAAATTGTACCATCTTGATGTGTGAAGCATGTAGACTTAATCAAAAAAGCTTGATAAACAATGATCAAATCAACATTTTAGATTTTTTTTTCCCCAAAGTTGGAAGACATTTAAACCATAAAAGTATTCAGTTTGACCAGTCCAGTCATGCTCTAAAAATATTCACTTTAAAAAGTGTAGATATTATTCCAGTTCAGCAAAATAGGATATCACCGGAAAGGAGTGAATAAACTACAGTGGCTCATGAAAGTAATTGCAACTATAGAATATACAACTTTTTTATTCCTTCGCAAGTTTAGCAATGGAGTTTTAAAACGTTCATTCCATCCAACTCCTCCAGCTGTAGCACTTTTTACGCTGTTTACTTCTTTTGGAATGTCAATGTCTTTCAAGATCAAGACGTTCTGCCAATATGCTAGTAGAGGTTTAATAACTTTTACAATAACTTGTACTAATAATCACATACTTTAATTCCCTACAGTAGCACCTACTTTCTGCTATATAGAAATAAGTCATTGTGCAATATTGAAAACCCATGAGAAAGAACCTGAAAATATTTTTTAAAAATACACAGTTTTTCACAGTTCTAACATTTTTCATTCAGAATTAAGATTTCTGAGGATTAGGCATGATCAGAGCACCATCTCGTTGGTGCCTTCATACAAGAAACAAGATCCTCTCTAAGTCCTTATATCTCACATCTTTAGGATGTCTCCTGATAGATCAAAACTGAAATAGAGGTAAACCTGTTCCACTCAGCTGGTTTGTATACAGCAGCTTGCCAAAGGAAAGTGTGTGCTGCTGCATTAGGAGGAAAGCTTTTCTGACTGAGTGGCCTGACCTGAAAGCCATGCAGAGTGCTAGCAGGTGGGGCTGCCAGCAGAAGAGAAACAAACTGTTTACAAGGGATCTTGCAAAGTGAGAGGACGTCTCTCTATCCAAGCCCTAACCAGAATGGCCTGTTAGTGTGATCAACAGGACTTGAGCAAAATGCTTTTCTTTTTCCCTTAAAAAGAGGAGGGGAAACAGAACAAGAGCTGCTGTGTTATGGGTGTCCTGTACAGAAATAATCTGAGATAGCTCTGTAAAATCTGACAACAGAATGTTGTATTGCCTCATAGATTGATCGTTCAAAACCATCAACCAGAATCAGTTTTCAGTTTTCTTAAATACAAGTTTTATCTGCACTTTTGCCTTGGATTCCGGGCAGAAACCCTAACTGAAACAGAAGAACTAAATGCCATGGAAAAGACTGCTTCAGACGTTCCCAAGTTTACTTGAAATCAATAATTCATCAGCCATCTAGCTTCACGGTTCTTTTCCAATTAAGCGCAGTACTTGTGCACTATGTCAGCAACACCTTCCCAGGAAAGGCCTGGCATATCCACCCCACAATGTTCTGGAGAATAGTGAGAAGTCACATGACTGTGTGCCAGGAAAGCAGTTCAGAGAACTCTAGCTGCTGGTCACTAATTTGCATTTTATCATTTTTTTCTGTGTAAGTGAGCCATTTGAGACATTGGGGGCTCAAAGCTATGTTTTGTTTTCTGCCTTCTTCCTTCTCAAAGAATGTGATTCTTCTAAAACAACTAAAATGGCCACCCAGCTCATGATGTCAGTTATATAATGAAGAAACAACAGGACTTAAACTGCCAGATGGCAACTATTCAGCAACTGAGACTGAAATTGAACCTGCCCTCAAGTGAACAAACCAAGCATCATTGGTCACACAGCTCCCAATCAATCAATATCTACATTGTGCATTCCTAGAGGAAACTGAGCGAGATTATCTGATGGATTCTTGAAAACAAACAGGCACACAGAAAATATGGTGACTGCTCTTCTGTAGGCTGCGATTCACCCAAAGTGTTTGAATATAAACTTCCTCTGCATACTGTCAGAGGACATTTAGAACATCGAGATTTCATTTCTGTCACTGTCAGCCTTTCCCTATCTCACTCGGCAGCTGCTAATAAAAGTGTACTTTATTCTTCAACTCATTTATTCCTCCTTGACCGTATGCAGGTAACCTTCTCCCACTATATACTTGGGTCTCATCTTAACACACCAACAGGTCTGTAGATTTTCTAATAAGAATTCAGCAAGGTGGTTAAAGAATTTACTTTTAATCCAGAGGCAACTATATTTTTGCCTCCCCAGCTCTTTTTTATGTGGTACAATGCCAACACACTGCTTGCTGTCACAGCATCATGGCAATGTGGACAGATTTGTGCTGATGAGCCCCAACCCAGTTAGAAATTGTAATGCTGCACTGTTACAGAATGGGACATTTCAAGCAAAATTGGATTAGTCTCTGGATTTAACTCATGGTTTACACAATTACTGCATCACTGCATTCTATGGGATTTGAATTTGATTTGCACTTGGGATTGGGAGAGGAGAGTATTGTACAGCTAATCTGATTACCTCACTTCTGCTCCAGTTAGCAGCACATGACCTGAAGACAACCTTCATGTAAGGGCGCTTGCTTATGCAAGTAAGTACTTTCAAAAACACAGAAAAGTTTACTCAAATGCACATTTAATCTCTTACTGCACAATTTTAAAACTGGGTAAGGTTTATCAAAGCATTACCCAATAGGTCCAGGCTATTACAGAAAACTAATGTCATTCAATCCCTATAGCCTTGGCTTTTCTAAAATTTCTAATAAATCATTTTAATAAACAATTTCAGTGGTTCCCAGTACTGGTCCTAGAGGAACACTGGGTCTTGTGGTGTTGGCTCCAGCTGAGATCATAGGCTAATCTGAGATTTGCTTTCAGCTTTTATAAATCCAATTTGACGTTTTAATAGGTGCCAAACCCGAGTTTTAGATCATACAGGTGTTGCCCATTTTGTTGTATTTTAGGTTTCTGCGGAAGGAAAAAATATGCTCATTGTGGACATGGCAGTCCATCATAAATTGAACCACTAGTAAGAGCAATTTTCTTAGAAATATCAGAAAGGATGTTGAAAAGAGGTTGCATATAGCCCTGTATGTTGAAGTTGGAAACCATTTTTTGACATTTAGGATTAACCAAAGTAAGTTCATCCACACTAGCAAGCACTAGAGAAAATTCAATTGGAATAAAAATCTCCCAAACTCACATCACTGAACAGTGTAAGACTTTCAGCAAGGACAGTTCCAAGGACCAACATACACTCCTGATGGCTGAAGTGAAGTCCAGGAGGCTTTATTCTATACCTTAGCAGATATTCTCAATTAAAAAAACAACACTTAAAATATACTGAACACATGCCTTATTACACCCATGTGAGAATGTGACCACCACTAATTTAATCAGATTACCAATTAGCACCCAGTGTGAGTATTTAAAAGAAACAGAGAGTTGCACTGACTAATAGTGGCAGGTCAGCTGTAAATATAGCCCCGTCCTAAGCTGGGCTTCCACAGACTGATTGCGAGTAAAGTCATTTTAAATAGCAGAAGTACACCTTCATAACAATTAAAAATATGTTTGCCGAAAAACAAATTTAAAGTGCTGTGTGTTAAAAGGATACTTTTCTTTAGGATAATAACATACTAATAAATCAAACCAGTATGGTCAAAAAGAAAAGCTTTTCCATTTCAGTTGGGTATTATTTGTCATATGAGTTGGGCTATATTGAAAGGCCTGTGATGGATTGACTTTGGGTGTCTGCCAAAGGGTGACACAGATATTTTGGGAGCTCTTCCAAGGAGACTGGTGAGCCTTAGTGAAGATGTCTGGGATGCTGCAGCATCCCTGTATAAAACCATCGTGGAGCAAGTCTGGAGCTGAATGCCGCAGGATAGAAATGGAACAAATACACAAAAAACCTTTAGAATGGGATCCTTCTCGCTGCTACAGCTACTGGTACGACATTCCTACACTGAGGACTGATCGTTTAACTTCATGGGGCTGAAACGAGGGAATCCTTCCATGTCTGTAGTTGGGGGTTTAATTACACTACACTGTTGGCACTCTCAATCTCTCTGAGTTTTGAAAGCCAGCCATTTTCCAATAGCAGTTAAAATGTCAGACAACAGACTCATTGTGCTTTCTTATGCCCAGTAGGCTCTCCACTTTATTTAGATGAACATACAACCTGAAAGAAGTAAACTAGCAGCTGGACTGGCTGGGAGTACACATCATGAACACAATGTTCTGAGCAGACTGTTGGCTTGAATAACTGCACATATTAGATTGATTTTATCTGTGCAAAATAATAATCAAGAACACCATTATGCGAGAAGGGCACATCCAGTATATTCCATTAAAAATAATGAGAGCTTTAACTTTTTTTACATTTACACTCCTCTCCACATTGTACTGTACTGTAGGTGTTTCGATGTCCAAGGCCTTATTCAGGAGTTTTTCATGCCAGATATAACCTTCAGGCAGACAGCAGGACATACAGTATAGTATATAGCTCATCACCATGAGTGCTAGGCTTACAAAATCACTACAAACTGATTCAGGATCTACACAAAGGTGTTTATAGAGATAAACACCTGAGAACATAAACCTGCTGTAAATCTGACAAGAGAAAAAAGAGCAAAACTCGTATACATTTTGCACACTACTGTATGCATTTTGGAAAGAATCAATGATTTAAAGCCAACTACCCTATTCTGACTGCTTTTTGTGTTAGTATTTAAGTGTAGCAGTCTGGTGGTGGGATGTCAGGATGATTAAATGAACAACTAAAAGATTTCCAGATGACATAAGCAATGTGAACTTACAGCTGTGCCAGCTTATTGTGGTCATGAATAATGTATGTTACACTTCGATTTCTATATCACTGACACTAACAAATTATTCTGCAATTTGTTAGACATTTTGACCATATTTTTAAACATACTGTATCTATATCCTGACAATACAATGTCACGTGATGAGACTGGGAACTGCAAGTGATTTGTGAGAAAGGCAACAGCCAATTAGATTAATCATAATAAAACTGATGTAGAGTTACTAAAATGCCTTCTGCAAAGTGCAGTAAGTAATGTTTTTAATATGTCAAGCAGTGCTATAGTTAATAAAGAACAGAGGCACCTGTGCTCAACCAGCTTTTCTTGCTAGAAAGTTGAGCCTAGTATAGGATTTTAAGAAGTGCAAGGTGCTGTCATAACAGGTCTTCACGAGAGAAATGGTGTCCTCCTGACCTTGGCTCAGCCTTACAGATTCACTGCAAAGAAACTAAATGTTATTGCTAACATATCAAGTACCTCAGCTGATTTAAGAGCTCCTGTTCTTGTCTCTTTGGTACATTCTATGCTCAGATGGTTTAGAAATATTAAAATGTGATTGAATGCCTGGACTGAGTGCAGTCTTGAAGGCCTCCAACTCTTTCGCAGGGCGGTGAAGGACCGAACCCAGCACTCTGCTGGAGCCAGAGGGGCCAGGGGCTGGAAACTGCCCTCTCTGCCCGAAGAGAGTAGCGACAAGAGAAACCTTATTTTTAACATTTCTGTACACCGATCCCTCAGCTGAATACGTTATCTGATGCATCCATTCCTCCATCCATTTTCTAACCTCTTTATCCAATAAAGGGTCACAGGGGAACCACAGCCTTTCTGATACAATAGTAATGAGTTTACCTGTAGGAGCTTTCAAACACACAGAGCTACAATCACTGGCCTCCTCTCTTCAGCTGGTATGTTCTCCTTACATGGAAGTAGAGCAAAGATAAAAGATAAAAAAATATCAGTTTGGAAAAAATATTTTTTACCATTCCATCCCATTTCACAAATGGCAGCATAATAAACATGCTAAAATGAACTCTTCCACTCGTGCCCAGTGACTGACAGATGGGAGGAATGATTGTTCAGCTGGGAGGTCACCAGTCCATCACAGGGCACACACAGACACACACACTCACACACCCTGGACAGGACACCAGTCCATCACAGGGAAGACACACACAAACATAGCCAAATACACCAGGGCCAGTTTTCCCAATATCCAATTAATCTTCCAGCATATATTTGGACCGTGGGAAGAAACCAGAGATAAAGAATGCATAGTACATTTACATTTTAATAAAACAGTATATTCAAGAGCCTTTCTGTCCACTAGCCCTTGACTTCAGCATGACAGAGAAAAATCTCACAGAAAAGTTTCTTCTGGGAATCCTGCAGAACTAAACACAAACTGTCTGGCAAACTATAAAAAGTCAGCTCAAACTGTTCTAGTTCAGCAAATTAGCTAATTTGTGTCCAATTTTGTACACAATTTGGACACTGTACTGCTATGAAAAAATGACTGTTACCTCTGTTTGGGGGAGAGTTTGTTTCTTGTGATTTAATGCTTGGCAGTAAAATTCAGAGTAAACTTCCCAGTATTGCCACTGCAGAGCTCGGCCATGTGTTCAATACTGACAGGTGTCCCAGAGGGAACCATTGTCCTGGCTCTGACCCAGCCAGAGCAGGAACATTTCAGAACACAGAGCACAGGGCTGCAGGAGTGTCTGCTACAGGCTGCACTCCCACTCCAACGCATTAGTCAGCACGCCCCAGCGTTACAGCCGGTTACATAACTTTATCATGAGGGCATTCTGTCCTCTTCTGAGGATTGAGTAGCAACAGAAATCAGAGTCAAGCATACCTAGAGCAGCTTCTCATTTAAAGGTCTTGCCACCCCCTTCTCCCTGGACAAAATAAATTAAATATCATCTGTAACTCTGACTGAGACAGCTCTGGATTTATAAATATATAAATGCACCACATCGGTCTTGACAAGTGAACTCTCAGCAGAGACGCCAGCTGTACTGAATGTCCTCTGTGTTCTGGCTTGCACAGATTAGGAGTACTCCTGAGATGCAAAGTATTGAAGGCACTGCATAACTTCCTTGAGCAAATCACATACATTTCTACGGTACTGTATATCATCAAAACGATTGACCTCAGAACACAACATTCTTTCAAAAGCAACACAGATCATATAAAACTGTTGAAGACTTTTGTGGCAGGATATGTGACAGCCCCTATCTTCAACCAAAGCTGTCCCAAGGATCTGCACAAACAGAAATTCATGAGGGCTGAAATAAAGTCCAGGAGACTTTGCTGTAGACCTTGTCAGGCATTTCCAATACAGAAAACAGCACTGTACTGAAACACATGCCTAATTACACTTATGTGGGAATGTGCAAGATCACCCTTCACCACTCATTTAATCAAATCGCCCTATGAACACCCAGTGTGACTATTTACAGGAAACAGAGATTGTACAGCTGCCCCAAGTGGCAGGTCAGCAGTACATATAACCCCATTTTAAGCTAGGCTGCCATAGAGTGATTGCAATTTAATTTAATTGTAATTTTTTGGTGTACAAGTACACATTGATAAATATTAAGATATATTGGCTAAATATAAGGATAAGGAATTGAATTTAATGTCTTAAATGGAAAAGCTGGTAGTCTCTAAATCATGACATCTCCCCCCTCACAGTGGCACTAACAACACCTAATTAAGTGTATAGATTACAGAAGGATGAGATTTGGAAATCCATCTGACAATCAATAAACACTGTATTTCTCTTTTTAACGATGTCAGGCACTTATTGTTATGCAGAAGGATTCCCCGCTGCCTAATAAAAATATTTGTGGCTGTTCTGAAAGTAACTTTAAAAATAGATTCCCAGAGAGCCTTAGCAGCATCATTACCGGTCCCATGAAGTCCTCAGCTGAATTACATGCCATAAAGGCTAACTGAAACTGAAGCCTGTACAATGATAAAACTGTTTAGCATGTGTGATGTTTAGCTTTTCTTTCTTTCCTATAACTAAAAAAATCCTGCCCACATCTATGGATGAGGCCTACAGGCTTGTCTCCAATTTCTCTCTGACTTTTGTGCAGGTCTTCCAAACTCTCACGGTGCTCCTCTACCTCTCTCAGGTGGCTCATACAGCTGTTATGACCCAGAGTGTTCATGATGATTTGCTCCGTGGTGTCTACTCTGCTGCCTTCTTCTGTGGTGGCCCAGGTTTTCAGCCCAGATGGTGACTTCCTCAAGGAGCCACCTCTCATGCCAACACAGTGTGTTAAAAAACATCTGTCCAAAAAGGCATGATGCATCTCCTATGAAAGTCGATTGGTGATATTTATGCCGTAAATATTCTTATTCAAATCTATGACCTTTAATAACACAAAGCCTAAAGCACAAAAAAACCTTGCAGTATGGAATTAAGGTTTCTTTGGGTTCCTCACAAGATGTTCTGTCCATCTGTCCATGCACATAAAGTGCTCAACATCAACATCTTTCATAATGAGACTTACAAGGTGCTGGACAATAAACCAAGGTCTACCCAAAACCAAGTATACAATAGGGCAAAGGACCCTTGTGCGAGCCAGTCTTTCCACACCAGATTGCCACATTTATAGTAGATGCTGACTTAGGGCCCTGAATGCACTGCAGCAAAACAACTCCATGGTCACTGCCTCCTGCAGTAAGCAGTCAGGTCTTGGGGACACCCTGAGAGCTGGCATCTGCTGGGCAGACCACGGTCATGACTCAAAACCCTCAACGCCAGAGACAAGCAAGAAAACTCCTTGGGGTTCCCCCAGGATGTCCCTCATGGAGTATCTAAGAAGACAGTAGTGTATTTGTGTGCATGCCAGGATCGAGTTTAAGTATAATATCAGGTGTCGTACAAACATTTAAAAATAGATATCAGAGCAGACTGCGACTGCTAACCAGTTCTCAGTAAGGTGATCATGTGCTCCCGTTGACGCATTGCAGAGCATTCTTCATCCAAAAGAAATCCAACGTGTACAGACCTCACGCCAGTACACGGTGTTCACAATTATTCACTTAATGCAACAGATAATGAACCAAAACATCTTCTTTTCCAAGTAAATCCTGCCTTTTGGCTTTGGTATTTCT
The DNA here is from genome assembly GCF_040954835.1 of Lepisosteus oculatus. Lineage (NCBI taxonomy): Eukaryota > Metazoa > Chordata > Actinopteri > Semionotiformes > Lepisosteidae > Lepisosteus > Lepisosteus oculatus. The sequence continues at coordinate 16,014,021 of NC_090716.1, forward strand.
CTGGTTGGAACTGATACTTGCTCCTCTAAAATGGAAAAGAACTCCAAGCCGTACTGGCCATCGTGTGAGACTTTTACTCTTTTGTCTGCTTATCTCATTTAAATGATCCTGTAGGATTAAGATCTTGAATCGCTACTGAACCAATTACTGTTTTGCTATAGGAGCTGATTCTCAGAGCACATACAGGATGTCACTTGTTTTTGGCCTTCACCTTCCAGCTTTCTAATGCATATCACAGAGGATGAAAAATTGTATTATCCCATCTTCAGTGCACACTATATTCTATATTTACGTTTTAATGTATTCTTTAAACAGCATTCAGGACAAATCTGCTTCGGAGACATTTTTATATGCAATTAAAAATGTATTTTTTTATCCATTCAAAATGAAGGGCATATTATGAAGTGAAACATCATTCCCATCATTCTAAATGCTCGTCTACACTCGTATTTCTTTAATGCAGCTACATACACAGTAAACTAAGGTCCTCCTAGGCAGGGACCAAATGCACACTGTAAGTAACTGGTCGTCTTGCAGGTGAAACATTTCCGAGGCCTACAAGACAGAATGCCATCATAACATAATACTGCAGAATAAAGACCACATGACTCTGAATCACTCAGTTTGAGAAAGTCCAGAGTGTGTTGTTCACTATTGAAAACCACTGTGATTCACAGTCATGACCACAGATCATCCAAATCCAGTCAACACTCCTCATCTGAGGAGGCTGTCTTCCTAGTATTTTTTCTGCTAATTTAAAATAAAGTTGACTTTATGTCTAATGAAGCTTCAAATCTTCATTGAATGCAGAAGAAAACTGTGGTTATTTCTGATGGCACTGTGACACTCACTCTGGACTCAAAGATTACCATGGGGAAGTTTTGTAATTGGTTTCTTGTTCTCATAAAAACAGACAAAGCAAAAAACATACCAAACCTTCAAAAACAGGGTGAAGAGAGCTCCGCAGACACACTTTGTAGAGGTGATCTAACATTTTATTGTGTGTTTAGTAAACCACCCTCCTGATTTAATTATTTGACAATTAACCAGTATTTACATTTATCATACATTGATTTAAACTAAGACGTCCAACAACGACTCCCAATTAGAAAGGAAAAAAAATTTGCACTAAATAAATTTTAAAAAATATTTTTTTTGCAGTGCATGTGTGTTCAGACAGTTTCAATGCAGACTGTATCTTGAAGAGCCGGTCCTCTTCTGCACAGAAGCTCTGTGGGCCTTCCCCTCTGCCCATCTGTGCCTGCCGAAGCCCGGCTCTGGGTAGACTGTGCGGAAGGTCAGATTGATTCGAGCACCTCTGTCGTGGTATTCTTTAGGAACCCGGTGCTGCCAAAGCAATTAAGAAAATCAGTTTTTCTGCTGTAATTAATGGGTACTTAGCTCAGCAAAGATCCAGTGCAGAAGAAACACAGACCAGGGGTACTTGCCAGGTTGGGCATCAACAGTACAGAAGATCAGTGAAAGAATTTTGCAGTATCTGCCTGAATATGTTCCATGTAAGAGACCATAACATTATTTGCTTGCAGTACAAAGTCATTTGACTTAAAGTTTACAGTACATCTCACATGTTCCTTTAAGGCTTGTATTTGTTAAATTGAGTATACAAAAAATATTTCAGAGCACGAAAAATAAAATGAGATTTAGAATGTGACTGTAGATTGTTTGACATGTTTCCAAATTAAAGAGCTTCTGTAAAACCAGAATTGGTTGACTGCTGTTAAAATTGCTTATGCGTCTCAAAGAGCTAAGATTGGAAATATAGAGCCGCTGGAATTTGTCAACTTGCAAAATCCGGTGGATGCATAAAAATACAAATAGGCAATCAGCCAAAAACAAATTAAAAATTTTAAAAAGCTTTAAGTCAATGTTTATTGTATTTATTTTCAAAAGGTTCATTTTTATTGAACCGTTCTAATGTTAATTCTTTGGGTGTGCTGCCCTTGGGCATAAGGCACGGATACGTTGGATTGGACGGCTGAACCAGCCCTTGGTGACAGGCCAGGCCAGAGCCCCTCCTCATGGAGCCAGGCTGCTGTTGCACAGGGCAGGGGCTCGAACCCCTGCTGCTTTTCACTCCAGTCCGGCCCAGTTACCTTACTGAAACCTAACGAGTGAACTAACAAGTCACATGGTTGGAAAATGTGAAAGTTTTTTCTTCCTTCTCAGACATCTGGGATGTTATTTTACTTCTGACTTGCAATAATTAAAAGGCAACTTCCAACATGTTAAAGAGGTGAAAACAGTCAAACGGCTCAAACTGGTCTTGTTATTAAATCCTTATTAATGCTCTTAATCATTTAAGGGTACAGCTGTGTGTCTAAGAGCTCGGCTGCAATTAAAAACAGGAGACCAGGACTGGGAGCCCCAGGGAGAGGACCTCCGGCTTTATAAGAAGCAACGATTCCTCTTAAAACCATCTGTGTGTAGATGTAGAAGCCTCTGGTCCTGAGGGATGGAAAGTTGTTTATAAAACGAAAGAAAATACATATTTTTTTAAAGAAGATGGAGCTATATAGCTTTGCTTAGAATACAGTTACAACAAACCGTAGTTTTTCTATATTTGCACTGTTGTCTGTTGTGTATATTTGCACAATGTCTGTTCTTAAAATTAAGGAAAACAAGACCTTGACACTTATTACATCTTATCTTCCTTATTAGGCATTGGTTGCACAAAAGGGAACATTCGTTTGTTAAATTTTTGGAGCCAAAGAAAACAAGTTTGACTAAAAATAACTAATGGAATTCACAGACGTTTTCAAACATTATCAAAATGAACCAAATATGACTCTGAATGGGGGGAGGTGGGGGCTTGTTTAATCATAACTATCATTTTTAGCCAAAAACGTTTTGGCTAAAAATGCAGTCATCAAACTTCCCAACAAGGCTGTTAATGCAGGAACATGTTTTGGATCACAGTGACTTATGGCTGCTTTTACCACTGTGTACAACATCAATACTTCATAATAATCAACACATAGACTTTTGTGTGCTCATGTTGTATGAAATAATTTGCCAAAATCCTTGATCACCTTTAATGTTGACAACTTTTCAAACATGTTAAAATGGTTGCAATGTAATTATCAGGCATTGTTCTATGAGCTACAAGCCATTAAAAGTTTGATACACTCTGGACCCAACCTTTATGTGGTCTGAACTTGACAATTTGCACCAAGACCTGACAGATGCAATTGTAAAGCTCTCAGAGAGGCTTTGTTATGATTCCAGGAAGGTTCTGCGAGGTGTTGAAGAAAGCTGCGTGTTTCTGTGACCTTCGAACTCACTTCACTTTATGAGCAATTACAGTTGACTGTCTTTTTGGAAAGGATATAAAAAAAAGAAGGCCATTAGCTTATCTGGCATGACTGACAGTTTAGCAGATAAGTGAAATTTAATTTTAACTAGTCCTTTATTAAACAATCCAACAGTTTGGGCCTCAGGTTGGTGAAACCTGTTACAGACGCCCCTCAGCGTAAGGAATTGTCCCCCGTTCTCCATCTTAAAGGCGTTTTTATAAGTTTCCAATCATGCTGCCCCCCAGTACTTATTTCACTGCTGAGTATGAAAAAGTCTCCTGGGAAGGTCTTATGCATTTCCATAAGATTTTAGATATTCAATAAAATTTCCTCTGCATCTGCTTTGTTCTAGACTGAAGAGATTTATCTCCCTTAACCTGTTTGTAAATGGCTCCCCCCTGAGACCAGAAACCATTCTTATTGCTTTTCATTGCATGCCTTATAAAGCTATTAGATATATTCTAGATGAGGTGCTACTAGTGTGCTGTAAAGCCTTAGCATACCTTACATGGATTTAAAATCAATACCCTATGTTATATAAAGTGAAATGTTTATGTATTGGAGCAGGGATGTGACAGTTTGGAGAAAAGGAAAAATTGCTGGAGGAGTAAATAAAGCAAAGATCATTAAATCATTTAAATCATCAAAGAGATGTGAAAAAAATAACTCAAGGGGAATGAACACTTATGCAATTAGTTATTTTCACTTCGACATTATAGGGTATTTTGTCAACCAATGGCAAGAAATCTTAAACATACCATGATTCCGTATGGTACCAATAACATGTGGAAAAAGTCCAAGGGGATGAATAATTTTGATAGACATTTTATGTTCTAGCATTGTTTTTCTAAATTAGTCAAACATAAAAACCTACAGTAAGACTCTTCTACAGCTTCTTCAAGCTCAGTTTTCCCACTTTCGATCTAGACTTGTTTTCTCTCCCTGCACATAAAGCTCTTCCACTGCCCACAGCAAACATCAAGTCTGCTTTGCTGCTGCTACAGTTTTTTGTTCTTATGTGGGTATCACCTGGAAACTGAAGGCATCTTTATGTAGCATTAGAGAAGGACAAAACTGCACAAACATCTTCAAAGACGCACTTGTCAACTTCTATAGTCAGATGCCTGTCACTTGGCATCTTTGCAAAGGATCCTTCGCTTAGACTTAATCCTCTAAACTAAGGAAAAGAGCTCTACCTGATGGCCATTTCTGATCGTGAAAGACTAGAATATTAGGGATTCAGAATCCTCCATTCTCTATGCCTTTGGCAAAACTTGTTTACTGGAGAGGGTTTTGACATGAATACGACAGTTTGATGACCTAAAAAACGCGTCATTTCCTTCATTTTGATATTCCTCACAGAGGCTGCTCATTGTTCCTCCTTAGCAAATCAGTGTATTTTGGGGCTGAAAGGCCCAATCTCCTTTAATAGATCATGTGGAAAAAATGTTCCTAAAAATAGGTCTGCCATTCCCCTACTGCCCTTTGTTTCTCAGAATAGCAGTAGAAAAGGACAGAATAACTAAAGTTGTTTACTGGATCTACCAGCTCAGTGCAGTCAAAACCAGTTAAACAGAGCAGAGCCTCATTCAAATCCTGGTTCTTTTAAAATACTGGCTTATGCTGTTTGCGTAGAAGGAAAAATGAACAGGATATTAGCTAAGAATACAGCAACACACTACATTTTTTTAAAGTCAACTAATTGGGGTAAAAAACAAGAGGAATGAGTTGACCAGGGCACTGGAATCACCTTCCAAAGACCTGATGATTTTTAAAAGCAAATCTAGAGTTGAAAGAACAAGGGAAACCCATTCGCGCTCTTGTAGATCCCTTGTTTGTGGGACCTCTTCTCTGCCAGCCAGGTATGCGGACGAACGGGAGAGCACACCGCAGGAGTCGGGGGGGGGAGTAAAAACACATGAGCCAGCCTACGTGACGCGGGCTGGAGAGGCAAGAGCCTGCATTTACCTGCCAGTCCTCCTGCACCGCCCCCTCCATCAGCAGGAGCGTCCCATGAGCCAGCGGAACCCGGAGCCGCTCCACATACGTGTGGTCACCGCGATCCTCCTGCCACACAGCACAGGGGAAGACAGGTTAGTCCCACGGCCCATTAGCTCCTCTGGCTGCTCGGTGCAGGGAGCAGACAGAAGAAACGATTCCGCATCTGTCTGAACCATTTCCGCTTGTCCAATCCAATGTTTTTAAGAAGCACTTCTACGCTGTAAATGCAAATTTATGCAAAAAAGGAATAGCCAGAAATAAGCAGTTTTCTGGTTTTGTTAGATCAGAAAGCTCATGAGGAGGAGGTTTCTGATTAGAGCAGATCTTAGGAGATCTGGTGCTGTCTTCGCCCACAGTGAGTCTGCACAGCAGAAGTGAAAGATTTCCTCTCTGGTTTGAGCACAGTTCAGCCCGGCTCAGACACAGCCGGCTCTGCAGGGCGAGACAGCAGGATGAGCCCCCCCACTGTAATGCCAAGGAACCCACTCTGTGGTGTCAAACGCCCCAGCGGAGGCGCTCTCTCTCACCGCGGCGGGCTGCTTGCGCATCTGGAAGGTGCGCGTGTCCCCGAGGCTGAGCGAGGCGATGGTGGGCCGCGCCCCCAGGGAGGGCTCCGAGTCGCTGTGCCAGGCGATGCTGTCCTTGCCGTCCCGGTACAGATTGCACAGCAGGGAGTTGAAGGAGTGACCGGATGCCAGCTCCACCTGCCCTTTCAGCTCCAGCAGGACGGGGTGCCACTGCCGTGAGCACACAAACAAAAGAGTCGTCACCGTTGTCTCCGCTGACTTCCTCCTGCTCTCCAGAACCACACCGACAGCAGGATTCAGGCACGCGATGAGCTCTGCCGCCTATCAAAAGGTTCATTACTCTGCAGTAAAGTGGGACGGCAAGAGCGACACCTGCAGGTCACACCACAGAAAATCACCCTCTTTGTGTTTTTAAGGGGATAACTCTGAAAATGGGGGCGGCCCCTGACTTTGATTTCCTGATTCATCCGTTTCCGAGCTAAGTCTCCCATTGTGAGGCAAAGCGATCTGCAGCTACATTGGGCTCATTTCATCTCTCATAAATGTGAAGTTAAAAATAATATTAAACATGCATATACCCATCACTTCATACATTCTGCCCATAATCCAGAACGGAGGAAACCGTTCTGCAGTGGAGGCCTTTTTTCCTTACGCTGATACAGAAACGGGGGGAAACACCAGGCAGAGTGCTTCACATCTGAGAGCAAACCCGCGAGAGGCAGGCGATGCACTTGGCTCAGAACAGATTTCTACACATAACATGAAGAATATAAATATCTAGAGCTCATTATTTTGCAAGAATAATAAATGAAACAAACAGTAGATTAAAAAGAAAAACAATTCAGAAGCCAAGTTCTTTACCAAAATCCCTTTTTTCATAACCAGTGTTCAAGAGTGCTGGATAATGTTTCTGCTGTAGTGATGATAAGTTAAGATATTGAAAACTGAAAAAAATCTCAGGCTCCTAGGAGAGTTACAGGAATTAATTAAAGGAGCCCTGGCCACAATAAATCATCTATGTTGAAACTTCCAAGCACAAAAATGAGTTCAAGTTGAAACAGGGTATTAATTGTACCCCAAACCATTGCTGTTTCACCACTAAACACATCACATTCCACACAGCTCCCTGCAAATATCTTCCCCTGGTGTTAAAAGGCATGGAGTCTGCCAGCAGCAAACCTCAAAAACTCAAGTCATATCTTTTGTAACCAAGACTACCTCCGTATTCTGCTGAGCAAGTCAATGTTAATGAGAAAGCCTTTGACCATGACAATGCCTTCAGTATCACAACCCATAGTCTCCCTAGTATTCATCTGACTATTCCATCACCAACTGGCCCTTTTCAAGCTGAAGCTTTAGTCACATGGGTGTTTAAGATGAATGCTCTAGTCCCTTCTTGTTGTGACAGCTATTGAGGAATCACCAAGACAACAAACATCAGTAACATTACCAGCCCTCCTACCACAGACTAAGAGACAAGTGTGATAGAGTCTTAATAGTTGGACACTGAAACAGAACCACCAGGTTCTGCAACACTCCAGCACTCACAGCCCTAAGAACCTGGGTGCTGGCAGCAGTCATAGAGTCATAGTATCAAATTACAAATCAATGTCATTTTGGGCCAAGATTGGCATTGAGAAACAGATATTCTCTGAGCTTATGAGGTTCTTGTTCTGCGAGGCAGAGCTCTTGCACTGAGAAATTGTGTTGCACTGAAAAAGTGTTTTGTTAGCCAAAGTGGTCTCTCACCACGTTCCCAGATCAGAAGTCTACTATACCTCCGGGTTTGCCTGCAGGGTGGAATTTGAATAGGTGTAGGGCAGCTCTCCGAACCAGCACGTCAGCCTGGGCTCGTCATATAAAACCCCTGAAACCACACAGAGCACAAACTCAGGCCGCAGTTCACCGACAGCCCCTCCGCATGTGACCAAAACAATCCAAACTGGCACTGTCTAACATGTCAATTGAATCGCAGGAAAACAACACTTTCCATTCAATTATCTAAGGCAGGATGAGATCAATTACTGGGTCAAAGGTGATCTTACACAGCATGGTCAAAGAAGCCATCCGACAGATGTCATAAGAACAGGTGAAATTCTAGCTCTCTAAAAATACTGAGAATAATAAATAGCTTCTCCAAATTCAATGTAAAAAATAGGGAAGATAAAACAAATAAGATGAACAGTTTCTCACGTGTGCTAAAGCAGAGTACCAGAAAACACTCAGGCACAACGATCAGCCACTGACCAAAGTGGAAGGCAGTATTTCATAGAAGTTTTTGAGTCTAGAAAATATTTTTTTTCATTTTTTTGTTTTACATTTACCATTTGTTTCTGTCACTGTTTAAGCTGATTTAGCTGCTAATTTTCCCAAATAAATGCTAAAATTGCTACAAATCGTTTATTTTAGTAGTAGAGAGAGATGTTTTACTAGCCTGTGAAAGAATTATTGTAGTGGTTGTAGCTGGGTCAGTCATCAAATTCTCACATTTTCTGGAAATGCTTAATTTGCAAATCTTCATGCATTATGGCAGTGTTTCAAGTTTTAAAAAGGTGCCAAGTACTGTGAATTGCTAAGCATGCATGTTTTTGATAAGCACAGATTAGTGAAACTCAGTTGTTTTGACAAAATATTTTTTTTTTTTAACATGAACCCTTGTGATTTAAATGTGATCATTATATCATGGTATCTGGTGGACACCAAATATATAAATACAGAATGTAAGCAAGAAGAATATACACAGTTCCCCTTTTTACATTTTGGATACATTTCTGCCATTTAACATAGCTGTTTGCTAAAAAGTGCTGCCCACTCATGTTGGCATCTGCATCAGAGCCTGACAGGCTGAAATGAAATGGACCAAAACGGCCACAAAGTACTCTTCTTAAATTTAGAAGTGCACAGACTTTATGGAACGAAACATTCGCAAGTCTATAAACACAGCATCACGGAAAAAGCCACAGCTCCCATCAGACTGGCAAAGGTTCCAAAGTACACATTACAGCTGGATTTATTGTATATTCAGGAAAGCAATTACGGACAACTGCAAGAACAGGCCGGCGCCTACAGGAAAGCTGGGATACTAGCAGACATCTCGCAGAGTAACGTGATCCAACTAAAGTCACCGAATTTTCTTTCGATACAAGATGAAAAGCTAAAATATATGCCCCGGATTTTAAACCCAGTATCCACAGCCTATGAATTGTTTTTTTTTTTTTTTCCAGCATGATGAAGCAGGGCAGCAGTGAACTTCAAAATTATTTTGAGCTTTCATCTGCCAAGGCAATTTTAAAAAACAAAAACTAGTACGACACTCTAAAAGAAAAAAAATATTAAAGCACATCAACATCTGCCTATCAGGGTTGGTCAGAGATCTGCTGAGCTATGTTCCTCTTTCATTTGCTTGCTCTGTGCAAATGGAACCAATTGAAGGTATTACACTTGAAAGGTCCAGCATTTAAAAGCTGCAGCTGGCAAATCCCGAAATGGAACATCCTGCCACAGAACGGGAGTTACTGCACGTCAGTTTCCCTGCAAGGGCAGGAGAGCGAGGTGCAGGAAGAGAAGACTTCGTACCCTGATGCATGTTGGACTTCTGCTGCCAGGGAAGCTCCTCCAGGAGTCTTGCGAACATCCAGTCAGCCTCACCAACAGAGAGGAAAGAGGGAAACAGGCGCAGCCTGTGGGCACAAACCACATGAATGAGTAACTCCCCAAGCAAGCCTGATGCTCCATAAGTCTTCTCCCATTAAAGAAACAGACCAATTAAAATACTAAAGGTTCCTTACTTTTTACCAGTTACATAACCCAAGAATAGTTTTTATGCATTTTTCCTGTCTCTGGAAAGTATAAAGACCCCAAAACTTCCATCCATCCATTTTACCAGCTTTACCATCAGTTCTCACTGTGGTGAGCAAGAGCAAGAAACTGGGCTGCGAAGCTTCACACAGCCCTCGTCCTCACCTGGAAATGCCTGTGGGGCCTTGGCTGATCACAAACTCTCCCTCTTTCCTGGGCATGGGCAGAAAAAAGAGAAATATCTCAAAACCGGGCCCACTCTCCTGCTGCAAACTATCTGGATGAAACCGTACTGTGGGCATCAACTGAGGCCTCCTTTCCTTTCAACCAGTAGTCCAGAGAGGCGAAGACCTTCCTCCCTCTGTGGCTCATGTGGGACAGGCGTCTGACACTGCAGTCCCAGGCCCTTGAGCTCCTGCTCCTGATGGGGCTGTAACCTTCACCAGATGCCAGGGCGTTACGGGCCTGGTGGCATAGTCCTCAGCACTGCTGCCTCGCAGCCTTACAGCTCTGGACCTGGGGTGCTGTCTGCATGGAGTTAGTTTGTGCTCCCCGTGTTTGTGTGGGTGTCCTCCTGGTGTTCCAGTTTCCTCCCAGAGACCAAAGACAGACTGGTATGTTCACTGGGGGCTTCTGGGATAACTGGCTCTGGTGTCAGTACGAGTGTGTTTGTGTCTGTGTGTCTATGTTAGATGAAGCAATCAGAAAATGGTGAATGGAAATAGCAAATTGCTCCTTTGATTGAAACACGGTGCTGCACACCCACAGCAAAAAAAAACAATGAAATAACAGAAATGATACAATAAAGGCAAAATTGAAAAGCATTACTGCATAAGTATTCAAACCCTTTTCTGTGGCAAACCTAAATAATGTAGGTGCACAAAATAACCTCAACAAGCTTCACAGATAGCCAAGTTGCCTTTGTGTGCAATAACAGTGATCCATATGATCGCAGAATAAAATCTCCTCTATCTTAGATTTTCCAGGCTTGCAGCTGCACTTGCTTCTAAAGATGTTGCCACTGAATATCCAGTTCCAGTTCATGTGTCTGAATACTGATGCAAACCACATATTTCCATTCTCTTTAGTTTTGGCTGACACCTACTGTAACCTATCTTAGCTTTAGAAGTCATGAAAACAAACATTACAGCAAGGCTCTGACTATGGTCTGAGTACTTTTGCAAGGCGCTGTATTTTCGGGTGCATAAAACAGTTAAATCAATGTAACGCAGTTCAGACAAATGTGGCATGGATTTAGAAATGCCAGGAACTGCTTTACTAACTACAACACACTGTTCTCAGTTTAATTTTATTCACACTTCTACTGTAAGAAGATGTGAATATAACCAAACTCACAATGTCTTCTTCTCATTCCACTTATAGTAAGAATGCCAAATACAGTACGTCTGTGTTTGCCTCAGTGGTTATCTGAGGAATTTAGAACACTCAGATTTTATCTCTAGGATTCAAGCTTCACATGCAGCGAGGAACTGACAAAAATCGATCCTTTCCAGGAAGAAGTGGCACACCAGTCCTCTTCTCCATAAGCTCTTGAAAGCCACTGTCACTCTCTACATCCCTAGTCCAGGTGTGCATCAGCCAGTTCCTTGCCACAGACCCTCACTGTGCAGAGTCAGAGAACTGTGCCAAGCAGGCTGTGCTTCTCTCATGACATAAACATAGGCTCTCTATTACATAAACAGCCTTAGCTTATGCCTGAACTTTCTGTTTTAAAGGATTGGAGAGCTCTTAAGGTTAAGATTAAGCTAAAAGACATTGCCAACACAGCCTCACATGTGTGAAAAACTCTGACACCAATGTGTGTTGTGCAGACATGTCTTCTTATCCCCCCCAAAAAAATCCATTAAATGTAATCTTGAACAAAGTTCGAAGACCCCCAGCAATAAAAAAATTGTTTTACAAAAACAATGCTAATACAGAATTAGGATAGAATGAATAAAGCACCCGCAGAAAATTAGATGAAAACATTTTCTAAATTATATTTAGCCTGCAATAAAGAAGTTACATTAAATAATACTTAACTTAATTTAAGCATTAAAAGCAGGAACACATGTGTAAATTACTTTTATTGCCAGTGTCGCATCTGAAAGTACTTGCAGACGGTGTGATACAAGTAAGAAAAAAATACTTTATGTTGCAGTAAAGGCAATTACACAATCATAAATCATGATGGATTTTGACCCCACTTAACTACATTCCTTATGAAGAGAGTATTCTGTTGGTTTTAATCCACCTCTTTCAACATGGTTCTGTCAATGTAGGGTTTGTGTAGTAGACTTGGGCCTTTTGGCTCACAGCAGCAGATCATGTGAGTTTTGAGTTTACTGAGATTTTTTTTATAGTGCTGAAAACGATCTTGGGAATCAAACCCATTCCAACCTAGCTAGGTCAGGAGAGGCTGACATCTCTGATGACTGCGGAAGATGCTGAATGTATAAAACAGATGCAGGCAGTCTGATCCTGGTACTACGTCTATCTAGCAACTACATGTATATTCAATCTTTTCTCTCTGTTAAAGGAAGTAAAGAAAAATAAATTTTGACTATTAACCAATGTGATTGACTGCTTAACAGTCTAAAAGAGTGTGACCCTTTTAGACAAGAGCACAACATTTTGAACATATTTAAAACATTCTTTAAAAAAGTTACTCCAAAACTCGATACTGTAAAATGGACCATCATCTCTAAACAGACTTTTTTACCCTTAAATATATAAAGTATTGAAAATTATTGCTAGGGTGTTCATCACTGGAATGCTCCTTAGTGTCCCTAAGTTTGCTATAACTACAGTCTTTTTGTTAACTACTCAGCAGCAAAAAGTAAAAAGATTTACATGTAAAAAGGGAAAAATGAGCCAAGCATACTCACTCAATGACTTTCTCTGCTGGGATTTCCCTCCTGAGCTGTTGACAGAGAGAAGAAAGACTAGATCAGGCCTAGATCCTTAGAATAGCACAATAAAGTCACACTCCAGAACTTAGAATTTGACACAAATTGATCCCTTTCAGAAAGAAGTGGTAAACCACTGTCACTGTCTTTATCCCTAGTCCAAGTCTGTATCAGTCAATGCCTTGCCATAGACCCCTCACTGAGCAGTCAGAAAACTGTGCTAACATTTTAGTTTTAGAGAGAGGATAAAACAGTGCATAATGATTTGCCACACAATCATTCGTTTTTGTTGTAATTCTCAGGGTTACGATGCAGTTACAAGCCCCGTTTTAACTGTAAAGCAACCCTGCAGAGGACTAGGTGTTGGGTTACTTTCATATATCTGATGTCACAAAAGTTACTTAGTAAAATCTAGTGTGTCCTATTTTTTAAATGAATGTCCAAATAAAGATGAAGATTAAGATATCTGTACCACTTTAACTCAATTCTTTCTGCAGGATTTAGACTGCAGTTCCTTTTATGGGGGTTTCCTTCCACAATATATGGTAGGTTAATTGGCTGCTCTATAACTGGAGTGGAGTGTGTGTGTCTGTATCTATGTCCATGTGTGTTGAGCAACAGATAGGCATCCTGTCCGGGATGTATCTCCCCTTGTGCCCAGCTCTTCCCAGGATAGGCTCTGGTCCACTGTGACCCTGAATTGGATAAGCAGGTATTGAAAGTGATGATGATGATTATTACAGTTCCCAACAAGTCATCTCAGGTTCTCTGGCCAGCAGCTCTAATGTGTGATCTGGCACCACCTGCTGTCTGATTCACACCAGGCAGAACTTGTGCTTTGTTGCTGGACAGTGCAGTCATCTGACCAATAAGTTGTGGTACACAGACTAAACAAATTTACAATCAATTTCACACATATGACAGAAAACATAATGACTGGAAGATACACTAGGCTACACAATGAAGGTTTTGACTGTGGGATCATTCAAAACTACAGCAGACCCTGCAATGGCACCAGTGTGGCATAGTGGTTAAGGCTCTGGGGCTCTGGGGCTCTGGAATCCTGCTTGTGGATTCAATCCCAGGTGGGGACACTACTGCTGTGCTTTTAAAGACCCTTACTCAGACTGCTCCAGCAAACCCTGCTCTACAGTCTCTTGTGGCATAAATCAGATAACTTTAGCCTCAGGAACAAACTGTGGATTAAAGTGTTAGATCAGTTCTGAGAAGAGCAAGTTACAGTTACACCCCAGAATTTAAGGGTCTCAAAACATTTTGAAGAGAAGATTAAATGGTGCACAATGACCCTTATTATTAATAACAGAATTACTTAATGTGTAAGAGACCAATGAGCCAAATAGCCTGTGTGCATCATACATATTTCTTGCAATTGTTTTTTCATTGACAGTTTTTAGATATTAAGGGTTTTCATTTTTGGGATGTGCTCAAAAAATCCCCACGAAGAACTATCCTGCTGATACATTCATTCCTCAGCTCTCACCTGTGTTGGCTGTTGGAACTCAAATTTCACCTCTTCCGGACCCCAGCAATTTGGGGCTGTAGAAGGCGAGCTTATTACACCTGGGGTTTCTGAAACAGCACCCAACATGTTAAATAAACAAAACAAAGGGGTTAACAAGATAACCCTCTGAAACAAAAAAGAAATCCTTTGTTCCACAGATGCATTTAATTAGCCTTTTAGTGCTGTGGTAGGTTTGGTCACCTACTGTTGTGAGTCATTCTGAGTTACTGGCTGTTCGTACAGTATATTCTGATTTATTATAATAACACCTTACATTTAGAAGTGATCAAGGGTTTCTGATGATATGTATTTTAGTGATAACAGAAAAACAAACAAACAGGTAACTGGATAATTTCACATACCTCTGGGGTTAGGGGCCTTTGGCAGAGCTCTGGCCCAGGCTCCTTGGACTCTTGCTCGCTGTCTCTTGTCTCCCATCTTTTGGCTGATTATTGCTACCAGTGGAGTACAAAAAAATGGATCTGGTATTCCACCCCCCAAGAAATGGTCGTTGTGGTAAAGTTACCCTGATTAAAGATTTTATTGTCCCCTGAGGGATTTTTTTTATGGACACACAGCAAAGTGATTGAGAAAGACAAGTGATTACAGGTTTGGGCGGTGCGAGAGAAGGTGGTTAAAAGTAATTACTGGCAATTCGAGCATCATTCAGGCAGGTAGTCTGTGAAAACACCTTGAGGATCCTCATTAGTGCACAAGTCACACCAATACATCTTGGCCGCTAGTCAGGATCTCAGACCGAAAGAGCTGCTTCAACGCCTGTCGTTCAGTAACAGCCTTTTACTGACACCTACAGATAAGGTACCGAAGCAGACGCACTTCGTTTTAAATTTTCTTGGTTCTGAAATGATTTAAAGTCTTCGGGTGCACTCCGCAGAAACTACAGCAAGGCGCAAGGCAAAGGCAAGATAATCAGCGATCAAGAAATCATTACAATTATAGAAATCACTCATTCCCATAGCTGATAAGAACACGAACCTGAAAGCAAAACTGCTTCTAACAGCAGAGTCCGAGTCTATTTCAGTGTTAAACAATCACAGCACTACAAATACCCACCACAAATATGTATCCAATTATTTTAAAGTTTGATATGCTAATTTGGAGTATTTTATTGCGCAATTTAAATAATGACGACGCGACAAGCGGTACGTGCGGAAAATAAAATTTCAAATGATACATTTGATAACATCGCTAATGATATTATAAATATGTTTTTCTAAAAAGCAAAGATTTGTATTCAAACCTGGAATATCACATTGCCGTGTTATTGAGGTGTTGCAAGAAACAATACGGGAGGGAAAACGAGTCCCACAAATCAAAGGTTCCTAGCTATAAATATATATTCCGCCTAATTATTACATGTTCGTGTAAATACTCATGTATACACAATAGCAGTAATATAGACTTTTCGAAATGGTCTCACATGATACTGATAATACTTTCCTGATATTGTTCGAGTCATTTTAGTTCAATTTTTACAATATAAAAAAATCACCGTTTACCAGTTAGCACAATGTGAGTGGCTCAGTCGTTGGTTTATTGCGACGAATAAACGTGCTCTCACAGACTTGAGGCTAAACTAGCCCGAGGTGAAATGTAGTCAGGACACCAGGACTGTTACTCCCACTCTTACATGGAGCTACGGCAAGAGCCAGGTAGAGAGTTATCCTGAAGATGGCACCTCCTACAGTATATCCTACTCAGCACTGCAGTTTGTCCCGTTACCGGCCTGTGGAGCTGGTTTGGATACTCGGGACACAAGCAAAAGCGCCGCTTACAGGCTGCTTGTTCACGGAGGTCTCCCAGCACCAGCTCTGCTTAGCCTGCGAGAAACCTGGTAAACCTCTCTTGCACAGCTGAGGGAAAGGGGAAAAGGACAGCTGTGTGGCAGGACCGTTCTCCACTCCCCGACATGCATTACAGAAGAACAGGGCAATTCCTCAGGCTGCTTCCGAGACACGTATGGTTGGGCTTTGGTCTGCATTTGCCTTAGGAGGAACCACAGCAGTCAGGCTGCAATGTACAGTGTGTCCTTAAGGAGAATGGAAACTACTCCAGCACAAGGCTACATTTCTGGTCATCGAGGACCATACTATGGATATTTTAAGGATCTCCTTTGATTACCAACGATCAAGATTAAGACTTTGAAAAAGTGTAAGAGCTTTTTTCAAGAAAGAAGGTGAGGGGGCGGAAGCATAGCAGTCAACATTACCAGTTGATGTACAACCACAACTCCCTCAAGTTTTATACAACAGGTAATTTGTTCAAGTTAATTCAGACTGCTTGTGAAGAAGCTCAAACTGTGATCAAACTATTCTAGATGATGTGTATTGTCTTACTGTCCCATGACATTACACACCCTCTTATAGTTGCTGATACAAGAGTTCGCAAAGGGAGGTTGCTTAGCTACAATCAGGTGCTTCAGTCCTTTCCCCAAAGCAAGTTGTTTCTATGCTTATGTACCAATGTTTAACAGAATTCTGTTTTGATTAGAATAGGTAACCCTGTCTTATGTAATGTGAGGATTTTCAAAACAATGAACAAGCTCTAAGAATGTGCATTACGGGACAGTGGTAACAGGGTGGGAAAAAAAAGACATCTACTTTACAAGATGAACATTCTCATTAGTGTTCTTCATTCTCTATTCTGTTTCTATGTCATTTATTCTGCATGCTTAAAGAATAAAATATTACTGTGTGAGAATACAAACTGCTGAATTCATGCTTCCTCCAAGTCTTTTTCCACAATGGCTTGAAACCGAAACATGAACAATACTTTCAGTGAACAGACCAAGTCAATCTTCCTTAAAACTCATTGCTAGTGACTTCCAGGTCTACATCTGCTAAAAACCAGACATTTTTAGAAGTAACAAATCGCTATATGAATTGTAGGCGACTTTCTATTTAATGCTATTGTAAGACTTTTCTATATCTCAGGGTTTAGTTCCATAATGAAATTATCTATTAATCGACAGGAAGGAAAAATGGGCCAGACCTTTTCTTCTGAAAACCTGTTGCAGATTTACAATAATTAAAAAATGACTTTCTGAGAAACATGATGAAAGTAAGAAAAAACACACCAGGCTCAGTCTTTAGTAGAGGCTTTTATTGTTAGAAATACTCAAGTCGACACCAGTTTGTCAAATCAAGTCATGAGAAACCATCACAGGCCATGGGTGTAGTTCCTGTGACAGCCAACAATCGCTAAAAAAGATCAACAGCTCATTACCTTAAACAAATGTTATGTTGCTTTTTCACAGTGAAGGTTCCCTGTTGGGAAAGAAAACTGGACGGGAAGACTAGAGTTTTCAAAGCAAATCATTAGCACTGGACTTCATTCTTTTCAAAAGTTAAATTAAATTTTTAAAGTTAATTTATACCAGGACAAGAAGGAAGCAGAACACAAAGAATTAGCAAGAAATAAGACTCGCATTTGATTAACAATTCAGTTTAAGGCTACAATATCCTACAAACAGTATTTTCCACACAGTTGGGGTAAGTGAAGTTGGAACATGTGGCTGCAGTCCATTTAGATGTGTAGTCGTTTGATTTCAAAGACATGGAATATCAGTATCAGCAAGTTGTAAAAAAATATTTTATCTTCGTTCAAACCGTTAAAGAAATAATCCTACATAGGTACAAGTTAGACAAGTACTTTAAAACTTTTATGATTCATAGTGTAGGACTGGGACTGAGTGTTTAACTGTGAATGAGATGGGTCCTAAGTTCACCTGAACTTTGAATATGGCTTCTAATACATTTAAATAGATGCCAGGTTTATATGTGCCTTACAATCCCTCTCTCTCTAACCTCAAACATGCAGACAATCTTCTGAGAATCACCATGTCGACATTCAATGACAGCCTTTGACTTCCAGACAACATACTGTATGTACACAGAGAAGCACTGTCTAATACACAAGAAGACTGCATAGTGCTGTATTTGCACCCTGGCAATACTGCTGGTACGTTAGCCTTCATATACTTCAGCAACCTGACAAAGTTCTTATTATGAAGGTACAATGCTCATCAGAACTGAAGATAAGGCACCAAAGTTGACCCCATTACAGAAGCGCTATGGTCAGACATGAAGTTAACAAAAAAACAGAGGTACTCCTAGGCTAAAGTCACCCTAGTTTTGCCTAACTGAGAAAAGAATAACATTTGATTTTACTCTAAACTTGACAGAAGAGGTTGTCTAACTCTCCCTGCCAATGTGCTGCTTAACCACCTTCCCCCTGCCAAATCCAGAACCTGGCAGGATTCTCTCACCTGAAAGCTGAGACTCAGCAGGAATCAATTTGATCACCTAAATGTCAAATCCTGATTCCAGTGGCCATCAGTGAAAAATCATTCAGTCCTCATGTTTGACAGACTGCAGGGAGTATGGGATTCAAAGAACCATTTTTCTTCAAGAAAATGGTAAAGATTAATTTCACCTTAATGCAATTTTTTCCCTAAACTTCAGCTGATTTAACAAGTTTCTGTATGGACAGGAATTACACCTTATAGTCAACTATTGCAGCCTCCACTTCTACATTGTCATCAATAACTTCAGCAAGTCCATTAGAGGATTTAAATAAGCAACTCCTGTGTGCTCTGTGCTTCAGACAGAGCCCTATCATAGTACCAGACTTGTGCAAAGACATTACCCTAACAAATCCCACACCCTAGACACACGCTCTCAAACACCGAGAGACGGGTTCTCAAAGCATAGTTAAAAACTAAAAAACAAAATTCTCGAAGCCAAGCGTGTAAGACTAGCTTTGGTCCTTGACTGAGCTCCTCCAGCAGGAGAAAGGAAAGGCCCCTGCCCCTGCCTGAGGCCTCTCCCCTAGACAAGCGAAAAGGCCGGAGGAGCTCCCACATGCAGCTCTGCCTCTATTGCTCCTTCTGCCTCTTCAGGTAGCGAGCGCGCAGCCTCTTGTTCATGTTCATGGACACGTGGATCACCACCTGCACGGGCACCAGGCACGTGGTCACCCAGCCCTGAGGGAACCAGAACAAAAGACGTCAGAGCGGTGTCGCAGCCCCGGTTTGGAAGTCATTCTGTCATATGGGACTACTGGAAAATAAGTCACTCAAGCTACCAGAATGTGCACAGATTTGTAGGGTCTATACCTGGAGCGTGCAGGGTTGACGCTGTACTTAGTTTGCAGGATGCCAAACACAGTGCAGTTCCATTTAAAGATCTTAAAAACGTCCTATGCAAATGGTATTGAAGATCACACCGCATCTCAAGTTCTAACTTTAATTCTGCTTTAAGCCATTTCTGGTATTGTACAGTTTTAGAGAATTATTTTCCTGTACTGTACACGTATAGATGTAAATCTAGGTTATATTGTGACAAGTGTAGAATTTCCCTCAATCATCACCAGGAGCAGGACTCTGAAAAAGGATGGATGGGTGGAAACAAGGAAAATGTTGAAACAAGGAATATGAAATTTAAGAAAAGAAATATGAAGTTACACATTGCAGTAATTAAAAGTATTCTTTGTGTACACCTTTTCTCATTACATTAAAGACATCGCACCCTCCACTTACTGGAGACCAAAAGAAAATTCTTCCTCGATGCATTAAGTTTTGTAGAAAAAGTAAATAGATTCTTAATATTGATTAAATGTTTTTGGCGTCATTTGGATTGATCGTTCATGAATGGTCATAATGCTCATGAGTAACTTTTGCAAAAGCACTAAATCACCTCTTTAGGAAGTCAATATGCACAGGTGATGAAGTAATTTAACCCGCTGAACGTCCAGCCTGCTGAAGTGCAAGAAAGGAGAAAAACACAAAGTGACCACTACTCTTCACTTATCAAGAGCACAACACCTTTGTGCCATTGTGCTGGAGGCAGGGCTAAGTTGACGCACTGTCACTTGCCATCTGGATTCTTCACAGCTAACAATTTCTAATCTGGCATGATGCTACACTATTTGGGAAAACATGAATCATAACACCAAGCCTGACATCATGCTCTATCATCCCGATCCTATTTGCACTGCCAGCATCTCCACTGCGCAAGAATCAGTAAAGAGCCATCACGTGTGCGAGCAATTCACCTGTGAGGAGACAGCTCAACAGTCAGCTTGAAAACCAGACGACCACTCAGAAGCCCACTGCTTATGAATGTTCATCAGTGCATCGGTATGAGGTGGAGTGAGTAATATCACCAGACATGGCCTCTTTAGCAACGAATCAAGGTTTTACATTACACAAAATTGATGCACATCACTGAGCACGGCACAGATGTGTAGAACTATACTCTAGTTATGTACAAAAGACCAATCAATCGATGTGGTGGTCTAGGTGTTAAGGTGTGGTCAGGAGTGTTCAGCTGTTACAGAATTCCACATGTAGTGTGGCAGACTGTACAGCACTATGTTAATCAAAATCCCAGGATTTTACACAATGCCCATCAGGCGCATCCTGATGAGACAACATTCCAGCAAGATGACAAATCTTCAGGCTGCTCGAGTAATAAAATGGCTTGAAGGCCCCACTGAACATCTGTAGGATACGCTGGGACATCATGTGGTAACTCATGAGTCCCACCAGACAGCATGGAATCTAGAACAAAGCTTGTGACACAGATGTACAGCAAGTATTGCTTCTAACAGTGGTCCCACACACTACTACCCCAGAGTAACATTCACTCTTAACTCATTGTTGATCAACCGTGTTGTTGACAATCAGCGCAATGAGCTTAGCTATAACACAACTGTTCAATATGTCAGTGCACCTGCTGCCAAAAAATCCTGGTAACTTCAATGTTTAAAATAATTGATAAAGAGTTGCAAAAAAAGGGTTATAGATTAAAATCAAATTAACAGATCACTAGGTAAAAAAAAAAAGACAGGGAAACATGAAAAAGAGGAAGTGCATTAGATTCTGATAACAGGTGACTACCTATTAAAAAGGATTGAGGTTTTCTGAAAAAAGTATCAGCCATGTTAATTAAACCGATTAAGCCATGGGATCTCTCAAGAAAGGACCGAGCAAGAAAGGGCTAGCAGCCAAATATCTGATCCCTCACTCATACATGTAACTGTGCTCGTGCACCATCTATCAAAGACAATGAACTCCACCCCCGACGTCAAACGAATTGGCCATGACAAAACTCATGGAATACGAATGAAAAAAGTAGCAATACAAATAGGAATTTTAGGGATTTGCAGAATCTCTGTGTAGCGGGCCTAATGTTTTAAAGCTTTAAATATGAGGACATGGCATTTTGACTTTTTACCAAAAGGCAACTTTTGAAGAAATAGGGAATGATTAGTGTAATCAGATGAAGAGAGGATTAAGTGTCGTTTCAAATGTGAAGAGAAAAACAGTAATTCAGAGTTCTGAACAGAAGAGGAACAAGTTTTGAAAAAGGGACCAGCACAAAGGCGGAGTTACTGGCCCATCAGCCAGACAGGGTTGTGACTGCAGTCTGCACCGCCTGCCCTCTCACCATCACTGCGTGAGGTAGATATCCATTGGTCTGGTCCTCCAGCCCCACTGTGTTCAGCTCAGCCCTGACGTAGGTCTCCGGACTGGGCTTGTCCAGGGTGGGCTTGCGGATCTTAGTCATCTTGGTGGCCACAAAGAAAGGCAACACGCTCTAGGTGTGAAGGAGAGAAAGACTGAACAATTAATCCACTATAAAAACAGTGTTGTCTTACAAGTTGGGGAAGGAATGAACTCCACTGTCCAAGTGAAAACTGCTATACTGTAGGTCCCGGGTGTGAGTGACAGGGAGATCTGAGCCCGTTGCTGTAAATGCAATTCCACATGCTGAGCTGGAGAACATTCAGGTTCCAAATATCTGGACATTTTGCCGAGTAGATGGTACAGGCCACACCTCCATTTTTTTAAAGAAAACCCCTCATTTTTCAGCCTAGCAGAACACATTTTATCACCCTTGATGAAGGCAGGAAATATCGGTGTGCTTTGGACACTATGAAATCAACAGTTTACACGCGTCCACATCCTGTAACATTAGTTACTGTAACAGTGGCCCTAGGCTGTGTACCACCAAGTCTTTAAGCCTGCAGTTTGGCTGCACAGAGCAAAAACTGTCCGGCATAAAGAGAGCCTTGGACCCGTCTTTAAGCCTGCAGCATGTCAAAATGTCTGCTCTTACCTTCTGTATTAGGTTATGTTAACGGTTTAATGGTTTTTTGTACTTCACAGAAGTGCTGTTTGTTCAGTGATGTAAATATTTCTGCAGCAATACATTTCATTACATAACATGAGTGACTATGCAACACAACTTATTGCACTTGGTGAATGTTCTCTTTTACTGTGTGCAACAAACTTAAACGAGAAAATAAGTGAAACAGCCTGTAACATATGATACAGCAAAGACTGCATACCTTGACGGTACCGACGTTGACGTTACACATTCAAAGTCAGTACCGTCATCGCACTGGTCCAAACCAGAAAGACCGGTGCTTCCCCAGGTGACAAGAGTTTTACTGAAAAAAAAAATACATTTCCAGACTACCAGCCACCAAGTTTTAAAAGGGAAACACTGAAGGTCAGACAATAAGAATTCTTATATCGTTCAAGATAGCCACATGGTGGGGCTATAACACAACTCAACAAAACACCCAGAGCTGCACTGAACTCCAGATACAAAGCGCAAGGCACACCCTGGAGCTTCTACTGGGGTATTTTTAACCAAGACCTCAACCAGTCTTTAGCACATTTATCAAAAATCCTTGTAGCCTTACCGTTCCCTTCAATTCTGTTCAAAATTAATAGCTTTCCTTGATATATGTTTTCAATCCGATCCTTTACTAACTTATTTCACAGTGCACCAACAAAGAGATCTGCAATTAATTTTGAAGTCAACTGCAGCCTTTTCACCAGCTATAACCTCAGAACAATTTTGAATGATTACTAGAAGATAAATATTGTCCTGTCAAAAAACCAAACATTAGAATAGGTAGGAATGTGCCAGCTTTAAGCAGCTGAGCTTAGAAAGGCAGTGAATTTGTCTCCAAGAGCTACTTCAGCATTCGTCCCTCAAGACGGGAGAAGCGTGATGAAGCGGGCTGTGCCTTTAAGGCCGAGTGGCGTCACAGCCCTAGGTGTGTGTGTGTGTGCGCGTGGATGCTGTTGCTAGGCTGGTGGAGGGTTACCATGGGAACAATATACAATGAGAGAGGAGGATCGGGGCTCTTTACTGGTAGAGCAGCGCATTACCTGAACAATGATCCCCCGGCTCTTGTACTCCGCGTGCAGCCCCCGAGAGAAGAAATCCACAAAAGCCTGAACAGAGCAGGAGATGATGAGAACGTTAACTAAACGGACCGCAAGCAAACATTTTGGACTTCGGCTAACAGCCCAAAACAGCAGTACTGCATATTCAAATGAATAGCCCTCACTACTTGAAACAAGCTGGTTCTTTTCAGTTTTTAACCCTCTTTTCATAAAGAGGACCAGGAACTAATTTCCCCCACACGAACACATTACTATAGCTCACGCAGGTACTGTGGAAGCGCTGCAAACTCTGTACACCACCACAGTGGACAGGCTTTGCATCACAGTGAACACAGTATACAAGGCTGAAAAGTGTTTCATACTACTGTAAAAGAGCACATGTAACTAATCCATGTCCTGCGAGGTCAGATTTATAGCATTTATAAAGCCAATAAGATGTAATGTATTTCAACGGCTGCATCTCTCACAGAATGATGCAATACTAAAACAAGCATCCAGGATACAGATGATCTGGAACATGCTCAGCTTGACAGCAATACAGCACACCTACAACAGTCACAAACTTTTTTCTGTAAATTGCAAGACCCATGTCTCCATTTGTGCTTTACCAGCTGGGCCTTTAATTTTATCCAGTGCTCCAAAATTCCCTGACATGAAAATCATTTCAATCATGAAGACTGCTGAATCAAAATGTCCACTGCACTGTGTGCCATGTGGGGCCAGTAGGCAGATATTTATGCCATGGGCACGAAAGCACAGGGGGTATATACTGGGTTACTCCACTGCTTTTCCTGGGTGACTCGACAAGCCTGTGCCCCTCCAAGGTCAACACACTCATTGGAATCATCTGCCGCCTTCAGCTATTGGAGACATGGGACCAAGGGGAAGAGCACAGCCAAGAGCAGTGCCCAGCTCAAGGTCCAGAGAGGATCAAGCTGAAGGAAAGGGAACCTACCTTGGTGGCAGAGTAGAGCGTGAGCAAGGGGATAGGGTACATGCCACTGGCTGAGGAGATGTTCAAGATCACACCCTTTGACCTGGAAAACAACATGTACATTAATGAGCCGCCCTGGCCCAGAAGCAGGCAGACAGTTGCGTCGCGGGCGAGATTATTTAAAAAATTGCAAATTAAAAAGAAAGCAAAGCATGCATTCAACAACTGCCCACACAGAGACTGATGACCAGGTTCCCTGCGTGTAAATGCCACCAAAGCAACAAGACCAAGTTCTAAAAGGAGAGTT
Source organism: Lepisosteus oculatus (assembly GCF_040954835.1). Classification (NCBI taxonomy): domain Eukaryota; kingdom Metazoa; phylum Chordata; class Actinopteri; order Semionotiformes; family Lepisosteidae; genus Lepisosteus; species Lepisosteus oculatus. The sequence goes on from NC_090716.1 coordinate 16,038,562, forward strand.
TGGGACTGAAATGCACGAACAGCTGTACACCGAAAAAATCTGGAAAAGTAAACAACTTTCATCTGTCCATTTCCTAACCACTTTTTCCTGTTGAGGGTCATGGGGAGATGGAGTCTACCAAGCAGCAGGTACAAGGCAGGGTACACCCTGGACAGGACGTCAGTCTACTGCGGGGCACACAGACTTGGACACGATGTTCGTAAACTCACACCAAGAGGAGGAGAACATAAAACCCGGAAACTGAACTGTGAGGCAGCAATGTTCACCACTGAGCCACCATACCACCGACAATGTGGGATTTTCCCTTTCAAAAATGAAATATTGTATAAGAAAAGATTGTGTATCCAGACAAGCCTCTCTCATTCAGTTTCGAGAATGCATGCATGCTAGCACATTACTTAAACAAAATGTCACTAATTCCAAGAGGATGACCAGTCGTTGACTGAATAACTCTACTGAAGCAGTGCTTAACCGAGTACAAAGGGGAGGGCAGAAAGGTTTTCATTCAAGAAAAGTCTGTTGAGAATTACCCTATCCAGCTGTAAAAAAAAAGATTCAATCCAACTTTTTCTCATCTATTGAGGTCATCCAAGAACCCAAAAGTCATAACTGGGGTTAAAGTTTAGCATCCTTTTCTAGTGAAAGATGGTGTCTGGGACAATAGAAGTGCTTGTTATCCATTGTAACACTGGCCATCTACTTTAAGAGTGTGATTTAGCTTTAATCTTTGCACCTGACTATCTCCAACAAAGGAAAACAAAAGAAAACCCACCACAAAGGTCTGAAATTCAAAAGATGAAGTTTGCTTCTCTGGCACCCATGAACGATGAAGTCTTGCTCAATGTGACGCACAGATTTAGAATATTCAGCTGTCTGAAAGAATCCCTTTCAAGCAGTGATGACAGGCACACGCGGCTCCAAGCTGGCACGCACACACCCACCCACGCTGACACACAGCAGCACAGCATGCTCTATTCATTGCAGCTACCTTCTGTGTTACTATGGCAACCGCTTCCCCGTGCACGACCTACAGAATATGGTTCTGAGGCATCAGATATCTGTTAGAGCATAGAGACAGAGAGAGAGGGACAGAAACAAAGAGATCCCTCTCTCATCAGTCCAGTGAACCAATTACATTGGTGAGAACAATCTATTTATAGTGTTCCAATCAGATACCACTTTGCTTTCGGTGTCTCCGTCGTGTGGAACTTTGGAGAGCCCAGCATTCTGACTAGGCGATCTCAAAGGGATCTTTATAATAGGCAATAATTGAGCGAGCTCAAATTGCAGCCAAGAGTGAATATTACCTAGAGCAGCAGTATGGGTCTGCCTCAAAAGCATTACTGCAACAAGTTCTGTTGCTATGTGATTTTAGTTATTAAACACCACAATGTTGAAATTAGAAAGTCACTTAGTTTTGCCATTTAAGGAACTTAAAGAACTGAAGATTTCTTGGTAACTCCCTGGGTTCAAGACAATCAAATTCCTTTAGGTTTAATATAAGAAAATTTAGTACAAATTGCCTTAATCTCAAGCCATTTGTGAGGTGAGGGACAGAATTTATGCAATAACAGTTTCTTGCTTTGAAATTCAATATGTTAGGAATTTGTTGTTTAACAGTCACTTTAAAAAATTCCAAAAGGATTCCCTCAAGTGTGCTGTGACAAAAGGTACATCACAGGGAACGCGTCTCCACAACAGAAATGTTTTTATATGTGCATGATCTGTAATTTCTTTCACATCTTCCATGTCTTCCCCTGCACCAGAGTGGCTGAAATGAATACACAAATCTCTTGGGCTAGGCACACTAGCTCATAGCATTGAAAGAATGACACAGGGAGTGCACAGACACTGATTCACAAGAAGGTGAAAAAGAGTTTGAGATATTTGCATCTACCTGCTGCTGAAAGCTTATCAGGAAGAGCTACTGACTGTGCCGAAGAGGTCCAACGTCCACATTCCAGTACATTTGCAACCCTTAACCAGGGATCAACTGCCCAAGATGAGCCCTATCCTGAGGAACCCCATTGGGGAAACTAGTGGACTAATTTAATAAAAACCAGGAATGATTGCAATCATTCCTATACATCTTCTATGGTTATCCTAGCTTCCCAAGGAAAACGTTACTCTACAGTAGCAAACGGGGAAAAAAAAAACTTAGTGTCCTAATTTTTTTAAGATGACAATTGGATTGAACAAAACACCTGGAGGACCTGTAGCTCATTCTAGATATCTTAATTTTACAGAACCTAAACGCTTTGAAATAAAATAGTGGCCACTGTGATTACATTGTAATTAGTAGCAAACCTTCAGCACATCTGTTTTTCTACATATGCAGTGCAGTCCACAGAGCTTTTGGCAGTTATCATTTGTACACGGAAAAAGCCATTGATCTGCCAGTGAAAGCACCCAGTAGCACATCACTTCATCTACAGCCACGCACACTGCGCCTGCTCAGCACACGTCTCTAGGTGGCCTTCCCTTGATCTGTGTACTGCTGACACACCCATCACCCAGGGCTGACCAGTCAGCAGGTTTTCCAGCCCATGCTCTGCAAGAACAGGGCAGCCCCCATCATCACGGACCTCCTTGGGAGAGGATGGCAGAAAGAGGACGATATGGGTAGAATCCCCCCCCCAACCCCCACCGACCCCCTTCTTCGGCCGAGCGTTAGTCACCACGATTCAACGACAATTTTCTTAATTCCGTTACATAAGAGCCTGCAAGCAGCACAGGCAAGGGGAACCTGTGCAAGGGATGATTCAGCCGCCAGTCAAAGGCATTCCCACCTCTCTTCTGTATGGCATGCTCTCTCTCTCATACACAGTGTTAGTCATAGGGGCTCGACCAGGATCTCCCTCCCTCCCTCGCAGTGCAGGAAAGCACCCCTCACGCTCTCTGGTAGGAGTGCCACCTTATAATACACACACAAGGATGACTCATGAGATCGACGGCGTGATACCGCCGAGTAAAAAAATTGCACCAAAAACACTGGTAAGTCGCTGGCAGCATTTTAAAAACTGCAAAAGCATGCATCATTTCTGAAGGGTGGTCAGGACATGCCCTTCTACACTTTCTATAAAGCCTTTAAACTTAAGTATTTCCCTTTTTTAAGAAGGCAGGGCTACCTGCTAATTACCACATGGCTCTTTGTCAGAGTATATCCTGATATTTAGTGTTGTACAATCCACTGCTATACTGTTCACAATTTATTGAAGAAAAATGTGCATTTACAGTTTCAGATCCTATAGTTATCACATTTTCAATCCTAACAATAGGTTTCTCTACACAATCCTTTAGGAAATGCCAGGACTTTACCCTTCACAATCAGCTGCACTGTATACTGTACATCCTGAGGACTGACTGACTTCAATGTGCAACATCGAGCAGCTCTTGAGTGGGGGCAGTATGGGGGGCTTTCACCCATAAAGGACACTTTCAACCTTTTATATTCACACCAGTAAGGCAGACTGAAATTAAATTTATTATTGAAAGGGGTTTTCAGCATTAAAACACTAAAAGCTCTGTCAGTGAGAAACCAAAAAAATGCATACATAATGCATTAGAAACAAATAGAAGAACAGAGTTAAACTGTGCTTTAGCCCATTTCAAACAAGGATGAATTTCTTTACTGGTGCTCAGAAGCCTTTTCATAAGGGGACTTTGTCTAATGCCTCACCCCAAGAAGCTCCACATGAAAAAATAAAGCTCTACACTCAGGGCCCACCTGTTTTAAGTTTTTTCTGACCGTTCCAATGCAAGGAGTATCAGGCCTTGTACCTTAAGGTTTCTCCACTGCGCACGTTAACACCTCATCCGTCGGGTGATCAGAGGACTGGCTGCACTAGAAGCCCCCCCAGTGGACTTCCACTTCAGGTGTGGTGCTTCCTGCTGTACCTGGTCAGCCTAGTCTATTTTTCATACCACAAGAAGCACAAAGAGGAGTCTTGGACCTACAGAACAGCAGTGCAACGTCTAGCCGTCTCCTGCTACTTTACTGCTCTACAGCAGTGCTGGATGTTTTTTTAAACTGTTCTTTATTCTGCGGACAGTTCTGTTCGAGAATGTGCTTGAAATTGTTCATGAATCTCCATGAAACAAATACAAGTGTTGTTCCAGTATTCTGGGGGTGAGTGCTAATGCCTTCTACCTTACTGTAATTTATATTTTATACATCATAGCATGAGGTTCTGTCAACCCTGTTTCCAAGCCAAATCATTGTTAGGCATCTTGTAGTATAATGACCTCCCCCTTATGGGTTCTATCCTGACGACCCCCTCAGGAGCCCCTGAAGTCCAGGATAGACAGGGTATGTCTGTCATTCTTGACTACAAAGGTAACAAAATCCCAGGTCTGGCTGAGACGTGATTTCCAAAGCTCTGATACTGCAAGACATCTTGTTAATGTCTACCATAATTCCACCAGTGGAGGTGGTCGATTCAACCAGTGAAGACCATGCTGCAGCAGGCTTCATTACAGCAGTCTTGAACTGATGCCATGTGGACGATGAACTGAAATACTGTATAACCTTGATCATGTCAACAAATCAATGAGATGGGGGTGTCCAGAGATTGCTTGAACTTAGCATTTCAAACCAGCTGGTTTAAGTTCTTCCTCAAGAAAGCTGTGCTGGGTTGAGTGCACACAGGATGTGATTCCAAAATCTGAATAAAGACCGAAGAAAGCTCCACTGACTCATCTGCATATGGCTGCAAACCCTGCCGCACACCTGCAGGCCCCTGCTGGGCTGGACAAGGTCTCAGTCCACCTGCCGGCACATGGAACGTAGTGCCCGTGGAAGCTGCCTCATTGTCAGTTCCGCACCTTCTGGAGCAGGGCACCCCCATGCAGAAGACTGTCTGGCCCTCTGAACAGGGTCTGTCTGTCTGAAGAACTGGGTTTTTCCTTTTGGAGTGCCAGGGCCAGCCCTAAACACCAGGCGCACATATAAGTGTGAGCTTGACCCATGCCCCCCAATTTGCATTTTCCTGGAGACCTTTCTGCGGATGGCAAGTTGCCTTCTGCACGTAAGGTTTACTTAACTATTTCCATTTGTCATGGCAAGTGTCTCTTCAGTGGCCTGGCCTCCTGCCACACATGTCCAGGCTTAAATAAGCCGCCGTTGTTGTGCTGTCCATCTGGACCAACATGTCCGCCCTGATCCTGAAGATGTTCTTGGAACCACTGAAGAGTTGACAGTAAAGCACTGGGACGGCATATACCTATAAGCTGGACCTTAAAGTACATATCCCCTCATGCTCCAGCCATTCCACATGACTCCCTACCCCAAGTTAGTCAACTGCTTGTCACCCTCTCCTGGTAATGGAGCCCATTGAAAACCAAAAACCTGTAACAACTACATTTCTTGAATGGCAGCAGTGTTGGGTGACCAATTTGATGGGCTTCTGGGGAAACTGACACTGATAAAAAATGTTCTGTTTCAGTTGAGTGGACAAATCTAGAAAGGTAAAAATCTTCAGAGCCAGTGAACATGATTTTCCAAAAGATCATACAAACTTAAGCACAGACCTCAAAATTGTGATGTACAGAAACTGACTGAATCCTTCGACAAGACTTTCAGCCATGAACCAGTCTTATTTTGCACAAAAACTCCCAGATGGAGAGGAGGTTGCAACCTGAATCCTGCAGTTCTATAATCAAGGTATGTGTCAGGAAGAGCATCTCACCTTTCGACCATACCCGGGAGCACCAGCCTCGTCATCTGGGGGAAGAAAGCAAAACAGGTTTAGACAAGTGCTAATGGACACCATGCACAACAATCTCACTGCGTCGCAGAAAATAGGAGAATATGCTTGAATATTATACCTGCCTTTTTCCTGCTATTTAAGTTCCAATCAGTCAGCTGTATAAGCAGTATTCTGAGAGATGAATTGCACTTTTTGTTTTCGTGGAAAATAGGAAAACTTTTTTTCAGGTAAGGCACCAGAGAGCTCAAGAAATATGTATGAGAGTCTGTATTGGTGGCATTTTCGAAATGCCTGTTAAAACTTTCTGTACAAAAGGGTTGCAAGATTAATTTGGAACGGATCCCCCTCACACAGTTACTTTGGTCTGTAAAAAACACTGAAGCCAAAAAGTTTAAATCTTGAACTTGAAAATTCTCCCTTGTGTGGGGATTGTACATCTACAAACTTGACTCAGCGTTTCCAAATAATTCCCAGCACCACAAAGAAATACAATGGGATGCTTCTGAACTCATCAGTGGCAGATGGCAATTTTCTTAATTTCTTGCCAATGATATATGAGATCATTGATGACAGTCTTCATCAGAATTAAAAAGCGGGAATAAAATTAACTTCTCACATAAGCAGCAAATAAAAAATTAAATGCCAAAGCATTTCTATCAAGTTGAGCTTCATATAATCTGGGAACCAGAAACTAACAGCCAATAAGAACTGTGGACTTCTCAGGCTTTGCAGCAAAGTGAACCTGGCACCTTCTCATTTTGAAATGAAAATAGCCCAAATATATGGCTTGCTTCAGCTAAAAATAATTGTCATGCACACTGGAACTGTCCTGCATAAGAAGTCCAAGCAGACATGAAGGCATCACTAACAGGACATCTGACATCCAGCAAGACCCCACGGGAGCTCATAAAGTTGAACACCACTGGCTAAACGCGTGAGGCTTTCCCATTTAGGCATTTAAGGTACTTAATAGTGGGATTTTTGAAGATGGCCCTGTGCTTTAAAGAAAACAAGGAATAAATAAATTGGGGAAAAATGTGATCATTAAGTAGTGAGCCTCACTCCCACACCACTAAAATGATAAAAATGGTCTCCCCAGTCATCTAACTACAGTACCTCGACCTCACATTATGTCACACAGTTGTCACCATCCACCCATCTGCTATCAAAGAGCCGTTGGATCCTGACAGGTGTTGTGGCAAACTAAAGAAATTCCCGAGTCCAGATGGGAGCATGGGGGCACAAAGCACAGCCGCTCTCCCCCTTAGATGGGACACCATGGATACAGAGAAAGGAATTCTACGGAACAGATGACTAAACCTAGACGGCTCTTCTTCGGAAGGCAGGAGGAAACTGGAGCATCCAGCAAAACCCTACCAGAACAAGCAGAACATGCAAACTCCACAGAAACCAGGCCCAGACCAACACCCGGAGTCACAAAGCACCAGCACCTATGGCCATGCTATTGGGCAGCCTACACTAACAAGTCAAAACCTTGTCCAGCTCTGATGCATCCAAATACATCACTACAACCCCGTCTCCAAGCCTCTAATGCCAGACTCCTTCACACACTCCTCAACTGCCAACACCTGCAAGGAGAAGAGTCCCTCTCTGCAGTCTGACAAATGAATGCTGTCATTATAAGAAGCTGAAGAAATCCATGAATTAAATTTAGGAGGTGGCAGGGAGCGAGGCAGGACAGTGCAGGCCGGTCTTTCTTCGTTATAAAGTTTGAAGAACTGCAGGTGTTGGAGCACAGAGGAGTGGGCGGACTTGTGGACAAGAGGGGAGAGGGAAAAAGAGGAATGGAGAGCGAGAGCAGGAGTGAGAGGGACTGCGTGGGTGGCAAAGAACAGACAGCGTGGGTGTAGTTCACTGTTGCTCTGGGAACCACAGGAACTGCAGGTACAATAGCAAGTGCGGGGGAGGGGGAGCGGAGACACCCACCTCCCTCTCCGTGTCCGTGTGCTCGCTCCGGCGCACAGCCGGGCTCGCGTGCGCAAAGCACAACCCGCCCCCAACTTCCCAGCACAAATTCTCCCCACGAGCCAGCGGCACGGGGCACCAGCCAGCAAGAGAGAATCAGCACTGCAACACGTTGGCAAACAAAGGTGCCCGTATCCGAAAATCAGCCACAGCACCGAGCCATAACAGATTCCAGGAGCTCAGGTGACTGCTGAAAGGGCTCTCAGTGAGGGATGGCTCGTTACACAGGGTGTCAGAGCTTATTCTCCAGTCAAAGATCTGGCAGGACGACCACAAAAGGCGTTAGGAAAGTTTCACCAGGCGCTTATCCCCTCTCCTTCCATTATTAGAGATTAGCGGGTGGACACACGCAAAGAACAATAAAAGCTATTGATGATACTCTGCCATTAACAGTTCATTTCCACCCGAGCCCATAACTCCAACAATATTCTGGGATGGGATGGTAGAGCTTAAAAGAAAAAACTGAATGCTATGGGTGCAAGTCCCATTGGTGGACCTGTAGGTGGCACTATTTCGTCTGGACCAGAAATTCCAAATCGTTGCCATGATCTGGAGATCAGGGACACATTGCGGTGTGCCGTGCTGTCCTTCGGATTTCAAGAAAGCCCAGGACACATTAATATCACGGGCAGGTACCTGGCTAAAGTCACGCCGGGCCCGTACAATCTGGCCTACCCAAAGACCCCCTTAATTCAGCAGGTGAAAATTTCTCCCTTCTCTGCCTTATCAGCCGTCATGCATCACCCAGGCGGGTGCCGTATGTCAGCAGGGCTTCTCCTATTGGCACAGCACCTCATTCTTAGGGACAAAAAGCAATATATAAATGCAACAAATTATCAATTTTACTATTATCCATTCAGTTAAGGTCCCCAACCTTTAAGGAGAAGAGACCCTTGAAAGTGTTAGAATTTGACAGTGATGTCAGTTCAGGATTTAATGAAGTAAAGTTGGAATGAGAGACCAGGGCTGGGAATCGCCATCACAGAACACATCACACTTGGAACAGCATCCCATCCAAGAGAACAGAAGTTCATTTTCAATACGGAGCCTTCATCAGTCCAATACTATTATGTATGTGGAACTTCCTCTACATTTCTAAAAAAAAATAAAGGGGGGACAAATGTTTTGAGCAACTGCAAATAAAAATGCAGTGTATTACCTGGCAAACAGACGTAATATTGACGTTAATCATTTTGTTGATGACCTGAAAAACACAATGAAACCAACAGTTTATGAATTTATATTTAGAGCAACCACCACAAAGACCACATGAAAAACAGGTGATGACAATTCTTTTCATTAACTGAACTTTTAATCTTAACTCCAAGCAGTCAGAGATTCGAGTAACACCAAAATATCACAGATTCAGATAACTTTCCTAGGTGGTTGAGGACATGCTTTTCCTCTGAAGATCAGTGAAGCATTTAATCAGCAGTCATTTGATATTGTATAAGAAAATCAGAATAATAGGAATAAATACAGGAAAACAGAAATAGCCTTTTCTTACAAAATCGAGACTGCTTTTTTTTTTACATGAATGCAGATGAAGTCAAAGTTGTACCACTGTATTGGGAATTTGCAGACGGTCCTTTTAAACTTTAAAAAACACACATTGTCCAAAGCAGTATATTTTTGTATTTTTACCACAGAACCCATTACAAATAATTTCTTAAACTTTGTATGAATCCCACCCTCACCCCCTCAGCTCATTGCTGGTTGTTCTGAAACAAAAGCAGGTGGAATGATTTTATAAGGTCTGATCGTCAGCATAAAAAATTAAAGGATGGATGAGAACTGCTCTGAAACCTGCATCTTGACATTTTAAGCAAATTATTTAGTTTTGAAGTAGGAAAACAAATAGAGTACTTACATTTTCTGCATCAGGGATGTTGAGGAAGAATTCAGGATAAGTGTAGGAAACGCCCACATTATTTACTGCCCAAGAGAGAGAAAAGCAAGTCAATCCTATAATTGCACATTAAGTCATGCCAAGCTATGGCAGCTCCTAAGGCAACTCTGGTCCTGAAGAGCAATGATCTAGTGTTTCTTACACATCTCCCTAAATCTCTTTTCAGAAGGACGGGAACATCAAGAATTTGTTCTGCTAGACAGGTAACTCCCACCCTTGGGTGCAGCTGGTTCTATGATAAGCGGATTGAAATTGTTGGGTGTTTGCTTGGGGAAGGATAACGGTAAGAAGGTCTACTTTTAGGGGGGTATAAAGATAAGCATCTAATTTTGAAAGACACTGATGAACGTTTTAGAATTTTTATTCCTCACATTTTTTGCAATAACTTTCTGGTATAGAAAGAATGGATTCTTATGGACTCTTATGGGTGACAGCAGAAAAAATGCAGTGTGCATGAATATAAGTGTAGTACAGGAATCTCTAGATTGTCACTAGTGGACTACTAAGCAGTGCGTAGTGTTGAAAGATTTACGATTACCTAAAATAGTTAGATTGTCAACATCCTTGTTTAATGAAATTTTTTAATGACTTATACTTTCAAAACCTAAAGGTCGGCACTGACAAGTTCTGTATTAGCCGTCAGTAAATGACCCCTTCCAAAAATATTGAGAAACGTAGACTCCTTTTTTAACCACAAGATGGCACCCGTGCATTAAGTATGAAATCGCCACCCTCCCTTTGCCTATACCAAGACTAGTTTTCATAGAGGGAAACCACACCTAAGCAGCAAAGAATAAGCATTTTAATGTTTTTACACTGTTTTACATATAATATGCAAAAGAAAAAGAATTCAATAAAGATCGGTTTTCATTGTATCTCCTTTTGTAACAAAGCACGTAGTTAATTACAGAAGGCTTAGCTATCCCTGATACAGACAGAGACCCCATCACATTAGTCTTAAATTGAAAGAATTAAATTTTTACAAAAAAAGTTGAAAGCAGGAGCTATTTATTCCATTTTAAGACGGGCTTCTTAAAAAAATTGTCACCTGGTGTGAAACAGACAGCAAACCATTAACCACCTTAATAAAAAATAATGCTTGCTGTATTTGAATATTTACATGCTGCAAAAAACACCTTCCAACTTCTGCCAATGACAAGTACTGCAATGAAAATGCCGTCGGTCCGGGTGATTGTAATTGTGTCCTCCTCAGAAATCTAATCATACAAGTTTCATGTTACTCCACACAATGTTTTGAGTTTTAATTTCCACATTGTGCTACCATTTTAATACATTGAGATCAAGAGCATGTTCTTCATTACCAATGGGCATCAGATCAATTGAGGACACAGATTAGATACTATTGTACATTTTGAAAACATATAGTATTTACAGTAAATATATTCAGCTGATAAGTCATAAAAGATCATGCATCAATATAGAAATTAATGAGAAAGATTAATATTTACTGTATAAAACTATTTCACTCTTCATTTTTTACTATCTGCCCATTGTCCATTTCCCCACACACGTGAGGTAATGAAATGGTCTCTGAATCATTTTGCACAATGAGGAGTCTTACTCACCCAAAACCCCGATGTCCAAACCAGTCAGACCCAGCTCAATCTTGCGGTAAATCTCACGTCCTTCCCCAAAATCCACAGCGATTGTTTTTGTCTCAACGCCGAATTGGCTTTCTGAGAAAACCATAAAAGCAAAAGGGTGTAAGCACTCAGAAAGTCAACTGATCTTGGCGACCTGGCCTGATGTCTAACATTTCCTCCCTGAGAAAGTACAACTGAATGGTCTGTTAACCAGTCAATTGTAGCCTACAGTTTTGATATGGTTTAAAGTAGCATTAAAAAAAACTAGATCTTGTTCTAGTTCTTGTTCTAAAAGATTCATGGTAAAGACAAGGAGAAGCCTTTCAAAACAAATGATAGTCAATTGAGGTAGCTCCCAGGGAGTTAATCTGTTCTACATATACTGTATATAACTTGATGGGCTCAATACAAAATAAAAATAAGACAACAGTGGAGACAAAAACTGAGACTCTAAGGACTTTACTATTTGTCAACTTTCAGCGTCTTGACATGTTGTGGACAGCTCTATTTGGTCACATCTGTAAGGATCATTAAGGCACCGGCGGCCTATACTAACCCATGCTTACTGGGTTATTAGTCTTCGTTTTGCAGTAAAAAAACACCCTCTGTACCCAGATAGCAATTCTGAGAATAGTTCATATACAAGTTTGCCCTTTGACAACACACCTTCAGGACAAAGGAGAAAACAAAACAGATTTTATTATTCATTGATTAACGTAGAATTGGGTAAAAAAATAAAACTGGAATATCCCTTACTGTTATTACTGCATGGGAAGGATGTCTGCAGCTCAGAAGGTGAACTGTTCCACCAATGTCCCTCACTTAAGAAAAGAGGTTGCACTGCTTGTGTGACACAAAAAGGGACCAGTTCTGTAATGTTTTGCAGTTAAAGCAGGTTCCTTTCACTAATTACAGGAAAATGTGATCATTAAAAATCTTCCCAACGTGTGCAGCAGTTACAGATGAAATTGTTTTTAGTTCGATCGGGAAATCTAAAAGAGGCTGGTGTGCACACTACAAACATTGTGGTCCTGCAGTCTAGCGACTGTTTGGCCTCATAGGAGATTGTGCATGTAGAACAGCAGAAAGCCAGTTGAACATGGGGCAAGTGATCCTCAAACCAGGGGGTATATGATACTGCTCTGGTTTTGAGCAGTTCCACTGGAGTGAATGCAGGCAAGCCTCCAGTAGATGGCAGTGTTTCACACAAACACTGTCCAGACCCGTCAGCGTGCTGTCTGGAATTACAATTTTTAGAAGCCTTGTGATACTGCATGAACTGGGAGCATTTCTCAGTTCTACAAATGAGGATTCAACAGACTTCTGTTGGTGGGGAAAAAAAAGGGTTGTCTATTACTATTATTACCCATTCCCTTATTTGGGCTATACATTTGGAAAAGGAGAAATGCTGCACACCCATCAGTTTTGTAAGGTATAAAACCAACACTAACCCATTACAGAGATTGCTTTCCTACATAACCATGACTGATCTGTTTATTAAAGTAACGCATGAACTCTTTGCTGTACCCTCAAGATTGGTGACTTAACAGAGACTCAAAATAAAAAGCAAAGTGAAGATGCCCATATGGGGACAAAGTCACTATACTAAAATACACGTGGAAGCCGTTAGCTCCTTCAATATTCAAATCACATCGATGGGCCTGAAAAAAGATTGATTCATTGACTGATGAAATGCTGGGGGCAGTCTGACCAATAGTTTAATAAGGAAACGTAACATTTCACTCAGGGAGGAAAGGAAATTGCTTCATGTGCAACTGTTATGATGTACATGAACCTGCAACAAAATGGTACTTGGATGATGCTAAACCTTGATACAAAATTACCTATATTGACCAGCAGGGGGGGCTGGTTTGTGCCACAAAAATGCCTTATGACTAGACCATTACGTCCATGTGCAACTTTCCAATATGTAGGTCCAGAGCAAAGACCTGTGAACAGAACATGGATTCTGGCTACACACAACAGCACACATACAGTACTGAGACATGAGGCTGGAGGACTACAGGCTCAACTTTTTAATGCCAGAAATGACTGGACTGACTAGTGGGAAGCAGCACCATGATGGCTCATGCCTCTGTATGTCACAGTGGACTAACACCAGCAGCTCATCAGAATCTGAGGTTATACAATGCTTTAAAAGGAGAACGAAAAATGGAGAGAAAAAAAACTTGCAAATTAATATGACTTTGGAACCTCTGAGTAAGCATGTGATATTTTGTGGGTCATCAGACTAAGGAACAAACAGGTCTGCAGTTTTAATAATGACACATGCATGAAACCCTACAGAACTGGGATATAGAACACAGGAAAAAGAGCCATTTTCAAAGGGGACATATGGATAAGAAACTCATTACAACTGCAGCTTCCTGCTCTTGAATATGCTGACACTGTCCACTCCACTGCATCTCCGACATGTCTCAATAAATTAGACTCGGTTTATTGTGGAGATTTGTCTTGCAGTGCAATTATAAACCTTGTCACTGTCATGGGAGTAATAGTTTGAGATGGCTTGGTTCCTGTGACAGGGGACGGTTTTATGGAAAGCTTCTTAATTGTATCGACTTGCACAGTCCTCTCTCCTTGAAAACAAAACTTGTTGAAATAATTACAAAATAATACCATAGGAAGTTACATATGAGAAGCAGCCATTCGGAAACATCCAGCCTGTTTGGTAGTTAACGGATAACTTATCCAAGGATCTTATCCAGATATTTCTTAAAAGATGCCAGGGTACTGGCTTAAGTGATTTAGCTAGGGAATTTGTTCGATAAACCTTTACGTTAAGTGCATTTTGTTCTCAGTTACAAACGCACAAAGAAACAAGGAAGAAGCCAGTGACTGAACCTGATTCACACCATTTCCAACCAACCTAGCATCCCCGAAATTCTCTCATGCCCGTTTTCTACACAACTGGTCCATCTCTCAGCTATTAGCATTTTATTAACATTTGACCACACAGCTTCCAGGTTTCCTTATTTAAAGTAAACTGAGGGGGGGGGGGAAAGGAGGAAGCACAGACTACAAATTAAATCCCTCATCAGCTGTAATTACAGAAGCTCCCTGGATCCTAGCATAGATTAAAAGTGGCCTGTAGTTATCCACAGAATGCAGCAACAACGTATAAAGGACTACTTCCTGTTCATACAAGAGACACTGAAGGCAGAAGGAAAATCCCATTCATGGCAAAGCGATCCAGAAGCTTCTTTCCCAGCAGCCCCTGCTCCATTGAGGAAACTGAGCGCCGCAGCCCCTTCCCACTGTGCCCATTCAGCCAGACTGCTGGAGCCAGCAGGGAGCGCGGTGCTTCTGACAAAGCGAAGCAGAGGGGGAGAGAATGACAACCGGGAAAGCGGAGGTAAATGGAAGGAGAAGGCTGAGGGGAGGTAGCTGCGTACAAAAAAAAGGGAGGGGGGGGGGGCGTAAATGTCACAGGCGGAGAGGAAAAAAAAAGCGAGTCGTGCAAACACGGCCATCTCAGCGCATCACCTTGCCCTCTCTCGCTCCGGGCGAGCGCGCCCCTCGAGGGAAAGGCCTCCGACACCGAACCCCCAGCGAGGGAGCGAGCCGAGATCCTCCTCTTACCAAAGTCTTTCCATGACGATCAAGCCGTCGGAGGGATTCTGAGCTTCTATGCGGGGGGGGGGGGATTGGCACGAACAAATCACTGGCTCAAAGCACAGTGTACCGTGCCTGAGCACATGTAGTCCTCATGGCGATCGACAACACTTTCATGCCATTTAAGGATGCACTCGTACCAACACTATGATTTAAAACCCACTAGATTTTAAGGGCTGGAATCACAAACACATCAGCGGGCAGCTGTGAAGGAGGAGAGCATAGCTTTGCAGTTTGCAAACAGGCAATGGCAGGACTGGAAATCTGGTAATCAGTCAAAGGATTCTCTTAATATTGCAGTTTCAGGAGTTCTCAGCAAAACTGTTTGATACCTGAAATGGGCACAATCCTACTAAAACATTAATTGCACCATAAAATCAAATAAACAGCAGCAGATTGTAATTCGAACACTTTTCAAGGACAACAGTCAAATGTGATGAAACACAGTTGGGGTTAAGGGCCTTACTCAGGGGCCCAACGGAGTAAGATTCCTCTGCTGGCCACTGGATACGAACCAACAACCTTCCAGCCACAGGCGCAGATCCTGAGCCACAGAGCACCGCCCCGCCCCTAACCTATGGCCAGGCAAGCAGCAGGTCTGTGGGACATGAGTGTACAGTGAAGTTCGCCATGTAACAGTTCCAGGTCCTGTGTCACTAAGACTGTTCATCCAATTGTCTGATGTCTGAAGCAGAAAAGGCAGGAGTGAAACCAAGTGATTGAGAGCTGATTCAATCCGGGTGTTCCTTCACTGCCCTCGCCAGTGATCTGCAGCAGCAGCACAGGCCTCTACTATTTGCTCTCCAGGCAGAATCTACCCCCTGAGTCAGGTGCTGCAGAATTCAGAACAGCACTAGGAATCTAATGCTTGGTTGTGACCCAGAAACAACTTAAGAACTAACTGCACTTGACTCAGTTGAGCTGCACTTGTCACTCAGCAGTACTTACTGTATTAATAGAAAAGTCAACAGTCTACAAACAAGTGCAAATCCAAACCTAAATCATACTAAGCATCGGAAGAAACTATTTATAGCATTTATATATCCACAATACTTTTGTGATTGAGATTGTGCTGCATTATGTCTTTGTAACAGATGCAATGACATTAACACATGACCTGTGTAGAGCCCTTATTTTCATTAACATTTGTGATCAGTGTTGCTGGTCTCAACTGTGAAAGCCCCAGGCAAGCAGTGTGTGAGACCACCCCTGGAAGCCACACAAGTCATGATGTGCCTTTAGGGATTCAGACCTATTCCTCTTGAAGAAACTGGACAAGCAAGTGCCTGTACACTGGAACCTGCTGTAGACTGGGATGAGTGGGGAAACTACAATATATGTCATAGGTTTTTCCACAATCTATAAAGTCTAAATATTCTTATAATTAGAAATGCTGCCTAATTAACCTTGGTCCTGTAGAGTACAGACTTCTAAGACTAAGTTTCATTATGCATTTGCACACAAAGTTTGACATTTCTGAAAACTGAATACTGGGATCAGTGGTGTAAGAATACAATCGTGTCTGATGGTATAGCTCAATAGGCAACATTTCCAGCTGTGAATTGCCCTCTAAAATTGTATGCATATCACTTAAATCAACAAAACAACAATCATTTGTCTAATTTTCTACATAATTCAATTTCTTTCACAGCGAAATAATTTCAGATGCACAACCACAGACGTAAGATGTTCAAATATCTTTTCGGTCTTTTCTAATCCTTTTTCATATAGCTTTGATCAAAACTGGATTGCTAATTTAATGTACCCAACGTATATTATGAAGCTACCAGCAACCTCCAGTTTAATACCAAAATAAAACTAAATCCTGACTCTGCATGAGCTGTTAAGAGACGTGAATGACCACACCCGTGTCACTAGATGAAATTCTGTGTTCCATCACTGCTAACATGTAAACTGCACCTCTAACCAAACAAATTGGGCCCTTTTAAATCTATTTTTTCCCCCAATACTCAACTGATTTTAAGCAATGGAAGTTTTTTTCAGCTTCCAAAAAATTAACTACACTCTGAAGTAAAACCTTCACCTTTGTATACCTCTAAAAAGATTTCAAAGAGACTGGAACTGCACAACGAAGATTTTATATGAAAAACAGGGCAAACTGTATTAAAAGATCACAACTGACATTTAAAAAGGTCTGGAATTCAACCATTTGCAAACACAATAGGCGTGTAACAGGCATGCTACTTGTTTTATTTTTCCCTTTATTAGTGGTCTAGCAGTTTGGCAGCACTCCTGAAGCAGCCTCACGCTGGAACGGTCGTGACTGCTGGCGCGGCACGCGTGCGGACACGCCGGCACGCCGCTCCCAGAGCTCCGGATCCGAAATACCACTTCTGCGCTCCCCAGCGGGCCTGTGGCAGGCAGGATGCACAGCTGGCTGAACGCCTGCCTTTCAACAGCGCTAAAAATAGCTGCGGCTCATTTGCATCAGCCTGAGTGACATTCATTCAGGAGACGCCTCGCACACGAGCGCTGTGCCGTCGCATCACGACGCGCGGGGCACACACTCGCTGACTCGAGCACACGCGCACGAGCCAGGCCTCCGAAAGGGCCTTTCAAAAGGTAAATGCCAGGGAGGAAATCTCTTTGCTAGAAGCTTCTTCCCAGCTTTCACTCCAGGGCAGAAGGAAGACTGCAGCCAAAAAGAGAACACCCACCATCCTAACAGCTTCCTAGGCCCCGGCCCTTCAGAGTCTAATTAATGGAACCACACATTTGTGAACAATTCAGAGCATGCTTATAAAGGGGGCTTCATTTGCACACTTCTTAAGAAAAGGCTGCATCATGTCTGACCATCTTGGATACTCCGAAAACAGAAAATTGAAGAAAATGCACTCTGCTCCCATTTTCTCAAATTCTGGAGCTGGAGATTTTTAGGTCACTTTATTACCTAAACATAGAATGATTTAAAGATCCTACAAATTAATGAGACTGCAAGCCCTGGGTTTCATCTTTAAACTGGATGAAAAGAAGGTTGATTGTTAAGGTTAGTTCCCTCTCAGAGGGAGACTAAAAGGAGATCTACAAATTCAACAAAAACATCTTATGTTCATCTTCAGACAGTGTGTAATCTATCACAGTAATTGACGATGGTTTGAAAACCTGAATCTCGTTCGAAGACGTTATCCTTATCCGATACTCCTGGGTAAGTAAGGTGTTGCAACCCTCTGAGCTTACTTATACATGACTATTATTGTAACCTCAGATAGAGCCTTTACTGAGCAATATAACATTCTTCATGTGACAGCTTGACTGACAACAAGATCAAAAGTTTCTAACTTCTGTCAAGGACTTGATTTCAGAACCATCAGCAGCTACACTGAATTCATGGAGCTTGAAGTGGATGTTGGATGTCTGTGAACATGACCACAGTCTTGCTGCAGTTTCACATATAATCTGATTAAGAGTCAAACACTTAGGGTCTCAGCACAGAACTATGTGGAAGATGAGTTGGACTAGATATTTAAAGCATCCAAAATTAACTCCCATTACCCAAACAGTAGACAAACCAACGAAGAGAAGTAACAGCCATTCTTGTATAATTTCTCACATGATCAAGTATGGTGCTGCTATTGAAAGTATCAAAATCTGCATGTAAACCATGAGGAATATTAAGTGAAAGAATCAAACCATCTTAATAAGGAGAGCTAACACGGACTGAAAAAGTTAGGAGATTTAAGATGAGATCATAGAGCTGTCCAGAATTCTTGCCAGAAATGCAAATTGAAAATAAAATGGTAGCTAACTACTAGAAAGTCTGGGAAAGTCTTCATAAAGCTGGGGGCATTTTGAAAGTCTAGCTCACAATGTGAAAGAGGCTGTTTGGCTGCAAGCCTTTAAAAAAGCCTCCAATTGAGCTTCATTCTCAGATAACTATCCACACCAAAATAACTTTCAATGAGAAGCTACTTGAAAACAATTCTTGCAATTAAATGTTTTGTTTGTAAATGCTTCTAAATGTTTAAAAATGTAAACCGGGTTCTTTACACCTGTCAGTAATTTGTCTGACATATACAGAAATGCTTCAATACCTTTTCATCCATTATCCCGTATTGCAACCCAAATCTTCATAAAGAATTCCAAGACTTTTATATCCTACAGACTGACTATTCATTCATCATAGCTGCTGCACTAAGGAGAGACACGGCAAGCCAGGAGCTATCCCAGGGCACAGGTAAAAAAACACACACCCAGCCAGCATTATCTTTGGAATTTGGAAGGTAGAAACAAGCAGCTGGAGAAAGCCCAAGCAAACCCCACCCAGGACTGCATGTAGCACAAGGCGACTGTGAGCCATCACTGTGCTGCCCTCACCCAGAGGATTACATACAAGATTCAGACTCACCGAGAGATTTGGAAACCAGGTCCAGTTTTTCCTGAGATCTACTGATGAGAAAGATGAAAAAACCCCGTCGAGCCAGCTGAAAGAAAAAGCACAAGATTATATGCCTGTTGCCAAGAGCAGTCATAGAACACAGAATACCAGCACACTCAGATAGAGGTACTTCTCCTCTAAACAATGTTCCTCAAGGTCCTGTTAAATCAAATTCAGTATTCTTCAGTTAAAGATTGATCATATGTGTCTGAAGGATTTAGTACCAAAAAAACCCTAAAGGTTCTTAATAAGGAACATCAATATATACAGGACACTTCAAAACTCTTTAAATTGGAAATGCACATCCTTGTTGATACTGCAACAGTGTTTTTAATCACCATTTACCATCACTGAATGTTTTGTTTCATACACCAATATTATATAAAAGACCATCTGAACACACGAAACTGTACATGTCTATCTAGGATGTCATATTTTGGACCTTATCAACAATATGTAATTAACTGCCGTTTTCACTTTTGGGATTTTCAAACTTGTCCCAGGTTAAACTTCTGAGTCACGGGGGTAATGTTCTCTGAGTAGAAACAGGATTGCAGTAGCTCAGCCCAAGATGGAGAGGACAGAGGGGGGCCTGTTGTCTGTTGAGGTGGAAGGGTGCTCACCCAGATTCTGCTGTTAGTAGATCTGAGGCACATCAGGGATTGAACACTCCAGATTAACAGAAAATGCGTAATTCCCAAATGGCACAGGATTTTCTGAAATTTAAGTGATCCATGCTTCTAAAACAAAAATAGCTTCTATTTACAGCACCATTATGACACCCACCACCCTTGACTCTCTGAGCACTAAACCCCCCGTAAGTCTTGTGAATGGAGGGCAAAGCAGTGAAGTCCTACCTCCTCCGCGTAGGCTTTCCCTATTCCGTCTGTGGCTCCAGTGACAACTAGACCAGGGGCGACAAAGAAAAGAGTCAGTGTGCAGAAAAGTACAGGGGGAGTACACTGCGTCTTTAAGGGCCCAGATAAGTACATTTAGCACAGTTTCACTTCAGTAAATCAAAAGCAAATCCACTGGATCATCAAACAGGAGCTTGTTTTGTGTACCAGAATAATCTAAGGCCAAAGTAGTAGAATTAGCTTCCAAATGCCAGGAATCCACTTTAGTGTGGCTAAAGTGCCTAATCAACCATGAGCAGTTAATTTTAGTAGAAAGAGAATAATAGTTTTGAGAATATTAAAATACAGAATTTTCTGAGAATAATTAAAGCACTGCGGCTTCCTAATGCCACGATTAATAGGGACACCGTCTGACTAAAGCGGAGAAACGAAGACTCCCACTGCGATGCGGCTTGATCCATTTCAGCAGCTCCACGATAGAAAATACCAACAGAAAACCAACATCAGTCTGTGCCAGACAGAGTCAAAACAAGATAACAAGTCTAAACAGCTGTTGACTTATGCAAGAGTCTGCAGCTTGAAAAACCTGAAACAGATCAAACTCTTTTACAGTGGAAGTCCCTTCTCAGTTAAAACTTCACAACTACAAAAGTCTGATTACATAGACAATTTCAGCTAAAGGGGATTAGAACTTGTAGAAGCTGAAGGAACATGAGGCTCTTTCTGTGGTATCTGAAAAATCTTTGAGGCCACTAAACAAAAATTGGTTCTTACAGCACGAGTGCAGAGCATTTCTGAGAGCACAGACCATTCATGAAACAGCTTTGCTCTGCGCATTACAGAGGCAAAGACTGCCGGAGAGTCCTTAACGCAGTGGGTGTACTATACGACAGGACGCGACCAAGCCAATTCACACCCATCCTGGAAAGGGACAAAAGCACTCATCATATCTGCTTGTCCACTGACCCTGTCCCAAGTGTTCTTCTGTGAAAGTGGCACGATCTTTTTTTCACACTTATATTATGGCTTCAATTCCTGAAAGTGAAACCTCTTGTTATTATGAGCTAAAAGCCTCTGTAATCAAACGGTTGCACCCAGAAGACGCCCCAGTCCAGAACTGAATGTAGCGCAAGGTGACCTTGTGCCATCACCATGCTGCCCTCATTCAAGTGCTTCCGACTGAAAACTACACGTCCTTCCCCTATCCCATACTGCGGCAAACATATGCACAAAAGTGAGTTTTAAATTTTCAGGACATTAGTGCGACACCAACTGCAGTGTGTAGAATTAGTTCTGGGGAAATGCAGCAACTTGACTCCACTAATTGCTCTCCTGTGGAGATCTCTAAAAAAAGTAGATGACATTTTCAGGATACATAGGAGTTGTTAAAGGTCAATAACTGGTCAGGATCTGCATTCAGGACAGTCATTAGACCTGCCCATTTACTAAGGCACCCAAAAGAACACACATGACAAGACATTTGTTAAGCAATGAGTCCCACTTTTTTGCAAGATTTAGGTTTTGCTTAAATGATTCAATTATGAAATAGAATCATTTAAACTGGAAAGATTACATTGACTTATTAGTATTCATTTGATAGGGACTGCAAAAACAAAGTTGTTGGCAATCATGAAGGGCTGGCACCTACACATCAAGACCAAAGAAAGAGCTGTGACTGGGAGAGACGTCAATAGTGTTGCTAATATTTCACAGTTGGGCATAAAAGGGTGGGCTGTGATGACCTCCCACGTTTTGGAAAGTTCACACCAATGTTGGCCAAAAACAGCAGACACTGGGCAAGTAAAAACTAGTCCCAACTCCTGCTGGACTGCAAGATCACTACTGTCCTTAAAGCTGACCAGCTGCCCACGAGATGGGGTGTGGTCACCGGGAGTGTGGGGATGTATACCACAGACTGGTAAAAGAGCCACCCCAGTAAAAAGGCAGCTGCTATGCAGCAGCAAGCAGGGGAATGACAAACTAAACCCACAAGAAATGCTCCTCACTGAAAGGGTTAAAGTAGATTCCATCCTGCCCGGCTGCTTTCTGATGTGCTTGCTTCGTTTGTCCTCACCTTGCTAAGACAGCAGGCTATTTTAAGCCAGTACCCAATCACCCCCGTTTCAGTTCTCACATCTAAAAATAGAGAGCCAGAAGCAGGCGTGTATTTATAGAAAGAAAGGGGAAAAAATGCCTTTTCTTCTTGCACTCTCCCATCTCAGTATTCAAGGCAGACCCTCCTGACCTCTGCTCGCCTCAGTGCTGATTAAAGATTAACATCAGCAGTCACAATGCAGTGGAGCTGCGCTGGAGGGGGGCGGGGGGCGGGGGGGGCTGGTGACGAACAATAGGATTGAAGGGAGTGAGCAAGAATCCTGAGGTTGGCTAAAAATAGAAAGGGGAGAATGAAAGGCAAGCCGTGAGCAGAGGGAAAGCTTGAAGTGAAGATGAGAGAGAATAAATCAAAAATGTATCCCCCCCAAAAAAATGAATCGGTTGCCTAAAAACCTCTATGGACAGATGACAAAGCGTGTTGTTCACTGCAGGCGAGGCAAGCGGTGTTTTAGGCAAGGAGATCACTCTCCTCATTCGGCTTTGCTGCAAGACGCCACCCCTTCACAGCCACAGGAAAACGGGAGCTCATTTTCTTCTGCCCTGCCGCCGAATTCCTGACAGGCCTCCTGTCACCTTGTGCTCCCCATCATTTAGTGTCCCACCACACGCCTGAATTCACTCTCGCAACCAAATAACCAGACAATCTAACGGCTGACGCTGAATCTACTTCAAGCATATCTGCATGTTTGCTGTACAAAACTCATTTTTAGCATTTTAGGTTAAGACCTGTATTTTGCGACGGCCAGTAGTGCAGTGAAAACTAAACAGCTGAGAGGGAAAAAAGCGGGCTGTGATGACCTCCCACACTTGGAAAGTTCACACCCATGTTGGCAGGACCCTCCTGGACAGCTGGAAAGCAGGCAAGAACAGCAGGGGCAGGACAGGTGAAAACCAGGGCATGCTGGGATTGCTATACCAGTGCTGATCCTTGAGCTGAGCAGCTGCCCACTGGACTGCAGGAGCCAAGACTCTCTATGGTGGACATCATATACTGGCTGTTTCCTTTCTTTAGAGTGCTCTATATACAGCCGTTTTAAAAACATTTAAAAAAAACAGCTCCGGGTCACAAATGCTGAATTGTGATCTGCTCAGAAGATTTGGTAACAACAGTTTGAAATTGTACCAGAGAAGGTTCAAGTGGTTTTAAACCACATTGCCCTTAACCATACTCACATTAACTTTCCTAGGCAAAGGGCTAAAATATTAGCAGACCGATATGGATGATGGAAAAACGGCTGAAACATATCTGAACCACCTGCACACACCAGGATAATCATGAGACTTCTAGTGTGTGATGAGATAGCCCGATGTAAAAGCTATAGGACTTAAACTAATTCCAGACTGTATCCCTCAACATCGAAGCTCCCAACATAAATAGGCATCCCATGTGAAATAGGGAAACGGGCTTACAGCTTTGCATTCTGGATTCTTTCACAGAATTCCTTTTCTTCTTACGACCCAACACGCACGCTGGCACAGGACTAGCACACTCGTGAGCGGAGCATCGGCCGCCGGCCCGCTCTTCGAGATTGCGGGAGCTGCGCTTTTGGCCGCGGGCAGTGAGCAGCAGCTCGTACAGGATGTGGGGAGGAAAGAGGGCCAGCAGGAGAGGGAGCAGGACCTGGGCCACCGCGCGCTTTATTTAGAAATGCTCCCGGGTCCCAGAGTGCGCGTGGGCGGGAGAGCAGCGCGTGAGGGGGATATTGATGAGGCAGAGGGAGTGGGTGGAGCTGTGCGAGAGGCAGGGTGCACAAGGAACTCGGACTACCACCGATTCCCAGTCCCAGAGACAGGAAAACGGCAAAGGTCTTGGGTCCTTGAACAGGCCTGGAAAGAGTTGGAAAAACCTCAACGCTTCCGTGTTGAGCACGGATCCAAAACTCACTGATAAACAGATGGTAATAACACTGCTGAAGTTGGAGGATAAGCAAGACAAGGAGATTACTTGTTTTTGCCCATTTACAATGCATCACATTTCAGCTAAACATGTAGTATGAATTAGAACAGAGCTAAAAATATTCATTTGAAACTGAAGGTCTTCTGATTATGTACATCTGTCCATAGCAGATCTGCATGAAACCCTGTGGACGCAGTAAACAATTACTCATGTGGACAAACTAAACAAGCGGAAATTTTGGTGTTATTAATGCCAAGCAGTCTTTCCCTCACCTGGCTTGAACACAAGTTTTGGACTCTGATCAGCTTAGTTGCAACCACATACAGTAGCAGATCAGAGACTGATTTAGTGTTCAGATTATGAAATGTGGAATTTTCGTCCTTGTTTTTTGGGATTGGCCATTGTTATTCAACTCTATTTACCACTACAAATCCCCAAGACAGCCTGAAAGGGATGAAAAGAACACAGTCAAGCCCTAAAGCACAATCAACTGTTTTTTCTGCTGCTAAAATCGAGGAATGCAAATAGAGTTCAATTTCCATTTTTTCTCAAAGCCAAGGAAAAACAATCCTACTGGTATTGCACAGTCCCACAGGTGTTGGGCCTGTCATTAACATCCTTTCTCAGCTTCCACCTCTAATGGATGAATGCTACAAACTAGTTCTGAATGAACACTACTTGGACATCAACACCATATATTGGTTTATTTTCAACTATTGCACAGAAGAAAAAAAAAGATCAGGGATATCCTCAAAAGATACTACAAAAGTGTATAGCAAAAGACTGCTGTTTGTGGAATCATAGGTTCAGATCACAGAACACTTTCAGGCACTACTGAGACAGAAAATGTCTTACAAAGATGAATCTTTACAAATAAGAGAAGGAAAGTGACAAAAGCATGAAATCATGAATGAAGGTCTGAAGGATCACAATGCACTAAGACGACTGCACTGACTCCATGCTTTTTGTCTTAAGTGTTGCTCTGGGCTTCAAGAGGACTCACACACACCCAACCAAAACATTCTGCAATATGGACCACAAACTGGTTAAATAAATTATTCACTGCCAACATGCTCTGAGCCAGTTTGCACTGGCAAAGTCATTCCCATGTAGGAGCCTAACAGCTCTACTTGGAGAGTCAGGGGGTTGTGCAACCTGAACACACAGGAAGGTAATCTTGACACTTAAAAAATGACGACCAATGCCACGGTGTATACCCTGATACTCTAAGCTCATAATCAACAGCTCTCTGTATAACACTAACATACTGCAATACTGGGAAATACCAGGACATCACCACCACAAAATGGAGGCCATCACTACAGAGGAGGATAAAATGGAAGTATTGCAACAAAGGCATCACAACCACAACAACTGGATAAAAAAAAACAGCTGACAGTTTGCAGAGCCATTTGGTGAAGTTCACATGTAAGGTGTAAGTCCCGTTCATTATCCAAGAGAGGGATAAAAAAAAGTCACCCTACAAACAACCAACCAATTTGGCATCTAGTTAATACTTCTATCCAGTTGGAAAAGGTGTCGGACACAGGTCTCAGTTTCGGTGTGGCTGTCTGGGCTTGCTGGTCTATGTGCACCGATCGCCCTCCTGACGCCTGTCGCCAGCGCGGCTCTCCAGCTGCCTCGCGCAAGCCCTTTGTGTCAGCCCCCCAATGAAGCCACTGTCTGCTCAACAGAAATGTCTGCACTGCCGCATAATGCAGTTTAGAACAACTCCTTCAGAGCACGACACCTGTCCAGGCTTCTGGGACTGTCCCACAGCCAATGAAGTGGACAGGGTTGGCATTTTACAATCCTGTCACAAATCCTACTGGGTGGGTGGGTGGGGGGAGCTAAGCATTTATACACACTGCAGTACTTTCACCCTTCCCATCCGAACTGGCAGAGACAGGACACCCCAATTCTGCAGCTCTCCAAGACAGGGGGGTGCTGGTTGGTCAGGTCAACTAAACTGGGACTGAAGAAAGCAGTGTGTGCTGTAGAGTGCGAGAGCTCGCTAAGGCACGAAAGTGAGCACTGGGGGGAAAAGACCCCTAATCCCTGCTGTTTAATGGCGTGGGAGGCAGGTGGAGGGGGTCCCCTCCTCCCCGCGCAGACACACGCGCTGCAGCGACGGTTAATCCCTACTCGTGCGTGACGCCAAGGAACCCGTGACACACGACGATAGTCAGATGCGTAAGCAAGCGCGTGAATGAGACGCTGCGTGAAGGATCCACGGATCGAGCCAGGCAGACGCACGAATCTCAAACCCAAAGTGTGGTTTTTTTTTAAGCTTAAAAAAAAAAAGAACTGGAAAGGAGAAAAAAAAGCGTGTACCATCACGTTCAGAAATATTGACATCCTGACACCACAAACTCTGCTACTAAATATTCTACAGGCTAAAAAAAGAATGGGAGAGATTAAAAATAGCAGCTCACTGCTGCAGTCTTGTCTGGTGCAGCTACAGCACTTGAATACAAACTAGCTACTCAGCTTCCTGGCATTAAACATTCAGGAGCTTCACAAAGCACCGCCTCAGCAAAGCTCTGCTGAAATGGCCATAGAGGAGCACACAAGCACGGCGCTCAATGGCGCTGCCTGCGGGAGGAGCAGGGCTCTGCTCAGACAGATGCAGCTTTTATTTCAGAATGAAAACGGGATCCATACAGTCTGCTGCAGAGACTTTTCAATCATCAAACATTCAATACCTAAAAAAGCATGTCAAATTACTTCTGAACCAAATCAGTTCAAATTAGTGGTCAAAATTAAACCAGAGGCATGCAGCAATGCCCTGACCACAGCTCAGTTTAAAACAATTCTTCTAAAATACACAGGTATGACCCACCCAACTCATCATTATGAAAACAGTAGTTCAGGTGGGTAGCTGCGTCAGCATGCGTAGGCTGCAAAGGAACAAGTAATAGGTTTATTCCATGCTGAAAAAAAGAAGAAAGAGAACACAACGTTTCGAGCAAGAGACCTGCACACTGTGCCGAAAGGCTGGGCTCCTGGCGTGGGACAGGAGCCCTCTGAGGAGCCCTGGAGACCATGCCGACAGCCTCAGACTCAGCTTGCCACCCTCTATGCTTCTGCACTAGCTGCACATTCCTGCCAATCCAGTTTCACCTCGGCATCTTCCAGGCGGCGCCCACCGCCTCCCAACCACCCTGCAAGGCCCAGTGAGCCGCAGGTTCGGGGTCTGCCACCTGAAGAGAAGAGTGGTCCCACTGTCCTGCCGCTAAGCGCACCCCACACAGGGCTCAAGTGGAGGAGACCCGTCAGAGGTGGACTGGAGACCATGCCTGCTTATCTCCAGAGACAAGTGACAGGGTAATGAAGGAAGGATCCTCGGAGGCCTCAACACATTTAGAATTGAAAACTTCCAGATGTTTTCCATAGCAAAAAGGATTAATAAAATGTATAAGGTCACGAGATGTAAGATACAAATACTTTATCCATATTTCTTTAACGTGAGCATTCTGTTGTCACGTGTCATGAAATTGGAGTGCGAGCGATGCAGTCGTTCTATACATGACTATACAGTATCGCACAGTACTAGGCTTGTATACAGCACGCCGAGCCACACGTCCGAGAGTGCTGCACTTGCTGCAAGTTCTGGCCAAAAGGACAAGACTGGACTTCATAGTCTAAAGCAGACAAATCAAAGATGGATGCTTTGAAGAACCATATAAAACAATTTGGACAGCAAAATTTTAATTCATAACAGATCTTGAAAAAAAGATACAGAGGTCTAGATATAGCATGATATGCCATTAAACATCGCCCTCTATAGGCATGACTTAAAATAGCACCAAAGGAAAAAAACGCTTCACATTTGAGCAGAAAAGATCTTTGAAAAATGTTTACACTTTAAGATCTTGTCACTGTGATAGAATGCTTATATCGTGTTATGAATTATACAGGGAAACTAAAAATATGCTATTAAGGAACACAAACAAGCTCTTCCCAACTAAAAACTAATGACCGGCCAGTTCATACCAAGATGTCCAGACAATGTACAGTATTTAGTCTGTGAATTAGTCTATTTCCAACAACTTCTGACAGAAAAAGCAGAATAGGCTCTGATGTTCGAACAAATACAGGGTGAATTCTACCAGCAGGGAGAAGAAACATTTTGTTCGTTGACCCACCTTCAGTCTTGTTTCCTATCTTTATTATGCACAACCAGGAAAGTGTGCACTCAATGGGTGTGTGTGCTGTGACAAGGAGATGCCCAGGAACAGAACATCTCCAATTCTGTGGTTCCAGTTACAATCTGGAATCTGGACAAGCCAGTAGGAAACAGTTTTGCAAAATCACCCTACATCGATCTTGCACACAGCAGGCCCCCGCAGGTTTAAGATCGAGGTATTGCTATATCCACACCCCATGTACAGCAACAACAATAATGAAGCACTGAAATATTTTAAGATTTTTGTTCCCTGAAAAATCTTTAGAATCACCTTCTTGCATAATGAGACTGGAATATAGTTGACATTTACCTTGATCAACAGACTACATCACGACAGTGCACACTAACCTGCGTGATTTAATTTCCCTTCACATTCAGACAGGACTTGGGTCTGCTTGCAATATTTGTGCATATGTAGCCTGGCATTAACACAGCTGAGCTTCACGTATGCCCTTGTTGTGGAATAAATAAAGAGCGAGCTTACAGCATGATTGGCTGATTCCAGCCTGAGCTGACTGTACCGCTCCAGTGACAATAAAGGGCATCAGAATAGCAATTTCTAAAGCTGCAAAAATAAAAGATTGAAGGCAAGAGGACTTTTAAACGGGAGAAAAGGGGAACCTGAGCTATAGATTAAGTTACAAGGGGAAGATATAAAAAGGAGAACGAGAAAGAGGATTGACTTGATGGGAGATTTTTTTAAAATAAATAAAGAGAGTCGTGACACAAACAGGAGGGAGAGGGGAGGGGGAGAGGGGATAGGAATCGCCGGAGGGAAAGGGATGGATGTGAGCGATTCACTCCATCTAGCAGGCCCAGACACGGCACGTGTCCCAGACCGTGTCTCCGTCACGTGGAAAACAGCATCTAACCCCCCGCCCCCCCAGCCCCACTGAGGAGCTCCAGTCACGTCACGACACCATTCACAGTGCAGGGGGCGCGCACGCACACACACACACAGGGCCACATTACATTCATCCCACTGAACCGCTCCGCATGAATGGCACTCCCCAACTAATTCACAAAATAAAAAGGAAAAAAACCTCAAGAAGAATGACTGAATCCCCGTGCAAGCTGTGCCTCCTGGCTCTCTATCCCCGGTTCATCCCTAGAAGTTTGTGAAAGGCTACAGGCCGTTCTTTCCAAAGGGACGAAGCAAGAAAAGCTGCATTAACCCCTTGGTGCACACATTTTTCATGGGAAGTTCTGGGCGCTTGTGAATAACCTGACTACACCAACCTCACGTTCATTAGCAATGAGAAAAACACACTCCAAGGCACAGAGGTACATTCAACCCTGCTGAAAAGCAAACCCTGCGTCCTGAAGAGGACGACACTGTCACAGATCGACTGTGAAGGCACGGTGTGCGTTCTTTTATCCTTCTGCATCACTGAATATCACCATTACACTGTGCCTGTTCGTCTGTCCTCATCCAAAAGACTTGCTATATTACTGAACACTGAGCAAGGAAGGGCACCGTCGCCAATGAACGCGAGGTCAGCCCTTGGGAAACATCAAGAACCAGCCCCCACCCTACAAGAAGACACATCAGCTGCAGCAATGCAACAGCACTCTCTGGCACTCTTATATAATCCTGCCTTTCAACAGGGGCTAACGAAGGAGGAATAGTCCACCTTAAGTGTTCACAGAGACCAAGAAGAAAAGGTCAATATTCTTGATTTAATGTATGTCCAAGCTGTGCAAAATGTAGGACCAAAGACATCAAATCATTTTTAAAAAAGTAACACCAACCATAAATCAGATTAATAAATCTTAATTATTTCTTCCATTCCTTTTCAGAGTTCAAGATTTGTTTTAAGACCGCGATAAAATCTGTAAAGTTCCATTTCCATTCAATCACATGTGGGCCTGAAAGAACTGGCCATTTGTTATCGAAACAGATGCTGGCATCCTAAATAGCATCATAGTACATCACACACAGGATCTTCCTTTATCAGAGAGCATTGAATGGAACACAGGGAATAAAGCACAGCTGTTTAGAAATATTCAAATCTACAATTTTATTGTAGAATTTCAGCTTTCATAAAAAAATAGAGGTAACACTAGAATAAAGTGGAGTACAATAGAGATGTATGGGAAAACTAGCATTGTGGTCAAGTAATTACAAATCAAATCAAAATCAAATCAAAGTTTATTTATCAAATGCACAACAGTACAGCGTGCAGTAGTAGTTGCTGGCAATGAAATGTATTTTCTGCGAGCTCACAAAAATCACAAAATGCAATTGATATTTAGAATTAAATATTCATTTTTTAAATTAAACAGTTGCTTGAGATTTGCATTTACTTTGAAGTGTTTTCACGGCTGCTCTAATATTAAGACAGTCTCAAATGAATTAAAAGCTGAAAATCAAGAGGTGAAAAACGCTACTAGGACTGAGAAAAAAAATCTGGAGGTGATAATTGCAGTACCCCAGCTCTCCAGAAGGTGTCTCTCCTAGACAAGAGCAGGGAGAAGGGTAATGATCTATATACTCGAAAGGCTTGTGCAACAGGTTTCAAGTTTGCTGCATTTTTTCCAGTGAATTTACTTCAGAACACCACATTACCTTTTTTTTGTTTGCATTCTATTTAAATGTATAGGACTGGTGGATACCCATACAAAAAATCCCTCAGGCGACAAAATCTTATCATGCTAAAAAGCGAACTACCCTAAAATCCAAGAATAACCTTCCCTCGAACACATCCAAGGCTAACTGGTTTGTTGATTGTGGACAAAGCTGTCGCAAGTCTACTTACTGTATCTGCAGTACAAGGTGCTTGACCTTGAGGGTACCCGACCTATACGATCAACTGCATTGATTAGTGGGGCGATTACTGTTAACATCCATACAGAACTGGTCTAGCTCATTCACTGACCTGCTGTCTCACCATCACTTCTTGAGAATTAAATGGTTTTGAAAAATGGACTGTATACAAGTAGAGGAAGACATCGAGCAAGTTGCTACCGAAGCACATTCTTCTTACACTACAATGTTTTAGACAACACCGGGTAATTGGAGTTCAAAACTGTGCAAGCGATTGGCTCAGCAAAGGCATGTGAAGTCTTAATGACTGAATACTGTTTGGACATAAATCCATATCCACCAGTGATAAATGTCAGCTGCTGGTGCTGAAACATGATGAACACACAGTTTGGCCATCTGCTGCGATAGTGCATTACCAGGGTGAGAATTAGTACAGCACCTGACTGGGGGCAGAACCTACATGTTGTGAACATTTACTTCTCCCACAATCCAACGCACTTTAAGGTCTTGATACATCACTAGATAGAAACTGGCCAAATACCACCAGAGCAGTACGTAAAGTAGATTGCACTCTGCACATTGCACTTTATTTACCCTGTACCCTGTCAGAAATGTCTATATCTACATTGCCTTGTCAGTATCTGTCTGTATTCGCACAGTAGACCTGGAGAACGATATCTCGCTCCTCTGTATGCTTGTACATGGCTGGACTGACAAACGCGAACTTGAGCATCAGAGACATGGAGGGCTGTGTAAAAAAAACCCATCTAACTGCTTCTTCCATTTCAGGGTCGTGGGGGGGCCTGAGCCTATCCCAGCAAGCAAGAGGCATAAGGCGGGGAAAGACCTGGACAGGGTGACATTCCACCGCAGGGATTTATCTCCACTTCCTCATGAACCACAACACGGTCATTGCAAGGCATGGATCTGTAAGGCTTCACACGAAACTTGCCAGGATGCTGGCTTAAGGAACTCCATTTTGACCGATGTTTCACTCTTCCATGAACACAGGCCTTACCCCCTGGCAGTAAACAGCCCTTCCTGAACATGACCCACTGTGTGATAAGACAGGACACACAAGACACACCACCGCTAAGGGAGCTGAAGAGGAAGGTTTCAGCACACAACAATCAACATTAATCAAAACCTTTGACTGCCCCGCCAATGTAAATCACCGTCAGGACTTGCTGGCTGAGGAAGATGACTCAAACAAGCCTCCACCTGAAGAGCACAAGTGGGTTGAAAGATCTAACCAGGGATGTGGTGAGGGGTGAGCTCATCTCAACGAGTTGTTGGGGTACAGAACAAACTGGCCATGCAGTTGAAGCCGACTCCCTTACATAGCGCTTTTCTGGACACGCCACTCAAAGCACTTGACAGGTAAAGGGGGGCGGGGCGGTGGCTCTGTGGCTCAGGATATGCGTCTGTGGCTGGAAGGCTGCTGGTTTGTATTCCGCGGCCGGCAGAGGAATCCTACATCGTTGGGCCCCTGAGCAAGGCCCTTATCCTTGCAAAAAGATGTGAAAAGGAATTTCTAATACAAGAAATTGTATATGGCCAATAAAATGATCTTATCTTGGGTAATGGGGATCCCCTCCACCACCACCAATGTGCAGCCCCACCTGGATGATGTGACGGCAGCCAGAGTGTGCTAGAACGCTCACCACACACCAGCTCTCAGTGGGGAGGAGAGCAGAGGAATGAAGCCAGTTCATACATGGTGATTATTAGGAGGCCATGATTGGGAAAGGCCAGGGGGAAATTTGGTCAGGACGCCGAAGTAACACCCCATGAAAACTTTGAGGATGTTTACTGACCACAAGGAGTCAGGACCTCGGTTTTACGTCTCATCTAAAGGATGGGATCAGTAAGCAACCAGATAAGCAAGAGGGTTCTCCATTTGAATTTGATCTGTTTTTATCCCTTCTGAATTTAGAACACCTGTTATTTATGGTCTAGATTTTCCCTTCACGTATCACCAGTTCTCCATCAACGGAGTCATTGTCAATTAGGGAATGACTGTCCACAGTTCTAATTACTAAATGAGAGAAGCTTCTTCCATCAAGGAGATGTTTCTTGTACCAAGGGGAATGCCATTACTCCACAGTTTAGGCTCTATAAATCCATCTGAAACTCCTAACTCCAAACCACAGGTGTTAATCTGATTGCTGTTCTATGTGAAATGCAGGACCCCTAGGGGTACTGCTTGCTCTTTAAAACCAAGCGCACAGTTTTCAAGAAGGAAAGTCTACAAGGTGGCAGACGTCCTACACAATACCTCCTCGTTAAACCTGATTCACTTGATTTGTCGTTTAATGAGCTATGTGAAAATGAAATCATTATTAAAAGCAACTGATATTTTATCTGAAGAAGTGTCTGTGCAGGACAGCCACTGAGCAAATTAAACGAGATACTGCAGAAATTAATAATTTGGGAAAAAACAAACCCTACAAAAAAACAAACCCCAGTATCTTTACTTAATTTACCTTCTGGTTTTGAAAGCATGAAAAAACTCTGTCACTGTGTAGCTTCTACCAAAATAATGATTGCAAAACATGTGGAATGAATTCTGCAAAGAAAAATGCATTTTGGTACTGCATATTCCTGGAGACTGTTTCTGTGGGTGTTGAAGATGCATGCAGGCTGAGCCCCCTCTCAGGGTCCCGTCCGGGGACAGACCGGGTCCCTTCTTGTCTGTTCAAGGAACAGGTCCTCCTGCCCATCGGCACAGGACACTTCCTTGTGCCCTGGAATGCGTGTTAGGTTCCTCTTTGGCAGACGGACTGCAGAATAGCAACACTGTTTCTATAACAGGGTGACAAGTTCTACACAATGCTCTATATAAGACCCTGTTAGGGAGTTACAGAGTTTTAACATAATATTAATTGATTTAAACTCTGTCCTTTACTGTATATCCTCATATTGTTTGCCTATAATTGCTTCCCCCTATTGTCTAAAAAACATAAGCCTTCCCCCCCCCATAAGTAGCCTCTTCTTGCTCTGCATTTCCCATTTTGAGATTATAGTTTGTTATAAATATATGCAACACCTGGATTTACCCATTAATGGCAAAACGAGAAACCTACTTATCGTAAAATATCAGCGAAAAACCAAAAATTTCAGTTTAGCAGAAAAAGAGCTCCATGATTTCCAAAGTTTCTAAATCAAAATCCACCCATCCTTTATTGCAAAGCACTTTGTCCTGACAAAATCTGAAGCAACACAGAGACCATCCCACACAGAGCACAGGCAGGATTGCACCCTCAACTGAACACTCGCTCGCTGCTGGGAACACACGGACAGCAGGAACAACAGTAGACTAACAGGTCTTTGGAAGAAGGTGTCTACAGTAGCTCGTTAGCGATTGTTTCCGCTCCTAGAGATCAATTCAAGTTTGGTGAATTTGCACTCATTACCAGGGAGTAATTCAGAAGAGATGAAGGATTTAGTTAGATAAAAGTGTCTACATAAAAATAAGCAATATCCTAAAGTCTTTTCTGTGTGAACCAGAACTGGATTAACCTTAATCTGGCTAAAATAAAGGTCATGATGACCAGACAGACCAATAACAATTTACAGAATGAAAACACAATAAGGAAACAAATAAGCAAGTTTCTGTGACTTGAGAGAAGTTATTAGTCGATTAGTATTATTAGAGAAAAATAAAATCTAAATAACGTTAAACTAAAACAAAGAAATATAAGCGGAAAAAGGCAGACACTAATTAAAGACCTGACAAAACAGGTGTCTTGAGTCTCGATTTAAAAGCTATAAAGGAGTTCACACTTCTCTGAGCGCTAGGGAGGGAGCACTGGAGCTGTGGATCAAGGGAGCTGAAAGCACACAGCCAAAGACGCCTGTACTGCTGTATAAGAAGGTACTACTGTTCCTTTTAATTACCGTACCTGTAGGATGTGCCTCAGCACATGGACACCAAGGACATGCCAGAGGGATTTGGCCTTTGGATGTTAAAAGTAAGATTCTGAAGTGAAGGCACTGGGGAATGAGAAGCCAGCAAAGACGTCAGAACTGGGGTAACGTGGCAAAAGAGCCTTGAATGCATTAGAAGCCAAGTAGCTACGTTTTAGACCACCTGAAGCTTGTATATAGGGAGACCAGGGCAAAGACCATCACAGTTACCCAGCTGCAGGAAGCAGGGGTGTCCACCTCGGGCCCGAGCTGCCATGAAGGGTGACTCGTTGAATCATCAATTTTTAAACACTTGGATCACGTGAACAAATTAGTGTGATAGTTCAATTAAATCGGGAATGGCCGAACCTCAAGAGCTACAGTGTGCTGGGATTTTCATTTCGAGTGTTTGCTGTTTAATGAAGAAATCACCTACCTATGCAGCCACATTACTGCTTGAAACCAGGCTGCTGCCAGTGCGCAGAAATTGAAGTTTAAGGCAGCCAGCTGGATTGAGACTATCCCAGATGAGGGCTGGCCATCCCGTTACTAAAATCTTTCCCCTCCACTGAATTCTAACAGTTCGTGCGCAAACCTGTATTCTTGGAGATTTTGTTTTTCTTCTTCTGCACACAGACATCTGTAAGATCACTAATAAAGTGGAATAGTGACCTAGAATTGTTAGCACATACAGTATACTGTGTCCTTTGGTAGAAAAGTGCCCAAACCATTTTTTCTTTAAACCCGAAGCAGCCTGTGAAGAAACCTAGAGTCCCTGATCAGTTCTGTCCTATTTTATTAAGTGCACTCTCCAGCATTTAAACCCCAACCCACAGCTGTTCCTACCACAGATCAGGTGATGTCTTTGCACAGTCAACACCATTCAAAGTGGGATAGACTCCTGCCTTAATGAATGCAGCCTCTAAGGTTTTTGTGTTCTGGGATGATTTCACAGAGCTACCAGCTAATTTGTTTGTTCTAGGGTGCGGAGATCACAAGTTCCAATTCAGTGATGATTTAATGCAATCACCAGGGCAAAGATGTCAGGACACTCAGGATACCGAAGTACCTGCACCATGACAACGACTGGAGCATCACTCTCCTTTTTTTGAAAAGGAAAAAGTTATCCTTTCAACAGGAGGAATGCTTTCAGTCATGTAGCAACCTTCAAGACAGGCTCTTACTCCAGTCATGCAAAGAGCTTGAATAAACACCTCCTTGAAGAACAGTATACAGTACGTCCGGCAGCGCTCGTATTTGCCTCACATGCCCACAGCAAGCTGGTGGGGGGAGAGGAAGTTACCCACAGGGCTGCGGGTTGAGGGAACGGGCTACCCAGCCATGCTGTTCAAGCCTGTCCTGGTTTCCTTCAAGCAACGCCTGCATGAGACACTCAGATCAATTCACTGCCAACTACTGTACCAAACCGGCCAGAGGGGCTGTAGGGCCTCCTCTCATTCCTAACCTTCATGGTCCCAGGCGCTGGGGACACGCACACCCGGCAGAACCACTGCTTTAGCAGCACCCTCACAAAACTGTTCGAGCGAGGCTTGAGCAAAGAGGCGCGCTCCGACTGCACGCGCATGCAGGGAGGCAGACTGCCCTTTCCCTCTCCACACTCGCGTCCGCGCGAAAAATCACAAGCTGTTTCCAACCCCAGGACCAAGACCATCTTGAAGCTCGCAGAAACAAAATCTTGAAAACAAAAATGTTAAATTTCGGAACAAACCAGTTTCAAAATTGATCCCGGGCCTACAATCCAGATCCAGACTACGCCCGCGTCTAGGCCAAAAACCACAGGACAATCGCTCTGAGGAGAGTGTCCACATTCAGCAATGCTCACAGGACAGTATCCATTGCCACGAGGTTGAACTCCCATTTATAGCTCCTTTCCCATGATGCTATGAGTTTTTCCGTTTCTCAACATCTGTGCCCAATAGCAGAGTTTTGTCCCCCCCCCCCTTTAGGGACTTTTCCGATTTGTGAACGTCTTCAGGCACAGGGAGAGAAAGAGAAGAGATAAAAGGTCTACTGACTTTACTCAAACACCGAAAGCTGTTTCTTTATTAAATAAAAAGATACTGTTGCAGCTTGAACATGTTAAGGACTACAAAACACATGGGAAAATTAAGGCATGAACGCTTCAGGATTAATACTGGAAATGCCACAAAAAATTTGAAAACAGACTTTAATTTAGTTCTTGAATTAAACTACAGTAAAACAGTTTAGTGTTTAGTGTTCTCTTCTAGAGTCTTGCTTGCTTGTTAATCCTGCATTTGCTCAGTGAGGGACTGGTAACTCCCTGGAGAACAGAGGCTCTCTGCAGGCTCTTTCAAACTCAAAGTTGAATTTCAGACAGAACCTGCTTACAACTGAAGTAATTAAGAGCTGAATTAAAGGAATGAGGACATTTCACAATCTTCAAAGACTGGAAACACCTACTCTCAATAGCAGAGACTACGAATGTGAGAAAGAACAGGCTTGGTAGAGAGCTCTTGGGGCCTAATGAAAATTCCTAGGCCAAGCTGGCTGCCTTTGAAAGATATTGCTCTATTTTAGGAGGTTTTAAAAAAAGTCAACAAATAATCAGTTATCCTTCCATAAGGATATTCCATGCAATTCCATACAATATTCCTGTTAGTTGCACTTCATAACCCATTTACCTGTTAAAAAAAACTAGGATTTTTATTTCCGCGAGATATCGGTTGAGAAGCACTCTGTACCCTCACGTGAGCGTTACATCATGAAAGCGACTGCAATGAAGACTACGGTGTTCCAGGGGAGCAGGGTTCAGCGTCGGGGTCTCGGCCACAACTAGCACTCACTGGGCACTGGTCTCCTGGAGATCAGTGAACTCTAAACAGACTCCCGATTACGAAATGCATGATCGAAGGCACTGCCATAGCAAACTGCCAAAGGAAGTATAAAGCCACTGAGCTTTTCCCCTCATCAATCCTACATTCCCATTGCCTCTGACAACTGCTTCAGTCAATGGACAGTGAGGGGCAGAACTATCAGCTTCATTTCATGCTTGGGGCGCTACCTTGGTACCAAAGCTGCTCGTTTTACTGCAGAGCCCTGAAGAGATCAACAGGCCCACATGACAACGTCCCTCGTCATCAACGCTGCATACTGGCATACAACTGCATATACAGTATAGGCACAGTAAACAGAGGGGTGGGCTAGAGGATTTAACAGGACGAGCATCAGGGCTTTGTCCTTTCTCCAGATTCAAGAACTATTTCTTAAGAGGGGCATTCCTAAGCTGGAAAAGCCGGCAGCGGCGACCTGTGTCCATATCCTTGAACGGTTCATCTCGAGATGAGTTCCCGCATTCCTGCCATAGTTCGCACAGATGCCGCTTTGTCCCATCGGGTTCCTCTCCGCTCGCCCAAGCCAGAGGGACCTGCGCTGCAGGAACTTCAGGTCCTCCCGGAGCGCGACGGCCACACCTGCCCCCCACTGCAGCAGACGCCCCTTCCTTCTTATAAGGCACGATAAGTTTTTTTTAAACCTGGAATTAACTTAAGGATGACACTCAAATCTTTTTTTTTTGTAATGTTATGCTGATTTCAAAACTAAATTCTGTTTCCATCTTGCCTCAGACGCTGGGATTTCTCTGCAGTACAGGTTTGCAATGCAGAATTATCAACTGATTCCAAAAACCAAACAGCCCAGTTGAGCCAGGACAGGCACAACAAGCTGGAGCAGGATGACAAATCACACTGTGAGCCAAGCCCATTACAAAACGCAGTACACCAGCCAATTGTAAGTGGCTTTGAGCACACTGAAGTCTCAGGGCGGCCTGGTGGGCTCTTCTTGTACTTTGAATGTGGAGAAGAAATGATTGGACGGTTTCATACTGTTCCTTCCTAACAAATAGCAGTGCCACATTAGAAATGAAATCTTTCTAGAAACAAAAGAGACCACAGGGAGGGACTCAAAGTTTTAGGAGCAAAGGCCGACACTCAAGACAAAACACACCCTTCACGTCACTTTTTTTCCCACCCCAATATTGAGCAAGCACGCTGCTGGGGAGCTTCCTGAGCAGTGAATCAGAGGTGCGCTTGAAAGGGATTAACTCCTTGGCCTGGATTTGCGTCACGCATTCCTTCAGCGAGAAGGACGCGGAGGGTCCCGGGGTTGGCGCGCTGTACACGGGCCCCCGGCAGCACGGGTGTGGGGGGCTGGCTGGCGACCCCCGGCACCACCTGACCTGCCTTCCAAGCACTGAGCACAGGGGCGTTTCAGACGGATCACCGTCCACCCCCTGCGAAGACAACTCAGCTTACTATCCAACTTCGTCTAACTTCACTCTCGTCCGCCACGAACCCATGCTGGACCGTCCTCTTTCGGCTTCTGACGTGCAGTTAACACGGTATACTTGCCAGCGGCTCTCAACACCGCGAAAACAGTCAGTGGCCACCAGCACCCACCCCCCGAGCACATGTGTTTCAGCGGCGAAGTCCGCCGTGCCGGACGAGAGCAGAACAGCGGCGTCGGCACCGCATCAGCCGAGGCACACAGGTCACCGGGCCGGGCCGCGGAGGAGCCCCCGCCCTCGCCCGGCTGCACGTCCACGCACAGCCCGGAGCGCGCCCGACTCGCAGTTGAGACCATCACCTCTGACCCAGTGCCTTGCGCGCCGGGGCGGCTGCTGCTGTAATGAGCTGGCACCGGATTTCAAAAGCCCCGGAACCAGCGGCACTCCCCCCGGCGCGCCAGTGTCCAACACCCTTCACCGACAGGGACAGAAACCGACTCGGTGCGCCCACAGCCGCTGCTGCGCAACACAGGGGCACGCTTCTACCTGTTTCTCTACACACGGGCAGCTTTCACGCTGCTGAGGCGGGTGGGGAGGGGGGTTGAACGGGGGGGTCCCGCGAAGGAAGGCGCTCACCTGCCCATTTCCCGAGCCGAGGCCCCACCTGCTGTCCGTTGCCCACCACCCACACACGGAACCCGGCGAGCAGCCGGCAGGCGAGCCGCAGAGACACCCAGGCCGCGGTCAGCGCCCCGACCCAGTACAGGGGCGCCTCGGACAGGCGCAGGAAGGCTTCCAGCGAGGACTGCATGGCGGCGGCTCTGGGGTCCACTACCGTGCCGGAGGGATTCAGACTGGGGAACGTGGAGCAGGAAGAAAAACCGCGGCCAGACCCAGCGAAGCGCAGGTTGCAGTACCTACACACACTCTCTCTCCACCGTCTAGCAGAAGCGACAAGGCTACGCCCCCTCCTACTCCTATACTTCGGGCCCGCCCACCTCCGCTTATGATTGGACGAGCCGCACGCCCGTCAAGGAAATCCGCCCGGCCATTGCTCGACTCAACTGTCAATTTCCGAAAGGACGCGCTCATTCATACGGTTCTCTTTCAAGAGCGGGGAAGGGGAGGGAGCAGGGCTGCGCTGGGGCGGCCGGTGATTGGATGACAATGACAGCAGCCTGCGCCGCAGCCCCGCGATTGGCCGCGCTCCCCGTTCTAGAGCGCAGGACTGAGCCTTCGAACCCACGCGCTGTGCTGCTCTGCCCACGCCACTTTATGAATGGGGAGCTGTCATTAATGGAACGCTGATATGATTGGTCCCCGGAAAGTCCACTCTATCCCCGCCCCCTTGCGCGCCTTTTCAAAGAGATTACAGGCTCGCAGACACGCCAATCATTAACGACCGAGGTGCCACCGCCAACCAGTGTGATCTGTGGAGATCAGGCACTCTCTTTGTCCCGCCCACAGAAGTGAGTTTCACCCATGGACAATATATCCTCCTGTTTCATGGTTTGCACTGTGTGTTTTTGTTGCTAAACCTCACATTTCGACACAAATGGAAGGGCTTGCGGTTTCTGTTGCGAAACCTTACCGTGTCGCTCCTTTAAAAGCATTCCTTTCCTGTCAGCGGGTGTAGCTGCGTCTTCTGAAAAAAAAAGGCTGAAAAAAGACTATAATTCCCATAAAGCAGAGCAAAATCGCCTGATTGGTGCCGTCTCCCTCAAACTCTCGCGAAAACAGCAACACGTTTCAAAGGCGGAAGCATCGTAGTTACATAAACAGCATTCAGAGAATATGGAATAAATAGTGTTGTATGTATTAAAAAGCAAACAAATCTATGATTTCGGTTTATTGGCGCTTGTTAAGAACAGCAAGGTGTCTGAGAATTTTGTCTGAGTGCAAGCTGTATACCAACGCCATTAACCCATTCCTGACCGAGCAAGCTGACCAGAGTGTGCATGGAATTAAAACACAAAATATTGGCAAACCACAAGTCATTTTAAAACCAGAACACAATGGAGCCGTTTATTCTTGATAGCTGAGTTTAAAAAACAACTTTGTCAAAGAAATGTCCACATATTTTCTTGTTTCAATACAAACAAACATGACAGATCCAGAACACACGAGGATGCTGCCTTCTGTCAAAAAAACAGACGGACAATTTATACATCATATTAAAACAAACATCAGTCTTGAGAGCTTGATCTTGGAACAATTTTGCCTGTTAGCGTGAAGATCCTTCCCTCGACTGTAACAATTCATCAGAGCTGAAAAATAACCTTATTTAAGGAACTTTACTTTTACCCCCAACATACTTTATCTGGAATATATGATGTACGTTTTTTTTTAAAACAACAACAACAACAACAACAACAACAACAACAACAAGTAAGATGCCCTAGCTGAATCGATGTCAGATTATTACAGTATGATTTAATTTTAATATGTCATCAAGATCACAGAAAAGATCCAGAACTTAATTCAATACTAAATTAAAGCCTTCAGATTTTATACCACTTTTTCCAAAATATCCGAGTTAAAAATATGTCATGTACTGTATATGCACTACATATATACACAGAGAGACACACACACCCTCGAACACACTCACACAGCACCGCACACGTTTCCTCACTGCTCTGATTCACGAAGAACACACCTCATTTTACAGCCTGTCTAATGCAGAAAAAAGGCAATATGTTAAAAACATAACTGTACAGTGTATTGTGTAATCCTCTTAAAAAGCAAAATGCATGTTTTTAGGATGTTGTGAGTAAGTATTTATTGCAAGATAGGTTTTAGTATTCATACATAAGCTAATCGTTTTTCTGCCTAGATGGTTACATTCTCACACAGGGATAATTGAAGAACACTGCATTCAGAATTAAGATTTCACAAATACAATAATAGCAACGTATTGGTCAAATATATTTTTCAGTTTCTTACACCTGCATTCTTTTAGCATTTCATAACTGTATTGTAAAGCACAAATATAATTTTGCACAATGCATTTGTATATTTAAATAGTAGAAAAGGATATCTAGTAAGCATTAATAAAGGTGAAATTAAACCTAACATTGTAAAAACGACATTTTACCTCTTTTTATATAATGCCTCGAGCAACGCTTAGTAAAATTCTATGTTGTTCAAATGCTTAATGTTTAATCAAATAGTTGCATAATTTTACTTTTTAAATAAACGTCTTCACTTCACTTTTATATTCATTTACAATTGTATTTTAATATAGAACATCGCAATTCGCTATTCATTTTGAGAAGCATGGCAGTAAACGCCTTTTCAGGAACCAACATTTGTCTTTATTTTTAGAATTCATGAAAAATAATCCAAATGCACAAACAACACATTCACCCCTTTGCAAAAAAATACATTTCTTTCACAATTTTACAGAATAGGTATGAGACTTATTACACGTAAAGAACTCCCAAAGTAACGTTTTTTCAATAAAACATTCTGCG